>NW_026622897.1:23565000-24815000 GCF_023065955.2 Ursus arctos | reverse complement strand
TATGTTACCTTACTTAAGGTTTATTGAACTTTATGGGTGTGTAGATTTATGTTTTACATCAATTTTGTGAAATCTTCAGTCATTATTTCTTCAAGTAGTTTTCCTGCCTTTCTTGTCCTTCTGGGATTCTCATTACATGTCAATGTATTTAATGTTGCCTCACAGTTCTCTGAGGTTCTGTTCTTATTTCTTCAATCTCTTTTCCTCTCTATTCCTCAGATTGGATAGTTCTTATTGATCTATCTTCAAATTCACTGATTCTTTCTTCTTCCATTTAAAATCTACCCATTTGGTTAAGTTTTTTATTTTGGCTACTGTGTTTTTAAATTCTAGAATTTTCATTGGATCCTTTTTTATTTTTATGTTTCTATATTGAGAATTCCTATTTGAGGATAATTGTCATCATACTTTCATTTAACATTTTAAATATATTGTAAGCCCCACTTTGAAGTCTTTAAATATAACATCTGGGTCTACTCAGAGTCAGCTTCTGTGGATTTTTTGGTCACATTTTCCTGTTTCTTTTAATATCTCCTGATTTTTTTTTTTTTGAAAACTGACATTTTAAACCATATATTGTAGCACCGCTGAATTATTTTCTTCCTTAAAGTAGCTGGTTTTTTTAGTAATTTATTTGGACTTAATCTGCAGAATCTGTCTCCCTGAAATGTGCAGCCACTGATGTCTCTGATGTTTTGTTTTGTTTTGTTTTAATTATTTTATTTTTCTGCCTGGCTTCGTATGGTTTGCCCTGGGTCTGCATGGCTTACTAGCAAGTCAGTGATTCATAAGAGGTTGTGCTCAAGAACTTTGAGCCTATAAGGTTATCACCCTCTGCTAATAGATCTGTGTGTACATTGAGGTAAGCATTCAAAGTTCAGGACTTTTTCAAGTCTCCCTGTGCTTTTACTTTACTCTGGACCTTCCAGGGTGTCCTATAAACATGAGCATATTTTCCCATTAAGCCAGGGAGATATGGAGAGCTTATCTAGGTCTTCTATGATTCTCCCATTTCCATCATCTCCTTGTAAAGTTCTTGGCTAGTCTATCACTTGCTATAACTGGGGCTCTAAACTCAGTTTAACAAAGCTATGGGAATTCCCCATTCACTTCCTCTCACATATGCTACTTTTACTGATAATGCTGCCAACATGGGTTTTGGCTCTCCAGTCCAAATCAAGTCAGCCCCTTTTGACAGTGAAGCTGCTGGTTTTCATAGGGTGTTATGCCATGGTAAGGTTACTTTACTGACCAAGTTTTTGGAGGGGGTATATGGAAGGAACAGTTCCAGGCAAGAAGGCTATGGATTCTCTGTAGACTCCCACTTTTCTCACCCAAATTTCTAGCAGTTTTTCATGAATAAACACTTCTCAATTTCTTGTTTCTCTCTGGTTGATTTGCAGAGCCCTGAAACAGTTGTTTTTGATCAGTTTTTTTGTTTTTCTTTTCATTTTATATTTGTTTTTTTGGGAAAAAAGATTTGTTCAACTCCCCATTTTGCTATAATGGAGTCCTGCCTCTGAATAAAATATTTAAATCAATTATTCCATCACGTACAACAATGGGTTTTTTTTTCTATTCACCCTGTTTACTTTCCTCAACAAATTTTCAACATTTTTTGCCAAAAAATACTTTTATGCTTATTTTACCTTTTCATGGCTTTACTCTAATGACGAAAACAATCTCTTAAAGATGATTATGAAAATATCACGACACATGTTTCTTTTGTCTCTCTCTGAGACTTTTCCTTATATCTTTATATTCACATAAATTATACAATGGTGCTGGGATGTCTGGAACTCAGGAGTGTTAACCATTTGTTCTTTAACTACCTCTTTTGCCTAAAAAATCATGAATATAAATGACTACTGTATGCCAAATTTCGGTTGCACACTTTGACATGTGATTTCTTCAGTATTATAAAATACTTTATTAATTAGAACGTTATGTATACGGAAATAAATTTCACATGATTTGAAAACAAACTCCACAAAAAATAGAGACATGAAAATCTCCACAGCATTATTAATCACGAAGGAAATATAAATACCGCAGAGAGATACTACTGCATACCTGCTGGAGTGCAAATCCGTGAAGCAACTGGAATTCTCACACAGATCTAGTAGGAATTTAAAATGATATGACCGCTTTGGAAAATGGTTTGGCAGTTTCTTATAGTTAAACATATATTTATCATACAACCCGCTCTTAGGTATTTGCCTAAGACAAGTAAAAGCATATGTCCACATAAAGACATAATAATCTCAAACTGATAACAACCCAAAAATCTATCAATCAGAGAACAGATAAACAAATTGTGATATATCTATACAATGGAATACTACTTAACAATTAAAAATCACCAACTATCGTACAGTTATATGGAGGAATCTGAAAAACACTATGCTGAGCAAAAAAGTCAGATACAAAAGACTGCATACTGTGAGATTCTAATTATATGAAATTCTAGAATAAAAAAAAAATCTATAGTGACAGAAAAGATAGCAAGTGTACCTGGGCATGAGGAGAGAAGGATATCTGCAAAGGAGCATAAAGGAAATTTGAGGGGTGAAGAGGATGGAAATGTTCTATATCTTGATTATGGTAGTGGATATAAAGGTCTATATATTTGTCAGTACGCATTGAACTATCCCTTAAATATGGTTGCTTTTTAGTATATGTAAACTATACCTCAATAATCATGTACATACAGCACCCAGTGTAGATGCTTGCCCATGGTAAGCACTTCACAAACGTACTGCTCTTTGTAGTGGAATAACGTTAGGATGTCAGAGATTCATTCTTTTTCCTGCCTGAAGAACTGGAACTGCAAATTCTCCGGTGTTTTCCCAGCCCCTTGAATATGAAGAATCAGGGTATAGGGGCACTTGTTCCACAAGGAAATGACAGGCAGGTAGGGGCTTAACAAGGATGACATTATGGGGCATTTTTGTTGCTGCTGTTGCTGCTGCTATTGTATTTTTAAAATTTTTAATTTAAATTCAACGCAGTTAACATACAGTGTATTATTAGTTTCAGGCATAGAATTTAGTGATTCATCAGTTGCATATAACACCCAGTGTTCATTACATCAAGTGCTCTCCTTAATGCCCATCACCCAGTTACCCAATACCCCCACACGTCTCCCCTCCAGCAACCCTCTGTTTGTTCCCTATAGTTAAGAGTCTCTTATGTTTGCCCTACTCTGCTTTTCTCTTATTTTATTTTTCCTTCCCTTCCCCTATGTTCGTCTATTTTTTCCTTAAATTCCACATATGAGTGAAATCAAATGGTATTTGTCTTTCTCTGACTGACTTATTTCGCTTAGCATAATACCCATCCATGTCATTGCAAATGGCAAGATTTCAATCCTTTTGGTGGCTAAGTAGTGTTCCATTGTGTGTGTATGTATATGTGCGTGCGTGTGTGTGTGTGTGTGTGTATGTGTGTGTGTGTGTGTGTGTGTGTATATATATATATATATCACATCTTCTTTATCCATTCATCTGTCAATGGACATCTGGGCTCTTTCCATATTTTGGTTATTGTAGACATTGCTGCTATAAACACTGGAATGTATATGTCCCTTCAAATCACTATTTTTATATACTTTGGATGAATACCTAGTAATGCAATTGCTAGGTCATAGAATAGTTCTATTTTTAACTTTCTGTGGAACCTCCATACTGTTTTCCAAAGTGGGTACACCAGTTTGCATTCCCACCAACACTGTAAGAGTGTTCCCCTTTCTCTACATCCTTGCCAACATCTGTTGTTTCCTGAATTGTTAATTTTAGTCATTCTGGCTGGTGTGAGGTGGTATCTCATTGTGGTTTTGATTTGTATTTCCCTGGTGCCAAGTAATGTTGAGAACTTTTTCATGTGTTTTTGTTTGTTTGGCTTACCCTTGTGTTTTTGCTAAATTGGTGAAGTTTCCTAGACATGTCTTCAAAAAGGAGACACTGTGGTCAATGGAATTTTGAAAGCTTGGGCTCTAGTCTGTCTCTAGAATCCTGCCCAAATTCATTAACTTTGAGTTACATTTTTGAAAAAAATGGATTGAGTTTTACGATCCCTAAGATCTCTTCAAATTTAAAACTTCCAAGTTTCTATGAACACACATATATATTGCAAAAATATCTGCAAAAGTAATTCGACTTCCACATTTCTGAATCTCGTTCTCTCTTTTAGTGCATGGAATTCTGGACTCTTTCTCCCATACTCCTTTTGTCTACAATTAAAATTTTAATTATGTCCCATTTCCTCAGAGTGTTGCTAGGCAATAGGAAAGAATTCATTGATCTATTGCTACCTAAAAAAATCACCTCAAAACTTAGTGGCTTAAAATAACAACATTTGTTTTGCTCGTGAATCTGCAATTTTAGGACTCAGCAGGGACAGCTCATCTCTGCCTCACTTGGCAGCAGCTGGGGCAGCTTAAAGGCTGGAATCTTCTGAAAGATCCTCATTCACGTGCCTGATGCCTGGACCAGGAAGTCTCAGACAGCTGAAGGCTGGAACAGCTGGAGCGCCAACCATCTTTATGTCCATGTTTTTTTCTCCACATGGTCTTTTCAGCATGGTTGCTTCAGAGTAGCTGAATTTCTTACATATTGGCTCTGGATTCCAGATATGCATACAAAGATGGGCAGAGAGAGAGAGAGAGAGAGAGAAAATGAGCTCTGGGCAAAAGCTGTGTTGCCTTCCCTACCTTTGTTTGAAAAGCCACGCAGTGTCAATTCTGCCTAATTGTATTCATTAGAAGTGAGTCACTAAGGCTGCCCTATATTCAGGGAAAGGGAATTAGATTCTCCTGTTTGATGGTAACAGTGTCAAGGAATTTAAGGACAAGTTTTAAAATCATGGCCAACTAGTTTGAATTAAGATGTTTATGAATGACAAATGGCTGAAGGGATTCCCTTTCCTCTTCCATTGGCGTGTCAACATCACTACTGTCCTACCTCAGAGGGATGGTGCTTTTGACATTATGATGGCCCATGGTGGAAGGGGGGACACTTGGAACCCCTAAGTCAGAACAGGGAACTAATCCTGCTGTACCACTCAGAAGTCAACTGGGAAGAATGGTTTGGTAATCTCAGTTCTGCCTACAGCTGGAAAGGCAAGGCAAGCTGTCAACCATGTTTTACCTCAGCGGAGGGTCAAAGAAACACGTATTTCATCCAAACTCTATCAACAGAAAATATACTGAGGAGCAGATGAAGAGTTTTGAGTGTAGCACCTCATACTGGGTAAAAACTGCTCATTCTGTGACTAAAACCAAATAAATAGAGCAGATGTCTGGATAAACACAGCACATTTATGGCATAGATCCAACAGCGATGGCAGAGCTTAAAGAAAGACCAGGATTTCAAACTCCTTGCCCCATGCCCAGTGAGTTCGCAGAACTTCTCAGACTTTTCTGCCAGAGTACTGGAGGAGAGAAAGTCTTATCCCCCAGCTTCTGAGACAGTTGTCATAATGTTTCTCTCCAAGGAGAATATTTTTAATTTATATTTCTAACTAAAAATATTCATGTGATATTCACATTCTATGACATAATTTATCAGTTTATTTTAAAATAAAATAAATATGATTTTACCCGAAATTGCATTGGTAAAATTGATGCTTGAGAAGATGAGCCATGTTTATAGTCTGCAACTATGTCCTAACCCACATTCAGGTACTGTAAGCTCCACCTGGAAACACAATTTTAATGTTTGAGAGAACGCTTTTTTATACATTCTGGCCTCACGTTGACCATATAAATCGTAAATCCTCACACTTTGTTTACATTCACCAAATAGAAATCAAACACCACATTAAATTATAAGGTTATTAGAACTATAGAACTCAAAGATCTAAAGCATTCCTTACACCATCTGAGTAGCCCTTTTGTCTGTCGGATAAATATGGAGCCTGAATATATATAGGAACCTGTTTAAGTTATGCAGCTATCAAATCACAAATAATAAATTATTCCTGCTTATATGTAATTTCCCATGTAAATGCTTGTTTTTGTTTTCATTTGGTGCTTCTATTTTACATACCAGTTTAAGATTACCTCCCCCCCCCATTTTATATAGTTTAAGAATATATTTTATATAATATACAGGTGTGTGTGTTGGGGGGAGTGTTCTAGTTCCAATAATGGTGGAGCAGAATATATTGGACTAATCTCCTTGCCAAAGGCAATGATAAACTATAAACAATTTCTAAAAACCAGTTGTTTGCAGCCCCTGGAGAACAACTGAAGCAGGCAGAAGTGGGCCCGATGCTACCTTGGAAGTAAGGGAAACTCATTAGATGAGATACACACTTAACTTTCACTTAAGAGCTTCCTTTTCTTGAAGGAGGGAGATAGAGAACAAGCAATGAAATACTTGCAGGACTTGGGGGGGTGGGGAACTGAGTATATTTTTAGCATGAGATGAATGCATGTAATTTCTGGCCAGTGGGTGGACAATGGCAGATTAAATATGATCCCATCCTTATCAAGAGTCAGTGTCTCTCTCCCTTCCCTTTGAATCTGGGTGAGTTCTGTGCTGCTTTGACCAATAGTATACAAAGGAAGTGATGATAACCTAATTTCCAGGTTAAAACCTTACTTCTCCTCTCTTTCACTTCTCTTCTTTCGGACACTTGCTCTTAGGACCCAGTCACTCAGCCACAGGGACAAATTCATATGTAAAGGAGCCAAGGCCTCAAAATAAAAGCCTCAGCTGATAATTCCAACTTACCAAGCCTGTAGATGACACATCTTGGAGTGAATAGTCCAGCCACGTGGAGCAGAAATTAGGAATTCCAACTGATGCACGTGGAGCAAAAATTAGGTATTCAAAGTGAGTTCTTCTCAAATTGAAGATTTTTAAACAGAATTTTTAAAAACTGTTGTTCAAGCCACTAAGTTACGGGGTTATTTTTGTTATACTGAATAGATAACAGAAAAATGAGGAGAGAATTTGAGCAGATATAGTCTTTTTATAGTTTTATAGTCTTATAGTTTTTGTGCATACACAAAAAAAAGATATATGAGGAAAGACTAACAGAATTAATCATCAGGAACAGAAAACCACAAAATATATTACTACATATCCATTAGTGTATCTAAAATTTAAGACATTGATTCATTCCAGCTGCTGAGGATATGGAGGAACTGGAACTCTCATACTTTTCTGAAAGCAAATGGTACAACCAGTTTCAAAAATAGGCAAAATTTTAATAGACTTGAACATGTCCTATGACCCAGCAAGTTCACTTCTAAATATTTACTCAAGAAAAATGAAAACGTATGCTTACCAAAAATTTATACAAAATATTCTTAGCCACTTTATCATGATAGCCAAACTGGATATAACCCAAATATCTGCCAACTGGAGAATGGACAAACAAAATGTGGTATTATTACAGAATGATAAATACAATTGAATACAATACAAAGGAATAAAGTATCAAAACAAACAATAACATCAATGAACCTTAAAAATATGACATATGGGGGAAAAGTTCAGACACATAGGGATGCTTACTCTTTAAGTCCACCTCTAAGATTTTCAAGGCTAGGCAAAACAAATTTAATTAGTACTAAAGCCATAACTCTGTCCCAAGCAGACTGGTTTCTAGAGCCTCTGATCTGAACCATAATGCTGTATCTGTGAGTTCATAAAGTTTTTGAAGGAGATATAGAAAATGGTTTAACTAGTTACATGAGTGATTGGATTCTGGGCAAGAGATAATAATTAAGGTACAATTTAGAAGGGATAAAACAGGACTTTTAGTTTTGCTCTTTATAAATTTGTGTTATATAGAGAGAAAAATAGAAACATAGAGAATAAACAGAGAATAAGTATAAATAAAATCATGAGAAAGCACGTCATAAAGAAATTGCTAAAATCCAAAACTAAAAAGAAAAGTTTTAAAACAGCAAGAGAGAAAAAGTATGCTACATACAGAGTAATAAAGGCAGGCATTACAGCAGACTTCTTATGGTGAAATGTGCAAGCCAAAAGAAAATGGAGCATCTTCTTAAACTACTGAAAGAAGGAAACTATTATCATGGAATTGGGTTCCCAAGAAAATTCTCTTTCAGAAGTGAAGGCAAAATAGAGACTAAATTAAAGATAGAGAAATGTTTCTCACATATAAAAGCTCAAGGAATCCATTAACAGACCTACACTGCAAGAAATATTAAAGATAGCTTTTCACACTCTAATTAAAAATCAGAGTGTTTCAGATTGAATTTTAAAAGGCAACACATACGTACATTCTTCCTGCAAGAGACTGTCTTTATGTATAAAGATATAGAAAAATTAGAACTAAAAAGATGGAAAAAGAATATCATGCAAAAACTAATCAAAATAAATCTGATAATTAATATCAGTACACTTTAGAACAAGGAATATTATCTGGGATAAAGAAGGACATTACATAATGATAAAGGGGTCAATTTATCACAAGGGCATAATAATACTAAATGTACATACACATATATTGAATAACTTCAAGATAAATGAAACAAAAACAATTAGACAATTGGAAAATAGAAAGACAGATCAATCCACAGCAAGAGTCAGAAGTTTTAAAAATTTCTCAGTAATTGATGTACAAATAGACAGAAAATTTAAAAGGGCATGGAACACATGAACAAAACTATCAACCAGCTTGACCTAACTGACAGTTATAGAATGTTATGTCCAGCGATGACTGGATAAAAATTCTTTTCACATGCACACAGAAGATTCACAAAGAAAGACTATGTCTGGGTCTCAGTAAATTTAAGGTAATTTAAATCATACAAAGTATATTTTCTAATCATAACAACATTAAAACAGAAATCAATACCAGAATAACTTCTTGAAAATCCCCAAACATTTAGAAAATAAATAACACATGAATCTAAACTTAATCACCAAGGGAATTAGAAAATAGTTTGAATCAAAACAAAAACATATAAACATATAGGCAAAAAAAAAAAAAAAAAGATAACCTATCACAATATCTGGGATGCAGCCAAAGAAGTACTTCAAGTGAAATTTATAACTTTAAATGCTTATATTTGAAAAAGAAAGGTCTCAAATCAATCATAGAAATTACAAAAGAAAGAGTAAATCGATATGAAAATTATACCTCAATAAGTTTGATGACAAATTATATGATCCTTTGTCCATTTTGGCCTAATAGTTGATCTTAAATTGTTCTTTTCTGTTGCTTTTCCTTTTACCATAGCTATAGATTTTTGTAATAAATAATAGCCTTGTTGAAGAAAGTATGTAAATATATACAAGAGCATATATAAGGAATTTCTGAATTTTTATGGTACAATTTGTGTCAATGAATGACCATATTTTAAGCCACTACCATCTGCCAACCCTCGCACATATGTCGTTTCATTTAATACCAAGGCTACAGTGGATCCTTAGGGGATTTTGATGGTTTAATTTATGATCACAGGAAGCTGCGATTTAAATATCCACATCCTGCAGAATTGGTGTATTTAGTTTATTTTTTCTGTAATGTGTGAATATTAGTTTCCATCACATAAGAACCATGGTGAAAAAAGCCTCTAATAACACTTGGGTTGTATGAGATCAACTTGCTTCCATGAAATATGGCATCAAGCAGAATTGGTTTAGAAAATAGCAAACACATTTAGAGAAGCGGTACGATACAGAGCAGGGATGAAACTTATGTCAATCTATTACTTTCCACAAAACTCAAACTCAGCCATCACATGGTATCATAAAGAGGAGAGACAAAAGGTGTGAAAAGCAAAGGCAAGAGACCATTGCTCCTCTGTTTTCAGGAGTCAGCATTTCTTCCTATCAGTCCCAAGATAACCTATCTCCTCACCTCATGCTTATTTATGTTCATCTGCGCTGAATTTTCTTACTGTTGGACTCCAATTTCCCTTTCTTTGGTTCTGTTCAGGGCACTGTGGCCTGGTTGCAACAGTAACTTCTAGAGAACAGGTACCGTGCTCACCTAATGTTAATAAATGTCACCGATTAACATAGAGGAACTATTTGTTTGCCGATGAACTGATCAGAAGATGCCATACAGCCGGAGCTTTTCCCTAAATTAAAGCTAAGTTTAAGAATTATTTTTTCAAAGGTCCATTTTGAATTATGGAGCTGTAATTCCATCTTGAAGGCCATTTGTGGGTCACGCTTCACTTCTTGTGGTTTATGACTTCAACCCAGGCCCTCGATGGAATTATAGCCCAACAGTCACAGAGACTGCGATATATCATCTGTTTATTTTACAGCCAAGCACCTAGTATATTTTGGTTTTATGTTCAACGAGAACATAAGAGGAGAGGAGTTGATGGAAGAAGAGGAGCAGGAGAAAAAATAATTGAACCAAAGCTACAGCCATGTCTACCTGACTTTAAAAACTTGAGATAAGGGGCGCCTGGGTGGCACAGCGGTTAAGCGTCTGCCTTCGGCTCAGGGCGTGATCCTGGCGTTATGGGATCGAGCCCCACATCAGGCTCTTCCGCTATGAGCCTGCTTCTTCCTCTCCCACTCCTCCTGCTTGTGTTCCCTCTCTCGCTGGCTGTCTCTATCTCTGTCGAATGAATAAATAAATAAAATCTTAAAAAAAAAAAAAAAACTTGAGATAAAAACCGGAAGTCAGGGGCAGTTCAAGATGGCAGCATAGGAAGATACTGAACTTACATCCTCCCATGAACACACCAAATCCACAGCTACCCCTGGACCAATTCCCTTGGGGAAAGACCTGCAAAGTAACTAAATAGCTCATCCACAACAAAGGACAAAAGGAACAAACTACAAAAGGGACACTGGTAAGAAAAGCAGAGATGTTGTCTCACCAAAAACACCACCCCTGGCAGGGCAACCCACAGTCAGGAGGGAGCTCACAAACGTGGGCCTCCTCTCTCAAGAGCGGGAGGTTTGCTCCACATCAAGCACCTCAGCCCTTGGGACCTGCATCAAAGAGATAAGGCCCCAAAACATCTAGCTTTGAAAACCAATGAGGCTTATGTCCAGGAGATTCAAAGTGCTATAGTAAATGAGACTTCTCTTACTCTATGCTCACACATACTCACTCGCTGCAGAACAAGTGCAAAACCAGCAGTTTGAAAAGTGCCTAGACCATATGTGAAAGAGATTCCTTTGCTAATATTAAATTATCTGCAGAGGGGCAGGATCCTACCCCATTGGGACTCTCCAGAGATGGAGGCATTGGTGGGAACCATTTTTGGTTCCCTAGCTAGGGCTAGCAGGTGCACACAGTCACAGCACTCTCTCGTGGCCCCACTAAAGCCAACAGGTGTGCCCTGCCCCTGTGCTCTGTCACTCTCCCACTGACATCAGTGGGTGCACCCTGGCCCTGCTCTCCCACTGCCTCACTAAAACTGGCTGGCACATGCAGTGCACACAGACACACACAGTTCACACCCCTTTACACCTGACTCTGGTGCCAAGGGATTTTGTGTTTCTGGGCCCCACAGAACTGAAACAATTGAAGAGGCCGTTCTTGGCAGTTATCATCACAGGCCCAGAGAGCCGGCTGAAACACACCTCCCAATCTTCCTGTGGAAAAAAAGCCTCCTAACTTGTCCTGGAGCTTCAGCCTGAGGGACAAGCTTTAGGTTTGCCACACATCTAGAGATTACAGAGATGCTGTCAGAGAATGTAGGCTGGAAGCTGCCTTTTTGGTGTTCCTCCTTGGTCTCTCTACGACTTTCTGGTACATCACAGGAAAGAATTTATACTCATCTAGAGCTCTGAGTTTCCAACTGTCATGAAAGTGACACTGCAGATCACCTGATCTGGAGGCCAGCAGGGCTTACAATTGTGGTCCTGCAAGACTGTATACGCTTACATACATTAAAATCTGAGGCCTGACAGTCTGGCTTCCAATCAGCGTGAAACTTGGTGTTGACTGAAAGCTTCCCCCCTTTGGAACACTGACGGGTCTTGGTAAACCCTCAAAAACTGGAGTCTATCAAGAATGAATCAGGCTGCTTAGACAATCACAAAGGTTTTAGGGAAAACCAAGAATTAGGGAAAAGTTGATAATAAATTTCATCTCCCACACAAGACCACTCCTTCAAGACTAGCTGTTTTGCCTAATACATAGAAACAAACGCAGAGAGTCAAGCAAAATGAGGAAATAGAAGAATATGTTCCAAATGAAAGAGCAAGATAAACCTCCCCTCCCCCCAAAAAACCCTTAATGAAATAGAGATAAGTAATTTACTTGATAAAGAGTTCAAAATAGTGGTCATAAAGATGCTTACCCTATGGGGAAGAAGAATGGGTGAACCCACTGAGAACTTCAACAAAGAAATAGAAAATATAAGAAAGTACCAAACACAAGTCACAGAGCTGAAGAATATAATAACTAAAGTAAAAAATACACTAGAGTGTTTCAACAGTGGACTAGATGAAGCAGAAGAAAGGATTAGTGGAAGACCAAGAAATGGAACTCCCCCAAACAGAGTAGCAAAAAGAAAGTGTTTTAAAAATTAAGGACAGCTTAAGGAACCTACGAAACAGTACCAAGAGGAATAACATTCACATTATCAAGGGACTCCCAAAGGAGAAGGGAGGGAGGAAGAGATAGAAAACTTATCTGGAGAAATAATGGCTGACAACTTCCTTAACCTGAGGAAGGAAATAGATATCCAGATCTAAGAATCCCAGAAAGTTCCAAATAAGATGAACCTAAAGAGACCCACACTGAGACACATTATAATTAAAATGTCAAAAGCTAAAGATAGAGAATCAGAAGGAGCAAAAAAAAACAACTCATTATATACAAAGGAACCCCTATAAGACTCTCCGAAGGTTTTTTAGGAGAAACTTTGCAGGCCAGAAAGAAGTGGCATGATATATTCAAAGCACTGAAAAGAAAAGCTTCCATCCAACCAAGATTACCCAACCCAGCAAGGTAATCATTCAAAACTGAAAGAGAAATTAGGTTGGTAGATAGTTGATAGATAGATGACAGATAGATAGATAGATGATGGATGGATGGATAGATAATAGATAGATAGATAGATAGATAGATAGATAGATAGATAGATGATAGATAGATGACAGATAGATAGATAGATAATGGATGGATGGATAGATAGATAGATAGATAGATAGATAGATAGATAGATAGATATTGTTATATGTGAATGTCAGGGTAACCACAAGGCAAAAACTATAGTAGAGGGGTGCATGGGTACGACAGTCAGTTGAGCATCCAACTCTTGGTTTTGGCTCAAGGTCATGATCTCAGGGTCATGAGATTGAGCCCTATGTTGTGCTCCATCCTTGGCCTTGAGTCTGCTTGGGTTTCTCTCTCTCTTGCCCTCTCCTTCTGCCCCTACCCCACCATATGCTCTCTCTTGCACTCTCAAATAAATAAATAAATATTTTTTAAAAACCTATAATAGATACACAAAAGATAATGAGAAACAAATCTAAGCATAATACTTAAGAAAATCATCAAACCAGAAGGGAAGAGAACAAGAGAAGAAAAAAGGAACTTTAAATGTAAATGGACTAAATTACCCATTCAAAAGACATAGAGTGGCTGAATGGATTTAAAACAACAAATTTTAAAAACCACCCATCTATATGCTGCCTACAAAAGACTCACTTCAGATTTTGGATACACACATACTGAAAGTGAAGAAATGGAAAAAGGTGTTTCATGCAAATGGAAACCAAAAGAAAACTGGAGTAGCTATACTTCTATCATACAACATAGACTTTAAAATAAAGACTGTAATAAAAGACAAAGAAGGTCACTACATAATAACAGGGTAAATTCCGGAAGATAGAGTAGACCATGCTTATCCATGGTTTTGCTTTGTGTGGTTTCAGTTAGCCATGGTCAATCCCAGTCTAGAAGCAGATGATCCTCCTTCTGTCATCAATAGTAACCTAATGCTGCCTCAAAATGCCCATGTCAGTCACCTCACTTCATCTATCATGTAGGAATTTTATCATCTCACATCACAAGGGTGAGTACAGTACAATAAGGTATTTTGAGAGAGAAACCACATTCACATAACTTTTATGACAGTATATTGTTATAATTGTTCCGTTTAGTATTAGTTATTGTTGCTAATCTCTTATTGTGCCTAATTTATAAATTAAACTTTATTATTGTTCAGTATGTATAGGAAAAAAAACAGTATACATAGGATTTGATATTATCCACAATTTCAGGCACTCATTGGTGGTCTTGCAATGTATTTTCCACAGATAAGGGGGGACTACTGCCTAATATTTGCAAATATTTCTGCACCCAACATAGGAACACTTAAAAATATAAAGCAAATATTAACAAGCCTAAAGGAATAAACTGATGGCAATACAATAATAGGAGGGGATTTTAATATACATATCAATGGATAGATCATCCAAACAGAAAAATCAATAAGGAAACATAAGTCTTAAGTGGCACATTAAACCAGGTGGGATTAATAGATATAGACCAAACATTCTATCCAAATGCAGCAGAATATGCATTCTTCTTTAGTGCATATGGAACATTTTCCAGAATATATAACATGTTAGGCTACAACAGGTCTCAATAAATTCAAGAAGATTGAAATCACATCAAGCACCTTTTTTGACTACAATGGTATAAAACTAGAAATCAATTATAAGAAGAAAACTGAAAAAGTCACAAATATGTGGAGATTGAACAACCTGCTACTGAACAACTAATGGGTCAACAAAGAATTAAAAAATAAATAAAAAAATACCTAGAGACAAATGAAAATGGAAATAAATCACACCAAAATCGATGGGATGCAGCAAAAGCAGTTCTAAGAGGGAAGTTTATAACAATACTGGCCTACCTCAAGAAACAAGAAGAATCTAAATAAACAATCCAACTTTATACCTAAAGGAACTAAAAGAAGAAAAACAAACAAAGCACAAAATTAGTATAAGGAAGGAAATAATATAGATCAGAGCAGAAATAAATGAAATAGAGACTAAAAAAATAATAGAAAAATCAATGAAACTAAGAGCTGATTCTTTGAAAAGATTATAAAAAATGACAAACCTTTAACCAGAATCACTAAGAAAAATAGAGTGCTGGAGTGTCTGGGTGGCTCAGTCCTTAAGTGTCTGCCTTTGACTCATGGACGTGATCCCAGGGTCCTGGGATGGAGCCCCGCATTAGGCTCCCTGCTCTGCTGGGAGCCTGCTTCTTCCTCTCCCGCTCCCCCAACTGTGTTCCTTCTGTCGCTGGCTGTCTCTCTCTCTGTCAAATAAATAAATAAAATCTTAAAAAAAAAAGAAAAAAGAAAAAGAAAAATAGAGGGCTCAAGTAAATAAAATCACAAATGAGAGAGGGGACATTACAACAGATACCAAAGAAATACAAAAGATCATAAGAAACTATTATGAATAATTACATGCCAACAAATTGGACAACCTAGAAGAAATGGATAAATTCCTAGAAACACACAACCTTCCAAGACTGAATCATAAAGGAAGAGAAAATCTGTTATCATTGCATATATCTTTTTGAACTAGTGTTTTTGTTTTCCTCAAATAAATACCCAGAAGTGGAACTGGTGGATCAATTATCAAAAACCTCAGTTATCAAAGCTGATAAGGGGTTATCAGTTATCAAAAACCTCCCAACAAATAACAGCTCAGGACCGGACATTTTCACTGGTGAATTCTACCAAACATTCAAAGATTTAATACCTATTTTTTTTTCAAACTGTTCTGAAAAATTGAAGAGGAGGGTTTGCTTCCGAACGCATTTTACAAAGCCAGTGTTACGCTGCTACAAAACCTGATACCAGATAAAGACACCACAGAAAAAGGAAATCACAGGCTAATATCCCTGATGAACACAGATGTAAAACTCCTCAACAAAATATTAGCAAACCAAATTCAACGATATATTAAGAGGATCACACACCATTATCAGGTGGGATTTATTCTAGGGATGCAAAGATTGGTCAGTATCAGCATATCAATCAATGCAACACACCATATTAAAAAATGAAAGATAAAAATCATATGATCGGCTCAAATGATGCAGAAAAAGCATCTGTCAAAATTCAATATTCATTTATGATAAAACCACTCAACAACACAAATATAGATGGAACATATCTCAACATATTATAAAGACCACATCTAACAAGCCCACAGTTATCATCATACTCCACAGGGAAAAGCTAAAAGCTTTTCCTCTAAGATCAGGAACAAACCAAGGATGTCCGCCCTCACCAGTTTTATGTAACACTGTGTTGGAAGTACTAGCCGGAGCAATTAGGCAAGATTGAGAAAGGGCATCCAAATCTGAAAGGAAGAAGTAAACCTGTCACTACTTGCAGATGACAGGATTTTGTATATAGAAAACTCTAACAAACTGTTAGAACTAGTAAACAAATTCAGTAAAATTGCAGGGTACAAAATCAATGTAAAAATCTGTTGTGTTTCTATACACTAACAATTAACTGCCAGAAAGTAAAATAAAAATAATCCCATTTACAATTGCATCAAAAATAATAAAATACCTAGGAATAAACTTAAGAAAGTTAAAGAACTATGCACTGAAAACTGTAAAACATTAATGAAAAAATGGAAGAAGATACAAATAAATGGAAAGACATTTTCGAGCATGTGGATTGCAAGAATTAATTTGTTGAAATGTCCATATTACCCAAAGCAATCTATAAAGTCAGGGCAGTCCTTATCAAAAGTCCAATGGCATTTTTCACAGAAATAAAACAAACAATCCTAACATTTGTACAGGAGCACAAAGGATCCTGAGTAGCCAAAACAATCTTGAGAAAGAAGCACAAAGCTGGAGGCATCACACTCCCTGATTTCAAACTATATTGTAAAGCTGTATAATCAAAACAGTATGGTACTGGCATAAAAACAGACCTATAAATCAATGAAACAGACTAGAGAGCCCAGAAATAGCCCCATGCATATATGGTCAATTAATTTACAGCAAAGGAAGCAAGAATATATAATGGAGAAAGAACTGTCTTTTCAATAAACGTTGCTTGGAAAACTAGACAGCCACATGTAAAAGAATGAAAATAGACTACTGTCTTACCCCAAACACAAAAGTTAACTCAAAATGGATTAAGGACTTGAATGTAAGACTTGAAACCATAAAAATCCTAGAAGAAAACACAGGCAGTGAGCTCCTTGATATCAATCTTGGCAGATGACTTTTTGAATGGACCCCAAAAGCAAATTCAACAAAATCAAAAATAAACAAGTGGGACTACATCAAACTAAAAAATTGTTGCACAGCAAAGGAAGCCATCAACAAAGTGAAGTCAGCCCACTGAATGTGAGAAAATATTTGCAAATCATATATCTGATAAGGGATTAATATCTCAAATATATAAAGAACTCATACAACTCAATAACAAGCAAACAATCCAATTTAAAAATGGGTGGAGGAGCTGAATGAACATTTTTCCAAGAAAGGCATACAGATGGCCAAAGGTGCATGCAAAGATGCTCAGCCTCACTCATCATCAGGGAAATGCAAATCCACAATGAGATGTCACCTCAACCAGTCAAATGCCTAGTATTGAAAAGATAAGACACAACACAGGTTGGCAGGCATGTGGAGAAAAGGGAACCCTTTTTAGGGTTTCATTTTGGTTGATGGGAATGTAAAATGGTGCAGCCACTATGGAAAACATTATAAGGTTTCTCAAAAACTTAAAAATGATCCACCAATTCCACTTCTGGGTATTTATTTGAGGAAAACAAAAACACTAGTTCAAAAAGATATATGCAATATACCCCTGTGTTTATTTCAGCATAATTTTTAACAGCCAAGGTATGGAAATAACTGAAGTATTTATAGATGAATAAATGGATAAAGAAGATGTAGTCTATAGATATATACAATGGAATACCACTCAGCCATAAAAAAGAATGAAATCTTGCCATTTATGACAATGAGGATGGGCCTTGAGATACTACACTTGATATTAACCAAAAGGCCGAGATACACTAGGCTGGGCCTTGAGAATACCATGCTAAGTGAGGTAAGTCAGACAGAGAAAGACAAATATTGTATGATTGCACTCATAAGACAAACAAAGAAAATTCATAGATACAGGGAACAGACTGGCGGTTGCCAGAGGGGAAGGGAGTTGGGGAGAGGGCAAAATGGGTGAAGGGGTACAAACTTCCCGTTATAAATTAAATAACTCATGGGGACATGACGAGCAGTATGGTGACTGTTGTCAGTAATGTTGCACTGCATATCTGAAAGTTGCTAAGAGAGTAATTCTTAAAAGTTCTCATCACAAGAAAAAAAATTTTGTAACTGTATGGAGATGATATGTATGGTAATTAACAGATTGCAATCATTTTGCAGCGTATACAGATATCAAATCATTATGTTGTACACCTGAAATTAATATAATGTTCTAAGTCAATTATACCTCAATTTAAAAATAACTATAAGTCAGACAACAGTCCAGACGTGTTATCTCCATGTTTGTAAACACCTGGCAATATCTTTTTCTTTAATGTGGAAATGAAGTGTCCAGTTGATTGTTTTCTGTCTTTTCACAGATGAACGTGACTGCACCAGAACTCAGAGGGTCCAGCTGAGGGGCGGCCATCATTCTCTTCCTCTCCTGGCTTTGTCGACGCTGCCAATAACAAGCTCTCTGGCAGGAGGCTGCAAACAGCTGGGTCAGAGATCAGGCAGGGTCATTGCACACTCAGGCCTTGGGTTTCACCCGCTGGTCCCCGCAGTGTGCTGGGAGGGACACTCCTTGATCTCTCCATGCCGTCAGCCGGTTCTGCAGCACAGTTGGCACTAGGCCTTTGCAAACATTCTAATTTGATGCATAATTAATAGAACAGTGATTCAAGGCATAGAAGCTTCTGGGACTAATTAGTGACCTGAATCTCCATGGTAGCCTGCGTTCCATTCTTATCAGTGCCGGGAAGAGCTGCACTCTTAGAAATAATCAGTCTCCCACTTATTACTATGACACAGCCAAAAGGCAAAGATCATTTTTCCATCCAGTGTGCAAAAATTCCATCAGTGTGTAATCATCTCCCATGGGGACTAAACTTCCCCTGGAAGAGTCTCACTAAATTAGTCCCTCATGAACTTTTAGGTTTCCATGTGGGCCTGGGGAGATCTTATTGCAGGTGAAGAAATAAAGACAGTCAGCAAGGGCTCACTGACCATCCACAGAATGGACAGCATTGTTCTGGGTTTTGGAGCTGGTCTGAAGGAAAATAAAAGCCTCAGCTCTCTTTCCAAGACTTTGCAATAAAATAATGGAACACAGAGTGATGCGAATGAATGATTTGTGTACTGCTGTTCCTCATATGTATCTGTAGATGCATGGTTCCGAGTGTCCGAGTCAGACATGGAGGACCTGTTCAAAGTCAGAGCGAGTTCGCCCCAGGAAGAGAGGTGGCCTTGTAGTGGCCATCAAAAATTCCCATCAAAAATCATTCTACTTCCAGCTCCCTTGCCCAGGCCCAGAATGATCTAGACGAGGGTCAGTAAACCATGGATATGGATCATAGGCCAAATTTGGCCTGACCCTTCATAAAACTCATGCTGCAATGGCAAAGTTGAATTGTTGTGACAAAGATCCTATGACCTGCAAATTTTAAAATATTTACCATTTGGGGGCACCTGGGTGGCTCCGTTGGTTAAGCTTCCGACTCTTGATTTTGGCTCAGGTTATAATCTGAGGGTTCTGGAATCGAGCCCCAAGTCAGCTTATGCTCAACAGGGAGTCTATTTGTCCTTCTCTCTCTCTGCCCCTCCCCCACTCATGCACTTGCTCTCTCTCTCGCTCTCTGTCTCTCAAATAAATAAATGAAATCTTAAAAAAACTGTATTTACCATTTTGCCCTTGGCAAAAAAGGTTTGCTGACCTCTGGCTTAGACCATCAAAAACCACTCAGCAATTGGGTGACCTTGGCTTTAGTCTGAATTTTTTAGAATTCCTTTTGGGAGAGTAGGTTATGGACCACGCCCCAAAAGCAATCTCTTCAGCATGTATGATTTCCAGCTTCTGTTCATGATCACAGTGTCTAAGTGTGCCTATTATTGACCTTCCTGGGTAGGTCCCTTCATATTTCTCAAATTTTTATTTATTTCATCAGCACTTTGGTGGTATTTATGTCTAGCACTACTCTAAGTACTTAAGTCATTTCATTTCATCTTTACAATCACTCTGTAAGGTAGGAATCACTATTACTCCATTTCAAAGATGAGGAAACTAAGGTGCAAAGAAGTTGAGTTGCCCCGGGTTACATACTAGCAAGTTACAGAGCCAGGATTTGAACTCAGGCAGCCTTGCTCTTCAATCTGCCCTTAACTGTGTCAATACAAACGTTTTTACACAGTATCCGTGGGAATATAGTGGGCTCACCCTGATTAGCTAGCTGCAACTGGGAGATTCTCTTCAAGTTTTTAATTTAAAATGCATGTGAATATAGCACTCTATTTATCCTATGGCTTTCAGTACCCACTAGCACAGTACCTGTACGCCCTGGGATATGGGCACTCCCATTTTGAAAGTCATAGCCTAATTTATTTTTGAAATAGACACCCGGTTTTGCCATTACAACACTCATTTACTCGACCAAGTCTAATGGTTTGAAACTTTTTTGTTTCTGACCAATAGACACTTTTTAAAAAATTATATAAGGGGCGCCAGGGTGGCTCAGTCGTTAAGCATCTGCCTTCAGCTCAGGGCGTGATCCCGGCATTCTGGGATCGAGCCCCACATCAGGCTCCTCTGCTGGGAGCCTGCTTCTTCCTCTCCCACTCCCCCTGCTTGTGTTCCCTCTCTCGCTGGCTGTCTCTCTCTCTGTCTAATAAATAAATAAAATCTTTAAAAAAAATTATATACAGAATATATAACAGATAGAGGCAATTCAGACAAGAAGCTTCTAAATTTCTTCTTTGAGATATTCAAGTTCTTTGAAAAATCCTGTATTCATTCATCCTTCTGGAACAACCCACACCAAGCCTGTTGCCTTTCTCACATGACCGTCCTTCAGATGTGCTAAGATTGTGATCATATCTCCCCTAACATCTCTTATCTGGGAAAAATAAAGCTAGTTCCCATGACCATTCCTCATAGAATGAGCTTCCACATTCTTCTATGCATCCCAATTAAAATAGGTGACCAGAACTGGACATAACATTTCAGGATTGGGACTATTCATAGAGAATTTAGTGGAAAGCATTTATTTATCAGATCTGGATATTCTATAAAGGGGTTTGTGACAGACGGTACTTTCCAAAGATGGATGCAACAGTAACTCTCATCCCATTTTCTCTTCTAGAACTTTGCCACCCTCCCAGTAAATGGCGGAGTCTAATTTTCCTTCCCTTGAATCTGGGTGGTTTTGTGTCTCACTTTTAACCAATAGAATGCTGGGGAAGTGACTTTGCACAACCTCAGAGACTAAGTCATAGATTGCGAAGAGCAGCTTCCACCTCGTGAGCTGGAACACCGTGCTAGAACACTGAGCCACCATGCAAGTGATCCGACTGCCCCGAGGCCACCATGCTGTGAGGAAGCACAAACTAGCCCATGGAGAAAGACCACATGCAGAGGCCCTGAGACTATATGCAGAGAGAGAAATGCCTGGCCAGGCTCCAGCGGCTCTAGTCACACTCCCTCCACTGTTCCAGTTTCAACTACCATCTGATTACAACCATATGAGTGACCCCAAGCCAGAATTACCCAGCCAAGTCCTTCCCAAATTCCTGAGCCACAGAAACCGTAACAGATAATAAAATGATTGTTGTTGTTTTTAACCACTCGATTTTGACATGATTTGTGCAGCAGTAGAGAACCACAACAGGGTCTTAGCATTGATCTTTAATCTGAAGGGGATAAGGTCTGAAGTCAGCTCCTTAGAGAATTTTGGCACTGCTTATCTCTTTTTATTTGGAGAGTTAGAATCTCATCTCACCTAATAACCTACAGAGAGATTTCACAAGAGGTCATGGAAAGACTGCTGAGACGAAAGCTCAAGGCTGAAAACAAAATCAATTTGATGACTTCTACTTTTTAAAGCATCTATTTTATTTAGTATTGCTCAAATATTATCTCAGTAACACATGTCTATTAGAAATACATATTGCTATTGATTGAATTATGTGTCCCCCCCAAATTCATAGATGGAAGCCCTAACCCCCAATGTGACTATATCTAGAGGTAGGGTCTTTTAAGATGTAATTAAGTTTAAATGAGGTGAAAAGTGTGGGCCTTAATCCAATAGGGACTTACAAGAAGAGAAAGATCTCTCTCTCTCTCGCCCTCTCTCCCTCTCTCTCTCTCAGTGAGGACACAGTGAGAAGAGGGCCCTCTATAACCCAGGAAGAGAAGTCTCGCCAGAATCTGACCATGCTGGCACCCTGATCTCAAACTTTCAGCCTCCAGAACTGTGAGAAACAAGTGTCTGTTGTTTAAGCCACCCCTTCTAAGATATTTTGTTATGGCAGTCTGAGCTGGCTAACACACAAGTATAATCTATATTTTGCTTATATAATTTTATACACACACACACACACATACACACACACACATATAACTAAACAATACAAATAACTTGCATCTTAAGTGAATTAATTTGCAAGCATGCCCACTTTGGGCTCCAAAAATCCTGAAAAACAAGACTATGCCAATATGTCATATGGAACAGCTGTGCCATTGAAGCTTTTCATATACAGTAGCCTCCATGTATTGTCAGTTTCAGTCACCTTCGGTCAACCACAGTCTGAAAGCAGATAACCCTCCTTGTGAAGCACTGTCAGAAGGTCAAAAGTAACCTAATACAACGTGACAATGCCCATGTCACTCGCCTCACTTCGTCTCATCATGTAGGTATTTTATCATCTCACAACATCACATGACAATGGGTGGGTACAGTACGAGATATCTTGAAAGAAGAGAGAGGCCACATTCAGATAACTTTTATTACAGCACATGTCCTATTTTGTTATTAATTATTATTAATTTCTTACTCTGCCTGATTTATATATTAAATTGTATCATAAAAAGTGTATGTATAGGAAAAAACAGAGAACATATAGTGTTCACTACTATCATGGTTTCAGGAATCTGCTGAGGGTCTTGGAACATATCCCCTGTGAATAAAGGGAGTAGTGCTGTATATTTTTGACCATGTTTGTTGTAAAACCAGACATGGTATAACTAGCTATGTCATAATTATAATGGATTGGAAATATAATCCTAGACGTTTAGATGGAAACTTAAAGTTTATTCAGCTACACCTACTAATTAGAGCCTCTTTTATCAGAGCCTCCAAAGTTGGTTTGGTAATACCCAACCTGGATCCTCGGGGACTACTCAAATCTTCAGTGTTCAGGATACTACTATCACTCGGTGTGGAGAACGGTGCACTGAAATGGGCACTCTGATACATTTTTTATAGGACTGTAAATCAGTACAAACTTTTTGGTAGAGGATTTTATTATGTTGCTCATTGGTATTAAAAAGGTTTATGCCTGGGAAGCCTGGGTGGCACAGCAGTTAAGCGTCTGCCTTCGGCTCAGGGCGTGATCCCGGCGTCCTGGGATCGAGCCCCACATCAGGCTCTTCCGCTATGAGCCTGCTTCTTCCTCTCCCACTCCCCCTGCTTGTGTTCCCTCTCTCGCTGGCTGTCTCTATCTCTGTCGAATAAATAAATATAATCTTTATAAAAAAAAAAAGGTTTATGCCATTCAAACTATGCTTAAATAATTAAAAAAAATTTTTTTTCATGTAAAGTTCGATGATTCATTAGTTGCGTATAACACCCAGCGCACCACGCAATATGTGGCCTCCTTACTACCCATCACCAGCCTATCCCATTCCCCCTCCCCCCTCCCCTCTGAAGCCCTCAGTTTGTTTCTCAGAGTCCATAGTCTCTCATGCTTCATTCCCCCTTCTGATTATCCCCCCTTTCTTTATCCCTTTCTTCTCCTACCGATCTTCCTAGCTTTTATGTTCCATAGATGAGAGAAACCATATGATAATTGTCTTTCTCTGCTTGACTTATTTCACTTAGCATTATCTCCTCCAATGCAAACTATGCTTAAATAATAACCCAACATACAGAGAAAGGTTCCTGTGCTATGGTCTATTCATTGTGGAAATACTTGTCATATGGAAAAATTAGAAACACCATAATTGTGCAACACCACAAATAATAGTAGGGACATGATTAAGTAAATTATTATTCTACAAAGCATAACTATGTAGATGTGTAAAACAAGGCTGGTAGAAACTATATAAATGCCTGTCTATTTAATGAGCTGAATAATAACAGCAAACTCCTGAACATTCTACTCTCTCTGGATATCAAATTTTTACTTGGAAAAAAAAATGACCCAAATTAAGTTTGGAAAATATGGTCATTGGAGAGTCATGTGGTCATGAAGTCATGAAATCTGGAAGCCTCTAGCAATAACCCATCTTATTGTTACATGGCTCTAATGGTTGAAGAAATCTGCCTTCTTGTAACTTCCACGCATCCTTACTGGGTCTGACAAGTGAGGTGACCAAAACAAAAACTTTATAAACCACGTCACATGCGTAAGATATTATGATTTTAACAGTTCCCAGATAACAAAAGGCAGCCATCATATACTAATCACTGTCATGGCTAATATCACAGATATATAAAATTACTTTTAGAAACATTTTCTATTTGGGAACTTTAGGCAAGGGATTTCTATTTGCTCTTCTCCAACCTGCCTTTTTCATCTGGAACATGGATTTGTGGTTTAGAATTTGAAGTACTGTCCAATATTTCACACAACTTGAGTCTAAAATATCCGTCCTCATAATTGAAGGCAAATGATTGTTTTCTCCCTTTTTGTGCTGAGTGTTTTTCTGGATGTTGTTTTTCACTGTTGACTGATGTTTGTCCTTGAGTTATGACAGGTGAAAGCCAAGTGCACATATTGCCAAACGAAGTGTGGTCAGGAACAGCCAGGGGTGGCGGGTAGACAGGCTTGTTCCTTGGGACCACATGATGTCACAGGACTATTAGCAGAATGATTCACATATATTTAGTGCGGGAGCTGGAGCTAAAGGAAGTCTGAAGGGATGGAATATGAGGCAGCTTGTCCATCCTGGGGACTATAGACTTAGTGTGTGCTTGAGTTTTGTGATGCTTTTTTGTCATGATTCGATGAGGGTATGCACTGCGGTTACTAAAGCTTTCAGGCTTTTATGGTACATCTGCTGTCAAAGTTATGTATTATGATGCAACTGTCTTATTATTTATCCTGGTGAGTATAAAATGGAACCAATATAAAGACACGCATTTAGGGTGCAATGATCAATCAGTCAACCATAATGAAAGTGTCCTGGTTGAATGAGAGTTCATGTCAGGAAAAGTCGAAAGTTTTAGTTGGCCAAACTTGGAGAAAAATTTCTGTAGAAAACGTATTCTTTTATATCTTGATCGAGACTGGATTACACAGATGTACGAATTTGTCAACACTTAGCAAATGTACAAATAAGACTGAGAACGCATTTGACATCAAAAGAAAATACTGTAAACAGGTACTAAACTCCTGTCACTATGCACGCTGAAGTATTTAGAGGAAATTATACTTCCATCTGAAATTTCTAAAAAATGAATTGATGATGGACACAGGAATGGATACACATCTGATAAGACAAATAAATGAAATGGTAGTGGTAGAATCTAGGTGATGGTTCTATGAAGTGGTGTTTCTGAGCTGGCTCAGGTAGGCTCACAGAGCTGATTTTGCACAGCTCTCCCCCAACTCATGTTGGTAGCTTGAAACTGGCCATGGCGGGAAGATCTGTACTACAGAAATCAGCAAGCCACACAAATCAGAACTTTTTTTTTTCTCACCTAGTAGGAGAGTTTACCAACACACCACTGAATGTGTGGATTGTTCATTATAAACTTCCTTCAACTTTACTGGAGGCTTGACATTTTTCATAATAAAATATTGGCAAAACAATATGACTCAGTGTGATCTCATTGATGAAAAAATAGATTAATAGTCAGTTTTTAGACTTTTGCTTCCGAGTAGAATTTAGCAGGAATTCCTCCCACTGCAACAGCTAGGGAAAATAAAGACTTATCACAAAATCATATTTTTAAAAACAGTGTGGAGAACCATAGAGGTGAAGAGAACTAGAAGAAGGAAATTCCAGAGGGGAAGAGCACATGGAAAATGAATTGAGGTTGCTGGCCGTTTTCTTCCCCTGGGGGCCGGGGATGGGGGGCATTTGCTGAGGCCCTGCCTGAGGATTGGGCTTAGACTGCAGAGGGGAAGAGAAATCAGGGGAGCCTCCCCCCACTCTCCCCACCCTGCAGCCTTGTAAAACAGAGCAGAATTTAAAGGAGTCCTAGTCCCATGGCTGGGTTTTCCCCACAGGACAGTTATTGCATTTGGGGTGACATGGGAGACTGGGGGGGTGGGGCTGAGTCAGCAAGGAAGAGCGAAATCTCTACCTAGCGTCAACCTTCCCTAGTGGGAGGGGCTTACCACCATAGCCAGTGTTCGGCAGATTTTGAATCTGGATGATGTGGAGGATGACGACCTCAACTTTCAGGGCAGATGTGACAGAGATACAACAGCATCTCAAGCCAAAGCTCATGGGCACTTTGCCCAGAAAGGGGCACGTCCAGGAATGCAGTGAAACCTCCCTCAGTCTCACATTTCATAGGAGACAAAACCCCACCGGAGGCAGGAGACCGCAACCAGGTAGAACGAAGTCTGGCTGCAAACAGCCATGGCCCAGTTTACTTTCTTGAGGCACTGAGGTGATCAGCCCTTTCCACTGTCCAGCTGAGGAAAGGGCAAACCCTTTCTCGGGGAAAATATCATTTTCAGTCTTTATGGTTCTTTTATACATTATGTCTTGCAAACAACTGTAAGTAATGAGACATGAGAGAGGTAGGAGAATGGGACCAATAATCAAGAGAAAAAAACTGACCCTAAAGCAGATCCACAAAATATCCAGAGGTTAGAGTTATCAGAGAAGGACCTTGAACGTAACTATTATATATATATATATATATATATATATATATATATATATACACACACACACACATATATATATATATGTTTTTTTAATAGAGAAAATGGTAGACAAAAAGATGGATGAAAAATGAAGAATTTCCACACAGAACAGGCATTTATTTAAAAATACAAGTGGACATTCTAGAACTGCAATATCTGAAAGTAAGAACCCATTAGATGAATTTAACAGCAGATAGGACATAGCAGAAGTCACTTGAAGACATGCGAATAGAAAAAACAATACTGAAGGGCAGATGGAAGGAAGGATAAACAGAGTATAGAGACCTGCAGAATACAAAGAGTCTAACATATGTGCAATTGGTATCCCAGAAGGCAAGTGAGGAATTAGGAAGAAATATTTAAAGTCCAAATCCTTACAGATACCCCTGGAAGATGTATTACCCTCGGATGTTCATATCCTGCTTGTTACATTTAATGATTATGTGTGACGCTGAGTGAATCCCGTATCTTCTCTAATCTTCCTTTCCCTCATCTATAAAACTGAATCAATATTATTCATTACAATACTATCAATTCATAGTTTTACCTATAAGTGATAAAACTATAAGGTAATATGAACAAATTTTTAATTATTGTCATTGTCTTTATCGCTGTTCCCCCACTCAGTTATTCTAGTAGGCCAGCGTATAATTTCTAGCCCTAGCACACACCAGACTAAAATTGGCAACTGGCTGAAATGAAATTGGATTTCACTTAGGTTGTATCTCTCTTCATTCTAAAATATTTCTACTTTTATTGCATATATCCTCATATTTTTCCAATTTCTGTAACTAGCAGTATCTATTCCAGAGATCTCTGAAATAGGATTTCCCTTCTGAGATTATTTCCTGGGACTGAAGTTCTTGGGTGGAGGGGGAACATGAGAGGCAGAATGGGAAATACGCCCCTAATTTGAGTTAGGAAGGGTTGAATTCATCTAAATTCTTTAGTCATTTAGTCTCTAGTCACATTAGAACTGAGGGAAAGCCAGAATCATATCAGGAAGGGTGGGTCCATAAGACTCACCAAAATAAGATGTAATTGTGAGCATATATATATATATTTATAGGCATATATGTATATTTTTTAAAGCTCTAATGGAACACAAGCTTGGGAAACATGATTTCAGTTGGAAGATTTGCTACCATGGAAACTCAAACTTCCAGTTTTCTGATTCTGAGCTACTCAATAGTATTCTAAACCACAGTCTCCAAACTAGTTTATGTTCTTTTGTCATTTTTGTTGATGTTTTTACAAAGAAACAAAGCAAAGAAAATAATGGAAGCTGGAAATCGAGCAGGTAAGGAGTGTAAGAGTAGGGAAAAGAAAAGGCTGGAGAAGAAAATGAAAGCAGCAGGGTATTAGCCAGCCTGTCATAACAAAGTAGCACAGACTGGTGGCTAAAACGACAGAAACGTGTTCTCTCACAGGTCTGGCCGTTGGAAGTCCAAGATAAAGGTGCCAGCAGGGTTGGTTTCTTCTGACATCTCTTTCCCGGGCTTGTAGGTGGCTGTCTTTTTGTTGTGTCTTCCCGTGGCTTCTCCGTGCACCCACACCCCTGGTGTCTCTTCCTCTTCTAGTAAGGACACCAGTTCTATTGAATTGGGGCCCCAAATGCAGTAATATCAAGGGTTAGGGCTTCGACATATGGATTTTTAGGGGACACAATTCAGTTCGTAACAGGCAGAGAAAAAAAAAAGAATCCGTGTTAACTAATGGCTTCATAACTAAAAATGTTTTGCCATATCCGACCAGTGCCAACAGATCAGCAAGCTACAGACCTTTGTTTCTTTTCTTTATTGAGGGTTTGGGGGCAGGGGGGCAGTCTGCTTCCTTTGTTAGCTTGGATGGGCAGGTTCGGAGTCCTGAGTCTTTCCTATCCTTTCTGATTATCTGCTCTCCGTTCTGTTCTCTTCGAACATCCTATCTTTTGAGAAATCGAGGTTTCTAGTCATTCGAGGTATGACTCCAAGATTAAGCTACCCAACTTTGGGTGACCCAAATTGCTGGAGAAGAGCCACAGAGCACCTACCTTGGGACATCGATTTCTTAAAGGGGTAGGATGCTGTATGTCTCTGGCCTGATTCTTTATCCAAGATAAACCTCACCCTTTCCTACCAATGTATATGAAATAGTACATTGATCCAAGTCAATTCAGAAAACGCTTATTATATGGGAGGCTGTGGATACTGGGATAAAAAACATCTTAGACACCGTCCTCAGGGAGCTCACAGTCAAGAGGAGAAGATAAACAATTAATGAGGCAAAATCAAACCCAGCTCAATAGCCAAGGAGCAGCCCCAGTGAAAACTCACAGTTGAGAGTGATTCATTCTGATTGGAAGAAGCAGGAAATATTTCGTGGAGAAGTAAGTTTTGGGCAGGACCTGGAATAATGAATAGGAATTTGGCAGGTGGAAAAATCATGGAGCATGGGATGTAGGGGTTGGAGTGTGAAGAGGGCAAGTCATTCCACTCAGATGAAAAAGCATGAGCAGAGTCATAAGTGCACAACAATAGTTGTAATCTTCAGAGATAAACGCTAAGTCTGATACCGCGGGAGCGGTGTTTCTCACTCTCAGACTGCATCAGATCACCCAGAGGACTGATTAAATCACGAATTGCTGCCCCTCCCTCAGGAGTTTCTGACTCAGTAGGTCTGGGGTGGAGCCCAAGAATTTGTGTTTCTAACGAGCTTCCAGGTGATGTTGACCTACAGTTGATCCAGGGGCTGTGCTTTGAAAACGACTGGACTAAGAATAGCGAAGGAGGTAGTGGTAGGTAACACCAGCTTGTGGGCTGTATTCTTTAGACAATGGAGGGTCATTATGTCAGACAACTGTTTGAGGGATGAATTGTAAGCCTGGGGGGAAGCTTGGCAGCTGCCTCGGGGTGGGGGCAAGTTGTGAAGCTGTTTTATTTTTATTATTATTATTATTTTAAGATTTATTTATCTAAGAGAGAGAGCATGTGAGGGATGGGGGCAGAAGGAGAGGGGGAGAGGGAATCTCAAGCAGACTCCATGCTGAGCATAGGGTTCAATGCAGGGCTCGATCTTGCAACCCAGAGATCATGACCTGAGCTGAAATCAAGAGTTGGACGCCCAACTGACTGAGCCACCCAAGTGCTCCTGAAGCTGTTTGAATTGTCCACCTGAGAAATGATTAGTAATGAGGGTCTACCTTGGAATTTTCTCATTAGAATGAATAGGAAATTAAAGATGCAAATGACATTCCGGAGCAGAATGGAACATGGAAGAGAAGAGAAGGAGGTGAAGATCACGTTACAGGTTCTTTTTAGGAGACTGGACAGATTTTTAAAACATTCCAGAGAAAAAGCACAGGAAGAGGAGCCAGAGGGGAAAAGTGGATCTGGTCCTTGAAATGGGTTTCGGGTGCCCAGAGTTGGGGAGTTGCAAGTAGGCTGGAGCTCTACAGAGAGGCAGGGCTGAAGATAAAAGCCAGCATGAAAAGAAAAAGTGCTAAAAGCAGAACCTGAGGAGTGCCTACTAAGAAGCCAGAAGAGGAAGGGGAACCAAAGAAAGCGGGCTGAGGGGGGCCCAAGGGCGGAAGCTTCTGAGAAGCCCAGAAGAGACAGAAGAGGAAGCAGGTCAGCAGACGAGGTGGTGGGGGAGTTGGGGAGGGGTAGAGAAGCCCTTCGGCAGCTGGTGACTTGGAAGCCCCTGTTGACTTATTCTTTCAAAAATATTTGTTGAGTGCCCAAACGATGCCATATATCCTGGGGGCCCAGTGGTGAGCAAAACAAAAACCTTGCGGGATGGGGGATGGGGTTGGAGCCGGGGTGTTCTGCCAGTAGAAGCGTCCTGGAATCTATCATTACAAGGTCAAAGGAAAAGATCAGGAGGGAATCGCGGGTGAGAGGGTCACGCTGTGGGAATGGCACCTACGCTTGGGCTGGACAGATGCGCTGGGCAAAAAGAGGCAAGAAAATAATGTGCGTGAAGGCCTGAGACAGGTAATATGCATTGTGTCCCAAGAAAACAAAAGGGAGCCTGGTAACAGGGACGGAGAAAGTGAGTGGGAAAGCAGCTTGAGAGGAGGCTGGTGAGGTAGACAGGGACCCAAAAGCAGGGCTTTTGCTCAAAAGCTTGTTAAAATTCCCCTGCCACAGAAACGTCTTCCGCCTGGGTCTGCAACCTCATCAACACCGTCAGCCTTGTTGCTTTACACTACCGCCAGCTTGTTTTTAAACAAAACTGAAAATTTGAAATTGATCATTCACCTCCTTCACCAAATTTGGCTCTGACTTGCCTCTGGATTTCTCTAGCATTCAGAGCTAGCCTCGCAGGACTAAGGCTTGCCATGATTGAAGATATGTATAAAAATGTATTTATGTGCCTGGGGCTCCGAAAGCAATTTCCAAAGAGAATTTCTAAAGCTGTTTTGAGCATTATATAGCCTCTTGAGATGATGGATTCTTTCCAAACACATAACAGAACTCTATACATCCTAATGAAAGTTCACAGCAATAATATTGCTTTTTGTGCTCTCCCTGCATGCCTAGCACTTCTGGGGCCTGAGGGCACATGAAGCGGTGTAAGGCCTGAGCTTTCGCTCTCATTAAGCTCGCGGTCTCACTGAGAAATCAATCTTGCCAGAGGGAAGAGCTTGGCAGTTCCTCTATCCTATGATTACCATTTTTCCACAACTGGATTCCCAGCCTTACCTGCAGGGGCGAGTGTAACATAGTAATAAGGTGCTTGGGAGCCAAACAGACCAGGGTTTGAGTCCCGTCTCTGCCCCTGGCCAGCTGTGTGACCTTGGGCAAATTGCTTTACCTCTCTGTTCTTCTCTGTGATGATAATAAGAGCTATTGCATAAGGTGTTTGTGAAGACTAGGTAAGCTACATATACGAAGCACTTACCATTTTACCTGGAACAAAAGCTGAGCTATCGTTGCTATCCTGACAGAGCAAACTGAGGCAAAGGAAGAATGTACCAGATGGGACACAAACACTGGGGATGGGTTTAGGCCCGGCCTGGTCCTGACCGCAACCAGAAGAAGAGTATGGCTCTTGCACCTTCCCTACCCACCTCCTGCCTCCCTCCGCTCGTGGCTCTGCCAGATGTAGGATGACTCTTCTTCCCGGCCATCTGCCACGTTCATAGACACTGCGTTTCTAAGCCACTTTACCAGGCAATTATGTATTCACAGTCTGCCCAAGGTCAGTCAACTGCTAATATAGAATTCGACTCTTGCTCCTTTCCTGACAAGCCACAGACTTTTCCTGCTTCACCTCAGCCTGGCCGTCCCCTCAGACCTTTTCACACCAGGAGCGTCAGGATTTAAGACCAGCTCCTGAGTCTTCAAGAGCCACCTTTGTTTTCCTTCTGTCCCACCTGGCCGCTTGGCAAGGTCTGGATGGATAATGTTTCAGGAAACCCTTAGGAAGGTAAACTCCAGGTTCCCACTGATACATCAAAAGGGGGCAAAAGAAAGTGCCGAGTTGGTGGGTCCCTGCAGCCCCATCAGGGGTGGAGAGGAGCTGCGAGTTACTGTACAAGTGTTTCCATTCCCAATGAGTCACCCGCTCCTCAGCTGGCAGCCCTGGGCCCTGGAACCACTTGGCAGATGGAAAACGAAGGGGACTGTTCATGATGTATGTTTGTATCCCCAGCACCACGATTTAAATACCACCTCCCTCCACACCTCCTTCACGTACAGTGAACAGATGCGCGCACTGTCCCAACCCCCAGCCTGCCCAGGAAACTGACCAGGAGGCAGGATGGGAGCCCTAGGGACACCAGCCCCCTGAGTTACTCTGGGCCCTTGGGGAAAAGGGACCTGGGCCAGGGTAGGAAATTCTACAGTTTCAGAAGAAGAGAAGCCATTTTCAAAGACCTAACTCCATGACTGTCATGCAAATATAAAATGAATACATGTCATAGAGTTTATCCAATGCATTAATTAATGAGGAAAACAGACATTAAAACTGCTACAAATGACAATTGGAAATTTTTTTATTTTATAGGCAATTTAAGAAAGAGAAGTGAGCTTAAGATCACTATGTCAAAATCTAAACTGCTTAATGTCTCACAGGGTCAAAAACCATACGTGTCGCGGTCCTTCTCCTCCCTCCCCCAGGACGGATATTATTCTTTGCCCATTGCCAAATTTTGAGTGATTTTTCTCCAGCGTGCTCCAACCTACTCTTCAACCTACCCTCTCTTGTCCCTTCACCTGGCCCAGATCTCTGCTCTGTCCAGACAGTTTGAGACCAATTTAACCCTTTCCTCTTCCCCCGTCTTCAGTCCAAGCTGGATTAACAGCTAATTCAGCAACTCCACGTGGCTTCATCTCTTCATTCGTGGGAGGCCTGCGTGGCAGGAACTGGGAGATGCTGCAACGTCGGCTGCGGATTGTGACACTCTCTTAACAACAAGTGGCAGAGGAGCTCCAGTCGCTCCATGCCTTGAGTTGATCCACTTACTGGGATTGTGTTGAAGCCCCGTCTGCCAAGACTCGAGAGGCCATGTTTTAGTCTGGGTCCAGGGCGTAAAGGAGAAACAGCCTGAAACATAAAGGCAGAACCAGGAAAGATGGCCATAGAAAACCACAGAGAAACTCATCAAACAGGATGCATAAATTACGTGTATTTCATTTCATGCTAATTATTGTGCATTAATTTAATCTTATTTTTAAAAATTAAACTTAAAAAAGGGAGACCACATTGAACATCATTCCTCTCATTTTTTACACGTTCAGCAACAGTTTACGGAGCATCTATCTGTGAGCCTGTGCTGTACACAGTTGTGCATACAATAGACACCATTCTTGCCCTTCTGAAGCTTAGGATAAAGTGTCTCCAGAAACTACTAATCTTCCCTTACATATTCCATACCTTCTCAAAGGTTTTCTGTGTAAAAAGCCCTCAAGCCTCAAATCCTTTCAGCTGTTCCTCTGGGATACATCCTGCCTATAACCAAGTCTCCCTGCACCCCTACCCGGGGCCCAAGCCCTTCTCCTGAATGGTGTTCCTGCTCTCCTTCTCATCTCACCACGTCTATTCTTCTCAACACAGGCAGAACATCTTTTAAAAACGTGAGTCATGGGGCGCCTGGGTGGCACAGCGGTTAAGCGTCTGCCTTCGGCTCAGGGCGTGATCCCGGCGTTATGGAATCGAGCCCCACATCAGGCTCCTCCACTATGAGCCTGCTTCTTCCTCTCCCACTCCTCCTGCTTCTGTTCCCTCTCTCGCTGGCTGTCTCTATCTCTGTCAAATAAATAAAATCTTAAAAAAAAAAAAAAACTTAAAAAAAAAAAAGTGAGTCATATCAAGTCTCTCCATAGCTTAAAACCCCATCCACCACCTGCAAGGCCTGATGGTCCAGTGCCTACCTACTACCTCGTACTCACCTCTCTGCTCCTGGAACAGCAGCAAATTCACTTCTGGCTCAGGGCCTTTGCACATGTTATTCCCTACCCTAATTCTTCTCTGACAGGCTCTTTTTATCATTCAAACCTCGGTTCAAATATAACCCTTAGAGTAAGTTTTCTTCACCCCCCCACCACCCCCCGCCCCCCCGGTCTCGGTAACGCACCGCCACCCAGGTCACTCTATCGTATCTCCCAACTACTCCTCATGGTTATTACTTTGTTCTTTATTTGTCGATTTCCTGTCACTCTACCTTCAGTTGCAAACTCCTTGAAAGAGGGACTGTGTCTGCTTTGTTTACTGCTGAATATCCAGCCCCCAACGCTTGGCCCATGGGGTGCACTGAATGCCTGACATCGTGTGGTTTCCTGTGAATATTTGTGGAGTGAGAAAATGAAGATGTGACATTTTTTTTTAATCAAAAATCCAAGCATCAAAATTTTTACTCAAGAAACTGGACAATTAAAAACACAGAAACAGAATTTAGTAAGTTCAGAATTAGTAAGCTCTGTGGAAGGAGCGCCCATTGCTCCTGCTAACGATATACTCCAGGGCCTAGAATAGAGCTTGGCGCATAACTGGTACTCAGTATTTACAGAGGTTGGCGCATTTCTGGGTGAAAGGACCAGCTCAGGCAGGGTGGGGCCAAGCAAGGTGTTCTCTCGGAGCGGACAGGGAAGCCTGGGTTGGACGGGAACTTCACAGTCCTTGCCTGGCATGTATCCTTTCTAGAAAGGATTCTTCGGAAACTGGAGGCCATCTCTGCTCAGTCAACAGCTGAATTTGAGAAGGATTTTGTTCCAAACGGATTGCTCTCCTCCTAAGCCCCTCTCGCCGTGAAGCTCCTTGAGTGTAGATTCAGCAGTTTATCATCCTAGCATTTTTTTTTTTTTGTCTGTTTCTAACCTAGAATTCCTCATTTATAAAAATGGGGGCTCTGGAATAGATCTTTAAATTCCCTTCAGAGCCAACATTTGATGGTTGTAAGTGAAAATGTGTTCCACCTGGATCCAAGGGGCGTTCAGGTCAAGCCTTTAAAGAAAACAATTCGAGTTTAACTGGAAGGACATCCAGAGTTGGGTACAGAAGCTCCCTCGCAGCAGGTGTCCCAAGTAATGAGGCCCTCACTCCCCCGACCCCAGCGTAGTACGAAACAGCACGAGACGATTATGAAGCCCATATCCCGTCCCCTCCAGGGCTTGGCATTTAGGTCCTGGAACTTCTCCACTCTAAGCAGAGATACTATTAAAGAATGTTTTAAATTGAGGAATGAGAAACATTCTTCACATGAGTGTTTAAAGTCCACATGTGAGACTGGTGTTCTTAAGCTCAGAGTCACCTGGGGGTGCTTGTTAAAAGGGTAGTCTCCAGCTGACTTCCAGGGCTCTGACTCTGGATCTGCACTGCCAGAGCTTCCAGTCGATGCTGGTACAGATTCGTGGTGGCAAACATCCAGCGCAACCTGGTGTGAACGACCGCGCGCTCTGCAGGGACACGGCCTTAGGTTCGGGGCCCTCCCCTTCCCAGCTGCCTGCGGGAGATGCAGAGGGTCCCAGCAGCCTCTTCACAGGTCAGCTCCAGGCCAGCAGGCTCAACAACCCCTTCAGTCATCTGAAGGGCCTGTCTGCACAAGACCAAACAGCTGGACACTCCGAGAGGACAAGGCCACTCGTGTCCAGATATACAGGGTAAGTAAACCCAACCTCTGATAGGAGAGAGTTCTTTGTAGATCAGTGAGCACAAGCGGATTATCTTAAGGCTATCAAAATTCTAGAAAATAAAATGTGATTTTTAAATTTTTTTTTTCTTTTGGCCAGGTCGTGCTCCCCTGTTAAGTTGATTGAGGAAACTTGAATAGCAAGCTTGACTCTGCATGAATGGTATTTTCTTCGGATCTTCTGGAAATGCTCAGTTGTTCTACTCCTGCTTTCTAGATGCGGTGGCAGGGGGCATCAAGCTCTTTTACAAAGTCTCTCGTCCACCATCCCATATAAACCTACAAAACTAAAATTCATGGAGCATTTGTCCTCAGAGTTGGAGAATCTGGCAAATATAGAGACAGTCATTGGAGTCACATTTCCCAATGGCAGCCCTCCGACTCTTTCTCACTGTGCAGATAACCAACAACCTACAGTAATATTGAAAACCCCTACCCTGAGGCGGGAGCCTAGGGAAAGGGAAGCAGCCAGGCCTCACACAGGGTTATTCACTACCGGTCAAAGAAATGGATCCAAACACAGAAACAACCAAGTGGTCCCTCTCAGACCTAAACTCCATACCCCTCCCAGAACTCTTCCCCCCACCCATACCCAGCACCCTACCCCCAGGGGTCTGTCTGAGGCAGACAGGAGAAGGCAGCTTTCACAGAACTTCTGTGAAGTTCTGAGTCCACAGAAGAGCCTGTGAAGAAAAGAATGAAAGGCTCAGGGTTTTTATCTTCATTCTGTGCCTTCACCTCCTCTATGCTGTTACAGTTTCACCTCCAGCCCATAAATAATAAAAAGCTGGAGAATGAGAGAGGGAACAAGAAGACTCCTTCCCGGCATGGCCCTTCCCACGCAAGCACCAGGCTACTTCTGGGTGGTAGCCAGCAGCATAATCTAGTATCGCTATTGAATTGACTCAAGAAGCAATGTTCTGTGGTGCTAGACCCAGGCAGCTCTGGAGACTCAAAAAAAAAACAAGGGTCCAACCCAAAAGAAGTGATGACGCTCATTACCCTTATGCCCAAACTGCCAGCACAAGGTCACGAGCATTTTCAGCTTTGGAGAGAGAGAAAGGAAGACATGATACTGAGATGACCAGTGGCCAATGGCAGGCAAGGGAGACTCCAGAGCCAGCAGGTTCTGGCCCCAGACGTATTGCTGAGGGCAATAAAGGCAACTGCTCTGTTGGCTCACAAAGAAGAGGCTAGCGGACTTGTCTCCTGTAAGCAGTATAAGCATTCGTTATTGGCAAGGTAATCCTTTACTCGCTGAGTTCCAGAAGCCTTTACTACCCATCAGTGAGCCAAAATAACTAGAATTCTAAAGTCAGAAAGGACCCAACAGGTGTGAAGACCCAAGGGCATATGTTCACCGGGAGGAGAGAAAACAAAGGAGAGAACTGGGGTCGATGGTGCACTGGAGGTGGAGACCCCCTGGAAAGTCGCCAGCTCCTGCTCAGCCCTGCAGCTAGCTGCCTGTTACCATGCAAGAAATTGGTGCCAGGTTTGTCAGAGCTAATGATTTTTCAACATAAGCCCCAAATTCCGATTTTTATGTGAAATTTCCCAATTTTAAGATGTTGGCAACTAAGTCGATGTTATTTAAAGTACTGCACGGGCCAAACAAAACCCATCCGGATCTGGGGGAAGGGCAGGTTCAGGCCGTGGGCCTCCAGCTAATAATTTCTCATATATATCGATTATTTCATAGCCAATAATGTTAATAGCTAATAAAAATTGGGTGCTTCACACACATTATTACATTGAGTCTTCACAGTTGAGACAGTTCAGTTTATAGAGCACAGTAACTTCTCCAAGGCTGCATAGCTACATGCATGGGAGAGTCAGGATTCGAATCCAGGACCATCTGACATCAAGTACTAACCTCTGAGCCATGAAGTGATATTGCAATTCCAGAAGCAAACTATAGTTGCCCTTAAACTCACTCATCCCAAGGCCTGGCACTCTGAAATTGCCAACTGTTATTTGAATCACTTAGTGTTTGTGGGAGCATAAGACCAGGAAAGACAGGCTTACAAAAGAGAAGCCACATCCCTACCAGCCCACAATGGCAGGAGAGTTTTCCTGAGAATGTTCTTTCATTCTCCATAGTGCAAGAATCCCTTCTAGGCCCCACGGGATGAGTGTTCTAGCCCCCAGCTACTCAAAGGGTCATCCGTGGAACAGCAGCTTTGGCATTCCCTAGGAGCTTGCCGGAAAGGTCAACCTCAGCCACACCTAGAGCAGCATGTATTGAATGGGCCACTTCGCAAGAGAATCAGCTGATTTTGACGCACATGGAGGCTTGAGAAGCCTTCCACAGGCCCCACTGGCCCCTCTTGGAGTTGTTCTCCAGTTCACTTGGGCCTCCCATGGTTCCTAACCATACTGTACATCAGACCGCCAACTCCCTAAAGATAGAGGCCGCATCTTCCATTTCTTTTTTGCCTCCTCCTGGGCGTGGTATACAGTCAGTTGGGCCCCATCGGCCCAAATGCAGATGAGCGAGGTGGGGGGGTTCATAAAGCAGACAGCAGAAGAGATCCTTCCCTAAAAACACAACCATGCCAGTTAGCTCAGGCTACCAGACTGGTGGCCGGCCACTGAGAACGTGAGTATAACGAGTATCACACTTCAGACTCCCCAAATATTGCCCCGGTGCTCTAGGGATAGGAGTGGTACCCGCACCAAAAAATGTGAACATATTCCATAGGCAGAAAAAGATGGTTGCAGGCTCATTGATTCTCAACGTTGTCTTCCATGAAAGAAAACCAAGATTCCTGGTTGGGTAGGAGCCTCTGTGCACAGCCATTGCTGGCAGAAACCCTCACAAAAGTCTGTGAGCAGAGATGTGAACCCAGAGCTGAGGTGCTGGTTCTTACCTGCCTAGCTGTCACCATGGCTGGAATGTCACACCGCAGGACACCCGGACCTCTAATCTCCTGTACTTAGAGCTTACTCTTTGCTCCATGGCACATGAGTCCTTTCCAGAAAATGGGGCCAACTCCTGTCCTGACTCTTCTGCCATTGCTGCGAAATTTTCGACTGTCCCTCTGTGCTGGTTGTCCTCGGAGGAGTAAGATCATGGGAGTGTAGAGGACAAGCAGGCCAGTCAGCTCACGTGCCTGCTCGTACCAACATACCTTTCCCCACTTGCCCAAGACAGAAGGCTCCCCCAGTGACCGTGCCTTGCAGGAAAATTCTCGCTGTCCCTAAGGCAACCCAAATTCTTTAAGCACGTATGTCACCCCAACTCCTTCTATAGGCCTCACCTGCCTCGGAGACCATAATCACTCAAGGAAAAATAAAGTAAAATTTCCCAACACCCTCCTCCTCCTCCCCACGGACCCACTTTGTGCACACGTGCAGCTGGAAAGCAGCTCCTGGCTCTAAACCACCAAGGCTTTCCATTCCAGTTAAACTGTGATGTTGCCATGGAAACAACCAGTGAGGTGTTTCTCTGGCTGTGACCCAGGCTGAGGACCAGAGGCCTACGTTGCAGACACCCTCATCGGCTGGCATCCCAGGAGCCCTATGCTGCCCCTCCCCCCACCAACCCAGGGCAGCTCTCGGGGCTTCCATGGTGCTGTCGGTAGCTCCGTGTGTAGGTGCATGGGCTCACATGTTTGTTTTCTTTTCAGCCCAGCCCCTCCGGCATACAAAAGGCACATTCTTGAAAAAAGAAAAGAGAAAAAAAAAAAGAAAGAAAGAAAGAAAAGAAAAAGAAAAAAATGTATTTTTTTTCTGCATTCCAGCTGCCTGAGCTAAGCGGAGGAATGAATGGTTTGGGAAAAATCTCACACAGGAATAAATTTACAAGGGACAGCTGAGCGGATAAATTCAGTCCCCAAAGAGGGGCATTACGAGGCCTTTTGGCAGGAGCCTTGCCCCTTGTGCAAAGCTGTCTAAAAAGAAAAACAGAGCAAGAGAGGGGAGCTTTCAAACCCACCCCAAAATAAACCTTTCAGAAATCCTTTTAACTCCCTCTAGCTGTTAGCATTTCAAGACAGGAGGAGGCCCATTAACAGAGGCAGGTCGATCCTTTCTTGTGGACTGCCTCTGTCCCTGAGCTGGTCTGGGATGCGGCTCTCACTCCTCCCTTGCTCGGGTACCGGGTTCAAGCTTACCCAGGTTTTCTGGCTTGACTTGTCCACATACGCAATGACAAACATGGAGTTTGACCTAGGAAGGATCTGGCGAACAGCTAGGGATGTCTCCTGAGGTGGCTCCCTCGGCTGAAAAGTGGACTAAACAGGATAGGGGCAGCCTGGACTGGACTGGACTGGACGGGGCTGGGAGCTGGACCTAGGCCTGCCCCGTGGGAAGAGGGAAGTGCGGTGGGAGAGGTTGGCCCTGTGTCCGGGGGAGGGTGGCTTCCACCAATGCTGAAAGATGCTGGGTCCAAATGTGACATGTTTGCTCCCTTGAGTGACCATAGTTGTGTTCTACAAGGATTGGGTAAGATTAAGCAGAATCATTTTTGGACTTTTCCCCTGAAAAGGGGTGCTGAACACTTGCCTCTCCCCTGCTTCTTTACCGCTTCCTTGACTCACCACAATTAGTGGCCTTTTACTAGAATTAGGAAAGTCCCCTTGGTTACTTTGAGGTCTGAAAACTCAGTTAACCTCTATCCTCTCCCTTTTCTCTGGAAACCAAATCCTAGACCTTTTACAGCTGGCAATGACCTTCCTGTTCCTTGTCGTGGCTTTTCCCAGGCTCTTTCACCCTCAGGAGAGCCTGAGAATCTCAGCCCAGCCGGACGGGCTCCTCTGGGAAAGCCGAGCTGTGGACCGTCACCAAACATGTCCACGTCGCATGCCTTGAGCAGCGCGGAGCGCAGGTTACGTTGCTCCTTCTCCCCTGGTATCTAACTTCTGAAGTCACTGTCGGTCGGGGCCTGGTAAGCGTTTACGCCACCGCCCTGCTCCGCGTGCACCCGGAGACGTAGAAGGATGGATACGCAGTGATTAATCCCTGCCCCCAGTGAGCTCAAATTCTGATTAGACAACAATTACCAGTTGCTGTGTACTGGCTATGCTCCAGGCCCTGAGCTTTTTACTAAGTATTGCATCGTGGTAAGTACTTTATTTGCATTCAACATGCCGGCTTTCCCTGCTCGCGGAAAGTGGAGTTCCCAGGAAACCTTTCATAAACTCAAACAGGGTAAAGTGAAGAAGCAATACTATTTCGTAAAAATGAAAACGCTCTTCAGATTTCTTTCAGTTAGCAAAAACAAGTGCCAGTGCAGGTCTTTTGTAGAAGCAAAGTGGCATAAGGCGAACTTTTGGGTAGCAGGCGAGTGGGTAGTATTCAAACGCTCAGAGGACTCTAGCTAACTGGAGGTAAATCCTGGGGCCACCTCTTATCCCCTGTGCATTCTCGTGCCTTAAGCTCTCAGAGTCTCTGTGAAACGGATAACAGTACCTACTTTGCAAGACTGTTGTGAGAATTCAATGAAACCATGTCATCAATCTCTTAACTCAGTGACAAGCACGTAGTGCTTGGGGTGGTATTGATCAAACAGTGCTCAAACGGCACGATTGAGTTTCTGGGTTGGTGAACACATGGAGGTGCTGGAAACAGCATACCCAAGAGTACGGAAGCTCTGCCCCCTTCCCACATATCTTTTTTTTTTATGTTCAGTTAGCCAGTGTATAGTACATCAGTAGTTTTGAATGTGGTGCTCAGTGATTCGTTGCATATAACACCCACAGCTCATCGCCGCACGTGCCTTTCCACATATCTTGTCTTCATGCCTCTCTTCCATCTGGCTGTTCCTGAATTGCAGAAACACTTCCTTTACCCTCAATGGAAGAAACCAGCTACCTTCATGTGAATCCTGCAAGGTTCTCAGCCAAAACAGCAACAGCCATGTTCGTTGCTTAATCCTTGCATGTTAAACATGGAGCAGAATGTGTCCTACTGCAAGAGGGAAAAGACATAAGGGGACTGCAGATGGTCCTGTACCTCTTCAAAGGACCAATGCTTCACCAATATCCTGGGATGGAGCCCCCCCATCGCACCTGCTCAGCGGGAAGTCTTCTTCTCCCTGTCCCTCTGCCCCTCCCCCCTACTCGTGTGCTCTCTCTCTCTCACTCTCTCTTAATAAATAAATAAAGTCTTTCAAAAATAAGAAAAAAAATAAGAATATTTTCATGGGTATCTATGTAAAAATGTACTTATATACATACACATACTTCTATTTGCAAAAGTAAATTGGAAGATGAGTTCAGACACTAATGAAAATAGTTACCTAAAGAAAGTGGTTGAAGAAGTTTTGGATAAGAGTGAAATCTTCTGAGTGTATGTTTTGCAATATTTTGTATTTCAATTAAGGAAATGTTTTACATATAAAAACCACAGTTAAAGTAAACAGGAAAAGAAAACAAGCCATAAACAAAAAATATAAAATAATCCAAATGTGCAGCATATTAAAATGATTTAAAAAAATCAACGATTAGTAGTTTTTATGTTACTTACAATATTGACAATGCAATTTGAAACCATTTTATAAAAATTGTAAGGAAAAGCATCTGTACTGATGTTTAAGAAATAAGATTCTCACTAGAAGAGACAACAATTATAGAATGAAAGAGGCCAAGGAAAATTGTAACATTAAATATGGAAAGGGAAAAGTGACATTATTATTATAAATAATAATCAAGAGTCCCGACGGCTTGGACTGTCGTGTCAGAAGAGAACATCTCTCTCTCTCTCTCTCTCTCTCTCTCTCTTTCTCTCTCTCTTTTTTTTTAGATTTTATTTATTTGTTCGACAGAGAGAGAGAGCACGAGTGGTGGGGGGGGACAGAGAGAGAGGGAGAAGCAGGCTGCCCACTGAGCAGGAAGCCCGATCCAGGGCTGGACCCTGGAATCATGACCTGACCTGAAGGCAGACGCTTAACCAACTGAGCCACCCAGGCACCCCCTGAAGATAATCTCTCTGTGTTGCCAGCCCTTCCTAGCCAGTAACCCTCAAAAATAGCTACCATCTTCCCCCAGCCAGAAAGGACCTTGGGAGAAGGCAAGAAAATGAGTGACTTCTGGACTGCTTAGAACTGTAGAATTGTCCTACAGGGACCATTCATCTGGGCTCTAAAATGTTTCCTTTTGGTGGCATTTGTGTGACTCAAGTATGTCCCCTTCTTTCTTCTACTGGCTCCCTAAGAGGCAGAAATTATTGTGAAATCAAGAAAATGCATAAGCAGCCTAACTTTGCCTCTTTCGAAAGTTGCCTTCTTTGAGCTTGTATCCTTAGATAAGTCATCCCTGCTTTCTGAGCCTCAGTTTCCTAATCCGTAAAACTGGTGTACAGTAATGCCCATCTTGCTAGATGGTAAAATTTAGAGATAATGCATATAACGTACTTAGCGTATATATTCAATAATGGTCAGTATTATCCTTATTATTTTCACTGGCATACAAAAATGTTTCATGAGTTGCAAAACTTCATATAAATGTCAAATAGCACTAGTTATGTTTCAATTTTATCAGAAATCATACATAACACCACTGGTACTGTGCAAAGAAATCCCACAGAACCTGGCTTTCCCTCAGTGTGCAGCAAGTACATATGGGTAGGATCCACAGCCTGCGGAAGAAAACCACCCAGCAGATATCTGAGTTCACCATAAGCCTTGTCATTTAGGGGCATAGACCAGGGTATAGTCATCATTGGGATGGAGATGGAAGGAATAGCCTTAAGCATGTTCCTTTCCTGTAATGAAGAGCAGTTAATAAAATCCTTTTGGAGTAGCACAAACATTGGCCCTTCAGTAGTAGGTGGAGAAGGTAGAAGTGTAGGCTGGGATTGTTTTTGGTGTTCTGTGACCACACCACAGACTACAATATGTTTTTAATAAGGAATTGTTCATAAATGGACCACAACTGCTTTATTAAGCCTAAATTAAGTGCATGTTTGAGAGAATAAAGCACTATTAAAGAGGGAATTCACTGATATTTTCTTATTGTAAGCTATTACTTTTGACATGTGAGGGCTCCATTCTGTCCAGGAGATCTTGGCTTTCAGAGGAACTCAAAATCCAAGCAAGAGATTGATCTAGCTAAAGAGAAAAGGATGGCCTTTCTGAAGGGTGTGGGTAATGGTCACAAGAATGATGATAGCCAGCTAGGAATCTCATTCTCAGTTGGGCCAAAGGAAAAGGACATTCTGGGAAGATTCTGCCTCCAAGTCAAGCATCGTAATCATTACCATCTATTGTAAGCTTCCAGCTGTTTGCCAGGATCACCCTATGCAACTTACAAACATCACCTTGTTTAATTCTGGTGACAGTTCTCTGAAGTCGTTATTATTAGTGTCACTTACAAAAGACTGCTGCTCAGAGAGATTCAGAAACATGCCTAACATTGCACAGCTAGCATGTGGTAGAATGAGGATTCCAACCAGGTCTGGCTGCCGGGCTCCAGAGCTGACATCCCAGGCTGACTATGGCTATTCCTATGACATCACTGTATAGTGTCCATTCTTGTTTTCAGGGTGTGTCCTCCAACACCTGTTCCCAACTTCTTCCTCAGTAATAGAACCCCAGAAAAGTTAGGTAGACATGTTGCTCCCCAAAGTAAAGACACATTTCCAGTCTCCCCGCAGCTACATGGGGCCATATGACTAAGTATTGGGCAGCAGGATAGAAGTTTGAAGCCATGAGTTCAATTTCTGGGAAGTGTCCTTAAAGAGAAGGGACGTGCCCTTCCCCTCCCCTTTGCTCTCTTTCCTTTTCCAGCTGCTTAGAATGCAGATATGATGACAAAATTTGGAGCCATCATCTTGGGCGACAAGACAGAAAGGGCTTATTGAAGATGGCAAAGGAGTAACATAGGAGTCTGATCACTGACAATTGTGGAACCACAGTAACAACCCTGGTCTGGCTCTCTAGCACTTAATGTGCAGGATGGAGAAACCTTAATGTCCTAATTTTGGGTTTTCTGTCAGTGAGCTGGATAGAATCCTATCTATTGCACTAGATACCTCCATTCTTTCCCCCATCTCTTCCTACTTAAAGTCAGTGTTCTTTTCTGAATTATCTTCTTCCCCCCCATGTATTTCACCCAAATGGATTCAAGTTACACATGTATCATATTAAACAGAGCACCAAAGGGCCAGAAGGATACCCTAGGACCTCTGAGAAGGCAGGTTTGAGTTGGAGACAATGACTGGGCTCTTAGAGGTAATGTTCTTGGCTTGGTCAGCAGAGAGGGATTAGTTCAAACCCAGTTCTTCCTTCTCAGTTGCCTCCCTGCCCATTTATGAGGCAAAATATGAATCTTGCCAACAAAATCTTTCCAAGAAAATAAATTCAAGTCACCCTGCTTCTCTGATTTCTCTCCTGCCATCATTCCCAGAAAGATGCACATGATGTGGCTGTCATGAAACATCTGTCTCTAATCTCACCCAAAAGTGCCAGGTTCCAGGCAGGACCAGGCCAGACTAGACTGGACTTTTCCCTCCTGTGTGTGTCATCCTCGTTTATCTTCCAGGACATGTCCATCTGAGTATGACTGCAAAGAGAAAGAGTTCTTACATCTCCCATGGGAGTGGTTCAAAGAGTTCCAGGATGGATGAGACCTAAAAGTTCCCTGAATCACTGAATCTTAAAGCCGGAGAAGCTACAGAGGTCACTTTGTCCAATAAATGATGATCTTACAGTTGGAGGAAGCAACCTAGTCAAGGCCAAATAGTTTGTTACTAGAGAATTGAGATCACTAATAATAATAATAACAACAACAAAAGAAACATTTAATCAGCTCTTGCTATGTGCCAACCCTTTGCTAAGCACTTAACATGGACTATATAATTTAATTCTCATAACAACCCAATGAGATAGGTACCCAATCCAGAGTTTCAGAGAAATTAAATAACTTGCCTGATTGTACAAGATGATAGGCTTTGGCTTAGGATTCAAACCCGAGTGTCTTTGTTGCTTGAGCCTGAACTCAACTCTTTTTACAGCATCATGCTACCAGTTCATTACTTGTTAAAGCGAGACAATGTCACAATCTCCTTCTTCGCAATCGGCCCATCCAGACACCTTGTAGTCTCACAGAGTTGTTGTCATCAAGCTTATTCACACACAGTGCTGTCCATGGGACACCCAAAGACTTTGACACAGATAGTCCCCTCTGTGGAAGTCTAAAATCCATATCTGCAGAAAGATTGGGCTTCACGTCTATCCACAGACACTAACCTAAGAAACCACTTTCAAGGTTCAGGCAAAAGCCTGAGGCCGGGATCTTCCCATCCCTTCATACTTTCACTAGCTTATTCAGTCCTTCAAGAAGTATTTATTCAGTCAAATAAAACTGTGTTCACATTAGGGATAAAGAATCAAACAAAAGAGATCTGGTGCCTGACTCTAAGGGACATTTCGGTGGGAGAGGTGGACAACAAATGCATTATTTCACAAACATTTAGTGGCAATTGTGATAAGCGCCACAAAGGAAAAGTCCATATGAGTGTATAAAAGTGTGTACCTGGCAAGCAAGTGGGATGTGAGAATGCTCTGAGATGGATAGAAACTTGGTAAATTCAAGAACCTGAAAGAAGCCGGGGTGCTGAAGACACGACTAGGAGTCAGACCACTTAAGGTCTAAGACGCCATGTTAGAATGTTGGACTTGATCCCAGGAGTAAGAATGAGCCATTGGAGAGTTTCACACAGGTGAATGATGGAGTCTGATTTGCATTTATAAATAATCACTTTAGAAGCTAAGTGCAGAAGACATCGATTGGAGTGGAGGCAGAGAGGCCTTTCAAGCTGTCATAGTCATGCAAGTGAGGGATGGTGAATTTGCCCAAAAGAGCAGGCAGAGGAGGGAGACAAGTAAATGCATTAGGGATAGTAGATAAAATCGACAGGCCCTGCATGTGGGATTGAAAATCTCAGAAGACCGGCCTTATCTAGAGACATAGGTTTGGGAGTTGTCATGCTGTGGATGGTATTTGAAGCCACAGAAACGGGTGAGATCTCCCAGAGGGAAGTAAGGGGAGAAGAAGAAGTGGTCTAGGATTGAAACCTGAGAAGTTCTACCATTAAACATCAGGCAGAAGGAAAAGATTCATCAAAGGAGACTGAGAGAATATATGGCCAGAGAAGCAGAAGCCAGCCAGGAGTCTGTGGTGTCACAGAAGGCAACAGAATGTTCCAAGAAGGAGGGGATGGTCAGTGGTGTGAACACGCCATAGTGGACAAGAAAGATGAAAAATCTTTCTTCATCTTTGAAGCTCTCGGGCTGGTGACTATGTGGAAGTGCTGGGAAGATGGCATGACAGGGCAGGGCATGGAAACTCCTCGCCAACCCTTGCCCCATGCATCTCTTCCAATTTATTTGGCTGTTGCTCTATCTTTTATAATAAACCAGTAAGCCAGGCACTGGTCTAGAGACTTCTACTCAAAGCAGAAGTGCAAAGACCAATATGTCAATTTCATCTAGAAATATGCCTATTATAGATCACCTTTAAATCTATGACAGCAGTCTTCCCAAAATGTTGCTACTAAGAGTTATTCAGGGAATGATTAAGGAGGATAAATCAGATGCAGAAGAAGACGTGTTCCTAGGAAGGTGGTTGAGTATGTTCCAGAGCCAAAAACTAAAGGGTAAATTTTGAACCAGATGAGGATGATAATAATGATCATTTTATGAACATTAGTTCGTTAAAAGGAAACATAAGATAATATATTCAGAAATTTTTAAGATTCAAAAAAATACAAACATTGCAAGCTAGTATTTATAGTTAAAATATTTTTAAATATTTCTGTTAATTGAAGAATTTGAAAGAGACTTAGAGGAACTATTGTATAAGAATTTATATTTTTGAATATTAGTTCCTGAAGATGACTTCATTACTAGAGAAACTTCCCAGCTCAAGGACATATATAATAGCATTGGTTCTTATTTTTTAATCTGGTTGACATTACCTGGAAATGTATTATAAATTTTAGAATGTCATTTTCCTGACATATCTGAATATATATCTTCCTGAATGAGGGCTTTGCTTAAATGTCATTCTTTTTTTTTATTATTATTATATTATGTTAGTCTCCATACAGTACATCCCCGGTTTCTGATGTAAAGTTCAATGATTCATTAGTTGCGTATAACACCCAGTGCACCATGCAATACGTGCCCTCCTTACTACCCATCACCAGTCTATCCCATTCCCCCACCCCCTCCCCTCTGAAGCCCTCAGTTTGTTTCTCAGAGTCCATAGTCTCTCATGCTTCATTCCCCCTTTTGATTACCCCCCCTTTCTTTATCCCTTTCTTCCCCTACCGATCTTCCTAGTTCTTATGTTCCATAGATGAGAGAAATCATATGATAATTGTCTTTCTCTGCTTGACTTATTTCACTGAGCATTATCTCCTCTAAATGTCATTCTTGAGCAAGGATTAAAATAAATCCACTAGGATACATTGCTGCTTCATGATCAAAGGCTATACTATGTCAGTATTTTAATGTGGTTACATTTAGCAAAATTTGAGGGAAAAAGCTTATAAATATTAACCTGTTTATAATTTTAATAATTTCTAGAAATTCTTGATTTCGTGAAGGTAAAAGGATCTAAATTCCAATGCTTGTTACTAAGTATGTGTTCTTTTTCCAATGCTTATGATAGTATCAGCCGCGCAGACTTTGAATAATTAGTCCAAAATGTGAATTAAACAGTCCAAAAACAATAATGACGCCCATTGAGTAGAGCCCATATTACTGACTTTAGCAAAAGCCATTGCAATAAAGTGGTGAAGATTGAAGCCAAGTTGGAATGAAACCCAGAGTGAATTGGAGGGAAGGGTGTGGGGATGACCATTTCTACAGACCCTTTCTCATTTTAGACTTACCCTGGATTAGCTCTGGCTCACAATCTTTTCAGGGTCACCCTAATTCTCGCCTCAGTCCCATAGGAGGAAGATGTTAGAAGATTGGAACCAAAACCCCCTGGCTCTAGTCCAGCCCCAAGACTAAGATAATGATTGAAGAAATAAAAAGCACTAAATCTCAGTTTATATGAACTGGGTCAATATTTTTTAGAAACTTGCAATATTAAATTATTTTATAAATGTTACATGTAGGCTTGGGGAATGGTAATTTTCTAACAAGCTAGGAGTTGACTACAGGGTCAGAATAATAGACGTTATTTGACGCTAAGAGAGCTGGGACAAGAAGGTGTGAAGAAAGCCAAGGTGTCAAAGACAAGAAGTAATCAAGTAGGAATAAGGTTCGGGACTGAGGATCAGGATAGCTGAGGACGCTTGGCCAAATAAAGGCACTCAAAGTGGAATCCAGGGGTGTGGGATTCAGGGGTGTGAAAAACTCACATAAATGTTAGGTGGCAGGGCACATGGGTGGCTCAGTCAGTTAAGCGTCCGACTCTTGATTTTGGCTCAGGTCATGATCTCAGGGTCGTGTGCGTGAGCCCAACATTGGGCTCCAGGCTCAGTGCAGAGTCTGCTTGAGATTCTCTCCCTCTTCCTCTGCCCCTCCTCTGCTCACACTCTCTCTCTCTCAAAAATAAAATTAATTAATTAATTAATTAATTAATTACATGTTAATTGGCTAGAGTGGGAGAAGTTACCACTGCCTTAAAGGTCTGGGCTTTTAGCCATATGGACACAGCCTCAATATTTCTTCCACCCACCCTATGAAGTATCATTAGTCTCATCTTACATATGACAACTTGCCTTGGGTCACACAGCCAGTGAGTGGCAGACCCAGGATTCAGCCCCAGGCGACCTGACCCAGGACTCAGCACAATACTCACGTACTGTAACACCTGAGCTCTCTCCTCCTGGTGCGATGTACTATCATTTATAGGTGGAGGCTTCCTTGCTCCAGGCCTTCTACTCTAGTTTCTTAATCATACCGATTTCCATGTTTAGGGGCCAGGGGCACAAAGCAATCTTCACGAGCTTACTGCAAACCTCTCTGCACCCTACTCCTAGTTCTGATCTAGCGAGCTAGCAGAAAATTCTTCAGTTTAGCGTCTTGATGAAAAATCTCTCCATTATCTTAACATCCTCTCTCTATGGGAACCGAACACCTAAAGCACCTCCAAAGGCACACCGGGACTACCAGTTAATTAGATCCTCAAATTAGGTCCTGGATGCTGAGCTTCCCCACCTAGGACAGTTTATGCCACACGGAAGACCCACGAAGGACAGCGGGAATCCAACACACATGGTTGCAAAACATAGCCAACTGAGCAACCTTTGTCCTCATTCACTGTGCCAGACTCGCGGGCTGGCTCCCGGGCTCTGACTGCGAACAGCTGTCTCAGCGCATACTGACAGAGCAGAAAGTCACGTCGAACTGTGTGTGCATGCCCATCGGAATGTGTGCGTCGCTGTATGTTTGAATACTTGTGTACATCTAAGAGAGGACTCATAGATGTCCCAACCCTGAATGCTTATTCCGTCCTACCCGCCCCTTCTAGGCACGTGGTGGAGCGTAAGAGAGAAGTGAAGCAAGATGCAAATCAGCTCATTCCCCTGAGTGTCAGGCAACACGAAGCCTGATGTTTGGGGACCAAATCCGTTTGTTTGTATCTTTGTTTCAGCTGAAGCTCTTCCATTCCCACATGCCCCAGGGATGAAGTGCAGAGCCCCCGTGGGGCCTGCTGGAGCTATTTTCCCAGTTGCTAAGCAATATCAGTCCCACTTCATGCATGGTGAGCTCATGCCTGTGCTGTGGCAGTGGCTGTGGGCGATCTGGGATTAGCTTTACAACAACCCGAAAAAGGGGGGCAGGTGGGGGGGAAGCGTGTATGTGCGAACAGCACACATGAGCAGTGACAAAGTGATGAAGGATGCCCAGAGCCACGAGGAGCCGTAAAAACAATGATGCCATTTTAAGGATCTACTCTATGCCAGGTATTAGGCTAGGCACATGAGTTCACCGAAATAGGGAGGACACAAACAGGGGAGGCGGCCCCAGGAGAACAGACGCCTGCCATTCACAGTTGTATTTGCCTCACATGGTGCCTGGCACATGCTATGAGTTGAGAAATTATTATTCAAATAAGTGAGTCACCGTCTTTAAGAGCAGGAAAGAGCCACCATCTAATCCAATTCTGTCATCTTACTATACGAGACAATCTTTTGGAGAAAACCCATATACACACCCTCGGTCTATCCCTCATACACATCTGACTCCCATTTAGAAGGCCCACACAGGAAAGCTGCAAATAGAGGAGGCTCTGGCCTTCTGCTCCCCACTGCAGAGGACCCAAACAACCACTGGCAATCAAGAAGAGAAGGTGGGAACCATGCCTGATTGCAAGGATTTGACTTGGCCCTTCATTCCCACTCCGACCACCTCCCCCAGCCTAGGCCCTGAGGCCTCCGGCGTGGGCTGCTTCGACGGGATCCTCGCCATTCCCCCTGCCTCCTTTCTCCTGCTGTTTCTCTTCCAGACCATTCTGATAACACAGCAGCAATGGTTTCTCTTCCTGCAATCAGTTCCTTCCCAAGAGCGTGCCCTGGTCTCTCCCCACCCCCACAAAGCAGCCTTCTTCCTACAGGCTTCTCCCCACTACCTGGGTTTATCCAACCTCCTCTCCCACAGAGCCCCAATCCTGCCTGCTGCTCCTGCCAAACCAGGCCTCTTTGCAGCCACCACACACATCTTAACCAGACCCAGTTGTGAGCCTTTGACAAAGGACCCCAATCTTCTCTTCGTCAAACTGCAGTCATTACCTCTGTGTAAGACCTCCTCCTCCAAGAAGTCATCCCTCTCCATTCTTTCTTTTCATCTGGATTTCCAGGGATTTTTTTTTTAACTGTGGTAAAATAAACAACATAAAATTTATCACTTTAACCATTTTTAAGTGTACAGTTTAACATCATTAATATATTCACATTCCAGAACCCTCTTGTTTTCCTAAAACTGAAACTCCACACCTATTAGATAATAATTCCCCATTTCTCCCTCCCCTCCACCCCTAACAACGACCATTTCTGACTTAGAAATTTGACTACTCTGGGGGCACCTGGGTGGCACAGCGGTTAGGGGCCAAGGGCCTTCGGCTCAGGGTGTGATCCCAGAGTTCTGGGATCGAGCCCCACATCAGGCTCCTCTGCTAGGAGCCTGCTTCTTCCTCTCCCACTCCCCCTGCTTGTGTTCTCTCTCTCTCTCGCTGGCTGTCTCTATCTCTGTCGAATAAATAAATAAAATCTTAAAAAAAAAAAGAAAAAGAAAAAAGAAATTTGACTACTCTGGGTACCTCATATAGGTAGACTCATACAATATTTGTCCTTTCGTGTCTGGCTTATTTCACTTACCATAATATCTTTAACGTTTGTTCATGTTGTAGCACATTTCGGATTTTCATTCCTTTTTAAGGCCAAAGAATATTCCATTGTATTTTGTTTATCTATTCAACTGCCGACGGACATTTGGATTGTTTCCACCTTTTGGCTATTACAAATAATGCTATAAACATTGGTCTCCAAATATCTGAGTTCTTGTTTTCAATTCCTTTGGGTACATACCCAGGACTGAAGTTGCTAGATCATTCAGTAACTCAATGTTTAATTTTTTGAAGATCTATCATATTGTTTTCCACGAAGCTGAACCATTTTACATTCTCATCAGCAAAGCACAAGTGTGCCAATTTCTCTACATCCTTACCACACGCATTATCCTTTACTTTTGTTTGTTTTTAGAATAGTTATTCTAATAGGTGTGAAGAATAGCTATTCTAATGTCATTGTGGTTTTTTAATCTGCATTTTCCTATGGCTAGTGATGGTGAGCTCTTTTCATATGCTTATTGGCTATATCTTCCCTGTAGAAATAGCTATGCAAGTCCTTTGACCATTATTTAATTGGGTTGTTTTTGCTGTTGTTGACTTACAGGAATTCTTCACGTATTCCAGATACTAATCGATTATCAGATATGTGGTTTGTAAATATTTTCTTCCATTTTGTGGCTTGCTTTTACACTGTGTTGGTAGTGTCCTTTGATGCACAAAAGTTTTAAATTTTGATGAAGTCCAATTTATCTGTTTTTTCTTTTGTTGCCTCTGCTTTTGGTGTCATCAAAAAAAATCATTGCTGAATCTACTGTCATGAAGATTTTTTCCTGTATATTCTTCTAAGAGTTTTACAGTTTCAGCTCTCATTTAGACTGCTTAAATCCATTTTGAGTTTAATTTCTGTAGATGGCATTAGGTAAGGCTCTAATTTCATTCTTTTGCAGTGAAAATCCAGGTTCCCCAACACCATTTGTTGAAAAGACCATCCTTTCGTCTTTGAATGGTCTTGGTACTACTGTTTAGAATCATTTGACCGTATGTGCAAGGGTTTGTGTCTGGGCTCTCTACTCTATTCCACTGGTTTATAGGTCTGTCTTTATGCCCATACCGTATTGTTTTGATTACGGTAGATTTGTAGTAAGTTTTGAAATCAGCGAGGGTGAGAGCTTCAACTATTCTTTTTCTTTCTTTTTTTTAAGATTTTATATATTTATTTATTTATTTATTTATTTATTTATTTATTGAATTGAAAGAGAGAGAGAGAGGGCACTCTCGAGAGAGCACAAGCAGGCGGAATGGCAGAGGGAGAAGAAGCAGGCTCCCCCCTGAACAGGGAGCCTGCTGCGTGGCTCAATCCCAGGACCCTGGGATCATGACCTGAGCCAAAGGCAGACGCTTAACTGGCTCAGCCACCCAGGCGCCCCTCAACTGTTCTTTTTCAAGATTTTTTTTTTTTTTTTTTTTGACCGTTTGTGCTCCCTTGAGATTATATATGAATTTTGGGAGGTATTTTTTTTCCTATCTCTGGAAAAAAAGAAAAAAACTGGCATTTTGTAGGAACTGCATTTAATATGTAGATCGTTTTGGGTAGTACCTGGGAAGTTTAAAAAATATTTTCTTAAGGTTATTTATTGTTTTTGTGTGTGAATGTCTTCTTTAGCCAACTTAATGATAGAGTTCTGACCATTAGAACTGTGTCTTCTGTCTTTTCTATCTCTCTTTGTGTCCAAAACAATACTGAAGACACTAAGCTATAGACAAAAAGAGGAATTATTATTTTGCTAAGTATATTTCTTTAACAGGGAAAGTGGGGAACTATTGACTAACTACCCCCAGATTTTTTTCTAAGTTTGGATTTTTCTATCGGATGATTTACAGCTAACCAAGAAAATAACAGGGGCCACCAATCCCTGTCATAGATGGAAGACACACACTCCCTTCCTGGATCACCATTTAAGCTGATACACTGACTGCAGGCCACGCCAGAGAAGCCAACACCTCTTCCTTCCCTGATAATTCCAGTTATGCTACTGTTTGGATATGACTGTTCATAAGAAACCTGAACAGAGGGCTGCCTGGATATCTCAGTTGGTTAAGCATCCCACTCTTGATTTCAGCTCAGGTCATGATCTCAGGGTCATGAGATCAAGCCCCGCATTGGGCTCTGCCCTGAGCATGGAGCCTGCTTAAGATTCTCTCTCTCCCTCTCCCTCTGCCCCTTCCAACCTCCCCCCACCCCCAACCTTGTTCTCGCTCTCTCTCCCAAAAAAAAAAAAAGGGGGGGGGGAAGCCTATGTTGATGTTACAATTGTCATGTTATGGGGGTAATTGTAATTAAATTAATACCATTTATTCAGAGTTTGCTATATGTCCAATGCTAAGCAATAAGTATGTTTTACATGCATTATCTTAATGTTCAGGGACAATCAGGGGCAAGAGTTTGTAGAAAGGAAAAAAGTTTTGGTATCTAATTCTCACGTGAGTGGGAGAACTCAGGAAAAGAAGTCTAAGTAGAGTGCATTTTAACATATAGGGAGTAAACTGCTAGTTATATACAAAATTGAAGTAATCACACATTAGAAGGGTATTTTCAGCTTGCGTTTCCTCTGAGTTTGGGTTCTATCTGTAATAGTTCCATAGTGCTGGCCTGTAAAGAACCAAAATGAAGTCCTTCTAAACAGAGCGCTGCAGAACTGAAAATACACAGCACAAGCAAAGGGCAAGACGTGGTCCCAGCAAACTCGCCCACCAGAAAGGTGGTTCCAAGAGTCAATCTTGGTTCCAAGAGTCAAGGCAAGAAAACCTTCTTACACCATGGCTCACACTATGAGCTGAGCCTTCCCGGACCAACGGAAATTTCTGGCCACTGGTGGGGAGTGTTGACAAGTTAATTACTAAGCCTGTAGAGTCTGTGGTAACTGCTGGGTTGTCCACAAGAATCATGCGGTGCCAGATGTTGCTGTTGCACTGAATGACGTGTCAGATGTGTCAGGCACTAGGACCAAGCCGATTTGTTGCCACGGCAACCGACAACTGAGATTAAACAGTAGTTTCCCTTGAAATTAGTTGGCATCACATAGACCGAACAATTGATTGGTTGGGGACATTTTTAGTTTTCCATGATGTTTTGGTTCTTGTATAACCTAGTGTTGAGATCCTAACAGAGCAAGGATGAAGAAACTCGGCAGTGAGCAGTTGCCACCTATAAAACCTGAGCTTCCTGAAACCTCTCTTTGTGTTTTCTACCATATCTTGATTCAGTGAGCCACCTGTTCCTCTCCCAGAATTCCCCATTCCTCTCCAGCATTTCCTGATTAATCAATCTGCCAGATCTCCTTTGCGTATCCACCCTTCAACCCTGAAAACATTACGCGTTCCTTTAATTTGGTCTGATCCCCATAAAAATCAAGTCAGGTGGCCCACAGAAAAGCACTCATCTGCTCATAGACCAAACCCCTAAGTCCAACCAGCCAAGGGACCAAATATACGCAAAGAGCTCCAGAGTGGATAGAAGATGAGTTTACTCAATCCAGTTTCACTACTGCAAAGTAACGTGTAGTGAATGCACTAATAACATCGGTCTCTAGTGTCATTTTTGATAACTGAGGCAAATATTTACATGCTTCAGGTCTTATTTAATCTACTTATTTGTCTTTGTGGTATGTGTCATAATCCTTCAATGGCTTCTTCCTGCCAAGAATATAAAGTGCCAACTCCTTACATCAGCAGTCAAGGGTCTGCAAAGTACTCCCTGGCCTATACTCTCCAGTCAAGCCTGGCTGGTTTCCTTCAAGCATATCCACACATTTCTGCCTCTGCGTCTTTGCTTATCACACTTTCTGCCACTGTAATGGCCCCTATGCCTCACCATCACCAGGTTCCTGCCAACTGCCAAGTCCTGGGTCAAGTCAAAGCAACTGAAAGGATAAGAAGTTAAAGTTCAGGAAATTTCCCAGAACCAAAGTTAAGGAATAGAAACTAGGAGAGGAAATGTAAGAAGTTAGAGGATGAATCCAGACAGACCTATATCCAATTTTCAGTAGAGGGAAGATATAAAATCAAAAGGAGGAAGTAATTAAAGAAATAATGCAAGAAATTTTCCCCAAACTAAAATGAGTTCCTAGATTGAGGGAGCCCACCAAGTTATAGAAAAATAGGATCCACATAAAGATATATTGCTATAAAATTTCAGAATGGGCGAATTAATAAGAAGATCCTAAAAAACTTCCAGAGAAAGAAAGAAAAAAACCCATAAAGAATCAGAATTGCTTGGACTTTCCAAGAACAAGAATAGAAGCTAACATACAGTGGAACAATGCCTTCAAAATTATGTGCAGAAATCTTTTCCAAATAGAAGGCAAAAGCCAGCCAAACTTTCAGTCCAGTGTGAGAGTAGAATAAAGACATTTTTAAAAATTTGTCTCTCATGTACCCTTTATCTCCCATGTACCCTTCTCAAGAAGCTACTGCTCCCCGGGGCACCTGGGTGGCGCAGTCGTTAAGCGTCTGCCTTCGGCTCAGGGCGTGATCCCGGCGTTCTGGGATCGAGCCCCACATCAGGCTCCTCTGCTGGGACCCTGCTTCTTCCTCTCCCACTCCCCCTGCCTGTGTTCCCTCTCTCACTGGCTGTCTCTCTCTGTCAGATCAATAAATAAAATCTTTAAAAAAAAAAAAAAAGAAGAAGCTACGGCTCCCCTAAAAAAGAGTGGGGGAAGGAGAAAATAAAGCAAGAAAGAAGAAGATGTATTATGCAGAAAATAGAGGATTTTTTTTTTTTTTTTGAGAGAAAGAGAGAGAGAACAAGCGGGGAGAAGGGTCAGAGAGAGAGAGAGAAGCCGGCTCTCTGCTGAGCAGGGAGCCCAATGTGGGGCTGGATCCCAGGACCCTGAGATCATGACCCAAGCCGGAGGCAGACGCCTAACCGACTGAGCCACCCAGGTGCCCCCAAAATAGGGGATTTAAATCAGAGGAGAGCATGATGGCAGGGTATGATAGTGGAGGGAATCCCAGCTTTGCAGCAGGCCTGGAGAGAAACCTGCACAGTCAGAGCACTGAGAGGGACCTGAAAGGGGTTACGGGGTAGATCAATAATCTGCCTGATCCTTCCGATACTGCTGAGAGGAATTTTATGACTCTGTAAGAGTTTGAGGAAAATTTTTGATAGATTCATAGAAAACTTGAAAAATCACTCCAGGGGGAAAAAAATGTGTAAAACAAAGAAATGTAATTATATCTTGTGGCACAACTATTAATACTGTTTATATAACCATAATCATGTAAAAATGTAGTATTGGCTGAAGCAAAATTGTGACATAATTGTGGGGTGTAGCAAAGGAAACGTTATGTATATTGCAGGACAGAGAACTCAACTATGCAAACTATGTGCTCTAACGATTGTGAGAGACCCTAAAATGTTTATCTCCCATGTAGGAGGCCAACACATGATGTCTTAAGTGAAAAAAAAATCCAACTAGGGAAAGCAAATTACTTAGAGACGTAAAAGTAAAGCACGATGTAAAAGCCAAGGGTTGCAAATAACACACACTGTCAGGGATAGGACTTACAGATGGGGCAGGTGGACTTCGGAGTCGCTTTCTGTTATCAGCCCTATCACACTACTTGACTCTTTGTTATATTCATGTATTACTTGAATTAAAAAAAATTAATAGGGCAGGAACAAGAGGGAAAGCAAATGGCACAGTGAGAATAGATGTTTATGCCATGAAGCCTTAGAATTAAAGAAGTAGAGGGACCTTAGAATTCATTAGTTGGTAGAGCTTCTCATGAAAATGGAGCAGAGACAGGTGTGATGGACTGGGTGGGCTTTGACATCAAGCGAATAGTGACCACAGCAAAGACAATGAAGTCTCACATACTTGGAAGGAGGTATAGGAAATACCTGCCCAGAAAAGATGTGCCACTCAGTACAGGTGATTCGAAGCTTTTTCTACCTGCCCAGGGGGAAAGCATGTGTCATAAAATCAGAAGGGTGGGGCACTAGAGCAGAGAAGCAAACACAGACGAAGTCCTCTGAATATGTCTATCATCTTCTACCTGGCAAAATGTATTCACAACACCCCACTAAACCCCCAATGAAGGGAGATTCTCAAGCTTTGCAAGCCCAGTGACTACTGGGGATAATTTCAGCCATATTGGAGGTCATTGCCTGTTAGCAGACTGTCCTTAATTTAGTGAACATGAAAATTTTTTGTAAAAAACTTTCATAGGTTTACTCTGACTGAAGTCTCCAAATTTCCCCTTAAGATTTCATGTTTGTTCAATGCAAATTCACTTACAAAGGAGTTTTCCAAAGCAAGACCATAGACACGCAGTGCTGTCCACCCTTCCATGTTGTTCCTAAAGCCTAGAATTCCTTCTCCCCTACTGCCACTTTCATCTGGCTAACTGGGCCCTTTATTAAGACTTCTCAGGCATCATTTTCCTGTAGGAAGGCTTCTTGGGCCTCTTCCTATATCCTACTCCCCAACCAAGGTGAATACGATGGTTTTCCTCTGTGCTCCCAGAATGTGTTGTGTATAGCTCTACTTTAAACTTAGCCCATTGAAACAGAACTAACCCATGGCCATCTGTCTCCTCCAGTGGATGGAAGGATCATTTGCCTGTGTCATCTGTCTCCCCTATAGGACTGTAAATCTCTGAGGTATGTAGCCATCTTTGATTATCTCTGGGTTTCTACAAGTACTGGCACCAAATTGGACCAGCGAAGAAAGTGGCAGTCGCAGATGGTGGTTAAGACCTGAAGAATGAGTGTTACTCCCTGAATACAGAACAAATTAGAAGAGGAGGCCTCCTGTGAATACAAACGGTTTAGCAACAAAGGCCTGGCTAGACTTAAGGCTTTATCTACCCTACCACTTGGTGCCCTTGTCCAGGGTATAAGCTACAGGACTTTACGCAATTCCTGTGCTTACCAGTTGTGTGACCTTGATTGCATACTCTCAATGTCAGCTTTCTCTTCTGTTAAGGACCGAGAACAGTAAACCTCATCTGGTAAGGTTGTTTGGGTAATCTTATCCAATCTTACTCAAAACTAATCTTATCAGAAGTATTGCATGAAAAAGTCTTTGCTAAGTGCCTGGTACAGAGTAAGAGCTTCATAACTAGTAGAAGTTATCGGGATTATTGTTTATAACAAGGTACCAAGGAGCCACTGGGGGCTTTGAAGCAAAATAATGACATTTTTGTGTTTGACAAAGGTTGTTCCAGCAGTGGCATGGTGGATAGACTGAATGGGAGCAAGATAGAGGCAGAGAAAGGAGGAGTTGGGGGCCTATTTCCAACGGCCTGATGAGAGATAGAGGGCCCGAGTCAAGGTAGAGCAGACATGAGGGGCGGAGCAGCAGAAACGTTTTCTGCACATCCTTTGGCGCTCTGCAGTTCTGCCTCCCTGCCGAGCCTCCCCCCCAAATCATCAGGAACCTGTGCAGTGAGCCCTGCTCCGAGGACTGATGCCAAAGGAATTAAGCATGTAACAGTGCATTAAAATAGGCTGGTCAGAGAAGAGGAAAAACACTGTAACCCTCCTCAAGGGACTCAGAAGGCCCTAACCTGCATCCATAATCCCCCGGAAACTTCTGCAATCCAAATGTCCAAATGAGAAGGTTTAAATGAGAATGAAACCCCATACAATGCACACGTGCTCACAGACACACATGTACGTTTTTGAGATGGGTGCCAGACTGAGGGAGCCCGGGCCAGCAGAAGAATGTTTTCCAGACCCCTGGTACCAGAGCTCGCATCTGCCGGAGTTCAGGCGGGGAGTGGGACGTGGAGCAGCAAAGGAGGGGCCCCGTGCCTGATGGCCTCTCTCTAGATACTGAGCTCACGGGTTCATTCCAGATTGGAAACACATGCGCTATCAGGCAAGGCAGGAACCAGAAATCAACAACATATAAAAATATTTCCTTCCACAGACACTTTTCTCTCCATGCTCTTGCCCCTCCTCCCCCACCTCCCTTCACTTCTTTATTGGCAATGGGGCTTGCTAGGGAGGGACAGGCTCTTGTGTCCCATAAATAATAATATGAGTGGAAGCTTTACATATGGTTTGTGTCTCTATTTCTGAGTCATTCTGAATGCACCTGAAATTGTAACAGCCAAGGGAGAGACTTCCAATGGCACATAAAGCCTGCTTTGAGCACTGTGTGAAGAGGGCTTCTCTTTCTTCTTATTTCAGTGCTTTGTTTTTTCTACTAGTGCCATATGGTGGTGACACCGTCTCAACACTTACAGTCAGAACTTGGAGGGAAATCCACCTCCCAAAACACGTACCAGAGCAGAAGTGTCTTTGGAGCAAGGGCTTCCAACCTAGAGCCCACAGGTGGTGTCGAGGGAGGCCTGAGCACCCTCACTCCTTAAAATGTTGCATCGTGATGGTTTGCACCTGTGTGCACACATGGATTTTTTTTCTAGGGAGAAAGTCCACATATTGTCAAATTCTCAACCGAATCCATTACCAAAAATGTTTAGAATTACTAACTGAGCTGTTAACCAGCCCGGTGACCCTCATTCTCATCTAAAGCTTGAATCCCCTACTTATTGTTTCATTCATGCACTAATCCAATTCATGCTTGAACACCTCCAGTGATGAAAACCTGACAGAATGGCCTAATAATTGAGAACAGAGGCATTGGAGCTGAGCCTCCAAACCAGGTGTTCAAAGCCTGGTGTTGCCACTTTCTAACTGTGACTTTGGGCTGTATGTTAAGCCTAGCTCGTCCTCATTTTCATCATCTGTGTGTATGGATTATAACACCTCTTAGGTATGTTGAGATTAAATGAGGTAATGTATGCACAACTTTCAGCACAGCACGTGGGAGCATTGTAAGTGGACAAGTGTCGCTGCCATTGCTGTCATCATCATCTCTATCATTATTATTATAGAGACAACTCATTACCCTCTGAAAAAAAATGGTAATCTTTTCTGTTTCTCTTCCCTAACAAAATTCTCTTCCTTATGTTCAACCGAAATATTCTTCCCTGCAGCTTCTGGTCATTGGCCTTCCTTGACACTTGGTCATGCAGAACAAGAGAAGGGGCTCAAATACAGCCTGTCCCATCATTCTATCGTAGCGTTCCAGGGAAACTTGCATTCTAAAACAATGCATTAGAGTAATAATCATTCAATGAGAAAGAGAATATTAAAGCTAAAGAGCTTTAGACTCAAGACAACAAAGTAGACTGTTTTGTTTCGTGAAGATATTTTGACAATAAACTATCTTTATACTTCACATGGAGAGTTTTAAAATTTAAACACCCTTGAGCAAATCTAGTGTCTGGTTATACTTATCTTTTACGCAAAAGATCTTTCCCTTTCCTATCATTACCAGTACCATAACTACTACAGTATTTCTTACAAATTCTTCTAACCCCTTACCTCCCCCTGTTACGATAGACAAGGTCTCTCAGGCAACATCAGCATGTTACACACAACAGCTTATGTCTTCCCGGAGCAGAGCTAGTTGCTGATTCTGATGCACTGGTATTTCTGATTCTGTAATCTTCATGAAAGCCAGAACAATGGCAGGGATAACTGTTCTCCTTTGAGTTCCCAGCACCTACCACAGTGTCTGGCTCCTGATAGAAACGTAAAAGATAGGGGCGCCTGGGTGGCTCAGTCTGTGAAGCGTCTGCCTTCAGCTCAGGTCATGACCTCAGGATCCTGGAATCGAGCCCCATGTGTCTGCTTCTTCTCCTTCTCCCTCTGTCCCTCCCCACTGCTTGTGCTCTCTTTCACTCTCTCTCTTTCAAATAAATAAGTAAAAGCTTTAAAAACAAAAAAACTTAAAAGACATTTGTTGAATGAATGAATGAATAGTAAGTAAATGAGTGAATGAATGAACAATGAACCAACTTATAAGCAATTTGTGAAAAGTAAATTAAAAGTAAATTATGTTCCTTTATTAATCCACTATGTCATATCCAATTTGCATTATAAAAATTCATGTTTTTATAGCTTTTATAATTAAAGTGCAATGAAGACACACTTCAAGTTTTCTCACTCTTGAAATCACTTCTTTTCTTGGATAAATACCCACAGATCTTTAAATCATTTCTTATGTTACATGCTTTTATACCCTTTCAGTCATCCTCATTCTTCTTTTTGGACATTGAAGGCTGATTATTCCTACACCCTAGAGATGTCAGGGTCCTTAACTTGGGTCCTTTCCAGCTCTCCAGAGTTTGCCTGATGCCCTTCTCCTTGGGGAGAGTCAGTGGCTTCAGAGTTGAAGGTTTCATGACGACCCCCTGGGAGCTGGAAGTTTAAAGGAGAAGATAATATTGAAGAGACATTTTAGGCCACTGAGCTCAATTCTTCTTTACATGTAAAGGATCTTTAAGGGTAAGTACACGGGGCTGTGTAGCAGCAGAAGTGAAACTTGTCCTTGTGACTAAATCATATGATTCAGAAGGAAGATTTTAATTCTCTAATCATGGTGGGTGCCGAAGATAATAAGACTGGAGCAAGCTTGACTATTGCCATCCTCCTTCTGGGCAGGTAACTGGTGAAGCCCTAGAAACCAGTCACTTAAAAACATCCTCTTATAGTACCTACCATGTTTTAGGTACTGTATTGGGCCAAAAGAGCCTCTGCTCTCAATGAGGTAATGAGAAATAAATACTGAGACAATCAGAAAACAATAGAGTGACACAAATAAACAACTAACAAAAAAAAATTGCTCGAACAAAAATCCATTTAAAACTTCATCCTCAATGCCAGCAAAGACATTAAAACTAAAACTTCAGTGAGATGCCACTTTTTTAAATAGTTAAAATTGACAAAGATTTAAAAAGAAACAAGTCCCCGAGCCAATGAACATGTAAAGAAAGGCATTCACCACACACCGCTGGTGGAAGGAAAAGAAGATTACTGGAGAATTTCCAGAGAGCAATTTGGCAGTTATTTGCAAAAACTTTAAGGTGCACATCCTTTGACTTGGAACTCCCACTTGTAGAAAATAAATCCTCAGGAAATTATCAGGGACATACACAAAGATATATGTGCAAAAATATTCATTGCAACATAATTCATAATAAAAAGTAAGAAACTTAAATATCTAATGTTGGGGAATTTATTAAACTGCAATATAGCTATCTGATTTTCTCAACACTTACCATCCTACTACCTTTGACCACCGTCCTCTGGTTGTCAGCATCCATTTTCAGGTAGAATTGATACGATTTTTTAGGTGGTTATTACCAGCGCTGTGGACAATAGCCTACAATTTCTCCTGCTCTGGACACTAATCCTGCTTTGAATTCAACCTAAAATTAAGTGCAGCCAACCAAATTGCAAGCCTTTTTCAAACCAGTTTTTTACCACCTTGTATTTATATAATTTTTTTTTAACCTCAAGTCAGGACTTGACATTTTATCCAGTTCAATTTCACCTTATTGATTTTGGCCCATAACTCAAGTCTTTTGATATTATTTTGAAATGCCTTCCAGTTCTGGCCATGTCATATTCAACATTTTTATCAGCCGATTATATGAAGACATAAAAGATATACATATCCAGCTTGTGGGTAACACAGGAAGTCCTATATCCCGGGAGGCCTCCCTTTGGAATGGCTCTAAAGCATTAATCAGCACATAAAAAGAACAAGAGAATGCCTCCCTTACTAAAACACAACACAAAACTTGCCAAGCTTTTTAGAGGAAAGCTCCAGAAATATGTCTGGCTAAAGGCGCACACTTCCCTAACTCTTCAGTTGAGAGCACTGAGGGTCAGACAGACCTGCACTGGGGTCCCAGCTGTGGGATAGTTACTCTGTTTTTCTAAGCCTCCATTTTCTTATTTAGAAATGGAAGTCATAAAAGCAAGCACCTAATAATTTACCTATGGGTACCTAATAACCATTTCCTATCCAAGACATTCCCATATCCACACACCCAAAATACACTGTGATTCACTCAATCTAGAGAGACCCTTTCCCACACATAGGGAGACACCTTCACCTGTGACAGATCGAAAATCTAATAGTGCTTCTTTAATACAGTGATCAAAATATACCCATAAGAGTTAGCCCACTCGTGATAACAGGAAGTTCCTTTCTTGTATACTCCTTGGCTAATATTCAACCATACAATGGTGTTCAACTATTATAAATTCATTTGCTGGTAGTTCTATGTTCTTAACTTCCTTTTTCCCTTTCTCTTTTTTGTAAGGGCTCCTCTTCTACCAGGATTAGGAACAGGCAAAACAAGTAGTTGTTGGAGGGTGGCTCTCACCAGACTACCTGGGTTCAAATCATACCTCTGCCACTTACTAGTTGTATGATCTTGCAGGGATTTTGTTTTTTTCTGTGTCTGAATTTCTTCATTTGTAAAGTGTGTTTAATAATGATAGACTTGTCAAGAAGTTTGTGAATGAACATATATAAAGATCTTGGAATAGTGACTGGCACATTTATTTCTTGACACATGTCTCTACTTAGTCTATTCTCTTTACCTAAAATGTGAACCTTCTTCCTTTCTTCTAATCTGTGTTGCCACTTTTCAGCCAGCCCCAGAAGTCAGAACCAAGAAGTCTCCTTTTCTTAATTCTCTCCTGACAAATTATTCCTTTATGATCTTCAACATACCATCTAAATCTTAGGATCACTACCATATTTAACCTCTTTATACACACCATTGATTATAAAATAAATCATCAATTTAAGTAGTTTTTCAATGAGAAAAATAAAGGACTCACTACCACAACAAATATATGCACTGTTTGTCCACATCCAATTTTCAAAGCCTAAATATAAACATATGTTTTAAAATGACTATAGTTAATAATACCGTATTATGTATTGGGAAGTTGCTAAGACAGTCAATATTTAAAGTTCTCATCACAAGAAAAAAATTCTAACTATGTATGGTGATGAATGTTAACTAGGCTTATTGTGGTGGTCCTTTCACAATGTATACAAATAGCAAATCATTATGTTGTACACCTGAAACTAAATACAATGTTCTGTGTTAATTACATACCAATATTAAATAATTAAGTAAATATGAATAGGTTAGACTCATATATATGACAAAGGAAAGGTGATGGGGATAACAGAACTCTCTCACATAAGCACAGCTGGCTGTCTTGCAAAGACCTTGGATGCTATTAATCATAAAGGAGAACTGAACAGAAGCATAGGTATGATTTATACAATTCATTGCTTCTTAGAAAATGCGAATTTAAACGTTATAGCTCTCTTTGAAGTGGTAGTAAATCCTTTTTGAGTTTTTTTTATTGTGGTAAAATAAACAACATAATATTTGCCATTTTAACCATTTCCAAATGTTAATTAAGACTTGTTTTGCAACCTAACATACGATCGATCTTGGAGAATGTTCCGTGTATGCTTGAGAAAAAAATGAATATTCTGCTATTATTGGGTGATATGGTCTATATTTGTTTGTAAGGTCTAATTACTTTATAGTGTTGTTCAATCCCTTTATTTTTTATTGATGTCCTGTACAGTTCTTGTATCCATTATTAAAAGTGGGCTATTGACGTCTCTAATTATTATTGTGGAACTATCTTTTTCTCCCTTCAATTCTGCCATTGTTTGCTTCATATGCTTTGGGGCTCTGATGTTTGATGAGTATGTGTTTATAATTGTTAGATTTTCTACTTTTTAAAGATTTTATTTATTTGAGAGAGAGAGAGAAAGAGAGAGCAAAGGGTGGGAAAGGGCAGAGGGAGAGGGAGAAGCAGACTCCCCGCTGAGCAGGGAGCCCGATGTGGGGCTCGATCCCAGGACCCTGAGATCATGACCTGAGCCGAAGGCAGATGCCCAACCGACTGAGCCACCCAGGCGCTCCTAACTGTTAGATTTTCTTGATAAATAAATGCTTTTATTAATATGCAATGCCCTTTTTTGCCACGTGTAATCGTTTTTTAATTAAAATCTATTTGGTCTGATATTGGTATGGTCACACTAGCATTTTGTTGGTGACTCTTTACATGGAATATCCTTTTTTCCCCCATTCTTTCACTTCCAATCTATTTGTATCTTTAAATACAAAGTGAGTCTCTTGTAGACAACATATAGTTCGATTTTTTTAATCAATTGTGTTGATCTATGTCTTTTGATGTAGGGAGGTTCATCCATTAATAATTACTGATAAAGAAGGTCTTACTCGTGATATTTTGCTATTTGTTTTCTGTTTCTCATTTGCTCCATCACTGCTTTCTACTGTGTTCAGTTGATTTTTTTTTTTGTCGTGACACGTTTTGCTTCCTTTCTCATTTCCTTTTGTGCATATTCTGCAGATATTTTCCTTGTGATTTCTCTGCAGATTATATACAATATCTTAAAGTTGCAACAATCTAATTTGAATTGATACCAACTTAACTTTAATCACTATATAGCTCCTATATAGCTCTGCTCCTCGTTTTGCTATTAACCCCATAAATTACATCTTTAAACATTGCCCGATAACATAAATTTAGAATTCCTTTTTATGTAGTTGTCTTTCAATGTTATAGAAAATAAAAAGGACTTACAAACCCAAATAATAATACTGGCTTTTATGCTTTCCCATGCATTTAAATTTATAGGAGATTTTTACTTCTTTATACAGCTTCAAATTGTGATCTAGCATCCTTTCATATCAACCTGAAGAACTTCCTTTAGCATTTCTTGAAGGGCAGGTCAGTTATAATAAACTCCCTCAGCTTTTGTTTATCTAGGAATGCCTTAATTTACCCTTCATTGTTGGAGGATAGCTTTGCAAGATACAGAATTCTTAATTGACAGTACTTCTTTTTTTCTTTCGGCACTTTAAATATATCATTCCACTGTCTTCTGGTATCCAAGGTTTCTGATGAGAATTTGGTTAATAATCTCACTGCGAATACCTTGCACGTGATGACTTGTTTATCTCCTACTACTTCCAAGATTCTCTCTTTCTCTCGTAATTTCAACAAGTTGATTATAATGTGTCTCAAAGTGGATCTCTGAGTTTATCCTACTTGGAATTAATTGAACTTCTTGGATTTGTAGATTTACGTCCTTCATCAACTTTGAGAAGTTTTAAGCCATTAATTCTTCAAATTATCGTTTGCTCCCTTCTCTCTTTTCTCCATTTGGAATTCTTTTAACATATGTTGGTCTGCTTGATGGTGTCCACAATCCCTTAGCTATGTTCATTTTTCTTCCTTCCTTTTTCTTTCTGCTGATAATTTGAATCATCCTATCTTCTTTATTATTTCTTTGCATGCTCAAAAATGTTGAAATCCCTAGTGTGTGTGTGTGTGTGTGTGTTTAATTTCAGCTATGGTACTTTTTAGCTCCAGAATTTCTGTTTGGTTCCTTTATATAATTTTTATATCTATTTTTAATACTCTTATTGTGTTTTTTACATTATTTTCCCGATTTCCTTAGTGTTTGTTTATGTTTTAGCTCTTTAGCTCTTTGGCTCTTTGAGTACATATGATAGTCAATCTTTTTTTTTTTTTTTAAGATTTTTTATGTATTTATTTGACAGAGAGAGAAACAGCAAGAGAGGGAACACAAGCAGGGGAAGTGGGGGAGGGAGATGCAGGCTTCCTGCTAAGCAGGGAGCCCAATGAGGGGCTCAATCCCAGGACCCTGGGATCATGACCTGAGCCAAAGGCAGACGCTTAACAACTGAGCCACCCAGATGCCCCAATAGAATCTTTTTATCATGAGTGTGTATCTGTCTTTTCAGTTCAGCTGTAAGCTACTTAAAAACAGGGACTATATTATATATCCATAATTAATATGCTATGTCCTTAGCACCATATAATGGAAAGAACCTAGTGCCCTATATAGTACCCAAACACTTACTGTATTTAATCTATGATAGTGAACAAAATCCTTTCTAAATGGTACATACATGTTCATCTTTCTAGTTAAGTGCCTCCTTTGTGCCAAGATTTGAGATCAAACTCAAGCTAACCAAAACTCACATTTGTTTTTGACCCCAGCCCAGCATTTTTTTGGCACTACCGCTGACAATGTCAAGTTGCTCCTGCTTTAGGCTTACTTCTGTGTTCCATCTTGACTAGCTAGAAAGACAGAGTAGAGAAAACTCAGTTCTGTGAAAATAGGTCATTTACTTTAGGACATTCAGACTTCCTCCATTTCCTAGTAGTCCAGCTTCCAAGCACAGTAGATTCAGCCTAGGGAAAGAAAGTAAAACCACCAATGTAGCCTTCCCTGAAACTCTTGGAATCCTTAATTTATAGCTCTTTATGTATGTGCGTTTGTGCATATGTACCTTTGTATTTTTAAACAGTAATTCATGATTGATTTGGCCAACTCTAGTAATAAGAAAGGAAATGGTTAAATCCCCTTATCCCTGTGTATGTTTGTACCCAACTGAAAAAAGAAAATAAAAATGCCAACTTCACCCCTGAAATCAGCATTGGGAAACATGGCTTAGATGTGCTGCCACAATGAGCTTCCTAACACTGAACTCTGAAGTTCAACAGACATAACCACCCAGCATGGAAGTTTTAGATAAGGTATGTCTCACCTGCAGGGGCAGGGCCTACCCTCTGGAAGCAGAGCATAATACGAGTGCTTTGGCAGATACAAGGAGAAGAGGCTGAGCTATACACACCCAGCTCACCAGGCAGAATAATCCCTTCTCATTCAAAAAAACACCTTAATTTACAAATCTTCAGGGATTTTTTAACAAGTTCTTCTTGGGTTTTTTTGTTTTTTGGTTTTTTTTGTTTGTTTGTTTGTTTGTTTGTTTGTTTTTGAACAGAGACAATCTGGACAAGGAGGGAGCCTTCCCAGTGGGATGGACCAGAGGCTGCCACTAAGGAGATAGGAAAGGCTGTAGCCTAACTTCCCAAGGGAGAAGAAGAAGTAGGTGCCCTTCCTGTCTGAAAGCAGCAAGGAGGACAACTGCAGCCTGGCACCTATCACTGCTCCTCCCCTTCCTTTGCTGCCTTAGTAACAGTTTCTGACTGTTACATGGATGGAATGTGCACTCGTGTTTAATTACTGCTCTTGCCTGGTATAAAGGGCTTTTCTCTTATATGAATTACTGAGAAATAAATGGATCATAGGTAGTATTGTATGATGGCTCAGGAGCTAAATTGCCAGGGCTGCGTCTCAGCTGTGTGCCCTTGAACCAATTACTTAAGCTCCTGGTGCCTTAGTTTCTTCATTTTTAATAAAGTGAATTACAATAGTGCTTGTTACAGGGTTGTTTTGAAACTTAAATAAGTTAATATATCTAAACTACTTAGAATAGTATCTCCAAGTACTCCATAAGTGTTACCTATTGTTATTACCTAATTTTCAATTATCTTCACCAAGGACAAAGTGGGAAGACCTGGACTATACAGAAATGGGTTTGTTATACAGAAACACACCTACTTACACTATATTCCTCATTTTACAACCCTAACCTCCTCTGTTTGGAGACTCTGGGGGTTGAACTGGGATAGTAGACTCCAATGTATCAGGAAAAATTAACAATAACACCAATGCGATCTGACAGTGCGAGGACATGTGATTTTGAGATCGCTCTGCTCTATGTGCATGGGCCATTCTAATTCCCACTTTTTCTCCTCTTTAAACAGCTATCTCCACACCCAGCAAGTCAGGCCACGGCCCTGCCCCATATGTGAAGGGAGGGCAGATAAAGTACAGTTTACGAACATCTAAAGCCAAGGGCTTTTCTCTCCACCAGCAGTTCCATTAACCCAGAATGGACTGAGGGCCTGGGGATGAGATGACACTGAGACAAGGAGAAAACTTCCTGCCTTGAGGGTTTATGCTGGAGTGTTGGCAGGAACCGTGTCATGGGCAGCATGAGGGGGCCAAGGAGGACATCAGGGCTGAATAAGAGGAAGAAAACAATCCCAAATGAGGGATCAGGGGGCCAAATGGCACACCAGAGCCAGAGCCAAATCGGCGCCTAGTGGCCATGGGTCAGAAACCAGAGGAGGAAAAAGGTGCTGAGTGGCCCCCTGGGGAAGTGTCAGCTGCAGGGCACAAGGGGCTGGCAGAGGATCACCAGCTTCTGCAGTCTTTCAGAAGAGGTCCCAGCTGAGAAACTAAGGATATATGCATCTGGATTAATCAATAGGCTGTCAAAGAAGTTCAGAAGCGAGGACCCTACCTGGGAGTCTGAAGGTAGGTTATTGCAGTACTCTGGTCAACAAGGAGATTATCAGGGGCTGCCCAGAGGACCCTAGATACTCTGGTACTGGGTAGGAAACTGAGACCAGGCCCTGCCACCCCAGGAGTTTGCCTTGTTTGGGGAGACAGTGAATTTATATATATTTGTAGTATATATATGTATATATATATAGAATTATATAAATATATGTATATATAATTATATATATAATGTTAATTACAATTATAATGGCTATTATCCTTTATTAAATGCTGACTCTGCCAAGAATCATGTTAAGACATTCATATTTACCACCTCATTTAATGAGATACTTCTATTATCCTTCACATACACTAGGATGTAAACTCTGCATCTTGGGCCAAGGGAGTTGGCCTGTCTCATTCCCTACTATGTACCCAGGACCAAAGACAGCATGTACCAGTCCAGAAAAAATGCTTAATCAATATTTGCTGAATATTTATCTCTGTTTTCAAATGAGGACACTGAAGCTTAGAAAGGTTAACTGACCTTCTCAAAGTTACATAGGTTACAAGCAAAAAGTCAGCATCCAAACTCAGGTCTGGCTGACTCCTAGGTCTGTTTGCTTTTCCATTTTTCTGTTCTGTGTATAATGGAAAGAATGCTGGCTTGGCAGTCAGGATGCCAAGCTTCTAGTGCCAGTTCTACCTCTAATTGTATGACCTTGGGCAAACGACTCCACTTATCTGGGCTTCAATTTTATCCACTGCAGATTAAAAGGGTCAGAGCAACTAATGTCCAAGATTCCTTCCAGCCCTCTGGTTCTGTAGGTTCCATGGATCAAGGGAGACTGTGGACTTAGTCTGAGTCACAGTGGAGTGCTCCTCGGAAAGCAGGGACATGGAAAGGTCAGTCGATGTGTGGCCTGCCCAAAAACTTGGAAAATGTGGGGCAAGAAGCTCCACAGTGAATGGAAGGCCAATGGAGTCTAGCTCACTCTCCCAGTAGCAAGGTGTTCAATTCCCTCACCCCCAGGAGGAAATGCCTGCTGCTGCTGCAGCCCAGGGGGGTAGACATTAAGCAGCTCACCACCGGCAGAGCCTCGTGACCAGTCCCGTGAGGTAAGGGATGATCTCTGATGATTGCAGCTAGTTGACATTTGGGCATTACAAGATTCTGAATTCGGAATACTAATTTTAGAAGGAGTCACAAAATCTTTTTAAAATTTCATTTTCAACTTAGGTTTTAAACACTCTTGCTCAGTCAGTCTCGTCCATTGAAAACACAGTGGCCCAGAAGAATGAACTTTGAAACGACCACACAGTTGCTTTGAATTATGTGCTATGTTAAAGATGCCTAGTATCAGATTTAACACGGTTTTATAGCCTCAGCTTTAATACTATTATTAAGAATAATTTGTGTGTGTTTGTACAGGCTTACTCCCAACGGATCATATCATTTTCTTCCCAGAGACTCCAAAGCAGCTCGCGCACAGTCTTTGACATCTTTCCTTCTGTTCGGTGGCTGCCTTTGTTTAGTGAGGAAGACGAGGGCTGAGTGACATAAGAGTGCTGACCCTCACCCTTTGAGAGGCAGGGGCCCCTTCCAGAATCTGGTAAATCATGGGGATCACCTCCACTTCTTCCCTCCCATTCCCAAGTGATATGTGCACTTAGTAAATGTTACATTCCATTTCAAATGGTTCTAGGACCCCCTAAACCCATCAACAGAGGTCTCTAGTGCTAGTTTAGAACTTGGATCATTTCAATACATGGTGCTGAGAATAATGGAACATCCTTTTGCAAAAAAAGAAAACATTAGCCCTGACCCTGTACCTGACACCTTACATAAACATAAACTCAGACTGGCTCATAGACACAAAACAAAGTGCCAAAACTGAAATTCCCTAGAAGAAAACATGAGAGAAAATCTTTGTGACCATGGGTTAGGCAAAGACTTCTTAGATGTGACACCAAAAGCATGAAGTATAAAATTAAAAAGTGACAAACTGGTCTTCATCAAAACTAAAAACTTCTACTCTTTGGAAGATATTGTTAGGAAAATAAAAGGACAAGCCACAAACTGGAAGAAAATATTTTTAAAACACCTGTCTGTCGTCCTTTTAAGAAACACGTCCAGAAGTCCTGCCCAACAGTGTTTGCTTGACTTTCATTGTTAACTCTTAGCTATATAGTAGACCAAGAAAGGTGGCTTTTTAGCTGGTTATAACACTACTGAAAAAACTGGGTTCTGTGGCCAAGGCAGAAGAGGGGCATGCACATTGGGTAGGCAACCAGGAGTACGACACACCTACAATGCAAACTTCTGAATGAAAACAGAAACTCAACAGGGGCTTACCAAGTACTTCCCACAAGTTGGCCCTGTCCTCAGGGCTCGGTAAAGCCGAACACTGTCTGCGACTGAAGCTCAGTCTCTAGGATAGACCTAACACATAAGAAGACCTTGGGGAAGACTCAGTGCCAACCTGGAATGTGTGCACCGTGGGGGATGGGGCTGTACAACGGGGGAAGAGCTAGATCCCCCTGGGTGGAGCTGTCCGCATAGCGTGTGGAAGAAGCAGTCCTGAACTTGGCTTTGACAGCAAGTAATTTCAGGCAGCTGAGGAAGGGGTAGGCCTTAGACTCAAGATATAGGTGGAAGCAGTTGGGACTAAAAAGGCGATATGCCTGACCTCAGCAAAAGGGCCGTGTTGAGAAGTAGGAATTAAAATTGGTCTGAGCCAGGCTGAGGAAAATCCTGACATCCAGAGAACTTGGGGCTTGATGATACGGGTGAACCCTCATCCTAGAACCAAGGGGTGACAATGAAAGTTAATTTATTCAGATCTGCTGTTCCTCCTCCAAACAGGTGCCTGGTCATTGACTTTCTCCATACCCACCTCTCAGGACTATACACTTATTTATTTCAAGGGAGGGAAATCCCTCTTGCTGCACCAACCACAAGCATTGGCAATTGACCACCATCATTCTTTACCACAGAACCAGAGTGCAGTTTCAGAGTCTCCCTCAGCACAGCATCCAAAAAGGTATCAGCAAGTGGTCAGAGCTGGCATTCTGAACACACTTTCTTTTGGTGAGGCTGATAAATAAACCCTGCCCTTTGCCCCCTTCCTCCTTCACCCCACCTCTGCCTCTAGTGCCTCCCACTGACCCTCTACCACCAACAATATTTTCAAAATCATTTCTGTGCTACCATGTATATTCTGTCAGGCTGCAGCTGTCTTTCTTGTCACTGCTTGATGTTCATGTAAACTTGATTTCCCATGGAAAACAATGTTGGACGTGAACCGGAGCCAAGGGTGACATGGCCATGACCAGATCCCACAAGAACAACCCTGGAAAGATTAGCCTTCCTCAGTACACAGGACAGCCAGCAGCTGGGGAGTAGAACGGAGAGAGGGATCAGAAGAAAGGGGAGCTGTTGGGATTCTGCCACAACGATGCAGACATGAGCAGGTGGCAGCCCGAACTAGGGTGGGAATGGAGATGGGAGGTCCAAAATCAGAAGCTCACAAGGCAAAGTGAGACAGCTTGGTGAGACAACAGGGAGCCTGTCAGTCCAGTGTGGAGAGCTACGGTCATCTGTCAATGCCATTTCTCCACCAAACACCTGGCAAACTATTTTAGGGGTAGGTTTAGGGGTATGAGGCTCTGTTTATCTTGGAGTGTCTTCTGCAAATCTTCCATAGCTTTAGTCCACGTCCATGAGCAAACAAAAAGAAAACCAGACGGACACCGTGTTGACGACTGAGGTAGCTGCACTTCTGTGAAAATTAGGGGATAAACAGGGTGGTTTTGAAAGCTTTGAAAGCTTCTTTCCCTTTCTAACAAGAAATCTGAGGAGAGATTTCGCCTCATATTCTTTTCACATGCATGTATCTGTCCCAGAGTCACCATGGTGACGCTGTGTATGTTTGCATGGCTGGAAGCATCCAGAGATGGAAAATGAAGCTAGGGTGGACCAGAGCAGGGAGCCCAACAGGAATTTCCCTCTGAAGCCCTGCAGGCGATAAGTTAACAGAAAGCCAATAGGCCCTTCAGAGGTTTGTCACCGAACCTGCTATTTCCAACTGTCCAAGGGAAAAGAATCACAAACCACAAGTTATTTCTGGGAATGTTCATGGAAACCCATCTTCCTCACATCGAGTTTTAGCAGGTAGGGATTTAATAGTGAGAATTCCTTAGGCCCTGAAGACCAAGGTGCCGGCACACAAATACAGAAAGGCAGAGGCACGAAGCCTCGGGTTGGGTGGGTGGAACTGCCAGTCACCGTAGTGGGTGACAGCATGCAAGTCAGGAGGGTGTCTGTGATGTCTGTGCAGCATGAACTTGTACGTCTGTGAGAGATCCCTTTTCTAGATGAGTCCCTCAGCACTGATTCTCCCACAGAAGAGAACCTCAGTGATCTTAGCAATTCCTTAGCCTTCGGACCATTTCTTTGTCTTCTGAAGCATCTTTCAACATCTCCTTAAATCAAGGCAGGCATAAGCTAGATAACATGGAGGATATGGACCCGCATTTAGCCCAAAGTTAAACTCATGTCTCTATAACCTTAACTTATTTTTAGGTAGGTTACACAATGTATTTATAATGGCCAGCATTTAATCCAGTGTCAGGCACACCTTAGATCCTCAGAAATACTTGTCAAACAAATGATTAAAGGTTTTATAGGTAGGTGAGATAGTGCCAAGGGTATATGGAAAGTGGTATCCACTTTTGATGAGACTTGTTTTCAAGTACAGGGAAACTATGGATTAGGACAGGGGGCTAAACTAACTGTACTTCTAACCCACCCTTCCTTATTTACATATATTCATTCCTTCACAAACTTAAGAAGCATGGTGTTCAAAATTTACTTGGAAATGTATTGGTAGATCTCAGTTGATCAACAGAGTATTTTTTCCCACTGTGAAGGCCTAAGATTTGGGCAGATGGCAAAGTGGAATGAAGATGAGACAGACTTGTAGTGGGCTAAGAAAATAATTTTAACGTGTACAAACATCACTAGCAAGCTTCTCCTATAGACGGTAAAAACAACTTCTTAAGTCATCAGCGCTGCTCTGAATGCAAAATGCGCTAAAGTATTTTACGGCATGGAAATACTGTCTGAAATAGCACCTACGTGCTTTCCTAAATTTATATGCTGCTTTGTTGCTGTTCCATTCTGTATCAGTCCAAGTAATAAGGTCATTTGGTCATTCAGTGAACATTTATAAACTAGAGCAGTGGTTCTCAATCAGGGCGATTTTGTCCCCCAGGCACATTGATAATATCTGGAGACATCTTAGATTGTTGTGACTTGGGAAAGAGTGCTATTGGCATCTAGGTGAGGCCAGGGATTCTACTAAACATTTTACAATACACAAAACAGACCCCAATGAGATCTGGCCCAAAAACATTGAGAAACCTTAGAGAGGAAGACAGAAACCTAGGGTAGCACGTAGTGAGGTTTCTATCCATGTTCTGGGGAGTCAGAAAAGGCTTATCAGATGAAATGATAGGTACATTGAGACATGAAGAAGAATTAGGAGTACACTTAATTAGGAAACAGGATCCCAAGCAGAAGAAACTGCTTAGGCAAAAGCCTAGGGATGAGCATTGAGAGGATTGCAAATAAAGTAGACATTTTCTTAACCAGGCTTCCCTTATATTCACTTAGTTGTAAAACAAATTGACTGCTGCCCACAGCGCATGACTGGTGAGTCTGCGCACTTCTGCTCCACCACGTAAGTTACATGTTTATCAAGGGTCAGTCGTATTTGTTCCCAAAGCTGTGTATGCCGGTTTTAATGGTATTTTAATTATACCATTTAATTAGATTTCATGAAACCTCATGCAAATAATTGCAAAAAGAAAGTTGCTGTTTTTATTCTAAGTAGAATTCTTTGAAAAGATTTCATACAGGAGTCCTAAAAAGAAAATATTATCAAATTAGATGTGGATAAAACACCTTTAATCATTTGGTGGGGGGGGTCTTTAAAATGTAAAAGAATTATGCACTCATATTGTTTTGCAAGTGTCAAGCCTAAGAACCACTTTTTAAAAAACTGTAACTGGAAATCATAAATATTCCATTATTGGTGTGGTTTATGCAAGAAAGAGGACTCCCAACACCAATCAACTTACTCACACTCCAAGAAAAGTTCTTGGCCCGATTCCAAAACATTACTGAACAAACACACATTTATGTGTTTTGAGTTAAAATGAAATACACATCACATATCATTTTTTATGATTCTCTATTTTACCCAACTCTCTTTTATAAATCTTATCAGGTAAGACAGCTTCCACCCTATCTGGGCATAACTGGAGCACAGAACAAGCAGAGCACATGGCAATAGATAAGGAACAAGAGGTCAGCTGGGGTCAGATGAAGAGTCTTTTGAGCCATGATGTGTTTGGACCTTTGTAAGAAATAGAAGCCATAAAAACTTTTCAACAAGGGAGTAACTTGACCACATGAAGTGCTTTAGAAAGATATCACTCTGGCTCCAGCATGGAACATAGATTGGAGGGAAGCAAGACTGCAAGCCAGAAGTTCAGTCAGGAGGGCTCTGTAGTGATTAGGGTTTCCCGTGATTATTTAAAAAAGAAGTAGCATTGGGGATGTAGAGATAGGAATGGATTCAAGACATATTTAGGAATCAGTATCCTAATTAATGGAACATAGCATATAAGAGAGAGCCTGCTGTCAAAAACCACTCTTAGGTTTGGGGCTTGGACACCTGAGTTGTTGGTAGTGATATCCCTGAGATAGAAAACAAAATAAAAGAATTTGGCCAGGGTGGGAGACTGATGAGCTCAATTTTGGACATGCTGAGCCACATAATCCTATGGGACATCTAAGTAAAGTTGTTGAGTATGCAATTGAATTTGTGGGTGTGACGCTCAAAAGAAAGTATTGAACTGAATACTTGGATTTGTGAATAATCAGCATATAGAAAAAAGCTGAAGTCATAAGAGTAAATGAAATTGCCTGGCTAGGAAAAAAGTCGTTGGCCTAAGAGAAGAAATGTAAAATATTCTTATACATCAGTAAGAAAAAGATCCAATGAATGTGCAAAAAATAAGAAAAAAAAATACTTCACAGAAGAGAAAAAGTGTAAAACAAATAAACACATGAAATTCAACTGCCTTACTAATCAAGGAAATGCAATTAATGCCATGTGAGATGGTTTTTATGCCACTACAGAGCAAAAATTAATGTCTGACGATATCAAACGTTGGAGAGGATAAGGTTTTGAGGAAGGTCATACTCCACTAGCAGTATTGTACATTGGCACAACTGCTTTGGAAAACATTTTGGCATTATCTTATAAAGTATACTCAATAATTCTACTCCTGCATGTGTACCCTAGAGAAACTCTTGAAGATGGGTACCGGGAGACATATTCAAAAATGATTTCAGCACCATTGTTCATAATAACACGATACTGGAAGCAGCCCAAAGGGGCAATAACAGAAAATAGATTAAGGGTGGTATAGTCATTAAAAGGTGGTCACACAGCAGTCAAGAGTGAACTACAGGTACATGCAACAACATAATGGACCCTTGGAAACAAAATTGAGTGGAAAAGAAAGGATCCCAGAAGACTTCAATCTGCATATTATTTTAACAAAACTTCAAAAGAACAAAACTGAACAAATTATAATTTATGTTTTTATACATTTGGAATAAAACAAAACAAAACATCCAAAGAATGATAAAGAGAATTAGGGACAGTGATTCTCTCTGGTAGGAGAGGAGAAGCAGGACAAGGGAATGAGAAGGGAACACAGAGGCAGATACAAGTTATAGAATGTATCGTTCCCTGATTGAGTGCAGGATCCTGGGTTTTTACCATATTACTATAATTTGTAACTACATATAGGTTATGAATATTCTTTTGTTTGAATCAAATAGCATACTAAAGCTAATAAAGAAAAGTGAAAAAGCTGGTCTTAAAAATTCAATTTACATCCCAAATGTGGCAGAGTTCTAGTTTCAAAGACTGCATTGATTTTTTCCCCTATTAGAATTGCTTTTATTGAATTGTGCTTTAGGACTTTAACTTCCTTCCACCATAGGTACACATGTGGTCCAATCCTAGGATACATGACATGGGGTATGCATTTTGGGGTGATAAAATTACTCGAGGCTTCATTTTACTACTATTTTTGCATCACCCTGACTCATTCAATTATTTATCTTCATTCCTTTATATTCCATGCATTTGTGTAAGCCACCTCATAGTCTTTGTGGAATGAGGCAGGGTACAAATAATCAAAACTAAAATACTCTATCCCACAGGGGAGAAAAGCAATTCAAATCGTGTCATATTTTTTCCCATTTATGGCAGAAAATGCAGAAAAGTGGGCAGTTCCATTCCTCTGATGGCAGGCTGCTGCAAAAAGTCGACCAGGGCCCCTAACGGCTAGCAGGTAGCCAGAAAAGCCATTTATAGGCTCTGTCAGAGACAGAATCGGTGGACCACTGAACCCTAGAGCTCTGGCTTCTCAGCCAGGTCTTGAGCAAAATCAGATACAGCTCTGAGGATTCCAGAGACCCTTCACCATGAGTTGACCTGAGCCCATGAGCCAAACTGCTCCATCAACCTTCTACTCACCATTTGTACGGTCCCCTGCCCTCCAGACCAGGGGGAAAAAAGGGGCTCCATATAGTAGCACCCTCACCTACAACCCACTGGTGCCCAGAAAAGCAAAATGTATATTTGTGCCTGCTCCACGAGGTCAGCCCACTCATCCAAAGATGTCATATCCATGAGATACAATTCAACTGCCAGGAAACTATTGGGTCCTGCCTGCATTGTGCCTCCTTTGTTGGCCATAGGAAGGATTTTCTGCATCCCAGATATGGTCAAAATCACTGGTTCCTGATTCTACGTTAAGGTAACAAGATTTATATAAGTGATAGACCAAGCCCAGATTCAGCAGTCTTGGCTCCCCATCCAGTCCAAGGGGGCTCCAGAAAATAAACTAAGCATGGAAACCCAATGATGGGGCAACAGAGTCTACTTCAAGCTGCAAGAAGAGGACTAAGAGAAGCTTCCCCCCACCCCCATGTTTCCCCATGGTCCATAGATGGCTGTGACCATACATCTCCTTAATAACCCTCATCCACTGTTTCCCTTTAGATGACTGCCACCATATTAAGAGCGTAAGAAGGAGGAGGAGGAGGAGGAGGAGGAGGAGGAGGAGGAGGAGGAGGAGGAGAGGAGGAGGAGAGGAGGAGGAGGAGGAGGGGAAGAGGAGGAGGAGGAGGGGAGGAGGAGGAGGTGGAGGAGGAGGAGGAAGAGGAGGAGGAGGAAAAGGAGGAAATGTGCATCTTCACATAAGGGGTATGGCTATGAAATCAATCTGTTCTGCAGGACCTGTGCTTATGCCGGTATGTCAAAATCACATTGGAGTGGGGGCTTGTTCAGACCTCCATCCTCCCTGTAGAAGCCTCAGGGCCTTTTGTAATGAAGAAGAAGGGAGAAAAGTTTGCTTTCTCCACGGTTATTCAGATCTCAATACACTCAACATTCTTTACCACCCTCCCTACCCATGAGCCCTTAGCTCTTGAACTAGTTCTATGCAGGACAAACCTTTATGAAATCTGTGCTTGGAGATTGTCTCTTTGTCTCTAGAAAGACAGCAAGTAGAGAACGGCTTTCTAAAGGTATCCAACTCATTTTGAACACACAAGGAAGTCATTTTGTCTATGTAATACCTCAACAATTTTCCAGAACTTACTGAATGGCATCTTTGAAGAGCCCCTATCCTGAAATTTTGTGGATAATATCCTCACCTGATAGTATTTTTAAAAATCTGTTTTAAGAAGGACTCAGCCATCAACAACAGTGTACCCTTTGAGCTAAGTCCAAAGTCAGAAGTCATGGGGTAGATTTCTTGGACTTCGGCATGTCTATCTGATAGCCTAGACATTGTTGGATGGCATATTACGAGTCTGTAACGACAGAAATGTTAGACCACGGCAGCATCCATTCAAACCATAACATCTGGTCTACCAAAGAAATGGTCATAAGACTCTGCTTCCCACTTGAGAAATGTCTCAGAGCCAATCTGGGTAAGCCCAGCAACACGCAGTCTCTTCCACCCAGGAAAAGAGGTCCATGAAGGAGAAACCATGTTCGTACAGGGCCACCTTTAATAGCTCTTTCCCTGCCTTAGCCCCTGGGTCTCAGCTCCATAAGTAGTTGTGACCCCTGCACTCATTGACCAAGGGAGTTCCTCCAGGTTCTTCCTCCCACCTTTGCTCTTTCTGATGGAGAACAACTGCAATTGCTAAGTCAAATAGTAGAAAGGTAATAACATCTGTGAAAAATTTTATTGAAAATTTCGGTTTCCTCCCACTGGCACATACCCAGTTTCTTCTTCTCTGCCTGAAGTATTTCTCATGGGCAGCCTGCCTGGCTTTCTCACTTGGCTTCTAGCCAAGACACCCCCTCCCAGATCACATGGAGGGGTTTCCATGCCTGACCCTGGCTGCTGGCACACCACAGCCCAGACCCCTACTCTTGAAGCTGTTTAATAAAGTTAAGAAATGATACATAAAGGTAAACGTTTTTGTCATTATTATCCTGCATAGAGAAAACTGCTTAACTATGCACTGACAGCTGATTGATTTCTCGTCTCACTTTTATATTACATTTGCAGAACAAAAGCTTTTCTCTAGGTCAGCATCACCAAAGTTTATTTCATGGGACACTCTCCTGACAAAAGGCGCCTAAACAAAGAGGGATTCTGTGGTTTGAATATACATACTCCTTTGCATGTCTTCCATAGTTTCCCATGATTATTCATATTCTAACTTCTCATAAAGCCATTTTTACTGGGTTTCACCTTTTCCCCATAACATCCATGAACATCTCTAAGAACAAGAGTTCTGGAGAATACATTTTGGAGAATGCTGTCTTAAGCTTATCTTTGATCTGAGATTGCAAGGTAGGAAAGTTCAGATGTCCTTTACTTTAGAAAATGATTGTGATGCATAAACATGATAATTTGCATACAGTTTCAAGATCTTTCAAAGCAAGCTTTACTCTTTAGGGTTTCTGTATACATTACAAGCGTATTGTTAGAACCCTACCTGGCGGGCAAACATTCTTTATGTTGTATGCCACAGAGTATTCTTTCAATCTATCTATCTTTGGAGGACTTTATGAAGTCCTTCCACAACTTGAGGGAAGAGAGTGGTCAAAGGATTTCTTAATGAACATCTGTTATACTTTTTTTTCCTTTTAGTAGTTGAATTTTTTCATAACCACACATTTAATACAAATTAAAACCACAATGAGATCACTAGATGCCTATCAAAATGGCCAAAACGAAATATGTGGCAACATCGAATACTCGTGAGGAGGAAGAGGGACAGAATTACTCATACACACCGCTGATGAAATGTAAAATGGTGCAGCCACTCAGGAAAAGAGCTTGGCAGTTTCCTGTAAAACTAAATAGGCAATACCATACAACCCAGCAATTGCACTCTTGGGCATTTATCCCAGAAAAGTGAAAACTCATGTTCATATAAAAACCTGCACATGAATGTTTATAACAGCTTTATTTCTGAGAGTCCACAACTGGACATGGCCCAGATGTCCTGTAGTAGGTAAATGGTTAAGCAAACTACGGCAGGCCCGTACTGAGGAATACTACTCAGCGACGAAAAGGAATGAGCTCTTTTTATTATGCAACAAGTTGGATGAATCTCAAAAGAATTATGATGAGTGAAAAAATCCACCCCCCAAATTACTTACAGTATGATTCCATTTATGTAAGACACACAGGAACTTACATGTGTGATTAAATAGCATAGAACTAAACACACACACACACACACACACACACACACACGAGTACGTGTAAACTGAGTAAACCTGAACTGGTGGATTTTATCAATGTCAATTTCCTGATCGTGTTATCATACTACAGCTTTGCAAAATATTACCACTGGAGAAAACGGGTGAAGAGTACGTGGAATCTTTCTGTATTGCTTCTTACAACTGCATCTAAACCTACAATTATGTCAACTTGAAAGTAGACACTATGTTGAAGTTTAAATGTACAAATGAATGAAGGTGCCATGTCATAACATACACTATTCTGTTTCTTCTGGAAATAAATAATATGAACAATAATGAAGGGATTCATATTAGACAGGAAAACTTCTCCCAATTAGAAAGAGTTTTTAGATAGAAATGTTAATGACGGGAGGCACTGAAATTCTCCCTTCTGAAGATGGGACATGAATTTATACAGGATATATTATTTTTCCGTGAGCCCTTCTGCAAACAATTTGCCCACCCACCTCTCTGCCTCACAGCACCCATCAGTGCCATTCTTTATCACACTTTGTTCATAACTCCATTATCTTATCTGTGTCCTGTGCAAAGTGAGATCTGTGAGAGAAGGATTTTGCTGTATGGGTGAATACCAAGTGGAATGACACAAAGATGATCAAAACTCAAGTTTTAAAATAAAACAACTTAAAAGTAGGACAGAATCCTTTCTTTGGAAAGCTTTCACTTGATATCTTCATGGGACAGGGAGATGAATAAGATGACCTCACTGGGTCCCTTTCACTAAAAGGGTCAGTGATCCTCTTTGTTCCCAGTTGTTTCTGCTATCAGGGACTTCACAATACTCTTCCCTAATTAGGGAATCGTTTCCCACCCACACTTGGCTACTTTTGTTTTTTCAAAGCTTTATTTGGGTCTAATTGACATTTAATTGCCCTATAATAAACTGCACTGATTTAAAATTTCATGATTTCTACATAATCAAGCTAAGGAGATATATATCTGTGGATATATATAAATAAATATAATATGTATTCTATATTATACGAACATTTGCTTAAATATATTATGTGGAAATGATAGATAATAGATGGTAGGTAGGTAGGTAGGTAGATAGATAGATAGATAGATAGATAGATAGATAATAGAATGGATATACATATGTAATCACTCCAAAAGTTTCCTCAGCTCCACTCTGTCATTCCATCCCCAGGCAACCACTAATCTGCCTTCTGTCACCATAAATTACTTTATTTTGCCACAACTTAATATAAATGACATCCTATAGTATACTCTTTTATACTGACTTCTGCTCATTCTAACTATTTTGAGATTCATCCATGTCGTTGCATGTATCAGTAGTTCATTACTTCCTTACTGATGAATATTATTCCAACCTATGTGTATACCACAACTTATCTCTTCACCTGTTAATGGACATTTGAGTCGTTTCCAATTTAAAGCTACTACAAAGTTGCTATGGACATTCAGGTAAAAGCCTTCCTATAAACATATGTTTTCATTTCTCTTAAGTGAATACTACGACAATAATGGCAAGGTCATATAGTGTTGTATGTTTCACTTTTTAAGAAACTGCCAAACTTTCCAAAGGGGATGCATGTTTTACATTTCCACCAATAGTATATGAAAGATACAGGTCTTCCTTATCCTTGCCTGCAGGTGGAATGTGGTCAGGCTTTTTAATTTAAGTCATTCCGATAGGACTGTAGTTGTACTTCATTGTGGTTTTAATTTGTATTTTCGTTTCCCTAATAATAAATAATGTTGAAAATCTTACCACACGTGTTTTTGCCATCTGTGTATTTTCTTTGGTGAAGCATCTATTCAAACCTTTTGCTTATTTGTTAATTGGGTTGTTTGTTATCTTAAGATAGCGTATTTTAGGGGCGCCTGGGTGGCACAGCGGTTAAGCGTCTGCCTTTGGCTCAGGGCGTGATCCTGGCGTTATGGGATCGAACCCCACATCAGGCTCTTCTGCTAGAGCCTGCTTCTTCCACTCTCCCTGCTTGTGTTCCCTCTCTCGCTGGCTGTCTCTATCTCTGTCAAATAAATAAATAAAATCTTAAAAAAAAAAAAAAAAAGATAGCGTATTTTAATATATATAAATAATTACATATATAAATAATATGTATTTATATATGTATATATAAATATAAATACATTAAATATAAATATTTATTATATATATAGATATTATATACTTATATTTTATATTTCTATATATAAATATAGAAATGTAACTATATAATTACATATAATACATGATACATACATATATATACATATATACATATACATACATATATATACATATATATGTATATGTATGTATGTATACATATATGTATATGTATATATATGTATATATGTATTCTGAGTACAAGTCCTTTATCAGATATTTAATTTGCAAATGTGGATGGCCTGCCTTCGGGATGCTTAATTTTAGCAGAGTGTAATTTAACAATTATTCTTTCATGGATCCTGCTTTTGGTGTTGTAGATAAGAAATCTTTGCCTAACTGAAGTTGATAAAGATTTTTCTCCTAGATGTTTTTCTAGATGTTTCATAGTTTTAGGTTTTACATTTGGTTCTATGATCCATTTTAAGTTAACTTTTGCAGATAGTGCAATGTGATGTGGGAAACAAAGGCAAAAGAAAAATTAAATTTCCTTACTACTTGTAGCCCATTGACAAGTCCTTGAAACAGGCAGAGTGACATTCCTCTAGGAACTCAGTTAATACTTTGCTAAGGGCAAGAGGCAATCTTAGCCCAACCCCCCAGGATCCTGAAAGTCTACTTTAACATATAAAAATTCCTTTGGAAACTTCCTTTATCTCTACCCTCCAAGATACATATTGGCAATCATCCTCCAAGCATATGGCCCACTGATATACATTTGAAGAGTCTCATGGCTGAGTTTTTACTAAAGAGTAATAAATGACACTTTCCTAACCATAGCTAGCCCCCTCAGGATCCTGGAAACCTTGTTTCCAAAATACCCTAACACCCTCCCAACATGAAAGTATATAATCAGTCACCCATCACAACCCCAGTGCTTCTCTTCTTGCCCACGGTCCTGTCCCTGTCCCTATTAAAATAAAACCACATTTTTGCACTGAAGACATCTCAAGAATTCTTTCTTTGCTGTCAGCTTCAACCCCCGACATTTCCTACATCGCAAAGTATACATAAAAATTCTCCATTTCTTAAATATGGATATCGCATCATCCCATCACTGTTTGTTAAAAGATAATTCTTTCTTCATTGAATTGCCTTTGTACCTTTGCCAAAAATCAATGGTCAACTTCTGGTTTCCAGTCCCATATGGGAGGAGCTTTGAAGTCATCACTCCTGTCTACTCAACAAGGAAAACAAGCTGAACTAAAAATCAACAATTCTTCTTTGATCAGAGAGTTGAGGTCAAAGGGCAAACTACTGTCCTGAAAACTTGAGTGACAGGTGGATACAGAGAAACAGAGCTTAAGGAGCAAAAGCCCCATTGGAGCGTGGTAGGATCACTTAAAGGATGATTACTAATTGCTGAAGACTGAACTGTGGGCTAGGGTGCTCTTTTTCCAATTTACTTTTACTATTCGAGGTCCTTTACATCTCCAAATGAATTTTAAAATCAGCTTGAAATTTCCTACCCAAAAAAAAAAAAAAGCCTGCTGGGATTTTGATTGGAATTACATCAATCTATAGATCAATTTGGGGAGAATTAACAAATTAACATTTCAATAATGTTTAGTCTTCCAATCCATAAGCAGGATATATCTTCAATTTAAATCTACCTTAATTTTCTCTTAATATTGCCCTGTAATTTCAGTGTACACGTCTTACACATCTTTTGTCAGATCTATCCCTAAGTATTTCTATTTAATAATTCTATTGTGTGTTTTCATTTTAATTTTGATTGCCCATTGCTAGCATATAGACATAAAATTGATTTTTAAACATTGACCTTATGCCCTGAAACCTTATGAAATTCCATTAAGAGTTCTAGTTTTTGTAGATTACATGGGGTTTTCTACATTGATGATCATGTCCTCTGTGAATAAAGACAGTTTGCTTCTTTCTTTCCAATCCAAGTAACTTTTATTTTTATTTTTTTTGCCTAATTGTACTGGCTAGAACCTAAAACATAATGTTGAATAGACATGATTAGAATGAACACCTTTGCCTTGTTCCTCACCTTGAAGGAAAACATTCTGTCTTTCACCATTACATATAATGTTAACTATATGGGTTTTTATAGACTCCCTTTATCAGATTGAGGAAGTTCTCTTCTAATCCTACTTTGCTGAGAGTTTTTTTCATGAATATATGTTAAATTTTGTCAAATGTTTTTCTGCATCTGTGGGAAAACTCATATATTTTCCCTTTTTTTAATGTGTTAATAACATCGATTTTCTAATGTTAAACCAATCTTTCATTCTCTGGATGAACTCTGTTTGGTCATGAGGTATTATTCTTCCTACATAAAGTTAGATTGAACTTGCCTAAATTTTGTTAAGATTTTTTGCCTTTATGTTTATGATGTATATCAGTCCATAATTTTTCTTATTGTTTCTTTACCTAATTTTGGTATCAGACTAATAGGGACCTTATAATCATGGTTGTCAAGTATTTCCTTCAATTTTTGATAGAGTTTCTCTATAATTGGAATTTTTTCTTTAAATGTTTGAAAGAAATTATCCAAGAAGACACTTGGGCCTGTAGTGCTCTTTTTGGAAGATTTTTAACTATAAACTCAACTTTAAAAATATATATAGGGTTAATCAAGTTATTTTTCTTGAGTGAGCTTTGGTAATTTGTATGTTTCAAGGAACTTGTCCTTTTCATATGAGTTATCTAATTTGTTGACATAAAGCTTTTCATACTATTGCTCTACTATTCTTTAATTATCTGTAGGGTCTGGTATGCTGTCATCTCTCTCATTCCTGAGTTTGGTAAGTTGCATATTCTTTTTTTTAAATTTCCCAATAAGCCTGACTACATTTTTTTGATCAATTTTATTGATCATTTCAAAGAAAAAACTTTTGGTTTTGTTAATTTTTTTATCTATACTTTTCTGGGTTTTATTTCATTGATTTCCACTCTGATCCTTATTATTTCCTTTCTTTGGTTTAATTTGTTCTTCTTTTTCTAGTTTCTCAGGGTGGAAGCTGATGTCATTGATTTGAAATCTTTCTTTTCTGATATAAGTGTTTATTACTATAACTATCCCCTCAAAGTATTGCCAAAGCTGCATCCCACAAGTTTTGATATTTTGTGTTTTTATTTTTATTCAGTTTAAATTACTTTCTAATTTTCATTTTTATTTCCTTTTTTACCCATTGCTTACTTAGAAGTATGTTATTTTGTTTCCAAATATTTTGGTATTTTCTAGAAATCTTTCTGTCGTTTATTTCCAATTTAATTGAATTGTAGCCAGAGAACATACTTTGTATGAATTGAATCTTTTTTAATGTATTGATATTGTTTTATGGCCCAGAATGTGTTATATCATGGTCAATATTCTATGTTCATTGGAAAAGGAGTGCATTCTGCTATTGTATGGATTGTTCTAGAATTATAAATTTTAAGGTCAAGTTGGTTGATAGTTTTTTCAAGTACTCCTGATCATTGGTTGTTTTCTGTCCACTTGCTCTGTCAATTTTCAACGGAAGGGTGTTGAGAAATCTGACTATCATGTTTGTGTATTTCTTCTAGCAGTTCTATCAGTTTTTGCTTTGTGTATTTTGAAGCTCCATTATTAGGTGCGTAAACATTTAGATTTGTGATGTCCTCTTGAATCAACCCTTCTTTTGCAATGAAGTGACCTAATTTATCCCTAACAATATTCTTTGCTTTGAAACCTTTGTTAATCTGATAGTAATAGAGCATGCCAACTATCTTTTGATTAGTATTATCATGGTATATCTTTTTCCATTCTTGTAATGTTTGTGTTGTTACATGCAACTGGGGTTTCTTCTAGCAAAGTTCTATTTTATTTTTTATGCAATCAGATATCCCCTGCCTTTTAATTAAGGTGCTTAGACCATTTACATTTAATGTATTAATTATATGATTTTATTTAAATTTATTTGTTTTCCACTTGTTCCACACTATAACGTGTCTTTTCCTCGCCTTGGTTTTTTTTTTTTTTCTCTCTCAGTGTTTTTATTTTTTTATTTTTTATTATTATGTTCTGTTAGTCACCATACAGTACATCATTAGCTTTTGATGTAGAGTTCCACGATTCATTGTTTGCATATAACACCCAGTGCTCCAGGCAATATGTGCCCTCCTTAGTACCCATCACTAGGTGGTTGCTTTAACATTTTCTTTTTATTACTGGTTTTAAGCAGTATGATTATGTGTTTTTATACCATTTTATTCTTGTTATTTGGGCTTAGGCTTTGTTCTTAGATCTGTATATTTATTATTTTCATCAACTTTGAACAAAATTTTGCCATTATTTATTCAATTTTTTAATGTAAGTCCTCTCTAATCTTCTTGCGGAGTTCCATTATGAAGCTATTTGGCCACTTCAGTTGTTCCACAGCTCACTGATGGTCTACTCTTTTCTTTCCCACATTTTTTTTTCTGCATTTCATTTTGTAGAGTTCCTATTATTATATCCTTACGTTTCTAATCTTTTCTTCTGTGGTATACAATTTTTAATTCCATCTAGTATATTTTTAAATTTCAGAATTGCAATATTCACTTATAGAAGCTTGATTTGAGTCTTTTTTTATATTTTTCCTGTCTTCATGTACTCTTTTCTCTACCTTTTTGAGCATGTGGAATACAGCCACAATTACTATTTTGATGTCCTTTCCTATTAATTATGGCATCTATGTCATTTCTGTGCCACTTTTGACTGATTGACTTTTGTCTCCTCATTGTGGGTTCCACTTTTCTGTTTCTTTGCATATTTAGTAATTTTTGAAAGGATGCTAGACATTTTTATTATTATCTTGTCATGTTTTTTATACTTATAAATATTCTTAAGTTTGATTCTAGAATATGGCTAAGTTACTTGAAGACAATTTGATCCTTTCAGAACTTGCTTTAAACTTTGTTAGGTGGAAACCAGAGCTCCATTTAGTCTAGGCATAATTTTCCTCACTGTTGAGGCAAGACATTTCTCAGAACTCTAAGTGATGCCTTTTAACTTAAGAGAGTTTCCAATGTGGCTTTGGGAAACAAGCAATATACCCTATATAACATTTAGTTATGATTTTCTCTAATCCTTTCAAGATGTTTTTTTCCTCAACCTTGGATAATTTCCTCACATGCATCAATACTCAACTAAATACTTGAAGGGTACTCTCTGAAATTCTCTCTGTGTGCAGGTCTCACATCTATGGTGAGCTTCCATGTAATTCTAGCTGTCTTGGCTTCCCTGGATTACCAGCTCCATTTTATCAACTCAGGGAAACAACTGGGCTCTGTCTGGGTTCTTCTTACCTGTATTGTTATCAGAAAACTTTTCCCAGATAGTAAGCTGAAACAATTGCAGGGCTCCCTTCATTTGTTTCCTGTCTTATGGATCACTGTCCTTTGTTGCTTGATGTTCAAAGCTTATGTTTCTCTCAGAGTGATATCTTTAGATACATGTCAGTTAAAGAGGGAACCAGCAGGTTAGCAAATTTTCCTGGCCAGTATAGATTCCACTTTAACCCTCACTCATGGCCTGAAACCTGAGAAACTTAGTGAACATCTACATTCATCCAGGTAATACTATTTGAGATTGAAGACTCAGACAAGAACCTACAATTTCACCTATATAGGAAATTATGGTAAGTCCAAATCTCCTAATTTCCTTATAGGTTAGATCACCCTCTCAAGAAAAAATGAGGAGTTCTAGCAATACCTGGACTACCTTTATTTAATACCTTTCCCCTAAATAAACCATAGATTCTAATAGGGCAAAAACTATCTTCTTCACAATGATATCTTCAGATTCTATTTCAGTTTCTGGCATATTAGAGGAACTTAGAAAATATTGGATGGATGGATGAACCTAAGTGTTAACCAGAAAATTCTCGGACCCTCTAAAAAATTTAGACAACGACAATAGCAGAGACAAAACATGAAACTCAGGCCCAGCCTTAGAGTTCTAGCCCATTAACTCCCTTTGTTAGCTGGGCTTTAGGAAGCAGAACTAGAAGATGAAAAGATGGCCCTTCACACCACTTAGGGCCCCTTCCCAACACATTGCTGCACTTCTCTGCCAAACCCTAAAGCCTCAAGGCTCCTCTTGGCTCAGTAACATCTGTGCATTTTCTTAAATCCATTTCCAGATTTGATAAATATAAAAGGCAGAGCAGAGTTGAGCAGCTCAAGGAAGCAAGTGAGGGGATAATGGGTCCCTGTGCCTAGAAATCTGGCACCACAGGATTGTGCTAAATTAGGTGCAAAGAAGCCATCTGGTCAATTTAGTTTTAATCCCATCAAGTTTGTTGAAAAATATTTGCCAATGGATCAGAAGTGAAGGGAGAATTTTTAAATAGTATAATTAGATGTGATGCCAGAAAGTCTTGTCACAAGCCATCCAAGAGCAAGTAAGGAAAATAAAGAAGAAATTGCAAATACAATTAAATAAATACACCACAATAAATGATAATAAACTCAAGCAGGCTTTGGCCTCGGCCCCTACATTCTTCTAGGCGGTTCACCGCACTCTGTGTGCTGGGTTGTTTGGCAGGCTGAGCTTAGTTGGGCTGGGTTCAGTAGTGCTCAGGAATGTGAGTGGGAAGAGATTGCCAGGCACTGCTGCCCTGGCAGGTTGTCACAGAGAGGCTAGAAGGGGTGGGACTGATAGATACCAGGCAGAGCTTTGCTCTCTGGGCACCCTGTACTGTCCCAGGTGCACCTCGCCCCCAGGATGCACTTACTCACCACTTCCTCCCCACCAGGAGAAAAGACAGACTGTAGAAAGCATTTCTAGGGCCAAACTCTTAAGCTAAATTTTTCTATATTTAATGAGCACCATTCAGCAAATGTGTTGCACACACTAACCCTGAAAACCTATGCAACAAAAGCCTATGTGGATGCCAGATTCTTCCATTTAACTGGGGCAGTGCCAGGAAGCACTAGAGGTCCTTAATTCAAGTGCTGGGATCACTTTAAGATCGCGTACCAGACCAAGCCCAGACTTTTAAGATCAAACGTCCAAAGACAGGAACAAAAAGGATCACCTGCATTTCTCTACCCAGGAGTACATTTAGGAAGAAACTACCAATTAAATGGGAAGGTACCACCTCCTCTCTGCTTTACTGGTTCTGCATGTTGCTGGATGTATGCAGGTACAGCATTCTCTGCAGACCTTGTGTTTTAGATGTAGCTAAAAGAGCACCAGTCTTAGAGTTCAAAGCCATGCATTGTCCAGATCTATCACTCACTGACTCTACAAACATAAGCAAGTTAGCAAAGGCAATGAGCATCAACTGTTCATATATAAAATGGGATACCATTTCCTTCCTTTTTAAATTATAAATTGACACACAGATGTGAGATGTATTATTGTTAAAGACTCTTGGAAACTTAGTGGAAGTTTTCCAAGAAAGATATCTAACAACTGGTGTATTCTTGGCTAAGAGTCAGGAGAACAGGTTGTTTCTTAATTCTAGGTGATTTTGTTTCTGAGCCCCTGTGGCTTCTCATCTTATAAAATGAAATGGTGAGACTAGATGCTATAAAGATATTTTTCAACACCAGCATCCTGATACATATAAGTAAATCATCTTGAGAAGACTGATTTATAACCCCAAGGATTATGTGCCCTGCTCAGAATCTCCATGTTCTGGATCAGGGGTTGGTAAACTATGGTACACTATGACCTTCCAGGCCATATCCATCCTGACACTGTTTTTTGTTGGTTTTTTTTTTAAGTACAGCTTTATTAGAACACAGACATGTTTACTCATTTATTATTGCCTATCGCTGTTCCGTGCTACAAGAGTAAGAGTTGAGTAGCTATGACAGAAATCATACAAAAGCAAAGCCTAAAATATTTGCTATCTCACCCTTCACAGAAAGTTTGCAATCCCCTGTTCTAGGTGATTGCTGTATGGTTTCAACAAAAATATTAAACCAGAGCTTGCTAACATTTCCTTTTTCAAAGACATAATATGACAATCTGAGATATGTTTATGCTTTTATTTTAAATTATTATAGACTCCTTGAATGGTTAAACATAACATAATATAATAGCAATAATAAGCCTTCTCAATCTGGGGAGAGAAAGGACATTTATACCTTAGTATTATTTTCGCTGGACAGAAAGCTTAAATAGACAGGGTTTGGGGGCAATAAAAAATGAGACCTATGTTATGTTCACAAGAGAAATACAAATGCTCTCATAGTTTCTCTTGTAAACTAGATAAAAGGAGGGCAGAATTCATATTTGGAAGAAAATTAACCCTCATACTAAAACACAAATGTCAGAATGAAACTTCTCAATGTTTTCTAGTCAACCCTACCACCGTTCATAAAGGGATCAGAGCACATTTTTCTCCCACACCCCCTTGTTTCCACCCCCAAGTCCAGCAAAATCAAGAGACAGTGAACTCAGAGCTCAACGGAAAGAAGGAAAGGAGGAAAAGCAGTGAATTCTTGAAACATGTATAGCTCTGGAATTTGCAAAGCACAGGAATAAGCCAGAGAACTCGGTCTTTATGAGTGATAAGTTCCCAGGAAGTGTTACACTCCCCACCCCCACCCCAGCACAGGAACACTGAACTCCCTACACCCACCCAACGCAAAGAATCTGAAACAAAAAGATACAAGGAAGTAACAGGAAGAGGGAGAAACAGGCACGAAGGCACAGTCCCTCAGGCGGACCCCATTTGCACAGTGCAAAATAACAAAGTAGCTAAGTCAGCATGTGATTGTCTCCTATGTGAACGTGTGTGTCTGCATTTGCTGCTCCTATGCTCAAGGGATAGTGTTGCCTTCTGCATCCATTATCTGTCGCTATATAATAAGCCATCCCACCTATTTATGAGCTCACGGATCTATGCATAATTCAGATGGGTTCAGGTGAGTGGTTCCCTTTCCTGTCTCTCCTGCAGTCATGCAAATACAATCAGTTGGAGGGTCAGCTGGGAGCTGATCCAAGATGGCATACTCCCCTTTCTGGTGGTTTGTACCAGCTATTAACTAAGCTACATGTCTCAGCATGCAATATAGTGGAGGGAAGGTTTCCAGCAGACAGGGCAGGCAAGTCCCCTGCACAAGCACTCTTTAAGCCTCAGCGAGTGTCACATTTGCTAAAGTCACATTAGCCAAAGTAGATTGCTTGGCCAAACCCAGATTCAAGCAGTAAAGACCAAGCTTCTGCTTCACGATGGAAGAGCAAACTCACAGTCCACAAACCATGCACACAGGGATGGGAGAGTTTGTGGCCATTTTTCACAATGTATCACACAATCCTAATTTTGAATTCAGAGAGGATGAGATTGGAGTATATCGTGTACTTGTGATTTGTTAAGCTATGAGGCATTAGACGAAGGAAACTGGTATTTGGAGTGAGTCTAAAAAACTTGGGATCAAAGCGTAGCTTCATTGCTTACTTACTTTGTGACGCTGGACATACTATTTAATCTCTCTGAGTCCGTTTCCTCATCTATAAAATGGAGAACATATTATCTGTTGCACAGAGGGCAATGCCTAGACAGCACCTGGCTATAGGCCTTTGAGAGATTTACTTTCTGCACTCAGGTATCTGGGCCTGTGTGAATGAATGTGTTTCATGGCCCGCAATTATAATTCAGTGAGAATCCATGGGGCTTTGGCTTTCCTAGCACTGAAGTTTAGTGTCTGGCAAATAACAACACAATAATCCCCAAAATATAGCTTCTCACATCAAAACCACATGCCACATGGAATTGTTTGGACTGTGAGGCCTGAAGGTTTGGGGGCCCTCCAGAGCTCAGTCTCTCCAAAAGCCTATGACTCACACAGTCCCAGAAAGGAGGGGAAAGGGGTGACCAGACAAGGGGGCATTAACCCAATCCACCCTAACTTTCTTCATTATCCAATCTTACAAGTTGGGTGGCCAAGAAACCATGACCCACATGGAAGGATTTTGGCAAAAGGAGGGCCTTGATTTTGTATAGATTCTGTGGAAGGACTTGAGCAGACATTCCACTCAGGAACCAGTCAGAAGAAGGGGCAATGGTGTGAAAGCCTTAGTACAGGGGCACTGGGAGGGCTTAAGATTGTCGAAGGTGAATTTGCCAGAAAACTGGAAGTCACAAAGCATCAGCATTTGAGAAGGCAGGCTTCAGGCCCTGTTCTTATGGATATGCAGCTGTGGCTTTCCCAAGAACTGGACTTGGGCAGGGTCTGTTGTAGCCTGTAGTACCCAGTGTTATGAATCCCAAGACTATTCTATGGCCAGAGTGTAAATGCACTTGCTGACAGGAGGCACACTCATAATTAAAGTGCTTTGGAGACATTTATGTAATGCTCTGACTCGTTCTTGGAGGCAACACCAGGGCCTTGAAATGACATGTTTGCAATAGGGGTAGGGTGCTTATTACATCAATAACCAAGATCTAGGGGGGATATCAGGTGCAGCAGTTTCTCAGTAAGTCCACCAGAGATGCTCTCTATAATGTTCTCAAAAATGTTGGATATTTGCAAAGAAAAAAATCCGTAGCCCAAATTGTTAAAATCAGTAGCTCCCATTGTTAAATTAGCCCAAATTGTTAAACTAGGTTTCCCAGTTTTAGCCCTAAACATTATGCATCACAGGAAATCCCTCAGTCCCAGGCAAATCAGGATAGTTGGTCGCCCAAAAGTTGGAATATCTCATGGTCACCAACATGGTCATCCATCCAAGGTCAGATTTCATCTTGGACATCCAATGAGTTGCTATAAGGGTCTCCTGCAGGGATAAATTAACTAATAAAATAAAGAGTAACTTCAGAGGCACCTGGATGGCTCAGCTGGTTAAGCGTCTGCCTTCAGCTCAGGTCATGATCTCAGGGTCCTGGGATTGAGCCCCACGTCAGGCTCTGTGCTCAGCAGGGATCCTGCTTCTCCCTCTCCCTCTGCCTGCCAGTCCCCCTGCTTGTGCTGTCTCTCTGTCCAATAAACAAATAAAATCTCTTTAAAAATAAATAAATAAAAATAAATGAAGGGTAACATCTACTCTGTCCAGATTAGTCCTTACAGGTATATCAGTCAGGGATCTTCAGAGAAACAGAACCAATAAGATGCGTGTAGCTAGATAGGTAGATAGATAGATAGATAGAGATTTATTTTATGGAATTGGCTCACGTGAGTGTGGAGAGTGGCAAGTCCAAAATCTGCAAGATAGGTCGGCAGTCTGGAGACCTGGGAAAGAGTTTCCAGTCTTGAGTCTGAAAGCCACTGAGAGGCAGAATTCCTTCTTATTTGGGGGACCTCAGTCTGTTTTCTCTTAAGGCCTTCAGCTGATTACATGAGGCCCACCCACATTATGGAAGTTAGTCTGCATTATTCAAAATCTAGTGATTTAAATGTTAATCTCATCTAAAAAAAGTACCTTCACAGCAATATCCAGACTGTTTGGTGTTTGACCAACCGAGTTGACACATAAAGTTCACCCCCACACCTAATCAGATACCAGTCAAGTCAAGATACAGTCTCATACCTGGTAGTGACTTGGATTCTGGTAGGAAATCCTAGGAAGAATATTCCCCAAGAACTAGAGGATCTTCTTAAAGGATTTGCTAACACCCATGTGCACACCACCTGCTCTGGCGGGGAAACTGGAGGATTCTGACAGGGCTTCCTCGAGACTGGGAGAATACCAAGACTGGGACTCGAGTCTCAGCCAGAACCATTCTCCTTTTGCTTGATGGTGTTTTGAAGCCACAGCAACACTGGAATGAGAGCTCTGATATCTCATCTCCTCCCTAAACTGTGGGAGGAATTGGAAAGCAGCAACCCTGGCCTCTCTAAAAGTTCTGGGTGTGCTGGAGTTCCCTGGCTCTGGCTACAGCTGTGACAAGAAGAGAGGAAAGCAATGTTTGTCAAACAAGCCTACAGAGCTTAGAACATGGCTGGAACATCTTCCTTTTAGTTAGGATATAAAAGTATGACTTGTAGCCACAATTAGAATAGACAATTATAGCACCCTTGATTGTGGACAATTCATGATTTTAAAATATTATATCTGTAATGCTCTACCAACCACAGAATCTCAGCATTGGGAAGACCCTAAAATTCATCTTGTCATTGTGTCCAGCTGTAACATTTATTACAAATAAACTACAATAAGCCAGAGGCAGCACCAATGGCTGATTGGCTCTGATTCTCTCATTGCATATTAAGAACAGCCCAAGTTCAAGGAATTTGAATTCTTCCAAGAATTCCAATTGCTCCTGCCTATCATGGCGTTTATTTTTCTTCAGTCTTCTCTTGTGGTCTTCCTTAACTCTCAGTGATTTTCCTGGGTTCCGATTTATAGCATAGACCCAGAACTTGGGGAGGAAAAAAGCAAAGAATATGAATGCCAAGACTAAAGTCAAGGCAGAGCCAAGAAACAATAGGAAGATAAGGGCAAAAATAAAGTTGGGTGGGGCGAACTAAGGTGGCCCAGACTTTGTAAGGAGACGATAGCCAGGACCTATAACTAAGAGAGAGAAGATCGGAAAAGTAGGGAGAGAGCAGATGAGGCTCAAGGATAAAGGAGATGGGGCAAAGATCAGTTACAAGGGAGAGTGAGGGACCTGATAGAGCAGAGCCTAGGCTGGAAATGAGCTATGCAAAAGAACTAAGTTCTATTTGATGGTGGCAATGGACTCATTGGATGACCTGGGAAGACAAAGAGATCGGCATCTCGACCATGCACAAAAGTAAAGCTAGTTCTATTCTCTCTGCTCACCTCCCCCCCTCACTCTGCCCCAGTTCCTAAAAGCTGCCATGATCTTACCCCCCAGGAGTGGAGCTCATTGTCGTCTTCTTCCTTTCAGACAATAAAGTGAGATTTTGCCCCATTTTGATAAACTTTCCATTTTCTCCTAATAGATATCCCCTGCCTACATGACCCAGAGGACACAATGTCTCCCCATGTTAAGTCTCCTCTACTTAGGAGACTTCTCAGATAAATGAAAACATATACACAGATCTTCCCAAAACATGTTCTGACATTTATTCATATCAGCAAACCAGCCACAGAAATTCTCTAAACCCTCTGAAAAACATGCTTACCTAGCATTTCCCCAGCAGACACAAAATTTACTCATGCTGACATAAACACACACACACATACATACACACATACACACACACGTGCGCACACACACACACACGTTTTCCTGAACATTGCAAAACTAAGCAGGTGATCGACTTAAGTGGAGACATAATACTTTAGAGATGCTCCCGAGAGCCCACAAGGGAGTCCACGCTGTGTTCGGTGATGGTGTTGACCAGGTTGTATGCTGAACGTACAGTATGTCAAAAGGAAAAATCATCTCCAAGAACAATGATGGAAGTAGCCCAAATATGTGCTTGGAGAAAACCAAGTGAATTTGGGGTTTGGTCCAAGTAAAATATCAAAAGGATGAATCAGAAAAATATATATGTGGGGCTTTGAAAAGTTATTTTTCTTTGTACAGTTAAAATGGCAGAGTTTCAATTTGAGTTTCAAGTGCACGAAAGATGTGTCAAATGATCCAGTTTGTAGCTTGTGACCAGCCTGGAGGGGAAATGATAAAACATTGTTTTGATTATGGACCTAAGATTGTTTCAATAAACACAGCCTGGAGATCACGTTAATATCAAATTTTTTAAGTGTCTTTCTCTTTTTACTGAGCTTTTAAAAAGAGTTTTTGTTTTGTTTTTGACGGGGTCTTTGAAGGTGCCTGTCTTCAGCCTCAAAACCTACCACATCCCTGCTGTTTTCTAACGTCCTTTAGTCCCATCTTTGTACAATTCCTTCGAGATGAGCTGAAGTCTAAAGCTTTTATAATACTGAGCAGTAAATCTCACTGTCAGGGTCAGTCCAAGGCCATGAGACATCATATGACAACCTGCAAAACTGACTCGATGTGCTTTTGACTTTGGGGGGATGTCAGTGAAAGAACATGGGATTAGGAGTAAAAAGTCCTGCTTTTTCGTCCTGGCTCTGCTGTTTCTGAGCTTTGCCTCCTTCCGTTTTTTCATTCAGCAAATATTGTTGAGTATCTAACATGTGCCACACACTGTGGTAGGAACTGGATAGAGAAATAGAAGCAGAATCAAGGAGTTTCTATTTGGGGGGTAAAATATAGTGCGGTGTGGGTAAGCACAACAATGGAGCTACGTGCAAGGTAGAAAGATTGCACGAAGAGGAAAGTAAATTGCTCTGTCGGGGAAGAGGAGGATAGGCTTTCACTAGGAGGTGACATATGAATTAAGTTCCAAAAGATGGATGTGTTTAATCAGGTAAATAAGGAACGGGTAGAGGATATTCTTGGTGGAAGAAAGAGCAAGCACAAAAATTCGGACATGGGATAGAATGAGTGTATTTGGAAAGCTATATACATTCTACTATAATTGAAGCATAAAGTGCATGGGATGAACAGGAGGAAAAGACTGTGATAGGAAGTGAGGGCGAAGGATAGGCAGAAGCCAGTGCAATGATCTTAGACTTTTTGATCTAATAACAACAATAGCTAATATTTACAGAGCACTTTGAGATGTCCAACACTATGTAAACACTCTATAACCATCATCTCATTTAAGTTTTACAACAATTCTAGTAAGAAGGTACTATTCTTTCTTTCCACTTAATAGGTGAGGAAACTGGTCCTTGAAGAACTTATGTAACCCGTACAAAATAGACAGTAAAAGGAGAAGTTGGGACTCAAACCCTAGTCTGTCCAACTGCAGAGTCAGTTCCCTAATGTTGCCATCCTTCACATACATAAGCTTATTGGTTTAGCCAATGGAGATCACAATGACTTTTGCCAGGTCCCTTTTGGTAGCATTTAAAAGGGCAGAAACTACCTTTTGGTGGATAGAGAAACAATCTCAAGGAAGAACTTTAAGAAGACCAAGTCCAAGTCTTAGGATCTCAATTCCCGTTTTCTCCAGCATAGAGTAGTGAAAAAAAAAGTGGACAAAAGCTTGAGCCAAACATAGGAATTCCAAGAAAGAAGGCTTAGATTCTGGAGTGGATTGACTATACCCCAGGGGAAGAAAGTTTGCCTGGCTGAGAAAAGAAGAGAGTGCTGACTGTGGTATATAAAATGGGAGTGACATAAAATGTTTATACTGTTCATAGATGGAGAATTACATCCAATGAAGCCTACAGAGAAAGACACCATAGGAGACATCCCATTTGAGTGGGGTACTGAAGGGAGAGAAGGAGTCAGGGTAGACGGAAAAGGTAATTCCAGAATGGCCAGTAGTTGAGCAAATCACAGACTCAGGAAAACACAATATATATTTAAAGAACTGAAGCTAGATCATGTTTGCTGGAGCACAGAGTTCAAGTATGAAATTACTGCAAGGCAACACTGGTTGGGACCAGGTTATGGAAGGCTGAGCTAAGGCATCCAGCTTTTATTAAAGACACAGAGGAGTACCACTGAAGATTTCTGTGCAGGGAGTGATGTGACCAGAGAACTGTCCCATAGCAACTCATCCAGATGTCTGCGTCTGGGGGGATAAAGAGCTCTGTCAATGCAGTCAATCCAATAGCCCAGGTGTAGGAGCCAAGGTCTGAGCTACACTAGTGACAGACAAACAGAAGGAAAGGGACATCCCAAGGATATTGTGAAAGGAGAATCAACAGGACTCTGTAACTGGTGAGATGGAGCCATCAATGAAAATTCAAAGGTTTCAAAGACTTCAGGGATGGCTGTTGCCTTAACAGAAATGCCAAAATCAGATCAAGGACGTGTGCATTCTTTTCATTGCCTTTCATAATTGTATAAATAAAAGTATTTGGTGAAGAAAAACCTGAAAACACAGTAAAGGGAAAAGAATTGAAAAGTCCATAATCTCACTGTTAAACATTCCCTTTTGATATACCTTCTAAAATTTTTTCCTTCCCTACACATATATAGTTCTAATATTTCCATCATAAATTGGATCATTCCACTTTATAACTTCCTTTCCCCTTAGTAACATATAGTGAACATCTTTCCACATCAGTAACTGTAGTTCAGCACTGTTGTGCTGATTACAAAGAATTCTACCTTATTGTTCGTTACAATGTACTCTAGCTGCTCCCTGATGCTAAGAATTCTGCATGATTCCAATTTTAGCTATAATTAGCATCCTTAATGCTGAATATCGCTTACAAATTTAATTATTTCTCTAGTATAAATTCCTACAAGTATAATTTGAGGTCAAAGGAAATGTAGGATTTTTCTTAGGCTTTTGGATCATATTGTCAAGTCATCTTCCAGAAAGAACAAACTGTTTATATTGCCATCAGCTGTATTGGAGAGTGAAGAGAAAAGGGTTTTTACTGTAAAGGAACTATGAGCAGTTTCAGATATGTAGATTTTAAAATGCCTATAAGATGCATCAGAGGCAATAGCAAATAAATAGTTGGGAAGGAAGGAACTAGATTGTAAAAGAAAAATCCCTCTTCCTATACCTATTCTCTTTTCAGCGCCATTTCCTCATAGCTCTTACTCCGAAAGGGATCGGAAATCAGTAACACCCCCGTAGCAGTAAACTCATCTAGCACACAAATTTTGTGGTTTCCAAATACCATTTTGCATTAAAAGGATTCAGAGTTCCTTAAAAGAATGGCTTATCTCTAAGGCTCAACAGAAAAAGTAAAAGATGAGCCTGAAATAGCTTTCTGTGTCAGAAAATAAAGGCAGCTTTCAAAAAATGATGGTGATGTCAAAAAAACACAAAAGCCAAGTTGCCAATTTAGTACCAAAATGAATAATGATAATAAATAATAATAGATTAAAATCTATCAAATAAAATAGGAAGCCATAAATTCATACTGACATCAATTAATGAATACATTGAAAGTTTAATGATTAACAGGATATTCACAGAGTCTCAAAGCAACCTCCCCAAAATGTTCACCAATTACCAAGAAGAGAGAAGTCTGAGAGATAAAAAATTACTTGAGCGATCAAAATTAACATCAACAGTAACGGGACAGATTCTAATCATATACCTTTCAACACTGCAGTAAAAGGAATGCAGCGTCACTTCTGAAATATTCCAGCAAAGATGTGTAATTTAAGTCTAATCACGAGGAAACATTAGTAAACCAAAAGGGAGGGGCATTCTACAAAATAATTGGATTTGTTGTCAAGATCATGAAGCCAGTCAAGGAAAGACTGAGGAACAGCTCTAGGGTGAAGGAGATTAAGAAATATGACTGATTCTGGATTAGATCCTGTTGTTATAAAAGAATTTATTGGGACAATAAGTAAAACTGAAATGGGGTCTGAGAGTTAGAGGTTAACAATGTTGATATCCTGGTTCTGATGATTATATTTTGATTATGAATAAGAGTATCCTATTTTATTTGTAGAAAATACACATTAAAATATTCAGAGCTGATTATGCATCGTGTCAACTTACTCTCATATACTCAAGGGAAAAAAAGGTTCTTTTTAATGTTCTTGCAACTTTTCTGCACGCTTGACAAAGAGAGATGGAGGGAAAGAGTAAAAGAAAAAGGACAGAAACAGGGAGGCAGACCAGGGCTAGGACCACCCATGTGAAGTTGATAGCACTGAAGATTCCGGTATAAGCCATGCTGCTGAGTCCAGAAACTGCCTGAGTCATCCTGCCTAGCCTCTATGCTAATCTTAATTAAGACTAGGATGTATATACTCAGAGCCTAATTCTACAGTGGGGTCTTGGTTCCCCCCGAAGGACCTACTCCCTGACCTCCAGAAATTCCAACCACTGGCAAAAGTGGGTGAGACACCCCAAACCACAAAATTAGCAGCCACCTAACTCTAAGTATCTTAACCATCTGAAAATACAGGCTGCCCCACCCCACTACCATATCTCCCCTTGAATGTCCCTACAGGTCCAGAAGAAGCTTGAGTGTGCAAAGCTTTTGCCCCATCCTTTGCTGAGGTCCCAACAATGTCCCCAGAGAAGCCCCACTTCCCAGGCTGAAATGAAAGAAATGGATGATACCTCTGAAGTAGAACTTAGGGAATGTACATGGAGGAAGAAGAAGATGAACAAGGAGAGTGTTGGGAGGGATGATGGGGCAATAGCATGCTGTGTAAAACAAGGGAGGAATTCCAGAGAGGAATTCCAGAGCGTACAAAGAAAAGTCGTTAGACTTGATCCTTGGGAGGTAACTGGTGAGCACTGGGCAGGCATCTTCCATAGAGTCTGGGGCAGAAGTCAACAACGACAGATGTTGGGTGGCAGATGTAAAAGCATTTTTCAAAGGACAGAGGTGAGAGTGTTGCTTAAGACAAAAAAAATCAAAGATTTGAGGGATATAAGGAATCCCCACCATGTTAGGTGGGCTTACCAAAAAAACCATGGACTGAAAATAAAAGTATGCGAAAGAGTGGTCAGGGGATTTGGTCATTGGATAGAATCAAGAGGACAGGTAAAAATTTGGGGTGGGGGAAGGGAACAATAGGTAAAGAGGGGGACGAGAAGGGAGGGGAAGATTGGGGGGGGAATAGTGATTGAGGTAAAAATAGTGATTTTGAGGCAGGAAAGAGGTGTTGTGACCAGTAGAGAGAGTGCGAGACGGTACCACAGGCCAACTGACCTCTGAGAATTCAATGTCAGGGTTTCAGCTGGGTGATCAGAATGAATGCTGCGATTAATGACCCCGCTAACCTGGGGGTGGGCCAAGGAAAGGCACTGTGCCTTGTTTACATTTCCACCACCAGTGTCCGCTGCATAGTCTCTGAGGATAACTACCAGAAACGAGGTCACTGAAGAAGAGAAGCCTACCAGAGAAAATGAGAATGTAGAGAAAGTGGTCAAAGGAAATACTGTGACCCAGGAGAAAATCTTGGTCCATGTGGCCAAGAAACATGGCCAACGATATTTATACCAGCATTACTTTTAATAGCATAATGGGAGACAACCAATATGCACTGGCAAGGGGACAGTAATAAACTGTGACACAGTCATATAGTGAAATACCGTTCAGCAGCAAATATAAATTAACTATGGATAAATGCATCAATTCAGGTGAATTTGAAAAACGTAAAGCCCAAGTACCCCGTGTGATACTATTCAAATAAAGTTCATTCCCACAAAATTGTAAAATATATTCATAAATACGCTTTCAAATAGTAATGAAAAACAAGAGAACAAAAAACATAAAAGTCCTGGGGCGCCTGGGTGGCACAGCGGTTAAGCGTCTGCCTTCGGCTCAGGGCGTGATCCCGGCATTCCAGGATCGAGCCCCACATCAGGCTCTTCCGCTATGAGCCTGCTTCTTCCTCTCCCACTCCCCCTGCTTGTGTTCCCTCTCTCACTGGCTGTCTCTATCTCTGTCAAATAAATAAATAAAATCTTTAAAAAACAAAACAAAACATAAAATTCCTTGCAGGGAGGAACTAACCAACAGGGAGGGTACGTGGGTGCTTCATCATTTCGGCAACATTCTTCTAAGTTGGGCAAACAGACCCAGGAGTATTTACTTGATTATCTTGTATACCTTACATACATTATATTTTATCTTTGTTTGTGTGAAATATTTTATTAAAAAATAAACACAAGCGTTTAAAAGGGGAAGAGTTCCCAAGGACTATGGGATAGGTCTCTCTCACGGATCCTGAAGACCAGGTTACTTACTGCGTGTACACCTTGGCCAGCCAGGGATCTAAAAATTCTGGTATCCAATTCCCAACATGTGAAATGACCTCACAAAATTTCCAGAAGATTGGAAAGCTCTCTTCCAAGTTGCAGGATTTCGATTGGAATTCAGAGTTCTCCTTGAAGCAAACAGAAAGGTGAACATTGTGAACTTTCAGAGAAAATAGTCTCTTGAGAAAAGAATCAGTCCCTTTGAGCAGTAACCTTAAAGTGACACCAGGAGAGAAGGAAAGCAGCAGCCCCACCTGTCTGAATGTGAGGCTTGAGAAATACCCAGGTTCTAGCTGACGTGCGGATGGAGAAAGGATTCCTGAACAAATCTGGGGACATATATTCGCTCACTCTAGAATCACGGAATGCTTGACCTTGAAGAAAAGGAGCATGCTGTGCTGCTTGGGTTTTGCAAAGACCTCAATCTATTCCAGGGACAATATGGAGATTTGCTTAAATTCTACATGCTTACTTTTCCAAACGAATTCATACAGGACTGAAACTTCTCTCTTTCCCTGATCCATCTCTATCTCCAATGCTGAACTCACTGCAAAAGGTAAGTCAGCCAGGTGCGAAGGAAGATATGGTTAGCACTCTAGAGATCGTGAGGAAACTGACCACAGACAGCCAGAATCAAATCAAGGCTGGGGGTGAAGAGGCAGCTTACAACAAGTTCTTGAGAAGTCATCCCCTAAGCTTCCAGACCCCATACTTCACCTTTGCCCCCACTTCCTTTCATTGCCAAGACCATCAACTCCAGCAGTGAGGGGCTATCTGATAGTATGACACATCTGGAAGCCCCAGGATAGGGCTGAAATTCATTGAAGACACTAGACTACAAATAAATGATTAAACATGAGAGAAAGGTCAGGCTCCAGGAAAGCACTCCTCATAAATCCTCTTGATCCTGATTGCTCCATCTAGAAACAGATTAAGTGTAAAATACTGATTTTGAATGGAGTCCAGCCAAAAGTTACACAATTCGAGGGTTTTCTGGAAGGACTGCGTACTTTGAAAGGAAGTGGGTTAGGAAATGCAGTGCTGGTGAAGGACCCTAGAGAGTCAGGGGAGGCAAATTTCATCAACCAAGTAGAATATTCCAAATCTGCCTGTTAAAGGGTATCCTTTCTGTTACAGAGTGGGTGCTAATTCTGATGGTGTAAATGTAGGTTATTGTGATAGCATAAGTCTGCTGTATGGGTGGAGTTTGGTTTGTTTGTTTTTTTCCAAGACAATGTATTTTGTGAAATAAGAAGGAGAACAATTTAGGGTTGCAAAATACAAAGTAGTTTAAAGTTTGAGGTCCATTGGCATGAAAAATGCTTCTCCATCCCTTCCCTTTCAGTCTGGATGTATCTTTAGGTTCAAAATGAGTCTCTTGTAGACAGCATATGGATGGATTGTGTCTTTTTATCCAATCTACAACCCTGTGGTGTTTATCGGAGCATTTAGGCCATTCACATTGAGAGTGGTTATTGAGAGAGATGATTTTAATGATGTCATGTTGCCTGTGAAGTCTTTGTTTCTATAGATTGTAAATTTCTGTTCTGTATCACTCTTGGGGTCTTTTTACTACTTCCCAAGAGTAGTTTAAAGTTGGAAGGCAGAAAGAATTATTCATGACTTTGGCCATTTCACTGAGCCATTCAGTCTGTTTCTCTCCTCTGTGAAATGGGGACAATTAGAGGACCAATGTCAAAGGATATTGTGAGGATTCAATGGGACGATGCATGTAAAGTTCTTAGCATGATGCCTAGAACATATTAATTGGTCCATAAATGTTAGTTATCCATCACCACCAGGTTCATAGTCACCATCATCATTCACTGGGGTCAATAATACAGTCTGTAGTATTCTGGGGGTAAAGAAGATAACACAGGCTATGAAAGGATTTGTTCGTTTGATGGAACTCAGTAAGTCTATGGAGAGCTAAAAAGGTTACCTAGAAACCAGTATTAAGAAGAAGGACTCTGGGGGCGCCTGGGTGGCACAGCGGTTGGGCATCTGCCTTTGGCTCAGGGCGTGGTCCCGGCATTGTGGGATCGAGCCCCACATCAGGCTCCTCTGCTAGGAGCCTGCTTCTTCCTCTCCCACTCCCCCTGCTTGTGTTCCCTCTCTCGCTGGCTGTCTCCCTTTGTCACATAAATAAATAAAATCTTTAAAAAAATAAAAATAAAAAAGATTAAAAAAAATAAAAGAAGAAGGACTCTGGGGTCTGAAGAGTGACTTACAGATGAAAGTTGATATCTGTCCTTGGATAGCAGGATAAAATGGACTGACAGATCAGCCTTTGAGTGCTGAGGACAATGTGATGTCACTAAGAGATCATTCATTCTTCCATCCGATAAATATCTATGAGTACCTACTCTATGTTCCAAATACCCAGCTCTGTTCTTGGTCATACCGGTACAGTGCTGAACAAGCAAGCCAAGCCCTATCCTCATGAGCTTACTGAGAAAGAGGCAGGAGTTGAGGGAGGCAGGCAAAGACCGAAAAATGTGCCTGCAACCAGACGTAGACCATGGTTATCATGGGGCATGCGGGCGCCTGTTAAAGCTCTTTGCTCTTTCGGTGAAGTCCTTTGGATGGGAAATTCAAGAGCAGTATGGAAGGAAAAGTCAGGTATGATTTTAGAGCCAGTCAAACTAGGTTTGAGTCTTGATTTAGCCTTGCAGTGTGCCTCGGGTCTCCGAGCAGTTCCCTTGATGTTAGAAAAGCACAGTAATCATTCCCTTCCAGAGTACTGCAAGGGTTAAAAATGACACATCAAACACTTAGCTTTGTGACTAACATACAGTATGTGTTCAGTAAAGTAAAACTACTTTTTTACTCATGCAACTTGTCGTTGTTTCCGCATTTATTTCTTTTAGTTTTTAGTAACGTTCCTTTGACAGTACCAGCCTGTCTCAGCTGAGGAACAGGAAGGCACAGACACTTGCCAAGCTCTCGGGGTGCAGGGAGCCATGCGTGGTCAGAGAGAGTTAGCATGTGCTGACAGTCGGGCCCTAGGCAGGACCCCTGGTGGAAACCTTCAGCCTTGGACTAGATTGTATTTGGTGAGGAGAGGACTCCTTGGGTCCCAGGAGCAACACCGGGCAGGACAAGTGGTCAGAAGCACAGATACACCAGGATGAAGCGTGCACTGGTGTAGCCTTACAGCGGACTCACACACACAACGTCCCACTTGATCCTCCAGCTCCGCTCGAGAGGAAGCTCTTTCGTCCCGTTACACTGCTTGCACGAAAGAGTTACTAGCTTTGTTCTTGCTGCTGCTGTTGCTTAGTACTTTGCTGTTCGGGTTGTCAGTTTGTTCTCTTAACTGTTGTAAAATACACATAAAATTTACCATCCGAACCATTTTTAAGTGTGAAGTTCAATGGTATTAAGTACATTCATGATGTTGTGCCACTATTGCCTCTTTAAAGCCTCAATGTCTCCTGTCTGGTGGAAGCTAGACCCCAGTGTCAGCACTTTGGCTGCCCTCCTGCATCCTAACTCTTGGCCCCAGGGAATAACACTGCACTCTGTTCTGCAACTTTGTGGTGTGTTTCTCTCTGCAGAACAGAAGGTGGTTTGGGCATGAAGGTAAAGCCGGGCGCTGCTATGCTCCTCACCTTTCATCTGGTGCACCGTCTGTGTGAAATTTAACATCTTTCACCTGCTTCTGACACACATTTACCAGGATATGACTCAAAGCAAGCTCCGCTTGGCAAACATCTGCCTTTCCAATCCTGCCTGACTCGGCAGGGAAGCTAGTATCTGGCAGAGGGAGCCTTATCGGGTTGCTGTTCCTGGCGAAGGAAAGTAGGGTTTGCTGCCTAACATAGCAAGGAACGAGGCAGGGCTCCTAGTTCTTTTCCCAAGGCCTTTGCTAACGCTCTGTGGGGTTGTTCAGGAAGTCACTTCGTGCTCAGTTATCTGTCAGGAATAAGAATAACAAAATCATTTTCTGTATAGTTCTTCTATGGTGATTCACGCAACCCAAAACACTTTCAGGTCCTCCAGATTCGAAATGTTTGCGAATGGTTAACCCAATTTGAGAAAACTGATCCGATCGATTTTTTTTTTTTAAAGATTTTATTTATTTATGTGACAGAGAAACAGCCAGCGAGAGAGGGAACACAGCAGGGGAGTGGGAGAGGAAGAAGCAGGCTCCCAGAGGAGCCCGATGTGGGACTCGATCCCAGAACGCCGGGATCACGCCCTGAGCCGAAGGCAGACGCTTAACGACTGCGCTACCCAGGCGCCCCCCCCGATCAATTTTTAATTATGATATTGTTCATGTGGAGTTAGTGCCTAGTAGGTACCAGCCACTGTGCTAGGAATTCATGTCCCTGGATGACCCAAAAGATGGTTCTAGGGCTAGGCGTTATCAAGAAAGATGAGAGATAGTGAGATCTCTGGGACTCTTTCCAAGCACCATCCCTGCTTAGTTCCTAAAGGGCCAGTTAGACCGGGATGCCCTCAGGACAAACAGATCCCTTAATGCTGCCCAAGAGTTCAGCCTCGAAAGCTGGACTAACCCATATAGGAAGTTCCCCAAGTCCTTTTGCCACTCTTACTTAAGGCTGAGATCTGCAGAAAATGATAGGCCACCCCTTCTATGCCCTCTTCCCCTAGTGCCGAGCCAGGGCATAGTCTCCCCAGCCTGTCCACTCCGATAGTGGGAGGTGCAATGGGGAGGTAAGGGGCAGGGAGAGAGCCACTGCGAGGAGATGTCACCCTTCACTCCTCTCTCCAATGCTTTTCCTCTGACCCCAGTGGCTCTGTTCTACCCCCACTTGTGTTGGAGACCCTCCTCCCCGCCCCGGGATTAAGAGGTAGTGCCCATTCCTGTTTTGAGTTTGTAACCAAAATACCTCCTAAATCTATGACCACGGGATGCCTGGAGGATTATGGGAAGAAATCAGGGTCTCCCCACCTTTAGGAAACTTTAAGATGGGGGCCTTAGAGGGACGCCTGGGTGGCTCAGTTGGTAAACATCTGCCTTCTGCTCAGGTCATGATCCCAGGGTCCTGGGATCGAGTCCTGCATCAGGCTCCTTGCTCAGCAGGGAGCCTGCTTTTCCCTCTGCCTGCCGCTCCCCCTGCTTGTGCTCTCTCTCCCCCCCTCTCTCTAACAAATAAATAAATAAATACAATCTTAAAAAAGAAGAAGGAGCAGCAGCAGCAGAAGCATGGGGCCTTAGAAACACATCCTGTGGTTCTTCTCCCTATAGTTTCTCAGTGGTGAGCTGGGGTCTTGCTCAGAACACATGAAACATTTTTTCTGATTACAACACAAATACTTTCAGTTCAGGGAAGAGAATTTATCAAGGTCTATAAATTGTACACTAAATGCTCATGGGCTATACGACATCAGCTCAGAGAGGAGATATCATGTCTAACTTTCTTCCCATCACATCAATAAGTGGAAATGCACCCACTGGATTTCTCATACCTGACCACAGATATTCTTTCTCTGGCTTCTTCAGCAAATTCTACCCCTGATTTTCATACCCAATTCAAGTACCCAAGTCTCATCCTGCCAAATATCTAATGAAACAGTGGCCTTTTTCTGTTACCTCAGTGCCTTTGCCTTGTTCAAGAGTCTACTCAGGTTCATTCACCATGTACTTTAGTCAACCTCATGACCGCACAGAGCCCTACTCAGAGAACGTTGTCTCTCGCTACTAAAGAAGACCGTTCTGCTTGGTCCATTTACTATCTTATTATTAGATCATAGAGGATCCAATATGCCTGAATAGCAGCACTAGTAAGAAAAACTTAAGGATTTAATTTTCTGAAAGGTTAACATAGAAGTGAGATTACAAAAGAAAAAAAATGAATAACAGATTCTTAGGATATGGAACACAGAACATAGAGGGTACACCATCTTTGCCACTGTCTCCTCCATAGCATTCATTGCTGGTCCACACCTGGAATATGCCTTGATTCACTTTGACTCACCTTCTGAGAGAGTTGGGGTTTTTTTTTTTAAGATTTTATTTATTTATTTGACAGAGATAGAGACAGCCAGCGAGAGAGGGAACACAAGCAGGGGGAGTGGGAGAGGAAGAAGCAGGCTCATAGCAGAGGAGCCTGATGTGGGGCTCGATCCCATAACGCCGGGATCACGCCCTGAGCCGAAGGCAGGCGCTTAACCGCTGTGCCACCCAGGCGCCCCGAGTTGGGTTTTTTTTTAAAGGCGTGTTTATTTATTTGAGAGAGAAAGAGATCACAGGGAGGGGCAGAGGGAGAGACAAACTTTAGCAGACTCTTCACTGAGCTCAGAGTCTCACACGGGGTTTGACCTCAAGACCCTGAGACCAAGAACCTGAGGTCATGAGCTGAGCTGAAACCAAGAGTCAGACGCTTAACCAGTTGTGCCATCCAGGGGCCCCAAGACTTGTTGATGATCATGGCTCAGTTGGTTAAGCAACTGGCTCTTGATCTCAGCTCAGGTCTTGATCTCAAGGTCATGAATTTGAGCCCTGCATCAGACTCCATGCTGGGTGTGGAGGCTACTTATAAAAAAAAAAAAAAAAAGTAGAAGAAGAAAGAAGAAAAAATACATAGGAATCATGAAAAACAAGACATGTAGCCTTAATAAAGAAAGTAGATGATGTCTTGGGATGGCTAATGGAGCAAAAGCCATGAAAGTGATCTTAAAGTCTTGTCTCATGAATGAGAGAAGAAATGGAACGTATGGGTAGATACCACATTTATGCCCTATAACAACAACAACAAAAAAAAAACCAGAACTGCCTGAAAATTGAACCGGTTGTTCCTTGTCTCTGAGGGTATTTATAAGCCACTAGATGACCACTTGACATATATAGACCATTTTCACATTGGGAGGTAGGCCTAACTAAATGAGATCTAAGCACCATACTAACTCCTACGTTTTCCCCCATCCTATAGATAAATGGAGAGGTGTCCTGTCTTACTCATAAAGCAGTTCCTAGAGTAGGAAACAACATTTTCAAAATGGCAGCTCTAGGAAAACAAAGTTTCTTGGGATCACTCATTGAGATGGGATAGAGGGAGAGGAAAAAAGATTGAGATGGATCTCCAAACAGAAGGGAAGAAGATACATTATGAGGGAGGAAATCACAAGGCATGCAGATGGAATGTGTAGTTCCCAAGAGTTTGAGTGAGTTTTGATGGTCTGGAGGGGAACTTTATGAGAGAACTCTCTCCAATAAAATGAAAAGACAAACCTCATGGAGGAATTTACTGCTCATAAACCAAATCCTAAGAATCTAACCATGGAGAGCTGGGATCAACCCAAACTCCCTTCTGGCCTGCTATCCCATGTCGCTGGGCACTTGCTGGTTATTTTCACTTCTGAATCAGTGATCGGTAGACTCCCTGAAACTTCCTTCAGTTCCACCTCTGAAAGGATTCCTTCCTTCTATGCCCAGAAACCAAATGCAAACCAAGGAGCAGACCACCATAGAAAACCAAGGCTCTGAAGACTGGCACTGCAGCTTGCCTAAGAAGGACATACAGGATGGAATCTAGATCCCATGACCTGTCCCAACGGCTGCACCAACTCTGACTAATGCATCTTACTCACCAAAAGGAATCCTCTTGCAAAATTATGATATGGTTTAAGAATTGGTCCTTTCTCTGTTGATGATAAATCACTAACCCTTCTCTTATCCTATATCTTACATTATAGTTTGGGAAATGATGCTTACAATATGCCCAATTCATGATTTCATATCTTAGAATCAAAAAATAAGAGGCAGTATTGTCTAGTAGTTAAAAGAGTGCTGGGCCTGGAGGTACACTGCCTGGGTTTGAAATCTCTCTGTCATTTGCTAACTGTTGACTTTGAGCAAGATACTTAACTTTTCTGGGCCTCAGTTTCTTCATCTGTAAAAAGAAAAGAATAATTATACCTACTTCATAAGACAGTCGTGAAGCTTAAATGACATAATAACAATACACTATTTAGCATAATGACTGGCATTCAGGAAGTACTAAAACTATGTGAGCTACTATCACAGTATTTTAAGAACTTGAAAGATGATGGTTACATAGACCTACCCTGCTCACAGTGCTTGAAAGCGAGTCAAAGGCTTTCTTGGGTCCCTCTTTTTTAATCCCAAATATGCCTTAGTTTGCCGGAGAGTAGAATCTATTATTACCATTATTGCTTCCTAACTTTGTAAGAGAATTTCATCTTCATTTCATGTTGATTTTATTTCATAATAATTATTTTTTAAAAAAGCTTTAGTTTTAATGTTCCTTGCCCCTTATCACCTCTGTCATGTAAATGCAAAAAAGCAGACTCAAAAGCTAGAAATGAAACTTGGATTTCTGCAGGTGAGGACCTGGGAGACAGACTGGTAAGGCCACATGTCCAAAGACCCACACTTAGTGACAGAGCAAGACAAAAAACTGGTCCTGTTCTGACATTATTGCAATAAATTTGTTTATTAAAGGTATTCTTGAAGGTATGCAAGGAATTATTTGTTGAGCGAATACATACTTCTCTTATTCACATAAATGTGTGTTTTGTACATTTGATACTGTCTTTAATAATACAGATACAAAGACATGCATCTACATGTGTGTATTGTTGACCGCGTACAATCCTTACTATGAACATTCCCGTAAAATCCACCACAGCAATCCCTGGCCAACCCTCTCAACTGCACGGCTTAGAGACAGAACTGAACCCATGGGTCTTCCCCACCATTAGGTCAGGACAAGTCCACCAATAACTGCAAGGTCTGCTATTTCCCTCTTAAGGTCTGGCTTAGCTCCAGGCCACACTGTAGGAGATGAGGCAAGAGAGATTCCTAACCTTGTGCAGAGCTATGCAGAGGGCTAAGGGGCCAGGGCTTAGCTTTTCTGTCCAATAGGAGGATCCTATTTCAAAAGGTAAATCTGGCTTTCTTACCTAAGATTCTCAACTTTCCTTCGCCCAAAATTACCAAGGAGTCTCAAACAAGCTCTTGAAGTTTTAATCATTCATTTATTAAACAAGTCTCCATTGAGAACCCAGTAGGGACCAGGCACTAGGGATACCCTGGGGAGCAAAACCAAACCAGGCCAGAGTAGGGAGACAATATGAGCATCTGGAGACAGTCTAGACAAAAATGTGAAAAAAGGAAATGTCTTAGTTATTGTTTTCCAGGCTTACCCCTTATCTCCCAGCTCCCTTCCCCTCACCCTTGCCTCCTTTGTATTGTAAAGAGCTCCCTCAAGCTTCTCTGGTCTTTTGTCTCTTCCTTCATCAAAACCTGATTCCTCGGGAAATAATTTGATTTTTCATTTATTTATTCAACAAATATATGTTGATCACCTACTAGACAGCACCTACTATTTACCGCAGTACGTAAACTACCAGTGATTTAGAGCTTCTAGGACTGTTTGCATTTCAAGTCTTGAAATTTTTTTCATACTCTGTTTACTGAGCTATAATTTACACACCATAATATTCATCTCCTTAAAGTTACAATTCAGTGGTCATTTGTATATTCACAAATGGTACAACCATAACCATTATCTAATTCCAGAATATTTTCATCACCCCAGAAAGACACCCCATACCCATTAGCAGTCATTTCCCAATCTCTCCTTGCCATACCCCCTGACAACCACTAAATAGCTTTCTTTCTCTATGGATTTGCCTATTCCAGAAATCTCATTAAATGGAATCATATAATATATGATTTTTTGTTCATTCCTTTTTAGGGCTGAATAATATTTCATTATACAGACATATCAAATTCTGTTTATCTATTCGTCAATCTTTGAACATTTGGGTTGTTCCCATTTTTTGTTATTATGAATAGTGCTAGTATGAACACTTGTGTACACATTTTTGTGTGAACACATGTTCTCAATTCTCTTGGCTATATACATAGGAGTAGAATTGCTGGATTATATGGTAACTCTGTATTTCACTTTTTGAGGAAATGGCAATCTGTTTTCCAAAGTCATTGTACCAGTTTACATTCCCACCAAAAATATATGAAAGTTCGAAGTTCTCCACATCTTCACAAACACTTGTGATTGCCCACTATTTTCATTCTGACTAGCCAGTGGTTTTTAAGTGATCTGTCATTGTGGTTTTGATTTCTATTTTCCTAATAACTAATAATGTTGAGCATCTTTTCCTGTGCTTATTAACCATTCATACATCTTCTTTAGAGAAATATCTATTCAAATACTTTGCCCATTTTTATTGGGCTAATTTTCTTCTTATTGTTGAGTTGTAAATTTGCTTTTTTTTTTTCATTCTGGATACTAGGTCCCTATCAGATACACGATTTACAAATATATTCTCCCATTTTGCTGGCCTTGCTTCTTCCACTTTGACTCTCACCCAGGAAATACTTTAGGTACATCTGGAAACACGATGAAAACACTTGGCACAGACACCATGTGAAATGTCAGTGAGACCCAGGCAGGTCCAGGACACAGTGGGTGGGAGGGTTGGGGGGGGGCGCCTTGCCTTATGCTCCTACTCACTCTTTCTTCTTTGAAGGAGATCGTCATTGTTCTTACTGTCCCACCCCACAATCCCAGGCTCTCTGTGTGTTACAGATTGAAATCTATACTCACCAAATATGCATTTAATTCTCTTTTACTCAGGCAATTATTATATAAATAATTGCATTGTTATTGGAAACATATTTTAAGATTTTAATGACCATGAAGGAGATTTATAGCTATTACAGACTTGCTAATCCTCAATAAATATGTTTTTAATCAGGTTAACATTTTATATACAATAACTATCCTATTAATTCAGGGGTGGATTTTGCAGCCTTGACGGAAAGCACTGCAGTTGATTTGTTTTCCCTGGGGCTCTTTAAGTTACACTTTAAGTTTGGAGATTAAAACAGGCAAGTTTTCCACCCTTCAAAAATCAAGACTCAGGAATAAGATTGAGTATAGCAGTGACAAGAAAGAGCAGGCAGCTTAGAATAGTCGGGAGAAGTCTGGACTAAACATCAAGAGATCAAGATCTAAGTCTGGTTCTACTGCTAATTAGCTCTGTGGCTCTAGCCAAGTCACTTAACCTTTCTTAGGCACAGTTTCCTCATTTGTCAAATGGGGATAATCACACCCAGTCTGGCCACACATTTCTGGTGGTGGGGAATCTGATATGTGAATTATGAAAAAAAAAAAATGCTGTAAAATATTCCTAAAAGTGTGGGGTCTAGAGAATCCCGACTCGACTCTGCGCTTATTGGCAGAACCACCTTGGACACATCCTCCAACCCTCTGACTTTCAGTCTCTTCATTTGTAGAACATAAACTAAAATAGGAATAGTAGTAGCGGTACAGTGGCAGTAATGCAGTTTTTCGAGAATTTGTCAAGTTTAGTGGGATGATATATACAAGCCTTTGCACAAGACCTAGCACATAATAAGCACCTGAAAAACTGTTCCTTTTCCATTCTCCCTCCATCAGGAAGGTACACACCTTCCTAAGATGAAATCCATTTGAGGAACTTCAGAATCACAGAGTCATCCCATTTTCTAACAGAGAGAAACAGGTGTGCGATGGCAGAGAGCCATCACCACCTACACTTTCCTGAATCCCAAGGCCCGTTCCCCTGCCATTGCACCCTTTCCAACCCTCCTGGTCTCTACACCTTCCCAGAGTCTTCAAACCTCACGCAGACTTTGAGACAAACCACCTCTCAAGCTCATCCGTCTGAGCAAGAAGGTACAAAGAGTCTCTGCACAGAAACACAGCCTCAGTGACAGGCCAACACAGGGAGGAATTAACCACCAGAGCACAAGCAGCACTCCAGACTTGATTATGCTTTTAGTTCTCTCGACTGAACAAGGCCCCTGCCTGTGCATCCCACCCCTCCCTTGCCTCCCAACACACACACACACATTCCTCTAGGGACACGCAGAAGAGAGATTAGCTACATAAACCAGGCAGGCTTGTAAAACAGCTAAAGAATTAAATACTCGAGAAAGTTTTGGCCAAGCTGCTGACCCATTTCCCACCCTGCAAAGCCCAGGGAAAAAAAAAAGGGAGGTAGAAGGAAAAATAAAGAACCAGGGGGAAACAAAACCAAATTATTAAGTTCTTTTCATTAAATAAATAAACTCCATCTGACAGGCCCTCCCCTGGAGTCCTGGGGTGCCATCAGTCCTGGGAAATGACTTGAGAAAAAAAAACACACACACACACACACAACAAAGACTCTTTGGTCTCCACTGAAGTGAGAGAGAGGCTATTTAGCTCATTCCCTTCACTCCAGTCAGAATCACATCAGAACTGGAATCTAGATGAAGAGAGGATATGCAGCACATTGGTTCCAATGAGAGCATGGAAGTGGGACCCAGTACATTGCACTTTGCCCTGACACATCAACTTCTAATGTGGTAACACCCAGGCCTAAATGTCAAGCCCCCTACTGGCCCTTTCCTCCTGGAAGAACTGTAGCCCACTCAATCACAGCATCTCTTCTCTCACTCTCTACCCATACCCACTCAACCTTCTGCATTCTTTAATCTAATGGCATCCCTCCATCATTAAATAAATAAATCTAAAAATGTCTGTCATCCTCCTCTCTTCCTTCTTCCTCATCCTCCAGATCCATTTGGTTACCAACTGCTGTCCATCCTACGTAGCCATATCTTCCAAAACATGTCCACCTTCTGCAAATATGTTACCACCAGATTAATTCAGGGCTACATCAGGATTTATTTTAAGTATCAGTCCTCTTATTAATGTCTCTAATATCAGCCTTTCATCCTCCATGTCATCTGCCATAATATCATACATGTTCTTGTAACAAAGAAAAACATCAAGTCAGGTCATTTCCTGATGAAAGACCGCCACCAACTTAATGTCACACTGGCAGGGCACCTCTGGCCCTTTGCAATGTGACCCCTACCTTCTTCTCTGGCCGTAACTCCCACTGTCCTTGCCAAGAACCCTCCAGCCACAATGCACTCTATCCTTGCCAAGCACCCTTTTCCATGATTCTTGGCTTATTTTGTTCTCTCCTTGCCTGGAATATCCATGCTTCATCTCTGCCCAGTGACCCCTTCCACATCTTTCAAGACCTAGTTCTAAAGATATCTCTGCCACGAAGTCTTCCCTGGGTCACCAAGACAAAGTTAACCCCTTCCTCCCCACTCTGCTCATGTCACTACTCTATCATGGGTGGTAATTCTCCATTTCTAACTCTTCCCCATAGAATATGGTTCCTCAAGTCCATTCTCATGTTTAATTCAGATTTGCTTCAGCATGTGGCCCTTATAGGCATTTTAAAAATGTTTTCCTAAATGAACAAAAGGACAAATTAATGAGGAATAAGCAAGTCAGTAATGTAGACTTGGGTAAATGACTACCCTCTGTGGGTCTCAGTTTCATCATCTGTGCAATGAGGAGGGTGAGTGAATAAGCAGCAAAAATCCCTTCTCACTCTGACATTATATGATTTTATGAGTTTTAGCTAAGAGATACTGGATGACTGGACTTTTCTGTGTGAGAACTGAAGCAGAGACTTGTAAATACATAAAGCAGTCAAGAGCCTTCTGTAAACACAGAGGCACAGGGGCACTCGAGAGCAGACAGGTTTAGGCAGAGGTAAGCCAGATGTTTTAATTAAGAGCACAGCAATGTACAGTATCCAAACATTATATTATAACTTGCAATCTGATATGCCTGCACAACTCCAGCTCCAATCCTTCAGAGGAAAAAGGATGGAAGGGGCCAGAAAGAAATAGAAACTGCCTAAAAGCAGGTGGGAAGGCAGGCAATAGGAGCCAGTGTGGGTAAGCAACCATCGAGTTTCTCCAACACAAAAGTCTTCCTTCTCCACCCTTATCTTCCCGGACATCCCAATACAAACATAAGCCTTCCACGGTAGCCAGACTGTTCTACTCACTTACCCCTACACATGCAGAACCCAGGGCCCACGCTCCTGTTCGTTCTATTTCTCTTGCCTGGAAAGCCTCTGTGGCCCTTCTCTGCCCATATGTCCAAACGCTACACGTTGTTGGTGTCCACCCTATTGTCCACTCCTTAACCACTGCACCCAAAAGTGATCTCTTTTCTCCTTTTCTAAAGTCCTGTAACAGTTTGACTATCTGGCTTGACCAGACTCGTTGCTGGTATGCAGCTCAACAATAGCCTGACAAACAGTAGACAGTCAGTAAAAAATTTTCTGGATTAATGACTGAGTATATTAAGAGCTAAATGGAAACTATACAGTTGAAACACCCTGTCTCAAGGGGAATTCAGAGTGTAGTGAAGAAATAAAATCAGTGAAGTAACAGCTGTTAAGAGAAGTATTCCCAGAAATATACCAAACCACAGTGTTTCCTAAGCACCTATGTCCTTTCTGCAAATTCTCTGCAAGCTCCTTGTGGACAGAAATCAAGTTTCTTCTTCTTTCTTTCAAGACACCCACCACAATGTCTTGCACGTAAACACAAAGTACATATTTATCAGTTGATTTTGTGTATAAAGTCAGGATTACTTGAAAGAGAAAAACTACAGGGAAAAAATGGAGAAAAATGCCTCTTAGAAGAGGCCTCACCTGGACTAGCACGACTTGGAGCTTGGTTAAGACTCACACATGAGGGTACAAGGAAAAGAATGAAAGAAAGAAACTGAAAGGAAAGAGGCAAATAAAAGAACATGGCTCCAAAAAGCAAATGGGAAAGGGAAGTGGGGGGAGGATGAATAATAGTTTCAAATAAACGCTGGGGCCTAGTTAAGAATGGAAACAATTAGTGTCGATGGTGTCAGGTCACATAGTACTAGACACATAATGCATTTCGTTTCAGACAAAGTCGTTTTTCTACGTGTGGAAGACTGTAATGGGAACCAAAGCAAGTTTTGTCAGAAAATATTCATTTGGTCACTAGAAGAGAGAGAAGGCTTCAGAGGAAAGGAACCTAATCATTTCCTTCTTTTAATGGTGTAAAAGCTGTGTGTGTGTGTGTGTGTGTGTGTGTGTGTGTGTGTGTGAATAAAGCCAAAGATGTTTGAGAATAAGATTAACTGAAACAAGTAATTTAGTTCCTATTGCTTGGTTCAGAAATGTTGAAAAGGAGGGAGTGAAGGAACAAGGGGATAATAGCAGGAAAAGAGGAAGGAGAGAAAGAAGGTCTACCTTCCAGTCTGGCTGCAAGATCCAATGGTGCTCGTATCTTCTGTTTCTTCTCACTTCCTTTCTAAAGCTCTGCTCTTAGTAGGCACTCAGCAAAGATACTACCCAACTTGCCACATGGAAATTTATGAAAAACATAATTACGTACAGCATAAAACCTAAAGGAAGAATCTCAGGATCTTAAGAACCATTGAATTAATGGCCTTCCTTTAATTTTCTTCACACTGTAGAAAACAATATGCTTTGTTTCAGTGAGATTATTTTGTCATATGTCTTGACAGGCTTGGCATTAGGAAAAGCACCATATCACCAGCATGGATTAATGCTCTCTTCCTGCGAAACACTTGAGATGTTTTTCTTTAGATGGAAAACAATACTATTCTCTCTTTACTACTGTCTGGGACACGAGCAGAGGTGTCCTTATAAGGATGAGAAGGGAGGCAAATAAGAGAGGCCAAGGTTTTCTTTTGCCAAAACTTTTAAACTCAGGAAGATTGATTAAAGTGAACATCAAAGGCAGAGGAGGGGAAGGAAGTCAGGAAAAGTTCAGTTATATATTGAAGAAGGAAGGGAGCATCCCTAATCAATTTGTTTCAGTAATGGTGGAAACACTGTGTCTAAGAATGGTTGCTTATTGTTTATCTGTTGGATGGATGGATGGATGGATGGATGGATGGTGGAAAGGTGGATGGTTGGATGGATGGATGGATGGATGGATGGATAAATGGATGGACAGGTAGATGGGAATGGGTGGGTGGAGAAGTGGATGGGTGGATAGGTAAATGGGTAGATGGATAGGTGGGTGGATGGGTGAATGGATGGATGAATGCTTGGGTGGGTAAATGAGTGGAAGGTGGATGGATCAACAGGTGGATAGATAGGTGGTTGTATGAATGGGTGAATAGGTGGCTGGCTGGATGGATGGATGGCTGGATGGATGGATGGATGGATGGATGGATGGATGGATGGGTAAGTGGATGGATGGATATGAGGAATGGGTGAGTTGATGGATAGATGATCTCTGGGAATTACACCTCTATATCCTAAATGGGTCACCTTCTTATATCATTGCCTGGCCTACTGATCATAGGGATAAATGCTAAAGGAATTATTTCAAATAACTGCTTACTCTGTGATACAATAGTAATACTTCAATTACCTTTAGTTGTTTATTATTAATGGGTATGGATACATACATTTAGTGCTATAAAAATATTTATTACTTGTTACTCAGTAACACCACTTGTAAGAATTTATCTTAAAATTTTATTCTCAAAAGAAGAAAACAATTTATTTACATAAAGATGGTTTTGAAGCATGCTCTATAAAAGTTAATAATTGTAGCAACCTACAAATATTAAATTATTTCAATATGATAGACTATTAGATAGCCTTAAAATAACAATAAAAACTATGACACAACATGGAAAAATATTTATAGTAAAGGAAAATTCAACATTATATGCACATGTATAAGGAGTATTATAAATTTTATAATCACAAATATAAATAGTAATTACAGTTTTATGCATAAGTGCAATAACAGTTATATAGAAGTATATTTGCATGTCAAGAGCCTGGGAAAAATCACCGGAAGAAAAGTACATATGTTAAGATGATAAAATTTTGGATGAATAATATTTTTCAGTTTAAAAAAAAATTATAAAAAACGGACTTGAAGTGTTTTCCTTTAGCATGAGTATAATAATATTATCAAAGGAAATGAAAATAAGGAAGAACATTTTTAAATGATTATCAGTGTTGCCCCAACCAGGCCCTAGTTGGCTCAGCATTTCAGATAAAGTCAGTGAGCTATGGGGCAGGACCTAATGGAGAAGAGGAAGGAAGAAACATACAGCAGAGGACAATTTTCATGGAAGGGAAATCCAGAAATACGTAAGAACATCCCAGAGAATAAATGACTCTTGTCCTGCTGCTCCCCAAATTCTCTCACCTTGATCCTCTCTTCTCCTCTCCTGTCTTCTCCATGACCATATTCTGTCAATTTCCCAGACCACATGGCTGGCTGCCCTTCCCAACATTTTCAACATTATGTTCTCACAGCCTCCATTATTCGATCTCCACAGCCTCCAACATGTTAGCCTAAAAATATACTGAGCACATTCATTTTTTCCTGGTGTATAACAAAATTATCACAAACCTAGCCATTTAACCTAACACACTTCCATTATCTCACAGTCTGCATGTGTCAGGGCACAACTTCAGTCTCACCAGCCTTCAATCAAGGCATCATCTGGACCACATCATCATCTGGAGGCTCCATTAGGGAAGTATCTAACTGCAAGGTCATTTCGGACGTTGGCAGAGGTTGCTTCCTCAAGGATACAGGACAGACCTCCACTTCTCACCAGCCGTCATCCAGAGGCTGCCTCCAGGCTCTAGGAGCCACCAGCAGTTCCCTGCCACATGCACCCCCCACCCACCCACAGGCGATCTGTGTTGGCTTCTTTCAGACCAACAGCAGAATCACTCCCTCTTAGTTGGCCTCCCACGTTGAGTGTCCCTTACCACAACCATGGCTTCACTTGGACCATTACTACCTCAAGCTTCTTGTATCTCTGTCTTAGCTTCACTGACAAATTTCCAAAGGCAGCCATTCCCTCCCATTCAAGGAGCCCCAAGGATCTCCCCTTAGTTCCTCCATCTTTGCAAGTTCCTCTCATCTCAGGGCCTTCTCTGCCCCTTCTCCCTGCTACCCAACCTCTCCCATCTCTCTTTCACCTGATTAACTCCTACTTGGTCTTAGTTTCAATGGCATTCCCTGATCCCCAAACTAGGATATCATTCTATAATAAAATAACATCTTAGTATTTATAGGTTTAATATTTATTTCCTCTATTGAGTTGCAAGCTCTATGAAAGGAAGAAGAAAGTGTCTCTGTCTTATTTGCTCCCTGCTGTGTCCCTAGTGCTTACTTAGTTCAGTGCCTGCAGCACAATAGGCACTCAGAGCATATACGGGGAATGAATAAATTGTAGGCAACATGCCGGAACCTTCCACCAATGACTCACTGAGGCCACCACTCCACTGTATCTTCTCTTCCTGGGTTGTCATCAGTATCTTCCTAATGGTAAAGTCCTACTGTCTGTCCCCAACTTCCAGCACTGGAGGTGCTGGTCTGCAGCTCCTAGCACGGTGACCCCTTGTGGCTCTCCTTCCCTTGGCTTTGAAGGCCTGAACTCTCCTAGTTCCTTCCCTAGCTGTCCAATTACGCCTTTTGTGTTGCCTTCTGTGATTGTTTTCCTCTTAGAATGTCTGCTTCCCCCTCATCCATACAAATCAAAAACCCAGACCCTGGCCCTGAGCTCTTTTTCTAACCTGACCTGCATTTCTAGCCAGCAAATGGATCTTTTCCCTTCAATGACTCACCAGCACCTCAAACCCAACTTGTCAAAAAGTCTCCTCTCCTTTCCTCCCTGGTTCCTCATCTTTCTTGTCACGTTAATGTCATCAAAATCACCTGGGATCAATAGCTCAGAGTCACCTTCCGCTGCTCTTGGTCCCTCCCTGAATTGTCTCCTGCACCCAATCCTTCTCCTGTAACTCCCGAACAGCCTTCTACATGACAACCATCTCTAGACCCTAAGGACCACTTACCAGTTATCTTTCTAGAACCCAGTTCCCGCCAGCACATGATACTCCATAGTGACCATCATCCGCCCAAACACAGTTCAAACTCCTTACATGACCTTACGTGACCCCCACAACCTGGCTCCCAGGTGCCTTTGTTGTCTTACCTTTGCCCTCACATTTGTTCTTGTCTGGTTAACCAGGGGTATCACTATGTCTACAACCGCTCACCTCTGGGCCTTTGCTCATGGAGTTATTCCCTGCTTAGAATGCCCTTCCCCTCATCCCTGCTTATAAAAAAACAAAAATAAAACAACAAATGAAAAGACCTGCTGCTCCTCAAAGGCCAATTCACATCTAACTTCCTCCATGAAGATGGCAGATCTAGAATCTGCTGTTTCCTGTTTCATCCACTGCCCTGTGGCTCTCTTAGAGTACCTAGCACAGTTTTTAGAGTAACTCTTTGGGCACGTCTAATCCCCACTACTAGACCATGTGCTCCTTGGAGGTCCTGGTCATCTTCATTTTGGCTGTGTCTCCCACGCTGAGCAGAGGGCCTGGCCCATAACCAACGTGCTATAAAATGTTATTTTGAAAGACCAAGGTTGGCCCGGTGCAAGGCTTCCTTTGCCTAGGTTCTCGAGAGCTGCTCCTGTTAGGCTGGAATGATTCAGAGCTGCCTCTACCAAGGCTCTACCTCCGAAACTACAAACAGGAAATCCACAGAGAGGAAAAGCTGCGGTTAATAGAAAAGCAAGCTCTCAACCCAAACCACCAGCTGCCTTGTTAAAATTAACAAGCAGCAAAGTGAAACATGTGGCTTAGGAGTAGGGTTTCTTATTGTTATTATTACACACACACACACACACACACACACACACACACGGAGGGATACAGAGTACAACTTTCCCGGGAGGAAGCTGGCTTTCATGAGCGGCTGGATGAACAAATGGAAGCTGAGAGCAGAGTTTGGAGCATGGCGTCACTGGATGCCCTTTAAAACCCAATAGAGTAAAAAAAATAAAAATTAAAATTAAAATTAAATAAATAAATAAATAAATAAAACCCAATAGAGTAGAATGAGGTGTTACAGTGCGAGCCAACATGGCAGACAGCGTCAAAGCCCCCAGAATACCACCAAGCCCCCCAGCCAGGTCCACTCGGAGACAGCACAGCTTAGACAACTCACACTGTGTCTTCTCCTTTCTCTCCTTGATATACATTCAAATCCCAACCAAGTGGTTAGCATAGCAGTTAAAAATGGGGGCTGTGGACTCAGACAGTCCCGCGTAGGCATCACGGATCTGTCATTTCCCGGGCTTGTGTCTCTGTGTCTCAGGGCACAATGGGGATAGAAAAATAGTACTTGATTCGTAGGGTTCTCAGCCTGACATGAGATAATATATGTAAAGCAAATTGCACAGAGCATACCTAAACCCTCAATTTATACTACAGTAAAAATCTTTTTAATGTGTCCACTATGTGCTATACACTACTGAAATTCAAATTTCTATATGGATCTTACCTACTGAAATTCGTTCTAGGCACATAAAGGAAAGGGTGAAATGTTGTGGCACAAATGAGACAAACATGGGAGGGTCAGGCACAATGCGGCGAACTATCTAGGGCCTGGGGCTGCCTTAGAACAGGCTGCTCCCATCCCTTTCCTTACCTACTTTGCTTCCTTGGAAACTCCAAATGGCTCAGTCCCAAGGCAAGCCCTATCTGTCAAAGCAGGGTTGGCCCCAGAAGGAGCTGTTGCCAAATTCCTGTGCTGTAGCACTCAAAACTGAAAATAGAACAATTCTCAGCAGCTTGGGCCTGTGAACACTTTTCAAAATGCATTCAGCAAGCAAAATTCCATTTCCCCAGTGGTGTTTGCACAGGCCCCTAACACATCCCCAGGATTTCTTTTTACCCTCGTCCTCACCATCCTGTGTTGTTTCTTGTGGACATCTTTGGCTGTCAGTCAAAAATCAGTGGGGCACTATGAATACTTAACAAGCAGCTCTCAAGAGAGCAGGGAGGGAGCCTGGGTTTGTAGCATATGTTATTTTCCATGGTGTGAATACTCCCGCCATTGAGTTGAGAAGAATCCAGCCAACTGGAACCCTCAAAACTCCTTCTACCCCTGTAGGCCTGTCTGCAGAGGAGACATTGTAATTGCCCTTAATCTTCCTACCACTTTCATCTTTTTCAGGCCATTTGAAAATGAATCCTCCTTTGGAAGGTGAGTCCTACAGTCTAGGAATGTAGGTTGTTCTCAATGCTAGGAGTGTCCGGGGCTGCCACATGTGGCCTTTCAGGCCATGCGGGGCACAGCTCTGCCAGGCACCACTCACAGTGACTTCAATGTAAATGGTGACCTGGCGATGTGTGCAAAATGAGCGGCCTAGAAGTGTCTTTGCGGAAATCATAAGGCCTTCCTGGGTTAGAGGCAGAACAGAAATGGTAAGGCTTCCTAGTATCCTCATTCCCAGGCAAATTCTCAGCCTCAGCAACTTCTCCAGCACCTGAGAACTTGAAGCATTCCCTAAGCAAAACGACTGAACATGATCCCTACCTGATGGCCTCAACAGGTCATAATTTTACTCTACTTTCCAAAGAGGCAGTTAGCATTCACCGTGTGAGTTGCCTCCCTCCCCACCTAATTGAATCAGTTTGTTATTAATTCATTCAACAACCAGTTAGAGAGAATCTCCTGGTTTCCAGGCATTGGGATAAACACTGGAAATGAACTGGACAAAATAAGAAATTCACAATCTAGAAGGTGGCACAGCCAAGCAAGTCGTCTCGGTAGCATTTACAGAGATACATACGCACCAACAAAGAAGCATCACTATAGCGGAATTTATATTTGCTAACAAGTAACATGTATTGAGTGCTCACTGTGGCCCATGCCTTTGCTGAACATTTCCTCAATGTTATTTAATCATTACATCAACTTTATAAGGCAGATATTTTTATCCCTCACTTATGTAGGAGAACTTAGAGACATTAAAAACCTCCCCAAGTTCACATGGGCAGGAAACGTAGAAGTGGGTCTGGCTGCACAGCACTTGCTCTTAAACTCTGGTCTACACCAGATCCCTGAATCTCTTGGAAGTCAGTAGTGGTGGCTAATCTCTAGATCAGCTGAGGGCCAGATCTTTCTCTGCATCCTCTGGGGGCTGCTCTGCTGCGAACTAGCCAGATGGGACCCAGAGGAAGAGACAGCCCAACTACCCAAGGAACATGTGGTCCCATATGTGGGGCAGACTGCAAGTCACCCACGCCACTGCAAGCTACCCTACCCCCTGGAGCCCACCCCAGATGCTTCCTTGGAAATTCTGACTTCAAGGTCTTAAATAGTAGTTGAGCACTATTTCTGGAAGGACACATGACAACCAGCAGAGGTCTTGTTTTCTTATTTTTAATAGGTTCTTGTTTTTTAAAACAGAACCTAAAGAAGTCAGTAGCATAGAGACAAGATTTGAAGTCGAGGGGAGAAGGGTAAAAATTTCACTCCTAGAAAATTGTTCTTGATTGCTAAGCTGGGTCCTCTGAGACGAGGCAAAGGTAGAATTGGGGGACATGATGCCCTCAGGAAAATCTCAAGGGACTCCAACTAGCCTAGTTCCAAGGAACGATAACAGTCCATCAGTCTAGCAGCTCTAGAAGTTTTCTTATTCCCAGTTTGGTCAATCCTCCAACTTGCTTCTTTGCTGGATGTGTAGAGCTCTTGGAGGAGGCATGCAATCTCATTCCCCTCGGGTAAGAGAAGAGGATTCAAGAAGTGAGGGAGGATCTCTCAACTTTCTCTGAGGTCAGAAAACATGCCCTTATCCTTTGTAGGCTTTGGAAAATAATAGCACTAATTTCCCTGTGCTTTGGTTTCCACAGCCAATCTAAAGAAATCTAGGCAAAGGATCCAGGGCCTGAAGTAAACACACAATAAAAAAAATTATTAAGGGGAGAGTTTGTCATAGCAATTGAAAAAACCGGGACATAAAACAGCTTCTTCAATGTCCATCTAACTGCACGAAGTAACAAGAGGCTTAGGACCCCCTTTACCATTCCCTCTACTGACCTCTGAATTTCAGGTTTGCTGGAAATCTTGTCCTACTCCAAACACCTGGTAAGCCTAAGACAGTTTCTTTTCTGAGCACAGAGAGAGGAAAAATAAATGCCCGTGACTCTGAGATGTGGTCAGGGTCAGGAGAAAATTCAAGGTGGATGTGTGTGGTGGAGAAGTTTTGAAAACTTCATGCCAGCAATGCTTCTGATGAAACAGTGCCCACACCACAACATCCGACCATTTCTGTGGTCCGCAGGCTATGGTTTCTTGGACAAGGCCATCAGGCTCTGAGCCAGTCGGACTGTGGGAGCGAGTTCCTTCTGGAAGTAGGTTTGCAGGCTGCACAGTCCCTGAGCTCTGCAGCCAAAAGCCATGTGGGGACATGGCAAATCCAAACCTCTCGGCCCCTACCTGGAAGCCACAGCTCACATCTGGGACTCCAGGAAGATTGCCATTGAACCTCTGGCCACCCTCCCTCTGGCCAGCTCTGTTCTCTGTTGCTAGGAGGTGCTCAAAGAAGGACCCTGGTTTGCAGATAAAGGACATTCTTTGGGTTTTGTAGCGTCTCGAAATGATGTTCTCTCAGGTCAAATAATAAAACAAACTTTTTTTCAAGGAAAGGGGGACCACTGAGGCAGGGACAGCATGAAAGGACACCACCAGGTCCCCTGCTTCCCCTGTCACCTTGCAGCCAATGAAAGGAAAAGCTGGGCTAGCCCAGGCCAACTTGGATGGAGGGCGCCTGTCAAGCTCATGCCCAGGCTCTGCTGGAACATCCCCAGCTGGGACACCCGCCTGGCTGGGCTGCCCTCCTTCTGACCCTGTTTGTCTTATTTTCTCCAAAGAGCCCTGGACAAGGAAGAGATAGTTAGAAATCACTTTTTTTTCTAAGCTTGGGAGCTGATAAAGTGAGGGGAATGAGGAAGAGGAGGGGAGATATTTGCACCTCTCCCCTTCACCCCAATTGGTCTCCAAATCTAGTTGCAAGAGATGTTCTGAGATGCCACATTCATCAGCCCAGAGCCTGAGCCCAATTGTATCAGCCCAACATCTGGAGAAAGCTCTAGTCCAGAACCTTCTCCTCTTCTTAGGGGAGGGGATCTGGGGGCATAGGTGTCCCCGTCCCTCACAGAGGCTCAGTTGAAGCCTGCAGACAATTTTCTCATGGGAAGAACATCTTTCTCCTTTTGGAACCCAGGGCCCCAGTATCCAGATCTGCCCTCCCCATGCTTCTGTATGCTATTCTCATTTATTTTTAATTTAATCTCAATTTTCTTTTTTTCCCATCAACTACAATCTGAAATTCATTGCAAGGTCGTCCCCCAGGAGGCAGAGCTAGGAATCCAGCAATGCTGATGGAAGGGTGCCTAACAACTTGGGGTTCCAAAGCAAGCGGTGTTTGAATTTAGGTTTATTCTCCTCCAGGATTTAGCACAGACAGGTCTTGAGCAAGCTTCCCAGGATTCTGAAACTAGAACATGGCAGGTGAGACTGATAGGGCAATACAGGGGAATCCAGCACTACTGCTGAAAACCCTGGGAGCATTGGTAGAAAGCCTTCTCCAAGAACTACGGAACAGGTATAAGAATCATCAGACCAGAGCCACCCCCTGCTTATAAGGCTGGCAACAAGGCACCTCTTGGAAACTTCGTTTCTCCATCTGTAAAATAAGATTTGGGACTAGATTATCTTTATCATCTCTTCCAGCCCTGAAACTTGCTGTTTCTAACCCTAACCTGGAAACTTTCATTTATTTGTCCCCATCAGAGTTCAAGACTAAGAGCTACCAAGAGCAGAAACTTCAAGATGTTTCATCCTTATAGGCTATTATCTCACACTTACCCCCCCCCCCCAGGGCCCAGTGCTAGGCTGTATGGAAACACAGCAATAAGAAAACAGGAAATCTCTCTTTCAGGGACTTCAATCCCAAGAAAGAGTTAGGACCAGTCATGAGCAACTGACACAACAAACTATTCTCTGTGCTGTAAGGGATCAAAAGGGTCCCGAGGAAACAGGAGAGGCCTCAAAATGACAGATAAATGAATTAGGGAAGAAGTAGGATGTAATTACAGTCTCAGTTCATGGGTATGGTTTGGACATGAGGAAAAGGCAATGGGGACAGAAGGCACAGTGAGAACAAAGTCACCCTCAAGTGTCAGGAATGTTCATGGAAACATGAATCTGGGTGAGGACTGGGAGGAGGACAAGGAGAGTGACATGAGGTTGGGAAGGCAGGCAGGGCAGAGAGTGGGGAGAATAAGTTATTTCAAATGATAGTGATGTTGGCTTCTGTGCTACCCCCGCACTTGAAGGATCCTTCTCACTGCCCTTCCCTTCTGCCTCCCCAACCTGATAGGATCCCAAGCCATCCATACTCCAGGATGGAATGAGCCCAGCTTTCCAGCCCTGCACTCAATGTGGCCTCAACACCAAAAAGTGGCCAGGTCCAATCAAAGCATCATCCAACACACACTTCTCTTTTTAACATGAAACTCCAAGACTACAGAAAGCCAAAGAAAATGACACTCCAGAAGTTTCCTCCATGGGGACTCTGAGTCCAACAATCCCACTCAAGGATAGTCACTGTATAAGAGTGTAAAGCTAACAAAACCAACAGGGGCTAGTGCTCAGGTGAGGGCTGAGACCCTCTCTGGGCCTCAGATTCACATGTGCCAGGCCCTGGCTCCTGACTTGTTCATTTTGGCGCATCACAGACACAGCACTGAGGCCCTCCTGCTGCTCCCATCCCCAGCCCCACGTTACAGATCAGTTTCCAACCGAGGCAGCTCCAGCCCAGCCCCTGAGGAAGAACAGCCATGGGGTGGCTGGTCAGAAGCTACTTCCACAGGGGCCTCTCCCACACGCACTGAACACAGTTATCTCCAAGAATGATTAGGAAGTAAAACAGCTCCCTTCCCCACTAGCTGCAAACTGGCCCATTTGGGCCATGAGACACCCCAGATCCAGGAAACCCAGGGCTCAGCTGACAGCTCAATTAGACTAGAGAGTCTCCCCCACCCTCTACCTCCTGCTTCTGCCTTTTATTGTTTTTGGCAGCCGAGCGGCGGGGGGGGGGGCGCGGGGGGGGGGGGCCTTGAGGTCGAACTTGTTGAAAGTGCAAGGGAGAGAAAATTGTTCTCATCTGAATAAATAGAGTCAGCTGTTGCCAGAGGGTGAAATCTACCCATGGTGAGTTCCCCTAGACAAGCCACCGCAGTGTTGGGCTGCATGGGCACTTGAACTGGGGCCAACGTTATCTGGGTGATTCTGGAGATGGCTGCCAAGTGAGATGCTGTCTGGTTCATCCGTGTGGCTTTGGAATGCCCCTCAGGGGAGGAAGGCTGGATCCAAGGAGGGAGATCCTGGGCCATGCTTATGTTGTGGGTGTTCGGCACACACCGGCCCTCCTTCCATGTCAATGACAGAGGGGGAGTGGGAGAGGGGCACCTGCCACCATAGAACCTCAGTTCACAGGTGGCAGCCTTGAGCCCTTAGCCATGGGGCTGTGGGTGGGCTCTCTGAGAAAAGGCCAATGCAGTGAGCTGGTGCACTGGATGCTTCCTGGAGACCTAACATCCCAGGAACACACCCACGGTGCTTTGAGGACATCACCCAACCAGACCAAACAACCCGCCTGCCCCAGAAACTCTGAGAACTTTTCCATTCCAAAAGTTGCATCAGATGGGCTCAGGAAAGGGAAGTGAAAGGACAGAGGCGGAGGGAAGAATGGTGAGTGATGGGGGGAGCGGGGTGGGTGGGCAAGTTGAAGAAGAAGAAAGAAAAAGGAGCCATGTGGTAGGCTGGAAAGAGCCCTGGAACTGAGTCCGGAGAGGAGTTCCAATCCCTGCTCCTTTCTGAACGAGCCGGCTGACTTCAGAAAAACCCCGAACTCTCCGGTCTAAGAGGGAAGCTGGACTGCATGTTATTTGAGGTCTCATCACACTCTCGACTAATATGCCGTGAAACCCAACACCAGGAACCAGTGCCTCTTTTCTCTGTACCTCAGACCCTGACCCAGTCATGAGAAAGAACATCAATCTGGCCACCACTTCCTGGCATCTGCTCCCAACACAGCCTCCCGGACCGCTCTGCTCCAGGGACTGCGAGAAGAGTCTTCTCATTCGAAGACCCAGAGACGCTGCAGCACATGCTAAGCAGGATAAGCCAGATCATATGGAAAATGCTTTTTCTGCTCTAGTGGAAAAGTATGCAAGGAAATGAAGACTCAGACAGCGGTGTTTCTGTTTCAAAGGAGCCGAGAAAACCAAACAGGGCAGGCCACTGACAGACAGCAGTGGAAGCATCCCTCGCACTGAAACATCTTCCAGAAAGAAAGGGGCCACCTGACAGAGTGCTGTTTGCTGATATTTTTCCCATCGGGGCCAGCTTTATGCCATAATAGCAATTCCTTACGTTTACGTGGTGTTTGACAGTTTCCAAGGCACGGCACATTTTTGACTTCACTCAATCCTCACAGCCTCTGAGTAAGGGAAGTGGCATCGGCCTCCCCGTGCAGATGAGAAAACCAAGGCGTGCAGCTTCAGGGATGTCCTGAGCTTGCCCCAAAGCATGCGCTCATCTCCCACAAGGATCATCGTCAGGGGTGGGGAGAGGGCAGGCAAAAGCGAAGGAGAGGGTTGTGATAAGTGCAAAGGACCAAGAGAAAGGAGTCTTGGGTCCCATTGCAGGGTGCATTTAATATCCCTGTTTCTCAATATCCCCTCCCTCTTCCCCCAGCTCCTCAGAATACTTCAGGATCTGCGGCTATGGACTAACAAAAAGTTCCTAGAACAGGGAGAAGGGACAAGAGCGATCATCTCATCTACCTTGTTATTTTTACTAATGGGGAAACTGAAGCCCAGAGAGGTGAGGTAACTTGCCTAGGGTCACACAGCCAGCTAGTAGCAGAGCCCAGGTTAGAATCGCCTATTCCTGCCCCCTAACAACACTGGGGCGTTAGCATGCTTGGTCAGTGGGAAAGACCTGGGAAGGAACTGACAAGTTCCAAACTCAGCCGGACCCTCTGTGTCCTTCTCCCCTCCTCTCTTGAAGTTGTACCCCCCACCCCCGGCGCATGTGCTCTACATCAAAGCTAGTGGTTGAGCCAGCAAGCCTTCTGCTCCTATGGAATGACTCCAATATTCACGTCCGAGGCACTAATTCCAACTGGAAACCTCCTGCCAATCCAAACAGAACAGGCTGATCAGAATGCCTTTGTTTTTTTCCCATTGTTTACAGAGCCACACTCTGGAGGCCTGAGCCCATCTGACATAACTCCAGGGCTGATGCCATGGAAGAGCTTCCTCCCAGAGCTGTGAGAGGCCACCTACAACCAGGGAGTGCTCTCTAAATTGTAAAGGGTCTCTCCTACCTCTCTGGACCCTCATTCCATCCTTCTTTCATTCATTCAGTTATCACACACTGAGCCCACTATTTGTCAGCCCTTGCACTAGGAGCACGATTCATACACATGGATAAGGCAGAAAAACCACCTTCAAGGAGTCTTCATTCTAGCTGAGAAGGAAATCACATCGACATCTTCCTGGCAAACTGCAGAGTCTAAGGGCACTGACTTCAGAGTTATGAAACCCAAAGTGATGGCATTCCAGCCTGGCAGGTCAATCAGACCCGGAAACGCCAACTCAGTGACCCAAGGCTATAAATTTATTAAGGAGAGGGAATATGTCCACCCGTAGGGGGAAGAATTTATGGAGGAGGCAGGTCTCAAACAGATCTTGAGAAAGAAAGAGGATTTAGATAGAGGGAGCCCGTGTGGGGCAGTGGTGGGGCAAGGAAGCTAGTGTCTGGGCGCTCCTTATGTTTCTCCTGTATTCAGCAAGCTACGTGAGCTGTCTCATTCAATCCGCCCACAGTTGTACAAAGTAGCTCTTCTATTCCCATTCTATAGATGAGGAAACTGAGGCTCACAGAAATGAAGTGATCTATCTATCTATCCATGATCACAGTTCAGCTCCAGGCCTGTGTGACTCCAAAGCTCATGTTCTTTTCACTGCACTGTGCCTGGGGAGGAACTAAGAGGAGGCTCTGGTGCTGGTTATTGCAAAACCATCCAAAAAAGCAAAAGACAGCCAAGTTGCAGAATCTGCAAAAGTTTTGCTCTTTAAAACTGTTGTTTGTTCATTGGGGCGCCTGGGTGGCTCAGTAGGGTATGTGTCTGCCTTCAGATCAGGTCATGATCCCGGGGTCCTGAGATCGAGCCCCCACATGGGGCTCCCTGCTCAGTGGGGTGTCTGCTTCTTCCTTTCCCTCTGCCACCATCCTTCATTGCCCCTCTCTCTCTCAAATAAACAAAGTCCTTAAAAAAAACTGTTGTTTGTTCACAGTATTTTTAGTGTCCATAATGTCCTGCTACTGTTGTCGCCATCACATCTCCGTCATCATCATTCTGATGAGACTCTGTAGAATGATATGAATGAATAACCACGTGCTAGGGACCAGGCTGTTATAGTTCCATTTAATCCTTCTAACAACCCAGAGAGATTAATCATACTATTCCTATCTGCATAATACAGGTGAGAAAACTTAGGCACAGAGGAAAACCCACCCAAATCACGTAAGTATTGGTTAAATGCCAGCCCAAGCAGTCTGGCTGCCAGCCCATGGTCTCCAACACATTGCTTATCCTCTGAAGGAAGGTGACTCTGCGGATGTCACAAAGACAAAACAAAAAGCAGACTTTACAAGTAGGAAAGCTATTGATTTGACTGGGCCACTGGAGGTCCCAAAGTGGTCATTGTGGAGGGAAAAGACACGCCAAGTAGGCTTCAGCCTGAGATGATGTTTGGAGGGAATAGTTCAGGAGTTGCTGGCTGGTGGAAAGATAAGGCCTAATGCACTGTGGATATAGGCATGGAGGGTCCTGTGGGCAACCAAGGGAAAGAACATGCAACCTCAAGGCCATGGCTCTTGCAGATCCAGCCCCATCCTGCCCTTCCCAAGCACCCCAAAGGCAGCTTGGTCCCTGCAGAGTTCTTCTGTCCCTACAAGTGATGGATGCCAGACGCCATATCCTTCACAGGAGGAAATGCATCTTGGAATATGATCTCTCGTTAGAGTACATGTTGCTGCTTTTATAGGTTGTGAGCGGAATCCCACAGACTCTTGTCTTCCTTCCCTCCCCCTCTCGCCTCATCCATTCCCAGCTCGGTGTTCCTTCATAAATCAGCAGCCCAATGGAGCCAAGTTCTGCTTCCCACTTTTTAAGTCTGAGGGCATTTATTCCTGCTGATAAACTGGATTTAGACAGCTTCGCGAACCCCCGACCGTGGCCAAGATTAGGAAGGTGAAATATTCATTGAGCTCTGTCCTGTCAGGGAGAAGAATGTACATTACAGGCTCAAACTGGCATATTTCCACACGTTACTGTCCAAGGGAGAATTACTTTTGTCAGGGACTGGAGCTGTGTTTGGGGGCTGGCTAGAGATATAAATCAAGATTATTACATTGGTGCTTCCACCAAACTCCCAGAAAGGGGAGGCAATCCTGCAGGCCTCCACTGTAGCCTGCGGGTTCACCATAACAAATAAGGCCCTTTGACCAAACCCAACCGTCATCCCAGGCAGCACGTGACCAGATCCAGACTGTAAAGATGGCTACGCTCTTCACCACTTCTGCAAAGACTCTGGGGCATGGCTGGCATCCCTCGTGCCTTTGTACAAACAGGGAGGGCCCATGGGTCATGGGCCAGAGTCCAGGCCACCCCACAGCATCTGCCCTTTCTTTCCTTTTGCAGGATTCCGGCCAAATCTTGATATGGAGTCCTGGTGTGAGACACCAGGAAATGGTGCTTGTCAGTGGGATGTGCAAGACTGAAAAATAAACCTGGCATTGGCAGGAATGGGAAGAAGGCCATTAATGCCTTCCTCTCCTCCGTGTTGGACATTCCATATAGATACCCGGCAAAACTTGGACAGGAGCACAGAAGCCTGCCTGGCACCATTCTGAGGACCCCAGCATTGGAGAAAGCAAAGCAAGGACCCAGGAATCTGATTCCGAAGCCCATACACCCCTAAAGCCTGTGCTGTCAGACACCACTCTGCCACCCTGCACTTTTCTCATGCAGGGGGAGGGCCTCCATGATGGGTGGAAGGCAGGTGAAGACCCCAAGAGAAGCCTAGGTACCTCCCATCTCATGCGTACTAAGCTTGGCATCCACTGCACATTCAGCTTCGTGGTATGGCTGACATCACAAGAAGATGAGAGAAAAACACCACCCCCCAGATGCAGGAAAACCCACCTGACAATGAGCAGTGTCAAACAAAGCAAGAGTACATGGGGTGGGGAGAACGCAGAGTCACGCGCGCTCCAGGGGAGTCAAATTCCACCTCTGCCATTTGCCAGCTGCGAGGGCCTCCGCATGTCACCTGCTCTCTCTGAGAGTCAGTCCCCTTACCTGCAGAATGGGAACGGACGATCTACCTGGTCATGTTATGAGGTTAACAACGCAATCACCGTGGTCAGGGCAGCACCCAGCACACGCAGACCATCAGCAAGTGATTTCTCACAGCTGAGCAGGGGGAACAAGCTCCTTCTCAGCCCGGCCCATGCGAGTCTGCTTGGTTGGAGGACTTGCTGACCATCAAAGCATTTGATTTTAGATTCTCTTTGTAAAACTTTAATGGCATCTCTCTCTCCAACATTTAACAAGTCCTCGGAAGCTAACACATTCCAGACTGGCCTGGAAATCCCCAGCTCAGCGTGGAGCCTGGCTTCCCCTCTGACGCTAACCCTCCCAGCCCTCACTCTGCCCTCAGTGCAACCAATCTCCTTGCCATCCCTGGGCACATCCAGGCCTTCTGCCTAAGCTCCCAGCTCCTACTGGTCCCTTAGAAAAAGGGATGGGAACAAATCCCATCGTCTGCCTCACAGAGATTATTTTACATTGGCAAAGTAACATACTACCATATGCAAATAGTATAAAATTCAGAGTACAAGAATTTATTACACAATATGCAATAAGTCTGCTGTGCTTTGTAATTACTTTTCAGATAGTACATATGTAAAATACTCTTGTAGATATATGGAACATTTCACAGTTATTGAAAATGTTTTAACAGTCCCCTACTCCAGACCCTCAATCTAGTTCCCCAGAAGTGACCACTGTTAAAAGATTTTTGTGTATCCTTCTGGGACCGCAATTGTTACACGTGTGAGAGTATTCTGTTCATACCATTCTTTGCCTTTATGTTTTGCTTAATATCGTATTTTGGAGATTGTTTTAATAGCAACACATACAGAGCTACCTTATTCTTTCTAATGTCTGCGTGGGGTTCCATTGCTTAGGTGTTCTGGAATTCATAACCTGATCTCTCGTGATGAACACGTGGGTTGTTTTCAGTCTTTTGCTACTACTACCATTGTTATAGTGGGTCTCTCGTTCATGTGTATCATCCCATATGTGTCAGGGCATTTGTAGCATCCAGTCCTAGAATTTTGAATTCTGAGAGTGTCAAATTTCTTTTCCAATAAGTCATAAGCATTTATACTCTCAGAAGCAGGCTGGTGCTCGTTTCTCCACCTCACCAACATTTGCTACCGTAATAGTGTATACCAAAAGAACTTATAGAAAAGTCTTCTACGCTGGGAAGCTCCAGAATGGCATGCTGATTGCCACCCTCTTCCATGAAGCTTTCCCTGATTTCTCACTCTCCAGCCCAACGTGGCTGCTTGTCTCCTCTAATCCCATACGGCACCTCGTCCTCTCTCGCAGCTCTTGTGGACTTCTCCGTCCTGCAGTTCTGTGCATGTTGGTCTTCTGTCTATCAGACTGTGAGACTCAACGAGTTTGCTCCGTGTCTACCTCTTGCAGCAAAATTTAGAGCCCTTGCACAAAATAAAGACTTGCAGAGCTAAATGTGGATCCTACCAACCCAAATTTCTTGGGTTCTGACAGCCTGGCCCTTGTGGGCAGGGGAGGGTCTGGGGTTATTGGGTAACATCAAGATTCCTTCCATAACGTCCTGTAGAATATTACTGGTGACCAATTGTTTCTCCTTTTGCCCCACGGGTTTTCATGAGAGGAAGACCATTCTGATTTTTAACTGGGCTCAGGATGTGCTTTCCCGTCTATGTGAGCCCCAGCAGTAGTAAGACATTTTATCATGGGCATGGGCTTAGCTGCAGGTGCCTTTATTTGGGGGAGGGAGAAACAAAGAGAGTGAATGCTTTTCTTCCTCTACTCCACGCTGCTGTACAGGCAATGAGGGCAGACCTCTAAAGAGAGTGAAAAGCCAACTCCTGCCCCTTTCCCCCAACTACCAAGGCCCAGGACTAACCTGTCCCAAGCCTTCAGAATAGCTTCCACCATACCACAGGAGGAGCACTGGATTTGGAGTCTCACCACACAACCTTTGAGCCATTCCTGCACTTGTCTCCTCTTCTTTAAAGTAGGGACCACATTCCTCATTGGTTTATGGTGAGGACAGAGGTAATAATAAATAGCTTTCAGAGCTTTGAAAAGGTCTTCACAAACAAGCTTCACAGATGAAAATTAACATAAAAACACCATGCCCACTTTCCCAGCCAACTTGACCCACACACCCCACTGCTGGTCTATCTTTCTAAGGGGAAGGGGAAGCTAGCATGGAATTTCTCTCCTCTTATGTCATAAATGGACCCAGAGGTGACAAACATTGAGGGCTAATTGCACGTGTATACCCTGTGCTCCTCCTGTGCCATCTCAGATCCCATTGGAGCCAACACACTGCCCAGCTTTGGAATCAGAAGGATGGCAGCTCCCAGGCTAGCTGGGGAGGGGAGGGTCCACCTTTCAGCTCCATCAGCCTCTCCAATAGCAAGGGGAGACCAGGGTGGTGACAGGCGTCAAGGCCAGGATGAGTGCCAGACAAGAATACTTGGCAGTTCTGCCCAACCCACCCTGCCTGTGCCCATTTTCATGGAGTGGTCAGGGCACGAGGGCATTCGGGCCTGTGCCTTGGGTCAGTACAGATGGATACTTCCACAGCCCTTCTAGTGCAGTCCCCACTTCCCTCTGCACGCTGCCCAAGTTCCCCAGCCTGGGAGCCACTCTTCTGGAGGAGTCAAGTTGCCCAAGAAAAAAATGCCCTGCAGCCCAGAAATCTGGAGCCATGACGATGCCAATACAGACGCTGCTGCACTGGAGAGACTTCCAGGTCATTTCCCTTCATTTCCTTTGTCCTCGACTTTCCTTTAACTCTTCACAATGGTCTCCCTGTCCAAACTCGCTGCCACTCCCTTTGATACACTCAGTATCTCAGTGTCTCTTCATGTCTTTGTGTTTCTCTCTCTTTCTCCCTCCTCTCTCCCCATCTCTCTCCACCCCACCTCTTTCACCCTTTCTCTCTCTCTCCTCCCACCTTCTCTCCATCTCTTTCTCCCCACTGTGCAACCCCTCCACCCCTTACCTCCTTCATGCCCCCACCTCCCCCATTCCCCATCCCTGCACGTCCTACATCATTTCAAATTTTCCGAGCATTGGGAATAACTGCACTAGACCAAAGGCAGGGGCCTTGTAAACCCTCATGTGGGGAAATTCAACTTCCTGCTGGGGGGGTTGCCATTTATTAAAAGGGGAGTTGGGGTGACTGTGTCTCATTCATCAGTCCAGGGGACTCAGAGCACATGTCTACCTGACTGCAGGCTTCTGAACATCCCCTGCTCCGTAGCTTTCTACCCTCTCTGCCTCCTACTCTTTCTTTTGCACAGGGAAATGCTATAAATCCTTTCTTCCTTATTTTGCAAACACTCGTCACATCCTTTACCTCTGAACCCTACTCACTAGTCTTTAACTCCTATTCTGGAGCTTAGTAACTCAGGGAGAACTGCCCAAGGAGAGAAAGCCCTGTGCCAGACCGAAGTGACTTTACCCTAATAGGATGTATTCAACCAGATGGCAGAAGACAAGTCGTCAAAGAAAACCAAGCATCAGATGGAAAGAGAAATGGGGAGCAGGGGAGAGTTGGCCTAGGTGGACTTTTAACCTTTAAGACCCTTCTGAGTTTCTACTTTAAAAAGTTGCAAGGCCCTCAGCTTGGTGCTGTTACTTTCAGAGAGCTGAAGTTCAGATCCCCGTGGGCCCTAGAGAAAGAGCCACATCTGAATTAAAAATTTCCCTCCCTGCCCCCCTTCTTCCAAACACCTCTACTTTTTCTGGCTAATCAGGCTCTCCTATTTCTATGAAATGCCCATGGGGTAGGAGAGGGCACAATGCTTTGGGTCTTTTTCTTCATTCTTTGTCTTTCTTCTTTATAGGACTTTCAGATCTATTATCTCATCCTTCTCAAGAAACTGACTGTGTAATTTGAAGGTGAGGAGTTTCCAACCCTGAAATGAGGACAAATCCCTCAGAGATGGAGCTAGAAAGTTTACCGCCGAGACAAAGGCCAGACAGAGCTGCTGTGCCGGGCAGTTGGCACAGTGAGAGTGAGACAGGGATTACGGAATAAAGGGGAAGACAGTTGAGAGCAAATTACAGGAGCAGGGTGGTCGGGGGGTTCTGCTTGGGTTGCTGCGTGTAGATGGCCTGAGATCCCAAACAGAACTTCCAAAGGGATCCCTTGCCTTTTGTTAAGTGGAAAATAAATCTTTCACTATCCCTCCTCTTGTGACCCCCTGCCCTGCAAAGCAGAGCCTCCTGAAGCAGCATTTACTGTCAGGAAGAGGAAGGGAGCATCTCACAGGCAGTGACTCCCTTCCTTTCCGTTGCCACCAGGGCTTCCTCAACACAGACCAGAGCCACGGGGGTGCTTACTCTTGGCAAGTTCAGTCACCAATCCTCAGCAAGCTGTATACTTCCTTGTGGTGACACAATGTTGGGCCGAAGCAAAACATCCCAACACCAGTTACTCTTTCTCGTAGTGTTCTATAGTCAAATTTCTTTGCATTAGCAGTTTCTGTTGATTTTATTGGGACCTTAAGGACCTCTGGGGCAGTCAAGAATTGATGGAAGAGGCGAGAGAGGCAGGATTCAAACAAAAGGCAGTATTGATAAGGACAGAAGCCCTGGCTTTAGAGTCAGAGAGGCCCAAGTTCAAGTTTGTTTTACTTTGTTGTCAGATTGGGGACGGATTTCTTTTACTTCCAGAAGGGATTATGATAAGAGCAACAGTAACAACAGCCTCATAGCACCGTGATGATGATTCCATGAGATATCACAACTGAGGCACTTAACACGTGACAGTCAGTGGTCAACAAAGAGAACTTGAAAAACAATGAAGAAGTAATATAGCAGAAAGAGAGCTGTTGTCTGTCTGTTCCTGGGGTCAGTGACTGGGTGGACTTCTAGAGTTTTGAGGGCTTCCCCTGGAGTTCTAAGATACAAGAGAAATGGGTAGAAATTCAACAAGGGATCCATTCTTCTCAGGGTATGTAAGGTACAGACCATCTCTTTAGCTACAATCTTAGACTATTCATAAAGACTCAAAAAGTTGTTGAAAGTAGCCTCACAAGTGTTTACAAAAATTAGCCTTCTAGTCCCAGGACATTTTAAATTTCTTTTACTTCAAAAATCTTTGAAAGCAAATTGACCTTCAAACAATAAAATGGAAACATGGTTTATAACAAAGATGGTAAGAGTAAATACCTGTGGTTCAAAGAGATTATTGTTTGGAAATATTTATTCTCTCCTCTCGCCATCTCCACAAGCAGAGTATGAAAAGCCCCTGGGCTTTTGGCGTGGCCATGTGACTTGTTTTGGCCAATAGAACGTTAGCAAGTTCAGTAACCCAAAAGGTTAAGAAGACTTATGCAGTTGAACTTGTTCTCCTGTGCTTCTGCCATCATCTTGAAAAGAACCTGCCAAGTTAGCCTGCTGATCCCATGAGAGGGATGAGAGACCCAGGGAGCAGAGCTGCCCCAACTGGCTCCAGCCTATGCCAACTAACCTAAAGAGGCATGAGCTAAACAAAAGCTTATTGTTGTACGAGATTTCTGTGATTTTTCTTATGCATTATTGCTGAAGAAATAATTCAATGACATAGAAATTGATATGACTGGCATAAAAATGGGGTTCTGCTGTAACAAAAAGCTAAAAGACGTGGCATTGAAACTGAAAAGTAGGTGGAGAACTAGAAAAAGGACAACTTGTATTATACAGTGGCGAAATGTACATCCCGCCATAGCTTGGAAGATAGCAAGCGTACCTAATGAACTTGGGAACTTGGGCAGAATGTTGAAAACATGGGTTGACTTCTTGTGCTAAAAATGAAAAGATCCTATTAAAAAAAAAAGAGAGAGACAAACTTAGAAAAGAACTGAATAATTTGCACTCAGAATTTAGAAGGAGTATGAATAACACAATTTCTTATCTCCACTCTCTCTATCCATTAAAAATTCTCAAATTAAAATATAGCTGAGACTAAATTAAATTAAGGCATAGACCAAATATAGGAAGCTGCCAATATAGCATGGAGAGGCCAACATGAAGACCACTTCGAGGGTGTAACACCCTCTGTTAGGACCTCTAGAAGAATTAAGATAATGCTAATAGAGCCCCTGACTTGGACAAAAGAGATTCTAGGGAGTCCCAAAGGTCTTAAAGACATGGTCCCTATGGAAACCACAGAAATGCACCTCCTGTGTGTCCCACTCCAGGAACATAACTGAAAAGCCCAGCTACCATGCTCTGAACTCCATCCCTACTTCCATTCTGAGGCCACACTTCTGATGGCTGCCCCCACCATGATGGAGCACAGCGGGGATTCTAAACAGGCTTGCACCTAGAAGACATGACACCTCAGACAAGCGACTTCAGCTGAACTTACAACCATGCCGAACTTTCTTAGAACTCTACTGCAGACTAAGATGCCTCCACCCAACCTTCCTTCCTTTCCTCTTACCTCCCACTGGGGACAGAACTATATTACAGGCTGGCTGCTCTCCCAGCTCCATCCCCATTTTCCTTCATCTTATCTTGGCATCTGCTTCTCAGAGGACACTCCTAACACAAATGGCCCCAACAGTGGTCCAAGAAGCAAAGGATGAGGGGGCGCCTGGGTGACACAGCGGTTAAGCGTCTGCCTTCAGCTCAGGGCGTGATCCCGGCGTTATGGGATCGAGCCCCACATCAGGCTCTTCCGCTAGGAGCCTGCTTCTTCCTCTCCCACTCCCCCTGCTTGTGTTCCCTCTCTCGCTGGCTGTCTCTATCTCTGTCGAATAAATAAATAAAATCTTTAAAAAAAAAAAAAAAGAAACAAAGGATGAGGATTTGGGACTGGATCCCCACCCCCGCCATCCTTGTTGGTAGATGAAGCACAGATACTCTGTGGCATGAGATAATAGTTCAAATTGCTAAAGCTTCATTTGTAACCCTTGGGAATGTCCCAGTGGAAAGGAATGCCATGACATTTTTTAAAATATGGGAAGGGACACCTGGGTGGCTCAGTCAGTTAAGCATCTGACTTTTAATTTTGGCTCAGGTCATAATCTCAGGGTTGTGAGATTAAGCCCTGTGTCCAGCTCCATGCTGAGCATGGAGCCTGCTTAAGAGTCTGTCTGCCCCTCCCCGCTCTAAAAAATAAAAATATAAAAATAAAAATATGGGAAGGAAAATGTCGACAAAGACTCAGAGTTGGCTAATTACTGCTGAGTCATAGAGATGCCCTGCAAAGAGACAGAGACTGAGGCCCACTAACGATGGCTAAGTGTGCGAGCTAGAGGCCCTCTAGGGCAGTCCCAAGGAAGCCTTCATCTCCTGCAATGGAACAACAAACACAGCTAAGTGGCAGTCTAAATGTCCAACTGTTAGAGGCACAGAGTTCCAGAAACATTTGAATACTCAGCCAATCTCTTATACATAAGAGAGAGCCCTGGTGGGCAAAATTTGGGCCCCTAAAATATGGTAAGGGACTTCCTAATGAAAAATGTTGACCCTTCAGCCTTCCCCTCCTCCCCAGAGCCTCTAGGCTTGCTGAGGTGGCCCACGATTCCCTATTAAAACCTAGCACTTTAGGGCACCTGGGTGGCTCAATAGGTTAAGTGTCTGCCTTCAGCTCGGGTCATGATCCCAGGGTCCTGGGATGGAGCCCCACATCAGGCTCCCTACTCAGTGGGAGCCTGCTTCTCCCACTCCCTCTGGCCCTCCCTCTCACCCTCTCCCTGCTCGTGTTCTCACTCTCTCTCAAAAAAATAAATAAAATCTTAAAAAAAAAAAAAAAAAAGCTAGCACTTCAGTGATGGAATGATCCTGCAAGGCTCTCTCCCCACAGGCAATAGGTTTCCCCTTAGAAGCTAACCCCATGCCTCTCCTTGGTTTTTAGGACAACAACCAGAATTAAACTTCAGAACAACCCAACTGGGGACATGCTGTGCCTGATAAGGGAGTAAAGAGACTATATACTGAAAGAATTGCAAAAATTAGCAGGCACGTGCCAGCAGAAGCCAGAGGAGCACTCTTGGGATTGAGTTTGAAGACACCTGATCAAAATAGTCAGAATGTAAGACTGGGTGAGCAAACATTAATTGACTTCAGGGCACTTTCTCTCATTAATGGACTTAATACCCTAGAAAGGACCCCAGGGGATGGGCCAAACAGCTGCTGGAACGGCTCTTAAGACCCTGGAAAGGCAGTAGCCACACAAAGAATTGGAAATGCTTGAGTTGCCCTGGAAGACAATAGAGGGAGATGTGAGAAGGCTGAGGAAAATGAGTGAGCTGGAGTAGATAGCGTAGATGAGGCCAGAAGACCTTCCATAAGAGGACCCCTCTCCCATCAGGCACGGAGAAGACTGGCAGGGGTCAGTGTTGCCAGATTTAGCAAATGAACTGCAGGATTCCCAGTTCAATTAGATGGTAGAAAAGGCAGTCACAAAGCTGGGTTTATTAATATTCATGCAAATAAGAATGCTCCAAAGAAACAGAGTCAATAAGGGTGCTGCTTAATATCCATAATCCAAAAAAGGCATATTAAAGGGGCAAGAGGCTAAAGGCAGACCATCAGCTCGAATAAAAAACATGTCCCTTGTTCGGTTTCCGGACCTCATTGGAACCATTGACTGGACAAATGACTGGATTCCTAGAAGGAAAGACCTTGCAACACCATGGCAAATATATAACACATGATTCTCCAGAGGGTCCTGACAGCCATTTACTCAGTTGACTGTATATCAGGGAAAGGGAAATAACCAGAATTTTCAAGGACGATTGAACATAGGGTCTAAGCTGATCAATATCCAGAGACCCAAAGCACCATTATGGCTTCCCTGTTAGAACTAAGGGCTCCGAAGTCAGGTAATAAATATAGTCTTGGCTAAAGTTCAGCTCACAGAGGGCCCACCAGGTGCACAGACTCAACTCACACAATCTCCAAGGATATAATTGGAGCTGATTCAGTACATGGCAGTTGGAGTAACCCCCACACTGGATCCCTGGCTTGTGGCATAAGATCTATCATAGTAGGAAAGGCTAATTGGAAACCTTAGAATTTTTTTTTATAAAACCAGTCATACTGGTCTATGGGTCATTTTTATTTATTGTTTTAGAGATTTTTTTTATTTGTAAGAGAGAGAGCATGAGCAGGGGGAGGGGAAAGAGAGGGGGAAGGGAAGAGGGAGAGGGGGAAGCAGACTTCCCACTGAGCGTGTAGCCCCACAATGCAAGGCCACATCCAGGGCCCTGAGATCATGACCTGAGCCGAAGTTAGACACTTAACGGACTGAGCCACCCAGGCGCCCTGGAAACCTCACAATTTTTACCCCCTTGCCCTCACGCCTAAATATCATATCCTTGGGGGAATGGCGGGATGAGTGTCACCATTAATGACCCACAAGATGCTAGGTCTGTAGTATCTATAATGTCTCCATATTCACTAGTCTGACCCCCGCAGAAACCAGCAGACCCTGGAGAATGACTATATACCAGCATAGGCCTAAATGCTTCAACGCCCCAACTGTGGCTCCTGTGTCTAAAGTTACCTATTGCTAGAGGCCTCAGGGTATGTAACCATTGATTTTGCAAACGCATTCTTTTACATTCCAATCAGAAACAGTTTGCATTTGTATGGGGCAGAAGACAATATCCTCCATAGATCTGCCATGAGGTTCTGTTCACTCTACCACCCTCTGCCACAACATAATCCAAAGACATCTGACTGCTTTATTTTTTTTAATTTTTTTTTATTTTATTTATTTATTCAACAGAGATAGAGACAGCCAGAGAGAGAGGGAACACAAGCAGGGGGAGTGGGAGAGGAAGAAGCAGGCTCATAGCGGAAGAGCCTGATGTGGGGCTCGATCCCAGAACGCCGGGATCACGCCCTGAGCCGAAGGCAGACGCTTAACCGCTGTGCCACCCAGGTGCCCCACATCTGACTGCTTTAATCCACAAAATATCCCACTGATCCATTACATCAGCCCCTCATGCTGACCGGGAAGGACAAGCAAGAAGCATTGGGAAGACACATGTGCTCCGGGGCTGGATTATAAAAACTGTGAAGAGTCAAGGATCAGCCACTTCAATTAAGGTTTCAGGGTCCCGTAGTAAGAAGCATAGCAGGATATCTTCTAAAGTAAAAGACAGATTGCTGCATTCTAGGGTCCTAGCACCCAGCGTACCTGGTAGGCTTTTGGGTTCTGGATGGGACACATTCCACACCTAGAAATATCGCCCTTTTCCTTATACTGGGTGACATGGGAGGCTGCCAGCTTTGATGCTGTCTAGACCAGGAAAGGCCTCTGCAGCAGACTGAAGCCATGGTGCTAAAAGCCTTGACACTGGAGCCACATGATCTGCCACACCCTGCGGTGTTGGTAGTGTCAGTGTTGGGAAAAGACGCGCATAATAGATACTATGGTGAGCCCCAGTGGAAAATTACAATGCAGGCCCTTGGGCTTCTGAAGCAAGGCTGTGCCATCTGCAGCAGGACTTTATAAATTATTTGAACCCAGTTCTTGGCATATTACTAGGTCCTGGTAGAGACGGAATGCTTGACCACTGAACATCAAGTGACAGCACTCTTGGGGCTGCTCATTATAGGCTGTGTTCCATCAGACCCACCAAGTCATAAAGCTGATGTGGCCAGCAACAGTCCTCCCAAAATGGAAAGGGTACTTCTGGGACTGAACTTGAGCAGGACCGGAGGCCATGAGTCCACTGCATGAGCAGGTGAGTCCGTGTCACCAACCAGTACCAGCAGTCCACCTCTACCCGCACCAGTCACCGCATGACTACATGGCTTCCCGTAAATCCAACGACAAGAGAGAAAACCCTTCGGTCATTATGCTAGGCTAAAAATGGATCCTCAAATATATGCAGATCCTAATCCCTGGAACCCAGCTTTATTGAGGCATAGCTGTACAACATGTAAAGTGTACAGTGTGATGATTTGATAAATGCATATATTGTAAAATGATTCCCACAATCAAGTTAATGAACACATCTATCACCTCATATATTTTTTTTTTTTGGTGAGAACACTTAAAATCTATTTTCTTAGCAAATTTTAAGTGTATATAATACAATATTTTTTAAAGATTTATTTATTTATTTGAGAGGGAGCAAGAGTGCAAGAAGTGGGAAGGGCAGAGGGAGAGGGGGCGAGAATCCTCAAGCAGACTCCCCGCTAAGCATGGTGCCTGACTTGGGGCTCGATCCCAGGACCCTGAAACTATGACCTGAGCTGAAACCAAGAGTCCGGACGCTCAATTGATGGAGCCACCCAGGTGCCCCTATAATATAGTATTATTAACTATAGTCATCATTCTATACATTAGATCCCCAGAACTTACTCGTAACTCAAAGTCTATGCCCTTTGACCAACCTCTCCCCATTTCTCTCACCTCCCACCCTCTGGCAATCACCATTCTGTGAATGTCACCTTAAATGGCAAAAGATACAGGGCAGATATGATGAAGTTAAGGATCCTGAGATGGGAGGATTATCCTGGATTATCAGGTGGGCCCTAAATGCAATCACAACTGTCCTTAGAAAAGGGAAGCATCGGAAGAAAGCAACGTGACCACTGAACCAAGATGCTTGGCTGCTGGCTTTGAAGATGGAGGTAGGGGCCACAGGCCAAGCAATGCAAGGAATGCAGTTTTAGAAGTTGGAAAAGGCCAGGAAACAAAATCTCCCCTGAAGCTTCCAAAAGAAACACTTCACTGCCAGGACCTTGATTTCAGCCTGGTAAGGCTCATCTCAGACTTTCTGACTGCCAGAACAATAAGAGAATAAATTCATGTTGGTTTGAGCCACTAAATCTGTGCTAATTTGTTACAACATCCAGAGGAAGCCAGCGCCATACCCTTCTCAGTTGCCCTTGGATTCCAATGGCCATGTTGTGAGGAAGCCCAGGACACGCAGGGAGGCTACGTGTAGGGGTTCCAGCAGACAGCCCCGCTAAGCATCAATGGCAGACATGTGAGAAAGTTACATGTCAGGGGATTCTAGCCCCAGGCTTCTAGGTTTCCAGATGGGGTTCCAGAAGTCATGGAATAGAGCCAACTTGCTCTGCTGTGCCCTCTCCAAGTTTTTGACCCATAGAAACCAGATTTAACTACAATTGTTGTTTTGAGCCATATAATATTTGGTTAGCTATTTGTTACCCTGCACAATGTAACTAACACATTATTAAATAAGGACATAATCTAAGAACAGACAAAACCTTGGAAATAACCTAAATGCCCAGTCAAAATGGCAGCTATATGAATTCTGATAGTCCATATTGGAGTGGAATATTATATAGTCACTAATAACATTTTTGAGAAATGATTCATGATGGGGAAATTCCTATTTTTATTAGCACATCTTGGAGGAAATAGCTATATACAAACTTTTTTAAAAGTCAACAATATAAAGGAGTTTTTATTTTCCTATAACTTCACTAACGCAATTCTTTATTCTTTCCCAGTTTAACTGATAAAATGATACTTCGTTCTTTACTTTATATTTTTTATAACTGTGAGGTTAAGATTTATCCAAATGTATATAAGCTTTATACATTTCTTTTTTTGTGAGTTGAGGATTCATGATTTTTCCCATCTCTGTTGCAGCGGTCTTTGTTTTTCTTATGGACTTAGAGAAGTTTCTCCATGTGCAAGGTATCATTCCTTTGTATGCATACTGCAAAATTTTCCCAATTAAAAAAAATTTTTTTTCTCGGTTTTGTCATTTGCTTTTTCATTTTATTTCTCATGTTCCTCTTGCCTTTTAATTAAGCCCAAGTGTTGTGAGCACCCAGGGTTTGGTATGTGCTATGGAAGGTGCAAAGGAACCGGAATGGGCAGTCTTTCCCACTGAAGCATTAGGATGTTATTGGGGTGCCGGTCGTGCATACATGAATCACCAAGTGAGGAAGCCTCTCGGCCAACATGTAACCTATTTATCTAAAAGTAGAATTTTATAATCAAACATATTTAGGAAATATTAGGATAAACAAAGTTCAAAGTATTTCTTTACCAATAAAGTATCTGTTCACCGAGAACTTTTTGTATGCTGAAACGTGTTGGCTTTTCAGGCAGGCAGGGGGCGGCGTGCGGGGGAGTGGGGGGCACTGTAATGACCTCAAGTATGTGCTCCTTGAGGTTAGGATGGGCTTCCTGAAGGAAGATGAACTGCCTACTGTGAACTTGTTACACACACACACACACACACACACACACACACACACACCCCTACACAAACACACACACACAAAGATATTATAGGGAAGGGACCAGGGGGGAGGTGGAACAAGCCAGGACTAACACAAATTAATGGGGATCTTCAGAAAACTGATTAGAACATAAAAAGAAAGGGTGGGACTATCCCATTCATCTTGTTCTCACTGTCTGTCTCTCTTCAAGCATGCTGCCCAAATTCTCTACAGGAGAAGTGATCTGGGCCTATTTCTCTGGCCCATGTGGTCTGTATCCTGGAATTTGTCAGCCCTTAAACCCTTTGCCATAGGGAGATGCCCAAAGTGACAAGGGTTCCTGAGGGAGGAGGCTCTGGGAAAGATCTCCTTGACAGACTTAGCTCTGTGCCCCTTCCCTTCCCTTCCCTTCCATCCAGGTTCAGTCATTGAGTTCTCTGGCACCAATGCTTTTCAAATATTTGCAGAATGCTCTCCCACGCCCCTCAGTTGGTGCTGAGGTCAAGCCGGCAAGTTCTGCTCATTTAGGTTTTACCCATAAATCATTCTCTCCCTTCCCCTTCGATGCTTCAGTGGTTCTTCCCGCCCCTGCCTGTGGAGAATTCTGAAAGCTTGCTGCCTCCCTCTAGTCTCCAGGGAAGGACCTGTTCCCACCACTGGCCTCTGAGAAACCCAGGCTGCAAAGTTACCACTTCTCTACATCCAAATTAGAGCAGCAGATTGAGCTCACCAGATGCCCTGATGTCACCCTCTTGGCTCCAGAGATGTCCAACCCCAGACACAGGACACGGGAATGGGCTTTATCTCTAGGCATAGGGTGGGGAGTCAGGATGCCTGGGTTGCATTCCTGGCTCAGCTTGCAGTTTGCACAAGTCACTGACTCTTTCCTGCTGGGACATGACTTTCCTAACCACACACTGCCCAGCCCTCGGGCTTCCTATAATAAAGTCTAAATGGGCATCCATCCATGGTGTCCCAAAACACAAGGCAGCCTGAGGAGGGAGGTGACCTCCAGGATGAACTAGAACATGGCAATTTCCACCACATGCTCATCTCTTTCCTGATAATCACACTTCTTTGAGATTAATTTTCCTCAATGCCAGAAGGGAACAACTCGGAGAGAACAGAAGGAATTACATACCAAGTCCTAAATCCGAGCTGGTCTCACCCAGAACTAATCCTAATGCACACCTACTCTTTGCCAGAGACTTGTTAAATAGTCCTGCTAGAACTATGCAAAGTAGATATCGTACGGTGTTACAGATAAAGAACAAAGTCCAGAGAAATTCAGTGATTTACCCAAAATCACACACTAGCAAATAGCAGAGCAAGGGTTCTAGAGCACTTCTCTACAACCCCTCACCTCAGAGGGTACAAGAGGTAATCAGAGGACATTTACAAAAGTTACACATTTTGAAAGGTAAATAGGAAGTTCTTTGACTTGGAGTTTTTGACCATATTTCCCTAACCTGCTTTCTGGAGCTCCTTCTACCCCATTTTCACTTGGTATTATTAGAAGACAGAAACAAAACTAAGTTAAACCATTTTGAAGTCTCCTCTGTGCCTAGAACCATTATGCTTGGCCTAGATGTATGACAGGATACTTCTCCACATGGCTAGAACCAATCTACTAATTGGTCTGTGTGTTCTGACCTATTTGCTGTTATTTGGTCAAGTCCGGTTGGTAAGACTAAACCTTTGGAATAAAAACAGTCACAATAGCCACAAAAAGGAGAAGGACAAACCATAATTATTAAGGGTATCCAAAGACGAGGGTGGGGTAGGAATTGATGAAAGATGGAATGAAGGGGAAGAAAAGCATAGGCTCGACCCTTTGGCAGCCCTCAGCCTTCTAAAGCTGTGGTCTCTGGGTCTCTCTCAGATATAAGGAGCTCTCAGCACCTGCCCTCATTCCGATAGTTGACACACAGGCCCTTCCACTCTCCTGGGTAGGGGCAGCAGTCTGAACCCAGAGCCACCCCAGCCTGGCCTTGGGGCCAATGTTGCTCATCACCCCTGCAGGCCCCGGCTGTGAATGCACAAGAGGCCCTTTGTTGCCATCACACTGAGATCTTTTATTCTCCTTATGACCCAGGAGCTTCTGTGTGCACAGGGCCCGCCTCCTCCCTTCTCAAGACACTTTGATCCTTCTGCCATTTGAAATCTTGCTGTCTTTTCAACACCCTCCCAGACAATCAGGGTTTTTTTCTTTTCAATAACCAAGCTGTTCTCCTTATTTCTCCTCTAACAACTCTGACCAAGAAGAGTTCAAGGGGGCAGATCCCAAGAAAGTAACAGAAGCACTACATTCAGTTGGTCACTGGCTGGGGTGAATATGAAACACCTTCCACAAGCTCAAAAATGTTTGTTGAAAGGAAGAATGAATACAGGAATGAAGTGCTAAGAGGAAGTGACAGCAAAAGCCCGAGGAAAGTACAAGGTGGTTTCTTCCATGGACAACTGGTCAACTCTGGACTGCCAGAGTAGTCTTTGTCTCCATCTTCTCTCATTGCCTCACTCCCATAGCCTATCTCTCTCACGTTCATCCTTTCCTCTTCATTTGCTCTCCTGCCACATCACTTCCTATATCTCATAGCTGTTCTAGGTCTGGGTCCTCTTTAACTGGTGTCTCTGCTTAATTCCTTCCATCCATCCTGCATATCACCACCAGCTCAATCTGTATGTATCATCTCCCATTTCAAAGGTTTCCCATACGAGCATCTTGTGTCTCATGCAAGGTCCTCTGTGATCATTCTGTCTATTATCACTTTCTTAGAGTCAGCAGAGTATAGTAAAAATTGTACTGGATGAGACAGTCCTAATCCCCAGTCTGCCTTTTGTAGGTATATAAACTTGGGCAAGTCACTTCAACCTTCTGGACCTAACATCTCAACTGTAAAATGAGGTGACTGAGCCGGATGATCTTTGTAGTACCTACCAGTTCTAACATTCTGTGACCCCGTGAAACTTAACACTTCTGCCAAATTGCTGCTGACTCACAAATATTCCTCTGACTGTCCTAACTTGGCTCTTCTGAACATGTCTTTCTCCTTCTTAGACTGGCCTTCCTCTCCTCCCATCCAAACCACATACAACCTTCATGGCCCTCCTATAGTCCCATGATCTCTGGAAGCTTCCCTGGCCCACCAATAATGAGATCTCTCCTTCTTCTGTCTCATACAGATGGTGCCCATCACAGATGCCTGTAATATTATCACTCCATGCATACATATCTTGTTTGTCTGACCACCAGTAAGTGCCATGTTGTAAGATAGGATGTCTTATACTTTCTATACCCTGGTACCCAGAGGGTACCCCACAAATAGGTGACAATCTCTAGTGGGAGAAACATTGGACCAGGAATCTAAAAAGTTGGGCTCTAGTTTCCAATGATCTTAGGCACTCCATCTACATGGATCTTAGTTTTCTCATCTGTAAAATGAGTGCTTTGGATTGGGATACAAACTCATCTCCGAGATTCCTCCCAGAGCTGACATTCTGCAGTTGGTTGTTGTTGTTGTTTTAATAGTGTCCACCCTTCTTGGAGTCTCACTTTTCCTTAGATCTTTCCAAAGCCTTTTGTCTGGCTCTTACTTAGGCTTAGCAATGGAAGTAGGAGCTTTCAAATAAAGTACTTCAATCTCTCACCCAACCAGCTCTGGAATAAGTTAGAATTCAACTATAATGAATGGCCACACTATGGACTTCCAGATTCTCTCAGCTGGCTAGATTATTCCTCAGAAGCAGACTCTGTTTCCCCAGGAAAGGCTGGCTATTTGGCATTGAAAGGCTTTTTGCTCTATTCCTTACTCTTAAAGCTGCTTGCAGCCACTCACAACTTTAATACCAGTATCCTAACAACAAGGGTTGAATAAAGTCTCAGAATATTCCCCTTCATAGATGGGCTCTTACACAGTAACCAGTATTCAGTTCCTCCTGGTATTTATAGAAACAATTATTTCTATAGTTATTGGTTTTAATTAAAGCTAGAAAAATGCTGGGGAGCTTTAAAAACCAAAGACTTGTATCTTTATCCAGAAAATGGAAGAAAAGCCAACCATCACAATGATCAATTTCATCTGCTAGTGGCACTGCCACAGTAATTTAACAAAGAATTACAAACATATTCTCATTCCTTGCTTGATACCACATATTCATACACACCCCACCCCTCACCATACACAGTAATGTCTTCTTCATTATATCATTTTAGGCAAGACATTGCATTCTGTTACGATTTCATAGACATTGGTAAAATGTGCAGTGGGGGGAAAGGCAGTGGAATGTAAGAGGAATTTCTATGAGAAATGCCCAGTTCTGTGCTGAGTCATCTGCTCCTAGTCTTCCCTCCCTAGGCAATAATAACAGCTCTCATTTATTGACTGCTTAAGAAGAGCCAGCATTCTGGAGGTGGGGATTGTTATCATTTATGTCTGGAGATGGGCAACGAAGTTCAGAGAGAGCCGAGAGCCCAGTCTCACAGAATAAGTAACAGGGCCAAGAGTCAAATGCAGCGCTCTGTGGCTCCAAACCCATGCTTGTAACCACTTTGAAACACAGCCACACTCATATCTCTTTGGCCTCACAGGGTGTCCCAATCCATTTGACTTGCTTGGATAAATACAGATGGCTAGGATCACCCTAAGTTTGCCTTAAGTAGTTTCTTAGCTATTCCTGGGAACTTCACAGGAAACTTTAGCCAAGGTTTCTCAAGGCCACTTAGGAACATGAAGTTTGATTTTTTTTTTTATTGATTTGAGAGAAAGGATCATTTTCCATCACTAATACCTACCTATTCCCACTTCCCTGCCTGGTCTCCATAATGAAAAGAAAACAGTGCTGGTTATCTAGAGTAGGATGAAAAACTGGGCCCCAACCAACAGATTTAAATACTTTCTGTCTATTCGGTGTCCTGTGAATTGATAAGGGAAGGCGTGGCTGGGAGAGGGAAGGGGAATCATCTCACCAAAAGTGCTTTTGTGGGCAGGATGAATGTGGCTGTTAAAGTCGAACAGCTTTCCTTTTCCAGAAAACAATGGAGCTCCACTGAATCACTGACTCCCTTTCAGGCATCTCCTTTTGACTGTCTGACCCAACCCCATAGTTGAGATTCAAGCTGTTGTCCCTGGCCCAGCGACTGGTACCCATGCCAGTTGAGAGAATAGATCTGGTGCCACCGCCTGTGGCTATATACAGTGTTCTGAGCTAATCCTTTGATGAAGAAACCTAGAACACCAGAAAAACTTCAGGAAAAAATCACTTGGTGCAAAATAGACAGTTCTACCTTTTAGATAGCCCGAGTTCCCACACTAATCCCCACCTGCCCAAGGCGGTCCCAAATGGCGATTTAAGACCAAAGCAAAAGCCTTCATTTAGGTCCTCCAAGACATGGGCTCCGAGGATTTTGATCAGAGTTCTTAGTTTGATGTGAGTTATCGGCGCTGACAGACAAGTGACACTTTTATTCTTATTCAACTATTGTTCCTTGGGTGTGTAGGGCCTTAGGAATCTCGGAAGGTCTGTTAGGAGTGTGATTAGCCAGGCTGGATTTAGGCATTCTGGGCAGGTACCTTCCTTGCCGCCATTCTATCAACGTGCCATTACAACCTTACCCGGCATTCAAAACAATTGCACAGAAAAATGTAGTGTTTAGATGCCTAAGCCAAAAAATTTTTCAGAGAAGTGAAGAAGTTTTAGGAATACCTTAATCAGTTTATTTCACTCATATTTTCCTTTTCTTAATTCATGTCAAGAGTAATTTATGACTTTTTAAAGCCTACATCTAAATAAACATTTTTTAAGGGAGAAAAATTAAAATTCTAAGTTATGGGGGAGAGAGGGAGCGCAATTCACAGTTCAATCCTAAATCACACAGCTAGTCAATGAGAAAGCCAAGATAGGACTCAAAGACCCTCTTCCTCAATCCCAGTATCTTTTTGTTGTGGAGTCAGTCTACTGTGGGCTGACACTGGGTCTCCACATCGGGCATCAGTCAGTGCAGCCATCTGCTTGAAGCTCTGCTGGAAGCCTACCCACCCTGCTGGGTCCAACCCTCAGCAAAGGGGACAATGAATTTTGACAAACGCATCCTACTTCCAGAGTCAAGACTCCTCCTTCTTCCCTCTCAGGCAATCATACAGAGTGACTAGAAAGACGTCATTCCGCTGGCCTGGGCACTACACAGGAACTGGCTCAACCGTTAGAGCCTGTGGGCCTCAGCTCCCACCCACCCTCTTCCCTAAGAAGCTATGAGTCCTAAGCCACACTGGGACTTGTCAGGGGAGCAGTTCTCACCTGGGCAAACAGAAAAGAAGGCAAAAAAAAGGTAGGAGGCAGAAAGTGCTAATTTCTAGAACTGTCTGAATGCCTCCTAGAGATGGAAGAAAGCCCAAAGATTTCTAGGACAAGGTGGAAGGAGTGCCAGAACTTTCTTTCTTCCCTTCTAGGTTCTTTGGCTGGTCTAATAATTAAATTGACATAAAACAGATTAACAAGAAAAACAAACTTAATTGCATTCTCATGGGAGCCCCACGAAGACATGAGAGGCTTTCTCTAACAGTCAGGTAGTTAAAGTTTATGTGTCCTGAGCTGAGAAGAGGGTAGGAGTCTGGGACTTCAAATGGGAGGAAGACAATTCACAGGAAGATGAAAAAGAGAAAATGTTTGGTAAAAGAATGTTTGCTATGCTCTGTGGAGAAATCATTTTTATGTAAAAAACCAAAAAACAAAAACAAAAACAAAAAACCACAAAAACCCACAAACAACTTATCTTTAGTAATAGCTTTCTTCCTGGTATAGGCCTCTTATCTAAATTCTTTTAGGCATTTAAGGGGGAAGTAAAAAGCCCTTCCTGAGTCTGTTGAGTTTGACTGTCTTCAACTCAAAAGAGTCCACGTTCCAAAGCAGCACGTTCTGGGAAGGCCTGCCCTGAACCCCATCGGTTCCCTCCTCTGAAACTTCCCTGGACGTTTCATACAGTAAAAGCTGAGCTGGTAGATTGCTCTGATTTCACTGAATTAATCCTGTACTCTTGAAATTAGGTCAGTTCTCTTAAACAGTGAGGTCTCATTTTAGGGGGTGGTGATGCAGCTGGGACCCCAAGGTTAGGCCTATATTGTACAAGAAATCAGGTACTTAATAAGGTATTTCCATGGAAACAAAGGAAAAACCATGGTCAATGATTGGGACAATTATAAACCAGTTTCTGAGTTCTGAGAGTAGCCAGTCAAGAAAATTTCTAGATGTCAAGTTCAAAGCATCTTCAGATGGAGTGAGGGCAGGCAGTGACCGCATGGCCATAGGTGTGAGGACTGTCTATATATGAGCTGTTGTGGTGATTTCTCTGTGATTTATATTAGGGTGTTCCGATATAGCTTGCACAGCTTTGGAAAGAGGACAGTTTTAGTTCTTATTGATTCCAAGTCAGAAGGGTGGGAGAAAAATTAGGAATGCTTGTTTGGAGAATTACAGCCAGATATTGGAGGAAAGTAGAAGAATTCAGGATCTAGGACAGTTTACAGGTAGAAAATGAAACCTCGAAGACAATTAACAGACTAGAATCTAATCTCCATGAGTGTCTATTACAGTTTCTACAGAAACATAATTTTTATCTCTACAGTTCATTCCCAGTTTTATTAAAAAGAACCATAGTCAAGTATTTTGCTTGCAAATTGTCCATTTCAATAAATTTGGCTTGATTATTTACATAAGTGCAGCAAGAATAATGACTATATAGAATCTTTTTTTATCTGCTTTGCTGGTGTTTTTTATAAGGAACCTCAGATTGGACTTTTAACAGCTTCTTGGGGCTAAGCAGCCAAGCCAAGCACTTGCCATCAGACTTCACCCCTAATAGTTGTAGATTTGGTTGAATTTCTCTCTTCTTGAGGTCCTCAAAATACCCTGAGGTTCCTGGGCCTGCCAAGAAGTATCCTTCCTTATTCACCTGGTAAGGCAGCTGGGAACTCTGTAAGCAAGGTACCAGACTGGTTTTTCAAGGGGCTTTACTAGTTCAATAGAGGCAACCTTAGCTCCTTAAAGCTGTCTGGTCCTATCTGAGTCTGTGTGTTTCTTTCTCAAATATGATATTCCAGTCAAATCCTTGGTGATACAACCAATGTTCCTAAGTGTGTCTTGCTACAAGGATCACAAGTTGAACACATGTAAATAACTATATTGCCATGAAAATAAGAATACTCACTGAGCGTTTCTGAATTCTGGAGGGATCAAGCAAAGAGAAAAGATAAACATTTCATCTTTCTTCACAAAGGTATATTTCATCGAATTGCTCTAAGTCCTAAGTAGCCTAAGAGAAAAAAGGAAAAAACATTTTAGGGGGACCCAATCAGGTGGAAGCAGGTGGCTCGGGCAGTGAAAGAATTCACTCAAAGCAGAAAAAAGGTTTATTAGATACACTGGAAGGGAGCAGTAAGCAGGACAGAAAAGGAGAGACCCTCTGACACAAGGCAGTGGTAGGGAGCTATAGTTAAGGGTGGGGAGTGAGGAAGTATGGGAATGTATGGAATTTTCCTTTTTTGGTACTTGTGCCTGGTTGTAAACAGCCCACTGGTGAGCTAGGGCATATGGATATTTGGAGGTGGGTCACCTAATGAGCCTGTTTGCATTCAGCCCCTGGTCACTCTAGGCTCTTTAACTTACTCAGGTTTCCATTGCTCAAGCCTGTTGCCTAAAAGTGGCCTCTTCAAGTTTCTTTAAATCTGGAAAAACAAATCATTTTTAAAAATCAGCAATGTTTCAAACAAAAAGTCATAAAAAATTATAATCATACTTCTCAATTCAAATATTCAGTCCCATGTTATTAACATTGGTTCTACTTGAATTCACGTTTTCTATTAGTTCTAGAAATTCTTACCCAGTTCAGTTTTTTTTTAACCTCAAAGTTATCAGAAACCCGTATTCTAGAGTACTTTTCAGGAGTCTCCTTGGAGATGAAGCACTTTTGCAAACACTTGCACAAAAGCACCAGAGTAAAACAATAACCACCTGTAAATGACAAAAGATCTAAAAATGGCCATGATTAAAGATCTGATGAGAGTTTATTACAATGCAATTGGCAAGGAAATTTGTTTATTTCTGTGACACATAACATTTTCAGATAACTGGAATTGTGACTGATAACATTATATTAAGACATAGTAGATTTCTAGGAATTTCATACAGTTTGTAGAATACTTATATGCCTATGCAATACAACATGAAGAAGGCTTAGTATTACCTTTTGTTCAATAATCCGTTCGTGCAATTTAACATATCAAATAAGACTAATTAGTTTAACATCTCCTTTTTTTTTTTATTTGTTTTTTTGCTTTTAAAAAATAGGGAGAGAGAACAAATCTTTTGCAATTTTTCGGGCCCTGTATAAAATTGCAAAGTTAGTTCGAGGTCAAAAGACTTCATTGCAATTTAATTTGAGGGAAATTCGTCAAAAATATCAGAGATTTTTAAATCTTTGTTCAAATAGGATCATAGGTCACTGTGAAACAATACTTAAGTCATCCGTTTAACCATAGTAACAAAGACTTCACAGGCGAATACAAAAAGTTAAATAGTTGTTTAAAAAAATTAGTTATATTCAAAGAGAAGACTTAGCTTTCTTAAGTAAATAAAGATCTAATGAAGACACAGAGGAAATTAGTTTGACAAGACACAAAATCTTTGTCTCTAGGTATATTACATTAAAAGGTAAAGAAAAATATTATTATAATCTCTTATCAAAAGCACACTAATAATTCAAGAAATGTTATCCTTTTAATACAGAGAAAACTAAATTCTAATTTTTGCACCAGCTTATTCTTGACATTAAAACTTATTTTTTTAAAGCTTAAAATTTTTTTAGAATTCTTATTTCATTTAATTAGGTTTATTCTAACTTTAGCCAGCTTGACCACACATTAAAACTCCTTTCCAAGGATTCCTTTTCCACAAACCTTCTATCACTTTCTTTTTTACATTCAGATTTTGTCCTGTCTTTCCTCTTTCTCATTTTGAAATAAATCGCCTTTCTTTAGGACAATATTACTTTCTTTTCCCTCAATAAAAATGCATTTCCGTTCCTTAACCTTCCCCTGCAAACACATATCCTACTTTCCTTGTGTTTGGAGAGGTGTCCCTTATTTCTAGCAGCTTTAATTACATATATTAGAATTTTAACCCTTAAGAACCTTAATTTTTAGTGAAAATTTAAAAACAAACAATTATGAACTGTCTTTACATTAGCATTCTATGGCTTGGTAAATTTATAAATACTTTGTATAATTTCTGAAAATACACGTTCTCCCATAGTAAATTTTTCAGTATGGCACAGACTGTGTTTACTAATGGACCCAAATATCTTCAGTTCCTCTGTAAAAGGAAGCTTATATTTAGTAATCACTGCTTTAGTATTTTATCTTATTTGGAAATGATCTAGATAATCAATAAAATTCGACCATTTAATTTACCTTAGGAAAACTCTTATCAGTGGAAGTCACCAAAGAGATTCGGTAACTATTTTTGAATACATATACCATAAAACAGCCATTTCTGAAAAGTTCACCTAAAATTTCATATTTCATTTACATCTATTTAATTTACTTGTTCTTAACAATCATACTTAGATCACTCATGAAACTTTCAGGACACATTAAAGCAGTTGGCTCTCATCTTAAGTTATTATTATTATTATTATTATTATTATTATTATTATTATTATTTTGCTGAGATATTTTGTAACCGAGATAACATGTACTTATCTTACTCTTCGTAAACCTAGGTAAAGTACAAATATTATATACTTAATGCTGATAGCCCTAAATACGTCTGTATTCATTAAACCAACAAACTTAAACTAGTTTTTATTTACCAAAAAATTATCCTTGATCATGTGACTTGAAAAATATTTGGTTTCGTCTCTGGTACAGTTCTGAGGTGTAGCAATACTTAAATTTATAAACACATTTTTAAGTCAATTAAATGAAGCTCTTCACAAATTAATTGTGGCAACACCAACTGGAGGTGGAAAAGTACCATATCTCTAATGTACGTACGAAAGACAGACATAAACATATTGATAAAAGGAGATCTATGGCTTTCATTTTCAAATTTCAGCCATGAATCAGATACAACAATATAAAACTCACTAGCTCATAAGTACTAGTTGGAGTAAAGTTAAGTTTATGAGCTCAGACGGCTAAAGCTTTTTACTACATGTGGAGAAGACTTGAAGATTTGTATTGTAGTGTTTGTACTGTGCTTGACAGGTGATCTTCAGGAGGCTAGGGTCTGGAATCTGGGCTAGACAGACTTTTTAGCGGTTTGTATTTTAAAAAGTCCTCTTCCTCCCCACCCCCTCTCCTTTTCTCAGTCTGGGCAGAGTTTTAATTACCTCGTGGGGTGTTTACATTTCAAAGACATGGTAAGATTTACATCTTTGAGCAACAGAGAAAGAATGCATACCTTAGGCCTACAGATTAGTCCGGAGTGCTCTGTGTAAATCTTGTAGCAAAAGGGAAGCTAAAACAGGCAGCAGAGTGTGTAAGGAATTTTCTGGGCAAAGTGGAGGAATTTTGGAAGTGAAGGGAATTTGCTGAGGAGATGGGGCCAGACTTTAAAAAGGGGAATTTACATTGGATGTGGACTTTAATTTTGTTCTAAGGTTAATTTCTGCTCTTCGCCTTGTTAGGGGAGCCCCCGAGGCTAGCCATTATACTTCTTTGTATCCACTTTTTAATTTGGTCTTTCCATAGGTACCAAGGAAATGACTGTTTAAAATGAGCGCTCTCTTTTAAAAAATGTTGTATTTCAAATATAGAAGCTTCTTCAATTCAAAAGGTCCATTCCAGGGCGCCTCGGCGGCTCAGTCGGTTAAGCGTTTCCCTTTGGCTCAGGTCATGACCTCAGGGTCCCCTGTGTCAGTCTCCCAGCTCAGTGGGGAGTCAGCTGCTCTCCCTGCCTCTCTCTCTCTCTCTCCCACACACACACACACACACACACACACACTCTCAAATAAATAAATAAATAACCTTTTTAAAAAGATCCATTTCCTGGCCATTGACAAGTTTATTAATCTCAAGAGCGACTCAAACCAATAACCTTTTTACGGCTCAACCAAGGGCACAAGAGGTGCCCCACAAGAGAGTACAAGAGATGCGGCCCCCACAAGATCCAGAAAGTTCACTCCCAAAGTTAGCCTAAGAAAGCGAAGGCCTTTGCTGTCGCTGGCTGCACTAATGCTTCAGTGAAGCTGGATTTTAAAGTATCCTTTTTCCTCTCTTCCACAAACCTCCCCTCTTCCCGTCTTAGCCTTTTGTTTCAGGATTCCGGTACCACCCTAGACGTGAGGAGGGAAGCTGGTGGCACAACTCCTGTCACACCAGCTAGCGCCTATATTTCTCTATAAAACCCCCCTCCGCACCGGTTCCTTCCTCCAGAAGGCCTTGCAGATTTTGAAGGCCAAAGCCTGTCGCAGCCTCCTTTGCCCAGCTAGGCAATAACGCCATCGTTCTTCTTTATCCCCAACTCTGTCTTCGAGTTATATTTTGGCCCCGAATCACTGGAGGTTGGTTTTCGACACCTTCAATCACAGACCACCTAATCTGTGACACGGGGCAGGCTCTACAGAAACAGGACTTTTCCACCACTAACAAGACAACAGAGGTTGAGACAGCAAAGGCCCTTATGGACTGGGACCCCTCAAGACAAACTCCCCTGAGAGCTGGCACAGCCGAACGACAACAGAACATGCTATTTGTGACTTCACGTCCCAGAACCCCAGTCCACTTGACTGGCCTCCAGATGCACACAAGGATGTAAACTCCCAGATGGCAGAGACCAAAGAGAATATTCTCACCAGTCGCAAAGCCAAGCTCTCAGCACATAGAACAAGACAAAAGGAAAAACTCAGCTGGGTTTTACACAGGGGACCCACGGCAAAGCTCCCTAAACAGATGCCCTTCTGGTGAGAACCATGAACTCACCAGTCTGTGAGACCGGCTCACACAACAGATTTATAGGACCTGTGCCTGCGTGCTACCCTGTGGTTTTTCCTCTTAACCAATGACACACAAGACAAAGACAAAAGAAAGCAATGGTCATTTCTGGAAGGAACACGATCAATAGGAATCAAGAGTACTCATGACAAAGCTTTACCAGAGTCGCTGTACCCAAGTAACGAGCTCACACAAATATTCTCTCCTAATCTAAATTTAGAAAAAGAAAAGGATTCTCACCTTCTTCACTTCCAGCACACCCGGCAGACAGAGATCCAGGAGACTGACAGGGTAAGAACACTTACCTCCTGCCAGCTGCAATCTGAGGTCCCAGCATCTGTCCCCTGTAGCCGCCCTGAAGTGAGCACTGGCCAGCCCTAGGTTGGGCACCAAAACTGCAGAGGAGAAATACTTTCCTTTCTTCCTTTACAAAATTTTTGGCTGACCTAATAATTAACTTGACATGAAACATTAACAGGAGAAAAACAACTTTAATTATGTACCTATGGGAGCTCCACGAGGATGAGAGGCTCTCCCTTGACAGGTAACTGAGGCTTATATGCCGTCCCAAGTAAGAGAAGGGAAATAGGGGTCTGGGACTACAAAGGGGAGGAAGACAATTCACAGGAAAAGGGAGGAGCAAATGTTTGGTAAACAAATGTTTGCCATACCATTTGGAGAAGTCTTTCTCATGTAAAAAAAAAAAAAAAAAGTTTTCTTTGGTAGTAACTCTTCCTATCACAGACATCCTATTTAAATTCTTTTAGACAGTTAAGGGGGAGGTAAAAGCTCTTGAGTGTGCCGGGCCTTGATCGTCTTCAGCTCAAAATAATCCATAGGCCAAAGTGACACATTCTGGGGCCATCAACCCTGAACCCCATCACCTTCAGTTGAGGTCAGGATTTGAACTCTGCAAACCCCTCGGGACCCTAGAACATTGGCCCAGGGCTGTGGCTGTAATGCGTCTTATAGCTTACCCTTAATTTGCTGCTGGCATGAAAATCCTTGGAAATCTTAAATTTTAATCTTAATCTTGGTGGTTTAAGAAATATGAGGGGAAGGGGAACAGATACTGCTTTTGAGCCTTGCGGTTGTCTGGAAAGATTAGGTTTACACTAGAAACTTCTGGTCGTCAAGGTGCAGAAGTGAGGAGACCACTCCATTGTTTACAGAGCCAGGTAATAAAACCTTCAAAACCTGGAAAGTAGTAATAGTAGAAAGATCCTGAACTTTGCAAACAGTCTTAAAATCTAGTTCTAGCTCTACCATTTGTTAGTCATTTGGCCTTGAGAAACTTCCAACACCACGAACTCAGCTTCCTCATTTGAATATGGGGATAAAAATAAACACTTTGAAGGGGTGTTGGAGGACAAATAAAATAATGTACATAAAGTACTTGGCTCATAGCAGGTGCTCCCAAAATATTTGCTCTCTCTTCTAAACCTTGAGGATTCCACCACTGTTATGTTTTAAAACATCCTTTTAAACAATAGAAGCCTTTGTAAAATTGTCAGGCATTCTGCCTTAGAAGCTGTGAGATTTGCAGGATGTAATTGGATATCATTTTCATAACTCTATGAATTGTGTGGTCCTACTGGTCAGGAAGAATATGGAAAGAAGATAGAATTCCATAGATGTCAAAAGTCATTGGAGCTAGACGGAAAAGAAATTAATATATCCTAGACAAAGGAAGGCAAAATCGAGTCACGTGACAGCCTGAGTCAGTTGCAGGCTTCCATGAGTAATCTGGGACTGGGTTTAGTGGGATAAAATGAGTGTAAGCAGAAGTGATACCCTGGTAAATAGCCATGTGGCCATACCAGTTTGTGGAGCTCTGTATGCAAGTCTGACCACCTATAACAGGATGAAGTCCAGGTGTGGGCTACAAATAGGGCAGGCAGAAATCCAGGCTACAATCCTAGCTAAAATCTCTGAATTCTCCCCAAATTGCTCGAGATGGCACTATTAGTTCCTTAGTGGATAAGCATCTTTCAACTCTGGGAAAAATTAGAATTAAGAATAGAAATGTTTAAGAGATTCACACTTAGAACATTAATATTTATGTATTTAGAATAAATCTGTGCCTATTTGGTAGTATAAGTATTTGTAATACTCAAAAGAAGTTGCTGGGCCTATTATAAAATACACCTGCACTAAAAAAACCCCGATCTGAAATATATGAGTAATTTTGACTTGTATATTTAAGTGTAATCTTTCTAAGGTTAGGTACAGTATTGGAACCATTAAGAGTACTTAAGAATCACCATCTATGTAAGTTTATTTTATTAAATTTGTAAAAGTTGCTAGAAGTTGAGAAAGCTAGGGGCGCCTGGGTGGCACAGCGGTTAAGCGCCTGCTTTCGGCTCAGGGCATGATCCCGGCGTTATGGGATCGAGCCCCACATCAGGCTCCTCCGCTGGGAGCCTGCTCTTCCTCTCCCACTCCCCCTGCTTGTGTTCCCTCTCTCGCTGGCTGTCTCTATCTCTGTCAAATAAATAAATAAAATCTTAAAAAAAAAAAAAAAAAAAAGAAGTTGAGAAAGCTTATTTTGTCAAGATATTGAAGGACTTCAAATGAGATTAAAATATTCAATTAGTAAATGGAGTTTAAAAGCTTAGAGGTATATAAGTCTATAAATGGGCCTAATTATTAATTAAAGGCTTCCTTAAAAGTAATTGACACTTACTAAACTTGTAAATAGAATAATAAGATTTATAAATTGAACTTTAAGGAAAAACAAGGCTTCTGAATTTAAAACATTAATAAATTAAATGTTAACTTTTAAAAACCAAAGATGGGGGCTCCTGGGTGGCTTAGTCAGTTAAGCATCTGCCTTCAGCTCAGGTCATGATCCCAGAGTCCTCGGATTGAACCCCGCATCAGGCTCCCTGCTCAGGGGGGAGCCTGCTTCTCCCTCTGCCTGCTGTTCCCCTTGCTTGTACTCTCTCTGTCAAATAAATAAATAAAATCTTTTAAAATAAATAAATAAATACATACATACATACCAAAGATGCCTCTGAATAATATTTTCTGTACATGAAATATTTGTTGTTCCTGAGAGTGGGAAAAAAAATCTCCTGTTCGGGGGAAGAAAAAGGAAATCTTAAGAAAAAAATCAGACTAAATAAAGCAGATACTCTAGCTGAAACAGAAGTAGAGCCTGAGCCTGAATCCAGCTTACTGGTCTACCTCTTGGCATCTCTCAATGCCAAACTGATGCACATCCCACCACCACTGCCACCCTCTCCCCATCCACATTTGGCTTATCTCTACCCAGTGGGGAGAGAAGCTGAGTAGCACAGGGCAGGTCAACGGGGGAGACATACCAAGGAATGTAAAGATCATCAATTTTGAATTCACACAGACCTGAGTTTGAGTAACCGTCTCTGAGAACTTAGAAAAAGTATCTAAATTCTCCGAGGTTCAGTTTCCTCTTTTCTAAAGTGGAATGTTTTAAATGTTTATGCCAGGGGTCATTAAGAAAAGTACATGTCATCCTGTATTTTCTTAACTTTCACCACTAGTCACGGGGGGTATGATTGGGAATGAGACACAGCCCTGCCTTCAAGAACAGCTAAAGTGATGATTGCATTTATGATTAGTGCTTAACCAAAGGCTGCCACACCTATAGTTCACCATCACATGGAGGAAAGCAACCCTGCTGCTGAAGTCAGAAAGATCTGGGGTAGAGCTTAGCAGTGCCACTTATGGGGCAGCTATGTAACTGTGGCCTCCGCACTTGTTTCCTCTTCTGCAGATGAGGACAACTGACTGTAATACAGAGTAGTGGAGGGACTCAAACGAGATGGTGTGTGTGTAACGACATCCGGTACAGTGCCCAGCACACATAAGGGATTCTCGCTGTATTTTAGATCCTATATGCATATGGCAGGTTTCTCCTGGCCCCACTGGACTGCACACAACCCCCAAAGTACAGGGCTAACCCCAGGTCAATGTCGTGTTGACCGCCAGGGATAGAGAGAATTTTGGAATTGCTGCTGGCCAGAAAGCCTGGCATTCTCTCCTGTACCCATGGCCCTGACTGACCCTGAAGAATCAAGTTGTTGGGCTGGAACAGATAGACCGACATCTGGTTCCATTCAAAGTTTCTCTCCATTTCGCCTCCTTAGAAGTTCATATAAAAGGCTGCATCCATACCTGCCCACTGCTAACCCCAGCTCTTTTTCTTCCAAAATTTCCTAGTAGAGATACTGTCTGTGACCTTCACATTGCACTCATTTTTCTGGGCACCTACATAACTTCACACACCAAATTTAAGGTCCTAATAGTGATAGGTCTTTAGGAATGTTGTGATGGCTGGTCAGCCCAGAATTCACACCAAGCCCCCAGCAAGATGCTCCTAGTACCAGCAAGATACTCCCCTAGTGAAGATACTTCTTTTTAGAGCCCCCCTTCCTGGGCACAATCTTCTCACCCAAGTAGCTAAAGTTTGAACCCTGGGACTCAGGGAACAAAATTCTCAGTAGTCCTTTGTGCCACAAACATCTTGCCATGTTCCCCTGGTGGGAGGTGTAGGAGAGGAACACTTTCCCCTTTTTTCCCTTCTAGGTTCTTTGGCTGGTCTAATACTTAAATTGAGATAGAACAGATTAATAGAAGAAAAACAAACAAATTTAATTTTCTACATTCAGGAACCCTGAAGCTATGAGGCTAAAAGACAGTCAAACAATTGAGGTTTATATGTCCTCGTGAGCTAAGGAGAAGGGGGAAGGGATCTTGGCTTCAAAGGGAAGGAAGACAATCCACAGGAAGATGGGAAGAGCAAATGTTTGGTAAAAAAATAAATAAATAAATGAAAAAAATAAATGTATTTACCATGTACGGACAACGGAACAGAGAGAGGAATCCTAACAAACAGGCCCTTCCAAACTCCTCCTAGCCTACCACACCGAGTCCAGACTCCTTGTGGTTATCTCTGGTGATAGCCCTTTCTGAGACCAGACCCCCCAACTAAATTCTTTTAGGCAGTTAAGGGAGAGGTAAAAAGCTCTTCCTGAGTCTTTCAGGCTTTGATTGTCCAGTTTGAAATAATCCACACGCCAAAGTGGCACATTCTCCAGTGGCCTGCCCTAAACTCCTTCAAAAGCAAGCCCGAAAATGATAGAACTACTTGGACTGTGGCTCCCCCTCAGGTTTCCATTCTTTCCTCTCCCATTTTTCCCACTAGACACAAAAGGAGTTATCCAATCATTTTTCCAGAAAGGCTATTCTGATACCTGAACCCTCTGAGCCAAGAAACTATCCCTTCCAGAGAGAGAGAGAGCGAGCTTACAGTGGATGTTTGCTTTGCTGTCTGCTTCCAATCACCCTTCCAGTAATGATACCTGGAATTTCCTCTGAGGAAACCCCTCTCCACTCTCAGTCCAGATGCCCAGGTGAAACTGCCAGGGCGAACCTGGAGAAGGAGAGTCTTAGTCAGTCTGGGGTTCCATAACAAAATACCATAGATTGAGCGGCTTAAGCAATGAGAAGTTATTTCTTACAGTCTGGAGGCTGGGAAGCCCAAGATCAAGATGTCAATCAATGTGGGTCCCCATGAGGCCTCTCCTCTGGCTTGCAGATGGCTGCCTTCTCACTACATCCTTACATGGCAGAAAGAGGAACCTTTCTGGCCTCTTCTTATAAAGGCACTAATCTCATCATGAGGACCCTGTCCTCGTGGCCACATCTAAATTTAACTATCTCCCAAAGGCCCCCATCTCCAAATACCATCATACTAGAGGTTAAAGTTTCATCATATGATGATGGTGAAGGGAGACAACTCAGACTGTAGCAGAGAGCCTCACTCTTCCTCCCCTCCCGTTCCTGGTTCAGAGCCAAACAAAGAACATAATCAGAGGCAATGAGGCCAAGCCCTTGCCCTTCTCTGGATGACTGAAACCACAGACAATGAAGCCCGAGCTGTAGGCAGCCATCTTGACACCACAGAGAGGACAGAAAAGCTGACAGAAAGAGAGAACAAGTCCTAATAACACCTGGCATGAAGCCAGACCGACCTTACCCATCTATATGCTTTAAATTTTATCAGGCAAAATAATCCCTCTTGGCAATTTAGGTTAAGCTTTTATGACTTGCAACCCAAAAAGTCCTAACTTCTGCATATCTATACCAGTTCATCCAGTGGTGTTCTAAAGAGAGCTTCACGAGAACCAGTTGACCAGGTGTTAAGCATGGCCATTATTAATAATTAAATCATGCAAACCTATGAGCAAATCAATAATATTTATAGAAGGTAATAAATACTTAAAACCCATCACTTCCTAATAAGTATACAGTCACTTGTGTTTTGAGTTTTTCTCCATCTACTGTATGTGCGTGGTGGAAAAACTGTAGAGAGGGATGCTGTTGCCTATGTCTTCCCAGCTCTGTATTCAGTGGTATCACTCTGGGAGCTTGAAATTAACAGGGCGCAAGTCCTTTCACCACAAATATTGACAGCACTGCAAATCAAGGCCTAACTTATTGGCTTGTTGATTGCCTGGGCTTAAGGAAATAGTGCAGAGCGTGTCAATAATGTAGATTAAGTTGAAAGTGCTTCATAACTGTGATTGTTACATTGTGACAAAACAAAAACTTGAGGAATCTTCTTCCAGTGTTTGAAAACTATTATTTGAGTGAGCAAAGACTATCTGTGGCCAATGCCACGGCCTGGCAGCACTGTGCTAGTCTTTAGCAGTCAAAATGAATAGGACACAGACGGCCCTGAGCTCAGGGTGATTTGTTGTAAGCCAAGTACCCCAGAAGAGCCAGCAGTAAAAATCATCAAGAACTGTATCATTTCATTGTAAAGACAAGCCCAGCACACAGAAAATACAGTGGAGTCTCTAAGTCAGGCGTGGTAAGTATCTACTATGCACGCCACCACCTCCCTGTCCACACCTGTGTGCGTAAGCGCCGGCACCCTGCCTAGGAGAGCACTCCCGGCAGCCACCGCTCTGCTCATCATGGGTGCCATGACACAGGAGTATAAACCATGGACAGCCCAGGTTAGAAGTTCAGAGGCGAGACCAGCCGGAACTGCGTTATCTGAGACAGGCTTCATGGAAAAGAAACTTGAAAAGGGTCTTGGAGGATGAGTAAGGAACTTGTTAGAAATGCAAAGTCCCAGGCCCCTCCCCAGGTCTACTGAATTAGAAACTCTGATAGTGGCCCCAGGACTCTTGTTTTAACAAGCCCTCCAGGTGGTTCTAATGTCTGCTGACTGGGAGAACCACTAGACTAGGCCCTGGCTTCTTCTCCAGCTGCTTTCTCTCCCGTGTCTCTCTGGTGGATCCTTGCGACTGTGCCATGCAGTAGGTAGGCAAGCTAGAACATTCATCCTTCTTACACGGGTGAGAAGAGCAGTTCAAAGACATTACAGGACTCACCCAGGACCACAGAGCCAAAGTGCAGCAGAGCCTGGGCTCCAGCCAGCTCTCCAGGTGCCAGACAAGTGTTATTTCCATCAGCCCTAAGGTAAGAGCATAACGATGGCATGATTCCCCCCAGCCCCCAGCCTCCTAATTTCCTCTCTCACCTTCCCAAGGAGTTGGCCAGCTTCCTGACAACAGGCTGTGAAGAAAAGCCCTGTGGGGTGATGACAGCTGCCTGACAGAGGAAGGTGATAGGGCTTGGTGCAGGGTCCCCACCATGCTCATACCTGCAAGGAATGAAAGTGAACTTCAAAGCCAGCACCACCCAGCCGGGCCCAGGCCTCCAAAAGCCTCAACTCATCAGATGCCACGGCCCAGAGCTGGCTAATGGCAAGAATGTGGAAACTCAGCTTCCAACGAACCCCAGGAACAGAGCCATGAAAGCTGGTCCAGGATCCAGCTCTTCGTGCCAAGCCCTCTCAGGCAGAAATGATCAGGTTTAAAGAGGAACTATCTCCCATCCAAGGCCAAGCTGACAGGTCAGCCTGGGGGAGTGGAAAGGGCGTGGTCTCTCGAGTCCCACATACCTGGGTCTCAAATCAGTTCCACCGTTTACAAGCTCTGCAGAGCAGCCTCCTTACCTTCTCTGAGGCAATCTCTTCCTATGCAAAACGGGGACACAAATACCCACAGTTTGTGTGAAGGGAGCGAAATAACATATGCAAAAGTGCTGGCAGAGGCCTTGGCCGTTTCCTTCCCTCACTCTTCCCTTTGGGAGTCTCCTTTCTCCATCTCCATGGATTCTGAGAAGGGGATGCCAAGTTGCTAATGAACCAGGCTAAAGGGGAACAGCTCTGCCTACAGCAGAAGACAACCGCTAAAAGCACCTTCTAGCATTAGATCATAAATCTGTCTTATGTTGAAACTGTATTTGTGGGCTGTTAGCTCTGTTAAGAGTGTATCTTACTGCCTTATCCAGCATTCAGCACTCACTATGCACAATAATGAGCTGCTTTGTAACTTATGCAATATTGGGTATGAAGAAATTAATCAGGAATTCGCCAGAATTCTCCAATCATCTGAAATGAATCAGTAATTCTCAGTAATCAGTAATTCCCTGGCAAACTACATCCACAGGCCAAATCCAGCCAAGCGCTTCTTTTTGTAAATAAAGTTTTATTGGAACACAGCCATGCTCATTTATCCACATATTATCTGTGGCTGCTTTCACACTACAAAGGCAGGGTTGGACTGCAAGGGCTGAAATATTTACTATCTGGCCCTTTCCAGGATAAATTACCCACTCCTGCTCCAAAAGAAAGCACAGATAAATTGAACTGTTGCAGTTCAAGTTCCCCAAAAAGTAGACTCTGAGAAAGAGTTTAGGGTTCAGGATGTTAAATAGGGAATGCCTCTGGGATCCACAGCTCTTGAAGGGAGAGAGAGGAAGCTGCAGTAGGCACAGGGAGAAGTCCGGCTACGATGCAGGTCCAGCAGCCCCAGCCGACTCCACAGGGAATGCCGGAGCAAATGACCCCTCAGAGTTGGCCTGAAAGGGCCGAAATAGCTGCACTTTTACCCTCTGCCTTGATCAGTCATTGGAAGTGGGCAATCCCCTGGAATGTGTGCCCGCGGGTGAGGCAACTCCCAATGGGGCTGAGTGCTGGAGGCTGTCTACTGACATCACTCCCAGAACCGAGGGCAACAAATCCTCCCTTGCATCTCTATGCCCAGCCCAGCCACTCAAGCTTGCTTGCTTTCTTTCTTTTTTTTTTTTTTTTTTTTTTTTTTAGGTATGGAATGCTTTACGAATTATGTGTCATCCTTGTGCGGGGGCCACGCTAATCTCTGTATCATTCCAATTTTAGCAAATGTGCTGTCAAAGCGAGCACCCCCTGAGCTTTTTAAAGTTTTCCTCCACCACCTTCCAGAAGTGTCCCCCACTTCTACACCAGCGAGTCAGCTGTCTTCTGAACCCCCAGTGGAAGTGGTGGGTGTCATCAGTGGAACACAAAGTCAAAGTGGACAGGGTGTTCAGAATAACAACTAAAATATCCCCTTAAATGTATTCCCAGTGATATTCTTGAAAAATTTTATGTCCATCAGCTTTATTGGAAATCATAGAGAAACAGGCTATGAATCCATAAATGCCATTCTCGGGAAAAGCGGACTTTCTTATTTCTATCAGAACAACACCCAGACTTTTTGATAGAATGGTGAGATCTAAGATATATAATGTATATAAGATATAAAATGTTTTATATAAAAAAGATACAATGAGAGTTAAGGTACAAAATGTCACTAGTTATTAGTGCAATAGCACAAGAGCAAGAGATTTTGAGTCTACAAACCTAGGTTCAGTTCCCCACCTGCCACTTACTCCGGACAATCCCTTTACCCTCCCAATGTGTTTGCTCATCTGTGAGATGGGACTATGATACTCTACCCCCCTCACAGTGTTCTCACAGAATCAGAAGAAATGATAGATGTGAACCAGTGATGGAATCTGGAAAGTTCTCAAAAAATATTTTTTGTCTATGTCTTCTGTAACACCACCTTCATCACTATCTTGAAATTCAATTCAAATATTTAATTGCTTCAGTTCTGTTTTTTAGTTCTTCTCTGGTCTTACCAAGTATATCATCAATATTTCGTCATACACAGAACACGTATTTTAAAAGATTTTTATTTGCTCTTGGTCTTCCTATGCACATAAATATACATGCACACATGTATATGTACATGCAAATACCAGCCCCATATGATATTTCCTTCCCAAGACAAGTATCCCAGAGAATACATAGGCATTGATAGTCACAACTGTTGACAAAGGATGTTGGAGAAAATATCAGTGAACACTCAAAGCCCTACCTCTTCATAGTCTTGCCCCCATTGACATCACATGAGGTCTCACCAAACTCTAGGAGCCCACTGAATGGCCTAGCATACTGAGGTTTTGTCCTACCATGTTTTCCTGAGCTATAAGTGGCCAGATATACTACAGTAAGATCTAGAGCTTAACTCTATTCTGTCTTGTGTCTCAGTTGGCACACCTGTTCTGTCAATGAGTCGTTTTCCTTTCTGTATTTCTTCTTCATTCTCTCTTTTAGACTATCTCTTCACTCCATGAATGCACATAATAATATATATCACTTGTTTCTTGGGTTGCATATGCCAAGGGGAAGAGAGCACCATAATAATAGCATAACCAGCGTGACTCAGGCTCTGCCCACTTCTATTTAATCTGTCAAAATCTCCATTTATCATGAAAAGTCCCGCATAACCGGTTATGGAAGTTCTTAGAAAGTGCTTTCACACTGCTGTATTTCCCAGCCCTCTCAGCTACTATGGGGCCCCTTCATTTTCTTTCTCTTCTGCTCTAAGTCTGTAAAGCTCTGTGAAGGTGTCTTGGCTCTGCTCGTGAATGCCTGGTGAAGTCCTTCTGGGACTAACAGGGGGTGGAAGTCAGTGAGGCTGCAGTCCAACCTCAGGAGAAGTGCTTCCCCACCACCTGTTACCGAAGCAGGACTGTCTTCTCCTCCTCAGTCTAGCCCTCTTTCAATTTCATGTCCTTCATTGTTTCTTTTAGCTGCAGTCCCCTCTCCCTTCCTTAGCAATCAGGGGCAGGACCTGCCGTGGGAGGGATTGGCCCTGGACAGCTGTCTGAGTTTCAAACTCCATCCACTTCAACGAACCAACCTCCTCACAGACACCTGTGGCACCATAAGTGGGCCGGGCATGCTCACCTGGGCTCTGGCTTCCCTCACGAGAACCCTGGGTCCTTGCTGCCTCACGTGCCCACCCCGTCAACAAACATTTGTTGAGTAACCACACAGGCAGGCCCAGCGTCAGACAGTGCGTAAACCTGAGCATCTCTGTCTCAAAGTGATTCAATAACTTACTCAGAAAGAGATCCCTCTCAACGGGAACATCTGGAATGTTTCAATAAAAGAAGTGTCCTCTCAGCTGGTTCTTAAAGGTTTGGTGGAATTTTAATTCCTATGTATGATTCTTAGTACAAAAGTAATACATTTTCATTGTGGAGATTTTAAAAATACAGAAAAGCACAAACATGCAAATTAAAAAAAAAAAAAGCCCACAAATCCCACCACCTCAATATAAAAACACCATCAACATTTTGGTGCACATCCTTATAAACATTTGTCTACTAATCACCACATCTAAAAGAACAATTGGGACTCTACCGTTTAGACACCTGCATTTTTATAAATGACATTGCATTTAATCCTCACAATAGCCCTGCAAAGTAGGGAGTGTTATCAATCCCATTTTATAAGAATAGCTTGAGGGACAGAGAGTTTAACTTATCCAAGTCACATGACAGAGCCAAAATGCACGTCCCAAATGTCTTTCTCCAGAGTGCATGCTTAGCTTCCTCCAGCTGCCCCCCAGCCCATGAGCTGGGCCATGCAGATGGCAGGGCATGGAGAGAAAAGGTAGGAATCCCTGCGAGGGACTGGTCTTAAAGAAATACATGCAGCCTGATTCCAGCATCCAGACCCCAGCTGTGCGCTGTCCCACAGACAAGGAAATGCAACCCTGTAGAAAACAGAAGAGGGACTTTGAGACAAAGAAGGAACAGTGGGCATATTTCTTCTTGGGACTGTTGGGATCCTTGATTGGGATTTGGTGACTGCTTCTATCTAGGGCGTAAAGGATGGGGAGAAATTTTTAAATGACTAATTTTCCAGCCTGGGTAGTTGGAAGAAGGCTGGTCCCATAAATAATACCAGTTTTATAGCCTGCTCAATAATACACATAACCTCTACTAGGCAAAAACTATTCCCTCAGTTTAGACTCACCCCTAACTCAGGACTCATGCACCGTGTGTTCCGGGGAGGTCTCATCAAATCTATAATCCATGTCACTGAGGAGAGCTGGCCCTGGCTAAAAATCTCACGGGAGCCAGCATGGAGGCTGGAGCACCTCATTTGTGCAAGCCCGGGCTTACGCACACTGTGTTTTCCCACAGTGGCTTCTCTGTAACCAGCAGGGCATCTGGAACAGGCACCAGGCTAAGATGCGGTCGAGCAGGATGGACCCCTCCCCCCTCCACACCAAGTGGACTTCAGTTCTGCCCGAGCAGGGATGGGAACAACAAGCTTTTGCCAAAAGAAAAGAAGAAATCAAAACATAAAATGTACTTCTTCCCTGGGCTGCATGTTCCTGGCTTGACTTATATCACTTAGGTAACAGTGATATTAATTTTTAGAACAGCACAGAGGGTTTCAGGCAAGGCCAGAAATGCCAGCCTGGGATTAGGTCCCCTAGAGTTCTGACACCAAAAGCAAGGGAAGGAACATGGCTGTGTGGGAGTCAGGAATGTCTCTTCTGATTCCAGCGTCCAGACCCTAGCCGCACCCTGCCCCACAGACGAGGAAATGCAACCCTGTGCACACCGGTGGAAGGGGGACTTTGAGATAAAGAAAGAACAGTGGGCACATTTCTTCTTGGGACTGTTGGGATCCTTGAACCCTTTGCAGGTCTGGCTGACAGTTCATCTTTGATGGAGAAAACAGTGATTCACTGGACGAAGAGTTCCGGTTCAACTACTGGCTGAATACACAGCACCCAACTCCACCATCCATATCCCCCGAGCCCAAGATAATTTGTTTTGTTTTTTTTTTTTTTTAAGATTTTATTTATTTACTTGACAGAGAGACAGCCAGCGAGAGAGGGAACACAGGCAGGGGGAGTGGGAGAGGAAGAAGCAGGCTCCCAGCAGAGGAGCCTGATGTGGGGCTCGATCCCAGGACTCTGGGATCACACCCTGAGCTGAAGGCAGATGCTTAATGACTGAGCCACCCAGGCGCCCCTTGTTTATTTTTTCTATCACATTTTCTAAAGCTTGCCACTTTCCAGAAATTCACCCTCAGGGAGTTAATTTTTACATAATTGTTAACTTTCTTTCTTTCTTTCTTTCTTTCTTTCTTTCTTTCTTTCTTTCTTTCTTTCTTTCTTTCTTTTTTTAAAATTAAAGCTGCTCTCCATTTCTGGATGACATTTGATGACCTGCATGAGTAGAAAAGATTAACTTTGCCCTCTTTGACTCTGAAAACTTGGCAACAGAGTCAAATTCTCTCCAGGTCTCTCTAGTGTGAAACTTCCTGTAATCCTTTTCCCTAACACATACCACAAATCACTCACACAGATGCTTCAGAGAGAAGGCCAGGCCCTTACAAATATCCTACAGAGAGCCTTCTTCGGTCCTGTTTCTTCTAAATTTTTTCAGTTTCTGAGCTTTGCTCTTTCCTCTACATTTTATCCCACTGAATCAATCCAGTGTGTCCTCTACTATGTATTGGGACAGATAGTGCCCAATAAATATTGATAGATGGAGTAATTTGAATCAATCCCTACCCGTCTTTTCCTTTTTCATTCTTTTTCTTTGTCTTTACCACTGATTCCATATTCGATGGGCTTCCAACTGGGCTTTATCCCTGCTCACTGAGACTGAGCAAGTCGCCCCTTACCTATACCAGTGTCTATCACTACTTTAATCAAAAATTTCTTTAAAAAAAAAAGATTTTATTTATTTATTGGTCAGAGAGAGAGTGAAAGAGCACAAACAGGGGAGCATCAGACAGAGGGAGAAGCAGGTTCCCCCCTGAGCAGGGAGCCCCATGTGGGACTTGATCCCAGGACCCTGGGATCATGACCTGAGCCAAAGGCAGATGCTTAACCGACTGAGCCACCCAGGCATCCATCATTATCAAAATGTTCTTAACAAAACAAACTTCGTTGCACCCACACCAATGAAAGCCCATTTTCCTTTTGACATTCAATAGTAAATCATCATTGACTACCTACCCTGTTCCGGGCATCATTCTAACAAAACAGATAAAATCCCAAATCCAAAGGAGCTTACATTCTAGTAGCAGGAAACCAACAATAAGCAAATAGATAAACCAATAAATAATATGCTCAGAAGAAAAATAAAGCAGAGTCAAGGGCCAGAGTGACGGGGGTTGGCTAGGTCTTTTCCGAGCCTTAGTAAAGATCATCACTTGTCCTCATATTTATCAAAAGCCTAAGCCTCTCACTCCTTTGGCGGCAGGCACAGGCGCTCTGAGATAGCGGAGCCACATCTATTTCTGCCAACCAACCTTCAAATGGCAAGAGCAACAATGTCCACTTTATAAGGATTGAATGAAGTAGGTGATCCTTGTAAAGTGCTTAATGCAGTGTCTGGTACACAAAGCGTAAGCAGAAAAGGGCAGCCAGAAAAAAATGGGAAGGAGCGGGAGCCGCCTTTGGCAAAGTCCATCTCATTTGCACTAATTTTAGCTTGCTCTCCATATTATTTGTGCTTCCTCCAGGCAGCCCATAGCTTTATGAGCAATTGACCCTTGAACTGAGAAGCTGCTCCAGATAAAGACCTCAGCTGAAAGTGACATGATAAATAAATGGCACGGTTTAGAGAGGACTGCAGGCTGAACTTGACAGTAGCTGGTTTGTCTCACTTTCCTCTCTGGGGCTTCTCTTCACCCTCTGGAACTCACTAGTCATCTGACATACGGGCAAACCTGGAAGTGAGGGAGGTAAAACCTCACAGGGCAACTTGGATCATGGGCACGGGAGCCAATACATAAGCTACTCTACTTCTGGTCTTAAGGCAAAAGAGTCTGAGGCTTATTCTACAGTTTCTCAGAGACTTCCCGCAAAAGGACGGAGCCTCAGCCACCCACGGCAGTGACCAGCTCAATGATACATCCTGTCTTTCCCTCTTTCCCTGTTCTGTCTCGTGGTCCCAATGCAACACCTGTTCACTGGAATCATTTCCCAAAATAATTATCTTTACAAGACCCTCAATTCAGGAAGAGCTCCACTAAGACAGGCATACTATCCATGCAGTGGTCTTTCCTTTCAGAATCTACCTCCTAATATCATACATATTAGATATATATTGTATATATATGAAATTACCCATGATCTCTTCTCTTCTTCATAGCTTCTTCAAGTTAGAGAGTCTCCATTATCAGATTAACCCACAGTTTCTCTATCAAGGATCTCTTAAACTGCCCTTCCAGCATATATTTGGATCCAGCTTGGCCAAGCTGATCATTACTGTTTTGTATATGTAAGCAAAACCCCAGAAGCATATCACTTGCTATAGAAATTCTCTTTGGGGGTGCCTGGGTGGCTCAGTCGTTAAGCGTCTGCCTTCAGCTCAGGGAGTGATCCCGAGGTCCTGGGATCGAGCCCCACGTCAGGCTCCTCCGCTAGAAGCCTGCTTCTTCCTCTCCCACTCCCCCTGCTTGTGTTCCCTCTCTCGCTGGCTGTCTTTCTCTCCGTCAAATAAATAAATAAAATCTTAAAAAAAAAGAAAAGAAAAAGAAATTCTCTTTGATCCAAAATGTTTACATTGCTTCTTCTAGAGAAGACAAGATTTCAAGTTGGAAAACTCATTTGGAAGGTTGCAATGAACTTCTGTATTTTAGGGTGCAGACTATCCCTTAATTCTTGAAGCAACATTTTGATGACCATTTGATGAATATATATATATACACACATATGCAAATGCTTCAGACTGAGATGTAAAATATTCTGTTTGGGTATATCAGTTGAGAATAACTAGCAAAATTATTGGCCTGCAGCATTAGGGTTTTTTTTCCCCTAAATCTAGATTTAAGCTGTCTTATAACTAAACGTTTTTATTTGCCCTTGGGAAGAAGCAAAAAGACAACAGCCCAGAAAAGCAACAAGATGGCAAGGAGTGACCAGCAGAAGTGGAGCCCTGTCCCAGGGCCAGAGACTATCAGATTGCCTGGTTAGAATGGGAGGGTTTGGGAAACAGCTTCCTTAAGGTTCCAAAAAAATTACTTAAGGATGAAACCCTAAAAAAAAAGCTGAGCTTCTTTCTTTTTTTTTTTTAAGATTTTATTTATTTATTTGACAGAGATAGAGACAGCCAGCGAGAGAGGGAACACAAGCAGGGGGAGTGGGAGAGGAAGAAGCAGGCTCATACCGGAAGAGCCTGATGTGGGGCTCGATCCCAGAACGCCGGGATCACGCCCTGAGCCGAAGGCAGACGCCCAACTGCTGTGCCACCCAGGCGCCCCAAAAATGCTGAACTTCTTGATGGCAGCATAGAGACCTAGATTCTTGTTATTTGGGCATTAATGTCTTCTAAATGTGGAAAGACAGAAATATCTTGATTACCCATGATCCCCAGCACTCCTATACCCCTTTCTTTTCCCTTCCTCATGTGGACAAGAGAAATCAAGGATTTACTAACTCAGAGCATGTTGTACCATGTCTTAAGCTTTATAGGTATTTGTTGAGTATTTATTGAGTGAATGGATGAAATAGACCAGCCTCTATCAGCAAATACAAAACGATCTGAATATTAAGTAAGAAAGCATAAAAAAAGAGAAAAGGGGAGTTTTGTTCAACTACTACTCAATTTCCTTTCTAGCATTTCTCAGTAGGCTCTGATAACCATTAGTTCTTTGGTATGAAAATAAATGATGGAGTGTGGAGGGAGAATATATGTGTTAAATATGTTTGGGAATACTGGTTAAATAAGTAAAAAGGGCTTTAGGTTTTTTTTTCAGTATAGGAATTCTCAGCTTTTAGAACACTAACATATACTACAAGAGTATATACTATGTTCTGTTTCTGTATGTACGGTTGACCCTTGAACAACAAGATTTAAACTGCATGGGTCCACTTATATGCAGATTTTTTCAATAAATACAGTACAGTACTGCAAATGTATTTTCTCTTCCCTATGATTTTCTTGATAACATTTTCTTTTCTCTAGCTGACTTCCTTGTAAGAATATCATACATAATACATATAACATACAAAAGATGTGTTAATCGACCCTTTATGGTATCAGTAAGGCTTCCGGTCAACAGTAGGCTATTAGAAGTGAAGCTTTTGGGAGTCAAAACTTATATGTGGATTTTAGACCACACAGGTCAGCACCCCTAACCCTGCATACTATCTTGCAAGATGCTTCTTCAGTATTTAATCATGACCTTTTTTAGAAAAGCATCTTGCAAGATAGTATTTCTTGGGGATACAGTTCCCTGGAACACACTTTGGGAAACACTGGTTCAGTACCATCCTGATTTCTTTTTGGCTTTTGATTCATACTGTGTTTTCCTGGCCCTTAGACAAAGATCATTCTGTACTCATTCTCCTCACAAATCTTCTTATGTAACTGGAAATCACTGAGTGTTCCCAAATATCCTCCTTTCTTCTGCACCCCAACTTTGAAGTTTAATTTAGGCCTGGACCTCCAAGAGGGAGGTCTTCTCAGACATCTTAATGACTTTCTAAGAGTCTTACAGAGTCCCTTAATTTTAAACCATAACCTATAAAACAAGTTATCTACCCACTCATGCATCAAAAAATATATATGAAGAACTTTTTATCCACAAAGCACCTTGGAGATAAATAGTTATATAACACAGATCCTACCTTAAGGAGTATATAATTCAATGATAACTGTAACTTCAAATTAAAAGGCTTGGGAATGATATAAACCTGATTTTGTGGTCTTGGGCAAGTTACTTAACATTTCTATTGGTACCACACCTGTAAAATAGACATAATTATATCTACTTTCCATCTTTGTCATGTTGACCAAATGCAGTGAAGTACACAAAACTATCTAGCCTAGTGCACATTCTGGCACTAGAAATTTAATAGCGTTAATAGTAAGAGAACCCCTTAGGGTCTACACAGCAGCATTACCCAGAAACACGACTTGTCCTCAACTGCTTCATTGGAACTTCCAGAAGCTCCCCAAATCACTGAACGACAAGCATGCACTGGGGAAGCGCTACCACTTGTACCACCAGACACCCTCCACCCCGTTGCATTGCTTGCTAGCTAAGGCAATAGTGAACCAAAGAGGAGGTTGCCTTAGCCAAGACTGGCTGGTTGGTCTCTCCAGTCCACTAGCCTGGCCCAGCCTTTGTGGTCTGGTCTGGTTCTCACAGTTATTTACAACAAATTTTCACAGTATTAGTAGGGCATTTTTTGTCTTTATCTGCTTTTGACAAATGAGTAATCTTAGGCTCTGAAAAAATAAATGCCTTGGCCCAGATCACCCTGCTAATAAGTGGCAAAGCTAAGATGACTCTATTTCGTGAGGTCAATAGCACATAAATAACAAGAGAAAAGGTGGAAGGTTAAGAGGCTGTTGCTTTAATCCAGGCAAGGGGTGGGCCATTGCTAGAATGGAATGGAGAAGAAAGGAAATAATGAAAAACTAAAGTCGACATTTTCGACAGCAGAAAAACCTGGGAATCTTGCAGTATCTGTGAACTTCCAGTCTTTCCCCAAACTACTTCCTCCCTTATCCTCAAAAGGAAAGCACATCCTAGCTAACAGAGACACACGCAGACATCTATGCTTGATTTCAGCCTTCCACTGCCAAATAAGAATGTTAGTTATATTGATTTTTACACAGTCCCTGCCTTCAAAGAGTTAAAAATCAGAAGGGGAAATGAGAGAGACCACAGATAGGACATAAAGTCAAAGGTTCTGTCACACACAATCTGGTTACCTAGACTCCAAGGTTAGTCCTGCCATTAGTTATATGACCTTGAGTAAATGGCAGAACTTCCACTGGATGATCACATTGTCTTCACTCATCACTCATTCATTCATATATTCAATAAATATTTTTTGGTTGCTTACCAGGTGCCAACACAACAGTAGGTACCAGGAATACAAATGTCCCTCAACCCAAGGAGGTTGGTGGCAAACAACCAGACAATTCCAATTCAACAGATTCCTCTTCCTCACCCCCATGACCGGTCAGTCACCAACTCCTAACCATTTTACCTCCAGGATATATCCTGAATCCACTCATGTTTCAGCCCCTCTCCACTACCATCCTGGTCGAAGCCAGGGCTCATGAGTTCAGGCTTGACTAACTCCATCGCCCAAGCAGAAGCCTGATGAGCCAGACAGAGGAGGGTCAACTGTGGTTAGCCACCATTCCTCGGAGCCCTGCCTGCTGCAGGAGTGAGACCACGTCTTCTGGGCAACCGGCACCTTGTGTGCAAAGGCGAGGAGGCCAAGAGCCTTAAGAAGGACATCCTTCGATGCTTGAACATGATATTAGCATTCCAAAGAAACCACAGATTATTAAAAATCACATCATGCGCGTAATTGTTTCAAAGGGAGAGGAAGTGAGAAGCCAGAGAGTTTAAGTATCACAATAACCAAGTTATGTTTCCTGCAGGAATTTTAATAATAAAAATGTTTTTAATAGCTTTAAGTGTTTAGCTGTACAACCAGTACATCAGTATGTAAATCCAGGCTTTGATGATTCTGGCTCTTCTGCTCAGGAAGAATAGCTGTTCTTTTGTCTATCATATCATAGCTTTTTATCCTTCTTTTGAACGGAAAACAAAACAAAAAAACCTCTCAAACAAAGCACATCACCTCCCCACATACAAACCCAGTTCCCCAGCAGAAAAGAAAACTTGCCTCAGTTTCCTGGTCTGTAAAATGAGGATAGGTAATAAGATCCAAGTCGAGGAGTTATAAATACAGTTGCATTGGTGAATATTTGTAACGTGCCTGGAGCTGTGTCCAGCATACAGTGTGTGCTGCGTAAGTGGTGTTAAATTAAATTAAATACTAGATAAATAAGTCATATTATATCTAATTCCTGTTACGAAAATACGTGATGTGGGAGAACTATGTCAGAAGAAAAAATTAAATAAAATGAAAGGGAAAGGGTAGGAAATGAGTCTATCCCAGCACAGCACGTAAGCTATATAAAAGAGGAGGTCAGAAAGCGAGTCCCTCTAGAAATAAAGTATATTAGACCAAATATGCATATTCCTGAATAAGCGTGTTATGTGCACGATACATATATCTACAGACATCTACACGCATCAGTATATAACTCCTAGCTGACCTACTTCAAGACCAGAGTCTGAATCGGAGGCAAAAATGAGAAATTCATTAATTGTGCCCTACTTCTCTATAATAACACACAAGAGGTTACAAACCTCAAATTGGGTCCAGTCCCAGAATTTGGTCAGTAAATTGAAAACAATAAGAACATAAAATGACTGAGATTCTCCATCTGCAGAAATAAAGCACTCCGGAGATGTTGTAAATGTGCTGTTGATGGGAGTAGGGCTTCTCCCCATTTTCCGTCAAGGAGAACAGGATGCCTCACAAATTTAATTAAGGACACCAGAGTCTCCCCCAAGTCCAATCAGAGTGACCCCAGGGTGCCTCCCTGGGAAAACACGTTAGAATGTGGTTTATGGTCACCTACTCAGATGGATTGCAATGAATCTGAGGTAATGTTGTGTTGTCATAACAGAGGGTGGGGGTCCACAGGAGTCAGGAAACTGAAAGCCAAGCAGTGAAACTCTGAGTGTCTCCACCACTGCCCTGGGCTCTGTTTCTAGATCATCAGTACTGTAGGATTGAAGCATCCCTCCAAGACGGCCAGTAACCTTTGGTCTAACTAAGATCTCCAAGGAAAATGGAAACTGTCCTTCAGTGTCCTCAGTGATGGGCCTTGCAAAGATCAGTATCCTCTCTTGGCTCCCTAACCAGAAACTCCCCTGCTGTAAATTTAAAAATTTAATTGGTAAAGAACAAATTCTGCAGACAGGCTGCCTGAGTTTGAATCCTGGGTTTAGCCTTTAATGGTTGGAAGACATTGAATAAATCATTTAGCATCTCTTGGTCTCAGTTCCTCACTGACACGAGGACAACAAGAGTACCTACCTCATGGGCTGTTGGGGGAGATCAAAATAGAATAATTCAGGAAATATACTTTCTATTTTGTGCCCAATAAATGCTAGCAATTTTTATTATTGGTTACTGTATTGTTATTGTTGGTCTGGTTAAATCCTGACTAATCATCATAATTCTGTTTGAACACCTCTGGGAAAACCACTGAAATCATTTTTTTTTCTTTTTTTGGTTTTTATTTAAATTCTAGTTAGTGTAATATTAGTTTCAGGTGTACAATATAGCGATTCAACAATTCCACATATCACCCAGTGTTCATCACAACAAGAGCACTCATTAATCGCCATCACCTATCTAACCCATCCCTCCACCTGCCTCCCTTCTGGTAACCATCCATTTGTTCTCTATAGTTAAGACTCTGTTTCTTGGTTTGCCTCTCTCTCTTTCTTTCCCTTTGCTCATTTGTTTTGTTTCTTAAATTCCACATATGAGTGAAATCACATGGTATTTGTCTTTCTCTGTCTGACTTATTTCACTTGGCATAATACTCTCCAGCTCCATCCACGTCATTGAAAATGGCAAGATTTCATTCTTTTGATGGTTGAGTAATATTCCATTATATATATATATATATATATACACATATATATCACATCTTCCTTACCCATTCATCAGTGAGTGAACACTTGGGGTGCTTCCATAATTTGGCTATTGTAGATAATGCTGTTATAAACATCAGGGTGCATGTACCCTTTTGAATTAGTATTTTTGTATTCTTTAGGTAAATACCTAGTAGTGCAATTGCTAAATCATAGGATAGTTCTACTTTTTACTTTTTGAGGAGACTCCCTACTGTTCTCCAGAGGGGCTACACCAGTTTGCATTCCCACCAACGATACAAAATTTTCCCTTTTCTCCACATACTCGCCAATACCTGTTGTTTCTTGCGTTGCTGATTTTAGCCACTCTGACAGGTGTGAGGCGATACCTCATTGTAATTTTGATTTCTATTTCCCTGATGATCAGTGATGTTGAGCATCTTTTCATGTGTCTATTACCCATCTGTAGGTCTTCTTTGGGAAAATGTCTATTCATGTCTTCTGACCGTTTGTACTTGGATTATTCATTTTTGGGGTGTCAAGTTTCATCGGTTCTTTATATACTTTGGATATGAACTCTTTTTTTTAAATTTTTCATTATGTTCAGTTAGCCAGCTGATAGTACATCATAGCTTTTGTTGCAGTGTTCAATGACTCATTAGTTGCATATTTGGATATGAACTCTTTATCAGATATGTCATTTGCAAATACCTTCCCCCATTCTGTAGGCTGCCTTTTAGTTTTGTTATTTCCTTCACTGTCCAGAAGCTTTTTATGAAATCAAATTTTTGATCTGAAAACTTAATCAAGCACCTTAATCTCCATTGGCCTTAAGAGGACGCTTCTTATAACTTAGCAACAATGTTAAAACTGCTAACATGAATGTTAAGAACGCTCTTATATGCACAGGAATAAGTAATACTTTTTAAAATAAATACATTACTGTATAAAATATTTAATGTTCTAGAACTATCCTCAATTGCCTCCCAGGAACCTAGACCTACCCAGTCAATATTTTCCTGTATTAGAAATGATTGGGACTTGAGAGGTATACTCTCTGACTTTCTTATTTCACAGTTGAGAAAACTGAGACGAGAAAAGCAGACTTTCTCTTCTTTCCTAATTCATGGTCACATGCTCATTGCCCTGTGCCCTCCACATTCACAAATCATTGACAACACACAGAACTGTGAAGAGAAGTGCTGAGCCATGGACATGAATTCAGAACACTCCAGCTTGAACCTACTTCTATGTGAGTGACCGCGGGCAGGCCATTAACCTCTCCCTCAGCTCCCATCCCCATTCCCGCAGGTAAGAAATAGGGTAACATTGGCTACTCCTGCCGCTCAGTGTTGTTGGGAAGATGGGATGAAATAAATGTGAAAGTGAAGCCTGGAGTGCCATGGCAACAGAGTGAATTGTTTTGATGTGGACTTCAGAGCAACATTTCACAAGTTAGTTCTACCAATCCCTGAGAGGTACTAGAAGTGCCTGGTGTTACCTTAGTGGTAGAAACGGGGGGAATGATAGGAGGGAACAGATACCACAGGGCCAGAAGGTCTAAAAAAGGTTTCTGAAGGGAAAACAGTGAATTTATACATTTGTCTACTTTCCTCACCTTATGTGCCCGCAACCATTCTTAACACATTCAAGAAAGAGAAGCTGAGAACGAGGCTCCAGCTTTGCTTAGAAAAACAGGTGATAAATCATAAGGTAATCGAATCTGTAGCAAGGAATGGGAAACACATGGTAGGTCATTCTAATTATTCGATACGTTGCACGGTGTTGGGGTGTTGTTTCCAATGTTTCACGTTTGACTTGTCCCAGGCCACTCTCTCACCATAGCAACTCAAGTTTACCGGAAAGTGGAAAAGTCTGCATTTGAGAGAGTTAAAGGAGTTTGATACAGTTCAGCTAACCACAATTAATTTTTAAAAAGAAGAGGCAGCCAAATATTTCCCTCTTGCAACCATCCTTTGGGAGATATTCTCTCCCTTTCTCCTTCTTATATACCTCATTCTCTTTTCCCTCCACTTTCCCTCCCTCTCTCACCACCTCCCTGAGAATGCCTTTCTGTGTTTCTGTTTCTCACTAACTGAAGAAAGAGAGAGAGCAAGAGAACCTAGTCCACATATGTTCTGCGCAAGTATCTGGTTCTATAAACACCGTGAGGATTTATCAGCTGTGTTCTCTGTTACACCCAATGGCAACTCAATAAAATTTTTTGAATGGATGGGTGAATAAGGCTCCTCCCTCCTTTTGCTCTGGACTGTGGATTTTAATATGATATCCCTATTTCAGAGAGGCAGTAGGAGACAGTACAGCAGGTCATAAACTTACCAGGAATCAGTGATACCCTTTTTGGATAAATACATCATTATATAAAATAAAATGTTTACTGTCATAGAACTATCCAGAACTGCCTCTCAGGGACCTAGTCTCAGTCAATGTTTTCCTATAGTGAAACCACTTAGCAGGGAATGTTAGAGACGGTTGGGACTTGAGAGGTAAGCTCTCTTTCTGACTCTCTTATTTTACAGTTGAGAGAACCAAAAAGAGAGAAAATTCGCTTTCTTCTCTTTTCTGAGAATCTTAAGGCCAAGGATCCAGTTCAACCTTGCCCCACCACTTAGTATGGGCCTCAAGTTAATCACTCACATCTCTCTGTGTTTTATTTTCTGCTCCTGAAAACAAGGACTTCGAGCAAGAAATTCTTTAAAGATTCTTCATAGCTCTCACCTTCTTTGAGTATTTTACCGAAAGACCTGCAGAGAAATATCCATCCCTTCATGGATGAGTGGGCTAGGCCTGTGCTGCTTGTCTTTTCTGACTGCAAACATGGGCCACACTAGAAGGGAAGAGAGTGGCCTGGGACAAGTCTGTCTGGACCTCTAACTCATGTTCATACTGACTAAGCCAGGAAGGTGAAACTGGAAACAGGGCCAACTCTCTGAATAATCTGAGGACCAGATCCCAGCCTGACTGCCCCCATCTGGGCTGGCTGCTCTTACAAATTCAATCCCTGTCACATTGAAATGACTGTTCAGCCCAGTTAGCTCTTACAGGCAAAACTGTGAACTTTCAAAGACAAGAGATTCAAGAGGTCCTTTTCCCACCTCCAGGAAGGGCCTTGCTTAAACAATCCCAGAGAAGTGATTAGATTCTGCACTTAACCATCATCAAAGGACATTTCACAACTTCTCCAGGCATTCTGCCATCTTTGGGCCAGGCCCTGCTTTATACTATCCTCAGAAACTGAGGCTTAACAGGGATTCTCTGTGATACACACCACGAAACTGCTCAGGTAAGAAAGTCTCCGCTACCCCCACAGTGCTCTGGAAACTCACCGGTTTGCAGAGCAGGTCTTAGGCTTTTGGCTCTTCTCTGGGCCATGGCACCTTCTCAGATGGAGCAGTGGGACATGAACCTGAAAATCTGGTTGATTTCAAGCCCCTTCTTGGGCTTCTCTTCCACTGCCATTAGTAGGTGAGCCATTTGAGAAGTCCAGTAGCCAGGGGTACAGGTGCCCCCAACGGCTGGGCATCAACCTAGACTCATGCTTTCTCAGGGTACTGAGTTGGGTGGAGAGCACTTTTCCTATATCTGGCCTATGTCCATGAACTCCAAATTTTGGAGGGATTGCTTTAGACTAGCCAAGTTAATGTTTAAAGAGCTCATAAATAAATAGGTACTCTCTGGAGGAAAACTGCCAAAAGCTGCTCAGACCTTCCTGCTTTCTAAAAGCCCTTTCAAAGTGGGCATCAGCTGGCAGGTCATTAAGGAAAGTGAAATGTGCTCATTCTGCAAAGCTCCTTTTCCCTCAATGCTCCTTTGTCCCTACAGGTTTCAACACACTCCATTTGACATTCTCAATTCCTTTGATAAGAAGTTCTTAGAAGTTTATGGCAACTCAGATCTCCCTATTCTGGAAGCAGGTCTATAGGAATTCTGGTAATTAGTTGAGCAACCTTGAACAAGTTGCTTCACGTCTCTGAGCTCAGTTTTCGTGTTTGAAAATGATTTGTTCTCTGTAGGACCTCCTTAATAATCCGTGACTGCTGGAAGCAATGGAGTCACGTGGAAACAAAGTAGCTTTGGAATCACACAGGACTGAGTTGGGGTTCTGAACCTCCCACTCTGTATTTGGCTTGAGCTGGTTGCTTCACTCGTCTAAGGCTCCGTCTCCACATTTGTACAGGAATAAATGAATTAATGTGTGCAATTAATCTATACAAACTCAACTTAAAAAAGCAAATATCTTGCTTTGTGGGTTTTTTGGTAAGTGGTTCAAGCCCTGTGGCACATTGGCAGAAAGGCTGGTATCTCTCTCCTATAGTTATTTTGTCCATGAGTTTTCCAGGAACTCCAAACTTCGCTCAATCCAAAGGTACCCTGTCCTCAACCGAATGGTTCATCTCTTTCGCAGGATGTTGTTCTGATGACTCACCCAAAACAGATCAACAGGCAGTCTGTGCTTGCTTCCAGAGCCAAGATGGATTTCTCAGGCAGCATTACCTAGGGAACACCACATAGGCACCAAAATTCTAGGCCTTTGCTCACACTCCATCCTCAGCAATAGCTCCCCAGTTTTCAATCCATAGACAGGAGTATGAGGTGCAAGGAGCACATACCACACACACACACACACACACACACACACACACACACACAAACAGTGCTTGCCCCCAAGCTTGAGCCTTTGTCTTGAGTTTAGGTGACTGGTCTAGCTGGGGGCTGGACTCTTCCTTTTCAAGAAAGCCCTGGGACTAGATCTTTTTCCAAAGAGATCCACTTTCTTCATGTCCCTCCCCCACCCCTGTTCTTCCTTTCTCCCTACTGGGCAAATGTGTATACCGAGAGGTAAGACAGCATTTGCAAAGACATTTTTCAAAAGTGTAGTCACATCCTTATCTCATTACAATACATGCTTATATAAGAGCTTTATATTTGTATAGCTGGGAATGTGTTCCCTGAGCTTCCAAGGTCTGCTCTGCTCTCTCCTTCCTCAGGTAAACAAAAGAAGAGTTGAAATAATTGTAAGTACCCCCTTAATGGGCAGCCCATTTGGTCTCTTCCTTATCCATAACCTTAATGTGTTGGTGCAAATATAACACACTTGGCAGCACCTGACACAGAGTAGGACTTTAGAAAGTGTTAGTGCATCCCAATCCGGTAAGAAGCACACCCAAAGCAAACGCTCCCTTTCCTGTAGGGAGAGTGAGCCATCGCAGAAGTTTCGCAGACCTCATTACTCCTTCACCAGCTGAAACATCATATTAACTTATTCCCTACTAAGCCAGAGATAGGCAAACATTTTCTGTAAAATGCCACAAAATATTTAAGTTTAGCAACCCAGTTACATCTTTGTCATATGTTCTTTTTGCTTTTTTTTTTTTTAATGATGTTTTAAAAACGTAAAAACTATTCTTAGCTCTAAGCTGTAAAACAGGGTTGCTGCACGTTGGGTTTGGCCCAGATGCTACAATTTCCCTACCCCTTGTCTAAATCAACGACTTCATAAATCTAAGTGTTACGCAGCCTTACCTGGGAATTGGAGTGGGGGACACTGTTTTTGAAAACAGATTCCTGGGTCCTAACCCAAACCCATTCAGTCAGAATCTTTGAAGTAAAATCTTAAGCTCTCTGGTGATCATGATGGAACCGGTCTATTGGCTGACCCTAAGAGCAGGTCTGGAAGACCTTCTCTGACATATTTTGTTCCTCTCCAGGCTCGTTCCTCCTCCATCCCCCATGGATGGTTCTTTAACCTGCTCAAATGTTATTGTTGAGTAACTTCCATTTTATGCTCTATCCTCCGTCTCCCCCTCTTACTCCTGTCTATCTGCTTACAAATAAATCACGTGCACTATATTTTTTTAACGATCCTTTCCAATAATACTTGACAATTTTATTTATAGTCCTTTCCCTATAAAGCTTGCTGGCAGGACAATACTCCCTCAAAGTGCTATCTTCACCCCATCTTGGCCGATACCATAATTCCTCCCCAGTCCCATCCTTTCAGTTGAGCATGCATCAGCTTCTGCCCCAGCCATGGCCACCTTTGGGCTGAACGGTGAAGCAGTTTTCCGATCTCTGAGCCAGCCTTGAACTTCGCTTCAGGAGGATGAATATCCAGTTCTTAAGAAGTTTTCCATGATTACACTTCCGGGTTTCTGGTTCCTTAGGGTCATGGTGCATAACAAGCAACTTACCCACAAGAGACAAAGTTCACCTCTGGAATTCCAGAAAAAAGTTTATGTGTGCACAGCATGTAGCAAAAGCAAAGCCAAAAATAAAGGCAACTGGGAGTGAAAGCCACATTTGGGGGGTTTATAAAGTCAGCACAGGATTTGAAACAATTGGCAATCGGTCCTAGACACAAACTAAATTAAAATGATGTTGAGGTCACGTGGGCCCAGCCCATCACCTTAGTGTAGGTGCAGGTGGGCTGGGGGTTTTCATGGAACTGCTGCTGTCAGCATCAGAATTTTCCCTGGAACGTAATATACCAGTCAGCTCAACAGTCGTGGTCTCCAGAACTTTGTCAAAAGAAAAAAGCCTTGATCAAAAGAGTCCAAAAGCCAACTCTATCTCAGTTTATTCTTGTCTCAGACAGAATGGGAGAGAAGCCAAGGATAAGATATTGGGGAGACAGGCATGGACAGCAGACACAGTATTATAAAATAGCTGAGGACATTTGAGAGAAGATACGCATCTCTGAACAAAACAATCAAGAAAACGAGTACTGGCCTGTTGGCCTGGATCTCCCAGGATCTTCTGGCAGACTTAATTAGAAGTTAAATAAACTCCCTTTACATCTGTTGTGCATAAGAATTTGCGTCTATCGGGAGTTGTGATATAATCTGCTTTTTACTCAAATGAGGTGGTATTAAAGAAGAGGTAAGGAGTGGGGGACATTGGGAAAAGGGAGTGGAAAGTTTCAGAAGCCATATGAAGTTTTTAAAGCACTGAATAAATGCAAAACAACAACACTCCTAGAAGATAACATAGGAAAATATCTAAGGGATCTTGAATTGAGGGGGTACTTTTTAGACACAACATCAAAGGCACAATCCATGAAAAAGAGAACTGTTTTAAGTTGAACATCATTACAATTAAATTAAAATAAATTAAATTAATTTAAATAAATTATTTATAAAGACACTGTTAAGGGAATGAGAAAACAAGAAAACAAGACAGACTGGAAGAAAATCTTTGCAAAAGACATGTCTGATAAAGGACTGTTATCTAAAATATACAATGAACTCTTAAAACTCAACAATAGGAAAATGAACAACCTGTTTAAAAAATGAGCAAAAGACCTGAACAGATACCTCATCAAGGAAGACATGCAGATAGCAGATAAGCATGGCATTAGGGAATTGAAATTTACAGTGAGATACCACTACATACCTATTAAAATGACCAAAATCCAAAACACAGACAACACCAAATGCTGGTGAGGATGTGGAGCAACAGGAACTCTCGCTTATTGCTGGTAGGAATGCCAAGTGGTATAGCCACTTTGGAAAACAGTTTGGCAATTTCTTTTTTTTTGTCTTTCAGTTTTATGGAGATACAGTTGACACACAATACTGTATAAGTTTAGATGTACAGCATAATAACTTGACTTACATATATTGTAAAATGATTACCACAATAAATTTAGTTAACATCCATCATCACATACAGATAAGAACTTCTAGAAGCTACTCTCTTAGCAACATTCAAATACACCATACAGCAGTGTTAACTATGTCATGCAGTATCTTATATTCCTCATATTTATTTATCTTACAACTGTAAGTTTGTACATTTTGGCCATTTTCATCCAATTTCCACACTCCCTACCCCTGGCAGTTTCTTACAAAACCAAACATACTCTTACCATACCTATGGTCCAGCAATCATGCTTCTTGGTATTTACCCAAAGGAGTTGAAAACATGTCCACATAAAACATGCCCCCTGATGTTTAAAGACACTTTATTCATAATTGCCAAAACTTGGAAGCAACTGAAATGTCCTTCAGTACCTGAGTAGATAAATAACCATGGTACCTCTGAAGGAATATTATTTGGCGCTAAAAAGAAATGAGCTATAAAGCCATGAAAACACATAGAGTAAACTTAAATTCATATTACTAAGTGAAAAAAAGCCAAACTGAAAGGGATACATAGTATACGATCCCAACTATATGACATTCTGGAAAAGTTAAAACTATGGAGACAATAAAAAGATCAATGGTTGCCAGGGGTAGGAGAGTAGGAGGAAGGGTAGGAGGGATAAAAATAGGTAGAACTGAAATCATTCCAAGGATTTTTAGGGTAACGAAGCTATTCTGTATGATACTATGATGATGAATCCATGTATTTTGTCAAAACTCACAGAATCTACAACACCAAGAATAAACCCTAATGTAAACTATAGACTTTGGCCATTAATGATGTGTCAACGTAAGTTCATTGATTGTAACAAACGCACAACTCTGGTGCAGGTTATTGATAGCAGTGGAGGCTGTGTGCAGGTCAGGGCAAGGGATATATGGGAAATCTTGGTACATGGTGTTCGATTCTGCTGTGAACCCCACACTGCTCTGAAAAATAAAGTCTGTTTATAGGGCACAGGGCAGCTTGTAACAACACTGAAGAAGAACTGGATTGGATTTTTTTTTTAACTCAGAATGAGTTTAGGTCCCAAAACAATAATAGATTCGAGCTGGATAAGGAGGTGAAACAACCTAAAACATCAGCTAGAGCCATGCCATCGTAGATGCTCTATGGATATTTGTAGAACAAATGAATCACTTATCCTAAACCTCACTTAGGCCACCCTTATCTGGACCTGAGGCATTGATGGGAGCCATCATTCTAGATGGCTCCAGATGGATGTGTTCGTTTTGTTGTATTGTCTTTCTCCCCTACTAGAATGTAAGCTTCATCAGAGCTTGTCTGCTTGCTTACTGCTCATCCCCAGGGCCTAGAGCAGTGCATGGCACATAGTAAGTTTTCAATAAATAATGGAAGGAAGGAAGAGAAGGAGAGAGAAAGGGAAGAAGGAGGGGAGGAAGGAATGAATGAATGAGTGAACGAACAAAGGAAGGAAGGACCTACCATTTGCTCACCACTCAACAAGGCTGTGAATAATACGAAAGAAAAATGAAGCACTCTCCTTGTCCCTAAGAATCTCAGTCTTGTGAGAAATGACAAAATATACTAAAATACACTGAGTGACTAATAGAAGCAATTTGCTATGCTGAATATAATCAAAAGCTAAATATATTTGAACACAGACAAGTGTTATGGGAACCAGAAAAGAAAGAGAACTACATGGAAACCGGATATAGTTGTAAAGACTCAGCTGCGTGTATTTCTCTGGTCCTACAGAGCATGTCCCTCCATAAAGAGTCAAGACACACTATATCATGTTCTCTGAATTGGTTCTGCGGAAATTTGCCCAAATCTTTCTGAAACGCACATTACCCACAGCTTCAGGGGTGTCCAATGACCTAAAGATCCCTGAGCTCCTTATTCTCATTACTGCTGTTTCTTCCATTGACCTATAAATCCAATCTCCCCAGTCACGCCTCCCCCAACCCTCTCTTTTTCTAGAAGGGGTGTGGGGGGCAGGGCACAAAGTCACTCCCATGCTTTCTTTGACTCCCTTACTGATATTTTCTTCACCTTTTTGCTCTCTGTCTCTTCCACTCAATCTCAACAACCCTTCTTTACTCATCTCTTGACCTGCTTTTAATCTTTTCTTTCTCTCCAGCAGTGTTCACTCCATTTTCTTTTCCTTCCTTACTTCTGGATCTTTCTACACAGACGCTTACATTTATAGCTCACCTCATTGCCCCATTTTTAATAACTGGGAAACATCCCCGCCAAAAGCATTTTGTTACAGTTAAAAAAAAAAGAGGTACATTCCATCATCTGCCTACATCATCCACTCAAGGTGAAGGAAGCGCCTAGTAAATCATTCTTCCACATTCTCATGTGGCCAAACCAATAGAGGTGGCTGGCCCAACATTATCTGCTGTCCTGCTCTCTGCTGGGCTGCATTTCCTGTTCCCCCAGTCCTCCTACTCATCAGCCCATAAACTGAAGTAAGAACTTCAATTCAGTGCTACTTTTCTGGAGAAAAGGTGACTGGAGATGCCTAATGGAATGGCACATGTGAAGGAACGTTCTCCTGACACCCCTAATGGTATGCCTAGTTTGGACCTGGAGCTGGAGTTATGTACGGCAGGCAGAGAAGTTGGGTCTCACCCATACTCACACTAAACAGTGCCACCCTTCTCAAGCGGGGTCTACTGTTTCTGCCCCCATGAGTCACTGGTGGAGAGGTCCCAGATCTGTCCTCCACAAATTAAATGTGCCAATAGGTTCCACGAGTACAGAAGGAGTCAAGAAAGAAGGCATCAATCAATCCACCATCCAGGACAGAAGGACGATAAGATAAAGGGTAAAACATAAGTATATTAAATTAGGAAAAGTCAAAACACATGAAACCCCTGTAGCTTTAGCTTGTCTATGAGACTCTCTATGGGAAAAGTAATGCACTTGTTGGAGAGGCAGCTGGTTTTCATTACAGCCAAAAGGAGTTTAAAAATAAATACAGCCCCCCTTATGCCCACCCCAAATTCACTGCATATTCAATTCTAACAGAATGGACACCCAGACTTAAAAGTCAAAACAGTTTGAAACCCATACCATGGAGAATTGTTGCTGTCCTTGTTGCTCAGATGGTTTATTCCTTTAGAGGCCACTAACCAAAACAATGACAGCTTTCATGTCAAATTCCAGGAAATAAAAGATAGACAATAATGAGAGGATTTTTTCCCCAAATACAAACAAATGAATTAGCACTGAGGGGCTGAAGGGAAGTGGAACAAATTAGACCAGAGGACTTCTACCAGCCTTCCTACCCCACTGCACAGCCCTTGGGAACATTCTCCAATCCGAGTTCAGGAGTGGTCTGGGTTTAGGGACAGATATGTAACAAAAGATGCAGGCCCACCCAGGAGATACTGGAGCCTTCTGTGAGCATTACAAACTCTGGCATAGGGCCAAGAACTGCCTCCCTTCCCCCAACTATGGAAAGGAAGGGAAATGGCCAACCCAACATTGCAGACAAGTCCCCCCACGATCAAGAATAGTTTTTGTGCGGAAATAATGCCTGGCACTGTGCCTGTAGAACCCTAGGCTGGTAACTACATTTTAAAATCATTAATTTTTCAAACCTGCTGGCCATTACCATATCAGATCATCTCAATCAGTCACAGCCTGGTATGTTCAATGCACAGTAAATATTTGTTGTTAGAATTAATTAACTGCACTAAGGAAGCCCCAGGCCAGGATCATTACACCACCAGCCTTTTAGTTTCCCACGGAGAACAAGTCTATTCTTAAATCACAGTCTTAACCCCCACTGCCAACCATTGAATAAGTCATATATGAGATATTAGATGGGCTACGCCAAAAAGCAGATGACCCAGGGCAAAAAACCCAGCCATCCAAATCATGGAGCCTGGGTTTGAAATAGCATCTTCTGAAGGTTAACACATTTCCAGTAGCCTATTGTACAGACGCGATCACTGACAACCCAAGGTGTTAAAAGACTTCCCTAGAGCAACAAGCAACAATGAGATTAGCCATAAAGTCTCCCTTAGGTGGTTTTCATTATGAAAATCTAATAGTTAGATTTAAAAAATTTAAATCTCATTACTCACTAGTCCCCACCTAGAACCAAATGCTTTCTTCAACATCTCCCTTGTATAATCCTCCCACTTTCTTGTGACTCTCCTCCCCATGCCTTACCCCAGGTCATTCAGGAAATCCCGATTTCCACATACAAATAGAATGATGAGCAAGGACAAGGAGGTCAGCAGACCTGGGTGGCCCCAGCAATTCATGGGGTTGAAGGATGCCATTGCCTGCCTGCAGGGTGTGCGCTGTGCCAGGGTCATTGAAGGAGCCAGAGAAGGAGTCAGTAGTAAGACAGCAGATCACTGGACCTATGTTAGAAAGTGAACTTTGATGGCATGGTGGTAACCATTAACTTGTCAAGTATAAACCAAGACAAGTTTCCTTGGGGTTTCCTGGAGCAACCACTAGTTTGGTACCTGGAGTTGTGTTCAGTTTGTCTCCTTTGTCTTTCAGTTGGGGCACTCACCCCCTTCGCAATGAGCTTCATCATGGACCATTCCCAGCCATCTGATCATCACAAACAGCCTGGCCTAGCCACCACCTGTTCTTCTCAAGGGGCTGCAGCTACACTACTTCATTAGAAATGCAACTCCACAGTCTCTCTAAAATACTTTGTGCGTGTGGTCTGCTTACCGTTGTTCTGCCTTAGCTAAATGCACAAAAGATACCTGTGGGCAAATGAGATGTTATTTCATCTGCAAAGATTCCACTTATACATAATCTTTTAGGCACATACCTGTTGTCTAGGGTAGTGATTTCCATTCTGTGTCCCTGAAATCCTTAAATGATATGAAAATATCTCAGAAGACCAAGGAGGCCAAGCTGGTAGGGCTCTGGGCCCTCCACTTATTCTTCAATCAGATTCATTCTGGTTTTATGTATTTTGTCTATTTTATTTATATAATATATTTTTATGACATATAACATGAATATTGTATATGATAAAATATATAAATATATATATATAATCAGAAAATTTCATGTAGAAAAAATCCATTGCTAAATAAAAAGCTTGAAAACCATGATTTAACCAAAGTAAAATCTACTTATATCAGTGACTATAGTTTCTAAAACTCTATCAGGCTTTTGTGATGTGAACAGCCAACCATGTAGGAGCTTCTCTGATTGAAGCAGACCTGGGGAGCCCAAAGACTCCCGCTTAGGATCATCCCCCTTCCCCTGCTTACTCACATTCTCTCTCTCTCACTTTCTCTTTCCTTGGAAAATAGTTTTGAAACTATTGAACCAGATGATCTAGGCAATTCCTCCACATTCAATGATCGAAAGACTTCTATATTCCAGTAATTTTAGGTGGAATGGACTAAAGGAATGATGATTTCACTGTCTGGGGACCTAAAGTTTAAAAGATTCTGAATTACATTTCAAACCATCACCCAAGAATTATTTAGGCAAGCAAGATATTAGGATATGTTGAAATCAGATTTCATTGCACAATTGCATAGATGAGCTTTAAGTCGGGTTTTCTGACTTTTTGGTTTTGTTTTCCTTGTGGCCACCTAACCTCTCAGAGGCCAAGCAAGATCTTTCAGCTTAGGATTGCAACAAGTCAGATATTGTAGCAGAGGAGTAACAATGGTAAATCTAGACCACCAGGTGATCGTCAAGCTCTTCCTTCACCAGTTTGTTGTCCCAAACTCTGTTATTTTCAATAGCCAAAGAAAATTATTATTTTCCAAACAAGAAGAAATTTGATCAGCAGCCTTAACATTGTCATTCAACATTTGGACCTTATTTCTTGTTACTATGTCACCACCATTCACATTCTTAAGATAAAAAAATTAAGATTGTCCCATGCCATGGTCATTTACAGTGACAACAATCTTCTTCTACTCTGCCAAAAAAAAGCATTTTTAACAAACCCTTCACATGGTTTTCCCCCCAAGGATTATGCAAAACATTTCTACTTGTCTTGATAAGTGTGACCTAAATATTAAAATATTTGGGCTTTTATGTTTGTGTGTGTGTGTGTGTGTTTTAATTTAAGTAATGGACAGATTGTAAGGAAGTGGAGCTCTTGGTTAAAGACATTTGCTTCACTTTTCTCTTTATTGTCAGGCTCACTTATCTCTTAAATAGAAGGTACCTGGAATATGCCCAAGGAGTTTCCAAGTTGCCAGAGCTCAAGATACAAAATTGGTAGGCATGGAACTGTTCTAAATAAAATACACCTGGTAACTTCTAAAGGGGTTTCTCAAAGCACTATCTGAGGACCCCACCCCATGCCAATGTTCTTTAAGGATTCCTTCAATTATAAAATTCTCTGATCCAACCCAGTGTTTAAAAATGGGTAAGAAAAGGAAACAAGTGTTCAAAGAACCAAATAAGGATCAAAAAGCCATACTCCTTACTAATTTGTTAAAACAACCATGCGATTTGTTTTTCTTCCCATAACTCAGCGTTCTATATCTGCAAAATGGAGAAAATATGGGGCAAAGGAGGATCCAAATGGCTAATGATGTTGGTGAAATGTGTGCCTTTCTCTTAATGATTTTGTTAGACCTCTCACAAAGTCACCACTTCTACCCCGATACTAAAACATATGGGCAGCGTTAGACACACCTAAGAGGAGGGTAAAACACAATGTCAGTAGAGACAGGGTGAGTTGGGGTCAGAAGACAGGATGGGGCAGGAAGCAGAAATCTCAGAATTCAATAGGCAGGAGTAATGGGATGGCTCCAACTGGTTTTCCCAAGCCTCATCTGTGCCAATTTGATTGGACACAGTTAAAAAGGGAGAAAGAAAATGCAAAAAAAAAAAAAAAAAAAAAGATAAAGAAAAAGAGCTTTTCCAAATGGGTGGGCAGAGATCTTGTCCCCTGGCAGGGGAGGAGGCCCACAGCCCAAGAGACATGTCTTCCAACCAGCTGAGACCACTCACCTCCTGGGGCAACTCCTTCCCACGGAGCTCAACTGTGCTTTCTGCACCTTGAACCCATTTGAGGGACTTTTTTTTTTTTTGAGGGGGTTTGGCAAATTGTTACATAAAAAGGACCAAAAAAGAGAAGAGAAAAAAATAAGATCATTTCTTCAGCATAAAAAAAAAAAAAATGTATCCCTTTAATTTAGCCAGACAAAGAATTTGCAAACTCCATCCAGCCATAAAATCAGTTCTTATGCCACCCACATTTCACACGCCTCCTCGATCCTTATTGCAACTATTCTACTCCTTCAGCTCATCCCACCCACCCTCCCCCTACCCAGCACTACGCCTCACTCACCACCCCCCAGCCTCAAACCCAAGCATCCATCCGAAGCAACATGAGGACCCAACATGCACTCCCTCTCCCATATATTCACATGTGAATATCCCTACACACGCAGCTACCTCCTTCCCTCACTCGAAGTCTCTAACATCTAAGAGAGATGTCAGCCATGACACCCAGCTTGCTCCCCATGCTCTTCCCATGAAACTGCTTACTGCACAACTCCTAGTTAGGCGGTAGCTGCAGGAGATGGTCATTCTGCCTGGTAAAGAGCCATAGCTGAATGGACCCAAAGTCAGTAACCAAAGAGCTATGACAAATGACCCTGAGTGTGGCTGGGTAAAGGTAAATTGCACATATTCATTTGTCTTTCACAAATCCTCCCTGAGGGGTTTAGGCGACATTCATTTCATTCTCTCTTATCCCTGGGGCGAGCTGTGAGTCTGCGTATAATGCTCCATTCACACACGTTGGATTGCGTCCTTTATCTTCCTGCCTAAGCCTTTTTCTTTGTAAGAGCAAGTGCCAGAAGATAAGCTTCTGAAACAAGTCAGATTCTGAGAGCAGCATTCCCACCAGCCCTGGGAGCTTTCACACAGATCAGTGTCCTGGCATGGGCCTGTTCAGTCTGCAGAAGGAAGTGTGATAATGAAGGAATGTGGCTTTGAGTCACTGTCCCCCAAGGAGGGGGAGACAGGAAGAGAAAGGAGGAAAAGCAGAGTTAATGGTCATGTAGAAATTACTAGTTGATAATACCACCTGTCTATGACAGGGAAGTTACAAAGTTACACATGGTAATGGGGCTTTGAACTCTGGGCTCTGTGTAACCAAGTCTTGGGCTGAAAGTTAAACTATAGTTCTGGTCTTTGAGTGACCAGGAACTTCTTCCATAATGCCCATACCCTAGCGATTAAGGAACCATAGCCTCCCCAAATTCTACTCCTCCAGCTGGACTCACCTTAAGAGTATGATCTGTTAAAATGGGTAGGGGGGAAATCCCCTTTCTCTCTTAACCCCTATGGGGCAACTTTGATTCCATAAAGTCCTGGGCGTGAGAGTCTTAATTCTGACCTTTGGAGAAATTTAGGGAACTCAGGAAATTATTTCCTTATAATTGGAACAGCCATAGTTGGTGAAAGGTCCCCAGGGTTTCCTCAAGACACCATGGTTGTGCACGCTTTGGCAAGATTCCTGGACCCAATGAAGAGATAACATGAAGAGGAAGAAAATTTGGAGGGCAGCACAAAGACATGAATAATAAACTATGTGTTGACTTCATTCTAACATACTACATCCTTAGCCATCCGCATGAAAACTTTTTCTGGAAAGCTGATAAGATGTAAAGGCAAGGGAAGGAGTTTTACCTCTTCTTCCTTCTTTCATTCTCCAGTGTTGTGATTAGGAAGTAACAAGCTAAAAGTCAGGGAGCAAGAAGGAGAAGGAAACAAAGCAAAAGTCCTACATTGCCCTCTCCCTGGATCATCCCAGTATTCTAGCAAATCACAAGCTGGCCCTTTGAAACAAGATGAAATTTCTCAGCCCATATTAGGACTAGAGCCAAATTTTCTCATTATTGTACATCAGGACAAGTGTCATCGGAATTCCAAAGAGGCTCAAAACTCACATCGCCATGCAGATCTCCCAATCATCCCCTCTGATTTTAGGAGGTAAATCCATAGATAGGTTCCAAGACAACCCAAATTAGATATATGAGAAAGAAAGAAGAAAGAAGAAAGAAAGAAAGAAAGGAGAAAGAGAGAGAGAGGAAGGAAGGAAGGAAGGAAGGAAGGAAGGAAGGAAGGAAGGAAGGAAGGGGAAAAGGGAGGGAGGGAAGAAGAAGGAAAGGGAGAGAGAAAGGGAGGGAAGTAGGGAAATAAAAAGGAAGGAAGGGAGGGCAGGAGAGGAGGGAAGAAGGAAGTGGGGGGAAAAGGAGGAAGAAAGATTCTGGATTTTTTAAACTTAGGTCTAACCAACAGGAGTGTGATTAATGCCATTTGTCAAAGCAGGAAAAGCTGAAAAAGTCAGAGACGGTAAGTGGTCCTGTCCCTCTCATCCACCTCTGATGTATACAGTATAAGGTAAGAAGAGGCTGTTGGCAGAAATTCCTCAGGGAAAGAGGGAATCCTATTTGTAGTTAAGCAATTGTATCCCTTTTCACTCAAAGGAAAATGGTATCCAATTTTCAGGGAAGAAATTGGAAGAAAGCAATCAATAATTCAAGAGTTGGATGCTTCCAAGTGTGACCAGGAAAACTCCTTAGTCCCTCAGAATTACTATGAAGCCAGAGGAGAGCAGCTTTGGAGAGCAAATGCCTTTGAGAGTCAGGCCTGGAAGGTCAAAGAACGTGGTACATATTTGTTATTTGGGGCCACCCAGAATCCAAACACTCTCAAACTAGGGGAAGAAATCCCAAGTTAGGTGGAAGATAGATAGGCCTCCTTCTTATGGAAGCCAAAGGAGCTACATTGTTCCTCTTCCTCCTTCCCTGGTAGCTAGAAAAAGGGCATATGTCCTAAATGTGGCCAATTAGAAGCTTCCACACAGAATTCACCTCTGAGTTAAAAATCAAGGATCAGTTAGAGATTATCAGCAGGCCATTCTTCTTTTGGAAAGTTTCTGGGGGCAGTAGTGTCCAAAAGTGTGATCAGAAGCAACCACCAAAGTCCACTGCTCCCATGATGGAACTTTGGCAGAGTCTTGCCTTTCTTGATGTGCCTTAAACTGGTTCACTAGTCTTCCCACAGATGTCAAGAGTTACCATGTTACTTAGCTATAAAGAAGGATGAGATCTTGCCATTGGCAACAACATGGACGGACCCAGAGGGTATTATGCTAAGTGAAATAAGTCGGAAAGAAAAAGACAAATACCATATGATCTCACTCATATGTGGAATCTAAAAACCAAAACAAATGAGTGAATAAACAAACAAAAAGCAGAATCAGACCTGTAAATACAAAGAACAAGCTGGTGGTTGCTAGAGGGGAGGGTGTGGGAGAATGGGCAAAATGGGTAAAGAAAAATGGGAGGTACAGGCCTCCAGTTATGAATTGAGTAAGTCATGGGAATAAAAGGGACAACATTCAGAATATAGTCAATGGTGACAGAGGGTAGTGGGTATAGCGTAACCTATAGACTCGTTGAATCACTATGTTGTTTACCTGAAAGTAATGTAACATTGTGAGTCATATACTCAAATTAAGACAAACAGCTACCAAATATCCTGCCAATAAATTATTTTCTGCCTAAATTAATCAAGTTGGCTTCTTTTCATTACAACCTAGAACCTCACTAATGCTGAATTATAACAGGAAATGTATCAGGAAAGACTCCTCTGTTGGTTCCGAGGTGCCATCTAACCCCATCCAAAAGCCCATCCGGTGCCCTTTTCTCCGGTGACGTTCACCATGTCCTCTCTGGGCACTGAGCAGGTTAACTAAGAAAACTCTTACATTTGTATTGGCTTCACACACCACATGGGACTCTGCTCCTAGCACACAACTCAACATTCTGCCCTCTGGGAGAGGGCATGCTCACACTCATTGCACACTCATGGATGACCTCATTTCATTTGGTGTCCTCCTTCCTTTTTTTTTTTTTTTTAAGATTTGATTTATTTATTTGACAGACATAGAGACAGCCAGCGAGAGAGGGAACACAAGCAGGGGGAGTGGGAGAGGAAGAAGCAGGCTCATAGTGGAGGAGCCTGATGTGGGGCTCGATCCCATAACGCCGGGATCACGCCCTGAGCCAAAGGCAGACGCTTAATCGCTGTGCCACCCAGGCGTCCCTGGTGTCCTCCTTTCTTATTCCCTTTATTCCAATGCTGTTTTCAGCAAATATCTGTTTGGGAGATGTGAGTGTTCTATAACCCACAGGAAAGGATCTGAGAAAGGAATAGGTCTCAAAGCCTTCTACCAGTTTCCACCATGACCATCTGGCCGATGCCTCTCCACTCCAAACCATTTACTGTGCCCCGTGCATAATTCTGTTGTTTCTCCCCTCAGGGCCTTGTTCAGGAGAGAAATTTCACTCCACCCATAGAGTTTTCTCTTTTTCTCCAAATTCCTGTTCACGATCTCCCTCTTCCATGGAATCGGGCTCCAGACATCAGAAGCTGCCTGGGTCTCTGAATGTATCATGGTGCATTCTTTTTCTCCTTCGCCAGGAATTCCTGACCTGCTTTCCATGGCCCCACACCCACACCCAAAAATCTCCACTTAACCTGACTAGCTTCTACTTCTTTACAATTGAGCTCCGTTACCACCAACTCCAGGAAGTATTTGCTGACCCATCCAGGGTGTATTGGAGGCTTCTCCTCTCCACTCTCCAGATACCCCATGCATACTTCCATCATTGCTTTCACCACGTGTGTTCTACCCTATTTACGTGTCTGTCTTCCCAGGCAGATCATGAGCTCTTTGGCAGCTGGCACTTTGTCTTACTCATCTTCTTACACCAATACTTGGTGTAGCACTTGTCATATAGTAAGTGTTCAAAAAATGTTTGTCGAATGAGTGAGTGAGTGAGTGAGCGAGCGAGTACTGGGATCCAGCCCCAAATGTGAACTTACTCTGCCCCTGACACCTCTTCTGTCAAAAGAGGAAATGCAGAATGTTCACAAAGGTCGCTTCTAGCCCCAATATCTTGGGAATCATTGAAGTTTTCCCTCATGAGTCCTATGGAACGATAGTAATAGTCATCGCTAATACTGAACAGTCAGCAAGCCAGCCACACTGCCCAGCACTGCGTAGGGTTTTCCCATTCAAACCTAGCCAAAGCCTAAACATGCTTCTGGAATGTTTGGTGGGAGCTATACAGTAACCAAGTGTCCAGCATCATAGGTGACTAAGAGGGGGCTGGATACGTATGGAGCAACTTAAAAAGGAGACAGCCAAGTAAAGGGAAAAGAAGGGGGCCAAGCAATTGGATGTGGTTTTCCTGCCAGAAGAGACTTGAAGAACAAGCCAGGGGAGAAATAGGAAGGAAGGGCACAATTGTTGAACACTCCCCTGTGAATCCTCACAAAACCCCATGAGCAAGGCATTGTTATTCTTTACTGAGAGGAAAACTAAGGCCCAGAGAAGTGAAGGAATCCATCAGGGTCCTGCTAAATGGAGGCCGAGTCCGAAAACCCAGGTCTGTCTGATTGTCCAAGTGGGCTCATTCTGGGCCCCAAGATGGTAAAGGTCTGACTGTAGGGAGCAGTCCCCAGAGCAAACGCTCAGAGCTCTGTCCTAGAGGTTCCTTCCAGCCTGTTCTCCCAAAGGAAGTGATTAAAATCACACAACCAGTCACAGCACAGCTGGCAATTTCCAAGGGAACTTCTAATGTTTTCTAGGCTAACCTTCCAAGGTGGGTTACCACACAGGCAAAGAGAAGACCTTAACTTTGGACTCTAAGAACTTCAGTGCCAGGCCCCCATTCATTCTTTGTGGGCTGGTGACCTCGGGGCTTTGGGAACTGTAAAGCATTAAACAAATATTAGATACTGTCATTATGGATGATCCGAGAATCCTGGCCTTAATTTGCAGTCAGATATGATCTGGCCCTGCCTGGATGTTGGTTCCTTCAAGCACGCCAACGCCTTCAAAAAGGACAGCACGTCTCAGCTAAGCCTCACACAACCTCTCCAAGGCTTCCTGGTCTGTTTATTTGTCCTAAGCATCTGTTTGGTTAGAGAAACACAGCAAAAACTGGGAGACTGGCGTGCCTCTGCCTGCAAACCTCCCCTTCAGCTGGACAGATGGGCCAGAGAGCAGAGCTCACAGGAGTGGGCGCACTAAACAGGACGCAGATGGCCAGCTGACCCGGGCAGGCAGCTCCACGTGCCGGGGTTGAGCAATGTCACAGACAGCTCCTTCAACACCCCCTCACCATCGCTGTGCTGACCCCTCTGGGAAAGAGCTGATGGCTAGAACGGGCATGACGGCTGAGAAATAAACCAGCTCCAATCCTTCCCCCCCCCCCACTCCCCCTTCCCACACCAGCTAGATTCAGTACTGTTGTCATCAGGAGCCCCTGGAGCCTGGACTATAGTCAGCCGATAGGAAGCGTGCATGTGTCTGGGGGGTCTTGGCACTGCCGTCTATGATGTGGAGTAGGAGGGCTTGGGCTGGGTAGCCCAGATGTGCTCTGGCCTCCTGTACCTGGCCTGGGTGGGCCTGAAATGAAGTGCCTTGCTCTCACTCACTTCTGCTCCCTGGGAAGTTTGGATTCCTACTTGGAATACCTTCCACCCTGTGCTCTCCACCCCCAACGCAGACGCAGACACAATCTTAGAACAGCACTCTTGCCAAGACAACTTGTTCTCTGGGAAGCCTCTCCAACTCCCAGGGGTACATTTCTAACCTCCTGTTGCACCCCGTATGGACCTCTATTGAGAGGCTGTATGGTGGGGTAATTAAGAGATAGAACCTAGAGGAAGACTGCCTGGGTTCAAGTCCAGCTTTGCCACTTACTGGCATAGAGTTGTTGCAAGGATTGCTGAGTTAGTAGAGGTGAAGGGCAAAAGCAAGGGACTTGTGTGTGCGTGTATGCTAGGTACAAACACATCTATACCCAAGTACACTATATCCATAGTGTGCGTACACACACACACTACACAGTATATAGTGTGCATGCATACATGTAGACACATAATAGCATGTGTGTGTATGTACATGTATATACATATACTTTTGATTTACTATATATAGTTCTATGATTTATATATAAAAATTTTATTATTATATTAAATACTAATAAATTAGTATGTTATTAGTTTATTATTAATAATGTTAGCACTATATTATATACTAATACCTATATAATATACTATTTCCATGACTTCTGTTTTACCTAGCCCTTAAGCCAGGGTTTGGAGCATACTAGGTACTCAATAACCAATTGATGAATGAATAAAAAACTGTGTTGTCTACCCCAACATATATACTATCAACTGAGGCAGAAAAATCCAACTCACCACCCACTCCTCCAGAATCTTTTTAATTTCCCAGCAGAATCTCCAGCGGAATGTTCCAGTGAAGGCCTGGCTTTAATTTTAAGAGATAAAGAGAGCCAAGTGCTGGAGAAACGCGTTATCCCAGTTTTCAAGCCCTTTTTTCCTTAATCCCCCAAGACTCCCACTCCTGCCTGCCCTCTCCAGCCCCTCCCCAGGCTACACCCCATGTTGTCCCGTCCTCCACCCCTGGGCGGCCCTCCTTTCCCACACAGTTTGTGACACCACCGCCTGCTCCCAGGGATACGGGGGAAACTGGCTACCTCACAGCCCAGGCAGGCTGGTACCATTCCCACAGCCATCACCCATGGCCTTCAACACCAACCAGCTCTGCTGGAAGCTGCCCAAGTGCCTCCAACGCTGACAGTGACATCCAAACCAGAGCCTCCCGTGGCCTGCAAGCCTAGAGAGACCACACACAGCAGGACGTGCACACCCCCACCCTCAGGCCTCACTCCCCACCCAGGCCTCACACAGACACCCACCTCACACACGGGGCTACACACAAAAGCCCCTCTCGGGGGCACCCTGCTGCCTCCACCCTAGACCAAAACAGCACTATTAACTACGCAGCTCGCTCAGAACTGTCACTTCCCTGAGTCTGCAGGACCTCCTGTCTGTCAGACATTATGGTCAAATCATGATGGTAGAGCCGAAAGGCGAGCAGGAGTCTTAAGCAAAAACTACCCCCTTCGGGGGCACCTGAGAGGCACACCGGGCTGAACCACCAACTCTTGGTTTTGGCCCAGGTCGCGATCTCAGGGTCATGAGATCGAGCCTCGAGTCGGGGGTGGGGGGAAACTGTTTGAGATTCTCTCTCCCTCTCCCTCTGCTCCTCCTTCTCTCTCTCTCAAAATAAGTCAATAAAAATCTTAAAAAAAAAAAATCACCTTCAGTTGCCTAACTTCATAGAAAGACATGACATTTAAATGAGCACAGAATGTCGGGTCCTACCCATGCTAAGCACTTTCTAAGAGTGAAAAAGACACAAGTATCCCTTTCTCTTTTTTTTTTTGGCAGGAAGAATGAGGTTTGTGATACCAGTAATTTGACAGCGTACTTGGTGAAGCTCCCATGGTCTCCCTTCCCACCCTAGCATTGCCCCAAGAGCAGCTCCTCCTTGGTTTGTTTTATATACGAACTTCTTTTTTTTTTTTTTAATGTTCAATCCGCCACTGTATAGTACATCATTAGTTTTTGATGTAGTGTTCAATGATTCATTAGTAACTAAGTAAATTTAGTTCGAAAAAAAGAATACGATCGCTAAAAACGGATGTCCATGCAGTTCCCTTATCTCGCTTCTTCAGCAAATCCAAATGCAGGGGTTCAACCTGGATGAAGTTTTAGCACCGCCTCTTCCCCTCCCCTCCCCCCCCCCATGCACACACACACTCATGCACACTCACACACACTCACAAAGGCCGCCCCTCCCAAGCCGACGCTTATTTGTTCTCGGCCAGGAAAGGGCTACTTGTAGATTCCAGGCTTAAATGACAAAGGCTGAGGTGGCCACCAGTCTTGGCTCTGGAGCCAAGAGTCCCTCTGGGAGGCATGCTTATGCTTGCAGCGTCAGGCTCCTACCTCAGCTGCCATGCAGCCTTCTGCAGCCTCCTTGGACCCTGAGGTCACTTCTTCCTTTGGGTTTCTGCGAGCCCAGAATTCCATGTTGGGAAATGAGGCCGGAGGGCAGCACAGTTGCAATCTTGAGGATATTGTTGGGAAATAAAGGAATCTGTGGAGTAAACACTCCGCTGTTCACAAGTTTGTGTTCCCACAAAACCTCGGTCCGAGGGAGGAGGACGCGTCTGACTTTCTGTAAGTTGTCGTCAGATACCACCGTGTGCATGACCCAGCATTTGTACTCGGAGGGGGTAAAAAAGAAAGACTTCCTGTCTACAAGCATCCAACCATCTCACGGGTGACGTAAGACCTCGGGAAGGCACACATGCCCCCAAAGCAGCACATAATCAATGCCAAGAGGAGGAAGGAACTCAAGGGGACAGACAGAGAACTCAGGAAGTCTCCATGGAGAGATGGGACTCCAGTAGGGTCTCAAGCACTTGCACCAGAGAAAAGGGTGGATGGAAGGCCTCTCAGAGGACAAAAAGTACCCTAGGGGAGGCCAGAGTGGAAATGAGCAGGAAGCGTGTGGAGAATGCTGAGTGGACGACGGAGCTACGTTTGCGGCAGGCCGAGAAGAAACGCCAGCATCGAGAGTGGCTACTGTGTGACTACTTATGACAGGCACCTTGTTGATGGATTTATATAAATAATGTCTCACTATTCCTGATCGTCCTGGGAGGTAAGTAGGGTGGTCTCAGTTTTATAGAGGAGGAGGGTGAGCTCAGAGAGCTTAAATAATTTGCCCACAACCCCATCCCCACCTCCTTTCCTCAAACAAAGCCTGAGCTTTCTCTTGAATCAACAGGTTATTTGGGCCCAATCTTCATATTTCTACAACTAGAGGAATGTTTTTCTCCCACTCCATTGGGAAAGCTTGTGAGGGCAGATTGGATGCTAAAATTCATCTTAATTGTTTCCCCACAGCGCCTATCACCTTTAACAAAGCTAGTGATTTCTTCATTCATTCCATTCACTGTAGTGAATGTAAGAAACCAGTGACCTGAAGGAAATAGATGTTGAAAATCTTGAATTTCAATTAACCACTGACTTAATCAAACCACAACTCTCCAAGAAAGTGTCAGGTGAAGCTACGTCTGGCTCCGTACAGCTCTGCTGAACTGAGAGTGAATTAAGCAAATGGCCTTGAACTGCACGGAGGAGACGGGACCCCATCCGTGCACAAGGCAGTCTGCAGACCCTTCATTTGATCTAATCTGACTGCCACCCTGCGAGGCAAATCTTACTCTCCCCGCTATGTGAAGAAGAGCCCCTCTGGCTCAGAGAAGCTAAGTAATTGATGGAAAATCACACAGGTAGCATGGAGCTCAGATGCAAACCTGGGATTCTGCCTGGTTTCAGAGCCTGGGCGCCTGCCAATCTAGAGCATTATGCTTTGCATAAAGCCTACGTGCCTGAGTTGCCAAAGTGGGAAATGGGGGGAGGAACCATCCAGAGAGAGAAACCGCTCTCAGCTCATTCCCCCTCAGAGAAGCCACTGGCCATGCTCCACCTCCTTGGGCTGGGGACCTTACCAGAACCTCTGTGCTCTGAGGGCTTGGGGCACCACAGACAGCCAGGGAAAATGTGACCCCTCCTGGAAAGAGCCCTATCCCCTGCAGTTCAGAGGATTACTTGAGACACCTCAAGCATCCATAGTACCCACCCCCTCTGGGCATTTCCATCATCCACAGCAACATTCTCCAAAAATGGCCAGGGATGGAAGAAGAGCCTCAGACCTTGGGCAGAACAGTCCATAAGCAGAAGGAAAAGCTGAGGTTGCTGGCAGGCACTGAGCCCCAGGGGGCTTGGCTGTGCTTCCTTCAGCAAATCAGACCCCAGACCTGGGCGCTGGGGCCTAGGGAGGAGTAGGAAGGACAGGAATACATGGCAGGTATTTTCCTGAAATTCCTGGGAAGCACTGGGACTAGGGGCAGTTCAGTCTGCTTTTCTACCCAGTTCGGGTTATAGGACTCCACGTGGCAGCCCAGTTACCTCGCCCCCAAGGCAACCTTCTCATGAATGGGAGGCAGGGTTAGGAAGTGAGGGGCTACAAGGAACCCCAGCAAGCCCACTTCCTCTGCCCTCAGCTCACAGCTCCTAATCTGCAAGTACAAACCCAGGGCTGAGCTGAAGGCCAAGTAACTGTGTAAAATTTGTCATCCAAACCACTGTTCTCATTAGAACACAAGGAGGCATCATTAATAATTATGCTGGGACAACAGATGTAAATCAGAACTGGGGCAAACTGGAGCTTTTGGTCCCCCTAGTTATAGGGCTCAGGGCAAAGTCTGTGTGCGGCTAGCCACAAGGTCTTTGCCTTTTAAGGCAAACCGGTTGATTTCAGTTGCAGGCAGAGATTTCCCAGAGATTATTTTAAAACCCCGAAGGCTTTCATCTCCTTCTCCTCGCTGGTGTAAGGGTTTGTAGTCAGCGAAAGCAGTAAAGAGGGCAGGGAGATGGTTAAACGGCGATGGGTATTCAGGAGGGCACTTGTGATGAGCACTGGGCATTATATGTTATATGAATTACTAAATTCTACACCTGAAACTAATACTACACAGTATGTTAACTAACTGGAATTTAGATTAAAATTTGGAGAAAAAAGAAAAAGAAATCTCTTCTCCCAAAACTCATAGTGGATCTGCTTCCCTGATTAAACCCCACATATCTAGAGAGATGTCTTTAAACATCTTGGCAGATGCAGGCAAATAAGAGGCAAAGGCCTCCTGGCCTCCTGTTATCTCCAAACACACCAGTGACTCCAAGGAGAGCCTTAGAGGATGGCTGAGATGAGGACAACTGGGAGGTAGAGGAAATGGATTCCAGGCTCGGGGACTATGGGTTCCTAGAACCAAATTCTAGTTCTGCCAGCTAATAGGTACCTTAGGCAAGTGGTCAACTCCTGTATCTCCATTTTCTCTTCTGTAGTCTCTCTTGCTCTGCCCCACCAAAAGGCAAACACGCAAAACTGGACTTACTGCCCCTCCCCCCCAGTATGCCACCTCCATCACTCTCCACACTGGCCACAAACCCAACAGCCAAGGAGTGGTGGCAGGGAAGGAAGAATTAGCAAAGCCAAACTAGGCTGGGTGGGGAGAGGAGGCAATGGGAAAAGCAGGGAAGGAGGAGGCACAAGGGAGTGTCTGTGAGCAGAGAGGTGTCCTCACGTGGCCTTCCCCAAGCTGCCTGGCTGGGAAGCTTTCAAAGGATGGATTTCAGAGCGGAGTGTCACTTTTCGAGATGTCCATCTCATACAGGGCCAGCATCTGTGTGCCATTGCAGTTCGGGTGAGCTGACTCACTGTCCATGCCCCTCACCCTCACCGGCCCCCGCTCCTCTGGCACTGCTGAAAGATGAGTGGCCGGGCTGCCCAGATGGCATCTCTTCCCCTCCACACGAGCACCGACACCTCAGATCACTGCATCTTTGTTCAGACCTGAGCCTGAACTGCACCTTGCATTTTGCTAAACAGGAACAAAGACCACGTGGGCCTCCTAAGAGCTGGTGATCCAAACATTCCCACATGCAGCCAAGCTTCAGCAGGACCTCCATTCGTTCTGGAGCTGAATGGGTAGGAGATCGGAAGAAGATGTCCAAAAGGTAGAGTCCTCAATGGGCAGAGCTGGGAAGTCGGTGTTGGGGTCCCTTGGTCTCCTCAGAAGACAGTCCTTTCATCAGATGAGTCAACGTCTGCAATGCAAGACTCTTCCCTCACCACTCACGGAACAGACCACACTCATCAACAGACGCCCAGGGAGGGATAGCAGTTGTGGCCAGACATGTGCCCACAAACCAAACTCAACAGGCTCTCTACCAAGTTCTGGTATTTGGATTCTAAGACTGATCTGGGGATGATTAAAGAAATAAGGAAATTTGCCTCAAGCCCACTTTGAACCTTGAGAGCTCTACACTCCACAGTAACTTGGTATTTGGCAATCTGAGTCCCTGCAACCTGCTTAGAAGTCAGCATCTGAAAGTTTTCTCACCCAATCTTTCATTGGCCCAGCCTAAAGCCAATCAACCCTCCATCTCAGCTCTGGGACCTGGTACCCCTCTAACCCTCCCAGAGAGGTGTCCCATTCCATGATTGGTCAAAAACAGTGGTTGTCAAAGTGGTTCTCCCAGACCAACAGCATCAGCATCACCCGGGAACGGGTTAGAAATACAAATTATTGGCCTCCTCTCCCAACCTAGTAAATCAGAAGTTCTGGGGGAGGACCCAGCAATCTGTGTTCTCAAAGCCCTCCTGGTTTAAGAACCACTGGTCCAGACTTATGATCTTCTCTCCCTCCATCAGAGCCAGAATAGGAAGGCAGGTTCTAGAGGCAAGGGGGCCAGGCAGAGCCCCAGGTCCCTGCTGCATTTGGGGGCAATGGCTGAAGGTAAGGAAAAGGTCTGTTTGCTCTCTGATGATCTAGTAGGGAGCCTGGCTTTCCCCAGGCAGCAGAAGTCCAGGAGTCTGCCCCTCTGTGCCCTCTGTGAGCCTAATCTCCCCCTAGATGAGTCTGACCATATGTCACTGCAAACATCACAGCTTGCTCTACCACAGAGCAGATGTTCCTAAGAGCTCAGCCATTTGAACAGAGTTAATGGGCAGCCACAAATCATCAGCCGGAGCCAAGGGGAGGCTGCAGGGGAGATGAGGCCACTTGGCTTGAGCTCCAGCATGAGAACTAGGTGTGTGCTTCTTTTGAGCCAATATGCAGGGCATCAGCCAAATGGGAAGGTCAGGCAGGGCTCCTCCCTGTGCCAGCTCAGAGCTCAGGCTGCAGCTGACTCTCACTACTGGAGAGATCCTGAGCTAGGAAGGAAGGGATCCCAAGTGGCCAAGGTCATATCCAACAGCTTCAGTGGGCAGTGTGAAAAGGACACCATGCCCACTCCTTTTGCCCCCACTTCCTTCATCTCCCTACATAGCCTTCACCAAAGTTCTTCACCAAGAGGGCATGAGTTAAGAAGAGAGGTGGGCAAGGAAGGGAGCTTAGACAGAAAATGAGTCTGAGAAACTCCAGGATGCTGGGGTAAGCCAAGGGAGCCAGCAGCCTGGAGGGGAGCCTTCCCAATTGCAGCGTCCCTTAGTTCTGAACTGAGCCTGATACCAGATTCCTCACTGTCCTCTGTGCTGAGGCTCTCCCATGGCAGAAGCACCATGTTGAGCCCTGGTCACTATCTACCAATCATGCTGAAGGGTGTAAGCCACTCCAACACACCAGAGCTCATGCTCTCCTTTCTTCATGTCCATATCCTTCCTTCCATTCCCACCCATGCCCATGGCAAATGGCCACTTAGACCTGAGTCTCTATCTGTGAGAACCCCCTACTGGATCTGGAGTTCAACACTGGAGACCAGTGCTATTCATTTGGGACAATTTATCTAAAATTGAGGTTGGGGGAGGGCGGGAATAAGGTAACTTCCAAGAGCGGCATGTGGGGTAACCATACCCAGTCATTTGTCAGGAGGACAAAGAAGGAAGAAATCAGCCAGGATTTGTCAGGGAAGGAGTGTAACTAAAATTAAAAGGATTTAAATTCTGGGTCTCTTAAATGTGTAAAAGGATGCTAAAATTAAAGTTTTAGCAGAAGAACCCATATAATAAAGACTAGAACCACATGAGTGTAAGACCAATCCCGATGTGTGGACCTCGCACAGTTAATGTTCCAGAACAAATTGTACCACTCTGGGGCCCTTGGGCAGATGAATGCTATAGAAAGGGAACAGAGAGTTGTGAGAAAAGGTGGAGGAAGAAAGTTCTATGGAGAGAGCTGAGGCTGAGCTATCTCACCCCTCCTACATTTGGGGTTACCTTTCAACCTCAAGGCTAGTGAGATGGGGTTTCTAGGGGATTGCTCAGAAAATGTTCAGTGTTTCCTGCTAGGTAGATAAAGAGACTCCTAAGAAAGTAAAGATGCCTGTGGCTTAGGTAGATATAGATATAGTCACATGGTCTATTCCTGGAGAATGTTCCATGTGTGATTGAGAAGAATGTGCATTTTAGTGCTGTCGGACGGAATGTTCTGTATGTTAAGTGTAGCTTCTCTAACATGTAGTTTATATCCAATGTTTCCTTATTGATTTTATGCTAACACACAGTGTAATATTAGTTTCAGGTGTACAATTTAGTGTGCTTCAATACTTCCATACAACACCCCGTGCTCATCACAAGTGTCCTCCTAGGGTCCCTGGGTGGCTTAGCCATTAAGCGTCTGCCTTCGGCTCAGAGTGTGATCCCAGAGTCCTAGGATCAAGCCCTGCATCGGGCTCCCTGCTCCGCTGGGAAACCTGCTTCTTCCTCTCCCACTCTGCTGCTGAGTTCCCTCTCTCACTGGCTGTCTCTCTCTCTCTGTCAAATAAATAAATAAAATCTTTAAAAAACAAACAAACAAGTGCCCTCCTTGCTCCCCATCACCTATTTAACCCATCCCCTCCCTGCACCTCCTTCTAGTAACCATTAGTTTGTTCTCTGTAATTGAGTCTCTTTCTTGGTTTTCCTCTCTCTTTTTTTTCTCTTTGTTCATTTATTCGTTTCTTAAATTCCACATAGGAGTGAAATCATATGGTATTTTGGGGGTGTTGAGTTTTATAAGTTCTTTATATGTTTTGGATACTAACCCTTTATCAGATATGTCATTTGCAAATATCTTCTCCCATTCTGTAGGTTGTGTTTTAGTTCTGTTGACTGTTTCCTTTGCTGTGCAGAAGCTTTTTATTTTGATGAAGTCACAATAGTTTATTTTTGCTTTTATTTCCCTTGCCTCAGGAGACATATCTAGAAAGAAGTTGCTACAGCCAATGTTAAAGTGGTTACTGCCTGTGTTCTCCTCTATGATTTGTATGGCTTTGGGTCTCACATTTAGGCATATAATCCATTTTGAATTTATTTTTACATATGGTTTAAGAAAGTGGTTCAGTTTCATTCTTTTGCATATTGCTGTCCAGTTTTCCCAACACCATTTGTTGAAGAGACTTTTTTCCCATTGAATATCTTTCCTGCTTTGTCAAAGATTAATTGGCATATAGTTGTGGGTTTGTTTCTGGGTTTTCTATTCTGTTCTATTGATCTATGTGTCTATTTTTGAACCAGCACCATTCTATTTTCATCATTACAGCTTTATGATATAACTTGAAGTCCAGAATTGTGAAGTCTCCAGCTTTGCTTTTCTTTTTCAAGGTTGCTTTAGCTATTCAGGGTCTTTTGTGGTTCCATACAAATTTTAGGATTCTTTGTTTTAACTCTGTGAAAAATGCTGTTGGTAATTTGATAGGGATTTCATTAAATGTGTGGATTGCTTCAGGTAGTATAAAAATTTTAATACTATGTGTTCTTCCAATCCATGAGGATGGAATGTCTTTTCATTTCTTTGTGTGGATTATCTATCCATTGTTGAAAGGGGGTATTGAAGCCCCTCCTATAATTGTATTGCTATATGTTTCTCCCTTCAGATTTGTTAATATTTGCTCTGTATATTTAGGTGTTCCAATGTTTGATGCATAGATATTTACAATTTTATGTTCACTTGATGAATTGACCCTTTTATCATTATATAATGACCTTCTTTGGCTTTTTTGACAGTATTTGATTTAAAGTCTACTTGTATAAGTATAGCTATCCCTGCTCTCTTGTGGTTTCCATTTATATGAAATACCTTTTTAACATCCCTTCACTTTCAGTCTATATGTGCCCTTAAAGCTGAAGTGAGTCTCCCGTAGGCAGGATACAGTTGGCCCTGGTTTTTTTTATCCTTTCAGCTACTCTATGTCTTTATTGGCAAATTAGTCCATTTACATTTAAAGTAATTACTGATTGGCATGCACTTACTATTGCCATGTTGTTCATTGTTTTCTGGTTGTTTTGTAGTTCCTTTGTTCCTATCTTCCTCTCTTGCTCTCTTCCTTTGTGGCTTAATGATTTTCTGTGATGATATGCTTTGATTCCTTTCTCTTTATCTTTTGTGATGCTTAACTGACTGAGCCACCCAGGTACCCTTCTCTTGCTGCTTTTAAAATTCTCTCTTTGTCTTTAACTTTTGACAATTTAATTATAATGTGTCTTAGTGCGGATCTCTTTAGTTCATCCTCTTTAGTATTCTTTAGGCTTCCTGGATCCAGACACCTGTTTTCTTTCCCCAGCTTAGGGAAGTTTTCAGGCATCATTTCTTTGAATAATATTTCTTCTTCTCTCTCTTTCTCTTCTCCTTCTAGGACATCTTTAAAGTACATACTCATTTACTTGATGGTGTCCTTAAGTCCCTTAAGCTATCTTCACTCATTTTTTGTTCATTTTTCTTTTTGCTCCTCTAATTGGATCCTAGCCATTGTACTGTCTTCTAGTTCACTGATCTTTTCTTCCACTCAATCCTCTGTGCTGTGAACCCTTCTATTGAATTTTTCAGTGTAGTTATTGTATTCTTCATTTCTATGATTTCTGTTTGGTACATTTCAATATTTTTTAAATCTCTGTTGAAATTCTCAATTTATTAATGCATTATTCTCCTGACTTCAGTGAGCATCTTTATTTCCATTAATTTGTACCCTATATAGAGCAAATCACTTATCCCCATTTCATTAAGATCAGTTTCTGGAGATTGATTTTGTTCTTTTGTTTGAAACATATTCCCCTGTTTCTTCATTTTCCTTGACTCTCTGTCTTAGTTTTTGTGCATTAGATAAAACAGCCACCTTTCTCAGTCTTGACAAATTAGTCTCATGTGGGAGATGAACCTCATCAATCAGCCATGCCTGAGCTCTTGGTTGCCTCGAAACCTTTGTGAGTGCCCAAACTACTATTTTTGTTCTTAGTCCCAGCAGATGTGCATGTCCCAAAAGTATGGGAAGTGCCCATACACCTGCTCAGACTCCCAGAGGACTACTAATTACCCGTCCCTTCAGATCCAACTTTCAGGCAGCAGCTGGAAAGAAAAATCAGAATGTTAGATATGCAGTCTAACCTCTGTTAGGGAGAAAAGGGGAGCTGTGTATTTTTGCCTACTCACTCTGTGCTGAGCCAGGGTAATAGTCACTGGGAATGCTTATGTGCCCAAATAGAACCACTCTCTGTTTTGTGTGGCCCCAGGGGACTTTTTTAAAATACCGAGCCCCATTGACTCTCAGAGCTAGGCGATTTGAGATCCAGTCCCTTGGACAACAACCCTAATAGTTGGGTGCTAGATATGTTGACAATCTGGAGACTTGTTTTTACTGTTGGAGTGAGCTGGGGGCAGATGCTGAGTGAGGGACACACACACATTCTGGTGCCCAGGAGGATCCTAGTCAGCTCCCAGGTGCAGACTGATTAGAAGCCAGAACCTCAGTCAGCAGCTGGGAAAGTATGCAGTCACACTCCTTCCATGGAGAGAAAACGAGATGGGCATCTTTGTTTGTTTCATCTGTGCTGAGCCAGCAGGTAGGAGGTACGTAGCTGCAGGAAGTGCTTGTACACTCATTTGAAAACTGTTTTTGTTGTTGTTGTTGCTGCTGTTTAATATTTTATTTGGGACTTGTGACTATTGAACTTCCTGGGCTATCAGAGCTAGGCGATTAGGGACAAAGGCTCATCCCTCAGGTGATAGCCTCAAAAGTCGGGGTGTTAGATGTGTGGACAAGCTCCTTCCAGGCAGAAGCTAGAGGTCTGGTTTTATTGCTGTAGTGGGACAGAAGGAGACACCAGCGGAAGTGCCCACCAGCTCTTTCAGGCTCCTGCAAGGATCTCAGTCAACACCCAGATGCAGACTGATTAGCAGTTGGACCCTTAGGCAGCAGCTGGGAAAATATACAGTCAGACCTTTTCCGGGAAAAATTTGGGAGACGAGAATTTCTGTCTTCTGCCACTGCACTGTGTCTGAAGGGACAGCCACAAGAAGTGCTTGTGTGCCCATTTAACAACTTCCTCTCTGTTTACTATAGCCTGCAGGACTTCTGAATGTAAGACCCACTGGCTCTCAGGAGTGATTTGGGGCCCATACCTTGGGTGACAGCTTCAAAAAGTTGGGGTGCTAGATGTGTGATACAAAGCCTTCATTTCTCAGGGTAAAACTGGGAGTTAGGGGTGGCATCCTGATTATAAGCACTGTGCTGGGAGTGAAGTTTATGGCGAGAGAATGTCTCGCTTTTCTTACCCATTTTAATGTCTCTATTTTCTCAGGCACCTCAGGTGTTTCTGGATTTCTTTCAGAGGTAATTGATCCATGTGTAATTGTCTACTCAGTCCATCCATGGGAGAAAATCAGGATGCTCCTATGTTGCCATCTTGGTGACAGCAGAAGTAGTTGCATAGAAATCAAACCTCTCCCCCACAGCTTCTCAGGGCAAGTGTGCATCATGTCCCCAAGTATTGAGATATTAGTCCAGGAGAGAAAGAGGCCGGCTGGGGCTGTCTTGTCAATTCTGTCAAGAGGTATCATCTAATTGGAAGACGGCCCCAGCCTCAAGAGGATAGAGATCAATTCAGAGGTCTGTAGGAGTTGAAAGCCATCACCTACATGAGGCCTTAAGTCTGGACACATAGGCAAATAGACATAACAAATATTACCTTACAGTACCTGGCACATTCAGTGACATCACACAATACCTTCAGTGTGTTATCCTTCATTTGCAGTGCAATGTGCAAAATTTCAGTGGGTATGATTATTTTAACATAGCATTTTCCATTTTCATCCATTACTTTATGTGGATGTTTTGCCTCAAATTATTTATGGTTTTGATTTTCACTGAATAAGCCTATGCTTTTAGCATATCCCCAAAGAAGTAATTGGAAAGATTCAATATTTTAAGAAAAAGGAAACAATATGGTCTAGGTTTCCTTTTTGATGGCCCCTGGAGATGAAAAACACAGACACTGGGTCAAGGGATCTGCAGAAGGAAGTAGTGTTGGGAACGTGGAAGAACCCACCAAGGGCCCACAAGTAGAGAGTGCTCTACACACCCTAAGCACAGAACCACTTTGGGACCTTTCCAGTCAACAAGGACCTATCCTATGCCTCTTCCTGCTCTTCTCACCACTGTCCCCCACCTTCCCATCCATGGCGAGAACAGAAACCAACCAGGAGCTGATGAAGGAAGATGAAAAGAAAGGGCTGGAAAAATAAAGAACCAAGCACATACATCCCCTACTTCCTTCCCAGTGCCAGCTACAGGGGGCATCCTCCCGGAGGCTCACTTGAGCCAAAAGAGGTTGGGAGGCTGAACACTAAATCCAGCTCAGAATGATCACTGTCTTTGCCCAGACATTGCAGTCTCTGAATTGGCTGTTGTGGACTTCATGTGTCAGTAAGATGTACCTGCCAGGCATTTCCTTCTAAGGCAATGGAAGATTGCACCAGCTGAACAATTTTAAAGGGAAAATAAAAAGTCGTATTTTAATCATGTCATGAGTTGTGAATCTTTCTAGAGTGCTTACTATGTTCAGGCCATTTTCCTTGTAATATCTAATATAATCCTCACAACAGCAACCCTGAGAGCCTGAGTGTTATTATCCTCACTTCCAGAGCTGAGGAAGTTGAAGCTCTAATAGGTTAAGAAATTTTTCCAATGACACCCAAACATAAGTGGAGAAGCTGAGACTGACCTAACATGTCTCTGATTCCAAAACGCTTGCCTTCGATCATTTCAAGCTAGACACATTCTTTCTGCCTGTGGGTTCATCGCAGTTTCTAAAATGTGGGTGTGGGAATCAGGGAGCCCCCACATGTTTGTTTGTGTATCACTAAATTCCCTAGACCTCTAAATTCTGAACTCTCTCTCTTTGATACTCAGCCGTTACCTTCCCTGCAGTCCAAGCTGCTTCCGCAGTAGAAGCAGGCCCCACACAGGCAACAGCGTTAAAAGTGGGCTTTCAGTTCCAGCCAGGAACAGAGACGTGATGTTGAAGGGTGTTCCTTTTTTTTCTTCACCGCATACTTTGGAGTTACAACTGCACTTTAAAGAGAATGTCAGATTGGTGGAGTTGGTTAAGGTCCAAGATAAATGTTAGATGTTTGTTTTTAAACCAGGCCTCCTGAGCTAAAAAACCCAGCAAGCTTATGACAGGGAAAAATCTCCTTTTACGGGCATTCACGGGCACAATGACAGAGCTCCTCGGACTGAGGAAGATTTTCTTTTCTAGTCTAGAGACTCAGGGGTACAAACAAAGTCAGGTACGAGTTCAAATGACCTGATCAAACTTTTAAACAAAACCAAGTTCTTATGAAGCAGGGAAATAGGATGAGCCCCTTGTAAGGGAAAGGACTTGTCTTGGCTTAGAAACTAGAAAAAAGGAAGAGATGGCCCTGAGGTCCTAGGCTTAATCCTTGACTGGAAGAATTGCCTCCAGTACCCTCCCGGGTCAGTGGGAGTTCTGAAAGGCACCAACAACCACAGCAAGTAAGATTCTGGCCAAACCACTCCTACAGTCAACAACCCATCAATAAGTCAATAGCCTGCCAGGCCTCCCAGACAGAAGAACTTGGCAGATAGCATCTCGGTAGAATCTTTGAAATCAGGTGCAGGTTCAGAACCCAGCCCTGAACTCACCATCTGTGTGACCCTTGGTAAACTGCTTGCCAAGCCCCAGTTTCCTGATCTGTAAATTCAGGGTTATAGCAATGCCCACACAAAGGGTGACTGTGAGGGTTAAATGAGATTATATTTGTAAAACAGCTTGCATAGTTCCTGGCTTTAAATCTTAAGTGTTAAATACATTTTCACTGATAAAGTACAAAAAATTAAATTAAAGAGTTATAAAATCTACCTTTCATCCCAGTCTCCAGTTTAGATAATTATGGATAACTTTTGTGAGGCTCAGAAAGAGGGCTCAATCTCCATTTGTGTGAAGAGGAGTAGATATAGTTTTCCCTATGCCTTCCACCATGTACAACTAAAAGCCCTGGACAGAATATATAAAACAAACATAAAAAGACTCTGACAGGTAGAAGAAGGCAGATGAAATAGAAACCTAGGGAACCAGGGACAACAGAGTGGTAAGTTCCCTGGGCTTATTTTTTGCCTCACGTATACCAGACTTGGAGTTGAAGGTAAAACAGACCAGAAGACAAACTCCCAACAAAAGTCTTCTCTTTTTGGCCAAATAAGCAGGAAAAGCAAGCCAAGCAAGACACAAAACTTACAATCACTGCTCTACTCAAGCCAGATGCCACAGAAAAAGGATGTGGTCCCACCCTATATCTGCCAGCAGAGCCTGAAAGGGGAGTTACTTTTCACCACCTCATTAGGCTGTAAAAAGACACTACAATGTCCCATGATGGACTGTCACAAAGGTCAAGAAGGGAGCCAGGAACTTTACCTCCCACTGGGCAGTGACAGATACCTTCCCTCAAGGTGTATGCAGGTGAAGACCAATGGGGAACTGGACTTCAAGTCCACACGGAAATAAGGAAGGGTTCCCCCACCCTGTGTCAGAGGAAACTTAGTGAAAAGTCAGGACTCACCGTCACCCACCTGTAACGAAACCACCACATCTCCCTTCCCTATTGTCAGTGGAGGCCATATGGAAAGTAGGAACATGGTGCTCCTACCCCTCCCAGCCAGGAGATTTCAGTGGAGACTTAGTGAGGAGCCAGAAACTCCACCCCCTGTCCATTAGTAATGAAGAGTTCCACTTAGGTGTCATTGGAGGTCAAGTGAGGGACCCAGATATCTATTCTCACCTGGCCATAGCAAGGTGCCCTTCCTCCGCTAGAACAGTAACCTAAAAAAATAAAAGCTAAAACAGAAGGTTTAAATAAGAATCAGAGTCCCATAATATAACACCCAAAATGTCCAAGTTTCAACTGAAAAAATCTCTCCATATACCAAGAAATAAGAAAACAATTTGAATGAAAAAAGACAATCAATAAACACATACACCAATATAATAGAGATTGTAGTATTATCTGAGAAAGATTTTAAAACAGCCACTATAAATATGCTTCCATTTATAAGCATGCTTGAGACAAATGAAAAAAAGTCTCAGAAAAAAAGGGAAGATATTAAAAAGAACCAAATGGAAATTTTAGAACTGAAAAATACAATAACTCAGATAAAAACTTAATTGGTGGGCATAACAGTAAAATAAAGAGGACAAAGAAATAAATCAGTGAACCTGAAAATAAGACAATGAAAAATACCCAATATTAACAACAGAGAGAAAATAGACTGAAAGAATATGAACAGAGCTTCAGGGACATATGGGATTATAACAAAAACAACAAAAATCTAACATTCAAGTCATCAGAATACTGAAAAGAGAGGAGAAAGAGCCAGAGCTGAAAGAGTACTTGAAGAAATAATGCCTGAAAACTTCACAATTTAGTAAAAAGCAGAAACATAGAGACTCAAGAACCTGAGCAAAGGTCCAAAGAAACCCACATCAAGACACATCACAGAAAAACTTCTGAAAACTAAAACCAAAGAAAAAATTCCACAAGAAAGAAGTGAAACCTTACCTGGGGTCAGCAAGGGGGAGACATGGAGGGTTGAGGGACAATTCAGATGATTGTGGATTTCTCACCAGGAACCACAAATGCCATGAGAAGAGGGTACAATATCTTTCAAGCGCTAAGAGAAAATAATTATCCCAGAAATGAACCTTCAATTCTATGGTCAAGTAATCTTCAACAAAGCAGGAAAGAATGTCCAATGGAAAAAAACAGTCTTTCCAACAAATGATGTTGGGAAAATTGAACAGCTACATGCAGAAGAATGAAAGTGGAACACTTTCTTACACCATACATAAAAACAAACTCAGAATGGATGAAAGACCTAAACGTGAGACAGGAATTCATCAAAATCCTAGAGGAGAACAGAGGCAGCAACCTCTTTGACCTCAGCCACACCAACTTCTTGCTAGACATGTCTCCAAAGGCAAGGGAAACAAAAGCAAAAATGAACTATTGGAATTTCATCAAGATAAAAAGCTTTTGCACAGCAAAGGAAACAGTCAACAAAACTAAAAGGCAACCTACAGAATGGGAGAAGATATCGGCAAATGCCTTATCAGAAAAGAGCTAGTATCCAAAATCTATAAAGAACTTATCAAACTCAATACCCAAAAAACAAACAAAAAAAAAATCCAGCCAAGAAATGGGCAAAAGACATGAACAGACATTTCTCCAAAAAGGACATTCAAATGGCCAAAAGACACATGAAAAAAATTCTCAATATCACTAGGCATCAGGGAAATACAAATCGAAACCACAATGAGATACCACCTCACACTGGTCAGAATGGCCAAAATTAACAAGTCAGGAAACAACAAATATTGGCGAGGATGCAGAGAAAAGGGAATCCTCTTACACTGCTGGTGGGAATGCAAGCTGGTGCAGCTACTCTGGAAAACTGTGTGGAGGTTCCTCAAAAAGTTAAAAATAGAGCTACCCTACAACCCAGCAATTGCACTACTAGGTATTTATCCAAAGGATACAAACATAGTGATCTGAAGGAGCACCTGCACCCCAATGTTTATGGTAGCAATGTCCACAGTAGCCAAACTATGGAAAGAGTCCAAATGTCCAACAGATGAATGGATAAAGAAGATGTGATATATATGATATATATATATCATATATATATATACACACACACACACACAATGGAATATTACTCAGCCATGAAAAAATGAAATCTTGCCATCTGCAATGACGTGGATGGAACTAGAGGCTATTATCCTAAGCAAAATAAGTCAATCAGAGAAAGACAATTATCATATGATTTCACTCATATGTGGAATTTAAGAAACAAAAGAAAGGGGAAGGGAGGGAAAAATAAAATAAGATGAAATTAGAAAGGGAGACAAATCTTAACTATAGAAACAGTGTTGCTGGAAGGGAGGGTGTGGGGAGATGAGATAAATGGGTCACTGGCATTAAGGAGGGCACTTGAAGTAATGAACACTGGGTGTTGTATGCAACTGATGAATTACTAAATTCTACCTCTGAAACTGATAATACAGAATATGTTAATTAAATTGAATATAAATACATTTTTTTTTAAAAAGAAAGCCATTACATATATAGGGGTCAATTCTCCAAAAAGACGTATCAATCTTTAATGTGTATGAACCTACCAACAAAGTGTCAAACTATGTGAGGCAAAGACTGATAGAACTGCAAGGAGAAACAGAATCCACTATTATAACTGAAGACTTCAGTACTTCTGTATCAGAAATGGACAGATCCAGAAAACAGGAAATCAGTAAGGACAAAGTTGAACTCAATACCACCACCAATAAAATAGATACAATTAACATTTATAGACTACTTCGTCCAACAACAGAATACAGATTTTTCTCAAGAATACACATTCTTATCTAGCTCATGTGGAATAGTCACCAAGACAGATCACACTTTGAGCCATAGAACAAACCTTAATAAATTTAAAAGACTAGAAATCAAGCAGTTTCTGCTTTCAGACCACAATAGAATTAAACTGGAAATGAGTGAAAAAAAATAACTAGAAAACTTCAAAATATTTGGAGATTAAACAACACAATTCTAAGTTATACGTGGATCAAAGAAATCTCGAGATAATTTTTTAAACATTTTGAATTAAATGAAAATGAAACAACAAAATTTGTGGGATGCAAGGAAAACGGTGGTTAGAAATTCATAGAATTGAATGCATAAAGTAGGGAAAAAAGAAAGATTTAAAATCAGTATTCAAAGCTACACTTTAGGAAACTAGAAAAAGAAAATAAAAGAACCTAAAATAAGCAGATAAAAAGCAGAAATCAATAATATTAGAAAAAGAAAATTAATAGAGAAAATCAATAAAACCAAAAGCTGGTTCTGTGAAAAGAGCAGTGAAATTAATAAGCCTCTAGCCTAGAGAAAAAAAGGGTGACACACAAATGAATGGGGACATCACTACAGATCCAATAAGCATTAAAAGGACAATAAAGGAATATAATGAACAATTCTATGCCCACAACTTTGATAACCCAGATGATATGGGCCAATTCCTTGAAAGACAAAATCTGCCAAAATTCACACAAGAAGAAATGGATGATCTGAATAGGCTTATGTCTATTAAAGAAATTGCATCAATAATTAGTAATCCCCCAAAACAGAAAGCACCAAACCTACATATGTTCACTGGTTAATTCTACCAAAGGAAGAAATTATATCAATTCTCTGAAATCTCTTCCAAAAGATAGAACAAGAGGTAATACTAACTCATTCCGTGACACTAGCTTGACCCTAACACCAACACCAAAGACATTATAAGAAAAGTGCAAATCACTGTCTCTCATTAACTTAGATGCAAAAATCTTCAATAAAATATTAGCAAATATAATCGAACAATGTATAAAAAGACTTATACACCACAATTAAGTGGAAGTTATCCCAGATATACGAGGCTGGTTCAACATTTGAAAATCAATTAAAATAATCCATGACATCAACAGACATATCTGATAAGTGACTAATACCCAAAATATGCAAAAAAAAACCCTTAAAACTCAACAATAATAAATTGAACAACCTAATTTAAAAATGGACGAAAGACCTGAACAGACACCTCACCAAGGAAGTTACACGGATTGAAAATAAATATTTGGAAAGATGCTCCACATCATATATCATTAGGGAAATGTGAATTAAAACGATGATATACCCCTGCACACCTGTTAGAATGACCAAAATCCAAAACACAGACAACACCAAATGCTGGTGAGGATGTGGAGCAACAGGAACTCTCATTCATTGCTGGTGGGTATGCAAAATTGTACAGCCACTTTGGAGGGCCATTTGGCAGTTTCTTACAAAACTAAATATACTTTACCATTTGAACCAGCATCACACTCCTTGGTATTTACCAAATAAGTTGAAAACCAGGCCCACACAAAAACCTGCAGATGGATGTTTATAGCAGCTTTATTCATAATTGCCAAAGCTTGGAAGCAACTAAGATGTCCTTCAGTAGGTGAACGGATACATAAACTGTGGTCCATTCAGACACTGGATATTATTCAACATTGAAAGGAATGAGCTATCATGCCATGAAAACACATAAAGGAAACGTAAATGCATATTACTAAGTGAAAAAAGCCAATCTGAAAATGCTACATGTTGTATGATTGCAACTATATGACATTCTGGAAAAGGCAGAACTTTGGAGGCAATAAAAAGATCAGTGGTTGCTAGGAGCTGTGTGGAGGGAGCAGGGGATGAATAGGTGGGACCCAGATGATCTTCAGGGCAGTGAAACTATTCTGTGTGATACTGTTATACGGGCGTATCCATGTCATTATACTTTTGTAAAAATCCATAGAATATACAACACCCTAATGTAAACTATGGACTTTAGGTGATAACGATGTATTAATGTAGATTCATTGATTGTAACAAACGTACCTCTCTGGTGTGGGATTTCAATGGTAGGGGAGGCCGGGATATATGGGAAATCTCTGTGCCTTCTGCTCAAATTTGCTGTAAGCTTACTACTGCTCTTTTAAAAGCCTCTTTTTTAAAAAATTACGTTCTCCAATTTATTATAAATACAGCTCGAACTTGTTGCAAAAATATTAATGGCAAAAAATATTTGTGGGTTTGGTTTTCTTTTTTATTGAAGTATAGTTGACACACAAAAAGTCTATTTTTTTAGGTGTATCTAAATTTTTTTTTCCAAAATAATGTATGGTAGTACCTAACTTTTTTTAAATGCCACTACTGGATAACCTAGCAGATGCACTGCTTAGCATTTACCCCAGAGAAATGAAGACATGTCACGCAAAAACTTGTACACAGATGTTTGTAGCAATGTTTTTCATTTTAGCCAAAAAACTTGGAACAGCCCAAATGCCTTTCAGTGGGTGAAGGTTAAACTGCACAGCCATACCATGGAATGCTACTGAGACAGGAAAAGTAAGAAGCTGTTGATACATGGAATAAAATATGCAACAAGGAAACCTGAAAGGTGACCTATTTTGTGATTCCATCCATATATAGAAATGGGAGACAGATGCCAGTGGCGAAGGAGGTGTGGGAGTCACAAAAGAGCAACAGGGCTCAGAAAGGGCAACATGAAGATAGTGCTGGTAGAAATGTTCTGTGTCACTGTCAGTATCCTTGTTGTGACATTATACTCTAGTTTGGCGAGATGTTACCTTTGGGGGACCTGAGTAAAGAGTATGTGAGCTCTCTCGATATACTTTCTTATAATTGCATGTAAATCTAGAGTTATTTCAAAATCCAAATTTTAACTTAAAAAATAACAAAAATAAAAATAAAAAAATAAAAAAAATAACAAAAGGAGAGCTGGAGAGATCCAGAAAGGGGACCAACATACAGCATCCTAAAGCCATGGAGCAGCGAAATGCAAAATGCCATGCAGAGGTGTTACAGACCACGAGCTATCAATGCCTCCTTCCCTTCCCCTGTCCTAAGAACCATGTGAAGCCAGTTTTCCCTCAAGACTCTGAGAAGCTTGGGGGGGGGGATGGAGATTATGTATACAATTACTTTTGTAGGAGGCAGACAAAGAATAATTTCTATATCAGTTCAGAGGAAGGGCAGACACCTGTGGGCTACCAGCACCAATGTGCCAAAGTTACTAATTTGAAGTCAGCTTTGAAAAATGAGCAGCAGCTATGGGAGTGGGGAAGGGAGATGGAGGGGCCAGGAAATGAAGGTGACACCCGCGTAGAAGCACAGACCACAGACACAGGGTGGCTTCTTGTGGCGTGCCCAGCCCAGTGCCAGCTGTCTCTGAGCCCCAGCTGCTTCTTCGACCCTTCCTTAAATTGTCCAAGGTATTTCATTGGCTTCGATGAATTCCCACTTCTTACCCTAAGTTAGCTCAAAATAATGTTTTGTCCCTTGCAAATAAAAAAAGTACTGCCCCAAATATCAAGGCTTGGGCCCTGGCATGTGAATACCATTAACTAAATGGTTGTCACTAAGAACGGATTGAATCCGACCTTCAGTTGCCCTCAAGGCACAGAACCAGCTTCAACACAGGGAGGCAATGGAATGATTATGACAGTAGTCACTTCTGTGTGATGTGAGGAAATGGCCTTCCTCTTTATTGGTTTCATCCTTATAAAATGGGGATAATAGCAAGTATAAAGTTCATATATTGATACCCGTACGTTCCCTCTCCTTCAAGAACCAACTTGAATGCCAACAATGCACACAAAGTCTATCCTCATTCATTTTCACATAGCTTCTCCCTCCTCTCAACTCCTATAAACTTTATCTGAAACACTCCCACGCTTGTTATTTTGTGTTATAATTAGATGAACATTCTGATATTCCCTATTAAGTTGTAAATTCCCTAAAGACAATGTTTGTTGTATCTTTATTCATCTACCTATAGTGCGTAAGGTGATACAGATAAAGTGGGCAGTATTTGTTGAAAGACTAAATCAAGGACAAATTGAGATAATTGGCTCAAGATAGGAGGAAGCCCTTTTAAAAGTATAAACCATAGATTACAAAGTATCAATGCGCTGCATATATACATAAGGTCTGGTTATGTTTTCCCTACCACTTACTGATGGTGTAGTCTGGACCTGGTACCTTAACCTCCTTGGGCTTCTCACAAGCAAGGCTCGATGGATAAGGATCATGGGGAAGGTAGGTTGCATTGTTTGCTTTTGTTTTTGATTTCTACCACTCCTAATTTCAAAGTAACGAAAGTGAAATTTGGATACAATAAAACCCCTGTGCATACAAAGGCATATAAAGATAAAAATGAGAAATCAGAAATCATATAGAGGAAATGGGGGAAGATAAGTTAACTGGAACCACAGGTGACCACAGGTCACTGTAATTAGGCCCTACATTTAGTGTTAAGCTTCCTGGTAGCCAAGGCAAAAAGCAAACTGCAGTAGTGTTCTTAGTTCATACTGTCAGGGAAAAAAAAAAAATCATCCCAGATATCAGGAAAACAAACCCTTTCCCGGAGCTGCCTTTTGCAAGAATTATGGTGTAATTCCATTTACAAGTCTGATGAATAACATTGTGGGTAACATCTTCAACTGCCCCCTCCCTGAACCAGAAAGCTGCAGGACAGCCTCTAATCCAGAGAGGCCCTGCTTCTGGGAGAGGATCGGCAAGGGCTCCAGTAAAGAACCAGCCCCAAACTGACACCCGCCCCCAGCCCAAAGCAGCTGTGTAAATTAGCCAGTCACATCATTATTTAATGCTGTCTGATTGGGTGTAGGAAAATGCCTGCCTAAAACAACTATTTTCCATTTGGCATAAGGTTAAGCTGTTCTCTCTGACAATAATTTGCCATTGGATTAGCTCTCTAGTAAAACAGATCATGTCTCCTGAGTGTAAAGCATAAGTTATGATAATAAACCATGATAATAGCATTGGTTTCCTGTTTACTGTGGCAGAAAGGCATGTGCCAAAAGCATCTAAAAAGTCACCAGTTGTTTGCAAGTTAAAGAGAAGAGTGTTGCAAAGAGAGAGGTAGGGAAGTGGGAGGCTGTGGACATGGCCACAGAGCCAGGGCTTTTTGAATCTGGGTGATCGGGTACCTGGGCTTTCCTTGTTCTATTCTCTCTGCTTTTATATGTTTGAAAGTACCCATATCTTTTTTTTTTTTTTAAAAAAAGATAAGCCTAAGAGCACTGCAATCTATAGTGCAAGATCCTGGCTATGAAAAGTGATTTGAAGGAGGTGGTAAAGCAGGACCGGGGCTTACCGACTATTCCCTGCTCCGGCTGTGACTCAGCAGCTCCAGGAGGCCCCCGGTGGCTTCTCAGAGTTCACACACTGGCCTTGTCCCAGTCCTGGCTGAGGGCACCCGGGGACCCAGCAGACTTTGAGTGCTTCTAGAAGCATCTCAAACAATGAGCTGTTTGTTCTTGTCGGTGGCTGGGCCTTGGAAAACTGGTCTCAGCTCTCTCAATGCCTGCAACAAGAAACTCTGACCCTCCATGGAGGCTGGGGGAGAAGAGGGGCTCTGGCCCTTCCTGAAGTGGGGGAGGGAGAATGTGGCGTTGGCCCTTAAGGGCTGGTGGATGTGGACGGGAAGAAGAAAAGGAAAGGAGCGGAAGCAAGGCGGGGAGGAATAAATTTCCTATCAACTCAAGACCTCTCCACCTGCAGACATGCGGAAGCTGCGGTTACTGCAGAATCTAGAGGAGGGGCCCAGAAAGAAGGAGCCTGGAGCAGCAGAGCCAGGACCAGAGCGGGAGACTGGTGGTACACAGCTGTGACCTGGGAGTGAGAAGATCCATAGAAATGGGTGAACTCTGGGCTGCCTCCTCTTGCAAAGCCTGATGCCGAGTCTGGGTATGCAGATACAATCTCATGCCTACAGATTAGCCCGAGGAGGGGGGTATGCTAATGAGCAGAGGGCAGGCAGCTAAGAGGGAAGTTCTGATCTGACCCCTCTGAACTCGGCAACCCCTGCTCCCAAAGCAGCAGCCAGCTTGGCTCTTCCTCCCTTTGAAGAAAGCAGAAAAAGAAAGTGCTTTGATTTTCCTAAAACAAACACTATGTTGAGTAAAGAGATAAGCCCAGCCTTGGGTTGGCTCAGGCTCCCCTGTGCGAGGGAAGTCACACTTCATATTTCCAACATGAAAGCCTAAGAAGAGCTGGACTTTGTGCAGGCTGAAAGCTGCAGAGGCCACTGGCCCCTCTTTTCTTCCTCAGACAGAGGCCTATCAAGCCAAAGGGGAGTCTGCTGTGATCCAACAGTGGTGGTAACTGAGGGCATATTTCTCTGGCCGCCGGGCCTGAAGATCCAGAGTCAATAAGATCCAACAAGGAAAGAGCTAGATCTGCCCCAAAGAGACTTTGGTGGCTAATGGTCAAGAAGGGGCCATCTCCCAACCCTGGGGAGTTGGAAAAGTGACCTTGTTGGGAGAGGGACGTTTTCCACAGAGAATTTGCATGAGTAACACCAGATGAGAGAGGCAGGAAGCAATATGTGTGGCTTGAGGGCAGCAGGAGGACCCCCTCCCCATACCTAAGTGCGCCTAACTGCTCTCTGCTTTCACATCTCTGTGCATTCTTGGGGTGATAGTAAGAACAGCCAGGCACTCCGTGTTGTGAGTGCTTTCCATATATCACTTCGTCTGCTCAGCAAACCTACCAGGCAGGTACTATCACCATCTCCATTTATAGGTAAAGAAGCCAAAGCACAGGGAAGAGCAATAATTCCGAGGCCATACATAGTTCATAAGGAGTAAACTGGGGTTTGAACCTGGATCCTTGGTTCTGGAGCCTGAGCTAAATCATTATGCCTCAGCTCTCTCTCACCACCCCTGGCTGCAGGGCTTCCCTCAAGCCCTCTTATACCACCCTCACCCCCAGATGTGAGTCCCATCTTCAAGCCACTCACCTGAACTTCCTGGTTACTTGTTTCCATTGATGACTAGTGTTATACCTCCAGGCAATGCTCACATGCTCCCGTCTCTCAGCCCGCTCTGCTCAGCTCTCCGGGCCCTCTTGCTATATAGCCCTCAGTCCATACTCGCCCCAAATCCAGAGCTTCTGACCCAAAGCCTACACATATGTATTCTTCTCTTTCACTAAAAAGCCAATTCCACATGACTTCCCTCAAAAGAAAGAACAGAGAGAAAAGAAGAAATCAACTTCCTCTTCTTTCTAGCCCAAATATTTTTTTTTTGGTCAAGTTGGCCTTGATAAGCCAATCTCTTACGATTAAATGGAGGGGCCTGATGGCAACAGGCTCTGTTGTGCACACAGTGGCAGATGGGGTCAGGATGGACAGACACCCTGAACACAAAGAACCTGGGACGTCTTAAGACCAAGACAGCAAAGCCCCAGTGCCAGAAGATCACTGTCACCACTGACTGAAAATGACCACAGTAGACGTGACCATGGAGTGACCAACAGGGGACCAGGGGACCAACAAAACTGGGGCAAGGGAGAAGAATCTGCAGGAACCTTTCAGAAATAATCCATTCTCCATGAAGGAAGTGCCAAAAGCCAATCTGTTAGGTTGGGACAAAGACCTAAGAAATTATAACTTCTCTCTGTGGTACAGCTATATTCAAAGAAGATCTTGATGACCAAAAGGGAATATTGAAAAGGAAATGTGTCAGATCCTCCCTCCCCACCCTACCTCCCGCACCCCTGCCCAATGCTGGGGAGATGACACCCAGCCATCATAAGTATTTTGATCTACTTCCAGAGATGTCTAGAATGAGCTGGAATATGCATGACTTAGTGACACTTCCCTTAAGTAATTTTCCCTGAATTTATTCTTCCTGAACTGTCTTCTGAATTTGCCTTTCTAAATGGATTTTGCTACAAAAGAGAGGTAAATAATAACAAGAATTGCCGTCACATATTGAATTCTTACTAAGTGCTTTATAGGCTTTCCCTCCTTAGATAGTCACAAGACTCCTGTGACTAAGGTTGTTTTGCAGATGAAGCCATGTCTGCCTATTCTTAGGTTCCTTACAGGCACGCGTTGACCGAACTCCCTTTGTTCCTCTGCAGATTATAGCATGACACCCTGCGTCCATGGTAGACTCTAAATTATTTGTTCATTTAAACCAGATTCAGTTAACAACACTCTGGGATTAAGAACACACCTGTTGACTCCAAGCTGCAAAGGAGAGCTTTTTTTTTTTTACCATAGTAATAAAAATAGCCAATATTTATTGGCTTAGACCAATACTTATTGGTCTTAGTTTATGCCAAGCACTGGCCTAATGTTTTATATTCATTATCTAATGTGACTGTCATAAAAATCTTATTATTTTCCTCATTACAAATGAAGCTCCAAAGATGTAGAGAAGTAGTTACGAAGGGGCAAAGCCAGAATTTGAGCCTATACGCGAATCATGAATCAAACAGTCTGACTCTAGTGTGTTCTTTATATCTAAGCTAATACCAAAAATTAAAAATGAAACTCCAACAATAATAAATGGGAAAAAAATTCTCCCATAATCCATTTCTGAGCAGCCACATTCCCTTCCCCACAATGTCTACCTCTTTCTCACAAATTTCCACTGTCAAACATATGATGTATACCCTTCCAAATGTTTTGGTGGTATACGCACATATATATTACGTATATATTATTTATTTTCAGAATAGAATCATACTCATTATACTGATCTTCAATTTATTACTTTTAACAGTACTAGATGCTTTTTCATATGAGTCTATGTAACTTGTTACGGGCTGAATTATCTTTCCCAAAAAATTCATATGTTGAAGTCTTAACCTCCAGTACCTCAGAATGCCACTGTATTTAGAGGTAGGAGTGATTAAGTTAAAATGTGGTCATTAGGGTCCCTAGTCCAATATGCCAGGTGTCCTTATGAAAAGAAGAGAACAGGACACAGACTTGTACAGAGGGAAGACCCTGTGAAGACACAGGGAGAAAACAGCTCCAAGCCTTGGAGAGAAGCCTCAGAAGAAACCAGACCTGCTGACTTCTTGATCTTGAACTTCTAGCCTTCAGAATTGTGAGAAAATTGCTTAAGTCACGCAGTCTGTGGTACTTGTTAGGGCTGCCCTAGTAAACTAATACGTAGTTTTATCACAGTTAAAAAGTGCCACAGAGAATTCAACTTTTTTAAAAGATTGATTTATCTATTTGCGGTGGGGGAGCAGCAGAGGGAGAGAGAATCCCAAGCAGACTCCGAGCTAAGCATGGAGCCCCATGTGGGGCTCAATCACCCAACCCTGAGATCACGACCTGAGCCTAAACCAAGAGCCAGATGCCTGACTGACTGTGCCACCCAGGTGCCCCATGATTAGAATTCCATTTTATAAATTTATCATAATTGATTTAAATAGTTCCCTTTTTGATACGCATTTAAGGCCTTCCTTCCTTCCTTCCTTCCTCCCTTCCTTCCTCCCTTCCTTCCTCCCTTCCTTCCTTCCTTCCTCCCTTCCTTCCTCCCTCCCTCCCTCCCTTCCTTCCTCCCTTCCTTCCTTCCTTCCTTCCTTCCTTCCTTCTTCCCTCCCTCCCTTCCTTCTTTTCTTTCTTCTTTTTACCTTCCAATTACAAATAGTGCTGTAATTAACACGTCTACATATACTCTTGCACATTGAAAAATGTGTATTTCTATAGGTTAGATTCAACCAAGTATATGTAATTAACACGTCTACATATACTCTTGCACGTTGAAAAATGTGTGTTTCTATAGGTTAGATTCAACCAATTACAAATAGTGCTGTAATTAACACGTCTACATATACACTTGCACATTGAAAAATGTGTGTTTCTATAGGTTAGATTCAACCAAGATCCAATAAGAAGCATATTTTGTAAGTCAGTACATATTGCCTGGAGGCTTTGAGTTTTGCACGCCTATAGTTCGTTAAATAATTCCTCATAGTTCTTCTTCCATAGTAAATGGGCTTCCAGCTCTCCCTTCTACGCTGCCTGTTTCATTTTTTGAATTTTTGACCTTTAACATAGAGAGGGAGCTAAAAAAGAAAAGAAAAAAAGAGCCAGTCACATGCTTAGCTTCAGAAAATGACAAAAGCCCTCAACCTCACAGAGCTCAAACAGCCTGTTCTGTCTCTAGCTTCTATTTGGGGCTCTTCATCTCTTCATCCTTAAACTTACAGAGACCACCTTAAGACATCTGGGAAGCCATGTGACCCTTATGGCCAATATAGCTGTCCTTGCTCAATCCCGCCAGGAATAGTCACGGGTGGAGAAAGGCATCGGTGGTGTTGGAGAGTTCTCCATACTTGGTTTCAATGAGTTCAACACAGCGCAGAGACTCATTTCTGGCACAAAGGTCATGAGTCTTCTTCTATCCTCTCCTCTTTCTCTTACTTTAAAAAAAAAAAAAAGTCAACGTCATATGATTTCAGAATGCTCTTCCCCTGTTTAGAAAGCAGACTCACCATTGCTATGGCTTAGCCTAAAGCCCCAGCTTTTTAGTCAGGAATTCAAGCCCTCTGCCGTCTGGTTCTTATCTGCTTTTAGTACCTCCCTGCCTGGTACCTATACTAAGGTTAATTATATAGTCTCTCCATTAGACTGTGAGCTCTCTGTCTTGTATTCCATATTCCACTTCATATTCCATATTCAATAGGCCTGGAATCAAGTGAAAAAATGATAAATACTGAAAAGGGAAGAGGAGGAGAAAAAGAATGGGAAGGACACAGTGCCCACTCAAGGAAACTACCTTCCAATCCACCCACACTCACCATCTCCAGGCTACCTCCAGCCTCCACATTCAACCTGTGCCTTCCTCGTCCATCTCAACTCCTCCTCTTCTACAAAACTTTCTGGACTATTCTGCACTCTTTATTTATTTTCTAAATGAATGCATAACCCCCCTGAACTGGGGGATAAGCCCTTTAAGAGTAAGGACCATTCCTTGGGCTTCTTTCTTATGTGACACAGCTCCAAGCACACACTGCAGTGCAAAGATATCGGACTGAACTGAAAACACCATCCAATGATTAGTCCATTCTCTTCTGATGCTTGGGAGAGCAGCTGAGACAGAAACTTGGTTGTTGAGAATTTCTGTGTGATCAGAGGCCCAAGAAGAACTGTTCTCACTGTTTCTAGCCCTAAAACCTACCAAGCTGGTTGTCACTTACCAGCGTCAGTTTTCTAATCTGCAAAATGGGAATAATAATGGAACCCACTTCATCAAGCTGCTCTGAAGATAAACAACATATAACATAAAAATACTAATAACCTATAAATACAAATAACATTACACAACATATGAGGATTTAACAGTACCAGGGTGGGATGTAGAAAATCCTCCATTATTAACCACAGCAGCCTTATCATTTCCCCACCTTCCAAAAGGTATCCAGATTTCTTTCCCCAAGGCCCAGTACAAAGAGAATGCAGTGATGAGAGCTTCCCACTGGGCGGCAGTGCAGAGTTCAAAACAGATTTTGGTGTCTAGACATGGGCATGGTAAGTACAGGGAAGAAATAGAAACATTTCAGTATCACTTTCCTGCCCCTTGATATCCAAAACTACTTTAAAAGTCAAGAAAAACTAGAGAAACCACAGAAGCAATAGCAAGCCTCTGCACTGAGATTTCTCAAATATTTATTCTCCTTTCAAAGGTTGCCTATGGATAGAAAAGTAGGTAGGCATGTTTTGGGTGGGAAAGGTTCAAAAGGAGTGAAGAATCATGGAAATCTCCAAAGTGTAGAGCCAGAAGATACATCTCCTTTTGTTTCAGAAGAAATGATGGACAAAAGACTTTTGAAAATTCCCTTGGAAGTAGGTTTTTCAATCTATGGGATTGATGAGTCTTAGAGCTTGAAATGAACTATGTCATTAATGATCAGTTCCAATACCTCATCTAACAAGTAAAAAAATGGGACACTGAGAGAAGACAAGTCCCTTGCAGAAGGTCACTGAACCCAGTTTTAGCAGAGTCAAGACAGAAGTTTAGGTCTCCCTGACTCCCAGGGCCATGATTTTCCTTGTATAAAGAGGTAGCTTTGAAGAAATAAGAGCAAAGTGACTTACTAAGACATAGTGTCCCGGACTCATGGAATACGACAGACTTTCGCACTAAGCAATTAGACATCTACCTAATTATCTCAAAGGCAATTTGTACGTGTCAAACTTTCCCAGGATGCTGTGGAGAAATAGCAGTGGTCTAACCCAATAGAATCTCCATTTCAGGTAGAGATTGGGCAGCAAGAAGATTTACCCGGGTGCTTTAAGAATGTTTTCTTACCCAGACACAGTACATAAACCTTCTCATTCAGAAAATCCACATTTTTCTCAGCCTGACTCCGATCTACTTGCCAATCCAAAACAGAGTGTGTTACACATTAAAGCCACAGGATTCTTTATGGGTAACATATGGAGGCATAATATCTTGTAACCCAGTGGAATTGTCCCTAGAGTTAATATAACTCCGTTAACATATGTTTCTGCTATTCCCATCCTGCTATAAGTGTATTAAAATATATTATGCACAATGTATGGTTAATTGAAAGATACAGGGGGTATATTAAAAAATAAATCTGTTTATATGACCTATGTTGAAATACATTTGAAATACCACACAGTTGCTTTCACACTAATATACATGGACTATCTCTGTCTTTTCCTCTAATTGCTCTCTCCTTTTCCTTTCAATCTCCTATGTCTCCTTGTATGTTTCCTTGGTACCAAACTTACCACAAAATAGTAAGATTAGAGGTAGAGGGATGTGATGCCAGAAACTAAGGCAGTCAGTAAGGAGGTATGGTAGGAAGTGAGGAGCAACAGGAAAAAGTATCAGTCATCCCATCCCTTCGAATCCTGGCAGTACTAAATTTTAGAAACATAATCCAGAGAGGAGATCAAGAATATCCACTTTCCTCTCCTTTTGTTCAGTGGTCATATCCACGTGTCAAGGGATGGTCTGATTTTATACTTCCTTTTAAAGCGAGGACGTCATTGAGAGGGAAAACATGAATCTGCAGTTCCCTTTGACAATTCATTCACTGTCGTGCCCTGTACACAGTTATGAAGACTGGCTCACACTAGACCCTACATATTTCTGGAATTTATGTCATCCTCTCCAATTCATTTTGTCCCTTGTCCAGGCTATCATGGTCTTAAATCTGGATTATTAAAGGGGCCTCTTACTTGGTCTTTCTACCAATAGTCTTTTCCTATCCCAATCCATACTTACAATAAACTCTCTAGAGTTGTGAGCTAATTAAAATCTAATCTGATTTTAAAATCTGATTTAAAATCCTTCCATGGCTCTCCATTGCCCACCAAACAAAGCATAAACTCCTTAATGTGGCACAGAAGGCCCTTCATGATGAGACACCAGCCCAACCTTGAAGCCTGCTCTCCCACCACTCTTCCCCTTGCATTCTATGGTTCAGCCATACCATACCATACTGTCTCCATTCCTAACATTCTCACCCCCTCATACATGCTGACCCCACTGTGAGGAATGTCTTCCCTCCTATCTACTAACAAATTCTATTCATTCTTCAAGACCAGCCCAACACCATTTCCTCTGTGATGTCTTCCCAGAGCCACTGAACGTTATTACTGCAATTGTTTCTTCTATAATACCATAGATCGATATGCATACCTCCATTATAGCCTTTCCCATACTGCAGCAGAATCATCTCTTTATGCCTGCCCACCCCTCAATAAAATGTAAGCCTCTCGAGAACCCCAGGGCAAGTGGTTTCATTCTATAACTCATTCGATAAATATGGAGTTTAGAGTCCTGACTCTGCCACTTGCAAGTTGAAAGAACACATGCTATGTCTTAACATCTTTGGCTCTCAGCTTCCTCATACACAAAAGGGTGCAATAATTTAATATAATTCATCAGGCTGTGATGAAGAAGAAATACAATGATACGAGTGAAGCCCCTAACATAATACTTTTATATAGTTATGCTAAGTGATGGCTCTTATTATTACATGTATGTCAAGCACTTACTAAGTGCAAGGTCAATTAAGGCCTACTCTCAAGGTCCTTAGAGCGTAAGCCAAGAGACAGATAACACTTCATGCAATGTCAGAAGGACACAGAGGATGCCGGGGGAACATGAAATGGGACATCTACAGTTCAGGCTGAAAGTCATTCTAGGAGGAAGGACTGACAAGGGTTGGATCTGGGACCAGAAATGACAAAGATAGGCTACTGATGTCCTCCAGGTGAGACATGATGCTGGCCTGCAGTAAGGTAACAGCAGTAGAAAGGAACATTTAGAAGTGGACATTTAGGAAGTGGAATCAAGTCATGTGACTCAATGAATGATGAGATGTGGGGGTCCCCACCAGGGAGGAGTCTGTGCACAGATCCAGGAGAAGTTTAGGTATGCAGATTTTTTTCAGGAACCATCAATATGCTCTTTTTAACTGAAGCAATATGAGAGCATGTGATTCCCCAGGGAAAGTGGGTGGAATGAGCCAAACAGAGGGCTTCAAGGGGCACCAGCCTTTAAGGCTAAAGGTGGAAAAGTTGTTCAGGAGGGATACGGAGAGGGAACAGCCAGAGAGAGAAAAGGGACTCAGCACAGAAGCAGCCAAGGAAACAGAGAAAAGAATGTTCTTGATATTCTTAGTGCCTGATACCTGGTAGATCCACAGATACTTGTGGAATAAATGAATGAATCACTGGATTTAAGTGACCCACTTAAACTGAAGACATATGAAAGTCCTTTCATAGGAATAAGAACACATCTATTATTTCACCATCATAGTCTCCGAGATACTTAAGATCACGGACAGAGGGACATTGGCATACAGTAGAAGAGTAGGGAAACCAAAGGCTAGCTGAAACCTATCCCATAAATGAAGGAACAGCAGGAAGAAAGCCCAAATGTCCTCAAGACCATCCAGAAAAGGTCAGAGAAACCAAGTAATCCAACAGCGTCACTACTGGTGGAACAGCTGGCGCAATGGGCCTTCAGACGTGCTGCAACATGAGAGCCACACCGAAAACACAGGGCAGACAGGGGCGAGTCAGAAGGCACCATGAGGAAACAGAGAATGAAATTCAACGTGAGAACCTTGATGGATCCTAAAAAAGACATTCTTGGGACAACTGGGGAAATTTGAATATGTCCTAGAGACCTGGTGCTATCGTGGGATGGTTAATCTATTAGGTATGATAATAGCATCATGCGTAGGTAAAAGACTGTCTTTTCGGGCCCCTGGGTGGCTCAGTTGGTTAAGCGTCCAACTCTTGATTTCACCTCAGGTCTTGACCTCCGGGTTGTGAAGTTGAGCCCCATGTTGGGCTCCACGCTGGAGCTCCACCATGTACTTACCACGCTTTATTCTTCGGAAATGCATGCTAAAGTATTTAGGAGTGAAGTGTCAGATGCCACTTCCAAATGGTTTGACCAAAACACAAATCTCTCTAGGAAAGAGTTGAAGCCCAATACAGTAAAATAATAATGATAGACTCTAAGTAAAGGATATGTGGTTGTCCATGACTCTATTCTTTCAAGTTTTATATGTCTGGTATCTTTCATGATAAAGATTTGGAAGAAGAATGAGAAATGTAGTCTCCAGAACCTTCGAGAGTCATCTCCCAAAAAACGGTTCTGCGATACCCAGGAAGCAGGGACCACATGGACTCCTGAGGAGCTAGATAAAAGGCAGGAGGCAGAGCCCCAGAAAAGTGCCAAAAAATGGGGATACCACATGTACTATTTTTTTTTTAAACATTAAGGAAACAACTATGAGAAGAGTATCCTTAACCTACTTATATTTCAACACAGATTGGGAAATAACTATGAAAATTCTTTGAGAACTATTGAGCCAACGTAACTAACTCCTAAAGTAACTGGTTTAGAGTATAACTAGCTGGGGTGGACTGAGCACTTTCTCCATAACAGGCACTGTGCTGAACACATTAGCCCATTGAATTCATACAAGAGCTGTAAGAGGTAGGTACTAGTATTTCCCCTCTTACAGATCAAAGCAACTGAAGTTGTGTCGCCCAGTGAAAAGTCTCAGCTCCTGTTGGGCAGCCCCATCTGCATAAACTTCTCGAACTGTGGTCCTCAAAACCATTTCTCCCTTCACCCTTCACCCTTCAAGACCAGTGTGGAAACCAAGCCCCACGGTTACCAACCTGGGTGCTCCACTAACTCTTGGGGTTTCCCTCCCCCCCACACCCCGTTGGAAACTTCTCTTTATTCCGCTTTCTCCTCAGATTATTCTAATTGGAGTGTGCCATCTATTTCCTGCTGGAATCTCTGCTGATAGTGGGGTGGGGCGGAAACTAGAAAAATGTGACTCCTACCCAGTAGTAAGGTGGATCAGGAAGCAACCCCAGTTGGTGGAGAAGTAGCCCCTAAAAAAAGAAAGGCAAATTGGCAAAATCCTACGCATGGTAAAACCACTTGGGAGAACAATTTGGAAACAGCCCATGATAAAGCTGAAGATGAACACACCCTATGGCCCAGAAATTCCACCCCAGAAGCTCTCATATAATACATGCCCTGGGAAACAGTTGTAAGAATTTTCACAGCAGAATTTTTGTATTAGCAAAATTCTGGAAATACCCTAAATGTCCATCATGCACAGGCACATAATGAAATAATACACCAGACTGAAAAACAAGGGAAGGAGAGCCACATGTATCCGTATGCTTGACTCCCACAGACTTCCTCTTAAGCAGAGAAAGTAAATTGCAGAAGAACACAGGTGAGATGCAGCTAGATGCGGGTGCTACCCCGCATATACAGTTGAAAAGGAGGCAACGCAAACTCCGTATTGTTTAGGGATGCAGATATATGTAGTGAAAGGATGACAGAATGGCTGGGGATGAGAAACAGCAAATTCAAGATAATGGTTAATTCTGGAGAGAAGGGAGTGTCATGAAAGGCAGGCCTCCTCTGGGAGCCTCAACTCTATTAGTGATGTTTTCGCTCTTACACTGGGTGATTAACACCTAGGCTTTATTTTCTTATTCTTTGTTCCTCCTGTCTGTTTTAAATATTTAATAACCATTTTAAGGAAGTGAAAGGAGAAAAAGAAAAACTGCTGGAGGTTTCCAGGGAAAATGAAGAGCCACGTGGATTGCTGGACTCCATTGACCATTTTGCTCCTCGTCATTCCTTTTTGCCCCTTTGACACTCAAAATAGTTCAAACCATTTGAGGTTTCTGGGGCTTCTCTGAACTCTAGGCTCATTTGATGGCAGGTTGCTTCCAAGAGCCACACACCGGCCCTAAAAAGCTCAGAAGAAGCTCCACTGGGAAACATACCAAATAAGCAATCAAGTGAATAGGCTTCCTATTCAGATTATGGGCATCAGGGCAAGTTTGGGTTAGGAGGTCCTTTAGAAACCATAAAACCTTGCCTCAAGAACACACTCCCAGGTCATTTCGAGAAATCTTTCAAGGCAAAAGAAACAGTTGATTGTCTCTCTGCCTTAAGAGAGGCTGGCAAGTCCTCCTAGAGTATAGCAGAACAGCAAAGAGCCCAGTTCTGGAAGGAAACAAACCCACACTTGCATCCTGGCTCCCACTCACCAGGCTGGCTTTGCACAAGTTCCTTCACATTTTGAAAGCCACGTTTTGGCATCTGTAAGGCTGGATTGGTCAACCCTCAGAGGGTGGTTATGAAGGCCGAATGTGTTTGTAGATTAGAACAGTGCCTACACAGAGAAGGGTCCTCATAGTTCCAGAGAAGATGGGCTCTGTCACCTGTCTTGGGACCAGACCAGATTTCCTCGGCACTGCAGACACAGTCCAAAAAGGGCTCTTGGAGAGGTCATGTCATCCTCCTGAATACATTTCCTTAGGCTTCTCAAAGGCTCTTTCCTCAAAATCGTCAACACCAACACAACGGCATGAGTACCTGCTGGATACCCGTGGTGGAGGCGAGGGGTCCTCTCTGCGGACGCTAGAATCCTAGTCCCACAAGGTCATCTGGACAGTTGGTCAGAAGTCCCAGACACAGTGGCCTAAACTGTTGTGTGTACAGTCTAAGATTGTGGCCCAGATGGAGCAGGGGAAGGGGGAAGATAGAAGGGGACTGTTTATAACAACTTGGGGGCGCAACCGAAACCTCGGCCTCTCACCATTCACCGTGACCATATTTTCACCATTTTCCCGAATCCAATACTTCATGAGGAGATTCCCTCTGTCTTCCTCTCTATCTTGCCCTTTCTGCCAAAATAGCTCTCCTTTGGGAACAAATAGTTCTGTTTCTTCTTTGGAATGCCTCTGGAAGCCAGGAACTCTTATCTCCCTCCACAGCATTCTGGCCAGTGCTCGGAATGTGATTTACATTACTGACCACCACTGGCACAGGAGAACAAAACAAAGGAAGGGCTTCCCAGTAGAGCACAAAGGGGGTGGGGCCGAAAGTGCCCGGGCGGGAGACAAAGAGTGAGAGCAGAGTTTCTGGGGTAGCAAGGGGTCTGCCCCACTGGCCTCTCCTTCCGCACACCATGGAGAGCAGCAAACACGTCACTGCAATCCTCTCTCGTGGGCTGGGGGTGATGCAGTGGTGTCTGGAGAGCCTGAAGAGAGACGTTCTGCTCTTCTGGGATTTGCTGCAAGGACTGCGGGCTTCGGGGCTGACTCACTCAACAGGGCTGGGTGCAGGCCAAGGAGTCACGGAAAGACTCTCAGGGTCACACACGCTGCCCTTGGCGTGCCAGCTCAGCCTGCTGGGGACCAGCCAGGGCTCGTTGGGCAAGGAGAGTGAGGCCCAGGGAGTCAAGACTTTTTGCAATGATTGAGGCTCTTTCTCCACCGGGGCAAGAAAGCATTCCTCTCCGGGGGATGGATTACAAAGCAAATTGTTCCTGCCTCTCTTCAAAGGCCAAGAAGGTTAGGAAACCACTCCTTCTTTCTCCAGAAAGCCTGAAGAATTTTCAGGCAGATTGGTCTGTTCCAGATGGCTCCAGTGTGACATGCTGCCCCCTTACCTTACTTGGCTCTCCGGGACAGCCCAACTGGCTGCAGGGTGGGACCCAGACTACTCACCTTCCTCTTTTGTTTGCTGAGCTCCTACAACATAAGACATACGCATTTGTCTCTGAGCCTAATTCCTGACAACTCTTAAAGCCCTCTAAATTTCCTGAGTAATAAGCGAACGAGCAGCATCTTTTTGACCCTGGTTCCTGACACAGGGCTCCTAAATCCCTTGGTTTCCTGGGTGACAGGAGTGGTTTTTGTTCTCATAAGGTGACTCTGTGCGGGCTTCTGGATAGTTTCAGCATGGGGACTTGTCACCAGAAAGACAAAGCTGTGATTAGAAGCTGAGAACTTTCAGCCCAACCCCTGTCCTCTAGGGAGAGGAGAAGGACTGGAAATTGCATTAATAATTGATCATGCCTGTACGAGAAAGCCTCCCCCCAAATCCTTAAACCATGGGGTTTGGAGAGCTTTTGCGTTAATGAACACACCGGGAGGGTGACACACCCCAACTCCACAGGGACAGAAACTCCTTCACTCTGGGACCCTTCCTGACCTTGCCCTGTGTCCCTCTTCATCTGGCTGTTCATCTCTATCTGTTATCATATCCTGGATAATAAACCAGCAAACATACGGAAATGTTCCCCGAGCTTCGTGAGCTAACCCAGCAAATTATCAAGCCTCCCCGGGGACTGTGGGAACGCTCAACTTTGTAGCTAAGTCAGTCAGAAGTGTGGGTACCCTGGGGACCCACTGCTTGTGACTATTGTCCGAAGTGAAGGCAATCTCTTGGGACCGAGCCCTTAAACCTGATTCTAATTCCAGCTAGTTACTGTCAGAAATGACTTAAATTCTAGGACATTCAGTTGGTGTCTGGAGAGTTGGAAAATTGGTTGGCGTGGGAACACACACACACACACACACACACACACACACACACATTTAGTGTCAGAAGCATTGTAAGTAGAGAAACCATTTTCCTTTACCCAGAAATCAACCCGTGGGAATTTTCCTTAGAAAGGTTTTACTGGCAGTCCCTACAATGCAAAACAGAAGGGGTAACAAAAATAAAACAACAAGCCCAAATATGCCAACGTCTTGAGACATTTTACAAAGACCTTGAAGTTGCTGACTTCTACCTTAGACATCAACCCTCCTGGTCCCTCCCAGGCCTCCAACTAGGTCGTTGTGTCAAGTGGGCTCTTCTGGCTAGTTCCTCCATCCACCAGAACCTTCTATCTATCAAGTGCTGAAGCTTTGTCCAAATTCCCACTCCGGCCCTGGGCCCCGGGCTCCTAGGTCTACCATCAGCCCCTAAAGAAGTTATTCACCCTGCAGCCTTGCCCTGCGTTCATCTCTGAACCCCAAACTGAAACCAAGCAATCATCTGTCAAAGTGTAAATCCTCACTGTACCTAGGAACCCAGACTGTTAAAGCTGGAAGCACCCTAAAGGAACATTAAATCTACCCTTCTCACTTTGCAGGTAGAAAATGAGGTCCCAAGAGAGGATCTCCGATCTAAGACCAGAGCGAGTTCCTGAACTCCTATTTGGATGTCCTTTAAGACGTGTCACACCACTCCCCTGCCTACGTACTTGCCAACGTTGTCAGACCAAACCAGAGCTAAGAAAGAGGGAAACATTTGTCAAACAGAATGATACTTTCCCTCAGGAAACTTGGGATTTCTTCCTAAGGCAGGTGCCTGAGAGACCCCTCTTAAGGGACCCTCCAGCCTCTCCTTGTGCCTTGACCCCCTCACCACGGTCCAGCCCCAGAGACCTTCTCTCAGACCCTCCGGCACACCCGCTCCTCCTGGTCACCAAGCCCCAGCATGCCGTCCCTCTGCGGAAAGGCCCCCACCCTGTTCTCAGCAGGGCTGCGGCCCGCCCGCTGCCCGGCTCTCCTGGTCACTCCGCCCCACACACCACGCACACCCAGACCCAAATTTTCTTTCTTAGGATCAGTTCATGTCTTCCTCACACCTCCCACATCTGTCCCTATTCTGGATCTTTGCTTCCCGACTGTTTGCTCTGCCTCCCCCAGCTAGCCCGGGGGCTGCGTGGGGCAGAGGCTGGGCCTGGCCTAGTCGCCATTGTACTGTAGCCGTGACGCCACGGCGGGCACATGGGGCCCATTCAGCAGCTATGGGGGATGTACGCGGGAATGAGATGAAGTCACAGAAGCAGGGCACGGGTGTTAAATACTTACAACTTTATTAGGAGCCGGCTGTTGTCCCCGCAGCAGCCCGCCCCCATGTATACACAGTATACACAGCCCAGCCAGTACCCAGGTCCTTCCATCCTTCTGCAGCACGTGGAATGCAAAAGAACCAAACACAAAAGGGGGGCTCTGTAAGTGACAGTGTCTAGTGCCTTCGGGAGCCAACTCCCAGACTGGGAACAACCAAGCCCCTCAGCTCGCCCCAGCCCCCTACTCCAGCCTGGCGAGGCTCACAAGGCTGGACTCCTCCAATCAGTGCACACAAAGGGCAGAGGAGGCAGGGGGCTCCTGAGCCCAGATCCTTACTGGTCCACACCCCATGCAAGAAGTTTCTGGAGCCCCCAGAATCTTCCTCCTCTTCCACAGACATGAGATACCACCTTCACTTTTTATTCCATCACCAGAAACCTGTACCGTGAGGCTTGTCTCTGCTCAGCCTTGGAGAACATGGTTGGATTAGCAAAAACGGTCAAAGATAAGACAAACCTCCCAAGTTGTCTTGGTCATACTTCTTTTAAAAAGGAAAAAAAGGAAAAAGAAAAACATGACAGGAAAGAGCATTTGAGGCCCAGCTTGTGTCAGGAACAAGATAGGTTGTCCCTCCTTGAAATGATTTATAAAGCTGCTCTGCTGGGGGACCAGTCACCCCCACCGACGGCAGCTCCCTTCCCACCCTCCCCATTCCCCTGCCCGTTCTGCACAGCCCCTGTGCCACCCTGTCCTCGCTGAGGGTGCACCAAGCACAGGGTGCTGTGCTATCGTCGGCTAGTGGGGGTCCACATCTGCCCTGGGGCCCTTCGGATGTTGCAGCCCCACGGTGTTCACTCATTCAGGCAGGAAGATTCCTCCTCACTTCATTCCCCAAGAGTGGCTGCAGCCCTGCTTCAGAGATCCGCATGCCCTCTGCCCTGCTGTGGGAGCTCTGGTCAAGGGTTCAGCTCGGGGTGAGGCTGGGATTGGAGCCCCATCCCAGAGGCTTGCCTGGATGGCTGGTTTGTAAGGGAAGCCAGATAAAAGGACTGAACCCCTTTCCCAGGGAAGACACTTGCTCTGATATCAGCTCATTAAAGTCCAGGACGTGTTACCTAACTCAGAAGCAGAATGTCCCGTGCTCATGCCGGGGTAGCTGCACCCTCAAGAAATACCCTGCTTGACCAAAGGCTCTCTAGCCCCAAAACATCTTCCCACTTGGAGCTATAGGAAACACCCTGGTTTCTACATCCCCAACACATCTCTAGGATAGACAGGAGTTCCCACTGATGGCTGCCAAGGGCCTCCGGGTCAGGTCATTGATTCTTGTGTCTCCTGAAACCTGTCCCCAAGGCACCTGAGGAGAGGGATCCTGCTTTCATATGTGAAGCCCCAGAGGGTGGCCAGGCCATAGGGAACAGGAAGCCATGTACCACACACTCATCTTTGTGTCTGGGCCACTCAGTGTGCAGAGGACAACAGCCAGGTCTGCTGGAAGCACCAGGGTCACCACTGCCCCAGGGGAGGGACAGGTGTGGGTACCCAGAGAGCATAGCCTGAGGTAGCAAACAGTGAACCCCGTTATCCAACTGCATTATTATGGGATGTGCCCAAAGCCAGACCACACGTAGCTGTCCAGATGAAGACCCACCTACAGGCATGTGGGTGTTTAGCACCTAGCCCTCCTGGGCATGTCCCATAACCCTCTTAGTGGGGACAGGACCGTGGCCACTCTGAAGGTTCTCTGAGGCAACACAGAGAGAACCTAAGGCAGCAGCCCTATTTATACCCTCCTCTCTGGAAGAAGAAGCCATCAGACATGGGGCCTCCTCCCCATCCCAGGGTGACATCCCCCCAAAGCTCAAGCCCAGCCCCAGTGACATGGAACCCTCCAGGCCACTCCTCAAACTCCCTGCTTCACCACAGAATCCATCACCCCTCATAGCTTTTTTTAACAGTCCGAAGCCTCCCGAAGAAGGCAATAGACTCCCTATTGACTTCCTATACCTATTTGCAAACCTCAGAGGGCGCGTACTTGGAAGCCCCCCCCCCCCGCCCCAGCCTGACGTCCTGGACAGCACAGGAGGAAGAGCTGGCTCTTGAGGGAGGGCCAGGAGTAGAAGGAAGATGAGAAAGCTCCGGACTCCCCCTACACATAGACCTCTTCCCAGATGGGGTGGCCCAGGCTCCAGTTATACCTCATCCCACTCTCCCACCGGTTTCTGCCCACACCAGCCATTTTTTTTATTATTCAGTCCTCGTCAGTCAGAAAGAAAAGGTGGGCTGACAGCACCATATAAACCTGCCTTGTTCAGAAACGGCTTAGAGCCCCCGGGGCCCCCTGAGGGTGCCAAGCTGCCGGGCCATGGCTCTTCCAGCAGCCTGTGGCCTCCCTTACAGGGGGCCAAGGTCCCTGAAGTTCTGCCTGGGAGGTGCCCGTCCTCCAGGTCCCTCGGAAACTGGGCCCCAGCGCCTCTGGCCAGTGCCCGCACCTCTCAGCCTCTCCCAGAGACTGGGCCCTGGAGGAGCCGGGCGTGAGGTAGACTGTGCGTTAGTCACTTGGCTTCCCCCGCCCAGGCCAGGGAGGAGGAGGAGGGGACCGCTCACCCCTGCCCGTGGTCCTTGTCCCTGGAAGTGGGTGACGTCGTGGCCTGGACCCTGGGCCCTGAACTCCGCCCACGGCTCCGGCTGGCCAGAACGCTGGCAGCACCAATGGGGCGGAGAGTGAGGAGGAGAAAAGGACAGTCCTATTCAGCACGGCCTCAAGATGCAGAAGTCCAGCTCCTGGGGCTTCCGGCGCAGGTTGCACTGGTCCCGGGCCAGCAGCCGCCCTCCGGGGCCCAAACACTTGAGCGGACGCCTCTTAAAGCCCCGGCCGCAGCTCTTGGAGCAAGGTGACCAGGCGCCGAGCTCCCAGGTCGGGCAGGGCTCCCCGCAGGCTCTCGTCTCCACCGGCCGATGGGCTGCATCGCAGGCAGAGGCCGTGCGAGGCCCGGGGGGCCCGCGACAGTCGACCGCCCGCTTCTGCAGCCCACTGCCACAGCTCACCGAGCAAGGCCCCCAGCTGCCCGCCACCCAGCGCGCGGGGGGCCTGTCGTCCTGCTGCTCCACTTGATTGGAGAGGCTGAGGACGCTGTTGTGGTGCACGGAGGAGCCCCGGGGGTCCTTGGAGTGGGAGGCCTTGTCCTCCCAAGGCTCTTTGGGCAGATAGAAGGAGTAGCGGACCCGGGGGGGCGTCATCTTGCCCACGGAGAGGACCTCCACGGTCAGGGGCTCCAGGATGGGCCGGGAAGCCTGCAGGCTCTCCACGGCCGTCCCCGTGCCGCTGTAACGCACGAGGCTGCCCTTCACCACCAGGTCCCGCTCCACGGCCGACACCACGAAGTGCCCGTTGAGTAGGTACTGGCCCTGGCCGTTCTTCAGGGCCAGGTAGTTGTCGTCTCCGATCAGCCCCTTGTAGCCACGCTGGCGGATGTCAATGCTCGAAGCGCCTGCGGGGATGGCCACCACGAAATTGTAGCCGTGCCTGTGGGGGGAAAGGGGATCGTGCCTTAGACAGACGCCTGGACAGCAGGCCCTCGTTCCCCCCGGGAAGTCCCAGCTGATTCCCCTTTCACAAACCCTGTGGCAGGTCACAAAGACTAACCAGACGGCTTCAACCACCCCGTGGGAGGTCAGGGGGCACACAAAGTGAAAGGTGGTATGAGATGGTCACCACGTCATCTAAAGCTACATATCCTGGTTCTATTGTCCTGCAATCTTTTTCTTCTCTACATTTATACTGTGGTGAATTCTTTTAAAAAAAAAAAAATCTATTTGAGAGAGAGAGAGCAAGAGCAGGGGGAAAGGCAGAGAGAGACAGAGAATTTCAAGGAGACTCTCCACGGAGCTCAGAGTCCCAACACAGGGGTCAATCTCATGACCTTGAGATCATGAGATCATGAGATCATGACCTGAGCCGAAACCAAGAGTCGGACACTCAACTGACCGTGCCACCCAGGCGTCTCTATACTGTGGTGAATTCTAAGGCAAAGTAAAGCCAAGGTTTTGGAGCCAGACCCATCCCTACCACTGGCTTAGCTGTTGGCCTTGGATAAGTCACTTAGCTTCTCAGGTGCCTCACCTGTAAAATGGAGATCATAATCACACATACCTCATTAAAGCATACCCGGTAAGCACTCAATATATATTAACTGTGAGAAGGAGGAGGAAGGGCAGAAGCTAAGCCTACAGTCCCTTGGTCCAAGGCTGGGGCCAGACACCACACTGAGAACACTGGCCCTGGAGTCGGGCACCCAGATCAAGCCTTGGACACCAACTCCCTGGTGGCTCAAGCCAATCAGTCTCTCTGGGTTCCAGTGTCCTCACCTATACAATGAGGGGGTCAAACTAGATGGTTTCTAAGGCTCTTTCCAGCTCTACTAGTCTATGAAAGGAGCACCTGCCATTTAGGCAGTGAAGCAAGTCTGGGAGTGTTTACCTTGAATTCTCCACTTGGCCTCCCCTCAGATCCCTGCGAATGCCATCCACCTGCAGTGCCCCGGTTCCCAGTAAAGTTGCCCAGCTAGGGACCCAGCAGAGGGCACTGTGTCCAGAGGGGGCAGCAGAGAGTCCTGGACAACCATCTAGGCCTTGGACTCCCAAGTTTTCAGAGCCCACCACATCCCTGCTCAGTGGAGACCTCAGGGGCTCTGCTTCCCCCAGCTTCTTCCAGAGCATGGGTCAGGACTTTCCGAGGAGCGCATTCCCCCTGAAAATAAAAGGGAATAGGCTGGACCTCAGAAAGCCAGGAGCCCCAGCTCTGGAGGTGGGAACTGGAGAAGCCTAGAGACACTTCTTCAGCTGAGCCTGCACACATGTCCCAGGAAGGGGCAGTCCCTAGGTCCTAGTCACGTGCTCTGCTGTTTATTGCCATTCTCGGCTCAGTCTCATCCCTGAGGACAGGGCCTCAGCCTCAGTGAGACAGAGAGGCTGTCACACTTGTCTCCAGGCATGTTTTGTTCTGTGATCATGATTATGAACATTTAGTGAGCATTTATTATGCACCAAGTAGGACACTAAGCATTTTACTTGGAATAACACCCTTAATCTTCACAACAGCATGACAGGAAATATATTCATGTCATACCCATGGTATGAGGAAGGAAATCCAGAATTCCAAAGATTGTGTCACATGCTCGAGGTCATCCAGAAAATGGGGAGCTGAATTTGAACACGGGCGAGTCTTACTTTAGAACTCTAGATAGACCCTAACGACTCTCTGCCATCTTCCTAACTAGCATCTCCTGTTCAGTGGTGGAATCCCCAAGCATTCATCTCTGCTAGATGGATGGATGGACGGATGGATCAATGGATGGATGGATCAATGGATGGATGGATGGATGGATGGATGGATGATGGATGGATGGATAGATGGATGAAAAAAATGAATGAATGAATGAATGAATGAATGAATATCACACTCGCAGAAGAGTCCAAGTGGCCTCTACAGTGAGGGCACTCCCCATTTACCCCAGTCTGACCCAAGCTTTCACCACCTGGGGCACCTCCACTCAGCCCTTCTCCCCCTGCTCCAGGACCCAGAACTCACATGGGCTTGGTGAAGAGGCCCGTCACCTTCTTACAGCTCTTATTGTCGCCCCCACACACCCCACACTTGTCGAATTTCTTCTTGGAGCCCAGGTTCCCATCGCAGCCAGCCTTGATGCACTTGCCTTGGACACAGACCGAGGTGGAGTCCGGAGTACATGGTGTACCGTCCACCACCTGCAGTGCCCCCGGCGGGGAGAAAAGGAGAGAAGGGCAGCTCAGCCAAACTCATCCCTGAAGCCTTTTTCTCTGCTTTGGTCTCCCGCCACACGCTCGCTCACCTTGGGTGCCAACACGTAGAAGTAGCCGGTGCCATTGGCTCGGCAGATGAGCTTGCACTTGTCCCGGGGAGAAACGCCGGAGTACTTGGGCACCCACGCCACGGCGAGGGTGAGCCGGTTGGTGCTATGGTTATAGCCATTGAAAGCCTCACACTGCTCCTCCCGGAAGCTCTTGCCGGAAGCTGAGGACAGAGGAAGCACAGGCAGGGAGCTAAAGGGAGGGGCGGTGCGGGAGAGCCCTCCCCAGGATGCTCAGCCGCCTACGGCTCTCAACAGCTCTTACCCTCAGCCAGGTTATCCTCATCACTGCTGCCACCCCCTCCCAAAGAACTAAAGCAGGCTAGGACCGAAGGATGCAGGTCCCAGAAGATCGTGCAACCTCCAGGCACCGTGCCACCTTCCACGGTAACCTGGCCTTCGATTCCCTCTATAACAGGCATCCCAGACAGTTTTGGGCTAGCAAACCCTTCAGGAATCTTTTGAAACTATCTTCAGAATGTTATTAAATGGATAAAATATATTACATAGGTTACAAAAGATACCAGTTATACTGATACACAACTATCAATGTAGATTGAAACATATCTGTGATATGTGTGCTTCCTTGTTAACCCATTACGTAACAAGATCCAATAATGAGTCTAATAACCACTGTCATTTTCAAGTCATGATGAGAATAAATGGCATTCTGAGAAATCCCAACAACTGAGATGTCATATGAAAATATCCATGATTTCTACTGGTGACAGAGTCACGGGTACTTCTAGTAGTATTAGAGTTTGTTGCCTAATTAAAAGAAATAATAAATTTTAGATAGAGTAGTAAAAAAATATTAAATTTCTAATTAAAAGAAATTAAAAAATGTAAATACAAAAAGGCTAGTAAAAATAGAGATGTAATTTCCTTCCCACCCAAGTTCATGGACCCTGGATGTAGAATTCCTGCTTATGAAGATGGGCTTGTGAATTCTTAACTAAGGGGACATCTAGTGTGTCATTCCCTTGGGCCACTTAGTGTCCCAGCCTCAGCATCAAGAAGAAAACACCCCTGCCCATGGGCAGTGAGCAAAGAAGTGAGCCCAAGAGGAATCCACTCCTCTGCACTTCCAGACTTTGCCCTCCGGGAGAGAATGTTGAATGCAGTAATTTGCAGCCAAGAAGAGGGGGGGTGCGGGGAGAGGGGCCCTCCCCTCCTCACCTGAGCTGGGGCAGGGCTCCAGGTTGCAGGATCGGTACTTCACTCTCACTCCCTCGCAGTACTTGCCCCCGTTGGCAGGGGTGGGATTGCTGCACTGTCTCCGGGCCAGCTGCACGCCCCCACCGCAGGTGCGCGAGCAGGCGCCATAGGGCTCCCATTTGGCCCAGGAGCCGTCCACCTATGAGAAAGAGTCCGTCATGCTCCTGCAGGGGTTGGGATGCCCATCCACACCCTGACCCTGCAGAAGAGTTACACAGGTACGCCACGATCCCATCCCACTGCAAGGAAATCCACCGTGTATCACAAGAGGAAAATGACAAGCAAATGGTCAGCGTACACAGCACCCACGCGACACTTGAACTTGGTAATTAGCAAATGCCAACTGCACCCAGTTATAAATGAGTTTGCTCAGAAGAGAGAGTCAGGTGGCCAAGTTCTATCATCGCCTCTGCCCTCGCCATATGGGTGGTCTTGAGCAAGTAGTAAAACCTCTTAAAATTCAAGTGCTTCATCTACAAAAATGGGGCCAATAATACCCAGGTGTGCAATCAGGCAGAAGTTTAAATAATGCAACGTGTATGAAAATTCCTAGCACTGTGCTTGCCACCGAGCAAGAATTCAAAGTTTCTCCTTACCTATTGTCAGGGTATCTACAAGAGTTTCTAAATCTAAGGCAGAGGCAGCCCCCAGCCTTGCCAGGAAACCTTGTTGCCATAGATATCGGAATATTTTTATTTGCAAATGTTCCATAATTCCGACTTCTCTCCAAACTAGACTTCACCAGATTTTAAGCTCCAACAGGGGCTTAATTTGAGAAAGTTTCACTACATGTAAGAGGTTCGAATGTTTGTGCTCCGAGGAGACGAAGATAGGAAACTACAAAGCAATCCTAAAACTCTATTTGGCTTCGAGGTGAATGATGCAGAGTTGTTTCATTTTTTAAGAGGGTGGAGAAGGGATAGGAAATGTATCGTCTTCATTATGTTTTTCTTAGGATGCCAGTAAAGCGAGTTTTCATCCCCAGAACACACATCAATCGGGCAACAGAGGAAGCAGCCCAGTTGTACAAGCCCGGGATTAAAACGCTATCATACATCATCCAAAGTGACTGACGCATGGAGCTAATCGGGAACTGGCTGCAGGTCATCTAAATACTTTAACTTACGCATACATGCGGCCTCATTACTCTCTCCGCCCTCTGTCAGATAGCTCTTGCCTCACTGTGTCAACAGGCCTCACATCCTGTGAAAGGAACACTTGCCCATAGCCCTGCTTCCTCCTCCAACTAGCGCCCCACCTCATTCCAGCCTTCTGATTCCTAAGAGTGTCTACATTTGCTCCTTGCACCTCCTCCCTCCTCAGTGCCTTGCACTATGGGCTTGGTCCCCATCACACGAGAGAAGTTCTCTGTCAGAGGTCTGAGATGACGCTCCACAGACTGAAAGAGTTGTTGAATTCTTACTAATGGCCAGTGCCATGTACAGCGACTGCCTCCCAGCAGAGGAAACTAAAAATAAGCCTGTGCATGCAGAGCGTCAGGAGGGGTTAAATGCAGGTGGGAGAGAGGGAGGGAGGGAGGTCCTTGGTGAGGTGGGCTGCTCTATATTACAGGGGGTCACGGAGGCTTCCCTGCAGAGCCGACAGGAAGTATGAGAGGGAGTTGTGCAGATAGGAGGGAAAGAACATTCTAGACAGAGGGAGCAATGCAAAGACCCTGAGGAGGGACAGGCCTGGAGTATGCCAGCATCACAAGAGCAAGAGAAGCAGGAGACAAAGACAGAGATACGGCTCACCATCCTGAGCTCGGAGTAGAGCCCCTAAAGGGTTCTGAGCATGTGGCATGACCTGACCTACATTTTAAAGGATCCCTCTGGCTGCGATGGTGGGAACAATCTGTGAGGAGTAAGACCAGCAGCAAGGAGATCAGGTAGGGTGCATGACTAATGATCCAAGGTAGCTTGGTGCGGGGTGATCGCAGATAAGATAGTTTTAAAAAAAAAAAAAAAGGCTCAATTCTGGCTCTATTTTGAAGACAGAGTCAACAGGAATGACTGAAATACCAGACAGATGGATGTGAGAGAAAAGAGGGTTGGCACAAGCAATGGGAGGATAGAATTGCCAAAGCAGGGTTCGGACAGATGACCAGGAGCTCGGTCTTTTCAGATGTTACGTTTAGGATCCTTATCGGTTATCCACATGGCGGCATCAAGATTCAGTGGGGCATGCCCGTCTGTAGTTCAGGCAGAGGTCTGGGCAGGAGATGCAAATCTGGGGGACATCAATGTATAAATGTAAATGGTACTTAAAGCCTTTGGTCTAGATGAATCACCCACAAGGTCAGTGTGGCTAGTGACAGGGACTAAGGACAGCGCTGGAATGCCCAACATTGGAAGAACAAGAGTATGAGGAAGACCCTGTGAAGGGGACCAGAAGGGGCGGCCAGTAAGGGAGGAGGGAAACCAAGACACAGTGGAGCCTGTGTTCCCAGGGGAGGGCGTAATCAGCTGTGTCCAGCGCCGCTAACGGGTCAGGCAATATGAGGAACGATAATCAATCACTAACTTCAGCAGTGCGAGGCCATTTGGCGACCTTAGTGAGAGTTATTTTTAGAGGAAGAGTAGGACAGAAAGCCAGATTGGAATGGGCTCCAGAGAAAAAAATGGCAAGACGGGAACTGGAGAGAGCAATTTCATACCACTCTTTCCAGGAACTCTGTGGTAAGGGGAGTCGGAGAGATAGACTGATTTGTGGAAAGGAAGTAGGATTAGGAGAAATTTTGTTGAAGGTGGGAGGAATTACAGCAAATCTGTATCCTGACAGGAACGATTCAACTCAGGAGAGGGGAAGTCTGACACTGCAGGAGAGAGACGGAAGAATTACAGGAGTGCTTTCCTTGAATGGAGGGGATAGTATCCTCATTGCAAAGCACAGTGGCGGGCCTGCGAAGAGAGCGTGGCCGGCTCATCCATCGCAAAGGAGGGAAGGTAGAGATGACAGGCACAGAAGCAGGGCGGACGGCGGATGTGGCGTGGGAGTTGGTGGAAGTTCTCCTCTGATTACTTGCTTGCTTCTTTTTTCTTAATGAGATTGGTAGAAAGATCACTGGCAAAAGCGGAAATGAGGAGAAAGAGTGGGTCATGGAGAAGAGAGGCAAAGGTGTGATGTGATCGTGTAGGGCGCTGGGAGGGTGAGTGCAGCGAAGCAAATAAAACAGGATACGACTCATGAGCAGCATTGCGGGCCCACCTACACTGTCAGGTCATTAGTTTAAACTGAGACCACTGGGCACGGTTCCACGTCTTTCTCCAGCCACTCTCACCCACACTGGCACCGCTGACCAGGTGGGAGCTGGAGTCCACCAGGGCAGTGTGGTATCCAAGCGAGTAGAGCCGAGAGAGGCAGGAACATGGGAGCCATGAGAGTACATGAAGAAGGGATTTTAATAATGGTCCGTGGAACCTCAAGAAGGTTGATGAGGGCATGAAAACAGCAAGTGGGACTGAAGAATTGTTGGAGTCCAAAACTAGAGGGCTGGACAACAGGGCCTTGGTGGTCAGAATGTGATTCTTATAACTGAGATCCCGGGGGGCGAGGGGGGCCAGGGGGCTGCATGATTAGGAAGATAAGCTTTGTGCTTTGACCTCTGCTGATTAGGGCAGTGTCCTCCATGAAGGGGGGTGCTGAAAGGATTGTCCAGAAAAGAGATTGAGGACGTAGCGGATTTTGCTGCTGATGGACTGTCTTTCCCCATGCTTCTCAGATCACGTTTCCTATCTCCAATATCCTCTTGGGCAACGTCATTAGAGGCTAGACTCATCTTCCCAAGAGAAGAGCCAGCCACGGCTGGCCTGTCCTTAGGACCTTCTAGTTTAAAGCCACACCCTGGTGGTCAAGGCAACCCAGACTAGCCCTAAACCATGCCCCCAAAGACCTTTCCCCTAGAGCCCCGGCCCGTCCACCCCTCCAGCTTGCCCCACCTCCCGGTCTTGGCTCCATCTCTGCCTGATGAGGCCCTACTCGTCCCTCAAGGCTCTCTCCAAATCTGACCTCCTCACCAAGGTTTGTTCAGACATCTCTAATCATCCTTAATCCCTCATCCGTAATTCTCCCATGACGTGCTTTCACACTTCAGTCTTACACAGAACACACACCTCTCTGTGTCTTGGATCATAGTAACATTTCCAGCTTCCCCACTAGACTGCGAGCCCACTGAGACACGACCCAGGTTTTCTTTCTTTTTCTGACTACCACAGTACCTCACACCATTCCCTTTAGGCCGGTGCCCATGAAGTGGCTGACGGTTTAATTAAATGTATGTTTCCAAACCACAGAAAAAGATTTTACATAATTGTGTACCAAACCCAGCTCGGGGCAGCCAACACAGGGCTGGTGAATGCTTTTCTATGATACTGCCTCCGTGTACGTAAGACCCCAGTCAAGCCGTAAGACCCCAGTCAAGTCGCTCTGCAGCAGAGGCGGGGGCGGGGAAGGGATCATGACCACCAGGATCAAGGGACAGGATGGACTTCTTATTCCTGTCTGACAAAGTCCCAATCCCCTTGCCACCCCAACCCCAGGCCTGAAGTTTTTTGTTTTTTGGGGGTTTTTTAAAGATTTTATTTATTTATGTGACAGAGAGGCAGCCAGCAAGAGAGGGAACACAGCAGGGGAGTGGGAGAGGAAGAAGCAGGCTCCCAGCAGAGGAGCCCGATGTGGGACTCGATCCCGGAACGCCGGGATCACGCCCTGAGCCGAAGGCAGACGCTTAACGACTGCACTACCCAGGCGCCCTGAAGTTTTTTTTATATTCAGAGAACATGTGGGTTTCGGATTTGTTCTTATTCAACTATTATTCCTTTTTACCAGGAAAAAAAAAATAACTTTTGCTCTATTATGTTTCAGCTTCAAAAAACAATCTTGACAAAAAGCAAAGCTACAGGGGCGCCTGGGTGGCACAGCGGTTAAGCGTCTGCCTTCGGCTCAGGGCGTGATCCCGGCGTTATGGGATCGAGCCCCACATCAGGCTCCTCCGCTGGGAGCCTGCTTCTTCCTCTCCCACTCCCCCTGCTTGTGTTCCCTCTCTCGCTGGCTGTCTCTGTCTCTGTCGAATAAATAAATAAAATCTTTAAAAAAAAAAAAAAAAAAAAGCGAAGCTACAAATGCCTGCAGCTCGCCCAGGGGTCTGCTTCCTTTCAGCCCTGAGCCGGGCTCACCTCTGGCCCAGAGCTCCCTGGAAACAAAACACGCGCAGAAATAGCTGATAAAGGGGAGGCTGGAAGGAGCCAACAAGTGAGGAATGTCGAAGAGCTAGTGTTGGGCTTTGGGTTCCGGGTTCCTCCCCAGGTAGGATGAGGCCCAGAGTTGAGGGGCTGGGCCTCCTGGCGCCCAGTGCGAGACTTCTCTCATGTGTCTAACGAACGCTTCAGCAAGTTCTCTGACCTACCGTATATCTTGTCTCCAGTCTCAGAGTCAAGACGGGGAGAGGCACAGACAGGGAAACAGAGGCACAGCGCTGCAGTGGGGTACGGTTCCGGCCACACAGCAAACCCGGAGCCTGGAGGCCTCCCAGCAGCCCCACCGCACAGCTCCCACACACTCACCCTGTACTTATTGAGGTTGTGTCTGTCCACACAGGTCCCCTTGAGGCAGAACTTGCCGTCGCCGCAGCTGGTGCCGTCTGCCCAGGGGAAGTGGCGGGTCTGGCACACCATCTGCCCCTTCGCCTTGCCGGTACACCACAGCTTGGTGCAGTACTGCATGTAGGGACACGGCTTCGAGCCCACGCCGAAGGCCAGCTCACACTGCTGGCTCAGGCTGTAGCTGGCACCCGGCAGGTCCTCGGGCAGGGAGATGGGCTTGCTGGGGGCGTCCAGGAGGCAGTCGCCTACAGAGAGTCAAGGGCATTCGTGAGAGCCGAGTTGAGGAAGGCATGACCAGGCTAGCCTAGCGTCTAAGCGGTGGGGAGACAATGAAGCAAGGGCCAGTGGAACAGACCCCCTCGAGAGCCCGACTCTTTGGGGTCAGGCACGCCTTGGGCAATAGAAGACAGATCCAGAGAGGTGGTGAGCACACTCTCCAAGGACAGCACCGACATCCCTCCTCCGTCCTCGTGGCTTACCGTGCCCGCTGTCCAGGAAGTCGGTGATGATGGCAGCGCTGCAGGCTGACCAGGGCTTGGCACGGTCGATCTGGATGAGTGTTGGGGACATCATGTGGTTGGCTCTGAGTTTCCCAAACACCTCCTCACACACTTTCACATTGTCATGGGGCATGTTGAACACGTGGCCTGCGGGGTGAGGCAAGAGGACTCAGAGGGCAGAAGGATGTGGGCTCTGCAGTTTTACAAGGAGGGGGGGTCAGCTGGGAAGCTAGAGAGCCCACGTCAGCGATTTTCAGGCTGGTCATTTCGACCTAGTGATAGACTGCTTTATAAATGTCAAGATGGTGTTCTTGTGTTCTCAGCCCTGTCCATCAGGCCGTGGGCTCAGGGAGGACAGCAGTGTATTTAAAATATTCTCCCCTTAGTGCCTAATTGACGAGATACTCTGACTGCTGAGTCAGACGAAATCACTGGCCAACTGGGCTGGGGCAATTGGAAAAAATAAAACAAAGCCATGAGTAAGGCAGACTCTGACCCTAAGAAAGGATCCCTAAGGCTTCAGGACATGAGGAAGCAAAGACAAATATCTACCCCCTGCCCAAAGCATCCAGGACAAACCAGAAAGAACCCAGAGGGGAACCCCCACACACACCCAAGAGCCCCTCTAGTCTTACCCAGCTCATGGGCAGTGGTGAAGGCTGATGGAAGCCCATCATCTTCGATCACAGAACAACTTCTCTTGGGGTCACACATAGTGCCCACATCAGCCATGCCCAGCGTGTCACAGGTGGTGGCCCCACACAGGTCCTGCCGGGATGGGGGGAGGAACAAAAGCCAGCCAGAAATTAGTGACAGGTACAGAAGGGACCTGATGGAAGAAAAGGCATCCCGTGGGATGTTCCAGCTCATCCCCACTCCCAGTCCAACCACGCCCAGCTCCTTCCTAGCCAGGTCCTTTCTCCCAAGGGGTTGCAGGGCTATCCACAGAATCAACCCAGGCTGAGGGAGGAGGCTTCAGGAAGAAAGCCCTGTGGCTCTCTAAGAAGATTCTACCCAAATCCTACTCAGGGAGATCCTGTGGGAGGAAATCAGGAGGTACAAAATTAAACCACAAGGCCATTGCTTTATATAGAGACAGATTTCCAAACCAGAAAACGATGAGTTCCGCAGCTGGGCGAGGTTCTGGTCATGGCTAACTGAGGCAGGTGGGGGCGGAAGGCAAGTGTGTTCCTCATCCGGAGTCAGTCCTGAGCCGGCTCAGCCCTTGCTGAGCGATTGCCTTTGGACAACCATGAATTAAGCTCAGATTCTCAGCCAAAGGGTCACGGGCCAAGGACCCGCCCAAGCCAGAGATTTGGCTTCCTCAGGCTGGGAGGAGGCAGACGGAGGTGGATACAAGCTCCTATCCAGACACAGCTCAACTGGCTGCAGAAGACCAAGGGGACCATGGCTCTGTGACTCAATAGAAGAAAAAATAAACGAATTGCCACCCAAGACAGTCCCTCCTTTTGTACTAAAACTTAACTTGCAGCAGAAGCTAGGAATTCCTGCAACAACCCCAATGGGAAGCACTTCCGGGGACACTAAAGGGCAAAAGGGGGTCCTGGGGGCTTATATCTCAATGAATTTATTGAGCATTATGGGCCAGCAATGCACATATATATTTTAAGAGCCCAGGAGTTGTTAATAGGATAAAATACTTATCACTTAACAGAGAAGACACTGTTGAACTGGTGATACTGGGATTCTGTTCATTACATCCTTGCCTTTCTCTATAGTTAACGAGGAACTATTCTATGTATCATCTCACTTAGTCCCCAGCCGCGTTAGGAGGCAGATGTATTATTTTTTTTTAAAGATTTTATTTATTTATTCGACAGAGATAGAGACAGCCAGCGAGAGAGGGAACACAGCAGGGGAGTGGGAGAGGAAGAAGCAGGCTCATAGCAGAGGAGCCTGATGTGGGGCTCGATCCCATAACGCCGGGATCACGCCCTGAGCCGAAGGCAGACGCTTTAACCGCTATGCCACCCAGGCGCTCCAGGAGGCAGATGTATTATTATACCTATTTGTCAAAGGTGAAAACTGAGGCTCGTGCTCATAGTGATGATTTATTAAATGCTGACATTGTGTGTGCACTTCACAGGCGTGACCATATTTCATCCTCGCAACATCCCACTGGAAGAATGACTGCTATTATCACCTTCCGCAGACAAGGAAGCTGAAGTTCACAGAGGTCCAAGTCGCGGCGTGGAAATGTGCACTGGGGTCTGTATGATTGACTATCGTCAGCACTCTTTCCACCACGTCAAAGCTGATTGCTCAGCAACTCCTAAGTTAACTCTCCGGAGAAAGAGCTGTGTGTGTTCTCCGTGGGAGCCAAGGTGTCCGCATAAACACACCCAGAGCTGTTCTCAATTTTCGTTCTCTTTAGGGCTATGCGCACGTGCGTGTGCAGACACATGCTGACGTGGGGAGAAAGGGGGGCAGCAGAGTTAGTGGGGCCAGGGGGCATAGGAGGAAAGTGGTCATAGTACAGAAAATCAGCAAAATTTAATCCAGAGCACTCAGAAGTTTACCACCTGAGCAGTCAGACTTGGCTTCCCACGGTCAGGTGACAGTCACACCTTCTAATGAGTTAACAGTTTCTCTGGCCAAAGAACTGAGAGGGCGATCAGACTCCAGAGTTCGCAGGTCAACAATGAGTGATGCATGCCCGGCCTTGATCTGCTGTCCTGAGCTCACACGTGGCATGTCTGCCACTTCGGGGAACCCTCGGGGTGAACCTCAAATTCCCTCTCTTCCAAATATTCTTCCCACTCCAAAGGGTCACCCTTCCAGAAAGTTCTCCTTCCCCTAGAGTTCTGAAACCGAAAAGAGGTTGGGAGGGGATGTTCACCAGGCAAGCAGTTTAGGGAATATGGCTGCTGAGGAACAGGACCGGGTCGCAAGGAACAGCCTGTGAATGGCCGGAAGAGGGGGCAGAAGACGAAGAAGGAAGGAATGGAGGTTTGCATTGGGGCATGGGGCAGAGGGTGGGGGAACTGGACCCATTTGTTCCTGGACACTACAGTCTAGCATCCCCACTAAGGCAGGAGTCTCTGAAAACTCTTATCTGGCGGTCACAGCCCATAGGAAGACCCTGTAGGACAAACGTGACACTGCCCCAGGGTCACCATGCACACACACAAAGGGCATGGGAGGAAGAACCAAGAAGCCTAGATTCTGGTCCTGGCCCCACCACGAAGTAGATGTGTGACTTTGAGCAGGTCACCTCTCTCCTCGGGGCCTCAGTTTCCTCCTCCAGAGAAGGGCCGATTCTCAACTAGAACCCAGACTGGACTAGTGCTTTAATTAAGCCTCTGCTCCTGCCCCAATCCCAGGGTACACCGCCCCTTCTGGCCCTCTAGGTTATAAAAGGAACACACAGAGTGATACACTTTAGAATGGAAAGAACCCCGATCTTGTCTTCTAACCCATCAAACTAACTCCCCGAAAAGGGAAGGTCAGCCATGCGGACACTCCGAGTCCTAGCCCCTGCCCTGGTCAGCAGGAATGGTGAGGCCAGACTGACCGCTCGGACTGGGCTCTAAGCAGCCACTGGACCTCCACTGTCCAGCAGCCCGCCTCTGCCGCTGGAAGGTCCTTAAAGCCAAAAGCCTCCTTCCTCCCTGGGAGGGTGGATTCTCTCTGGAGTGAAGACATGCAGCTGCAGGCCCTTCCTGGCCAGGAGCAACCTGTTCTTTCCATCAAGAAATCCCGGTTTCCCTGGATCAAACAAGAGGAACGAGGAAGGAGCCGGCGAATTTCCTGAGGATCAGGGTGTAGCTGAGAGCAGCCAGCCTGCAGGAACCGCTGTCTTCACTGTGGGAAGATGCAGCTGGTTGGGGTCAGAGGCTCTGCCTGTCCCTCGTCCCCCAGTCAGGGACTCCAGTGAAGAATCGCTGGACCTTCGTTCTTTGAACGCCCACAGGCGGGTGCGCGGGGCTCAGCAATGCCTCATTTGTGGCACTGAATGTCTCCACCCTTCTGGAATGAACTCAGATGCACTCAAATTGCTTTAACCTCTTCAGTTCAGGCACTTGTCTCCAGAAATAGAAACGGTTCTGGTTCCTTCTGCCGGGAGGGTGTAGACACTCCCCACCCAACCCCTAACCTACCTCACTATTTCCGGTAATCTGCCATTTCTCCTTGAACCTGCGGCTGCTTTTCCAGATGACCCCAGAATCATCTTGGCCAAGACCCTAGTCCTCCCAGATTACTGTTTTCTAACTGTGCCTTTTCATAAAATAATTTAGGATTGGAGCCACAATTTGAGAGAAAGCAAGCACCTTGCCGTGGCCCAATCCGCATTTCCCATGCTCGCTCCCTCCACGCCCCACCAGGGCTCCCCATGGCCCTCCTTCTCACCTCCTCTCATTTCGCCTGCCATGTACTGAGATGCTCATATTTTCCAGCAGTACAGGGTGGAGGACCCACAAAAATTAAGCACGTTAACTTTTTTTTGGTAATGTAGCAGAAGACATTTGTTCTCCCGTACCAGCTTCCTACTCGTTGAAGGGCAGGGCTCCTCTTCATGGCCACACCATAGCATCCAGTACCACACAACTTTCGAGCCACCCTCTCATTCTGCAGATGGGGAAATCAAAGCTCGGTGGACTAAGATTGCTCACCCGAGGCCACACAGCCACTAACATGGGAACTGACCCCATGCCTTTTGACACCAGGCCGGCAGTGGTCTTTGTAGTCAGGATATCATAATTACTGTTGAAAACCTCCCTGCGTTGGTATTAATACTGCGCCTTTAACTTGTTTCCCATGAATCTCTGTCATGCATCACTGTATGACCTTGTCCGACCTCAAATCCACGTCTGTTTGTAATCCCCAAGCATGGGAGGGCCTTGCTTTGCTAGAAGAAAAAAAAAAAAAAAAACTAGCGATTCTGGGTGTCTGGAGAACATGGCAAAGATGCCTGGCGAAGGAAAGAATGCACCCTGGTCACGGCCATCTGCAGGTTTGGTTTCGCTAGAATATAAATTCCTCAAGGTGTACAAAATGGTATTACAGCGGGAGACTGAGATAACCAAGACAAGAATTGCCTCTGTGAGGAAGAAGAGAAATGAAGCTTGCAGGGAGACCAAGCTTTCTCCGGAAATCATCAGTTCAAGAGAGGGCACGTACCCACCTAAGGTGGGTAGCGAACACTTACCGAGTTGCTACTATGAGCCGAGCACTGTTCTAAGAGCTTCCCTGCACTAGCTCATTGAATCTTCACGAAGGCTTTGGGAGGGAGATGCCGTTATTAGGCCCCACTTTATAGATGAGGCTCAGAGAAAGTAAGTTACTAGCACAGGGTCAGTGAGCCCAAGGCTACACAGGAAGGGAGAGGCGGAGTGAAGGTTGAAATCCAGAAGCGCAGCCTCAGAGCTGGAAACTTCCCTAGCATTGGTTCTGCTTCTGGTATAGACGCACCCCTCGAATAAAGGGGCTAGGGAATCTCAAGATAGCCAGACTGTCCACCCCATACCCTCAGCCCCCAAAGTACACATTGGCCACTGAGTGGGGAGAGGTCTGGGAGAGGCCGGTGGAGAGGGAAATGGCAGAATTAAATGCCAAGAGTGCTCTTAGTGCAGTGCCTGCACCTCCTTCCTGGTTGTGCAAGCTCCTGGTTCCTTGCCCACACCTGCACTGACACACCGATCTCATCCCTGCTCTGCACCATGTCTGCTGGCTCCTCGCCGGGGCCTCTCCTTTCTCCAGGGCAAAAACGGATGGCCAAGAGCCAAGAAGAAATGCCAGAAGGACCTAGGACTCCCTCTCCCAACCTTGAAGCCTGACAGCTACAAACGCTGGATTAATGGTCCCCAGTAAGGAAGGCGAACTACCTCGAAATCCATAGCTGCACACAGTCCTTTCGCTAACATCGGTGCCCTCCTCCCATGAATACATACTGAACAGTGGCTGCGTGCAGGGGCCCAGTGGAGGGGCTACAAAGATATAAAAAGGTCTTACTTAAAGGAGTTTACAAGTCAGTGGGAACGGCAAATTCTGGGGCCATGGTTTCCACACAAAAACAGACGAGTATTAAGTACACTTTTAAGTGCAATGCGACAGAATGCTTTAAAACAGGGCCATCCCAAATGTAAGTTCCAGCAACGGACCTGTAGGTAATTACTCAACAACAACAGAGGTGCTGAGTGACCACGAAGGAGCAATGACAGTAGCTGCCATTAACTGGGTGCCTGTTCTGGAACACTTGCTAACTTATCCTTGATCCCACCTTTAAGTTCAGTACCATGACCATCACCCTTATGAGGAAAGTGAAGTTCAACTGGCTGATTCGTTCAACGTCCATTGCTAAAAGTCAAGTGCCAGGACTGAAACTCAGCTCTGTCTCACTCCCAACCTGTGTTCTTTCCATTGTACCACACAACCAAGGACAGGCATTGAGGCAAGGTGTGGGGGGCAGGGGGTAAGCACCAAGAGTGATACAAACATCTACCAAGAAGTTCAAAGGTAGGACAAGAGCAGGACCAAAGGAAGGAAAAAACCTCATTTGCCTTCCTGATTGAACCAGTGGGTAAGAAAAAGAGAGAAAAAGATTCTGGTGCACATTCCTCCCGATGTTTATAGCAGCGTTATCTACAATAGCCAAATTACGGAAAGAGTCAAATGTCCATCAACAGAAGAATGGATAAAGAAGGTGTGGTATGTGCATACAATGGAATATTACTCAGCCATCAAAAAAATGAAATCTTGCCATTTGCAACAACATGGGTGGAGTTAGACAGCATTATGCTAAGGAAGATAAGTCACTCAGAGAAAGACAAATACCATCTGATTTCACTCACATGGGGAATTTGAGAAACAAACAAAAAAAACTGGTCATAGGGGAAAAGGAGAGAGGCAAAGGAGAAACAGACCCTTAACTACAGAGAACAAACGATACCAGAGGGGAGGGAGATTAAGAAGTACACTTACGGCAATAAGCACCGGGTGTCGTATGGAAGTGTTGAATCACTAAATTGTACAGCTGAGGGACACCTGGGTGGTTCAGTCGGTTAAGCATCTGTCTTCAGCTCAGGTCATGATCCCAGGGTCCTGGGATAGAGTCCCACAATGGGCTCCTTGCTCAGCGGGGAGCCTGCTTCTCCTTCTGCCTGTCACTCCTCCTGCTTCTACTCCTTCTCTCTCTCTGACAAATAAATAAATAAAATCTAAAGAAAAAAAATCGTACACCTGAAACTAATATTACACTGTATGTGAACTAACTGGAATTTAAGTAAAAACTAAAAAAGAGAGAGAGAAAGAGAGATTCGGTGCCCATTCCTTCCTCCAAACTTCCTCCCCATCTTCCACTATTAATGCAGGCATTCTTATTTGGTGTAAGTAAAAGAAGGAGGGAGAAGAGCAATTACTTTCCAAGTCAGGGAGCAACCGTATTCCACTCCTTCCTCTCTATTTCTCCTTCCGCCTTCCTCCCTCCTAGAAGTAGTGCTGAGTTTCCATTCAGTGATAAAAGATTTACAAACTCTTGAACACTGAAACTACAGATGCCCCTCTCTGCTAATATCTTCCAAGGCCTGACTTCAAAAAAGATCCTGACAAAATTACGATTCTCTTTATTGTATTAGGAGAGATGTATAAAATACATATTATCATTTTATTAACCTTCTTTATTGAACAGTAAATTTCACTGCCATATGGCAAGTCGTTTATCATAGAAAGAACTGGCCTCCATTTCAAATGAGGTTCCAGAGTGCCGTTCCACTCAGCACAGTACAGAATACGTGTACGTGCCTACCCCCACGGCTGCCGCACAAAAGCGTGGTACAACTCAAGGCCAAAACTTCAAGAAGGTAAGTGCCAAGCTTCGGACTGGGAGGCAGAAAGGGTGAGGACATGAATGAAGGAAACGAAAGAGAAGAGAAAGATGACAAGGAGCCTGCCCTGGAGAATCTCAAAAGAGGAGAAAGGGAGCACAGAAAAAAATGGTGAGGGGAGGAGGGGAGGAGGGAACGGCAGGCATACAGTGGTACTAAGCGCAACAGAATACAAAACATGAAGGAATAAGCCAGCAGAAAACCACAAACTATAAATCCTACAAGACAAAGTCAGTTCAAAGGAGAAAATGTTACAAATAGCAAAACAGATGGTGGAATGGAGAGAGACTCCTGCAACTCGGGAAACAGGCTTCCTTTCCCATTGCCACCAGCTCTCTCATCCCACTGCCTTCTTGCCACCTGTCCCTCATCCCCCTCCCCCACCCCACCCCACCTCGAAAGCCTTCCCTGGCTCCAGCCGCAAGGAGAATGCCTCCCCACCAGACTTTGGACGAAGGGGCCCATGTCCCCCCCATGGCACTCAACACGCCCAAGTATAACGAGCTATTTCCTTGTCAGGCTCCCTGATATTCGATGAATTCCTGAGAGCCAGAGGCCACATCTTAATATCTGTACCTCCACAGCCCAGGACGGGACCTGGAAATAACAGAGGCTCAAAAAGTATTTTTAAAATGTAGAACAAATTCATGAAACCTAGTCCACCACAAAGCTACCCAGATAGCAGTGGCATCAGAGGCAAAGAGAGAGAAGACAGAGGGAAATGCAGTCTTATTACGTCCCAGCACCAAACACCCCGTCCCTGCTGCCCGGGGCAACAAGAGGCCATAGAAAGGTTTCTTCTCATAGAAATGAACGTCCACCCAGAAAGACTGGCTCTAATTCTCCGCAGATCCTGGTTCCAATCCCGTGCTGACCTCACCCTGCTGTTATGAGCCTGGAGACCGATTGCTTTGCAAAATCAGACGTGTGCGCCTTCTCCAGGAATAAGAACTTACTCTGAATCTTTAAGTCAACTCCTCAAATTGTCAAAATACTTGTTGTATGATCAATTTTTTTTTCTCCTTTGCACACAGCAAAGGCTCCTCCCTGGGTCATGTCTTCCCAGTGTTTTGATTTCAACACCCCACGCCCCTCCCTCTGCCTGCCAAGAGGACAGCAGCGTCTCCCCATAGCCTGGCCCAGCCTTGTTTTCACACACAGCAATCCCGATGGTGGGTCCAAGGGGGAGCCCTGGGGCTGGCCAGTCCTGCCGCTCCTACCCTCCTTCAGGCACCCGGCACCCAGAGCTCTACACGAGCTGCGCTTAGCTCTTCCTCACAGGGGGAAATACAGTCTGACTGAGCCTGACCCTTTCCTGCTTCCTCCCCGTGAAAACCACAACTAGAGTACAATCAGTCAGAGTCACTAGCCATTTCAGAATTTTCTGGGGGGACCAGAAAATTTAGGTGACTCTAAAGATGTCTAACAGTTCAAGATCCATTATAGACAAAAGGTGATTAACAAAATAAGCACATTTCTAGAAACTTCTTATCCAAACAAACAATATACAGGTGATCCTTGAATAATATGAGGGTTGGGGGCACTGACCCCCATGTAGGGGAAAATCCACATACAACTTTTGATTCCCCAAAAACTTAAACTACAAAATAACTCTACTATTGACCAGAAGCCTTACTGATAACAGTCAATTAACACATATGTTGTATACTGCATGTACTATGTACTGTATTCTGACAATAAAGTAAGCTAGGGAAAATAAAATGTGATTAAGAAAATCAAAAGAGAAAATATATTTAGAGGACTGTACCGTATGGAAAAAAGTCCACATATAAGTGGACCCACGCCGTTCAAACCCATGTTGTTCAAGGGTCAACTGTATATATTTATCTTCATAGAAATAAATATGTATATGTCTATATGTATATATATTCCAATTTTAGTAAGAAAAAGCATTGATTACGCCAACATTATAATAATCAGGGAAGCGCATATCTGAGCTAAAGGATCACTACTAACACTTACAAAGTACAACAAAAGTTCCTCTTGTGTTGGAGGACAGCGGGAGGCTCCTCCAGGTTCCCGGAGACCACATCTGCCTCCGTCCACAAAGAGCAGCTGCATGCTCTGTTCTCATCACATACTGTACCTTCCCCAGGGGATTCAGGAATGAGCAGTGCCTAAGACCCTGAGAACGCAGCCAGGCCCTAAAGTCTGTGCTGGCAAGGAGGTGAGAGAGAGAGAGAGATGTTCCCTCTAAAGCATGAAACACATACCTGGATGTTGGTCCTGCCAACACAGCCTCCCCACTTTCTGGCTTCGCCCTCTAGACGCCTAAGAGATAGAGCTTCTAAAAATCACATCTTGCACGTCACTGCTTCTGACCCAAGTGCTCATGCATGTTGTCCCCATTATGCATGTTTCATAGAGCCCCTGGGTCTACAGCACACACCACTGACAGACAGAAGCTGTCACGCTGCTCGATTGCTTCTTCTTCAAAAGGCGAATCCTTCTGATGGGGTGGCCCCTATTCCCAGCAGGAGTCCTCTTTCTAGGGCTGGTTCCAAAAGTCAGCCTCGCCACTAAGCGGCGGAGACAGAGGTCTGTTACTTTAGAAGCCGAAAGTAACCTCCACAGGGGCATCCCAGGTAGCAGATGGGCCAACAGCTGCTTTGCCCATTAAGATATCCTGTTCTTGGCCTTTGCTTTTTTTTTTCCCCCAGCAATCTGACTGCCGAGTTGGTCTGTGTGCAGGGGTGGAAGCCACCTCCTCTGCTGTCTCCCCATGACTCAGGCAGTGTGTGTAGGGGCTGGGCAGTGGCAGCTCTGCAGACCTCAGTTGGAAGAATGAGTGCAAGGAAACTGACTCAGGCCAAAGACCTCCCTAGAGAAACCAGGTGGTGGGAGGAGAAGGCTGGGAAAGGAGGAAGTTCAATTCCAGGAGGGGACCAGCGGTGCCAAATGGGTTAGTGTGGAAGACTTTAGCTCCAGCCCCGCGTGTGCCAGCGCAGCTCTGAGTGGCCTTTGGAAAGAGTGGAGAGTGAGAGCCCCACAGGCAACCAAGGATTCTGGGCCATCCCCGGAATAAGATGGTTGTGATAATAACAAAACAAGAGCATGGCACAGATTCGAGCCGCAGCCCCCCAAATCAGGGGAAGCGGGTCACTTTGGATGGCCGTCTTCCTCCCAGTCCCAGCCATGAATCTCAGAAATTGCAAGAATCCAAAAACTTCACAGAACCCTATCACTCCAATGATCTATGCAGGTAAAGGCTCATAGACCCATAGCGAAAGGCAGAGCTGCTTCTGTGATCTGACCATCTTTCTAAGCCCCGTACTCAGTATCTTTCCAATCCCGCACCTGGGGTCTCCAGATGCTCTTGACCAAGCTCACACCACTTGCACACCGCCGGAAGTTTCAGTGAGTCGGTGTCATGAGCAACCTTGCCTGTTCTGCTCCATAGCACACATCAGGGCAAACGGGTCACCCTGGGCCAACAGGGAAATGGGAAAATTGAGAGATTTTCCCCAACTCAGCTCCAAGTGAAACTCCACTAGAAACGCCAGGCTCCAAACAGGTGCTCTAACTGGATTGCCTGCTCTGAATGGACTGGAATCCGCTCAAGCAGAAGCCAGGCCCAGCACAGGAGAGTACAGGAGAAGCAGCAACCAAGGACGGAATGCTCCCGGTATTTGACTGTCCTTTTCATTTCAACCACAAAATATCCCAAATGATTCCCTCCATCCCAGTCCAGGTTTTCGAGGCCCAAGACGGAGGATAACTGAACATGTTACCCAGAGGAAATGAAGCCAGGCTCTGAACTGGGTTGCTTGCGTCACCTTCCAGTTTTACAAGAAGAGAAAAGAAGCCTCGGAGGGGATATTTGAAAGGATTTAGACGCCCGGGTTGAATACGGGCGGACCTTTCCCGACCCCTCCAACACCATCCTCAGAGCGCCTCCTATCTGCCAAGGAGACACACTGCGGCTCCGGGGCGGCAACTTCCTGGGTTCCGGCCCCTCGGCGCCTGCTCTACGAGGCGCTGATTGGCCACGCCAGGCCAACACCTTCTGAAGGAGCGGGCGCTCCTCCCACCGCCCACGTGCATTCAGATGCACGTGAGCCGAAGCTCCCCGGAGCCTAGGAGCGGCCTGTCCCTGGAAGATCCAAAGTGGGAGTCCGAAGAGATCAACAAAATTTTAACCCGGGATCACTTGTTTGGTACAAAGGGCATTTGGAGAGCTAAGGGCGGTGACCTTAAGAAAATGGGGCTATTGGGATCCAAAGAGGTGACAGATCAACTCACCTGCCTGGTGAAGAGGATGGCTGTGTCCCAGTACTCTGGGTGTTTGTCACTCACTTTATTCAGCTTCTTCTGCCAGGCGCAGAAGTTTCGCAGCGTCAAGGCCGCGTTGCCCGTGACCTTGGGCCCTGTGTCGCGTTCTCCAAGAAGCAGCACCTTGACCACGACGATATTGATGGGGTTGAGGATGCTGGGATGGCGGTACAGTCGTGCCGCCGTGGCCAGCAGCGTCAGCAGATAATGCTCCAAGTCCGCGCCGTGGAACTTGACCATTGACTCGTCCGCCACCACCAGTGTCTCCACGTACCGCGGGATAGACACGAAGCGCTTGGCGCGCCCGGACCTCCGCCGACTGCGACTCTCTCCTAAGCCGGTCCCCCGCGGCTTGTAAGGGTCCAGCGCTCGCAGTATGGCGGGGTTCCAGCCTGAGGCCACCCCGCAGCGAGAGGTGGGATCTCCGGGAGGCCCGCCAGGGGCGCCCCGGCGCTGGAGGAGGTGTGCGCCCTGGCTGTTGCGCTGTGCCGCCTGCGCGCTGGCGTTGGGGAGCGGACTAATGACATACTCGGCGCCTCTGTAGCCAAAAGCTCCTCGTAGACCCCCGCACAGGCTCATAGCGGCGAAGGAATCTGGCTCTGCATTCACGTCCCCAGAGTAGAAGCAACGTCGCAAGTCTGGAGAGTTCCCGGTGAGTGCCGGGAGGCGGACGCCCAGATGCTCAGTGGCGAAGGCGGGCGCCAGGAACTGAGCATCCAGAGTCAGGTGTAGGTAAAAGTCCTCCTGAAATGCTGTGATCTGAAAAATGAGTCCCTGATCCCCGGAGTCCTCGGGACCCCTCCGGTAGTAGTGGCGGCCGTTGATATCCGGGTCCAGTCGGATGGGGACCACCACCTCCTGATCTGGCTCTGACCCGCCAGCGGGTCCCCCGGCGAGAGCCAGGGTTAAGATACCCAGCAGAAGCATGGCGCCGGGCAGCGCACCGCCGCGCTCTCGGAAGGGCTCGGCCCGGCTCCCCGGCCGCCGGCGCGTCTCCTGGCAGCCGGCACACGGGAACCACCAATGCTCCGGGGCAGTCCGTAGCTCCCAGAAAGCAGAGCAAAGGGAGGGAGACTCCTCCCAGAGCAGGGAGCGTGCACCGAGCAGCCCGCGCCTCCTACCTGTGCCTTTCCAAGCAAAGCGCGCCCTGGGAGCTTAAGTACAATCGCTGTCAAGTGCAAGGACGGAGATTTGCAGCCGAGAGCTAGAGGGAGGTGCCGGGCCGCTTCTTCGAACCGCAGCCACTCGCTGCGCCGCAAACCAGGCGCTGGGCGAGCCTATTAAAGGCCCCCTCCTCTTTGGACTGCCCAGTCAGCGCCCCTCCCTCTCTCCCGTCCCAGCCTCCCAAAGCTTGCAGCCCCGAGCCTCCAGGGGCCACCGGAGAACTCGGTCCCGCCTCCTGAGCCGAGAGCCACTTGGCGGGGAGTGAGTGACGTTGAGCTGAGGCAGGAGGCGTGGGCTGGCTAGAGAAATCAGCGCTTAGTGTCTCGGTTCGCATTTTGCCCTCGCGTTATGCCCCAGTGCCCCCACACATCAGTTACTTCTGTCCCGACCGACATCTGTCTGCTCCCTGGGTCCAAGCCTTTCTCTCAAGGCAGGCAGGGTCAGGAGTTGGGAAGGAAGACTCCCCACTGACCCACTCTCCCAGGCCCGCCTCATCCCCCCACCTTGCAACATCCCTGATGTTTCTTTACCACAGTGTCCCCTAAAAGACCCAGAACCAAGAACGGCCCCTGTAAATGTCCTGTCGTTAGAAGGGCAAATTCCCAGGAATATGGAGAACCCTTCTCAAACCCAGGGCCCCGTAGGGCCACCATCTGCCCAGGGGCAGTGGTGTGCTGAGCAGCTGGAGCAGAGCGTTAAATTTTCAGGGATTTGGGCAGTTAGTCCTTTCCCATTCAGGGACATCACAACAGGATCTTGAAACAGGTCCCAGTGGGAGTACTTACACCACCAAATGGGCAACTGCTATCACCCAGGGCTTGGGGAAGGAAAGAGAACCATTGGACCAGCACCGGTGCCTGGAGGGGATGTGGGGAAAGAGGTTGTCCTCCTGCCTGGGAGGGGCTGAGGGAGGGCTGACTGGCGGGCAACAGGGAAATCTGCCAGTACTTCCTCCAAGAGCTTCTCTCATCTGATCCTTGACCAGGTGTCATTTCGGGCACTGGAGGGGAAGGCTGAGTGTGGGTTGATGGGAACAAGACCATCAAGCCATGAGTTCCTATCTAGTTCTGATGAGCCCTGTTTCAGACACTGGTCCCCAAGAGGCTCTGTACCTCTCCATAAAATCCTCTTCTCTCTTCTGACAAGGAAGAAATGCAAGTAGAAAAAAGAAGGTTTTCCTAGTCTCTACTAATACCTAGAAAGTCTTTTCAGAACCAAAGGCAGCAGTTGAATTTGCAAGAAAAGAGGATGGGAGGCGGGGGTAATACAATGATTTGAAACATGAAGTGGGGTGGTGTGGAAGAAATTTGGAATTTTTTTAGGGAATGGCTCAAGCAAACAACTCTATTATTATAAGAAAGAGAATGCTGGGACTGGTCTATCAGTCAAGAGCACTTTTTGCCCATTATCTTCTCCCCATAAAAGACCCACCCTTCCAAGAGCCCTGTGGTGCCTTGGACCAGGAAGACTGCTCAGATACCCATCATTCTCCTGGGCCCCTCTTCAACTGAGATACACGGGGCTGAAATTCATTATGTGTATGAGTAAGAGATGGGTGTTTATGCTCTCTAAAGGCAAGGAAGCGTGTGTATACGGGGGGATTGTATGTGAGTGAGAAGGGATTCAAATTTACAAAGGCCCTGTGTGTTTGAGTGTTTCAAGAGGGCCTATAATTAAAGAAAACTCAGACAAACCAAGGGCAATCATAAGTCACTTATTTAGGGCAAGCAATTGTTTTCCTACACCCAGCAGTTTTAATGATGGGTTACGAGCTTTCCAAAGACATTTTACTTTCACTGTGGTGAATGGCGTTGGGTAAGGACCGTGGCATGTCAATCAAGATGGCCGGCTCCACCTGTGTGTCTTGCTTCCCCTTCCCCAGTCATGGCCCAGCTGTTCTCACCACTGGGCACAGAAACCAGCCATGTGGACTTTCTCAGAGGCATGGACGTGCATTGAGCGCTTACTCTGTGCTGAGCACCACACCAAGAATTTTATGAGCAGTATCTTATTTCATGCTTGTCTCTCCCCTCTTGGAGGCTGCAGTTCTGTACAATTGCTTCTGCCAGAGGTTTCTAACGAGGATTTAAGTATCTAGGGATATGCTGAAATAGATTACTAAGAGCATTCAAGCAGAAGTTGGAACTCAGCATCAACCCTCCATTTCCATCACAAATCTGATTCTCCGACTCTTAATTTTTTCATCTGTCAAAAGAGGAAGGATTATCCTAAATCGGAGGTCTCCTCTCATAGGACCGAATTAAAAATTTCTGGTCTATATGACATCTAAGGTCACTTCCAGATCAAACACTACATGACTGTTTGAAGCCTATGGAAGGCAACATTGCATGATGATCGAGAGCCCAGGGGGACCCTAGGATGTGCATCCTTGCTCCACCCACCTCAGTTGTGCAATCTTGGGTAAGAGACTGTACCTCCCTAAGCCTCAGCTTCTCCAGTATTACAGTTAGGATAATAATACTACCCTTCTCCTATAGTTACTTCAAAGATTAAATAAGTTAATCCTTAAAAAGTGCTCAGACATGCTTAGAAACATTAAAAATGTTTCTTGGGGCGCCTGGGTGGCCCAGTTGGTTGAGTGTCTGCCTCTTGGTTTCAGCTCAGGTCATGAACTCAGAGTCCTGGGATGGAGCCCCACATGGCCTCCACGCTCAGTGGGGAGTCGGCTTCCCCTCTCTCTCTCCCTCTGCCCCTCCCCCCCATTCATGCACTCTTTCTCTAACATAAATTAATGAATTTTTAAAAAAATGTTCTTTAAATATTATCTAATAGTTAATATTCTCATTAGCTATTATTATTATTATTATTATTATTATTATTATTATTATTACCAAGCCTTACTTGGCCCTCCAAGATGACTGCCATCATCACCTTCTGGTGATGCTAACACCAGAAGTCTTCCGGTATTGCTATCAGGGAAGGGATGGAAGTGAATGGGAACAACCTCTCCCAGCCCTGCTCAGAAATTTCCCATGTCACTTTGGCCACCCCACTTCCATATTAGGACTCTGCTACTGCCACCCTCTTGCTTCTCCCTATCCTCCACCATCTTAAGATCTTTGAGAAATAAAGAGCAACTCCTTCTCCAAAAGAAAGACTGGGGGCCTTGTCCATGCTGTCAAGTCTAAATACTTCAGCTTGGCCAGTTATGCCCTTTGCCAACTAGGCAGACCTCTTCCTGCCCTTCCGGTCTCCACCCAGGTTTGCCACCTCCTCAGGCTTTCCGAGGCCACCCAACCTAAGAAGCCCCAAATCATGACCACGATTCCATGTTCTATTTTCTTCATAGCATGTACTGCTGCTTCAACTTATTTATTCACTTGGATCTTTACTTTTTTATTGACTTTCCTCCCCCACACCCCGAGTAGAATGAGAGCGGGACCGTATCTGTCCCATTCACTGTTATCTCCCCCAGGGCCTAGCACAGTGCTTGGCAAATGGGAGCTGTCCATTCATAGTGAATGAAGAAATTGACTCAACCCTAGTCCCAGCTTGGTCACTCAGTCTATGAAACTCTGGACGAGATACTTCGCCTCTGAAATGGAGATGGATTAGACTATCTTTTAGGAGAGTTTGGAGTGCCTGACACACTGCTCCCATAATTATTAACTCTCTTCACCTCTGACGGAAACCTTCGCCCAGTGCCCTAGTCACCTAACCCCCTCATTTCCTGGCTGAAGCAGCTGAGGTCCAGAGGGATAGTTACTTGTCTAAGGCTACCTGGTCAGCTACTTTCCTCAGGTCATAAACTCGTTTCTCTTTACCCTTTACATAAAATCCTGGCTCTAGCTAAATTGACTAGCTTGGCTTCTTCTGCCCAGAAGCTGTTGTTTCAACATGCATAGCTTCGTGTAAGCCATTTCCTCCATCTAGGATTTCCTCTCAGCCTCCTCAGTGCCTGCGTGTTTCACTCTCACCTCCTCCAGGAAGCCACGTAATGTCATTCACACAGGGCAGCTTTGCTCCTTGTTTCTCATTTCCTTCAGGGTATGCTTACTCCATTTCTAGCATAAAAATATTCTTCTTAAACTTGCCCTTTTGCTAATTAAATGTTAAATCCTTTTCCTGGACTGGGCTATGGCCACACAGGACTAGACGAGAAACTCATCAAAACCAGGGCTTCCTTTACGTTTATGTCAACCTCCATGACAGTCCCCAGAACCTGTGTTGACTGCTTGGTGGAGCCAGGTGGGTGCAGAAGGTTCTAGCTAGAAAATCAGTCCAAAAGGATGATGCATGGAGGCGTCTACAGCAGACGCAGCTACAAGGATTCGGTTTGGAGACGTAGACTTCGCTTCTTTCCGAATGTGATTATTCAAGGTGAGGACCTGCCTTCCTGAAATATCAAGCATCATGGGCTAGCTCCCCAAATGGGAGAAAAAAATCAAGGAGAAAAGAGAGTGGGTAGGCGAAGAAATACGAAATAAGCTCTATGGTCTAGGCAATATCTTAATGGGGAGGGAAGTGACTGAAGGAAGTCTTCCCATTCCTCAAATCAGATAGTATTAATTCATTAGTTTACCAGGTTAGGATTCAGATTAGGTTGTCACAGAAAATAGATTTAAGGACTTACCATTTTGTGTGTCTTATGTCTCCAGCATTCTTTGTCAAAGATCTCTTAAAGTCCCAGATGTGTTTAAGTACTCTTCCTGGAAACTGTGCCACAGAGATGGCCAAGCATACAACATCTAGAAAAGGCGTGGGTTCAAGGAAGCTTCTTGGAAGACTCCGGGCGCGTTAAACCACTGAGTCGCGTCCTCCACTGGCTTCCCCCAGTGCTGGATTCCTTGGCCAATCTTCTCCCAGATGTAGAGACAGCTGAAGCAGCTGGAGATCCATCTGAGGCCCCATGAATTATAACCCTGGGCCTGGGTCCATTCTTCTTTGCTCAGAAGAAATGTTTAACTCTATTTTTCCCCTCTCAGCCACCCACTCTGATTTGTTCTCTGGGGCCAAGTATTTCATGGAAGGCCCTCTGGTTCTTAAGTCCTGTATTTGTTCTCTTGGATGCTAGGAGGTTAGAACAAAGGGTCCTGACTTGGCTTGGGGAAACTCATCAAATCATAGTTCCAGGTTGCCTCCTGCTTATACCCTGAATCCCCCCTTCTAGAGTTTTAAATAACAGCCACTACCCTTGGATCTCAGGCTTCCCAATTTAACAATTCATTCTATAGATTTACACACACACACACACACACACACACAAATGTAAATTATTTTGGAGTTTTGGGCTGTTGAGGATACAGCTAGCATTCAGGATGGTGGAAGAGGAGGCCTTAGAAGGGAGAAGAAATGAATACTAAATCCTCCACTCCTGTCTGGGGATTTAGAGAGCAGTTTTTTTCTGCCAAACACTCTTCCGTCCACTCTGCTCCTCCCAGTATACCCTTTTCCCACCACCATCAGCATCCAAAATAGTAGCTTCAAGATGTGAACTTGAACTTGAGCCTCAGGCCATGTACCACCATCAGTAGTAAAGCACCCGCTCTTCCTTTCAGAATGTTAGACCAGGCTGCAAAATAAAATGCATCATTCTTCCTAGCTGGCCCTGTTTTCTCCCATCAGTGCGTTCTTCTCAATAAAAATACTTGAGGGGCGCCTGGGTGGCTCTGCTGGTTAAGCATAGGACTCTTGGTTTCAGCTCAGGTCATGACCTCGGGGTTGAGGGGTCAAGCCCTGCAATGGGGTCTGCGTTCAGCATGGAGTCTGCTTGAGATTCTCTCTCCCTGCCCCTCCCCACCAAAATAAATAAATAAATAAATTTAGGGGTGTCTGAGTGGTTCAGTCAGTTGAGGCTCCAACTTTTGATTTTGGCTTAGGTCATGACTTCGGAGTCGTGAGATCGAGCCCCACGACAGGCTACGCACTAAGCATGGAGTCTGCTTACGATTCTCTCTCCCTCTCCCTCTGCCCCTCTTCCTGCTCGTGCCCTCTCTCTCTTTCTTTCCCTCTCTATCTCCTTCTCTCTCTCAAAAACAAATAAATAAATAAATAATAAAATTAAATAAATCAATCTTTTAAAAAATAAAAATACTTGACAAAATACTATACAAAAGAGTACGTGATCTGTAAAACGAGTTCCTATATATTATCGGACTTTATCCTCACAGAAACACTCGGGGAGGGAGAATGGTGGGACAGGAATTATTAGCATCTCCACTTTGGGCAAGTAAAACTAAGACTTTAAAGGAGTTAAGGGAATAGGCAAAGGTCATCTGGTTTGAGAGTAGCAAAAGGAAGACTGACACACTCATCTGGTATTAAGTCCCACCCAGCCTGTTTATTCTGTACCCCACTCAGCTGCCTCTCTTCCAGCGAGACCTGCCATCTGCATGTGTGCACAGGACCCCCTCACTCCCATCGTGGGCACGGCCCCCCCTGTCCCGTCATATACTCGCACTACACATAGCTCTCTCCTTATCTTCCTTCCGTATACACGCTCCTCACACTCCTGGGATACGTGCCCACAGGCTAATTTAAATAGGATTTATACGAACACAGTGACTTGCCTGAAAGCCGAGCCCAACTCTGGGTCAACAATGAACTTGATGGCCCCAGTGTGGCTGGTCTACTGTCTTTGGAACCTTTGCAAAAAGGCACAGAGAACACTCATAACAGAGGAGTATTATTTAATTTGTCTTACGAGAACATTTTTCCCCTGTGGTATTCATTTTCACTTCCTCCCCTCCACGCGATGGCACACTATGGGGACTCAACTCATTGGGAGTCAGCAGAGATCACAGTTTGCTCTGATGTGATTCTTCACCATTTGGAGGCTGTGGAGAGGTCATAAATACTGTGAGACCTCATCCCTGAAAAATACCCGGGCACGTACATGCACTCAAAGTTTGGCCCATAACTTTGGGAGAGTTGTACTCTCAGAAGCCCATTCCCCAACCCCTGAACTATGCCAACCAAGTCCTACCCACACTCAACAGGAAGAAGCCTCTCCTCACCTGTTGTTAAAATACTTGAAAACCTGGGGCACCTGGGTGGCTTAGTCGTTAAGCATCTGCCTTCGGCTCAGGGCGTGATCCCAGGATGCTGGGATCGAGCCCCACATCAGGCTCCCTGCTCCGCTGGGAAGCCTGCTTCTTCCTCTCCCATTCCCCCTGCTTCTGTTCCCTCTCTCGCTGGCTGTCTCTCTCTCTGTCAAATAAATAAATAAAATCTTAATAAAATAAAATAAAATACTTGAAAACCAGATATGGCTGCTCCAGGACCTGAGCCTAAAACACCAGCCCTTCTATGACTGAGAGAGCAGGAGCATGGAACCGTCAAGCCGACTGCCCAAAATTGCCGATCTTCAAGCCAGGGCTCAGCCCCAGCTCGGTTTGATGTTGGGTTATTTGGGGATGCTAGTTAAATGACCCAGTCTCTGGGAACTTTGAATTCCTTGCTCATGAAAGAGCAAAAATATTCTTATTATCATCAGTAAGAACACAATGAGCCCACAGAATAAGTAGCATTATTTGGGCCTCTTGCAATTAGAAAGTATGATACCGTTCTCACTTTTGGAGTTTGCAACTTATTTGATTTGTTCTGCCAAAAAAAATAATAATAATAATAATAGTAACTGAGGTGAGCTGCCGGCTCTTGTTCTCTTCATGTAGGTAAAATTAGGGGGTAGGCACAGAGCCTGTGGAAACCCAGGGCAGCCAACCCCTCCTGTCGGCACCATGTTCCTCCACTCTTGTCTCCTCCAAGCATTCGTGCCCCGTCCCCTCCACCTGCTACACTCCCTGTCTTCCCCACCCCACCCCAGCCCCCACCCTGCTTTCTGCCCTCTCTCTAATTCTTCTCATGTATCCTCACTTCCCTTCCTCAAAATGTGTTGCTGCTTGCGTCTTAATTTACACTCAGGTGAAAACAACCGATAACAGTTTTAAAATGCTTCCCATTCACATATATTTATACTTTAAAAGTATCGGAGTCTTTTTCAAAACTTCCACCATTTCAGACAGGGCCAACAAGGCAGGCTCTTAAAGAGGGGTGGAGGGAGAAAGGAATCTCCCAAAGATCTTTCCAGGCAAGGTCACCTTTAAGGTTTTGAGGGTTGTACATAGCCCAGCACTAGGGGGCACAATTCTCATAAACAAGAAACAAACTACCTGCCCAACAACGGATTCCATCTCTCCACCCTGCTCTCACCCAGCACACTTCTTACTGGACCCAACAGGTTGGGAGGGTTCTTACTAAATCTCCCAGGACGGGAGGACTTCCACTTAGTAAGCTATTGGCTTCAAATTTTTTATCTGGCTTCTCATTGACAAATGCTTTGTGGAATTCCTACCTCACCTCTCATATCTCTTATTAACCTAGTCAATGCATATTGCCTCATGTCGGGCTTCGTGCCTCTGTTTCACTCTGGAAGTGAAGTGAGTAGGCAATGGGAAGGAGCCACGGATATCATCATGGACAGCTCTCTCACCGAGGTGAGAGCAGTGAGCCCAGAGTAGCAGAGAAGATTTCTAACTGAGAGCCCACAACCAAATATGCCTGAGGCTTATAGGTGTCAGTTTTCTCTGATTCTCAGGAACATCAGAAATTAAAGGGCAGAAAACTCTGGTATTTAACTACAGAAGAATATAAAACTAGACCTTGACCCAGATTAGTGGGAGAAGGAAAGCTACTTCGGGCTCTCTGGCCTCAGCCCCACCTCCCACCTGAGTGTGGGTCCCAGAGCAGAGCCCAAGGCCTCCAGCAGACCTCACTCTTCTCCCACTTTGGGTTCCAATGCTCTGCTGAGAAGCCAGACGTTACCTCCTTCATCAGGCCTTGCTGTTCTTCCCCAGCCCTTGCTTCCTCCTTCCTGCACCTGCAGGCAGCTTCCCTCATCACTGTTGACATCACCAAGAGGTGACGGGACATGGTAATGTCACCTCCTCGCCACCCTGACAGGAGCAGCCCTCCAACTTGTCCGATACTTTCAAGCTGTGGTTGATGAGAGTCCAAACATCAAGTTCCTCCAAGTCGAAATTTCTCCTTCTCTCCCCTCTTTCTCTCCCAGCTACGCAGGAATCTCCTCCTTCCCCTCAGGACATCCCACGCTGACATTTTGAATCAGCCAACGGACCAACTGGAAGACACTTGCAGACTACAGAGCTCCGTTGGGTGCAAATCACTGCCTTCCATAGAGGAAAACCAAGAGTGCTTATTGCTTCTGGAAGGGCCCCAGATGTGGGAAAAGAGAGAGCAAGATTAGTGATTGGGTAGGCAGATGTCACCTGTGCTCTTGGAAGTGTGAAGAGAGAAAAGTGGAGGAATGGGGAAACTGAAAAGAAGAGTAGAAATTTAAACAAAAACCCTTAATTTCACATATATTCCTCCAGCAGAGTGCATTCTGACAGCCTCAACTACCCATCTCGGCGTTTGACTCCCAACTGACAATTCCTAGCCCCCATCCCTGCTGAGCTTCCGTGACATCCCAGTGAGTCCCCACTAGGCCCAAAACTAAACTTAGGAGTCCCTTCTCTGCACATGCCCTACACAGCATACCTTGCATACCTTCTTCTTCCTGTTTTCCCCAACTTGGCCAAAGGTACCTGTATCCACCTCACCCCTCCACTAGTCAGCCTTATCTTCTCCCCACCCTACCTCACCCCTACAGGGCAAACTCGAAGAGGTCCCAGTGTATTCCTCTCCATCACCCCCACCACTTCCTTGGCCCAGGCCCACACCATCTCTGGAAAGCTTGTCCTGACAGGTCTCCATCTTTCCAATCTCTCTTTTCACACAGTCTACAGAATCGCTAGAGCTGTCCTTCTAAAAGACAGATGCCACATTGTTACTTCCCTGCTTAAGTCTTTAGTGAATCTTCATCGCCCTCTGGAAGAAAGCTCAGGCACCCAGGGTGGCAAACATACCCTCACGCACGGGCCCCGCTGACTCTTCCAGCTTCATTGCCGGCCACCCTGGGCAGCACCTTACACTCCAAACCTTCAAGACTTATTTTCCCAAATCCAAAAGTTCATATGTGTGTGTGTACGTGTGTGTGTGTGTGTGTGTGTGTGTGTGTGTGTTTAGAGAAAGAAAGCATGGCTTAAAGTTTGGCCGCCATCGTAAACAGCACAGTAGCCATCCAGACCAAGAAGTTCATGACCAACTGACAACTTCAGTGGAAACAAACGGTCATTGGGGTTCATCACCCCGGAAAGGCTACAGTACCTAAGACAGAAATTCGGGGGAAACTAGCCAAAATGTCCAAGCCCACCCAGATGTCATCTTTGTATTTGGATTCAGAACCCATTTTGGTGGTGGCAAGACACCTAGCCCTGGAATGGTTTAGGATTCCTTGGAGTGTGCAAAGAAAAATGAGCCCAACCATAGACTTGCAAGACATGGCCTGTGTGAGAGGAAAAAGACATCAAGAAAACAGTGAAAGGAGCACAAGAACAGAATGAAGAAAGTCAGAGGGGCTGCAAAAGCCAATGTGGTTGCTGGCAAAAGTGAGCCAGAGATCGGATAGCAGAAGGAGGAAAGGTTCTGTAGGGACTTTATCTGTGGTGATTGTGCAAATTTTTCATGAGAAGATGAATGAACTAAGAACTTTATAAAAGAGAGAGAGAGCATGGCTGTGAGTGGGTGACAGATGTCACCGAAACCCTATGAACTCTGGTTCTGCTCTGCAGGGGGACAGTGGGATTAGATAGGACACCGGGCTGAGCACACTGGGCTAAGAATCCACATTCTAGTCCTGAATCTCTGGGAAAATGACCTCATCGCAGATCTCAATCTTCCCATCTGTAAAGTGAGAAGTTAGAAAAAGGATCTCCTACTCTCTGCCTCTAATGTCTGTGACCCTTCAAAATCCCGTAGTGCCAATGAATTTGATGAGATTCCAGACACAGCAGACTGCAAGGAAGAATGCTCTTGAAGAAGAAGAAGAAGAAGAAGAAGAAGAAGAAGAAGAAGAAGAAGAAGAAGAAGAAGAAGAAGAAGAAGAAGAAAGGGAGAGAGAGAGAGAGGAGAGGAGAGAAGGAAGGAAGGAAGGAAAGAAGGAAGGAAGGAAGGGAAGGAGAAAAAGGAAAGAAAGAAAGAAAGAAAGAAAGAAAGAAAGAAAGAAAGAAAGAAAGAAAGAGAGAAAGGAAAAAAAGCAAGCAAAAGAAAGAAACTCCTGGAACCTCAGGAAGGGGCAGCAGTGGACAGCTGCACAATCTGCTCTAGCCCTAGATGTCTAAAAAAAATAGATTTTTTTTTTGTTTTATCGAGAATCAAAAGGATGCTCATTTCCTCCACTACTCAAGAATTCTTGAAAAATAGAATGAATGAGGCCTCAAAGTCCTCCTCTCTCACCCAATTCAAGAATCCTCTTTTAACACTCCCGCAGGTGCCCCCTGCTGTTGCTTAGACAATTCCAATGATCAGAAAACCCCACCCTGCAAAGTCCAGCAGAGATGCGCACAGGAAGCGGTAACAAGCTATAACTTGGGAGCCCCGGCACCTGTCCCTGACCCCAGATTTGCCGCTCATGCTAGAACCACAGGGTCTGAAATTCTACCATGAGTTGTTTATTTCTGTGGGTCTCTTAAAATTCAAACACTCTTGGCAGTACTTGCTGTCAAACCGAAGTGTTCATGATTTAGAGAATCCCCTTCCGCTCTTGAGAGCAGAAGGTCAGGTGGGCACCCTGGGTAATTCTAAAAGAAGGGAGACACTGAGGCTGAGGGGGACCAATGCTAAGACAAACTCCAGATACTGGACAATTATTCTGCCAGGACAGGTAGGAATGCATGATGATGATGATGATGGTGATGATAGAAATTAACATAGATGTGCTTAATACGTGCCAACCACTCTTCTTAAGGCTTCACATTCCAGCTCATTGTGAAAACATTTCTACAAAGGGGATAGTTTTTACAGCAAGTCTTTCGAAATAAAGACCTTGATTAAGCACCTTATCTGCTCTGAGAAATGACCCTCCGTCCGAAGATCCAAGCTCCTTTCTTTCATCCCTCTTTCCTTCCTTCTAAAACAGGGAGAAAGGGTACAGCTTTGTAAGTTAATACTATAAATATATCTGTGTGTTGTCTGTGTCTGTGTGTGTGTTATCAGATGTGATTAATTAAACCCATTGTTCAGAGAGATTTTAGACCATCCGAGGAGTAGCTATAAAAGGTGTATGTGACGAGACTCCCATCTAGTGGTTAGAATCAATAATGAAGATTTGGGGAAAACCTAATGTTTGCATTAATAATTAACTGGATGTACAGAAACTAAGCCATCCTCACAATTAAGGTGGTCCCAGGCCCTGGAGACATCTCAACTTGGCCAGCTTTCCAAGACTTCCTGATAATTTGAGTTGAGAGACACTGGGCTGATGAAGACGAGACATCAGGCGAGAAGAGAACAGTAGGAAGGAGAGAAGCACACATTATAATAAGACAACCGCACAACACCTTCTCCAACCCTCCCCAGTGACTGGATGCAAGAAACAGAATAAACCCTCAGCTTCTTATGTGTACAGTTTTGAAGAATTGCTGTCTCAGACTTTTATGGTGTGATAGAGATTTCTAAGTTCTGAAATCGTTTTGAAAACGTTAAAAAGTTTGCTCTGAAAGTTGGAAGAGAATTACTATCAAGTTGCAACAATGCCACCTGCTGGCTGGCCATAATGTGGTAAAGCAATTATGACCTTAACTGTTACTATCACAATGTCCATTGTTATTGGGTATAAGGCTCAGAATGCACAAGTTACAGTAGTAATCACAGACGCACTGCGCATGGAATCTTGGGCAACCTTATATGTTGGGTGCCCAACACTGAACCCAATAACTTGGCAATTAAGTCACTGAAAATACAAACAGCAGGAACAAAAAGGCTTATTTGTTTGCTTCTTGGTGTATTAAAATCTGGTCAGCAAGCAAGTCAGTGTCACCATCAAAGGAAAGTTTGTGTTAGTTCTGGTTCTCAGAGATAGAGATAACAGGTTTGGGAGCACAGCCATTGAACCAGTGCCTGTAAGCACCGGAACGACCTGATGAAGGTGGAAAAGCACTCCAAGTAGCTAGCATTTTACAGAAGTTAGGAAAGTGAACTTAAAGTGGCCTCAAGAATGTGAATTAGTGGTTTCCCAAATACTGGGTGAAGTTCCAAAGGTTCCAAAAGAGAGAACATTTAGAACTAAGAAATAATTCAATAAAAATACATAGGAATACTTGGGCACATACAGGTGGCAATCACAAACACTTGCGTGTCCAAGGGAAAATAAGGTGAATGTCAGCAAAAAAATGATGTCAAAAGCCAAACATAATCTTCCCGAGATAGGTGCTCAGGGGTGTGACAGATAAAGACCAGGGAATTGTCTCTCTGTTAGAGGCAATGCAGGGTTATGGCGATTACTCAATGGCCAAAATTATAGAAAACGAACACAAATTGTGGCAGAAAGAGTATTATTTTGTGTACAAAGAAAGAACTCTGTATTTAAGTGCTAGAACAGGATTTTGAGAAAGTCTGTTTATTCCCTTCTTTGGGATCTCTTAAGATAACTCCTAGAATCCCTTCCCGCTCTGTAATGCCATGATTTCATCCTTGGTTCTAAGTAAACAAAGGAACATTAATTCAGTTCAGGACACTGTCACCAGAAAGCAATATATTTAATTGGTAGTTTATGAATGTGACCTTGGCTAAAAACAATGTCTCCACTACTCACTAACCGAGAGACCCTAACCAAGTTACCTTGCCTCTCTCAACCTATTTATCCGTAGGATGCCTTTTTCAGAGATCTATCCTGCTGATAGACTGAAATGTTTGTGAGCTGTTCAGCACAGTGCCTAGGCCCTAGCAAACACTTTCAAAAGATGGAAGCTTTCATTTACTGAGGAGGAAATGAAAATTAAATTAAAATGAGCCTTTAGAACAATGCTTGACCCAGAGTCAGCACTCAATGTTAATGAAAAGGTATGAATTGCAAATGAAATTTGAACGTAATACAGTTTCATACAGGTGGTGTCATAGTTTCTTGGGAAAAATTTCACCACTAATTATGTGTCTTTGGGCAAGTCACTAAAACCTCTGCATTTCTGTTTCTTCTCTGCAAAATGGGAGTGCAAGTGGATTCGATGACCACTTACGTGTCTTCCAATCAGGTTCTACAAGGAGGTTCTAGACAGTACCGGAGCTTAGTATACACAATAAATATACACTCTGTAAAACTCCAGTTGTGAACTAAGAAATAATCGGTATTATTTGGTATACATGTTTGGTATATATTGGTATATAAATATACCAATAGTATAATTAAAAACTTAACATTCCCAATAGACCTACAATATAAAGTACCAGAAACATAAAAGTCTTTTCATTATTTAAGAGCTGATTAAATAATGAATAATTGCTAGATACAGAATCAAGCACAAACATAGATATTCAAATTTCAATTTTCATATAATTTCCTTTATATTCACACCAAGAAATTAGTTTAAGCCTCTCATTCTGTAAAAATCACATAGTGAGTTTAAATAATCCATATTCCAAATGTGAGGACTCCAAGCTAAAGCCACTTTACTGTAACCGAGAAGTCAGCAAATGATTCCTACAAAGGCCCAGACAATAGATATATTTTAGGCTCACTAGACCCTGGCCTTATATTACAAGAACAGCCCACGTATAAATGAATGGCTGTGACTGCATTCCAATAAATCAGTAATTGTAGACACCGAAATTTGAATTTCATACTGTTTTTAAGCGTCATGAATTATTTTTCATTTTTTTCAACCATCTAAAAAACATTAACACCATTCTTAGCTTGTACGCTATACAAAAAAGGGGAGTCTAGGATTTAGCCAGTGGGCCCAAGTTTGCCATACCTTGCCGTAATTACATACTTTGGGAAAGAATGTGATAATGTAGAAAATCCAGAATTAACAGAATACCCCTCTGGGATTTTCACTGGTTGGTTGGTTGGTTGTTGTTTTGTTGTACTGTTTTCATCTACTATTTTCCTAAGGGTTTTCACCACAAACCAGGGACCCTTTCTCAGTCCTAGGGCAAGGGCAGGCACTGGGTTTAAGCAAAAGTAAGGCAAGCCTGACACCTTGAGGTCGTTCCGCAAGTGGCAGGTGCCACCCCGGAAATTAACTAGCAAGGCGCATCTCCTGGGAAGTAGGAATCCAGGAGGGGGCATCCATGCAGATTCAACTCTGCGGTGAGCCAGCCAGCAGCTGTTGTTATTGTTGAAATGCGGCAGGATAAAGTCCACAGATCACTGTCTGACTTCTCTCTCCAAAGGGCTGTCTGTAGGGGCATTTCATTCTATTGAAAAAGTAAATAACTTCCAGAGGCTTCCCAACCGAGACCAGAGGGCTCCAAGGACATTCAAGACTTTCCCTGGTCTGGATAAGTCTCCCACCTGCATTTATTAATACATTCTGGAGGAGAGAAAGGGGTATGGAGCACAATGGCCCCATCCCTCTCCCTACAGATGCTTACAAAGGAAAAAGAAGGGAAATTTATAGGACGTAATTGCTATTAAAAATCAGGGGTTTTACTCTGGAGGAGGGTGATAAGGGGCTTTAAGAAGCAAAGGCCAATGATTGAAATGTTACAACAGGTTTGAAGTAAATAAGATTATTCATTGCCTATCCAGGTCAGACTCTCCCAGGGCTATCACACCGTTGTGCTGGGATGCAGCGTTTTGCTCATTTTTGGAAAAGGGTGGTAGAGGTCTTTCCTTCCATACCCCTCTCTCCAGAAGTGTTGAGACTCGAGTTATTCCTATCTTGTAAATTATCCCGGAAAAACAATCCTACAGCTTGCTAGTTCATCCTTTCATTTAATTGAAAGCCATCCTTCCGTGTTTCTGAGAAAGTAGACAGAGGGGACACTTGGAGGGAATTTGGCAGGGTTTACCCCTGGTTCTGTAGTCACAAAAGTACTTCTGTATTTGTGAGAGCCTCCTCTTTGGAGGTGACAAACCCTGAGGGTCTCACATGTGTGTCGAATGTCTATAGCTATCAGTTCGACAGGCTAAAAAGAAGCAGGAAGGACCTCAACTGTCAGTACTCTCAACATAGGCAGAGAACTGGGTAGCTGGGTATAGGTGAGCTGGCAAAGGACTTAAAGGTCCTGATCCCAGTGAATCTCCCACACTGACAACTTGAAGCAAGGGCAGAGAGGGGCGACTCTAGAGCCTCTACTCAGAACAAGACACAGAATTCACAGCTGTGCCATCAAGACGTGGGTGCCATTAACTGCTGGGTTTAGGGATCCTCCGTGGAGTCTGTAGGTCATGCCACTCCTCTCTCTCTCCCTGGGATGCGTCCCCTCTCATCCAAGGGGGGAGACGGCAGAGTGGGACAGAAGGAATCAGTTCTCACACATTTGTACCTCCAGCTGTGGGCAGTGCCATGAGAGGGAGCTTGCCACCTTTCATGACGCCCCCCAGGGAACTGAGCAGTGCTCAAATCAAGTTTTCAGGGCCCCACACCCAGTTCCTGAAGATCTGCTGCCCTCCTAGGGAAACGCTTACCGTCCCTCTGGGGTGATTCCACTTGGCTGCCAACATGCATCTCGGGTAATTAACCACTGTGCTGGGCTCTGCCTGCAGCCCCCGGACAAGGCAAGTAACAGACTCCTTGGTTGTGTTAACCAGGTGATGCTTTTTCCCCTATCCCCAGCTGGCGGTGAAAAGGTGGGTTTTAGTGGGGAGCATGATTTTAGTATGACCTTTCCTACCTCCCTCGTTTGCTTTACAATGAAAAACTCTAGAACCTCTCCGGAGACCTCTCTTCTACACATCGGATCCCCAACACCAGATCTGCAATGGTCGGATCCCCAGAGTGACTCTGCAGGGATGGGAACACTGTCTCTGGGGCCAGCGCAGGAGCCTCTTGGAAGCTGTTTTCTGCGCACTTGGTCTTAAAGGAGGTAGCGACTGGGGCCTCCCGGAGGACTCTGCCTGAAAGGCCAGTCCAGCATTGTAGGAGTTAATGTGGGACCGCGCGTAAAGGGAAGGGGAAAAAAGTTGGAGTTGACACTTACGGAGGGGGATGGGGGGAGTGAGTCTTGCTGACTCCTGATTGGTTTTACATTTCATCCAAAAATTTTTTTCTCTCCTCTCTCGCTCCCTCTTTTCAGTTTCTCTCTCTGATCCCAGGGGAGGGGAAACGGGAATAGTGAGAGATCAAAAATAAACCTCTTATGTCAAAGCTGGGAAGGAAGTATAAATACGAAGGGCTCGACAGCCCACTCGGTGCTTCCCGGGGTGGGGAGGAGGCAGGAGGCGGCTGCGCGGGGACCGCGCGCGGGGCAGGGGCGGAGGACCGGCGCACGCGGGCCGGGGCGCCAGTTGCTCGCGCTCGGCTCGGCGGGCGGGCGCGGGAGGAGCGGCCTGCGCCAGCCAGAGGGGCCGCTCGGGGACCGTCGCCGCCGCCGCCAGGTCCCCACTGGCCCGAGTCGGCCACCGAGCTGATTGATTTGCTTTTTCCTGGAGAGAGCGGCCGGGCTGCGCTCGCGCCGCCAGCACCTGCCCGCGCCAGGCCGCCTTCTTCCCTCGCCCGTGCCGCAGCCGGAGCCCCCATGCCCCGCGCCGCCCCCCGGTGGCCGCCGCTCCTGCTGCTGCCGCTGCTCTTGCTGCTGCCGCCGCCGCCGCCGCCGTTCGCCCGCGGCGCCCCGGCCCGGCCCGGCGCCCGGGGGCAGGCCTCGGAGCTGGTGGAGCCCACGCGGTTGCCGGGCAGCGCGGGCGAGCTCGCGTTCCACCTGTCCGCCTTCGGCAAGGGCTTCGTGCTGCGCCTGGCGCCCGACGCCAGCTTCCTGGCGCCCGAGTTCAAGATCGAGCGCCTCGGGGGCTCCGGCGGGGCGGCCGGGGGCGAGCGGGAGCTGCGCGACTGCTTCTTCTCCGGCACGGTGAATGGGGAGCCCGAGTCGCTGGCGGCCGTCAGCCTGTGCCGCGGGCTCAGCGGCTCCTTCCTGCTGGACGGCGAGGAGTTCACCATCCAGCCGCAGGGCGCGGGGGGCTCCCTGAGCCAGCCGCACCGCCTGCAGCGCTGGGGGCCCGTGGCGCGCCGCGGGACCCCAGCGCTCGCGGCCTCCGAAGCCCACCCCCTCCCTGGAGGACCCGAGTGGGAGGTGAAGGGAGAGGATCAGAGGCAGGAGAGAGGACACGAGGAGCAGGAGAAGGAAGAGGTGGAGGAGGAGGAGGAAGTGGAGGAGGAGGAGGAGGGGGGCAAAGAAGAGGAGGCAGAAGGCGCCAGCGAGCTGCCACCACCCCTGGGGGCCACGAGTAGGACCAAGCGGTTTGTGTCTGAGGCTCGCTTCGTGGAAACGCTGCTGGTGGCCGATGCGTCCATGGCCGCCTTCTATGGAGCCGACGTACAGGTAGGACTCACTTTGCCTGGAGGCCGCCGGTCACCTCCTAGAGCCTCCCAAACATTCCCTTTCCAGCTCCTCTGAGAAAATCCTTCACGTTCCTCATTCTCCCAAGACCGACCCCAAACGAGGTTCTTTCCTTTCTGAGAAAGTGCAGTAACTTTTCTTATCCTCTGACACTTGGGCTACCTCTACTGCCCCTCTCCCCCCGTGTCCCTTCCAGTTTAGAGTGGAGGTCCTGGCGCTTCCTCCTCTGCCTCTCACCTTCACCCCTCGCATCCTGACTCTCCATCAGCACTTGGCAAACTGAACTAAAAGTGGGTTGTAAGGAGCACCCCCTCCCCCACGCACCTGCCTCTCCCAACAGAGATGAAAACTGAACATTTTGGAAGAGCATCCACCCCACCCTCCAATTCTCAGCCCTCTACTGTCTGCAGCCCTGAGAGGTTCCCAAGGAAAGTCAGCTGGGATGGAAAGATATGTCCATTTCATTCCCTTTGCGGACAGAACGAAGGTTGCCATAAGTAAAAGATATTGTTTGGAGGGAGTTGAACCTGGAAAGGGGCTGCCCAACTTCTGTGTGCCCAGCTGGTTCTGATCAAGGGGCATGGACTACCTTGCCAACCTGGCACGGGGCCCCGGCCAAACTTGGCAGTGCCAGCATCAGCACAAAAAGGGAGGGGAAACAGAATTTCTGCCTGGGGGCTCAGCCTGGGAAACCGAAGCTTCAGTGGAAAAGGGAGGAGAGAAGGGAATGGGGATTTGAACTCTTGTGGAGCCAGAGCTCTGCTTGGTCCACCCCTGCTGCTCTCGGCCCAGGCACAGCTCTCTACTGAACTTGGGCCGGAAAATTGAGCTCAGGGGACAGCTCCTGTAGCCAGACCACGCACGTCTAACTAGATTCAGAGGCGGTGCAGACTCAGCAGGAGGAGTCTATGGCACCCCGTGTCCCACACCTCCCCCAGGAACTGGGTGAAGTACAAGGGTTCCAGGAGACGGCTATACTTTCTCTTCCCATGGGGAGCACAAAACCAGAGGTGTGCGGGGTAGAGAAGACCTGATCCGCCCGCCCAGAGGTCAGAGATGCCTCTGCTGCAGCTCAGTGAATGCCTTCTCAGTCATGGCAGTCCTGGCCAGTGACTCTCTCCTGGGCTCAGCCTATGCCCGACTGCTGGGGACACCAAGTGCTTCAGTTTCACCTGTGCAGAACAGTATAGATGACGCACGCCATCTTTATCAGTCCGCAATCACTGGGAAATGCATCGAGATGGAAGGATGGGGAGAGGTCCCTGTGGCTGCTTCTCTGGCTCCTGCAGGAGCAGGCTCCTTTGCACACTGTTGTAAAATTCACTTCTCCCAGAGCACGGTAAGGCAGCTCTGAGCCATCAGTGCGGTCTTCCCAATGGGCTTTGGGTCTATGAGGATTGACTGTCTGCTTCCCTGACTACCCTGAGAGCAGGTGGGGGGCACCAGCTGACTCCTCTGACTCCTTTTCCCCAAGCAAGTCCTCAAGAGGGTGCCTAGTGGGGCTTCTCCCATCGCAGGTTAGGACCACCACGCGTGGCTACTAGGGGGCTCTACCAGAGAGAAGCTGAGAGTACAATCATTGCAAACCCAGAGCTGAGATGCTTGAGCCCCTCCCCGTGCATGCACCAGGTTCTGAGGTCTGCCTAAGAACAGGGAGGTAGGAAAGACAAGAACACAGAGAAGCAGCAGAAAAAGTAATGACTTTTCAGCCTTCAGAGCCAAAACGTTTTCTCTCATGCCTTCCTGTCATCTATCTCCCTCAGCCCGTCATCACCTAGTAACTGAAGATACTGAGTATTTGCCTCAAGGAGGTATTTGACTGGGATGGGGCTGCCCCAGGTTCTCTTCACAGAGACACCCAGGAGCGCTCCCACCCTTATAGATTTCTGGCTGGATGACCCAGTGCATGCTTGTCCCATCCCTTCCCCCTCCACATACACCATTTCTGGATCATTCACAGACACACACCTTGCACCCAGCCAGCCTATGTGGGTCAGAAAAGCCCACCAGGCCCCTGTGTAGGCTGAGGTCCTTTCCATAAGGTATCTGCTTCCGGGTCTTACACCCAAAGGAAACGTGCTCTCTCAGCTGGACCAGCTCCATCACGCCCGCCTTGGTCTCATTATGTCACAGCCCATTTACACCCCTGCTGTCACCGTGCTGGGATGAGGCAGGGGCTGACCTCCCACTGACCCCTCTGCTTTGACTGCGTACCACCTGTGGAGACGCCACAGGATAGACTTGAACTTCTCAGCTCAATCTCCTGGGCTTCCTAAACAGGTCCATGAGCTCAGCCAAGACAAGAATGAACGTCAAGTTCTAGTTCCCCAAGACCTTGCCTGCCCAGACCCATCTCCCCGAAATAGAATCCAGTTCTTTATTCTTCAAGGAGTCTCCTGGAGACTTCATTCACACAGATGGAAGGCCCTTTGGGGTGTCTTAGCAGCCAGGGATGTAAGGTAAGGATGAAGAGACTTTACCTCCTTGAGGGCTTGCGTTTCCTCATCTGTGAAGTCAGACACCGGTCATCAGCGAGGCTGCTTCATGATGTGTCTTCTAGAAAGTTCGGCACTCGGTAGAAAAGCCATTGTCTGAGTGCATTTCCTTTGCACAATGGTTTGCATTCATCACCTCAGCAGAAATACCTGTGAGAGAGGCAGAGGAAGAAGGTTCAGCTCACAGGGAATCTGTGACTTTCTCAAGGTCACACAGCTAGTGAGTGGCAGGGCTGGGTCATGACCCAGGTCTCTTGAACCTGGGCCAGTGCTCTTTTTTATTATGCCATGAGGTTTCTTTAGCCCGAGGAGGGTCTGTGACTCTGTGGCTCACTGACCCCCTACACTTGTCTATACTGTGGGAATGGGTCGTTGAATCCAGCAGTCCAAAGACGCCCAGCCAAAGTGGGAGGCCCTGTCCTGGAAAGAAACCACCTTCAAGGCCAAGAGAAAGAATTAGCCATGCTGGAGGCTGGTCACACTGTGAAGCGACAATGAAGTTTTCCAGAACTCTGTACACTTGAGTTCACTTAATCCCTTGACAGAAGGGGCCCCTGCCTCCCACCTTCTTATCTGGTTTCAGAGTTAATGAGCTCAGACAAAGGGGGCTTTCTGAAAGGAGGGACCACCTCGGAAGAGGCCATTAACTCTGTCTGCATCCGGCTGCTGCTGATTGTTGCCTGGGTGAGCCTGCCCCAGGAAAGCAGTGAGTGGCGGGCTGAGCCGTGCCCCACGCTCGGACTCAGAATCCGTCCTGCCAGTGTATCAGCCGCTGGCTGAGCTCTGAATTCTCTGCTGAGCAGGGAGGGTCCTCAGAGTGGCACTCCTCATCCCCAGAGGAGGCGGGAGGATTCCCAAGATGTCAGGCTACCAGCAAGTGATTTCAGGAAAGGGTTAAATCCCAGCCATTCCATCTCCCCCTTACCCATATCCTCTGGGAAAATGTCTCCCATAAGCCCTAATACTGAAGTGACCCCAGATCCCAGCGCGGTCCCCGGTTAGGCCTGCTCTGGCATGATTATTAAAGCATCGTCTTCACTCTCAAAAGCGCCCTGGTTTGGATAATAACCGAAGCAGACACATGCCCCACTTGCTCTGTAACTACCTCCGTCCTTCTGGGGGAAAGACATGTGTTCTATCCATGTGAACGGTGTTCCCCTCCTGGCAAGAGAATGAGTCTTTTCCACCGCTTTTGTCTGCTCCAGTCAGAATGATCAACAAATTGAAATTTTCCCCAAAGAAAATGCCTTAATATTCAAAGGTCTTTGATTTACCACGTCTGCCTCCGCAGGTGTAGACAATGCCAGGGGTAAGCTTGCTGGCTGGCGTGCTTTGGGTTTGCTTTGGCTATGCTGTAGTTGTCCTTGTAGCAGCAAGGAGAGGTGGCAGTCAGGGTGGTGATTAAGAGCATATACTTTGAAGGGTCATCGAAATAAGCTGAGTGGCCTTGAGCAAGTTACCAATTTCTCTGTACCTTGAGTTCGTCACCAGCAAAACAGGAACAGCTATACCAAGGTCCCAGCATTGCCCTGAGGATACAATAAAATATGGAAAGCACCTGCCCCAGGGCCTGGCACAAAGTAGATGCTCAACAAAGCATCACTACTACTGGAGTTGCCCTTGGTGATGGCGTCTGTCAGAGTAGGAGGGCCGTGTGGTCATGTGCCTTTGCAGTCAGCCCACTGCCACGTCAGCTCTGCTGTCCCACGCGCCAGGGAGGCCTCCCTTTTCAGCTGGCTTGGCGCAGAGTGTTTAAGCTCGACTCCTTGTGGTAATTGTGTGTAGTTCTGGAGAGGTGACATTGCCCCTTGCTGTTTTGAGAAGGAGGAGAGATAAAGGACATCAGTGCAGGACCCCCTCTTTTCTCCAATTTCTTCTTTACCCTTCTCTGCTTCTCCCCCACCTCCTCAGTAGTCTTGGGCCCTAGAGAGACCCCCTGTAGGGAAAGCTGTGGCACCAGTTGCCGAGGTCAGAAGGTTTCCATGTTGCCACTCTTCTTCTCCTTGCCTCTCCCAGGCGTGCTGCAGGAAGAAGCAATGTGAACCACAGCGTGAAGAGCAAGTGAGCAAAGCGTAGGGATGACACTCTGAGCAGAAGGAGCTGCTGGAAATGCATTTGGCCCAGGCCCAGACTTCTAGACTCCCACCTCAGTTGGCTTTGGCTGCCATGGGAGATCTGGGGGAGGAATGTCCTTAGTTGTATCACAGAGAATCAAAGAGAGCTCTGTCCCAGCCTAGCTGCCTAGGGCATTTCTTTCTCTTCTTCAAGTCGTAGGGGCACCCATGAAGAAGGAGACGCATTTAAAAAAAAAAAAAAGCCATGTCTTTTCCTAATGAGAATTAAGTGCATGAGGTCCCCAAATCATTCAAGAGCAAGGCTGTTTGACTGCCCCTGGCCAGGCTGGTCATGGGCTCCCACCTACCTGACATGGTTCTTGGAGGTTGTCTGCCATGCTGGGGCTCCCTCTTCACCAGGGGCGCCATCTTGTTCACATTCTTCAGTGAGCAGCCCACACTCGGGTGGTGCACAAGGAGGTATAAATAGACACCAGGTGGTGGAGTGAGCCATCTGACCTTCTCCTTGACTGGCTCCTGAGCCCTCTGTCCGTGGAACTGTAAGTCAGGACTGGCCTTTTGGCCCAGGGTACTGGCTGAGACTCGGAGGCTCACAGACTCGGCCACTGCCCCCACCAGGTCCTCCCCCTAGGGAACTGTAAGATACACTGCAAATGTCAGGCTTTCCCGCCATGGTTTCTTAAAGGAGCTGACAGTGAGGATGGCAGCGCCTCCCACCTCCAAAACCTCAGCAAGACAAGACGAAAGGGGAGGTGAGGAGGACCAGTAATGGGGATTTTAGCAGAAACACTGAACCGCATAGTCCTTTGCAGCTCTCTTGCAATGGAAATTATCTTCTGAAATAGCAACCATAAGGACATCCAAACTCTCTCAACTCAAACCCACTGCCTTGAAGGAAAATGGCTCTCAAGCCCGCTCAGCCTGACAAGTTACTTCGTGTCTGGAGAAGACGCTCTCGGCTCCCCGAACTGCCAGGGAGACTCCCTGGAAATCTTAGTGTTGGGAAGCCTCCCTCCCCTGATGCCTCACCTCGTCCTTGGCGCAGAAATTGACACCCGTGAGCCTTTGGTTTCCACTGGGGACCTGGCCGATGCGTGGTCCCCACTCAGCCGCCTTGCCCCAGAGCCTCAGTCTGCTCTGGTCAGCTTGAGAACGGCGAGCCCTCGGAAACCTCCAGCCTTCCAGGACCCATGCCGAGCAGCTGGCATCTCTTGCGTTAACACCTTCTTTGTAAAACATCATCTCCCCAGTTTTGAGATTGTGAAACTGACTCGAAGGGAAGAGATCTTGTGAGGAGAGTTGCAGGTGGCCTCTGAAGAGCTTCCAGGGCTTGGGCCCTGGCCCATCAGATTCGACCCTTCCTAGGGCAAGAGAGCTGCCCCCTGGAAGCAGCGAAGGCCTGGTCAGGAAGTAGCCTCAGGGAGCTCCCATTCCTTAGCCCTCACCCCTCAGTTGCATAATAATGTGATTGCTTTTCTCCCTCAGGAATCCAGCTCCAGGAGCCAGTGCCAAGTTTCAGCTTTGCTGATAAGATGTTTACATCAGCCTAAACATAGCTAGAGTGCTTGACACGCTAAGAAACCTGCCAACCCCTGTTTGTAGGGCTTACAAAATACCTGGCTTGTCGCCCGTGAGGTGAACAGACAGATCCCATTCACAAATAATAGGATTCGTCTGGAACTCCCACACATGGCCTCAACCGACGGAGTGTCCCTCTTTAGCCTTTCACCCTCTTTTCCCCTCCTTCCACTCCTACCTTCCAGACCACAGGAGAGAAAACAAGAAAGGCTTACGGGAGCTGGTGCCCTAGGGAACGGGGAGCGGGGCAAATGAGTGGCAGCTCAGGTGGCCACACTCCCGGCTGGAGACACGCGTGCCTCGGCCCCTTTCTCTTCTGCAAAATAATCCAAGAGGACTCACTTCTAGAGGTCGCTGAGGCAGGAGAGTGAGCTCCATCTGGCCGCCTCCAAAGCCTTGGGAGCAGCTGGCAGCCCAGGGATAGGACGGAGGCCAAGCAATGATGTGAACTCCTTCAGTTGGCCTGGGCAAAGCTGGCAGCAGGTGTGATCCTCAGCGCCTGGGTCTCATTAGGCCCACTGCCTCCTCTCAAGCCCCTGGCAGAAAGGAAGAAACCTTTCGGGGTTGTCCAGAAACCCAGCAGTCAAGCCCTGGGAAACTTAATTTGAAGAGTGTAGGCCTCAGAGACAGACGTGCCTGGGCTGGTGTCCTGGCTTTAAGAGCCATGTGACCTTAGCTTATTTAACTCGTGTGAACCTCTACTCCCTCCTTTGTAAAACCCGGATGACAACGCCTACTCCACAGAGTGAGTGTGGGCACTTGATGAGGTGTGGGTCTGGGGACGGGTGCGGACCAGCTCTTCGCAGTGACTATTGGAATGATTTCAGGGTTAACAGTGCCCACCTGAAGAGAAGTTACCCCAGCAGGATCAGGAAAATGCTCAACTGGATCCCAGGGGACACATGCTACTAACCTTGAACACTCAGATAATTGCTTCTGGGCTGAGAACAGAGAGGGGCGGGGGGTGGCCGGCAGGGAGGCGCTTGGTGTCAGAGTTAAGGCAGGGTAGCCAGGGCAGTCCAGTCGGACCTTCTGGTGATGATGGAAGCGTCCTGTCTGCTCAGTTGAATCCAGAAGCCTTGAGCTCTAGGTGGCTAGTGACGGACTTGAAACGTAGCCAGTGTGACAGAGGAACTGTAATTTTAATTTTATTGAATTTTCACTAATTTCGACTGACACAGCCACATGCGGCTGGTGGAGATATTAGGGGCAGAAGCTTTGGCGCCAGGCCACCTCGGTTCAGATGCTGGTGCACGTTCATTAGCTTTGAGATCTTGGGCTGGTTACTGAGCCTTCGTTTTCTTACATGTAAAACGAAGGGAAATAACACCAGGACCTCCGGGTTTGGGGAGTCTTCAGCGCGATGCTCAGCCCAGAGCCCGGCCCATCCAGGGCTGGTGGCAGTGGGCAGGTGACGGGCCAGGAGATTGAACCCTTCCCTCCTCCTGCTCCCCTCTTCCCGACAGAACCACATCCTGACGCTCATGTCCGTGGCAGCCCGCATCTACAAGCACCCCAGCATTAGAAACGCTATCAACCTCATGGTGGTAAAAGTGCTGATCGTGGAAGATGAAAAGTGGGGCCCCGAAGTGTCTGACAACGGGGGGCTCACACTGCGCAACTTCTGCAACTGGCAGCGGCGTTTCAACCAGCCCAGTGACCGGCACCCAGAACACTTTGACACGGCCATTCTGCTCACCAGACAGGTCGGTGGGCTGGCTCCAGAGAGCCCGGGCAGGAAGGGAGGCGGGATGGGCGGATCAAAGGGAGGACCACTAGGCCTGCCCAAACATGGGAAATGTCTCCCTGCTGGCCCCAGCTGGACGCCAGGAGCCTCGTGTGTGGAATGATGAGGGGGAGGTCATGAGGACAAGTGTGAGGTATTTGCAAGGGAAGGAGAGGAATCTCGTAAAGGCTCTTTTCCAAAAGTTTGTGACCAGCTGTCTGCTGAGGTCATAACAAGAGGAAATGGGCTCAAACTGCCCAGTAAAAGATCTGGAGTTGGAAGGAAGAGAGGAGGTCCATCTACAACAATTATTAAACACAGAGGCAGGGAACTGGCGGTCACCCTCGAGATTTCTCCAAATCAGGAGGCCTGCCTTCCTAGCGGGTGCAATGGAAACCAGACAGCTTCCCAAAAGCTAGAAAATCTAATAACATGTGCCAGGCCCTGTTGATGCTGTCAGTCCTCACAACAACCCCACCAAGCCCCATCTTACAACTGAGGAAACTGAGGCACAGATTGCCCCCCTCCCCACAGTGGTGGCTCCCATTGTCAAGCCTAGGCTGTCTTGCTGCAGGGTCGGTACTCGAGCACTGTGCTGTCCTGCCTACCAAAACAAGCCAGCCCTAGGACATGCCAGCTCTAGGACACGAAGTCCCAACCAGACCTAGGACACACCAATGTAGAAAAAGAAAAGGGCTTCCTCACACAAGTGGCCTTTGTGAAGAAATAGGGCCTTTGGCCTAAAAATTCTCCTTCGGGGGCCCCCAGGTGGCGTAGTCGGTTCAACATCCAACTCTTGATTTCCGCTCAGGTCATGGCCGTGGGTTGTGAGATCAAGCCCCATGTCAGGCTCTGTGCTAGGCCTGGAGTCTACTTGAGATGCTCTCTCTCCCCCTCCTTCTGCCCCTCCCCCTCTCTAAAAAAAAATTCCTTTCAACTCAGGAGGAGCGGAAATAGGAAGGCTTTCTTTCTCATGCCCTCACTCTCTCTGCCACCAGAACTTCTGTGGGAAGGAGGGGATGTGTGACACCCTGGGTGTGGCGGACATTGGCACCATCTGCGACCCCAACAAGAGCTGCTCTGTGATCGAGGATGAGGGGCTTCAGGCGGCCTACACCCTGGCCCATGAGCTAGGTAAGACTTGCCACGCCAAGCCTTCTGTATTCTGTCAGAGGCAACTGCCTCTTTCAAACCCAGGCCAGCCCAGGGTCTAAGGAAGATGCGGCTCTCCCACTTGGCCAGGTTCTCCTCAGAGTGTTGATAGAGTGATTATATGCAGATACTGTGCTTTCTCCATTCCCGCCCTGAGCATGAGGTCATGATATTAAAATAGGGTCTTGGACCGTCATCAGGGGCCGCCAGGGAAATGCCCAAATGAAACAAAAGCTCAGGTAAAGCTGTGATGCTTTGCCCCAGCTCAACAGTAACAGTAAGAATTCTGGGAAGAGGGAGGGAATCATTGAGGACGGGCTGAGGCAGAAAACAAAGGGGTGTCGAAGTTCCCCGGCGCTCTGAGAAAGCTTTCTGCAAGAGAAAACCCCAGAGTGAAGCCCAAGACAAAAATCCTTAAGGAATAAGGGCTTGGCCGTCTCCATGAGGAGCTGGTGACTGGTTGGCTGGGGAGGGTCGCTGTGTCGCATGAGAGAGGGAGAAGGGGGGCTGGGCCGTGTGGGGAGCCCTTGGGGTGGGACAGGGCGAGCTGGAGGGCAGTGGCGACTGGTTAGGATGGACTTCAGGTCTCTCTCCACCCCAGGGCACGTCCTCAGCATGCCCCACGACGACTCCAAGCCCTGCGCACGGCTCTTTGGGCCCATGGGCAAGCACCACATGATGGCGCCCCTCTTCGTCCACCTAAACAAGACGCTGCCCTGGTCTCCCTGCAGTGCCATGTACCTCACGGAGCTCCTGGACGGTGGGCACGGTAGGTGTCCCCAGGCTTCTCCCTGCTTCTTTCTGGCCCGCTGCTGGTGTTCGAGGTCTGCCCCGCCCGCCTCCGGGATTGCTAGAGTGCTGTTGGCACCTGTGCTCTTTCTGGCTGGGCTCCTTCGCAAAGCATCAGAGACGTTTCGGGTAGAACAGATGTCGGAGAGGAGCTCCTCACCCAGCCTCCCGGCCATGGCAGGCTAACCATCCCCGCGGAGCAGACTCTTCCTTGCCCTGTCTTCCAGCAGCCAGCGTGCTGGGCTAATTTCAATGATTAGTCCCAGAGCTAGTAGAATGAGTCTGAGAAGGTTTGTCTGGAGGAGGTGGGTTTGAACAGAGCCTGCAGGAATGGAAGAACGCAGTACAGAGGAGAGAAGAGAGCATCTGGGCTGGAGAGCTAGATCATGCCGTAGCTTAGAAATGGCAAAGAGGCAGGGAACAGGCCAGTGTGAGAGCAAGGGTGGGGGGACGGGGGTGGGTAGCACTCGGGGTTAAAACCGTTCGACTTATTCAGTAAAGCCGTGAAAACACCATTTACTCTTGATTGTTCTCATCGAAGGAGACAGGGACACCTATGATACAAAAATAATAGATGATCCGAACGTCAGTACTTAGGCTTTATTTTGCATGCCATGGTTTTTGAGAGCGCATTTGCATCCCCAGTTACACGTGCTGTAGATTAGTATTACAGTCAGCTGGCATTTCCTAGGTACACACTGAAATGTATACAAGGTGTCGTGGATAACAAAAAAAATTCATTCCTAATAAAATTTTACTTACGTGATAGTCAAAAATCAGATAAGCTCATCCAGATGGTGGAGCGTCGACAGTTGTTAGCTTACTGTCGAAGAAACTGTGATGGCTAGGCCTCACACCCCATCGGTAGGAATTTAAGTGTAAGGTGGGAGGCCACTGGGGAGCGGAAAGAGGGAAACCCCTGCTCCTCATTCTTGTTCCTCTGCTTCCCTCCGTTTCTCAGGAGACTGTCTTCTGGACGCCCCCTCCTCGGCCCTGCCCCTCCCGACAGACCTGCCAGGCCGCAGGGCCCTCTATGAGCTGGACCAGCAGTGCAAGCAGATCTTCGGGCTGGGTTTCCGCCACTGTCCCAACACGTCTGCGCAGGACATCTGCGCCCAGCTCTGGTGCCACGTGGATGACGCCGAGCCCCTTTGCCACACGAAGAACGGCAGTCTGCCATGGGCTGATGGGACGCCCTGTGGGCCTGGGCACCTCTGCTGGGACGGCAGCTGTCTGCCTGAGGAGGAAGTAGACAGGCCCAAGGTGAGGGATGGCCCCTTGGGGGTGTGGGAGGAGAGGGAGGGGGAGGGCTGTTTTCCAGGAGGAAACCACACTTGAGAGCCATGACTTAAGAGACTTTGGGCCAGGCTGCAACTATGACTTCTAAGTCAAATCATTCATCTTTTAACAAACAAAGCAAAGCGTATTTACCCAAACTCAAGAGGAGCCCTTCGAGGCTGGACTCAGAGCAGATGGGTGACGTTACCAGTGCTAAGGGCGTTTTGGGAACTCCCCCTTTGGAATTGTTTTGGGGTTGACTTGAAGGCTTATAAGGATAAGGGATAGACATGAAGCATTCCAGCACAAAGACCAGATCCTGGGCATTCAATAAAGGGAGGCCATTATGAATTCCATTATAAACAGATAGAGTGATGGCAGAAGAGGAACATTCAATCAAAAAATGAGGGAAAAGTATTCGTAGCCTACCCACGTCTGAGCTGCGTTCGTATTCAGCGGTCAGGAGAATGAGATTAATTGTGGGAATTCCATACTCAGGAGGGGAGAAGGAGTCAAAGCTGTCTCTGACCCAGCAGAGAAAACTTGGCCTAGGACAGAGTAAACTTACAAGAAAAACCAAGGCAATGCCAGCAAGAGTTTTTAAATGATTCGCTTCTTTGCCCTGCTCTGAGTACTTTCAAACTGTGAGGCTGACCACATTTCTCTTACGGCGAGTCACTGAGCCCTGCCTATGAAACAGCATATCCACTGAGTTTCGCAGCCTGGTCCCAGCCCAGCACGGAATCACCAGGGTGGCCTGAGCACTCACTCGCCAGAGGGCTGTCCTCAGTGGCATGTCCTTTGCCCTGAGGCTCGGGATCCTGCTTGGGCCAGGTGAGTCACACTCTCGCTAAGCTTGAACCAGGGCAGGATTCACCCTCAGCCACTTCTCATCCTCTCCATTCAGACACTGAGCTTTTCTTCTATGTACTGACTCCCTCTACGCACCGTCCAAAGCACGTGCTTCACACAGTACCGAGGGGAGGCGAGGAGGTCTGTCCAACATTCCCCGGCACCAGAGCCAAGCTCAATGCAGGGAGAGTTTGACATGGAATGATCATGGGATGATGTTTATCATCTATTTTTAAGGGCAAAAAAACAGATCATAAAACACCATATATATATATATATATATATATATATATATATATATATATATATGACAGAATCATAACGATGTAAAATTAAATTATCCCATCTTTAAGATTATTCAGAGCAAAAGCGTGAGAGGTTATTAATGAAAATCACACCAGTGGTTTAATTTGGGTAGTGGGTTTTTTTTGTTTTTGTTTTTTGTTTTTTTAAAGATTTTATTTATTCATTCGACAGAGATAGAGACAGCCAGTGAGAGAGGGAACACAAGCAGGGGGAGTGGGAGAGGAAGAAGCAGGCTCATAGCAGAGGAGCCTGATGTGGGACTCGATCCCATAACGCCGGGATCACGCCCTGAGCCGAAGGCAGACGCTTAACCGCTGTGCCACCCAGGCGCCCCTGGGTAGTGGTTTTTTTAAGTGATGTTTTCTTTTTTACACTTTTCTGCATTTTTTCAGTTTTTATATAAGCAAGTATTACTGCGCCTTTTGAAAACTCTGTGACCCAATCAAGGGCAAAGCTTTGTTCTCGTGGGTTGATTGTAAGGATGGAAGCAACTCTGATTATTTCCCAGGCATTAAGCTACCACTGGAACTGGTAGCTAGTAGACCAATAGCAACAGCTCCCAGCAATTATTCCTTTAAACCAGGACTTCTCAGCCTCGGCACTAGACACATTTGGGGCTGCATAAGTCTTGGTTGTGGGAGGCTATCTTCTTCATTGTTGGATGCTCATTGTTGGGTGCTTGTTGTTGGGTGCTTGTTGTTGAATGCTCATTCTTGGGGGTTCATTCTTGGGTATTCATTGTTGGAATCTCGTTGGATGGTGGTTGCTGGATGCTCATTGTTGTGTACTTGTTGTTGGGTGCTCATTCTTGGGTATTCATTGTTGGGTGCTCCTTGTTGGAATCTCATTGTTGGATACTCATTACTGGATGCTCATTGTTGAACGCTCATTGTCGAATGTTTAGCAGCACCCCAACCTCTACCCACCAAAGGCCAGCAGCATACGCCCTCCCCAATTGTGACAACCAAAAATGTCTTCAAATATTGCCAGATGTCCCCAGAGGACAAAATTGGCCCTGATGGAGAACTGCTGCATTAGACCCAACCTTATTCCCAGAAAGTGTTGTTTCATCCGACAACTAATACCGAGCACCTTACTAAAGGCAAGGCACTGCTTTAGACACTGGGAAGTCAGCGGTGAACAAGTCCAGCACATCCTCTGTGTTCCAGAGGCCAATCACCAAGCAAACCACACAGTCACTAACAAATGATTAGGGCAGTCTACTCAACAACACCCACCAGGATGAGCGTAACTAGGTGAGGAGGTCAGAGCCACAGACCCCTGTTGCACTGAGAGCTGAGGCCTCCCCACCTCTGCTCCTGACTCAGTGTGGCCTTGTGTGTTGCAGGCTGTGGTGGATGGAGGCTGGGCCTCATGGGGACCCTGGGGAGAATGTTCCCGGACCTGTGGAGGAGGAGTACAGTTTTCACACCGTGAATGCAAGGACCCTGAGCCTCAGAACGGAGGAAGATATTGCCTGGGTCGGAGAGCCAAGTATCAGTCGTGCCACACAGAGGAATGCCCCCCTGATGGTAATCACCACTGATGGCCACTACCGTTGTCACTGCAGCAGATCCCCCGACAAGAAGGAGGGTGGGTCTCCTGGGATGCAGAGCTTTCCTGTGAGCCAGACATAAATGGATTCTGCAAGGCACCAAGTTTTAGGGCAAAGCCCAGCGGCCCCTAGACCACTCTCATTGTGCTGGGAGAGTGTAGCAAAGTCAAGGAAAGAAATTGCCCTGATCTTCCAAGATGTGGAAACAGAGGATGTCATTCCCAACCAAACTTGTTCAGGGGGTTGGGAGGAGCTCTGCAGAGGGGCTAGCGTCTAGGATAATAATCCTCCTGGAGGCATCCGAACCCTCGTCTGTGTGCAGAATAGAAGTGTTTTCCAAAGCAAGTATCAGAGCCAAACCTCCACTGTCTTTCCAGCCAACATTCAGCCCAGGGTGGAGGGAGGGTTTCTGAATCTGATTCTAATGCACATTCCTTCTGAGAAGAGTTGCCCATCTTCCCTTGAGGCCGTGGCAACTGCCTGATGGAACCTTACCAGGGAGCAGCACCATCCCTACCTCCCCTTGGCATACATTCCTACCCCAAGTGCCCACTAGAAAGCACACACATTAACTCAGAGGCAGCAGGGTAGCAGCAGCACTGGTGAGAGGGAATCATTAGCAGTTTTCCACCCACCATCCCATCCAACTCCCCTTTGTGCAGCTCCAGGAAATATTGGCAGGCAGCAAAAGACAAGCAGAGTTTTAAGAGAGATGCATCCAAGTGCAAAGACACACTGACATTGGGTTGGTGTCTAATGAGGAAATCTGTAGGCTTTGCAGTTTTGCAAGACAGGAAGGATCAGCGGTGGCATGGGGCTCTAGAAACTTTGTCCTGGAATCGTGAGAATCTGCCTGGCATATGCGGTGAAGAGAGAGAGAGGAAGGGGAAGGGATGAAGACAAGGCACGAGGTAGACAGTATGATTTCAGTTCTACCAGGATCAGCGTCTCCATCAACAAGAGTTTTAGTGCCTCTCGTGTGGCTCGAACTATAATAGATGTAACAAATGACATTGTAAAAACGCACAAAGCATGGTCTCTGTCCTCAGAGAACTTGCCGTCTAGTTAGAGATCCACACAGCTTTTACAAAGCAATTGAAGCCTAAGCTTGAAGGCTCAGACCCCCGGCTTGTGAAGAATTCAGAGCAAGGAAGAGCCTGGGCTAGCCAGAAGCTTCCCAGGGAGTCAGGGCTGAGCAGGGCCTGGAGCGTGGAGATGGTGATTGGGTATGGGAGGACATGTGCCTGCACGGAGATGGGGAGGCTGGAGAGGGGCTAGCATTCTGGCGGGTGGAGTCAAGCAGCATACTAGCATTTCAAGGCTACGCAACAAAGGTTTGTGAAAGCTAAAATGGTATCTGGAGGTTCTCTGTGCCGGCTGTCCCGTCACAACACCTGGGAAGCTTGTCGCAACACAGAGGCCCGGACCCCTCAGATGCGTTGACTCGGAATCTCAGGAGTAGGGCATGGCCATCTGTGTTTTGAAAAGTCTTTACAGGCCATGCAGACATGCAGCTAGGGTAGAGAAGCTCGGTAGTAAGAGCAGGTTTAATTTCAGGATTGTGGGGCAAACAAATAAACAAACACAGTTCTTACTTCTGACAGATTGTTCTGGAAGCAGCACGCAGCAGGTTGGGAAAGGAGGCTGGGCACGAAGTCTCACATGAAACCAAGAGGCCTGGGCCTGTGGGAGGTGGACTCAGATGGTGAGAGTGGGAAGGAGACACTAAAAATCGCAGATTGTCATGAATAGAGTGTAGGACTTAAGGACAGCTTGGAAATGCTCGATACTCAAGTGTTCAGCAGATACCAGATGCCAGTCTCACACCAGAATGCGGCAGTATCCCCAAATGAAAACTAAACCAGTTCATGGAGGAGCCATATGGGGTTGGGCTTTTTCCGAGCTGGAGGTAATCGCACTGCTACACGTGAGGTCCCCCGGAGACACCCAGAATTACAGCAGGCGAGCTATAGGGGCAAGATCAGAACTAAGGATGTCGATCTGAGAGCCTTCGGCCGCACGTTCAATGTCACCAAGGTAGTCAAATAGAGCACGATTAGCAGGGGCCCAAAAATACACTCCACGGATCATTCCAGCTTACTGCCTTGTCCCCTGTTCCTACTAAGTTTATTCATCTGTAAGATAGAATTGGTATCTTCCCCAAATGGACAGGATATTATCGCAGAAATCCCAGCTTGAGGCTGGATGCTCCTTCCCTGCCACACGGACCTAGGTCGGGCGTGTCTAGGAATGTTGGGCCCAGATGATGCTGAACCTATGTCCTGGGACTGGGTCAAAACCAGGAGGAAGAAAGGGGCCCTGAATCCTGGCATTTCCGCCGCGGGGTCCTCCCTGCTTCAGCAACACCTGCTTACTATGTGCCGTTCCTTACTCTTTGTAGGGAAAAGCTTCAGGGAGCAGCAGTGTGAGAAGTATAATGCCTACAATTACACGGATATGGATGGGAACCTCCTGCAATGGGTCCCCAAGTATGCGGGGGTGTCCCCCCGGGACCGCTGCAAGTTGTTCTGCCGAGCCCGGGGAAGGAGCGAATTCAAAGTGTTCGAAGCCAAGGTGAGAACCCTTCTGGAGCTCAGAACTGTGGGTGGGGAGGAAGGTCACCTGCTCCGACCCCACCTGTGGGCGGACTGTGCACACCATGCCCTCTGTTACCTTCCACTTCCCCGCTGCAGGTGATCGATGGCACCCTGTGTGGGCCAGAGACTCTGGCCATCTGCGTCCGTGGCCAGTGTGTCAAGGCTGGCTGTGACCACGTGGTGGACTCGCCTAGGAAGCTGGACAAATGTGGGGTGTGTGGGGGCAAAGGCAATTCGTGCAGGAAGGTGTCTGGTTCCCTCAACCCCTCCAGGTGAGTCTCATCCGTAGTTCTGTGCCTAGGTTCTAGAAGAGCGGAGCAGGCTTCAGAATCACACTGGCCTCCATGTGAACTGTGACAGCTACTTATTACCCATGCAGCCCTGAGCTGTAGTTTCTTTGCAAAGCATTGGGAGTCCCTTCTATCTCAGAATCACCATAACGAGTCATGAGATGGGCGGAACGCTTGGCACAAGGTCTGACTTACAGAAAGGACGGTGCACAGGGCAGCCACAGGCCCTGAGGATAGGGATGTATCGGCTCTGAGTCAACCAGCAGCAGAGCTATGCTGAGTAACCAGGGCCTTTGCCAGAAAGCAGCTCTTCCAGGCCTGTTTTGGGAAGGACATCTCACCCTACATATGAGTCCCATCCTTTCCGCAGGTGTGTCTTTCAAAAAGGGGATCCAAACAGGGGGGTCTTGGTGGCCTTAGTGTTTTCATGAATCTGAGAACTCTGGGTGCTTTCACACACCTTAACACACATATGTTCACGAAATTCCTAGTATTGAAGTACTTTCGCTTCTTTTTTTTCTTAAGTGCTTTCATTTCTATGGCCGCATTTGATTCCTAAAATAAGTCCATCAGCTGGCCCATACTATTATTTCCCATTTACAGATGAAGACACCAAAACACTAAACGATGGCACTGATCGTTAGTGACAGCCAGGAAGAGAACCCAGGTGTCTTAATTCCTGGGCTGGTTTTTCCCTGCCATGGCATGTTTCCCAGAGAGGAAGGGCCAGGGCATACGTTACATGACCACACCGTGCCGCCCTCTGTCTCTCACCATCTCTCACCATGTCAGGCGTACAGAACAGAATCAGCCTACAGCAGACAACTTGGCAGTCTTCAAAGTTAAACGCAAAGGAGATAGAAAAAAGAAGCATGTGGTGTGGGATATTCAGGCACCGGGTCTGTGAGCTGGCTTTCTCTTAGGCATTAGACATATGGGGCTGTGGATTCTTTAAGAGCGCCCCTAGACTCAGCAGCTAGCCCAAGTGGGCAGAAGGCAAGAGTAGCACAGAAGCCGACTGCCCGTCCTCACTCTTCTCTTCTTTCCTCCGGGCCTATGTAACCCAAACACTTCTGCCCCAGAAGAGAAGAATAAAAACTGAGGTTTTTCCATCCCACATAAAACCCTGGACCTACAGTAGAGTTGAAACATGGAGGAAGGCAACTAGAAGCAGATTTTCTCACCCTGGGGCCATATTAACCAAATACTAGGGTCTTATTGGCTCTAAGAGGTGGGGTGAGAGGTCCATTCTGGTCAGAATCTGGGACTGGTGTGTGGAACAGATTTTTCCACATGGCTTTGAACTCTGGGTATGAAGGTGGCCAAGCAAAGTTCTATCCCCATGCACGGAGCTAAATGTGTTTGAGATCTCGCTCGAGCCAAGAGCTGCCAGCCTTGGCCGCACCGATGCGGCTTTGCAGACCCTTCTGGGGTGTGTTCCTGTGTGCTGGTGTCCAGGACCACACATCTAAACTCCAAACATTTGAAGCAGAATTAGCAGGCAAAGCAAAACCCCTTGAAAGCCCCTATGTCCGCATCATTCCTGCCGGCCTCGGCAGCTAATTCACGTGGAACCCACTTGATGATCTGCTAGCCCTTGGTGACCACCCGCCCCAGTCACCAGCATACTCCCTTGCTGAGGCACGGGGCAGGGTCCTCAGGGTGTCTCTTTCCGTTCCTATCATAGTTACGGCTACAATGACATTGTCACCATCCCAGCCGGTGCCACCAACATCGACGTGAAACAACGGAGCCACCCGGGGGTCCAGAACGACGGCAACTACCTGGCACTGAAGACGGCCGATGGGCAGTACCTGCTCAATGGAAACCTGGCCATCTCGGCCATAGAACAGGACATCTTGGTGAAGGGGACCATCCTTAAATACAGCGGGTCCATTGCCACCCTGGAGCGGCTGCAGAGCTTCCGGCCCCTGCCCGAGCCTCTGACTGTGCAGCTGCTGACTGTCCCTGGTGAGGTCTTTCCCCCCAAAGTCAAATACACCTTCTTCGTCCCTAATGACGTGAACTTCAGCACGCAGAACAGCAAGGAGAGGGCGACCACCAACGTCATCCAGCCCCTGCTTAATGCGCAGTGGGTGCTGGGGGACTGGTCTGAGTGCTCCAGCAGCTGCGGCGCGGGCCGGCAGCGGCGGACGGTGGAGTGCCGGGACCCCAACGGCCAGGCCTCCGCCACCTGCAATGAGGCCCTGAAGCCCGAGGATGCCAAGCCCTGTGGAAGCCAGCCGTGCCCGCTGTGATCCAGCGGGGCGGGGCTGGTCTCGTGCTCATGGACTTGGGGTGCTGGGGCGCAGACCAGGGTACCCACTGTGGTGACCCTACCTGTGGGGATGGCGTGGCCTCCCCAGGCCCGCCATTGCCACAGCCACTCCAGTTTGGCACGAATTCATAACGGGGAGACGAGAACGGGGACAACGGATCCTGAAGTCTACTATCTGGCGGGTTGGACCTAGTACGGGTTCAGGTAGAGGGTACAGGTTAAAAGGTAAAAATGCACTCATCGACCCAAACAGGAGACTCGGCCTGTGCGCAAAGGACTAGCAGAGTTAAATGAAAAACATTTTTCCTGTTTGGTTTCCCCGATAAATAATCTACCTCAGAGGGGAAAAACATTAGTAAAAGAGAGGTGCAGGGTGGGGAGGTTGATGATGAATGTCAAAGCTCCATAGCTGCGCCCCCGAGCTGTCTTCAGAAATGACCGTGACTGTCCTCGGTATTAAATCCCATCGCCTGAAGGGCTGCAGAGCTGCAGGACTGTGGAGAGCCACGGGTTCTCAGGCTCCCACCTGCTGGGGTGGATCCATTTCAAGTATTTATGCAAATGTGTCTCTGAACTAAAGTGTGATCTTGTGCCAATGCAGCGGTCTGATCTGGTTCAGTATTTCTTTGGAAAGGGCCGAGGACCCAGAGCCCAAGGACAGAGGCTAAAACTAGGTCAGCTGACCTTGAACACAGCCAGGGAAGCTGGCTCCCTGCCTCAGTCCCTCGGGCCTTCCTCCTGCTGAATCCGGCTCACTCAGGCAACTCTTTATCATCTCCACCAGTGCTTCTCAAACTCGTGTGGGCAGTAGGGTCGTCTAGAGGGATTCTTAAAACACGGATTGCTGGGCCCTACCCCAAGAGTTTCTGATTCCCTGCTTCGGGGCGGGGGTGGGGGCGGAGGGAGTGTCCTGAGAATCTGCATTTCTAGCAAGTTCCCAGGTGATGTGGAGCCTGCTGGTTTGAGAACCACGGCTCTAGGGGAAATGTCTGACTTGGAGGTAACAGTGGCACTGTGATCCTCTGGGCTCATTATTCTTGAGGAAGACTGTCCCATTCCACTCTGCAAACATCCCCATGCTCCCTCTGATATACCGACCAGCCAGAGATACCAGATTCTCTTAGGACCTGAGGAAGGCTGAACTGTATCTCAGTATCTACACCATCGTCCCAACAATCTCAGCTCTTTCTCTCCACATCAGACTTATCCCCACCTCACAACCCTTCTGGCCCCAACAACTTGCAATGGTCCCCCTCAGCCCCTTCTTTCTTCCTTTCTTTCTTTTTTTTCTTTTTTAAGAGAGAGAGAGTGCGTGCACCCATGTGCGTGTGTGGGCAGGGGTGGGAGGTGGGCGGTGGAAGGAGCAGAGGGAGATGGAGAGAGAGAATCTTAAGCAGACCCCAGTGCAGCATCTGATATGGGGCTCAGTCTCACGACCCTGAGATCATGACCTGAGCTGAAATCCAGAGTTGAAGCCACCCAGGTTCCCCCATCAGCCCTTTCTACACAGAACTGCATTCCCCACCTGCCACCTGAAACCTACCTGAGAGCCCCCAAAGTCCCATCTTCCTCTCCGTATCTCCTCGCCTCTTCCTGGCTCAGTCTTCCACGTGGTCTAATGTAGAGGGAATTTCGTCCTTGGTCGCAAATGGATGAGATGAAACAGGCGACATCAAGAACTGACAATTCCAGTGAAAAGAAGGAACATACATATATTTGCATCTTCCCTTTTCTTATCGCCTTTGACCCCTTGGTCCTTCCCTTTCTCTTTCTTTCAAGACTGCTTCAATTAACTGGTGACCTGGGCAGAGAAGATGCTATATGGAGCCCTGGGGTGAATGAGGAAAAGAGGCCCTCTGGAAGGACTCACCCTGGGGGTACGAGGCAAAGCAAAGGGGATTTCAGCCCCTATAGCGCCCTCAGCTGGTCGCTGCCGGTAACCTCTGTGTGGTGCACAACTCCACACTGTGGCCTTGGACACGGAATTGACCACTTTTTCCCTGTCTGCTGACTCGTTAGTGAGTGGGAGGCCAGGCTTACCTAAACATAAACAAGCACACACACAGGCATGTTGAGGATGACTAGTAAAACCAGATTTTTCCTTGCTGTGCACCAGTTTTGTTGAGGCTGGTGTATGTTTCTGCAACTCTTCATCTCCCTCCATTTCTCATTCTCCCCAACATAACCAGGGCCGAGCATGTCCCCCACGAAGTGCCCCTATCAATCCAGCAGTGCCCTTCCTACTGGCTGCATCACTAACAGGCACAGCATTTGCCCTGGGGTTCACTTGGCCGCAGAGCTGCTGATGTGCAAAGCAGAATGGAATCCAGCTTGGCTCTTCCTTGCTGTGTGGGCTCGGCCAGGCTCACAGAATACATACTTGTTTGTGTCTGGAAATTCAACAGCTGCAGTGCAGGGACTCAGAAAATAGATCTGCAGAGAGAGACCACACCATTATTTCCCCTGGCCAACCTCGACCACCCTTTTTTGCCCAGAGAAGGGAAGACTACATTTCCTCCGCTGAGAGTTCGCCTTTTCCAGCTAGTGCTTCTGGTGGAAACTGGTACTGGCGTCCCCTAAAGTCCCTAAGGCCCTGACTCGACCGGTAACTCCGACGGTCATGCCTCTGGCTTCTCCGAACACCTGCCAGAAATATTTCAGAGGGTAGTATGTTAGCATCAAAGTTCATCGCTTTCATCCTTAAGATAAGTGAATCCTTGCCTGGCGTTTACTCTCTGCCCTTTATTCCCCTGTAGCTGACCGGAGGCATTTGTGAATTTACAAAGCTATGCAACATTACTGTTCCCCAGCCCCCTTTAGCAAACCACCTCCCTCCCAGGAACACTGTCCAGGGGTGATGGGTCCAGCTTCCCACCAGCTCCACGCTCCACATCTTGCCCCTCTGATGATGTTCACTAGGCTCTTTGTGTTTGGGTTTTTTAACCAAGTGGGCCCTCATAATAAGGACTGTCCCTCCTTCTAAGCATCTAAACATGTAGTTCTTGCTTTCCTCCAGAGCTCTCTTCATTATTTCCAAGCCTCCCCCACCAACCAAAAAAAAAGACAAGAACAATAGGAAAGTTCTTAAGAATATGTTGGCTTTTGCTTTGTCTTGATATTTTCAACTTGTGGTCCAGGGCAAATAAAGAGAGAGGCTTTGTCACCACTGCATTCTTGAGTCCGTAGAGTGGTAAGGCGGTGTTGCTGCCTTGTGCTGGGCTTTCACACACAGCCCCGGACTCCCAGGGTCTGAGTCTCCCCTGGTTGTAGGAAAAGAGGCTCCCGAGCCCACGGCAATCTCAGGTCCACATGCTCTGCCTCAGATCACCAAGCCCCTTCGGGAAGCAGCCGTGTCCCCTTCACTGTTGGGAACGAGGAATGGCTTGTGAGAGCGAGCAGAAATGTGGAGTCTACCAATGAGAATCAGATGTAGTATCATCCTTGGGTTCCCAGATTTCTGCTGCCACAGGCTTATCCCTTCCTTGTACCTCTTCGGTCGCCTGACGCCCCATTACGGAATATACAGCCGAAACAAAACACGAGGGAGGGTAAGCACGAGGAAGGCCACGAAGGCAACATTTTCGGCAAGGCTACCGTCCCTGACACCTGTCCTTGTCCACCCTGACTCCGCTCTGTGCAGAGTGTGAGGAAATGCCCCAGGAAAAGAGAACCGTACCCTCGCCAGCATTCCCACCCCAAGGCCCTGAGCAGACATGCCCATGGGCGCCAGGACAGAAGGCAGTGGAAGGGAGGGAAGCAGCAGCACTCCCGCCCTTGAGGACTATAAACGGGTTTGCTCGCCTTTGGTGGCCCTTGGCTGCAGGACAGTATGTCTGTGAGAAAGCTCTCTTCTGGCACAGCACATTTTCCTGTGGTCCTTCAAGAAAGCTGCATGTGGAATTCGAGAGAGAAAAGTCATTCACCTAAGCTGACATTTTTGCTGGTTCAATTTAGATAATCACTAAAGTGATATATTGTGGTCATGTTGGCCTTATATATGAAAAATTCTAAACAAGAGAAAATAACACACTGAAGAGGAACTAAATGTTGGAGTGCTGAGTGAGCAGAGTGCTTGGGTTGTGACTTCCATGCTCTCCCTGCCTCACTGGCAGCACATCAGCCCTCGCCAGGCACCTGTCTGCTTTCTAGGTTAACCCTTGCCAACAACCTGGCCAGGCTTATCACAATAGATGTGATCTCTTCGCAGCTTGGTTCACTCTTCTTCAGGAGGTAATTGGCCTTCCTTGCTGAAAATTGAGGCCACGCCCCTCAAAAACTAAATTAGAGGGCTCCTCACAGATACAGCCCAAGTGTTGGGAAGAGAAAGGTAAGACCGAGTGTACAAGTATATTCTGAACCGTAGATGCTAGTGCAGGGAGAGAGAAATACAGGAGCTTTCAAAGCCACCTGTCTCTTTTAGAACATACTTTCCCTCAGGCCTTGGGCTCAGCGAGGAGAGACAGGAAAATTCTGGCTAGTCTTCCAACCCCATGAGCTGCCCAGCCTATCCCTGGCAGACGCACACTTGCCCCAGGAAAGGAGGGAGTAAAGAAGCCTTCCCCAGACCTCACCGTTCCTCATTCCAAACATCTTGTAAGTCCCAGGGGCACTGGAAGAGTTCATCCTTAGCCAAACATAACTTCCTGTTTCTAAGAAAGGGCAAGGGGAAAAAAAAAGTTGAAAGAGGTTTTGGACACTGGAGATTTCGAATTTCAGTAAACGCAAATGAATCAGACACATGTGGAATAAATTTCTCCGGAAGTAAGAAGAGACGCTGTGAGTTCCCTTTGCTGGACCAGAAAGTGGGAAAGGGGCAGCTGAGGTGGGAGGTTCCTCAGAGGCTAAAAGGAGAGAGAAAAGCCATGTGAACGTTGAATCAGGGAGAGGGTCCTGGTGATGGCAAGGGTCAATGTGGGCCCTCCCAAGGTCACATCCTGAACTTGCTTATTACTCAGAACTTCTCCACCTCTGAAGTCAGGAGTTTAAATATCCTACTACCGACCATGATCTCCTATCCTTCCAGATCTCTCACTAGCTCCCACTAAATTTATTTTAAGGATCCCCATATTCTTGACCACCTCCATATGGACACATTCCCTTGTCTTTATTTCTCCTTGGTCTCCCCTCCCTCTTTCCCTGTGCTGCTTAGACTTCGTGTTCCAGAACCTTCACCTCAGTCTTGCCAACAGCCCCAACTTCTTTGTCCCATTGACATTCTGTGGAACGCAACAAGCAGAGCCTCACTCCGGAGCCTCACCCTCACCTCTCTGCCTCATGCTCATTAACATCACGCTAACAACCAGGCCTCACACTGCTGAGGGAAGTCGCATGGGTGCCACCCTAAAGTTAGGGTCCTCAGTGGAAACTCTGACCCAAGCAGGCTTCTTTAGTCAGCTCTATTGCTGGTTCTCAGAAATTATTATACACTTTCTCCACTATCCTCAAGCTCATGACCCTGCCACATTTCCCCTTCCTATGTGTAGATAACCTTACCTCCTACTATCAAGTGGTACCAAACCCTGCATCTCCCATGATGGAAGGGAGAAAACGGACAGTCCCACTGTTAAGAGGTCAAGGTACAGACATGAATCTAGAGGAACATTATAATCCTACCTTATTTTGGGTTCAAGAGATGTATTCCAATTGCTGTCAAGTCCACAGGACGGTGAAGATACAGGAGATTATTTCTCTACCTTATTAAATTAATCCCTCAGCTCCTCTGAAGGTCATAGCACATCAGGTCTAGACATCCAGATCTCACACATGGCTCAACTTCCCCATCCTATCATCCTTGTTGACCCCTATGTTCTCCACAGAGTAAATGCCTTTTCTACCCAGTGGAATGCCTTTTCTTGGGCTTGGCCCCTGACAGGATTCATTCTGTTCCATGTCGAGTCACTGCTACATGGAGCTGGGTCTTCAGATCTCAAGGGTGGAGGATGGGAAGAGGGGAAAAGCCCTCACAGGGACAGGTCCAAGGACAACGTATCTTAAAGACAGCAGACTTTCCACCATGCTAACTTTGGCCTCCTGCTAGCCTATCTCTGATGTGTTGTAATGCTGAAAGAATGTCTACCTCTTCTCTGTCTTGAATTATTTGCCAAAGGTCCCTTTTGTTTTCTCAGCCTCCAAATGTGCTAGATTTCAGGAAGGGGGATGGGGTGGGGGGTGAAAAGAAAAACCTGCCCCACAAGAAAATGAAAGTCATCCTACAAGATGCTCGATTTCTTGCCACGAATCCCAAGGTCTTACCTGTACCTACAGCTATCCTTTTAAAACCCAGCCTCTCTTGTTTACCTGATGAGTTATTTCCCTGTCAGAATTAATCCATTCTGGACACCACCTTTTCAAGTCCTTCAAGGATCCCTCCTTCTCCTGTAGATTTAGCTTCCCCCGCTCTGCTGGCTCCTTCCTGTGAGAGTCTGAAGGACGCTGCCTCATCTTGCTGCTCTCGTGTTGTGGCCCTATCTCTTCGTACTCCCCTTGCTTGCCAAGCCCCTGCTGCTCCGCCAACGTAGGCACTCCTCGCTCCCTCTGGACATCCCTGCGCATTCTTCCCTTGCCCTGAAATGTCCTTTTTCCCTTTTCTTCTCTCCTCACTTCAACAAACTCCTATTTATTCATCAAGCCCCAGATTCAAGGTCACTTCCTCAATGAAACCCCCCAGGTTGGATTAAACACCCTCATGGCATTGTGCACTTCACATTTCAAATACGCAGCACACTGGTAGTCCTTCCTGTCTCCACCGCTAGACCCACAGTCCATGAGAGCCGGACCATGCAGACCATGTGTTCTGTTCATTTGCACATAGCAGGCACTTCATAAATGAAACAACAAATGGTCGAGTTTTTTTTCTACCTCAGTACGTTTACACCACCTCCACAGTCCTCTCTGCTCCTTCCACAGTCACATTTCGGAAGATTGCTATCCCTCTCACTCGCTAACAATCCAGCTCCCCCCAGAACTGCCCACAGAGACTGTGTTGCCAAGGTTGCCAGTGACCTTGTGCTAAATCCAGACATTCCTCTCTCCTACTGCCTGAGCTCTGGCTCTCCTTTGCAGCTGCGGAGATCCTCAGGGATCTACTCAGTCTTCCTGGGTGATCTCTTTTCCACATGCTGATCACTCCCAAATTTAAATCCTGAGGCTGTGTCAGGGGCCCCCAAGACCACCCAGTCATTTGGAGATTCACTGAAGAACTCAGAACACAGCATGTAGCTATTCTCATGGCTGAGGTTTATTACAGAGATGCAGTTGAATGATAAGGGACAAAGACACAGGAGGAGACTGGAGGAATCCACAGGAGGCTTCCTTGTGTGCTCTTCCTCCCATGAGGGGCCACGCAGAGCCCAGTCTTGCTCCAAAACCTGCGTGTGACATTTCTGCCCAGGGAAGCCCATGAGAGACTCAGTGCCCTATGTTTTAACTGGGGGCCAGTCAGGTAAGCAGCCTCTGCCTAGCACATACCAAAATTCCAGACTCCCAGAAGGGACGTAAGTGTTCAACATAAATCATCTTGTCTGCACAAACAGTGCAGGGACCCAACCTTATCAGTCAACTGTTGACTGGGACACTCTGAGATCCAAGTTCCTAGAAACCAGCCAAGGGCCCACCGTGCCATCAGGTCTTTCTAAGGACAGCAGTGGCAGGTGTGCTGTGTTCACTCCTTTCTGGCTGGAGCTGTCTCCTGAACCACAGGCCCATGTCTTTCCAACTTCCCACCAGACTCAGTGTCCTCAAACTCACCCTCTTCCTCCCAGCTGTTGTGACTATGACCGATCTTCTGTTTCTCCTTCTTCCCCACCCATCCTATCCACTGGGCCCCAGATGCAACCACTCCTCTCTACTCCCACTACTGCTCAGGGTTCCCCTAGGATGGCTACAACAGGCCTCTCCCATTCTGCTTGATATCCCTCCAATCTGATGCTCACATTATTCAGTTAGCTTTTAAACATGAAAATGGGATCACTTCATTTCCCCATTTAAACCTTATAATGGCTTCCCAATCTACTAAGAATATAAATCTAAAACCCTTAACAAGACCTACAAGTTCCTAAGTGAACATGACAGCTCCCAGTCTTATTTTATGTCGCTCTCCTCCCTCTGGTGACATTTGTGTCTTATCAGTTTCTCACCAAGCCATTTCTCATCCAAGGGCTTCATACATGCCCTTTCCAAGCCTGGGATGCTCTTTCCTCTGCCCACCCTTGGCTCCCCTCAGCTCATCCTCAGGGTCCCAGGTTGAAGGTCAGATCCTCAGGAAGTCCTCCCCCATTTTCCCCAGTCTAAATGAGGCCCCATTACTCTTTTTCATAATTAGTAACTATAAATATCTTATATGCATTGTTCGTATCATGCCTCCCTCTCCTCCCCACTAGACTGGAATCTCCACGAGGACAAGAACTCTTTGTTTGCCACTGGATATTCAGAGCCAAGCTAGAACCAGTCACATGACTGTGTGCAGTCTCCATTGGCTCAGCTGCCCTCATGAAGTACCACAGAGAGGGTGGCTTAAACCGCAGACATTTCTGGAGACTGGAAGTCTGAGACCAGGGTGCCGCCATGCTTAGTTCCTGGTGAGGACCTACTTCCTGCTTGCAGATGGCCCCCTTTCCTCGGTTCACACTGACGGGGAGAGAGTGAGAACCCAAGCTCTCTGGAGTCTCTTCCCATATGGCCAGAAATCTCATCATGAAGGCCCCACCCTCATGACCTCCTCTAAACAAACCTACCTCTTCGTCAAGTCCCCATCTCCAAATACCATCACCCTGGAGGTTAGGGCTACAACACATGAATTCGGGGACGGGTTCCAGGGTATGTGCTCTCGGTGTTCAGGGAACAAATTCCTGAATTGCTGACAGAGTTGGATTTCTAAAATGCATATTTAATCTTGTTACTCCTTCACCCAAAACTCCCTCATGATTCCCTGTGCCTATAGGATAATTTCCTAAGTCCTTAGAGACAAGCTCTGAGCCTGTGATGACCCAGCCCCTGCCTCTCTGCCCAGTGTCTCTCCCCACGGCTCGCCCTGGAGAGCTCCCCTTTCTTCTTCAAGAGCATGTTCCGGTGCTCCTGTCTTCTTCCAAATCCTTGCCACCTCGGGGCCGCCCTCCTCTCTTCAGTGGCACTGGACCCTGTTCGAAGCTCCCTAAAGCACAAAGCACTAAAGCAGAAGTGGCGCATCCGAGGAGACCTCGAGACCAGAGGCAGTGAAACTTCCAGAAACCTGACCTCCTACGCACTAAGGAACTCCAGAGAGAAAACACATCCAAGGAAGAAAGAGCCACCCATGGGAGCTTGACCTGAGTCCCTCCTCCCTGGAGGGAAGAGGTTGTGCCAAGCACGGTGTCTATCCCCCAGCACTAGGTGCCACCAGTTACACAGCCCCTTGCTGCCCTGAGAAACTCCCCCTTACCTGCTGGGTGGAGCAGAGATAGTCCCGCCACCCTAGCACCACCATCACCCCCGCTGTCACACCCTGAGAAAACTGGGGCGGACTTGTCATAACTCTGCACGTGTCCTTCCCCAGTTTGATGAGTGATTGATGGGCGAGCATGGCATGGCAGACACTGGATCTGTATACATTCATTGCCTCTCTTCCTGTCCCCCATCTGGCAAGCCCATCCCCCACCTTCCACGTGAAACCTGTGCTTTCAGCCCTGGTACTTCTCCCATCATACTTCCTCCTGTCCCCTGGATAACTGGCATTGCCCTAGTCATGTTATGAACTATACCAGTAGATACCCTATCGATGCAGGAATTAGTCCATAATTCCTCTTGTCTGAATAGCTTCAATCTTATCTGCTGATGGAAATGAAATTTGGGGGAGAATTTGCTAGAACTCCAGTCTCCCGCCATATGCCAAATTGAAAACGGACTCTGATGTCACATACATGGCGAAAGGGTTAGCATGTGTATTAGGAAAGCGGTAGGCCGATCATCAGATGATCTGGCTTCAAGATTTGTATCCGTCACTCATCAACTAGGTGACCGTGGGCAAGCCACATAGTCCCTCTGCGCCTCAGGTCCTTCATCTAGAAAATGTCCTGCCAACCTCAGACAATCTGCGTAAGAATCAAAAGAAAGAATGTTTCTAGGAAGATGTTTTGGCAGATTATAACATTCTACTGAAATGGAGGGAATTCGGTGCCTTAAGTATTAGGAGACTGGGGGCATCACTTGCTGGAAGAGTATTCTAGTTACAATCAAACCCCTGGATAGTAGGAGGATGTAGGCAGAAGACAACGAAAAGAATAAAATTACCTAATTTAGTGAACACCGGAACTCACAGCATAATTCGCTGCAGGACAGCACGTTGGAGAGAATTAGGGAGAACGAAAGTACAAACCTGGACATATTTGACTCAGTGGTCCAGGACTTCAAATTCAGTACCAAGCTTGGCAGGCATGTGGAGTGGGGACCATCCTCCTCTCCCCACTGAGCGCTGAGTCTTTGAATAGACACAAGATATGAGGACCAAAATATCAACTTTATTTTTTTATGATAACAAAATATTGGAAACTACCAGATGCCCATCCACATGGGACTCGTTAAGTAAATTATGGAAATTCATTCAATGAATACTATGCAGCCATTTAAAAAAGTGAAAAACCACAAGGTGTTGAGCAAAATATATAGTATCTACCAATTGTGGGGAATGTATGCACATATGTGCATATGTATTATTTGCTAAAGGACTTATAAAGTATGTCCAAAAGGATATATAAGACGCTGTAAACACTGGTTACCTCTACAGAGGGGACTAAGAAGCCGGGAGAATAGGAATGCTGGAAGACTTTTCACTCTCTGCCCTTTTGTGCCTTTTGAATTTTGAACTGTGTGACGGTGAGCCTGCATCCCATATGCTTGTATGTATGTGCGTGTGCGTACATCGGCGTTATTGGACTGGATAAACGTCTTGGACCAAAAGTCAGCGGCTCCCCATTTCCTAATACTTAGGTCCCCACCCTAAGTTCAGACTTTATGACCCACGCGGGGGGGAACCAAATCCAGACAGCACCATGAAGGATAGGAACAACAGAACACATGCCGTTGGTCTCCAGGCAGGACCGCCACGGGCTATGGACAACAGCCCTCTTCTCCCAGTCTCAGCCAAGAGAAGAGAGGGATTGGAAATTTCTCCAATTGCATGTCCTTTCCCTGCTGTAGTGGTGTAAGGAGTAGGATGACAAGCGTCCTCCCTAACAGTACAAGGAGAGTTAGCATCAAGGGGAGGAATCTAAGATGGGTCGCAGGTGTAAAACAGTGGGGTGGGGGAGGCGGATGCCCAGAACGAAGGTGATACAAGGCAACAAGTCTAAGTTGAAGGATTAGGGGGAAAAAATTAGTGGTGTCAGGGTATCGTGGGTCACAAACTTTTGTAAGGGCCAGAAAATGAGAGAATGGCCCTAAATGGGACCCAAATATTTTAATTGCATTCCTTAGTGAGATTGAAGAGTAAAAAAGATGTAACCTCTAATCTGGCACAGTTATCGAGGATGCTGACAAGATGGTCAATGACAAACCTCACCAGAGCATGATTCAGCCTGGTTCTAAGGAAGCCCCTCCCTTTCCTGATCCCTCGCTGCTCTCCACTGCATTCCCGCCCCCCACATTGAGGAAAGTCTCTTCGTTCGGTGTTCCAATGTTCTGTTTTACATTTGCTTTTGCTCGGCAGCAGCGTCTGCTTCGCCAATTTCTGCTTCAGAGCCCCAGTGCCAAGAAACGACACAAGAAGAGCAAGGCCTGGGCAGGCTCAGAAAATGCCAGAGATGTTGCCACCAAGCCTCCTCCACCAAGACTGCCAGGAGAGCTTTGCAAATGGAATCAATCTGAATGTAGCTGATGGGAAACATCTGAATGAAAGAAGCCAGTACAAACAGAAACTGTCGAGTTTCCCACTGCAGTAGCCTGGTTTCTCCTCGTATACGTTCGCTTTTCTATCACAAGGAGGACACATGCTTCTTCTCGGAAAAGTCTCCAGATCATGATGATTAACCATGACCTCACAAACCCCACTTTCCCTCAAGTCCACTCAGCGCGCTGTGCTGTAGTTTGCCCCTTGGCTGTTCGCCCTTGTCGCCCACTCTGATATGTTTTTATACAAGGCAGGTGGGAGGTGGATTTTGGTCCCAGTATGCTGCCTTCTTTTCCCCGGAATTTGGAAAGGTCAGAAAACCCCACCCACTAACCGCATATGTCCCCATCATCCCCAAATAAAAAAGACCAAGATCCCTTCCAAATGTAGTCAAGGAATCTAGGGCGTTCCTCTCTAATTCCCAAGCACACCTGATGTCCAACCAGCAGTGGTGGCATTCACTGTAACACATCTCAGATGAAGTTACAATAAAGGAATATGATTCTCTCCTTAGAGTTGAAGGAAAAGAGGTAATAATAAAACCTGGACAGAGGATGTCTAGCAAATTCCAAGGAAGGATTCTAACTAACAGTTGACATTGGATCCCAGGCTTCTACGTCTTCAGAGGGGAAACTCAGAACAGTCTCAAGAGATATTAACTTTCGATAGATATTGTTTTGGCAGGGTCCTGTGTCCTTTTCCTGACCCCATTTTCACCATTTAGCCTTCTCCATTTTGGGTTAGAGCAGTTGGCCAATTCCAGTTGCCCTAACAGGTCGTCACCACTGTACCTTAGCACCGTGCTTTATCCGTCGGGGGCTGTTCGTGTTTAGCCAGCACAGATCTGGGCCAATGCCACAGAGGGATTTGGCATCTGTAGAACTTTGGTTCAGACCTGGGACCCGTGGAGATTAAGAGTGCGGTGATTCAATATTTAGGAACCCTCGAGTCACCAGTCCAGAAACGATTAAACCATTGGTCAGGGAGTTGCTCTGCTTCTCAGGTTCTCTGAAGGATAACTTAGCTACGTGTTACTCTGAGCATAAACATTATACTGACCTTGATCCAGGAATTTAAACAGTGTCATTTAATGTAAACGCTAGCAAATACCTTCTTGCTGAAGTGGTCTGTTTTCAGGATGGGTTAGGGTTTCTTCTCTACAAAAGCACTTTGGGGCATTGGATTTTAAACTCACGGTCAGATCTGTATTTCTTCTCTCATTTACTTTGCTTGGCCGTCCAAGCATCAATACCAGCTTCTAAGGTTGAGGGAGCCCTCTGCTGATGGCTTGGGTGTAACTTCATAGCACAAAGCGAGGAAAACTGGGCGGTCTCTACAACTCTCGAATCTGAGAGCCGTAGTGCGTCTCTAGACCTCAAGCAGGCTTCTGCTGTGAAAAGCCAGGTTCTAGAAATGTCCTGAATTGTCGTCTCTAGACCTCAAGCAGGCTTCTGCTGTGAAAAGCCAGGTTCTAGAAATGTCCTGAATTGTCTCAGACTATGCACATTGTTTCAGGGTTTAGTCTTTCCGGAAGTAGAAGACAAAAGGTCTGGAAAGTGGTTCTCATCCTATGCATCGAGAGAGCTACACACTGCTGGGCACATAAGCGCACGCGCATGTGCACACACACTGCAACCACAGTGCCGTGATCTACTACCAGAAGGTCTAGAGTAGAACCTTCTGTGTGCACGTCCTGGAGTAAAGGAGTGGGAGGTGCCTGGGTATATATAGCATCCTAGAATCATGGGACTGGATTTAGGAACATTTGCCCTTTGTGGTGTGTCCAGATGAGGAACTGGGATGAGACCACAGCTTGAAAGAGGAATTCTTCCCAGCAGCTGTGGCCTTGATGCTGGAGGTTAACAGCTTAACACCAGAGCGTGCTGTCCAATTCCAAACTCTAAAAATTAATGGTGATAAGGGTGGGCTGCCTGCCAAGGCCCGTGGTGTGAATCCCAGGAGAAGTACCTTCTATTTTGAGATGTCTCTCAATGCACGATGTGCTGTCCTGTGCTCTGATGCATGTCCCACCTCTTTGTCTATGTGCCTCTTTCCCCAACTCTTATATCCCTAAACTTTCTGGAGGTTTCAACCCATAGGCAGGGATGACCCATGTAATTCACCGAAAAGAATAGTCCTGTGGTAAAAGGAGTCAAACACCTGACTCAGATGCCAGTCGCAAGAACCATAGGAGAACTCTTGCCTTGCCAAAAGCATCAGAGGAAAGGGAGGGGAAATGGTAGATAGAAACTCAAACTAAACTTTTTTTCTTGGCAAAAGGGGACAAAAGCACAGTAAGTATCTTTTCCTTGAGAGAGCTCCCCTAAAAAGGAAAAAGAAAAGTGCAACTCAAAGGGGGGGAATCAGAGGGAGAGAAGAACCATGACAGACTATGGACTCTGGGAAACAAACTGAGGGCTTCAAAGGGGAAAGGGATGGGGGATGGGCTAGCCCGGTGGTGGGTATTAAGGACGGCATGTATTGCATGGAGCACTGGGTGTTACAGGCAAACAATGAATCATGGAACACGACATCAAAAACGAAGGATGTACTGTATGGTGACTAACATAACATAATAAAAAAATAAATAAAATTAAAAATTAAAAAAAATTAAATTAAATTAGAAAAAAAAAGTGCAGCTCATGCCGGATAATATAACTAACACCATCCAATGCCTGTACACCCAGCAGGAGCCATCTCCGGAAACCGGGAAGATGAAAAGGTGCTCCGCCCCTGCTCAAAAATCTTCCATGACTCCCATTGCTCATATCGAATCTAAACTCTTTAAGAGGGTATTCAAGTGTCTCTACCCCTCCTGCTGCACCCCTCACCCCTGCTCCTGCCTGCCCCAACACCTGTACACACACCTCACTCTCGCCTTAACTATTAAGCCACTCTCACTTCGTGTTTTTCCTGCGGCTATTCTTTCCTTCTCTATTTGTCAGGGACCTGCCCATCCTGCAAGAGGGAGCTCAAATATCCCATCCTCCATGAAAGCTTGTCCAGCTCTTCCAGACAGAATAATCTGCTCTCTCCCCTCTGTTCACTAAGGATTTTACTTATATCCTCCCTCCACTGCCACCATTATCGTACTTATGCATAGTCCTCGCCATCCAGTTCCCTCTACAATTTGTAAATTGAGATCAAGGCCATATACCCATTTTCGCATCCTCCTTGAATTCCCACCTCTGCCACGTCACTCCACGCCCCCCGCCCCCCCAGCCTCATTCCTCCCGTCAAGGGTCTGTCCGAGCAACTTCCACGTAAGAGATTCTCAAGGGGTTGTTTGTTCCATTAAATTAAATTCATAACTAAGAAGATGAGGAGAGAATACAGTTACTCCAAAGACAGAAGAAAGGCAGTGCCCTGATGACACGCAGGTGAGGTATCACTTCAGATCCTACTAAGAACTCTCATTTGTCTCTTTCAAGGTGGCTCATCTAGAAGCCGTTTAGGATTTCAAATTCCTCCAGTGTAGGGACCCTGCCTTCTACATGTGACAATAGAGCACGGGGAACAATTTTTAAGCAATTATGGGGGAGGGCGGAAGCCAAAATCTTTTTTAAGACACTTAACTAGAATTTACTAGAAATTTGTCATAAAAACTATCCAAAGAGGCTGTGAACAGGAGTTCAGTGGCGCCCCCTGGAGTTTGTAGTGAACAGTCCTCAGTGGCGTTAAACGTCTGCAGTTGAGCACATCCAATCAAGTGTTTGTCCTCCAAGGTGGTCGTCATAGTGCCACATGGGCTTTGGAGTCGAACGAATCTGAGTTTAAATCCAGGTTAACCATTATAACCTTTAGTTTCCATGCCTCTAACATGGAGCTAATAAAATCCCTCTTCATAGAGTTGCTTTTAGGATTAAATGAGATTTTAAATATCAAATACTTAATGACTCACAACAAGTGCTCAGTAAGTGGAAGCTATTATTATTACAGTAACGACTCTATAATTTAATGCCATTTGTGAATTTTCTCTTTTAAAATTACCTTCAAAGCCCCTCTATAAGCCACATGCAAAAAATCATGGACTTTCTCCCCTGGTTTTTTGTATTCCTTATTTTGTGCTAAAATATCACAATATTCGAGTCTGCGTTTTGTTGATCAGATTGATCTAAAAGCTATATTTAGAGGTTTACAAAAGCCAAAGCCGCTACTGAAAGAGAAAGTTTTGCAACCACGGACTATAGTTTGCAGGTACTTAGGAATTTCGAAGGCATTGTTCAAAACCTAAATTTTGTATAAAAAGCATTCACATCTGATACAAACATCCCAGACATTCTTCACAAGGTCTGGTAAAAGGTTAGACACACTGCTCCTTGCTTAATCAAATCATCAAGTACTGACTGAATATGAATATGAAGTCTATTATGGGATGACAATCATAAAAATCAGGTCTTCTGAGTTCATAACATAGAATCCCAAGAAACCTAAAACTGTGGAAGCAACCCAACATGGAAGCTGAGTTAAGCTGACATTCTAGATGGCTCCAGGGAACTTCAGTGGGATGATACTCTCTGAGCTCCCTACTGGACCTGAGAATAACTTTAATTATTACCTCATATTCCCCTGCTTAGCCAGAGAATGTCCTTGAAAGGTCACTGGATTCACTAATAAATACTGCCAAAGCTCTGATTTTTCAATAGGAGATTATTATTCATTCAATCAATAAGTACTTCCTGGCCTCACTTATATATAGGATAATAGTACTCAACACTGTCAGAGTCACAAAGAAGATAACGCATGACCCCTGACCTCATGGGCTTTCCATCCCAGGGGAGATTAGAATTCCAATCTAAAGTCTGTCAATTCTAATCAGTATATAAGCCTATAAAGAATATATCACAAGTCATACAATCACTCGATGAGTAAATAGTAGAAATAAGGCATGCTATGGAGAGAAAGACACCTGTGGATGAGAGTGGTCATGGAGGTCCCAGAATTAAACTCAGCCTAAGGGATAGAAAGCCTTTCCACAGTCAGAGAGAAGGGGAACAATTTTAGGGGAGGAGACCAATACAATAATGGCAGAGCGGTGTAAGTGGCCCAAGAAAACAGAAAGTAAATCAATCCAGTTACACAGAAGCTAAAGCAAGGATGCGGTGAGTTATAAGATGGGAATGGTTTTTGGAACCAGACTATAAAGAATCCAAATGTCAGGAATCCATACTTCATCCTGTAGAGGCCAGGAAGGGATGCTGGCCTGCGGCACATGGTAGGAAGTCGGGCAGAAGATCTGGAAATGCCGAACTTTCAATGGGCCCTTTTGACATTAGCTCCATGGTCCCAGGGAGTCACAGGTGAACGAGTCTAAATCTTCTGCCTTAAGGAAAATGAAATGAAAGATTTGGGGTTTAGCTCTACATCTCCACCTTCCCATGTTCACCCTGGCCTCTCTGAGCAAGGGTCATGAGGAATGGGCGACAGAAGCAGGCCAAGCCAAAGAAACTCAGAGCTGCTAGTGGCTGGAAAGAAACTGTTCCTGGCAGGGAAATCTGCCCCATCGATGCCTGGGATAAAGCAGTGGGATTAGGTGGTTTGCTGGGCCCCACGGCCTGGTCTGTGGTGCTGTCAGCAGCCTCTCATCAAAACATGATGGGGTAACACGCAGTGCAGGCTGGTTTATGTTCTGGATATTAAACGCGGGCTTACGTGTCCCTCTATTTATACATGCACCCAGGCCTGCTGGATGACTGCCATTCCATTCAAGAGAGATAAAATAAAACCCTCCCGTGTAGCACGCCGGGACACTCACCACGCGTTCCTGGAAGCAGCAGGCAAGAAAGGCTTTGACCTCCAACCACAGAAAGGAATCCAGCAGGGGAAACCACAATGGCCTAACAGACCACAAACAGAAATCCATTCTCAGAGTGTGGAAAGCTGGTCTTGGTAAAAGCCGTAGGTGGGATTTTTAAACAAATCACACCAATTCTGAAGGATGGGAAGGCGAGATGAAGCGCCCTGGGGGCACCACGTGTCTCATTCCTCTCAGCTTCATTGTCAAACTACAGTCTTGTCAAAACCCTGCAGTTGGGAGACCACGGAGTTTACGCTAACTTCATTCCCTGATGCATCAGACACATTCTACGACTGTCCTTCCCTGGAGACTAACCCGGTTCAACCCAAAGGAGAGCAGACTGCAGAACTCAGTGTAGTGGGGGGGGGGGGGGGGCGGGTACTGGCTAAACGGAGTTTGAAGGCTCTGAGAGAACAGGTGAGCAGCTCCCCCTGACAAAATCCACTGCTACAACCATCTTTAGACCCACCCCACCAGCCTCTCATTCCTCTCTGGTTCCCCACCCTGGAGCATTTCAGACAGACCCATATTTCTATTGGCCACTTCCTTGCCAAAGCTTTCCTAGATTGCGAGACCCGAATGCTTCCTTGTTTGAACTTGTTCTAATTTTGTGGTATTTTTACATATCTCGTTTTATATGATTATTTACATACACAGCTTCCCCCCCCCATGAGTTTATAAACTCCTATAGGCAAGCTATAATTTCCTCCCTCCCCCTACATGACCTTAAACAACAGAGACATTCAAGAAACTCTTATTGAAATTATGTACAAATTGTGAAACCTCAATAGGTTTTGAATAAATGTTGCTGACTCACTCACTGACTTTTAGAGCAAAATGGCACACTTAAGCAAAACACAAATACCACCCGAAATGAAGATCACAATGCAAATATTATTGCTGTTTGGCCAGACTCTGACCCTCTCTGAACAGATGACTGGGTATTAAAACCAGTGCTCTTCAAATATAAAAATAGAGGGGCAGCAGGCCTTAGAAAGTGACTACCAACCTTCAGGAAAAGCAAATATCAAGATTCTGGCCTCTAGGTTCCTTCACTCCCAACCCTTTCTCTTCACTGCCACGGTCATACTTTCCTGGCCAGGACTCACATTTCCTTCTTCCCTCACCCCTTGAGTTCACCCCTTGATTTCAGATGCTCACTAACTATCCTTTGAACCATGGCACTTGTCTCCTTATTGGTCTTTGACTTGAATAGCTTCAGTAGTTTCCAGTTTTTTTCTAGATGATTTATAGTTTCCCAAGCATATCCCATACAGTCCCATCTCCAGGTCTCTGCTCAGGCCTTTGCTGTGCCTGCGGAATATTTTTCCCCATAACTAACTTATCCGCATTTTATTTATTCCTCAGTCCAACCACTTCATCCTTCATGGAATCTTCCTTGAAATTCCCTCCTGGAAGCAATATCTCTTTTCCTGAACTCTCATAGCCTCTGGCACCTTTCTGATGGCATTTAACATCCTGTATATTACAGTTTTCCATGAATGTCTTCTCTCTACGATTAAAATGGAAATTCCTGCGGGCAGAAACATTTATCTCCATAGTATTATGCATCGTTAATTTCATCTACTATGTCCTCAGTGAATATTTGTTGAGTGAAGGAATGTATGCATGAACGAAGGAGGATATAAAGCAATAGTAAATCACTGAATTGATGAGAGGCATTGTCAGTATTTCCCACATTTAAGGAAAAGCATAGTCACTCCAGATATTTATCAGGTTGAAACTCTTGCCTTTATTTAGGTTAGTTATTATTAGTCTCACTTTAAACAGACCAGGCAACTGAGGCCAACACAGACTAAAAGCCATGTAAAAGTCAGCCTAATGTAGAGCTATTTCTTCTGTGCAATTCTGCTCAATATTCGTCTCTGTCTTTTCAACACCTGGCATGTATCATGAGATTATCTTCACGAAGATCAGAAAAGATACCCCACCTAGTTCTTCTCCTCCTCTTCTCATTAAGCCCTTCTTAGTCCAATGCCTTTAGAGAGTGTGCAGACGAACACTTACTTATAGCAGGATGATGTCCTTCTCATTATAAACAAGGCAGACCCGGTCTAAATAAGTCCAAAAAGCAAAAGTCTTTCAAGATCGAAAATAATTCCCAGATTAGAGTCTACAGACATGGCAAGGAAGAAACTTAAATCAAAAGAAATATAATCAAAATGTTCTCCTTGGTAGATGGCTCCCTGGACTCGGTTCAGAGCCTACAAATGGAAATTCTCAGGGCAAGCTTAGTCTTCCTTCTGCGGGCAAACTGCCGCAGAAACATTCCAACCCACCCAGGCCCCACCAGAGAAGCAGGCATCAAACCAAAAGAGCAGAGCTCCCGCTTCTAGGGACAGAACGGATCCAGCTTAGTAGCGGCCCCAGGCCCCAAGATGTGTGAAGACCGCTAAAGAGGCTAATGCTGATATTATAGGAAGAGTTAAGTCTGCTCTTGGGAAATCTCTGGCAAATGTTCTCACAATTTGATTTGTGAGAACAGCAGTCCCTGATAAAAGCCGAGAAAGAAGATAGTAGCTATCAACACCCTTGGCCTGAGGCCTGCCACTCTTTTGACAGTCTTTGTGCATATTAGACATAAGTGCACAGAAAATTTACAGGCAGGTGGTGGTTCGAGCACCAAGAGGTAGTTCTCACCCAGTCTTTGTAAGAGATAAGAAGGGGCGCCTGGGTGGCTCAGTCGGTTAAGAGTCCGAATCTTGATTTCAGCTAGGGTCATAATCTCAGGGTCATGAGATCAAACCCTGTGTCAGGCTCCATGGTGGGCGTGGACCCTACTTAAGATTCTCTCGCTCCTTCTCCGTCTGTCTCTCCCCTGATCTAAAAAAAAAAAAGAGAGAGAGATAAAAAGCTAAACGATTCTGTGTCTTTGTTTCTCTTGCTGTAAAATGGGTCTGATCCTGAGTTAGGACTGTTGGGCTTGTAAAATACCGAATCTCTGCTCTATGAGTGCAGGTCAAATGAGTCCAAGCCACATCAGCCAGGAGTGGGAACCGTGACAGAACATACACAAGGCACTCTTCTCACCTAGGAGGGGACTTCTTCCTCTCCTGCCTTTCTAGTCCAGGAGCTCCTGGGCATCTGATGTGTGTTCTGGAAGCTCCGCTTCCTCCTGGAAGCCCCCACTATACGCCCAATGTCCCTAGGACACTGTGTCCTTTTCCTGGCTGCACTGACCCTGTTGGCGCTCCTACTCTGGGATGAGGGACTGTGCCAGCCCCACAAACACGGGTGTGGTACCCTAGTGCTCTACTCCAACACAGCCTCACCAAAGCACGGGAAATCTGGCCGTCTTCATTTGTATTACATTCTCTTCCTAGGCTTTCATATCATCGTATTGACCCTTGAGGGAAGTATTTGACTGGTTCCATAATTAAGGTTCCCTGAAGGGTTGGGGTAAAAGACCATTGGAAAGGCATGTATTTCCCAAAGTTAACCTCTGTCTGAAGTGTCCTTATCTTAATGTTGAGGACATTTTTTAAAGATTTTATTTATTTATGTGACAGAGAGAGAGCATGAGCAGGGGGAGGGACTCCCCACTCCCGCTGAGTGGGGACCCCAATGTGGGACTCAAGCCCAGGACCCTGGGATCATGACCTGAGCCGAAGGCAGGTGCTTAACTGACTGAGCCACCCAGGTGCCCCGAGGACATTTTAAACATAATTACTGTACCTTCAACACACTTATCAAAAATAACAAAAACTCCTTAATGACCAATCCCTATGCATATATCCTTGATTTTTCTCCAACAGGTCTTTTTCTTGTTGATTTGTTCGAATGAGGATCCAAACAAGGGCTTCACAATGCATTTGGCTGGTTTCTCTCCTCAGTGTATTTTATCCTATAATAACTCACCCTCCCTTTTTCTCTAATGCCATTCTTGTTGGAGCATAATGCGTATTTGGAGAAACCAGGTCACATTTCCCATAGAGTGTCCCATCTTTGGGACCTAGCCAATCACATCCTTGTCATTCAAGCAGTTCTTCTATCCCTCATATTTCCTATAAACTAGTAGCAGTTCTAAAGATTCCATTGGAATCAGGTTCAATTTTTTAGGCAAGAAACATCATAAGAGATACTTCCTGTTATATCATTTCATGAGGCATATAATGTTTAGGCTGTCCAACTTTTCAGGAGGCAAAGATCGATCACAGGGTGTAGGTGGTGTCAGCCTGACCCTTCCATTTAATGTTCCCCATCAACAGTTCAGCTAATAGTATTAGCCTCATTAATGAATGTTGTCTAAATCAACTATTTCATTAGAGGTCAAAATGGTGTTTTTTAAAAAATTCTATCATGCCTTCTGCATTTATTATTTGGAATTCTTCTATATAGGACCTACTTTTATCAAATATCTAGTTAGTCTAAAATATAGTTGGCATAGAAAGGATAAAATAAAGGCTTTCTCATTATGTATTCATTTTCAGAATAATTAATTATTCCTTAGCTACTTCCAAAGGCAAGCTATTAGCTGTATTTTGTTTTTGTTGTTGTTGTTTTAGGTATCATTATGAACTCACGGTTTTTACGTACTTGACAGATTTTAATCCATTGTAGTTATTAAACTTTTTGATGCAGAAATGGCCCCACTTTGGCGAGTGGGAGCCCTTTCGAAGTGGTTCCTGTGTTGTTTTGACATGACCTCAAATAGTCTGGGAGAGCTTCCTTGCAAAACAAGTTGGCTCATCGTGTACATTTCTTTTTCTTCTTTTTTTTTTTCAAGATTTTATTTATTTATTTGAGAGAGAGAGAGAACACAGAGGGAGACTGAGAAAGAGAAACAGACTCCCCACTGAGCAGGGAGACCAATGTGGGCCTCGATCACAGGACGCTGGTATAATGACCTAAACCAAAGGCAGACGCTTACCTGACTGAGCCACCCAGGTGCCCCTCGTCATGTACATTTCTTTCCCAGACCTGGGATCAGCCATTTCGCCAGGTGGAATGGTATTTGGAGATCCATCTCAGGATTTTTTTTCAATGAAGCATTTTTCGAATTAAGCATTAATGAATACAATTGAGACTTCCTATGCAGACATATCCCCGATCTCATTGCCCTTCTTTTTCTGTTGGAAGTAAACACTACCATGAATACATTATTTATCATTCTGGTTCAAGTTTTCACTTTTAACACATATTTTGTATATATACATATTAAATAGCACTGTTTTACAGCTGTTTAAATCCTACAGAATGCCATTACACTATAAGTATCTTACTTCAGCCAGTTTTTTCCTACACAATACCATTTTTTTTTCATAATTATACATATTGGTAGATATATTGCTGGTTCATTTTAACTGCTGTATGTTATTTCACGGTATATATTATGACATTTTTTCCTGTTAATGAATTCTTAGGTTTTTGAATTTTGCTATTACAAACAATACTGAAATGAATATTCTTGAACACCTCTTCCTGTGCACAACACGAAAATTTCTCTAGCATATATTTCTATTTTTTTAAAGACTTTATTTATTTGAGAGAGAGAGATAGCAAGAGAGAGTATAAGCAGGGGCAAGAGGGAGAAGCAGGCTCAGCAGGGAGCCCAATGCAGGGCTCCATCCCAGGGTCCTGGGATCATGACCTGAGCCAAAGGCAGACGCTTAACTAACTGAGCCACCCAGGCACTAGATGAAAAGTTAAGAGTCCAACTCTTCACTTCAGCTCAGGTCATGATCTCAAGGTGGTAATATCAAGCTCCACATCAGGCCCCATGCTGGGCGTGGAGCCTGCTTAAGATTCTCTCTCTTCCTCTCCCTCTGCCCCCCCCCAATAAATAAATAAAATCTTTTTATATTTTTAAATAAGTAAGTACATCTGAAGCTAAGATAACATTGTGTGTCAACTATACTCAAATTTTTAAAATTTTAATAAAGGGTTTCATTTTCTTCCTACATTCTTACTCAAACTTGGTATTATCAGACTTTCTTTTTCCAACTCACGGGTGTGAAATGATCTCTCTTTGATATTTTAATTTGCACTTCTCTGATTGCTAGTGAGATTGAGATTCCTCTTATATGTGTGTTGGCTACTTGGGTTGGTATTTCTATTGAGTATGAGAGCAGACATAGTGGCTAACTGAGCCAGCCAGTTGTCCCTAAGAAATCTTTTCTCTGTTCATGAAGACCAGTATTTTCTTCAAAATTTTGAAGGTTTTTGTTTTTTGTTTTTTGTTTTTTACTTGCAGGACTTTAACTCACCTGTAAGGTAAGAGAGGGATCCAATTTTGTGTTTTTCTATACAGACAATCAATTTCCCAAGCACCACTATTGAACAACCATTATTTCTTCACTGAGTTGTAATTCTACTTTTATCATATACCAAGTGTGCATGTATGTGCGAGTGGGTTTCTGGGCTTCCTATCCTGTCCATCAATTTATTTTCCAATTCTTGCACTAGCTCATGTCCTAATTTTTGAGATGTATTTAAAAATAAGGCTACATATCTCATTGAACAAGTTCCACCATCTTTTCCAAAATGGCATCTGGGTTTCTTGGCTCCTTGCTCTTCCATGAAGTTTCCTAGAACTTGAAGAACAGTGTAGACTGTTCCTAACATCTGAGAAATCTAAACAGGGAGAGATTGCTGGTAGCTGCTCTGATGCAGAGTAAACAGAGGCATTAGAGAAATCCCACATTCCCAGAATTTATCTGAGCAAAGTATGGAGATAATTCCCATGGGCCAGCTGTGGGCCATAAGAGATTATGTGCCTTCATGGGATTATCTTAGAGCCACTTAAGAGGGCCAGCTTCTATAAAGAATTACCACTGCTATAGGTGGAAACTAAGTAGAAGAGGTGCACTCTTCTGCTTGAATGAGATTGCAGGTGAGAGATTCCCAGAAATAGAGGGTCTCAAAGAAAGCCCACAGAGAGTTCCATGATTAAAAAATAATAATAATAAATAAATAAAGTCAGCTTTAAGCCTCTGCCCAGTCCAGGGTGTTCTGATACCAGTTCATAATAGTGTCGGGCAAGTAGGACCTTCCTACTGCTCCTCTCCCTTCCCCTGCTTCAATCCTAGAGGAGTCAGAGACAACTAACAAGTGCATGAGAAGAAAGACATGCAGCTGTGGGAAACAGATGAGACGCATACCTGCTGTCTATTCCCACCACAAGCTTTCCACCTGCTCAGGCTCAGGTCGGGGATGAGGGTGAGCTTTAACTTTGTGATATTACAATTTTAACTATTACGAGGGACTATACATCTTAATTCATAAATTGAGACAGTTTTTCATGAGCAAAGCACTTTTTACTTGGAGTGGCTAGAAAAGCCCATGGATTTTCATTTATTCACAAGCAAGAAAGAACTAGCCCCATAAATCAACTCATAAGGACAATAGCAGAAAGAAAATAATGACACAGCATGGCTGTGTCCCATGGATCCTACTTACTTGAAGTATTCACTACTTATTATTTTTTTAAGTTTTTATTTTCATTCCAGTTAACATACGGTGTTATATTAGTTTGAGATGTACACTATAGAGATTCAACAATTCCATATATCACCTGGTGCTCATCACAACAAGTGCCCTCCTCCTTAATCTCCATCACCTAGTTCACCCATCCCCCCATCCTCCTCCCCTCTGGTAACCACCAGTTTGTTCTCTATAGTTAAGAGTCTGTTTCTTGATTTGTGTCTTTCTCTCTTTTTTCCAATTTGCTTGTTTTGTTTCTTAAATTCCACATATGAGTGAGATCATATGGTATTTGTCTTTCTCTGACTGACTCATTTCACTTAGCATTATACCTTCTGCTCCATCCACATTGTTGCAAATGGATACCTATTATTTTTATTACACTGCTGAATTAAATTTGCCAGCCCTTTATTTAGGAATCCTACATCTACTTAAGAATGTAGATCATTTCCTTGTTTTGTCCTTGTCAGTGGTATCAAAGTAATTCATAAAAAGATCTGGGGAGCTTTCTTCCCTTTTCTATCATCTGAAACAGGTATAATATAATGATTCTATGTTTGTTGATGATTTTGTAACACTTGTCTCAAACCTTCTAAACCTGGTGACTTTGGGGGACAGGATAATATAATCTGTAATTTTCCTCAGGCACAGATAAGGTCTCAGTGGCCTGGAAGCTGCAAAGGATGGGGGCGCCATGGTACACGGTAGGACCACTCGCTTTCCGCCTGACACCTCAGGTACCATAGATGCCTTATAGACGCCTCAGGAAAAATGCCAGTGCCAATTTGGATATCAACTTCAGTAAAGCTGAATTTCTCTTCTTTTTAAATAAAAATCAAGTAGAAATTGGGAAAGAAAAAAAAAGGAAAAATATTGCCTCCCCAGACACCAGCAGAACCTCTATGCAGCCCATTTTTGGAGACCACTGCTCTAGAGAGTGGACGGAGCATAGCCAGGAGCTAAAGCAATTCCCTCAGATGCTCTGTGGGGAAAGGGAGCAGACAGGAAGAGGGGCTAGCATTGGGCAGCCGCCATTGGCACGTTTTTTTAACCTGTGGGAGGCAGCATGATATTGTGCATTTTCAAACTGGTCTAATCATAAGAATCACTGAGGACGCTTGTTAACAAAAGAGATTCCCAGACTTTAGCCTAGATTTACTGAATCAGGATCCCTGAGGCGGAGCTGGGAGGAGAGGGGAGAGTGTGCCTGAAAACCTGTATTTTTAATAAACACTCCAGAAAGTCTTGCCAAATGGGCAAGTTTGGGAAACACACAAAAGGAGAAAAGGCATGCACTTTGGCGTTAGGCCAGGATTTGAATAATGATTCACTTTTTAACAGTTGTGTGGCTTGAGCATGTCATTTAATCTCCTTGTGCCTCCATTCCCTTATTTCGAAGAGGGCTTAATCATACCTGCCTGGTAGGGTTAAATGAAAGGGTATATGTAAAACACCCCACACGACACCAGACACTTGGTCAACGGTTATCTTTATTACAGAGAGGGTTCTGGAAGAAGACAATTGAGCTTGAATTACAACCTACGAAGCTATTCACCCCTGAAGTGGCGCTGAAAGCACAGTACATCGTTTTTCTTGTTCAGCCCCCAGTCCCATCTTTCTTGTAACAGTTCCTGTTTTTTCTTGGAGAATCACCCCCACCTTCTATTGCTAGTTCACATGGTTCGGACTGATGGATCTGACCCTGTCTTTCACCCCCAGGGGTGAGCATGATTAAGGCCTGGCCGGTGAACATACTCCATTCCCCTCCCCAGGCCATCATAACTGGTTCAGAATAAAGACCATGACCCAAGCTGGTCCAGTGAAATTCCGTCTTGGGACTTCCACCAGAGATGTGAGCCTGGAGCTAAGTTGCTACCTGTCACCTTGCCAGAGGAGGGGAGGGCCCACCTAATAATGCAGCAGGAGTGGAAAGAAGGGTCACGACATGGAGAGCATGGGACCAAAGCTTGAAGATATTTTTGAGCCCTGGAATCTAGACATGCTGAAGCAACCCCATACCAGGATTTTTCACGTATGTGAACCAAGAAAACGTTGACATAGACAGTTTGATTTGGATTTTCTGTTACTTGCATTCAAAAGGGTCCTGACAATGATCTCAATGCATGTCTTCTATTTCAGTCTCCAGATTACTGTGTAATCGTGCAAGCCTTTTTTTCTTGTCTGATACATTTCCTAACTTTATTAGGAAGAAGCAATCCCATGGTCTTAGCATTTAGATTTGACGGATAATGGAAATTGCTACGGCATGATCACTCTCTGGGGATTAGAAAACTCAAATCCTTTCCATCTAAATGGATTCTTTTCTCTCAGGGTGGGAAGGAGTTGATATTTAGGTAAGTCCCTGTTTTTGTTCTCCAAACTCTGAGAAAGGTTGCCATTAAAGGGCAATACAACAATTAAAAGCTGTTGGATATGAGAATGACAAGCTTGGCTGGTATGCAATACTGTGCAGCTGAGATGATTATTCTCAATTAATGGGCAAACATTACACAATTGTCTCTTTCAAGTCCAGAGTGCTAATATATAATACACAATCAGAGGGCATTGTACATTGGAATATAACTCATTAGCCAGTGCCAATTCTTTACCCCCAGAAATAAAATAGTCCCTTGTCTATGAAAGCTGCAATTTTGAGTCTTTTAAATTCGCAGTTACAGACCAGGTGAGAGATTTCAAATTGGGAAGAATCCAAACGGAATTGGGAGTAGAAATTCCCATTGGAATTCATTATTAAGGCAAAATGGTGGTAGAATAAGGGGCTTGGCAGAGCAGCTTGGAAGGTAGACTCTGACACTCCCCCGGCTTCCCCTCCCAGCCTTCCACTGGGAACCAGATTCAAGGGCCTTTGGCAAATCTGGCCGAGGCAGCATCTGCCCTGCTGAGGGACAACCCAGAATGGACATGTCCCTGCGTGACTGCCCAGCGAATACCAAATCGATTGGGTCATTTTATTCAAACCTGGAGTACTTGGCTGCTCCAGCACATGCTCTGTGGATGAACTCACTTTTGCTTTAGTCCCACACGGCTGCTGAAGTCTGAGCAGCTCAGACAGCGAGGGACAGAGGTGAGCAAAACACAGGGCGGGTGATCAGAGGAGTCTAAGGAAGGGGATTGGATTACCGTCAGATCGCAGGGTGTGGGAGACTCTGGGACAGATTCATGGGAGAGCCGAACCAGCTGGCACGGAGCTGAGAACTGTCACAGTCGGCTGTGCCGAGCCAGCTGCACCGTGTGTACACGCAGAGGGCAGGCTAACTGGGAGGAGGAGCTCTTACCAGTTACCAAAAACACCCTGCAGTCCATCAGCCCACCCGACTGAAAAACAAAGCGTGCCTCTTGGACTCCAAATCTCACAAACCAAAGAGATATATATCTACAAGGTTATCCAGTTTCTTGCTTCATAGGACATGTTGCTACCAGCCTTTCGATGCAGACTTCTAAATGCCAAGGGTGTGCTGGGTGCTAGGGATATGGAGGAAATATACACAGAACTTTCCTCTAAGGAGCTCGCCACCTAGTCAACAATTACAAAAGAGGGAAAAATGCAGTAGGAGCTGGGACAAGAGAGCACAGGTACCGCAAGAGCCCGGGAAACAGTCACCAGATCATGTAAGGTGTGATCTAAAGCTAGAGAATTTGTAAGTTTCTTCCAACATATAGAGACTACTCTTCACGTGCCACCAACACTATGCCCACCCAACAGTGTTCTCTCCTCCAACCCTGTCTCATGTCTGTGGCCTCAACATGGTAAAAGTACCCCCCGTGAATGTCAAGATCTAGTAATAATTGAATGTTTTATTCTCCTCTATATTCTCTATGTTTTCACATCTTGGTTGCCTTTCTTTTTGAGTGTGTTGTTTACTGTGGTTGCTAGGATTTGATATTAAAAGGTCAGGGCTTTAATTTTACGGGCCATTTAGCTTCATTTGGAATGAGGAGAAAGCCCCCCACACCCAGAGGTATATCCATCAATCAAAGCCAGGGGCCCAGCTAATGTCTGATGCGACCTTGGTTACCGGGGGCCAGAGCAAGAAACCGGAGATGGTTTACTCCATTCAAACCTACCGTCGTTACCAGATACGCCATCAGTAGGACATAGCCTTTAGTTTGGCAGCAGCATATATTCATAAATAAGGGTAAATGTGTGTGAGAGTGCGTGTGTGTGCGTGTGCATGTGTAGTTTTGCAATCCCCCTGAGGGCAGGAGAAATAATCATTACTATGAACCTACAAGCATAATCCCAGATACCGACAAGCGCACTCCCTTATACCTCTCATGTCCTTGCTCAGTATCACCTCCTCAGAAAGTCCTAGAGGACTTTCTGACCAGCACTAGAATGTGAATTCACTGGAATTGCTATTTTGTTCACTGTCCATAAAATGAAAGCCCTGAGCTTGTAAAATATCAAGTTCCATCAATTACATTAAACAGCACACTCGAAAAGAAAGACAAAAGAGATGTGAAAACATAGAGAACGTACACAGAGAAGACACAAGCATTAAATTGTCCCTAGACCTGAAGGGCCTGGGAGCTGTTTTTCCCATGCTGAAGTCATGAGTATAAGACCAGATGGGATGAGAGAACCCTGCCGGATGGGCATAATAGAAGATGTGGCATTTCAAGAGTGGTTTTATGAGACTGAAGACATCCACTAAACTCTTAGCTTTAGATCACAACTTACATGATCTGGGGCTGTCTTCTGGGAGCAGTTCCTGGGACAGGGACTGCCACAAGGTCACTGCTCAATAACTATTTGAGTGTCTAGTGAATTAAACAACCAAGTGCTCTTTACCAAAGCTTTTATTTCTTTTCACTTTTGTAAAAAGATAGTGTCAACGTGACATAGTTCAACATTTATTTCCGTGTAAAAAGATAATACAAAGTCTTTTTTTTTTAAACATTTTATTTATTTGATAGAGAGAGTACAAGCAGGGAGAGCAGCAGAGGGAGAGGGAGAAGCAGGCTCCCCACTGAGCAGGGAGCCTGATGCGGGGCTTGATCCCAGGACGCCAGGATCATGACCTGAGCTGAACTGAAGGCAGATGCTTAACTGATTGCGCCGCCCAGGTACCCCGATAATACAAAGTCTTGTTCTCACCTCGTTTCCCCCCCATCTGGTTCCCACATTCTGCACAGCAACCTCCCCCTATAACCATTTTTATTCGTTTCTTATTTATCCTTCCAGAGTCTGTTTATGCAAATCATATACAACTGTATTTTTATTTCATTATGCAAAAGATAATGTACTATACACTCTGATATCAATCTTGCCTCTTTTCACTTAATAATGTAACCTGATGAATGAACAAAGAAAAAAATACCTATATAATGGAATACTATTCATCCATAAAAAAGAAGGAAATCCTACCATTTGGACAACATAGATGGATCCTCAGGGCATTATGCTAAGTGAAATGAGTCAGAGAAAGACAAATTGTGTATGATCTCATTTCTATGTGGACTCTAAAAAAGCAAGCAAACAAATTCATAGAAGCAGAGAATAGATAGCTGGTTGCCAGAGGCAAGGGGTGGGGGGTCAGCAAAATGGGTGAAGGTGGTCAATACTAACTTCCAGTCATAAGGTCAACAAGTTCTGGAGATGTAATGTACAGCATAGTGACTCTAGTTAACAATATAGTATATTTGAAAGTTGCTAAGATCTTACAAGATCTTAAAAGTTCCCATCGCAAGAAAAAAAATTGTAACTATATGAGGTGATCGATGTTAACTAAACTGTTGTGGTGATTATTTTGCAATATATACATATATCAAAGCATTATGTTGTACATCTTAAACAAATACGTTGTTGTATGTCAACTATATCTCAATAAAACTGAGGGGGAAAAATGCAACTTGGAGATTCTTCCATACTCAACTTGGAGAATGATTTCAACTTTTTTTACAGTTCCAGTCAATTCCACTGTATGAACGTTCCACAATTTATTAAACCAGCCCACGTGGATGGGCATTTGTGTTGTTCCTAATCTTTTGCTATTAAAAAACAAAACACTCTATACTATATGATAGGATAAATTCCCAGAGACAGGATTGATAGGTCAAATAGTCTATGTATTGGTAATTTTATATATATATTGCCAAATTGCCTTCCAGTTATACCAATTTTATCCTCATCAGCAATGTAAAAGAATGCTTGTTTCCCACGGCCTTTTCAAAAGTTTTATTAAGCTTGGATTTTTGCTAATTTAATAGGTAAAAAGTAATATCTCGGTATGGTTTTGATTTGCATTTCTCTTATGACACAGAGCACCTCTTTATTTCTATGAATGGACACTTCATACCTTTCTTGTGTTTCTAACAGGTGAGCAGTCTTTTTATACTTGGCTTACCGGAGCACATTATATAGGGAAATTAGCCTTTTCTCTAACATAAATTACAAAAAGTTTTTTCCAGTGGGGTGTTGGTTAATTTCAAACAGTGGTCTCTGGGGAAAATAAACCCTGGTTTATAGCATTTGCCAACTTCCATGATGTAAATGTTCCCACCACAGACAATCTCAAGCTACCAATATGACATCTCTAATGTGGAGCTGGAAAGAGATGTGCAGTAGCAGACCACTATATAATACCTCCACGGTACAGATACAATGGACGTAAATAACCTCAAGATCATGCATGACAGTAAAATGTAGTTAAACAATTAGAAAGTGATGAGTTTGGAGTATTTATTACCTTCGTAACATTCTGCGTTTAATTATAAGCTTGTTTGACTTAATTTTAAATAATGGCTGTGTTTGATAATCAGTTTTCAAAATTCCTGAAAATTTAATAATGAGCTCCTGTGAGCCAGTGCAGGCCATCTCCAATGCACCACTGCTATTTATTACATTTGGTTTTTGCCTTTTCACTTCTCAAATGATGTTTTTCAGCACACAAATATTTGATTTTGATGTAGTTTTATTTATCATATTCTTTATGAGTTCAGAATTTTGAATAATGATGGGAAGACTGTCCCCATTCCAAGATTATAAAGGCGTTTTCTCATATTTTCTTCTAATACTTTTATGGTTTCATTTTTACATTTAAAGCTTTAATCCATTTGTTATATTTGAGAGGTATGTCTTCTACTTTCATTTTTTCCAGAGGCCTATCCAGCTATCCCACACCAGATATTGAATGGTTCATCTTTTCCCATCTTTAAAAATAATAAATAATAATAAAGCCATCTTTATACAATGCAGCTTTCTTGATTTTGATGATCATTGTGTTTATCATCATTTGAATAAAAAGCTTTAATTATGATTATATTTTATAAACAGTTTCCCTGTGTGTGCTCATTTGATTCTGTAGTGGTAGATTTGATAAATTATAATAGCTATAATATACTTAAGCCCAGCATACTTTCCCATCCTCTGCCTTCTGAATCCTTTAGGAAGTTCTCCCTCCATGCAATGTGATCCTGGAAAGGCAGCCATCTATGGGATACTGGCCAAATCACTGGTTACACCTATGACTTAGACTGGCCAATCAAAAAATCCCACCACACAGTGATTGGCTAGGGTTTAGACATCTGACCTAAGCGAGGCAATGTAATCTTCCTGGGACTGATATTTGAATGAGATTTTCTGTTAGAATTGTTAAACTGAGTAAAAGTTGAGCTACCCTATGATCCAGCAATTGCACTACTGGGTATTTACCCCAAAGGTACAGACGTAGTGAAGAGAAGGGCCATATGCACCCCAATGGTCATAGCAGCATTGTCCACAATAGCTAAATTGTGGAAGGAGCCGAGATGCCCTTCAACAGATGACTGGATTAAGAAGTTGTGGTCCATATATACAATGGAATATTACTCAGCCATCAGAAAGCACAATTATCCAACATTTGCAGCAACGTGGACGGGACTGGAGGAGATTATGCGAAGTGAAATAAGTCAAGCAGGGAAAGACAATTATCATATGGTTTCACTCATTTATGGAACATAAGAAATAGCAGGAAGATTGGTAGGAGAAGGAAGGGAAGAATGAAGTGGGGGTAAACAGAAGGGGGAATGAACCATGAGAGACTATGGACTCTGGGAAACAAACTGAGGGATTCAGAGGGGAGAGGGGTGGGGGATTGGGATAGGCCGGTGATGGGTATTAAGGAGGGCACATATTGCATGGTGCACTGGGTGTTATACGCAAATAATGAATCATGGAACACTACATCAAAAACTGAAGATATGCTGTATGGTGACTAACATAACATAATAAAAAATTATTTTAAAAAATAATAAAAAATAAAAAACGAACTTGCCAAAAAAAAAAAAAAGAATTGTTAAACTGGGAAATATGTTTTTTTAGATCTTCTTAGCTGACGCATAAATTAAAACTGTGTAAGGATAAATCCAAACAAAACCAAGCAGAACTAAGAAATGGAGAGTCAGAAAGTTCTGAAGGTGTCCTTTAGGTCTCTGGATCCAACCTCACACAAAAGCCAATAGCCCTTGGACATCCAGAATGAAGTCTATAAATTCCTCCCCCACCCCCCGCTTAACCTAGTTCAATATGGCTTCTTGTAGCTTACGATCAAAAGAGTTCTAACTCTCTTCAATAGCTATTATTGTTCCCACATTACAGAAGAAGAAACAGAAGCTAGGAGAGGTTAAATTCAATCACAATGATAATGTGTATCCCAATCTTAGCTCTTACTTCCTGGTACCCATTTTGCTAGCACTGGCAGCCCCCCACTTTGCGTACTGTAACCCAAAGAAGATTCTCTGATGATGACTAGGGAAAAAAGGCCATATAAAGGTATGGAGCCTGCTTATTATCCTCTAAAATATTCAAGATTTTAAATTAGATCTATTACTTCTTATCAGCTTTTCCTATAGCAAGTGAAAATCTCCTTGACTTGACTTCTCAGTATCATCAAGGCCTTGGCTTTATCCCTGGTGTCTCTCTCCGGAAAAATGTAAAAGGTCATTATCTAATGACATTATACTCAAATCAGCCCCAGAGCTTCATTTCACACTGGGAGGACAAATTTGGTTTTTTAAAGCTCTTTTATAATTTGGTATTTCTTCACGCTATCTGGAGTAGTGAATACCTAGAAAACAGAAAAATATTGAGTTGGAACAAGCTCCTCTAAAAATTCTCTTTCCTGTGGACCAGCTAACACTTAGAGCTTCACAATTAGACATTTTTTCTTTTATCTTGAAATATAGATTTCTGTTAAAATGCAAGTAGCCCTTGAAAGTGTTTACACTCAAGTCTTATTCACTATGTACACCTTAATGTGAATTCATTTAGCAGATGACTTCCTTGGAGTATTATCTTCACTGAGGGAGTAGGAAGCAAAGGAGGGTAAGTAGTCAGAGAAGAAGACTGAGGGGAGACGCAGGGGTACTATTGACAGGAGGGGGAGGGTGGAAATAGAGAGATGGAGACAATTATTAAAGGCTTACCTTCCCAAGTTACTTCTGAGATATGGCTGTGAACCACAGTCAGGGTTGGGACAAACTGATATGACAGCTACCATTAGGAATGAATTGAATTAGACAGGTTCTCTGAGCCCTGAGGGGAGGCTCTAATTTAGCACCAGAACCAGCCATCTCATTATTTTCACATACTCTTCTGCTAGATCATTTTTGGCATTGCTCAAAACCCTTCATGATCTGGAATTAATTTGCATCCAGAAACAGACCCAACCATTTGTAGCACGTAACTGCAGCTGTCCCATACTGTCAGCAAGCACCCGCTCCCCGAGCAATTTACTACCTGGACAGAACATTTCATGAGCTTATCTGTTCTCAACTGTCATCCAATATCCTAGTGGATTCCTCATCTATAAAACTTTAACTCCCCAAACAAGCTCTTATTCCAAGCTTCTTTACAGTGACTGAGAGTGTCTTTGTTCCCACCATTTTTTTGTGATTGCACACACCTTCATTTAGGTCTCATGCCAAGGCCTCTAATGCCCTTTGGTGAAAGTCCAAGTGAAGGCAAAACTATGTTGAAAAAGACATCCGCAAAATGGCAGCTAGGAAACTCCAAGCTTCCATTCCCCCTCAGAAACATTTTTTTAAGGCAGAAATTATCGGGACCAATCTTACTGGAGCTCTGGAAAACACTCAAAGTTTTACAGCCACAAAGCAAACACCCAATCAAAAAAAGAAAGCAATCTTCAAACAGTAAGAGAGTTTTGTGGTATTTTTACTTACCCTTGCTCTGTTCCTCCCCAGCATGGCAGGGGTTTTGGTCTTGAAGTGATGGCAGCCTAGTTCCCAGTACTATCTCTCGAATTGGAAGGAGCAGAGAAGACCTGATTTGCAAATTATTGTGTACGTCTCTTCAAAATTGTCTAGGGGATACCTGAAGGACTGGTGCAAGGAGCTGGCCACTGTTATGTCTAACTCAGAAATCATATAGGAAAATCACAACTCAAATTTGCAATATGACTACAGTCCCACAGACTTCTGGGGCAAGAGATTACAGGTGGAAACACAAGAGTCTATCTAAGGCCCAAGAGAAAAGCTGGGGTGCGACTGAGAAATTAAGGGGAAATTAATACACGGGAGAATTTAGGAAGCAAAAAGTATATCCAAGAAGATGCATGCTCAGAAAAGATCTGAGAAGACCTTAAGCTTTCACCTCAGGCTGATTGCTAGCCTCAGAACAAGCCTAGCTAAGTGCTGCAGGAATGCTCTGGCATAGAACCAATCTGCAAACACTGGAAGAGTTCCTGGGATTCAAGGAAATCTCTATCAAAATAAAGGCACAGAGACCTCAGTGATCATATATGACAAGGATTATACTAGCCTCTGCAAAAATAGTTAGGAAAACACTCAAAAAATACAGACTACTACAGCCTTCAACAACAACACACACGCATAAAATCAAACCCTGGGGAAGGGGGACAATGTGATCTCCAGAGGTTATCATATTATAATAGCTAAATTCTAATTTTTAGCAAAAAATCACTAGGTATAGATAAAAATAGAAAAACATAGCTTATTCAAAGGAACAAAGTAAGTTCACAGAAACCATTCCTGAGAGAACCCGGACATCATACTTACTAGAGAAACTTAAATATACTCAGAGACCTAAAGGGAATCACGGATAAAAAACTAAAGGAAACCAGGGAAATGATGTACAAAGAAAATGAAAATAACAACAGAGGCATAAAATTACAAAAAGAATTATAAACAGAAATTCTGGAGCCGAAAATTACAATAATTAAAATAAAAAATTCACTAGAGAGATCCAACAGCAGATTTGAGCCAATACAATTAAAAAATCAGGAAACCTGAGAATTAGACAATTGAAATTATGGAGTCTGAAGAGCAGAAACAAAAAGATAAAGAAAAGTGAACAGAATCTAAGGGACCTGTGGGATACTATGAAACATACCAACAGATACATTATGCGAGTCCTAGAAGAGAAAAGACAAAGGGAAGGAGTATTTAAAGAAATAATGGTAAAACATCCCAAATTTGATGAAATACATGAATCTGCAACTGCAAGAATACATAAGTTTATAACTCCAAGAAGCCCAGTGAATTCCAGGCAGGATAAACTCAAAAAGATCCAACTGAGACACATTATAAACAAACTGTTCAAAGATAAAGAGAGAAGTTTGAAAGCAGCAAGAGAAAAGTGAGCCATCCTCAAGTACTAGGGATCTTCAATAAGAATACCAACCAATTTCTCACAAGAAACCTTGGAGGCCGGAGGGACGTGGAATAAAATGTTTAAAGTGCTGAAAGATAAACACTGTCAACCAAGAATCCTATAACCGTCAAAACTTGCCTGGAAAAAGAAAGAAGTGAAGACATTCCTGGGTAAACAAAAGCTGGGGGCATTCACTACCACTGGATATGCTGAAGAAATGCTAAAGGGAGTCCTTCAATTTAAAATGAAAGGATGCTAGACAGTAACGTGAAGCTACATGAAGAAATAAAGTTCTCTAATAAAGGAATGAAGAGGGAAAAATGCATAAAAGAATTACAAAGCTATGTTATTGGACACTGTTTTGGGTCAAATTATGTCTCCCCCCCCAAATAAAAATTAATATGTTGAAATTCTAAACCTCTGTGCCTCAGAATATGAGGTATTGGTATAAGGCCAGTGCACATAAAATTAGTTAAGATGAGGTTACACTGCTGTGGCATGGGCCCCTAATCCAATATGACTGATGTCCTTATAAAAAGGGGAAATTTAGAAACTGGCACACAGAGAGAATGCTGAATGAAGATGAAGGCAGAGATTGGGGTGATGTTTCTATAAGCCAAAGAACACCAAAGATTTCAGGAAAGCACCAGGAAGTAGGGAAGAGACACGGACAGATTGTCTCTCACAGACTCAGGAGGAAGCAATCCTGCTGACGTGTTGATCTCAGACTTTTAGCCTCCAGAGATAACGTCTAGCCTTTGTGATATAACAGATTTCTCCCAATTTTGTCTGGGAGACGAAATCACCCAATTTTGGTAACTAGTTGGAGGAGCACTAGGGAACTAATAGAGGCACATAATATATAAAAATGTAACTCGTTACATCAATAACATAAAGTTGGGTGGGAAGGGGGCTATAGCTGTACAGAAGTGGAGTTTTTGTGTGCTATTGAAATCAATTCAAATTAGGTAGCTATAACTTCAGAATGTTATATGCAATTATAATTGTAACCACAAAAATATAACTATTAGGGACACCTGGGTGGCTTAGTCAGTTAAGCGTCTGCCTTCAGCTCAGGTTACTATGCCAGGGCCCTGGGATCGAGCCCCCCCCACCCCCCGCCCCAAGTCAGGCTCTCTGCTCAGCGGGGAGCCTGCTTCTCCCTCTGCCTGCCGTTCCCCCTGCTTGTGCTCTCTCTCCCTCTCTCTCTCTCTGTCCAATAAATAAATAAAATCTTTAAAAATATATTTATAACTATTGAATAATACAAAAGGAAATAAGAGAATCAAAATATGTCACCATAAAAATCAACAAAACACAAAAGAAAGCAGTAATGGAGTAAATGAGGAACAAAAAAGCTATAGGACATACAAAAACAAAACAGCAAAATGACAGAAGCAAGTTCTTTATTATCAATAATTATTTCTTCTTCCAAGTTGTTATTTGAATGCCAGTTAGATAATGTACAGTGTAATATTAGTTTCAGGTGTAGGATTTAGTGATTCATTACTTATCAGTAATTTCTTTAGATGTAAATGGATTAAACTGTCCAATCAAAAGGCAGAGATTGGCAGAACTGATTTAAAAACATGATCCAACTATATACTGTCTACCAGAGACTCACTAGATCCAAAGACACAAATGGACTGAAAGTGAAAGGGTGGAAGAAGATATCCCAAGCAAACAATAATCAAAAGAGAACTAGCGTGGCTGGAATATCAGGCAAAGTAGAAGTGAAGTTAAAGACTGTTAAAAGACACAAATAAGGACATGTCTTTTTTTTAATTAATTTATTTATTTGCAAGAGAGAGAGAGCGTGCATGAGTGGGAGGGGCTGAGGGAGAGAGAATCTCAAGCACACTTCCCGCTGAACATGGAGCCCAACAGGGGCTCAATCCCAGGACCCCAAGATCATGACCTGAGCCAAATCCAAGAGTTGGATGCTTAACTGACAGTCACCCAGGCACCCCAGGACATTATATCTTGATAGAAAGGTCAATTCATCAAAAAGATAAAACAAATATAAGCATATATACACTAACCAGCAGAGCCAAACATGTATGTGTGTGTGTGTGTGTGTGTGTTCGTGTGTGCATGTGTGTGTATATTCCAAACAACTCTTAATAAATTTTTAAAAATTGAAATTGTGCAATGCATCTTCTTATCGAAATAGAATGAAACTAGAAATCAAAAAAGAAAGGAAAGTTTAAAAAATCAAAACTGTGGAAATTAAAGATCATACTCTTCTTTAAAATTTATTTATTTGAGGGAGAGAGCGAATGAGCATGAGTGGGAGGGAGAAAGAATCTCAAGCAACCCCCTGCCCCCACCACCACCAATGAGCACAGAGTCTCACATGAGGCTTCATCTCAGGACCCTGAGATCATGACCTGGGCTGAAACCAAGAGTGGTATGCTTAACTAACTGCACCACCCAGGCTCCCATGAAGAACATACTTTTTTTTTTAAGATTTTATTTATTTATTTGTCAGAGAGAGAGAGCACAAGTAGGAGGAGCAGCAGGCAGAGGGAGAAGGAGGCTCCCCACTGAGCAAGGAGCCCCATGTGGGACTCGATCCTAGGACTCTGGGATCATGACCTGAGCCAAAGGCAGATGCTTAACTGACTGAGCCACCCAGGTGTCCCAAAGAACATACTCTTAAACCACCAATGAGATAGAGAAGAAATCACAAGTGAAATTAGAAAATACCTTGATAAAAATGAAAATGAAATCACAACATATCAAAATTTATGGGATGTAGTAAAAGCAGTTCTAACAGGGACATTTACAACTATAAAAACATATCTTAAAAAAGAAGAAGAATATCAAAATCAATAACCTAACTTCATACCTTAGGCCACCAGAAAAGACAGAGAAGCCCAACATTCACAGAACGAAGGAAATAATTAAAATTGGAGTAGAGATAAATAAAATGAAGAATAGAAAAGCAAAGTAAATCAACTGACCCAAAACTGGTTCTTTGAAAAGCTCAACCAAATTGATAACTCTTTAGCTACAGTGGCTAAGAAAAAAAGAGAGAAAACTCAAATCACTAAATAAGAAAAAAAAGTGGGGATATTACCACCGATTTTAAAGAAAAAAATAATTATAAGAGAATACTATGAATGATTGTATGCCAACATGCTTGATAATCTAGATGAAGCAGGCAAGTTCCTAGAAACACACAACCACCAAAACTGACTCATGAAGAAAGAGAAAAATCTGGACAGACCTAAAACTAGTTAAGTGTATTGAGTCAGGAATCAAAACCTCTCAACAACTAAAAAGGACAGGATCAGAAGGTTCACTGGTGAATTCTACTAAACATTTAAGAAGAATTAACACCAGTTCTTTTCAAATTCTTCAAAAAAAATTGAAGAGGAGGGAATACTTCCTAGCTCATTCTACGAGGCCATCATTACCCTAATACCAAAGTCAAACAAAGATACTACCAGAAAACTACAGACCAACATCCCTTATGAATACTGATGCAAAAATCCTCAACAAACTACTAGCAAACCAAATTCCACAGGGTTATATACCATGACTAGGATATAAGGCCAGTTCAACACACAAAAATCAACCAATGTAAAATACAATATTAATAGAATAGAATGAAGGGGGGGGGACACAATTGATGCAGAGAAAGTATGACAAAATTCAATACCCTTTTGTGATAAAAACAATCAATAAACTAGGAATAGAAAAAGATTTCAACATGATAAAGCCCATATATGAAAAATCCATAGCTAATATACTCAATGCTGAAAGCCTTTCCTCTAAGATCAGCAACAAGACAAGGATGCCTACTTCTTGCCACTTCTATTCAAAATAGTATTGGAAGCTCTAGCCAGAGTAACTAGGCAAAGAAGAAGAAGGGGGTTGGGGGAGGAAGATGAAGAAGAGGAGGAGGAAGTGGAAGATGAAGAAGGGGGAGGAGGAAGATGAAGATGAAAATGGAGAAGACGAAGAAGACGAAGAAGACGAAGAAGACGAAGAAGACGAAGACGAAGACGAAGAAGAAGAAGAAGAAGAAGAAGAAGAAGAAGAAGAAGAAGAAAGGAGGGAGGGAGGGAGGAAGGAAAGGTATCCAGACAGGAGGGGAAAATAAGAAGAAGAAGGTAAAATCATCTGTGTTCACAGTCAACATGATCTTATATGTAGAAACATTAAAGATTCTACACACACACAAACTGTTAGAACTAATAAACAAATTCAGAAAACTTATAGGATACAAAACCAACACTCATAAAGGGTGCGTTTCTAAACAATAGCAACAAACAATCTAAAAAGAAAATTAAGAAAATTCCATTTACAATAGCACCAAAAAGAATAAAATGTTTAGAAATAAACTTAACCAAGGAGGCAAAAGAAGTGTGCACTTAAAACTACAAAATATTGCTGAAAGAAATCAAAGACAGAAATAAATGGAAAGACATCCTACATTTATGGACTGGAAGATTTAATATTATCAAGATATCAAAACTACCAAAAAGCAATCTACAGATTCAATAACATTCCTATCAAAATCCCAATGACATTTTTGGAGAAATAGAAAAATCCATTCTAAAACTCACATAGAATCTCAAGGGACCCCAAATAGCCAAAACAATGTTAAAAAGAAAAAAAAAAGAAGTTGGAAGACTCACACTTGTTGATTTTAAAACTTACTATAAAGCCACAGCAATCAAAACAGTGTGGTACTGGCATAAATACGAACATATAGAATAAAGACCCAGAAATAAAACCTCACGTATATAGTCAAATGATTTTCAACAGAGGTGCCAAGACTACTTAATGGAGAAAGGTCAGTCTTTCAACAAATGGTGCTGAGAAAGCTGGATATCTATATGCAAAAGAATGAAGGTGAACCCTTATCTTACATCATATGCAAAGATTAACTCAGACTGGATTAAAGACCTAAACATAAGAGCTGAAACAAAAAAACTTAGAAGGCGATATAGAAAAAAGCTCATGACATTGGATTTGGCAATGATTTCTTGGCTAAGACACTAAAAACAGACAACAATAAAAAATAGATAAATTGGATTTCATTAAAATTAAAAACTTTTGTGAATCAAAGGACACAATCAGGAGAGTGAAAAGGTAACTCACCAAAAGAAAGAAAATATTTGCCAATCATATATCTTATATCCAGAATATATAAAGAACTCCTACAACTCAACAACAACAAACAAACAACCTGATCTAAAAAGAGGCAAAACACTTGAAAAGACATTTACCCAAAAATGATATACAACTGGCCAACGAGCACATGTAAAGATGCTGAACATCACTAGCCATTTGGGAAATACAAATATAAACCACAAGAAGATACTACTTCATACTTAAAAGGATGACAATTAAGAAGGAAGGGAGGGAAGGAAGGAAAAAAGAAAGAAAAAATAAGTGTTAGTGAGGATGTGAAAAATTGGAACCCTCGTTCATTGCTGGTGGGAATGCAAAGTGCAGCCACTTTGTAAAACAGTTATGGCGGTCCCTCACAAAGGTAAACACAAACTATACTACCATATGATTCAGCAATTCTACTTCCAGTTATATATTCAAAAGAATTTAAACCAGGGACTCAAACAGATACTTGTACGCCAATACTTATAGCAGCATTATTCACAGTAGCTAACACAGGGAGACACTCCAAGCGTCCATCAACAGATGATGGATAAACAAAATGTAGCATATACACACAATGGAATGTTTTTAAGCCTTGAAAGTGAAGAAGTTCTGGTACATGCTACGACACAAATGAACCTTGAAAACATTATGCTAAGTGAAATGAGCCAGACACAAAAGGACAGATATTACATGATTCCACTTTTATGAGTTACCCAACAATAGGCAAATCATAAAAAGAGAAAGTAGAAAAAAGTTTTCCAAGGACGGTGGGCAGAGTGGAATGGGGAGTTATTACTTGATGTATACAGAGTTTCTCTCTTGGCTAATGAAAGAGTTCTGGAAACGGTTAGTGGTAACGGTTGCAAAACAATTTGAATGTACTTAATGTCACTGAATTGTGTACTTAAAAATGGTTAAAATGGTAATTACTGTCATATGCATTTCATCACAATAAAAAAAATTTTAACTATATTGAAGTTGAAACGTATTTTCATAGTCCTCCCAAACCACCCATTAAGTGTCATTTAATTTTCTTCCCTTTATTTGACCAAAATTTATAGAATACTAACCAATTGTCAGCTCTCTCATATAGTAGATCCTCAGCTTTCAAAGATACACAAAAAAATAGTCTCTTGTCATAAAGGACTTTATAATCTGCCCGGAAAAGCATGGAAGTAAAATTAACAGACAAAGCCATGTGGTAACTTCCATGATATTGGTAAGTATATGGAATTTAAGAAGCACAAAGGTAGAAGCATTTAGCTCAAGCAGGAAATAACTGAAAACATCCTTTCCAAAGGATATATGGCAACATATATGAGTTAGCCAGGGGAAAGGGGAAAAGAGTTTCTCGGGCAAGAGAAACGGTATGTAAAAAGACACAGAAAGAGAATATGAGCAGATTCGGAAAATCTGATAACATATGAAATTGGTGATGGTTGGGTAAAGAGAGGAAGAAGAATAGGAGAGCTGGACAAGTTTCAGAAAACGGATATCTTACATCATATGGGAGTTTCTACTTTATCCTAAGGGCAATGAGTAGCCATTGTATATGATTTTAGAAAGAGCGATCATGTGATCAGCTAGGTCTTTAAATGGCCCTCCCTGGCTACCCTGTGGAGAATCGACAGAAGAGGGGATCAACTCCCCAGTCATATAAGTGAGAACTGGTGAAGGGCCTGAACTAAGGTGCTGGTAATGGCCATGGAGACTAGCACACAGAGGTAATAAATGTTCACAATAATGACCCAGGAGACTAGTTACTGGTTAGGTATGAGTGATGGGAAGACTCAGGTTTCTACCTTAGAAAATTTGGTAAATGGTAGTAAAATTCATTAAAATGAGAAACTCAGGGGAAGAAATAGGTCTAGGGTAAGACAGGTCATTTTTATTTGGGAATGTTTCATTCGAAGTGATTGAGGGACAGAAACAGATGGCTATTTAGTTACGGAGTTCAGGAAAAATGCTTGATGTACAGAGATAGACTGATGATCCCACTAAACAGAAAGGAGAATTTGCCTTCAATTAAAGGAATTGATGTCTAAATGTAGAATCCTATGGTAGAAGTAAGTATACTCCTTCCAACACAGGGTAATTTAAGGAAAGGAGCAGCCCCTCTACACATCAAAATCAAACCATATGAGCAGTTGCCTTCTCAACCTTGCATGTAATAAGGCTCATGAGAATAAACCAATTATTGATAAACCTGGAAGCTTTCCAAACTGGTTTTCATTTTGAAGTAAGAGGGACTTCTAATATATAACTTGCCTAGGGCAAATCAAATCCTAAATCTCTTTTTATATTTGAGATCAATCCTTTGGGAATTTTGTCATGAACCAGAAAAGAGTAAATAACAAAGAAAAATAAAATAAAATAAAATAAAATAAAATAAAAAGTTAGTGTACTCTATTTTTTTATGGGTATTCATCAATTTTTCTCATTTCTGTTCTTTCCTTCCACTGCTGACAGAAATTCTTCTTCTTGGGGCACCTGGGTGGCACAGCAGTTAAGCGTCTGCCTTCAGCTCAGGGCGTGATCCCGACGTCGGATCGAGCCCCACATCAGGCTCTTCCGCTACGAGCCTGCTTCTTCCTCTCCCACTCACCCTGCTTGTGTTCCCTCTCTCACTGGCTGTCTCTATCTCTGTCGAATAGATAAATAAAATCTTTAAAAAAAAATTCTTCTTCTTAGCAAATGCATTTTATCTCTAGAAGAATTCTTAAAAGTGGAAGAAGGCAATGAAATAAACACTGACACATGCTACAACATGAATGAACTGTGAAAACATGCTAAGTGTCAGGCACAGAAGAGTACATATTGTATTGTTCCATTTATACTAAATGTCCAGAACAGGCAAATCCACAGAGACAGAACAGTTATTGGTGGCCAGGCTTTGTGGGTGGGGAAAATAAACGGTGAGGGTACAGGGTTTCCTTTGGGGGTGATTAAAAGTGTTTTATAATTGGTTGTGGTGAAAAAATGCACAAATCCATGAATATACTAAAACACTTGTACACTTTAAATGGGTGAATTAGATCTTCAATACAACTGTTATTTAAAAAAGTGGAAGAGGGAAACAGAAGACTGGGTCTGGTAAACTGCAACAATCGGAAAACGGTCAGAGTTCCTGAGTTGCAGATAGAAGAAGGAGACCAAAAGCCAAGGAATGCAGGTGGCCTCTGGAAGGTGGAAAAGGCAAGGAGATGATTTCCCCCTTGAGCTTAAAGAAAGGGACAGCCCTATACCTTGACTTTAGCTAGTAAGATCTGTGTCAAGGCCCATAGAACTAAAAGACAATCCATTTTGTTGTTTGAAACCACTAAATTTGTGTAATTGCTGTTATGGCGGTCATCAATTGTGACTGAGAGTAGGAAAGAAGGTACTGGGGGTTTGACAGAAGAGATGTTAGGAAACAGTCACCTAGGAGAATAAAAGAATGAATTGATGAACAAAATGTAGTATAATTACAAGCCTGCATTAGGAAAACACTTAAGGAAATTGGGAACACCTTTTCCCCCCATCCAGATGTCTACTGTGGGAATTCTATTTTTGTATTACCCACCACTGAGCAATATTTCATTGATCCAAAGATGACCATCTGTTACAGGATTGGTAAATCATTATCTTATGCTCCTCACCATAAATGACTTCTAGACTGGGTTATTAACAAACCACTGTCCCCCAAAATGAAAGCAACAGGCAGTTAACTAAAGTCTTCAAGAAGTACTGACCAGGGACACCTAGGTGGCTCAGTCGGTTAAGCATCTGACTTGGGCTTAGGTCATGATCCCAATGTACCGGGACCCAGTGCCACACCAGGTTCCTTGCTCAGCAGGGAGCCTGCTTCTCCCTCTGCCTGCTTTGCCTGCCACTCCCCTTGCTTGTGCTCACTCTCTCTATGACAAATAAATAAATAAAATCTTTTAAAAAGTTAAAAAAAACAAAAGAGGAAGTACTGACCAGGGGCGCCTGGGTGGCTCAGTCGGTTAAGTGGCTGCCTTTGGCTCAGGTCATGATCTCTGGGCCCTGGGATGGAGCCCCGTGTCAGCCTCCCTCACTCCCTCCTCAGCGGTGAGTCTGCTTCTCCCTCTGCGCCTCCCCCTCTGCTTCTACTGCCTTGCTCGCCCTCTCTCTCAAATAAATAAAATCTTTTTTTTTTATAAAAAGACGTACTAACCAAATAACCCTCAATCCGTGCACAGTAAGCTGTTAGTTATTGCTTAACCCTTAAGTCAAATGGCAGCCCAAATATATTCACCAACAGAGAGTTCACCACTCAAAGGGTCCGGTTTTCTCCAGAAGAATCGCCCCAAGTTCTTTCTCAGGGATGGCCCTGTGGGATATGAACATGGAAAATAAACATGGAAAATTCTCCCAGCAGACAGAAGCTGGGGCCCACATACCGAACTTACTCCATCATTAAGGCGGTGAGTTCACGAATGAATGCCTGTGAAATCTGCTGGTCCTATGACCTACCTTACCTCATCCAGCAAGATATAAGATCTGTACCAGCGACCACTCTACGTTGCTTTCTCTTTTCTTCTTTCTAAAGGTTTTTAAGTTATGGAAATCCTGTTTGTCTTTCATCACTGTATATTTGTTGTACTCTAGAATAACATATGCATGCGTAAATCATGGGAATTCAAGTGAGCTTGAGAGAAAGCAGCATCGGCTCAGTTCACCCAGCAGGGGACGGCTCAGAATAAGCGGAAGATGGAGGACACACATGTGTCAGTTCCTCAGCAGGTCCCCGTTTCGGGCCTCTCACGGTGTGGCCACCTAGCAGTCTGAGTGCAAGGCTCGAGTCCCTAAATAGAAACCAACAACTTCCTCTGGTGCTCAGTAGAAGAATGAGCAATCTGTTCCAACACAGGAGGAAAAAAAAATCCACTGCGTTGGACTTAATTGAAAGACAGCATGTCAGCCTCCAATATGGCTCAAAAATACAACACATTTTGTTTTATGGAGGTTTAAAAGATCTTCAAAGGTAATTTTTAACTATATATGATTTTTAAATTTGTAATATGCATTCGTTGTTATTATTAAGAATTTTTGGGGCACCTGACTGGCTCAGTCAGAAGAGTATGTGACTCTTGATCTCAGGGTCATGAGTTCGAGCCCCATGTTGGGGGCACAGGTTACTTAGAATACATAAATAAATAAAAACTTATAAAAATAATTTTCAATTGTGCTATAGAAAATAAGAAAAACAAAAAAGAAGGAGGCTAGATGAAACTGTGTGCAGAGGCAAATGGCACATGGGGTTATATTAGAGGGATACAAAAGTAAGTAGAGCCTACATGTTCTGAACTAGAAAGTGAAGGAAGAACCAAGATGTACCAAATATTCACAATTCACCAAATATACACGAGGTACATCAAGCATTCAACATTTATGAGGACTTAAATCAGCCATCCATAGATGATACCATTCTGGCCCCACTTGTACTCTGCTTTAGAAATGGAAATCAACTCCACAGCTACTCACCAGGCTCGTTGATGAAACACAGCTATTGATTAGGTACTGACTTACCTCTGCAATCTTTCTAATCAGTGTCTAACAGACAATTGAGCATGTTGGCTCCACACAGCCTCGGTCTGTTGGACCCCTTGCTCAAACTCAATTCTGATCCTCATTACCTCACCAAAGGTGAGGAAAGCTGACACAGGAGGGGAAAAAAGGCATATGAACACTGTATAACCAAGATTCAGGTAGTATGGTTCTTCCACCCCACCTGAACCTTATCCAAAGCATATTAATCTACCTTACCACTTTCCCTTTACTTCTCGCTACCCGTGCCCCAAGAGAATTTCTCACATGGCAGGAGTGGACTTTAGAACCTTTGCAAAGGTTGTGACTCTACTGTCTTGAGGGTCATTAAGTTTGTCATTTAGCCCATAGATGGCAAAACTGTGTACAACCATATCCAGACTTGATTCTGTTGATTCTGGGAATCAGACGTAGCAGCTGGTCGTGTCTTTGAATGGTTTCTCATTGAGGAGGCAAGCTATCTATTGTTCCGTTTGATGCAACTGCATTATGTTGGACAAGGGGATTGATGAAATCGGATATATGGGAAGAAGTACGTGTGTAATCTCTGAGACTGCCTGCCTGGCATGCCCCATTCTCCTGGGAACTGCTCCTCGGCATCCACATATCTGGCATGAAAGCTACAAGTTCTTAGAGTGCCCATTGCCTTGATTTAGGTTGATGGGTTTAGGGATAAGTATCTGATCTGAGCTAAACCAATAAGCCCCTTCACTGGTTTTTTGTTTTTTTTTTTTTTGAAATTAGGTTTCAAAAAAATTGAGGTCAATTCCTCTCCAATGTAGACATTTGTGTGGTGGTTTCCTACAGATTGTAGCATATCAGGATTTTAACCTGAATCTAGGGTTCTAGAGCCAGATGTTTCAGATTTGAATCCTGACTCTGACATTTACTATCTGTGTGAGCTTGGGCAAATGGTTTAACCTCTCTTCTGCTTCCTTATCTGTCAAGTAGAGATAATTATAATGTCCACTTCATATGGTTGTGGCAAATATTAGGAGAACTTAGAACAGTACTTTGCACTCAGTAAACATTAGGTATATTCAGTTTTTACAAATAGAGACAAAGTATTTTATTTTTCCCAAGTCTGACTTTAATTCAACGTTATTAAATTCAACCTTTATTGTTTGTGCACATACTGTATTCTAAGCATTAAGTTACGCTTAGGGGAAAAATATGGTGCCCAAAGAGACATGGTCCTTGCCTTCATGGAACTTACAGTTCAGTGGGGGAGGCAAATATTAAAGAAGTAATCACATAAATACAGACTATGAGATGTGCCATAACGGATAAGCAGAAGGTGATATGAGAGGTTATAATGGGTGTATCAGCCTAAACTTCCTTAAGAAAACAATGTGGGAGTTAGTACAGAAAGAGGAAGTTGGAGAAAGTTTTCCAGGTAGAGGGGTCATGTGCAAAGGTCCTGAAATACGAAAGACCTTGAAGATTTAGAAAATTAAAACAGGTCAATGTGGCTTGGAATAGTAAGAAAAGGAGAAGGGAAGAGGTATAAAATGAGGTTGGAGAAATAGGCAAGGACCAGATTATTCAGGACCTTGTAAGAGGAGTAGGATAAGATTTAAGATTTTAGAGGTGAGGTTAAGGATTTTTGATCAGGATGTTAGTAGTTGAAACTGAGAGAAGTAGACAGGGTTAAGAGATATTTAGTAAAAGGGAAAAAGGCAAGTATTTATCCTGCTCTCTTATATAAACTAAATCACTAAGTAATCAAATAATTGAAGAGGGGTGGCTTCCTTCTGCAGAAACATTGCAGCTAATACATGAAGAGTGATGGGATTATATCACCATTTAAAACTCCTAACGAGGGGCACCTGGGTGGCTCAGTTGTTAAGCATCTGCCTTCAGCTCAGGTCATGATCCCGGGGTCCTGGGGTCGAGCCCCACATTGGGTTCCCTGCTCAGCGGGAAAGCTTGCTTCTTCCTCTCCCTCTGCCCCTGCTTGTGTTCCCTATTCTCACTGTCTCTCTCTCTGTCAAATAAATAAATAAAATCTTTAAAAAAATAAATAAAACTCCTAATGAATGAATCGCTCCAGGCATAACTCAACAGCAGGTACCAAAAAAAGAGATTAAATTAGAAAAAGAGAAATAAGCACACATTGTATGTCTCCTAAAGGAAAAACATACCACCACCTATGAATATACCTTGCCAAAAAAATTAAACTTGAATCTGAGAAAACATCTAGAACTTACTACCAATTTACAAAAAATACAGAGGACAAGGGAACATGTTAAAATACACCATGGGGATGCAACTGACAAAATTCAGATTGTGGCCAAAACTACAGGACAAACAACCTAGTTCCTTAGTTAAAAATATAGTATTACTGAGAAAACAGAGACAAAAATACAGAGGATTTAAAAGACATACCAACCAAAATCAGTATAGTTCCCACTCTGAAGCAAATTGTAAATCTATAAATACAGAAGCATTTATGAGTCTATTGGAAATGTAAATATTTTATATTACAAAATCATTGCTATTTTTTTATTATGATAATAGCATTGTGTCATTTTTAAAGACTATCTCTTTTAGAGATATAGAATAAAATATTTTCATAGAAAATCATATGGGATATCTGCAATATGCTTCAAAATAATATGGGGAGGGGAAAAAATGGGGATATGGATGAGGCAGTATTGGTCATTGGTTGGATGTGGTGGCTTGGGTGATAGTTACATACTTATATATTTTTTATATTTTTTTAACTCTTCTCCTATGTTTTATATGTGTGAAATTCTCCATGGTAAAAAAAATTTTTTTTTTAATTTGGAAAGCAAAATTGACATAAATTAATAATAAATTGGATATTTGGTAAGGATGAGTATGATGGAGGTGTCAGGGATGATGGGGGGTTTCTGATTTTTGAGTCTAGATCTGAAGTGGTACCCTTAAGTGCCTTAGAAAACAATGAGCAAGAACTGTGTTTACAAAAGGCCACCAATCTATTTTGGACATATTGACTCTGAGTTGTCTCTGAAATAACCAAGCAAAGTAGAAGTTAGATAGGCAGATTGGGAACTGGGTAGAAAGATCTGGGCTAGTGGTATACATTTAAGAATCAGTAGTTCAGAGTTTATGTGAGTGGATGGGATTGCCTGGGCATGGGTTCCCAGACTTGTACATAGATCCAAAATACCAAACACAGATCACTGGGCCCTAACCCCAGAGCTTCTGATTCATACGTCTAGGTGTGATTTAAGAATTTGCATTTCTAACAATTTGACAGGTGATGCTGATGCTGTATGTAGGCCTGAGTACCACATTTTGAGAACCACTGTCCTAGGAAGATAGTTCTCAGCCTTGGACACACACTGAGGATATCAGTGAAGACAAGGAAGAGAGTGCTTCAAGTTGGAAAGAGTGCTCAGCAAGACCAAATGCTGCTCCAACCAGTAAAATGATGGTGAAAAATACCTTTTGGATTAGCAATAGCAAAATAACTGGTGACTTTAAGAAGATATTAGCGGATGAAAGGGAAAATCAAATTAGAGGGGTTGAGAATAAAGAAGGTTCAAAAATGAAGAACACTTGAGTGTAGATAATAGTTTTGAGACATTTGGCTGTGAATCATGTGAAAGGGAAAAAATAGTATGGTATCTGGTGGAAAGGTGGGACTGAGAGCAGACAAAGATTAAGATTAAATTACTGAGATTAAATCACTACCCACTTCCTTGAATTAAAAAAAAATTAAAACACGAATTCCCCTTTTGAAGATGAGTCGTATTTCAATAGTTGCATCTTAAAGACCTGAAGGATCTCGAAAAATCAAAAGGGTGAACACTGATCTCAGGTATTCTAGCATCTTGTGGAGGAATGGGGATGTTTATTGAAGCAGAAGCTTTCCCCTGACATCACAGGTCTTGGGAAGCTGCTGTTCTACTAGCTGATGAAATTGGCCTTCACATTTAATTATTTCATTATTGATTCATTTGTCCATTAAATGTGTATCAAATACCTATTATGTGCTAGACACCGTGCTAGGCTCTGGGATTAGTGTTGAACAAGAGTCTTACAGTGGTAATTAGAAGAGTGTTAGAGAACAGGGTGCTCTAGGAATATACACATGGGGTCTGATGTAATCTAGGGAACCAGGGGAGGTGGCCTTGAATGAGTGAGTGGTAGTCAAGAAGAGATCTGAATTCCATTTATATGGAATGTCCAAAATCGGGAAATCTGTAGAGCCACAAAATAGACTAGTGGTTGCCTAGGGTTAGTTGAGTTGTGGGAGAAAGGGGAGTTATTGCTAATAAGTAGGAGTCTCTTTTTGGGGTAAGGAGAATGTTCAAAAACTGATTGTGGTGATGGTTCTACAGCTCTGTGAATATACTAAAACCCACTGATTTATACACTTTAAGTGGGTGAATTGTATGGCATGTGAATTACATCTCAGTAAAGTTCATATATAAATGAGATCTGAATACTGAGGGGAATTAGCTAAGGAATAAAGTATTTCTACACAGAGGGAAGAATGTGCGCATTGGCGGAAAGAGTATGGCATCTTAGGAGATGTCAAGAATTCTGTGACTGGCATGTTCCTTGACAGAGTATAATGACAGAGGAAGCTGAAGATCTTGAAGGAACCCAGATTGCATAGTGTTGTAAAAGCCATGCTGAAGGTTTGGGACTTTATCCTAAGAACAATAGGAAGCCAATTGTTGTACAATATGATCACTATGCATTATCACTCTGGCTACCATGTAGAGAATGAAGGGAAGAGTGTATGTGGGAACCAGAACAGTGATAGAATTATCCAGGCATGAACTATTGGTATCTTAAGATAAGGATGGTGGCAAGAGGATGGACACATTCAAGACTTGTTGACAGATTAGAATTGAGATGTAATAGAGTGACGTAGCTGAGATGACGTGCTCAACTGAGTGGGCAGTGAAATAGAAACAGGAGAAGAGGTACAAATTTTGGCATGGAGGGGCAAGATTTGTTTTTTTTAATGTAGTTGGGATGATCTAATAAGACAGCAAGGATGATTTGTGCAGTAATGAGCTCTCCTCCACAGGGATTTTTCAAGTCAGACTAGAGATCTTTCTGTTAAGTAGAAAGCACTTTTGCTCTAAAAGAAGTATGGACTCAACAACTAAATTTCCATTCAGTTCTAAGGGCCTACTACAAGCAACTGCCATTTGTGCCGGAATCGGGTCCCCAAAACACCTCGTGGCTGAAATGAGCCATTTGCTGGAAACTGAATTCCTCAGAACTGGTTAATAATTACAGTTCCTGCGGAGGTCTCCATTTGTTTGTTCCACCTGTGTGGAGGATTCTGGTTTCACAAAATCCTGCAGCAGTATTATTTAACCCAGAGTCAAAGAAAGGCCTACTTACTCCACCAACCCAAAGGCAAGTCTCTTCTCGCCCAGGAAGAAAAAGGTGGGAGGCTGCAGTAGCCACAGAAACTGACCCTGCCCAAAGCAAAAACACGGAGAGGGCTCCTACTCTCTGTATTTTTTCCTTCACACCCTCTCCAAGTATCCAGCGCTGTGCCCTTAGGGCCCAACAGCCAGCCATTTGTTGGTTAACTGATCCTCCTGGCCTGGGGTGAAGGTGGAGTGAGAGGATGATGGAGTTTTTAAGTGTAAAATTTAAAAGCACAACCGGGAAGGGAAAGGAGAGGTGAGAATAAGCAATAACAAGGCAAGACTTTTGTGTGTGTGTCTAATCTCTGAAAGAGCTGCTCCCTGGGTCCCTTAAATAACAGTAAAGACTTACCTAATGTCTTTTCTTAACTGTCTTACCAAATGCCCTAAAAGAGGTAGATGGGATTTGTTTGACTACTTTATTCCCACCCTGATTCTTCTCCAGTTGTTACCTGGTGCTCACAGTCTAACACACACCAAACCAGGGGTTCAAGTCCCTGCTCCTTCCGGAGCCTCGCTTTGCCGCCACCGTACCTCTCCTAAGCGTTCCGCCTTCCTCTTCTTCCCCTTCTGTAAATCTCGGCACAAACTTTTTGGGCCTAATTCGATCTTTCTGACTCTCCCCATCTCTGAAATGGGAATAAAAATAGTCATGGTGGGAATAACAGTAAAACCCATAGAGTGTAGTTGCCATGAGGATTAAACATATTTTACATACTTGAGAATTTGCTGGAACTGCAAAGGACTATAAAATTAGACGTTGTTTTTATTGCCTTTGTTTCTAAAGTCGAGTTCAGTTGTTAGAATTAGGGTGCCAGGACGGTTGGCAGTTCGTCAAAGGGATTAGGGAAGGGGTTAATGTTAGACGTTGCCAAGGGTTTCAGAGAAAAAAATCCACTCCACTTGAAGCAGGACGTCAACTCACCTTGCACAAAAAGCCCTTTGGAGAGAAGTCTCTCGGTTTAAAAGCTGGAGGCGTGGGAAAACAAAGTACTCAAAGCAGACAGCCCGAGAAGCTCTGGGCCTCCAGGCCCGCACCCCAGTCCGCCTCCACGCACCTGGGGCGGGCTTCCGCCTGCGGTGAGCGCCCCTCCCACTGCCGGGTCTCAGTCCTGCCAGGCCTGGGGAAAAGAAGGCTTGGGGTTCTGGGAGTTTTAACATTTTACGAGATTCTGCTGTTGACCAAGAACTCTAAAATCCCCCAAGCAGTACCGTTCGCGTCGGGGTGCCCCGCACACTCCCCCCGCCGTAAGGCCCATGAAAGTGGTGGTGTAATAAAATGAGATTCGAGGTGGTGGAAAGAATGGGTATATTTTTTTGGAACAGCTCTAGGTGCCTCTGTGTTGGGGGGATGAAGTAGATTTGGGTGTTGATTTCTCCAGTCATTTCAGAACCGCATTTCCTGCCAGATCGCTCGGGGCAATGCTAGAACAATCTTAGGGCATTGAAAGAATGCCAGTTGGAAAGGAGGTTCAGATCCGGGGATACCGGCCCCGGGCCGGTTGTCTACAAAGAAAGCGACCGCGTCCCTCACGTGTTTGGCCACACATCTTCTCAGGCCTCAGTTTCCCAGTGTGAAAAATGGGCGGACTACTGGCTCACCTCCCTCACCGAGAGAAAGGGGCTGGGTGTTCCGGTTTCGGCCCCGCTAACAGAAACCACTCGAGAAACGAGGAGTTTCTTTCGTTTTCAGTTCAAAGAAAAAAAAATGCAGTAAGAGTGAACCATGCCCAGAAATGCTGTTAGTGTAAGCGGGGAGTTGGCTGAGAAGACGGCTAGAGGAAGGCCAAATTGGGCAGAACTTCTGCCTCATATGAATGTAAATCCGCACGTGTGCACATACACAAACGCGCACAGACGGTGTCAAAACCCACGGGTGTGTGAGGAGACCCAACCACCCACAGTTTCAAGTCCCAAGGACCGGGAGCGGCCTCTCCTGCGCTTGCGCATTAACCGCGTTTTCCCCACCCCCACCCCGCTGGCGCCCCGCCCCCGAGCGCATTCTGCCCCGCCCACTTCCCCTCCCCTTCCCCAGCCCGGCCGCCCTCGCAGAGCATTGTGGGACACAAACAAAGTGCCCCCAAACAGGCTGGAGTGAGCGGAGCGGCAACGGCCGCGGCGCCGGCCCGCACGCGCGCGGCGGCGGCTCCCTCCCAACCTCCCCCTCCCCTCCCCTCACTCCCCTTCCCCTTCCCCACCCCGCCCCAGCGAGAAAACGCGAGCCGTCGCCGCGCTCCCCAAACCGCCGCCTGCCCTCGGCCAACCGCCCCCAACGGCCGCCCGCGCGCGGCTCCCCGGGCCCCCTCGCTCCTCCCCTCAGGCCCCTCCGAGCGCCGCGGGTGCTTCCCTCCCGCCGCTTTGCACTCTCCCACCTCGCAAGCACGCTGCTCGTTGTGCCGCCATGCCCCAGCCACAGGCTGTCCACGGGCCTAGGCGCGGCGGCCCGAGATAGGGTCCCCTCAGCCTCCCGGGGGAGGAGAGAGGCAGCGAGCCGCGCGCTCCGCCCCCTCCCCCCGGGCTGTCGCCGCCGCCGCCGCCGCCGCCACCTCGCCGCCTCAGCCTGGCGGGGAGGAGGAGGAGGAGGAGGAGCACCAGGCCTCCGGGCCCCGGCACCGCCGCCCTCAGGTAATGGGGAGGGGAGGGCGTGCGGGCCGCCTGGCCTCAGCGGGGGCAATGACCAGCCAGTCCTCGCCGCCAGTGCCCTCGGGATGAGCCCGCCGAGGGGCTGACACCACGCGTCCCCCATCTGGGCGCTGGACGGAAGGAAAGCCTGGTCTTGTCACCCCATCCGCTCCGGGAGACACCCCATAGGGTCCCCTCAATGGCATTTAATCCATCAGGGAGGAGACTAGCCTTGGGTCCCCCAGTTTGGAGAAATCACCCCGATCGTCCAGGGTGCTCCCCATCATTTGCATGCCAATTTGCCCAACACCCTAACCCAACGGAGGCAGAGGTGTTACCTCTTCTCACCTGGTCGAGCCCGAGACCTGTCTCCCCCCACCCCCCCGCTGCTTTTTCTCTGGTACTGGAAAGAAAAGGATGGCACTCTTAAAAAATAATAACAAACACCTCTTGTTCTTCCCTACCTGAGGATCACTCTGCATCTAGTCATTTTCTGCTGGCCTAGCCAGAAAAAGGGGTTACCTGCAAGTGAAATGACAAGTACATTAGAACTGATGAAAGGAAATCGCATCCTCGTGAGTTCTATGAATCTTTAACCAGAATTTAGAATAACGACTAGTAATTGTGTACTTTATTGGAACTTATAGAAATGAAAACAAAAACTTAAGTATTTTCAACATATAAGTAGATTATATCTGTTGAGGTCAGGAAAAAATTCTCTTCCACTTATTTTCTTACAGGTTTTTTCAGATACAGACTAATACCATAAGCACACTAAACAATTTGATAGGGTGGCAAATAGTTTGGCTAGGTAAAATTTTTGTGATTTCCTTTTGCCTAGGCTTTCAGTTAGAATTATTGAATTAAAAAAGTATTATATAAATCTTCATTTCTCTCATTACTTCACATTGCCAGTGGATTAATAATATTTAATTGTACCTAATGTAGTTTCCTTATCACGCAATGTGAAAATAATGAAAGGAATGTTTTCCTGTAGTCTTGTATTTTAGGATGATAATATTTCATTAATTATGGAAACCAGATTTATTTTGTGCAACACAGGCATTTTACCTATGTGATCTTATTAATTCCTCAGAACAACCTAATGACTTAGATACTATTACTTGAATTTTATATAGATGAGACAAATCACACAGCTAGAAGTGAAATTTGTACCCAGATATAATTCCCATATAGGTATATTTCTGCTTTGCCTCTCAGTATAGGAACACTTTTAACTTTATTATGAAAAATTTGTCTTATGAAATTGAGAAATAGTGAATACTCTATTGTGTATATTCAGTGAGTAACATTTATTGTTGCTCCCTCACTTCTCCCTTTTAGCTTCTCCGTGTGTGTGTAACCATTTGAAAGTAAGTTGCAAACATCACGACCCTCAACTATTTCAATATGCATTTCCTAAAAATAAAGGACATTCTCCTACTTATCCCCAACATCATTATCAACACCTTTCTAAATTAACAATCCGTATGCAAATTTCTTCTTTATTCTAAAATCTCCTTGAGAAATTTTTCCCCTTCTGTATTCAGTCAAGATTAACATATTGCATTTAATGATTATGCCTTTAGTCCCCCTTTAAAAAGAATAATACCCATCTCCTTTTTTTCTGACACTTAATTGACCAAACCAGTTGTCTTATAGAATGCTCCCACGTTCTAGACTTGTCTATTTCCTCATAGTGGCATTTAATTTATTACCCTAGCCCTTTGAATTTTCTGTTACTGGAAGTTAGATCTAAAGAAAAACTTGATTAGCTTGAGGTAAAACTTTCTTTGGCAAGAATATTTAATAGGTGATACTGTGTACTTCATACTGCTTCATAAACGGTATATAATGTCAGATTGCTACACTGTTAGTAATGCCAAATGACCACTGAAGTGGTGACTACTGTTTTAAGGGTGTGGTTTGCTTTTTGTGATTTGTATATAATCTTGGGATACTTTGACACCAAGCAAATACCGTGTTTCTGGCTACCTTTTGCTTAGTGATTTTAACACTCCTTGGTGACTCTTGATTAAATTAGTTTTACTGGGGCGCCTGGGTGGCACAGCGGTTAAGCGTCTGCCTTGGGCTCAGGGCGTGATATCGGCGATCTGGGATCGAGCCCCACATCAGGCTCTTCTGCTATGAGCCTGCTTCTTCCTCTCCCACTCCCCCTGCTTGTGTTCCCTCTCTCGCTGGCTGTCTCTATCTCTGTCGAATAAATAAAATCTTTAAAAAAAAAATAAAATAAATTAGTTTTACTGGAGATTAAAATGTAAAAAAGATTTCCTTCATTAGTTAGGGGTGAACTAAAGTTCCTCCTAAAAATGCAGAGTAAATGCTTAATTTCTTCCCTTTGATTATCAATATTCAGAGAAAGGATTGGAGAAATAGTTACCCCAGTGGTGGCAAATGAGATTTTTTCTTGTTCTTTTTTTTTCTTTTCTTTTGGCAGGATACAGTATGGACTCGTGGGTTTTAATGTATTTATTCATTTTTTTGTAACCGTTACAGTCATTTTTCTTTTTGATCAAATTGTCCCAGATTTGGATAGTAGGAACCCTTTCAACCTGGCTCCTGTGTCTTTTCTTTTTTAACACTCCTGCTTGCCATTGGAGCATACTTGGAGTGCTTTCTGGCACAAGGTACCCTAGGCTTACCTTGTTACTTTCTTTGCTCTAGATCTGGAATGGGCCGTTTATCTAAGAAGTCTTGGTTCTTTTTGATGAGAAATGATATATAGAAACCAAAATCAGAATGTTGACATAGTCACTGCTGCTGGAGTGTTACTGCTTCGAGGCCCTTTCAGAGGAAAGAACTAAAAAATGGTTTTTTGCTTGTTTGTTGAATCATAAGTTCATGGTGATATATCCAGTTCAAATTTAACATAGCAGATTTTTCCTTAACTTCTTTGATATTTTGTTTGCCTCTTAAATGAAAATCTTGGTGCCTAATAACATTAACATACTTACATTATCTTACTGTATATACACACAGTCGTTTCAAAATCACCGTAACAATATTCTACTATCAATAAACTTCCAGTAAAGTTTAAGAGTTCTTTGCATTTATTTTGTCCTTAGAATATATTATATAAAGGGTGTATAATCAGAGTATTTATGGTGTTCAGAAGTCGCTTGAAATACTTTTCTGTTTAGTTAAGCTACCAATTTGATATAGTTCATTGGTTTTATTTATTATTTTTGGATTTTCTTTATTTTTGAATATGTCAATATGGTTCAATACATGGTTCAAAAGACAAAATTATTTTTAAAAGTATGGTTAAAGAAGCCTCACCCAAATTAATTTTTAAGATGAAGTATACCCTTTAGTATCTAATATATTCTCGTATGTCTTAACTGCAGAAGGCTTAACAGTACGTTACTTCCTTGAAATGATGTAGAAGTAATTTTAAATTTTGCAATTAGATTCTGATTCCTCTGGCAAAGAGAAAGCATTAAGACTAATCCTTCAAGGTGAGCAGAAAAAGTAGATTTCAAGCTTTCTTCTGCAAGCTTTACTTGAAAATCAAGTCTTTAAAGAGGTATATAGATGGTGGAAGTTTTATGAATCCATCTACTTGTATGCCACAGACAAAACTGACATACATATGCTGTCTGCAGATATAAAAGGCATTTGGACATGTGATCAGTGGCAACAGCACGTTTTGTTTGGATTGGGCAAAATTTGATAGAAATTGTAATTATGTGTTCAGATGAGGGTTTTGGAGGGAGCAGCAGTTGTCCAAAGTGGGCAGAGCACAATTAGTTTATCTCAGTCACCTATCACCCAGGTGCTGTAAAAAGCAAAAGATGCACCCAGTGTGTTTTCCTCAGTGATAGTGTACACAGTGTATACTATCACTGTTTTTGATAACAGGGTGAACATACATTTCCTTCAGGGAGTGGAGTGAGGAGATGGAGAATGCCTGTGTTTTGGACCCATTATTCTGTCTTTAATCTCCATAAAATAGATTTCCTAATATTATTACGACACATAAAGTAAGGGGGAAAATCCCACAAACAATTGCATAGGTATGTGTAACCACATAACAGATAGAACGAACTGTGGTAGAATGAATGGGAAAATACACTAACAATAATTGCTAACATTTGTTGTACCCTTTCAAAAAGCTAGCATTGTACTAAACATTGCCTACAGCATCTCATTTAAATTTCGCATTAACTCTTTGATATCGTTGCTAATATCTTATTTTGCTAGTAAGGAAACTGATAATCCAGCTTTCAAACTCAAGTCTGTCTTCAGAATTAGCATTTTACTACTTTGGTACACCTCATACCTTGAATTAAAGGAAGTACATGACTGATATTTGTCCTGTAGCAACACTGAAGAGTATATGCCAAGAGCCCCAAGTGTTTGTCACATCTATTACACATCCTTAGTATATCAGACTTTGCTTCAGAAACTGCATTTAGATACCATTTTAATGGGCATTTAAATAAGTAGAGCATCAGGGCGCCTGGGTGGCTCATTTGGTAGAGTGTCAGGCTCTCGATTTCACCTCAGGTCATGATCTTGGGGTCATGGGATTGAGCTCCACTTCAGGCTCTGTACTTGGCAGAGAAACTGCTTGGGATTCTCTCTCTCCCTCTCTCCCCCACCCGCCCCCCACATAGTCTCTCAATAAATGGATAAATCTTTACATAAATAAATAAACACCAAAAATCAAGATGGATTGGTGGATGGATAGATACGTGATAAAACAAGTATAATAACATTAACAATAGAATCTAGGTATGGTTATGCGGGTATTCACCTATAAAATTTCTTAAATTTTGCTCCATCTGAAATTTTTCATAATAAAATGTCAGAGGGAGTGATTAACAATATATTGTTATTATAAAACATTATTGATAGCTGTATAAAAACCATGCTATATCCTCTATGCCTATAATGATTCTCTTAAATTTTTATTAAGTCTTCCTAGCCCTGCAAAGGATAAAAATTGTCACTGAAAATTGTCAAGAGTCTGGTAAAGGGGTTTACTTCATTAGTTAGGGGGGCCCCTAATTAATTAGGCTCCTTCCAGCTATAATTTTTAATATCTTTATAAATATTGCATATATCAAATATATATATATATACTTCCCCCCCCCCTTGTGGTGGTCTGGTATTTTGTAGACTGCTATTGAGCATACTTTTCACATAAGCTTTATAGGGTGTTTTTACTTTAAAATGCTTCACATTGACAACCGAAAACAGTTTTCTATGTACCTAAGAATGACTGGGGGAAATTTATCCCCTGGTAAACTGAAAGCCACATTCGTTTTCTTTGTTCTTTAGATTAGAAATGTGTCGCCCTGTTTTAGGCAATGAGCTGGAAATCTCTAGATTCTTAGTCACAGGATCTAAAATAGTGATTGTGTACATTAGGTTTATATTATACTCCTGCTTGAAAGGCATATTGACTTATTACATTAATTTCTTCGCTAACATTGTTAGTGTCAAGGGTGACCTTAGCACATTTTTACATAACTGATGCTGGAGTAAATCACTTGACATGTATCATCATGGTATTTCATATTGATAACTCTGTCTTAGACTAGTGAAAGTTGATGGATGAAACTTATTAATGTCTCACTCTTGGAGAACAATATCATCCTTGTTTCCACACTGAATGTTCTTGTATTTTAGTGATTTTTTGGTATAGCTTTAAAAACTTAAAAATATTTTATAACTAATCAGTTTGTAATTTCGGTATTCTGTATTGCTGTCCTACAGCTATGAAAATACATGTATTTCTACATGTTGAGGGAATTTGCTATTCATTTGATTTCGATTGTTTTTGATGTATTCAGCATAACTACAGGTATCTTGGGGTAGCATATAACCAAGACCATGAATCTCTGGAATCAGGATTTTGTGGAACTTCTACCCTTCTGACTTCTGAAACAACTTTAGATAATTCCTATTTAAATGATTTCCTCTTAATTCAGATCTTAAACTAAGTGTCTGATCCTCACCTACTCTTAGCAAGCAAAAGCAAGCATATTTAGTACTAGTCTTTATTAAATATTGTATTTGTGCTCTTTCGTAAAATTGAGAAATCTTTGGTCTAAAAAAAATATATTAGAGTTTTGAGGACTCAGACATACTTGCTTTGCTTCCATTTCATTTTTCTCTTTTACTGGTGTTGTTTATTGGGGTGTGTTGTATATTTTCTTCCACTTTTATCTTCTTCTCCTTTTTACATTTTGACTACCTCTATTTTCCCCCTTTTTGTGTGTGTGTGTCTCTTTGCTTCTTTCCTTTCTGTTTTGGATTTTCCAACACTGCTCATTTCCTTTTTTGTGACTTTCTTTTACTTTATGAGCACAGTTGCTTTTATTTTTGATGCCTTTTACATGCTTTGTGAAACTACAAACCATACCTGTATGAGAATTATTTCTATTTACAGGAATCATTGCCTTTCTTTGTTTTTTATTGTTTCTTCCTCATTTCTTTCTACTTCCTTCAACTAGGTTTACTTAGCTTTACTTTGAGAGCCAGTACAGCATAGTGTTAAGAGCACAGACTGGGGTTCAGATCTTGACTCTTAAACTTACTGGTTGTGTGGTCTTAGGCCAGTTCCCTTCACTTCTTTGTGCTTCGTTTTCCTTACTGGTAAAATGAAGATAACAAGTGATACCTATCCCAAGATTGTGTGAAAATTAAATTATTTAATATGTAAAAAGTACTTAGAACAATGTTTGGTATGTATTGAGTACTATATAAGTATTAAGTAATGATTATTCTTTTTAAAAAAGTAGTTCAAAGCCATTGATTATTTTTTGGCAGTTTATTGAGATAAAACTCAAAAGCCATAGATTATTGCCATTACAAATTTGTGGTCTCCCAATTTTATTTGGGTCTTCAGTGCCTCCTAGCCATCCTTCTGGGGTTTTTTTCTCCACACATTTCTCATGTTTCATTTTCCTCAAAATTGTACTTTATCTCCTCTCTTCTCAGCAGTCTACCTCTACCTGTAGTTTCAAAGAGAAATAACATAAAAGCCAAAGCTATCAGACAAGAACTCTCACTACTTGTCACCACCCACCTATAAACTTAACTGTAACTGCACCCATCCTTTTCTCTTTTTTCCTATCGCTGGGTTTCCTTCTGTTTAAGGCTAAATTTTTTACTCATGCACTGAATCCAGTTTCTCCCTATTCAGGGACCTGTGCTGTCTATTGCTGTTTCCTCTGTCTTTAACTTTTCCTTCTTCTCCGAGTCTTTTCCAACCACTGTCAAAACATTTTCTCTTTATTTTACTATAATAAAAACAATATATCTGGGGGAAAAACATTCTCTAGTTTCTCCCATTCTATAAAAATACCAGTATCCTCCCTTGAGCCCTTATTTCCCTCCAGCTAACTCCCTTGCTCTATCTTTAGAAACAGACTTCTTCAGATTGAATTGTCTCTACTTACAGTTTTCACTTCCTCATTTCTGTACACTCTTTATCTTTGTCTATTGCAGTCTTACTCTACTATGTGCTATTATAAGGTCATCAGTAATTCCTTGTGGCTAAGTCGAATAGACTGCTTTATATCTTATTTGACCTATCAGCAGCATTTGACACTGACAACCACTCCTTGAAATACTCTGCACTCTTGGTTTCTGGAGCATTCTTCCATCTTGGTCCTTCTGAATATCTTTTTTCCAGATTTTCTTTTTGCTACCTCCCACCCTCTTTTTTCTCCTCTTGTTTTCCTTGATCATTCTAGCTAAAAGTTTATCAGTTTTGCATTCTAGCTAAATATTCTCTTTAAAGGACCGTTTTGGCTTCAATTTGTTCTGTGGTCTGTTTCCTATTCACTTTATGTCTGTGCTTTTTATTTCCTTCTATTTATTTTGAGTTTGCCTTGCTCTATTTCTGACTTCTTAAAGTAGAAGCCTAGGCCATTGATTTTTTTTTAATTATAATGAAATACATCTTTATTTTTTATTTTTATTTTTTTAAAGATTTTATTTATTTGACAGAGAGGGAGACAGCCAGCGAGAGAGGGAACACAAGCAGGGGGAGTGGGAGAGGAAGAAGCAGGCTCCCAGCGGAGGAGCCTGATGTGGGGCTCGATCCCAGAACCCCAGGATCACACCCTGAGCCAAAGGCAGACGCTTAACGACTGAGCCACCCAGGCGCCCCTGAAATACACCTTTAAAAACTTACTACCTTAACTATTTTTAAGTGTCCATTTCAGTGGCATAAAATACATTCACAGTTATGCAGGCATACTACCATTCATCTCTGGAACTCTCTTCATCTTGCAAAACTGTAACTCTTTACCCATTAAACAATAACTCCCCATTCTCTTCCCAGGTCCCTGGCAGCCACCCTTCTACTTTGTTTTCTATGAATTTGACTACTCTAGAAACCTCATATTGTAACTAGACAATGTCCTTTTGTGACTGGTTTATTTCATTTAGCATAGTTGTCCTCAGGATTTATGCATATCATAGTGCATATCAGAATTTCCTTCATTTTTAAGGCTAAATAATATTCCATTGTATGTGTATACCACATTTTGTTTATCTTCTGTTGATGGACACTTGGAGTATCTCTACCTTTTGGCTATTGTGAATAATGGTCATATGGATATTTGTGTACAAATATAAGTTCATGTGTCTGCTTTCAATTCTCTGGGGCATATACCCAGAGGTAGAATTGCTGGATCATACGATACTGTATTTTTTAAGTTTTTGAGGAACCTCCATGCTGTTTTCCACAGTGGCTACACTTAATATTCCCACCAACAGTGCACAAGGATTTGTTTCTTCCACATCCTCACCAACACTTGCTATTTTTTGTGTGTTTTGTTGTTTTTTGTTTTATTTAATAAGAGCCATCCTGATGGGTAGGAGATGGTAGGTATGCGGTTATAGGCCATTGATTCTTAGACGTTTTTTTCTAATATGTGTTTTGAAAACTATAAATTTTACCCTAAGCACTGCTTTAGCAACATCCCACAAATGTTAGTAATGTATTTTAATTATTACTTAGTTAAAAATACTTTCCAGGGGCGTCTGGGTGGCTCAGTCGTTAAGTGTCTGCCTTCAGCTCAGGTCATGATCCCAGGGTCCTGGGATGGAGCCCCGCATCAGGCTCCCTGCTCAGCAGGAAGCCTGCTTCTCCCTCTCTCACTCCTCCTGCTGGTGTTCCCTCTCTCGCTGTGTCTCTCTCTGTCAAATAAATAAAAATCTAAAACAAACAAACCTTTCCAGTTTCCTTTGTTGATTCCTTCATCCAACATGTGGATTATTTCAATATTTTATTTCCAAATATTTGGGGGTTTCTTGATAACTCATGGATTTCTAATTGTGTGTGTGTGTGGTGAGAGAACATTTTCTGTGTGCATTCATTCCTTTAAAATTTGTCAAGATTTGTCTTAATGGCCCAACATATCTGTCTTGATGAGCATACTGTGTTGCACTTGAAAAGAATGTGTATTATGCACTGTAAATATCAGGTCAAGGTGGTTGATGGTATTATTCAGATCTTTTGTCTTTAGTGACTTTGGGATGGGGGCTAGTTCTATCATTTATTGAGAGCCATATTAAAAGTTCCAAGTATGGGGCGCCTGGGTGGCTCAGTCGTTAAGCATCTGCCTTTGGCTCAGGGCATGATCCCAGAGTCCTGGGATCGAGCCCCACATCAGGCTCCTCCCCTGGGAGCCTGCTTCTTCCTCTTCCACTCCCCCTGCTTGTGTTCCCTCTCTCACAGGCTGTCTCTCTCTGTCAAATAAAATCTTAAAAAAAAAAAAAAAGTTCCAAGTATTATTGTGTGTCATCTTTCTCCTTAATTCTGTCAGTGTTTACTGCTTGTATTTTAAAGCATTGTTATTAGGTGCACACACATTTCTTATTATTATACACTTCTGTATCTCTGGTAATATTTTTGTCTTGAAGTCTGTCTGATATTAAAAATAGGGAACTCCAGCCTGCCTATCTTTATTGCTTGCTGCATGGTATATCTTCTAACATACCTGTGTCCTCTTACTTATTTCTTAAAAAGAGCATACAGTTGGACTTGCTTTTTTTTTTTTTTAAAGATTTTATTTATTTATGTGACAGAGAGACAGCCAGCGAGAGAGGGAACACAGCAGGGGAGTGGGAGAGGAAGAAGCAGGCTCCCAGCAGAGGAGCCCGATGTGGGACTCGATCCCGGAACGCCGAGATCACGCCCTGAGCCGAAGGCAGACGCTTAACGACTGCGCTACCCAGGCGCCCCTGGGCTTGCTTTTTTATTCCTGTTCTGCCTTTTTGTTGAAATGTTGAGTCCATTAAAATTTGGTGTAGTTAAATCAAGTCCAAAATCAAATTGTTGGCAGGGTTGGTTCCTTCTGAGGGAAGGAACCTAAGAGGGAAGGATCCATTCTATGCCATTGTCTTTGCTTCTGTTAGTGCTATGGCTAGTGGCAGTAGGTCTCCAGTCTTCACTTGGTGGTTCTCCCTGTGTGTCTGTCTTCTAATATCCCCTTTATGTAAGGACATCGTAATTACCTCATTTTTTTTAAGAGAGTTTATTTATTTGACGGAGAGAGAGAACGAGCTGGGGAGAGGGGCAGAGAGAGGGAGAGGGAGAAGCTGAGTCCGCTGCAGGGCTCTATCCCAGGACCCAGGATCAACACCTGAGCTAAAGGCAGACGCTTAACCTACCTACTGAGCCACCCGGGCACCTCCCTAATTACCTCATTTTAACTTGATTGCCTTGTAAAGAGCCTGTTTCCAAATAAGGAAGCATTTTCAGGTACTGGGAGTTAATACTTCAACGTATTGGGGAAGGGGGAGACACAGTTCAATTCATAATTAGACACGTTAAAGTTGGCAGCAGTGCAAAGGCCTGTTGGGTAAAGCCACTGTAGTTGTGTACAAATTCTAAAGGAAACATATTGGAACTCTTGAGTACTTGATGTGAGCACTTAAAAACTCTTCAGGAAAGAAAAAAAACTCTTTAAATGCTAATTGGCTAAAACTGACTTGAATTTAACTTGCTCATGTAAGGATCCAAAAGAGTGAATATCTGTCCTTTCTTTAAGCATGCTTTCTAGTAATAATGAATTGATATTAACAGCTGATATTCCTTATGTACTGTGATTGAATCCTTCTGAATGGCAACATGATGGGATAGGGAGAAAAGACTAGGAATTTGAATCAAATTGAACAGAGTCAAATAGACCTCTGTTCAAATCCTGATTTTATTATTTATTTATGGGACTAAGGGCAAGTTAATTTAACCTTTGATTTCCTCATTTATAACTGGATTTTAAAAACCCCTTTCTCAGAATTATGAGCCCAGAGTGAGATAAAGACACCTGGTGAATCACTCAAAAAATATTAACTTATCTTCCCTTAATGTAGAAATTAACAATCAGCATGACTCTGGCTACCAGCAATGAGAGGAAATTCTAATAGTTCAGTTACTGGTTTAACTGATTTATTAAATCCAGGTAAATTTCAGTCTCTTTCTTAAACTCTAAACTAGAAAGAACTTCTTTATGTAGTGAAATGATTATAATCTTTGATTAAAAAATGGCTAGTTATAAAAGTTAAATGATTTTTTTTATAGCTCAGATACAGCAATCCATTTGAAATTCTTCCTGAAAACTTAATAAACACTTAAGGAAGACCCGTGGGAAATAAACTATCATCAAATTAAAGATCACATATACTTTTATTAGTGTTCAGAGAAAGTAAAAGCATGTTCTCAAATATGAGTACTCTTGTGAATCTATTCTAAAAAGTGTACTTCCTTTCATAGAAAAATACAAGTATTTGTTTTTGCTTTAAAACAAAATTTAAAATTGTGGTACTATAATATTTGTAAAGAAAAATTGATTCTAAATAATAGTGAAAAACATTTTAACTTAGTAACTTTCTAGAGAGAGAAGTAATTGAGTTATAATTTTCACTAGTTCACTTATATACATTTTCTATGTAGTTTTAGCGTGAATTTTTTTTTTTTAAAGATTTTATTTATTTATTGGACAGAGAGAGACACAGCAAGAGAGGGAACACCAGCAGGGGGAGTGGGAGAGGGAGAAGCAGGCCTCCCGCTGAGTAGGGAGCCTAATGCCAGGCTCCATCCCAGGACTCTGGGATCATGACCTGAGCCGAAGGCAGACGTTTTAACGACTGAGCCACCCAGGTGCCCCTAGCGTGAAATTTTTATTTTGAGTTATGGCTCTTCTGTTTTTTTTGTTTTATGGCTCTTCTGTTCTTAAACCAGTTATAGTAACAGGTTTTCTATAAAATATTTGCATGTTGTATATGTTAAACTCTTTACTTCATATATTTTTTCTAAGTTTTATTGTTCATCATTTGCAATTATACTTTTATTAATAATGTAATTCAATATAAAAGAGTATGCTTATTCCAGAAATAAGCACCATAAACCACAAACATTTATTCAGCATTTTTTAAATGTCCTCTGTGTGTTAGGCAGAATACACACAGATTGCACATAGCCCAGCCTCATAAGTAGCATGTAGACCTATAAGACCACAAGATCTGTAAACAGTTGATTGCCTATTATACATAAACTACTGAGGTAGAGCAGTGGTCCTTTTATGGCCATAGAGGGATGCCCAGTGAGAATCACTGCACTTAAAATAACTGGTGTTACTAGTAAGAATATAATAGGGAAATGGTGTAGAAGCAGAAATGATTAAGAACCTGCATGTGTATCCAAATGGAGACTTTACATAAATGTTCACAGCAGCTTTATTTGTAATAGTCTCAAACTGGAAATAACTCAAAAGTCTATCAACAGTAAAATGATAAACAGATTCTGGTACATCTATACAATAGAATAGTACTCAGCAATAAAAAGGAATAAAAATTCTTGAGCCCAACAACATGGATGAATCTCAAAATAATTATATCCAGTAAAAGAACCCAGATAAGTAAGAAAGTCTGTATTGTATAATTCTGTTATATAAAATTCTAGAAAATGCAGCTAATCTAAAATGAAAAGCAAATCATTAGTTGCTAGAGAGGGATAGGAGGGAGAAATTGCAAAAAGACACAAAAAATTCTAGGGGTCACAAATTTTCCTTATCTTGATTGTGATAATGATGTATATGTCAAAACTGATCGAATTGTACACTTTATATGCAATTTATTGTACATCAGTTATATCTCAAGTACTTATAAAATGAGTTAAAGAACACAGGTATGATTGATTTCATAAATATATTGGAATTGTCCCTGGAGAGACAGGGAATAAGCCCTGGTAAACCTAAATTGGTATTATATCAAATGCCAAAGTAGGGGTCAAGACAGAAAATACTGTAGGAGTTAGGTGAAGGGAAAGGTAGCATTCATTAATATAAAGTAAGGACAGGATTTAATTAAAGTCAGAGTTCCTGATTTGGAGCCCCTGTTAGGCTTCTTATTTTCTCTGATATTATTTTTCTTCATCTTTAAAGGTTTTTCCTCATCTGTTTCACAAGGTTTTTAAGATCCAAAGAAAACATGTTTGAAAACATATTGTAATCCAAAAAGTACCATACAAATGAAAGGTATTGCTGACATCTAAGGTAGAAGGAAGAACAAGTATAGTATTTGACCTGTTGAGAGTGATAAGGTGGGGATTCTAAGAAGGGACCAGAGGTAGGGGAAGTGGAAATGTGTATGTTATATTTGGAGAAAAATCAAAATCAGTTTGGAGCAAAGAGTTGATGTTGGAGAGTAGAGAGGGAAAGACAGCAGCCTAAAGCATCTAAAAAATGTAGTAGAGTGGAGAGAATACGAGACAGAAAGATTAGCATCAGGATATAAAATATTACTTACTAGCCCTATGACTTTGGATAAGTCATTTATTCTCTCTGCTTCAGTTTCCTCATCAACATAATGGGAGGAGGATAATCCACCTGATCTCAAGGATTTTATATATTGAAATCAATATCACATGTATATAAAAGTGCTGAAAAGAACAAAGTGTACTGTTCAGGAGTTGTTTCCTGTGTGTGATAAGGCATGAGGTAGTAAGTGCTGGACTCAGATGATTATAGAGAATATTTGAATAATGGTGAAGAATTAATTCAGGATTGGTGAGACTAAAGGCAAGGAGACCAGGATATTTAAGTAGTCTAAAGCAGTGGTTAATGGAGAAAGGAAAAGATGGATATGAGGTAGGTCTTAGAGACCAAGGCTGTTAGGAAGAAAAGAGAAAGAAGTTGTTTTTGTTTTCTGTGGCTGTTGTGTAGTAAATATCATGAGCTGGATGGCTTAAAACAACAAACGCATTCTCTCACGGTTTGGAGGTCAGAAGTCTAAAGTCGGTATCGTTGCCTTGAAATCAAGGTGTTGGCAGGTACCCACTCCTGAGTGGCTTGCGTATGGCTCTAGGGGAGAGTCCATTCCTTGTCTCTTCCAGCTTCTCGTGGCCACAGGCATTGTATAGTTTGTGGCCACATCACTCTGATTGCTGCTCCATCTTCGCATCACCTTCTCTGATGTGGGTGTCAGATTTCCTTCACTTCTCTTTTGTAAGGATGCTAATGTTTGTATTTAGGGCCCACCTGGATATTCCGGCCAGTCTCCCCATTTCAAGATACTTAATCATACCTGCAAAATCTTTGTCATAAAAGTAACATTTGCAAACTCCAGGGATTAGGACATAGACAAATTGGGGGGCAGTGACCTTTTTAAGTCTATTGTAGAAGTCATAGATGACTGCCAGGTTTTTTGCTTTTTGGATCAGTGGTATCATTCACCACAGAACTTCAAGAGGAAGAGTGCATAGGTGAGGAATGATGATGAATTCAGTTGGACCTGTTGAAGTACCTATGGTATATCTGTATGTGGATATTCATTTTGTGTTTCAGAAAACCTTGAATCCCATGTCTTAAACATTAAAGACATGTATTATTTCACATAAAAACAAAACAAGGAATCCTGGAGTAAGGTAGCTCCAGTTGGTTATTCAGCAATTCAGTGACATCATCAAGAACCCAAGTTCTCAACTTTTTGCTTTGCCATCCATTGGCTGTCTCCTTATGGTTCCAAGATGGCCCCCATAATTCTAGGCTTGTGTCCTTGTTTTTTGTGGTATATTTGATTGTTTTAATCAGCTAGGAAACCTAACTTTAACCCCCAGGACTCCCAGCGGGTTCTATTCCTCTTAGCCAGGTAAACCTTTTTCTTGACTTTTACCTAAATGCAGCTATAACATCTACATTGCAGATTTGTTGAAGCAGGTCCTCCCGATCCTCCCCTCCACACACACATGACATAGGGCACTCCTCTATGATTATCTTAAGTGACCGTGGATTTTGCTTTTGATGTGCATATTTGAAGATAAGGAAGCATCTTTTTGTGTCTGGGTCAGAAGTTTAAGCAGCCCATTCACTGCTTAGCCTTTAAGTTCTAGTTGGCACACTTCTAACCATCTCTTGACTTAACGTTAAACATTAAAGTAGTGGTTAATGTGGTGTGGGGACTCTCCTGGCAATCCCCAGAACCTTTTAGAGGGTTTACAAGGTCAAAACAATTTTATAACAGTATTAAGATATTATTGTCATTTTCATTCTTATTCTCACAGTATGCAGTGGAGTTTTCAGAAGCTACTTGAAATGTGAGATCACAACAGAGTGAATGCAGATGCAGAAATAAGAATTCAGCTTATAAGCCAGACTTTAAGATACTTACAAAAGCAGTGCCACTCTTTTCTTTTTTTGGTCTGAGAAATGTAGTTTTTAGAAAAACATGTGTCAGCATTTAATGGGCTTATTTCTAAATATCAGTAATTATTTTTTACATATTTAACTTCTGATTTATAATATGATAACCATGAAAAAAAAGCTATTTGGCATTCTCTGTAGATTTTAAGAGTCTAAAGGGGGTCCTGACACTAAAGAGTTTGAAACCTTGCCCTCCAGTGTTGATGCTACTTTAACCACTTACTCAAAAGTTTTTCCATTTCTCCAGTCATATTTTTTTTGTCACTTGCTGAGTATTATCAATTAATCACATGGATATAGCAACTTCCTATGTTGTAGGATTTGTCGTGGGTATTTCAGAATCATTCATACTGTTCAGTGATTTATCCCGTTCTTGGGGCAGCATGCTTTCTCGTGGCATTTTATTTCCACAATAATGACATGCCTCTGTTTATAATTTTTTTAAAGATTTTTTTTTTTTTAAGTAACCTCTACACCCAGTGTGGGGCTCAAACTTACAGCCCCAAGAATCAAGAGTCACATGCTCTACCAACTGAGCCAGCCAGGTGCCCCACATACTTCTTTTTATTAATATACCTTCAGCATTCTTCTGCTTTTTGTGCTTATTGACCATGCTGGATTTAATAGTATCCACAACCACCTCAAAATTAAGCACTGAGAGAGCAAAGACTTAAATGGCCACACAAGACCATTTTTTATCATCTTTTGGAAGCAGGCATAGTTAACACTCTTGCTCTGGAGTATGACTTTGATTTATCAATAAATGTTCCTAAGTAGAAAGTATCTGTAATTTTCTAAGTTTGCCTATGAAGGAACAATAGCTGAGAGAAGATTTCCAGGTTTTGACAGGAGGTGAGTAGATGAATCAAAAATGAGTACTAGATTTTAAGCTCTGGGTGACTAGGCAATTGGAAGTATCCATCATTAACAAAATTAGAAATTTTGCAGTGGGATATCAGTTGAGAATTTAAGTTCAGTTTTAAATGGTAAATTTGAAACAGGGCAGACACATTCAGAGGGAATTGTCTAGCACTCTAACTGGTCATTAGAGGCCCAGAATTGAGGTTCAGGAAGGATGATGGAGTTAGAGATTAAGGTTAGTTCAGCCAGAGTTGATAGAGCCGGAGATCATCAATAAGGATAGGTTGTCTGTTACTCAGTTCTGTACATATGGTAATAATACTGTGTGCTAGGCATTGGGTGCTTTCCATATTCTTATTTAATCTCATTTAACCATGATTAAGGTCTAGATCTGTCTGAACTACAAAGCTTCCTAGTATACATTCTGTCTCCAGGCAACATTAACATATTAATTGGTAACAATTAAATATAGTGAAATAAATAAAGTTTAATTATATATGAGGTGGAGAAATTTGTTTAATTATATATGAGGTGGAGAAATTTGTTACTGGGTTTGGGCAATGTGAAAAACTATAATTCTTTTAATTAATTAATGCATTGTACTGTGTCAAATGACGCAACATAGATCCTTATAGCAGTCTTCTGTAGTTCAAAGAGACAGGGGTACTAAGAGTATTTATGACATATCTAGAATTAAAAACCTCAGTAGAAATTGAGTTAGCGGGACGCCTGGGTGACTCAGTCAGTTAAGTGTCTGCTTTCAGCTCAGGTCATGATCCCGGGGTCCTGGGATCAAGTCCCACATCAGGCTCTGCTCAGCAGGGAGTCGTCTTCTCTCTCTCACTCTTCCTCTGTGCTCCCCCCCCAGATAAATAAATAAAATCTTTAAAAAAATATATTTTAAAAAAAAAAGTTAGAATGTGAGATATATATGTATGTGTGTGTGTGTGTGTATATATATATGCATATATATATATATATGTTGGTTCATGAGGAAGATTTGAGCTAGTAAGTTGATTAAAAAATTCAAATTAGTGTTTTTAAAAGGCTTTATTGTGGATTTTTATATTTATAGATTGAAAGTTGTAACTATAGACATTATCCTGAGACATTCAGATCATCAGAGGAGGCTAATTTCACAGTTACTTTTTCTCTTTAGGTTGTTTTACGGCAAATACTACAACTAAGATTCAGCTTTCAAAATTCTGGCTCAGTAGCAATTTCTTTTTTTCAGACATCATTTTGTTATAGAATTTGTCTGACTGTGTATCAGTTGACAATTTAGAAAGGTATTTACTGCAATGAGTCTTAACTTTTTCCCACCCCAGTCTGGTTTTTTTTTTTTAGTTGTATAAAAGCAGTTTCTCACTTTCAGGGTAGTTGATTACTAATTTGAACAGATCAAATATGAGTTCTAGAAGTAGTAAGATAAAAGTTTCATTCTATTAACAATTGTTCTTACACTGTTATTCTTACACTATTAATCAAATCAATGGAAAGTGTACTTGTCATAATTTAGTAGTACTGGCTCCCAGTCCTGTTTTTAAATGTGATTTTTGTACAAAGCAGTGGATTCCCAAGAATCAAGTAATCTGGGCTGTACTCCCATCTTCCATTAAGTTATTGACTTGGTTAATCTTTCTGGACGTTCTTTTAAAAAGAACAGTATCTGGCACCTGATAAATGTTTTGAACTAAAAAACCTCTTAAACTACAAATAATCTAATATCCCTTTCATCTTCAAAGTTCAAATTCCTTCATTATATTTCTGAGGGTTTTTTCTCAGTTGAGGGGAAAAAATTGCCTCATTTCAATCTATTCATCCATCTTTTATCTCTTTAGCTTCTAAGATAACATTCAGGCCACAAATAATAATATGTTATTATAGATATTATATATTATAGTATATATATGTGTTATATATTGTAGATATTATAGTATAAGAGAATATGTCTATAGTGTAGTATCAGTCACAGAGTCAAACCTCTGTCTGGCATATGGTTCCTCTGTTGACAATATAGTAGTCTCTATATCAAAACACAGTATTTCTCTATAGTCTGTCTACAAAGACTGGTAATCTCTAGAGTTGCTGTAGGAAGTCCTGTTCTTGACCAGCTGTAGTCAGGGTACTCAAAGGAGCAGATCTTACCGGAGGTTTTGTGATTGTTATCTCTGTCAGTTGGGAGTTAAACCTAGAGCTTAAGGAATGGGGCTTCCATGGCTTAACTGCCCCACCCAATGTAAAGAACTTTTACTGAGGTATAATACCATTAATAGTTGTGACAATTATGAATTACCAGTTTGTGATTATTATAGTTCAATTTTATTTTATACATGAACATATTTTTAATGAGAGGGATGAGTGAACAGTATGAGCTGTACATCCATACTGCCTATAAGCAAGAATGATACAATGAAAAAATTTGCTGTAACATAACATACAGTATAATTCTGTAAGTTTTATCTACATATGTGCTTGCCTTTTAAATATCTGTGGAGAGAGTCAGAAAAAAAAGTCAAGATTTCTTAGTGTCAGAGCTTAATTTTTATAAGTGAGATTAACATACTCATTTTCTTTGTATAAAAATGAAATTTTTAAAATGTATTTAAATAGATGAACTTATTTCTTACATACTTTGTAAAATCTGTTTGGGAATATCCTCCCAAATTAAGTCTGTGATGCTATTTGCCTTTGTTCCCTGCAGCTCTTTTTGAGTGTCATCAAAATCTGGCCTTGCCACAGAAGTAGTTTTGGAAATACTTACGTGGTTGCACAGCAGCATATATGTGAGGATTCCATTTATATGTGGATTTACTTAATGCCACTGAACTGTACACTTAAAAATGGTTAGGGCAAATTTTGTTTTATATATATTTTATACCCAATATTTTTTAAAAGTCTGGTATTGCCCCTGGAGGTATATCACACATATGAACATTTGTCATGTGTGTCACAGTTACATAAGTTAATTAAAATACGATAATTGCCAACTTGGAAAAAGAAGTATGAACAGTTTAAAGCATTAGCTACCCTTACTCAAGATGATACAGTGAAATACCAGAACTTCATGGTTGTGATAACTTCCACCAAATGATTTAAGTATTAGAAGGCTGTAGAATTTGTTGACCTCCAAGATTCCTCTCTACCTGGAGATTGTTTGAATTTGGTACTAAACATTGGTTTCTTTAGTTAAATCAAGATTTAAAACCCATGGAAACAAACCAAATGTCCATCAACAGGTGAATAAACAAAACATATATACATACAATGGAATATTATACAACCTTTAAAAATGAGGTAGATTGACATATGCTACAACATGGGTGAACCTTAAAGACATTATCTTAAGCAAAGTAAGCCAGTCACATAAGGACAGATATTGGATGATTCCATTTATATGAGGTACCTAGAGTAGTCAGATTCATGGAGACAGAAAGTAGGAGGGTGGTTACCAGGAGCTGGATAGAGAATGAGGAGTTATTGTTTAATGAATACTGACTTACAGTATGGGATGATGAAAAAGTTCTAGAGATGGGTAGTGATGATAGTTGCACAACAGCATAAGTGGACTTGCTACCACTGAGCTGTATGCTTAAAAATGGTTAAAAAGTAAATTTTATGTGTATTTTGCCACAATAGAAAGAAACCTCAACTTACTGCCGTAAATTAAATAACTTAGATGATGTAGGCATTCTAGTTTATAATAAGAGTTCTAGAAAACTTTCTAAATAAAGTAATATGGGCATATTACCAATACAGTAAAAACTGCTTTTTGATATACAGGTACTACTTGAAATGTGGCAGGCAAATGAGTTTGTATTTAATTTTATTTGATTAACTCATATTAATCATTTGATTAATTCATTTGAATTCATTGAATTCATTAATTCAAATAATTCATTTGATTAATTCATTAATTCATAATTCATAACTACTTTATAGAAGTATAGTTTTATATTTGTCATCCTTTTACTTTCAGTCTACCTATATCATTATATTTGAAGTGAGTTTCTTACGGATAGCATGTAGTTGACTCATTTTTTTTAATATCCACTCTGCCAGATCTGTGTGTTTTAATTGGTTTTGTTTGGACTATTTACATTCAGTGAAATTACTGGTAAGTTCAGACTTAACTCTGCCATCTTATTTTTTTGTTTGTTTGTTCCCTCTGTTCTTTGTTTCCCTGTTTTCTTTTTTCTCCCTTCCTGTGTATTACTTTTAGCTTTTTTGAGAATTCCACTTTGATCCAGTGTTTTGAGTATATCTCTTTGTATAGACTATTTTGAATTTGCCCTAGGAATTACATTATACATGAATAAATGTCTTACAGTGTACTGTTGTCAACATTTTACCAGTTGGAATGAAGTATAGAAAGCTTACCTGCTTTTAAAGTCTCTTTACCCTCCCGTTTATGGTTGTCTCAAGTATTTTCTATACATGCTTGGAGAACCACATCAAACAATGTTATAATTTTCAATTCAGTTATGTCAAACACAATGTAGAAAAGTCAGAGGAGGGTAAAGATTATTGCCTATATTTTTTTCTATCATTCTTCCTTCCATTTCAAGAACTATCTATACCCATTCTTTTTTAGTAGATCTGCTGGCAACAGATTTTCTAGTTTTCATTCATCTGCAAGTGTCGTGATTTCCCCTTTATTCCTGAAGGATCTTTTCACTGGATATAGAATTCTTGATTGGCAATTTCTTTGAATACTTACAAAGTGTTTTGTCACTTCCATCTGGGCTCCTGAGTTTTTATGAGAAATCCTCTGTTATTTGAATTGTTTTCCCCTTATAACAGTCATTTCTCTCTTGCTGCTTGTAAGATTTTCCTTTTGTCTTTAGTTTCCAACAGTTTGATTGTGATGTTATCTAGACATGGATCTTTGGATTTATCTTCTTTGGGTTTGTTGAGCTTCTCAAATCTCTAGGTGTAGGTTTTTTGCCAAATTTGGGAAGTTTTCAACCTCTTGTTGGGGGAGAGGAATAGTTTTTCAGCCCTACCGTCTCTCTCCTCTCCTCTCAGGACTCTGAGGATGTGAATGTTAGATCTTTTCTATAGTTCCTAGGCCCTGAGTTTCTCTTCATATTTTTAGTCTTTTTTTTCCTGTTATTCAAATTAAGTAATTTTTATTGTTTCCTCAAGTTTACTGATTCTTTCCCCTGCCCTCTCCATTCTCCTGTTCAACTATTCAACTCATCTCATGAGTTTTTCATTTTAGTTATATTTTGTAATGGCTTTAAAATTAGCATACCATACATGCTATTCACCCATTTTAAATGTATAATTCAGTGACTTTTTAATATATTCACTGATTTGTGCATCCATCACCACACTCAGTTTTAGAATATTTTCATTACTCCCAAACAACGTGAACCCTTTAGCTGTCACCCCAAATTTCCCCTACCCCACCCCCCAAGTCCTCGGCAACCACTGATCTACTTTCTGTCTGTAGGTTTTCCTATTAGATTTCCTGTTCCTTATTGCTAATATATCAAAATACAATTGATTTTTTAATGTTGACCTGTAATGGGTCACTTAGTTGTTCTAGGAGGCTTTTTTTTTTTACATTGGGTGTAGATAATCATGTCTGAATAGGAACAGTTTATTTTTTGCTTTCATACACACACACACACACATATATACACCTTTTGGTTCTTTTTCTTGCATTTACTCTGATCTTAGGGGGAAGTATCCAATCTTTATCTGGTAAGTATGTTATTACTTGTAGGTTTTTTTTTGTAATGCTCTCTACCAGGTTAGAAAAGTTGCCTTTTATTCGTAGTTTGTTAAAAGTTTATCATGAAGGGATACTGAGTTTTTTTCCAAACTTTTTCTGCATCAATCAAAATTATCATGTGGCATTTCTTCTTTAGACTGTGAATATGGTGGTTTGACTGATTCTTTTTAATGCTGAACCAGCCTTGTAATCCGAAAATAAACCCAACTTGATTTTGGTATTACTTTCTTTTTATTTTCGTATTGCTAGAATTGATTTGCTAATATTTTGGTAAGGGTTTACATCTGTGTTCACAAAGGATGTTGTTCTGGGGTTGGTTGGTTTGTTTTTACAGACTTTGGCTTTGGTATCCAACTAATGCTGTCCTTAAAAAATGAGAAGTGTTCTCTCCTTGACTCTCTGGAAGAGATTATATGATCAGCATTACTTCTTTAAATGTTTTGTAGAATTTTCTAGTGAAACCATCTGGGACTGAAGATTTCTTTAGAATGATTTTAATTATCAGTTCAATGTCTATAGCAGTTACAAGATTGTTCGGGTTATCTGTTTCATCTTGGTTGAATTTTGTGTGTAGTTATCTCAGGAATTGGTCCATTTTGTTTTTGTTATTGAATTTATGTGTACAGTTGTTCAAAGTAATCTCTTATTTTTTTTTATGTCTGTAGTGTATTAAAGGAAAAATCCAACAATCATTAATTTTGAAAAGATCCAGTTGGCTTTATTCAGCAATTCATGAATTGGGCAGCATCTATTATAGAGGTAGAATGGAACTCCAAAGAGTTGTACTAAGTGAGAGGGTTTTATGGACTAAAATATGTAGGAATAAGGAATTTATACTAGGCATTTGTTGATTGGTTAAAGCAGGGTTACTTTCCTTTTATGGAGCAAAAGAAAGTCTTGGAGGCAGATTGTGCTGAGCAGGCAGGTGCTGTTTGGTTAGCCTAGGCTTTACTTTTCTGGAAGAGCCAAGCACAGAAACTTACTTAAGTTCTAGTTTGCTAACATGGGGCTTAGCATAAGCCATTTTGGGGCTGGTCTGGACAATTGATATCCCTTCTTTTGTTTGTTCCCGATACCTGTAATATGTTTTATCTTTTGGGGGGGGGTCTGTCTTACCAGAACTTTATGAATTTTGTTGATCTTTATAAAGAACAAGTATTTGGGTTATTGATTTTTCTTTGTATTTTCAATTGTTTTTTTTTTTTAAGATTCTATTTATTTATTTGAGAGAGAGAGCACATGCACTGAGTGGGGTGGGGGGGAGCAGGGACAGCTGACTCCACGCTGAGCAGGATCCCACAACCCGAGCAGAAACCAAGAGCCAGAGGCTCCACCAACTAAGCTACCCAGTGCCGCAAACTATATTGATTTCTGCTCTATTAATTTCCTTCTACCTGCATTGTGTTTTTGTTTCGTTCTTTTCTAGATTTTCAAAGTAGAAGCTCTAGATTACTGGTTTGAGACTTTACTCATTTTATGATATAAGCTTTTAACAGTATGAATTTCCCTCTAAGGGGTTCTGTACCCAATTCCAATGTGGTGGATGGTAGAGGGGACCTACACCAACAAGCAATTCTCTGACACCAACTGGGTATCCTACAATTTAACTCCATTCTGACACTATCTACCCAGAAATAGTGTTACCCAGAAATAGTGTCATATCTCACTATAAGATTGCCTCTCTTCCCCACTCTCCAGTTTAGATGGCAGTCACAAGCCTACTGTATCACCTGTGCTTCTGACTAACCAGTTACAGATTGGAGGTTCCAAAAAACCCCTTTTGGGGTTTGATTAATTTGCTAGAGCAGCTCACAGAACTGAGAGAAACATTTTACTTACTAGATTACCAATTTATTATAAAAGGATATATAATTCAGGAACAGCCAGATGGAAAAGATGCATAGGACAAGATACAGGGAAAGGGTGCAGAGCTTCCGTGCCCTCTCCAAATGCACCACTTTCCCTAAATCTCCACATATTCAACAACCCAGAACCCCCAGAACCCTTCCTTTTGGAGTTCTGTGAAGGCTTAATAACATAAGCATGATAGATTCAGCCTCCAGCCCTTTTCCCTAGAGGTCAGAGGAGTAAGACTGAAAGTTCCATCGCTCTAATCAGATGGTTGGTTCTCCTTGCAACCAGTCCCATCCTTAGGTATGGTCTAAAAGTTAACTCATTAACATAACAAGACACACCTTTGCTGCTCTCATCACTTCAGAAATTCCAAGGTTATAGGGGCTCTGAACCAGAAACTGGGAAAAAGACCAGATATATATTTCTTAATATAAACCAGAGTATCACACTCTCTAAAGACTATTTTAGCTGCATCCCATTAATTCTTATATGTTCGATTTTTGTTCAGTTCAGAATGTTGTCTAACTTCCCTTAAGTCTTGCTCTTTTATCCATGGATTAGCTTATAGAAGTATGTTTAATATCAAGTGTTTGAGGATTTTTTTTTTTTTATCTTGTTAATTCCATTAGGATCAGAGAACATACTTGGGAAACAAAATGTACTCTGTTGTTATCAGGTAGAATGTTCTATAAATGTCAGTTTTATGCAGTTGGTTGATGGTGTTGTTCATTTCCATATCTTTGCCTATGTACTGTCTACTAGTTCCATTGATGGCTGAGGCAAGAATGTTAAAGTCTCCAGATAAAACTGAGGACTTGTCTATTTCCCTTTTCATTTCCCTCAGTTTTTGCTTTGTATATTTTGAACCTCTTTTTTAAGGTGTATATACACATTTAGAATTGCTTTACTCCTGAATGAATTGACCAACTACAGCTTTCTTTTGATTAGTGTTTGATTGGTGTATGTTTTATCCAGCTTTCTCCTTTTAACCCACCTAAAATATGCTTGAAATGAATTTCTTGTAGACGATATATATTTGGATAATTTTTTCTCTTTCTGTCTCTTTAATCCAATCTGACAGTTTCTTTTAATTGGTGTGTTTAGGCCATTTACAATAAGTGTAACAATGAGTGAGGTTGATAAGTTGGGCCGCCCTTCTTTCACCCATCCTCCACTTATGGAACCTCTGGTACAACTCACTGAGAATGCTGGGACCCCAGTCATCCTTGTCCCAGCTCATGAAGTGATGGTTCCATGCCAGAGAAGTCAAACCTAGAGGACCTCCAGTTACTATTCCCCCTCCACCAAGCACTCAGCTGCTAGAGCAGGGGTGTTGCTGGGAAAGGAGCTTGACTTTATCTCCATCCTCTGCTCCAGAGCTCTGTCTCAGAGACTTTGCCTGGAAGGAGAAGCAGACCATAAAACAAATAGCTCCTAATCTCTTCTCAAAACAACTGACTTCATTTGGAGCACAGAGTGTAGAAAACTTCAAAACTTACAGGTGCTCTCAAGAACAGTGGTAGTTGTATTGAAAGGCAGTTGGGAGAAGACTGTAAATCTAATGAGTATATAGCCTAGACTGTCTGCTGGCTAGTCTGCAGGAGTTGAACCAGAGAATAAGACTTCCTGTGGTCACAACAAGTATCAAACCAAGTATCTCAGAAACTGTTCCCTCGAAGGGGCCACAATTTTTTTGGATTAATTTATAGAGCAATTTATGTCCCAGGGCACTATTGAAAAACAATAGAGCAATTAGTGAAATTTAACATCTGAGTGTGGTAAGGGAGAGAGCCTTACTGATATCACTGTAAATCCAGGGTAACTGTAGACATACCCAAAGATGCACCTCCATGAGGAGTAACATCAAAGGCTTAACATTGTGGATATTGGGGTAGCAGAAGAGAGGTCACTTAAAATAATTTACCTAGTCACTAAGAAATAAGATATCAATCACAAATACCAGGAGGTAGAGTGAGGGAACAGTAACTGGAGTTGCTACAATATGTTATCGGATTTTTCCAGTTTCCAACAACAAAAAAAAATGATAAAGCATACAGAGAAACAAACGATGACCCAAACACTGGGGGAAAAGGAGGCAACACAAAAACTGCTTGTGATAGGGGCGCCTGGGTGGCTGAGTGGGTTAAGAGTCTGCCTTTGGCTCAAATCATGATCTCAGGCTCCTGGGATAGAGTCCTGAGTCCTAGTCCTGCTCCCTGCTCAGTGGGGAGTCTGCTTGTCCCTCGCCCTCTGCCCCCACCCCACCCCACCCCCTGCTCATGCTCACTTGCGTGTGTGCATGCTCTCTCTCAAATAAATAAATAAAATCTTAAAAGAAAAAAACTGCTTGTGACAGACACCAGATGTCAGATTTAACAGAAAAAGACTTCAAAGTAGCCATTTATAAGTGTATTCACAGAACTCATAGATTAAAGAAACCATGATTAAAGAAGTAATATATAGTGACAACTTTACATGAAATAGAGGATGCCAGTAGAAATTGTGAAAAAGAACCAAATAGAAATTCTGGGGGCCCCTGCGTGGCTCAGTTAAGTGGCTGCCTTTGGCTCAGGTCATGATCCCCGAGCCCTGCCTTGGGCTCCCCGCTCATCGGAGAGCCTGCTTCTCCCTTTCCCTCTGCCCCCGCCTTGTGCTGTCTCTCTCTCTCTCAAATAAAATCTTTTTTTTTAATACTATAAAAGGCAGAAATGAATAGAGTTACATATGAGTAATGTTTTTATATATCAGTGATATTAAGCTAGGAAAAATCTGAAGCTGATTTTCATGAGTTTAAGGCGTACCTGGGTGGCTCATGCTGTTAAGTGTCTGCCCTTGGCTCAGGTCATGATCCCAGAGTCCGGGGATTGAGCCGTGCATCAGGTTCCTTGCTCAGCAGGGAGTCTGTTTCTCCCTCTGCCCTTTACCCCACTTGCGCGCTCTCTCTCTTGGTCTCTCTGAAAAAAATAAAATCTTTTAAATAAAATAAAAATTATAAATACTATGAACAGTGAACCATCAAAAATGAAATTAAGAATATAGTTTCATTCACAGTAGCATCAAAAAGAATAAATACTTAGAAATTTAACAAAGGAAGTGTAAAACAACACTATAAAACATTTTGAAAGAAATTAAAGATGGTCTAAATAAATAGAAAAATACCCCATGTTCATGCATTGGAAGACTCAATGTTGTAAAGATCATGGTACTCCCCAAACTGATCTACAAATTGAGCACAATCCCTATCAAAATCCCAGCTGATTTTTTGTAGGAATTGACAACCTGATTCTAAAATTCATATTTTATAGTTGTAAGGAACCCAGAATAAGCAAAGAAATACTAAAAAAGAACAAATTCAGAGGACTCACCCTTCCTGATTTCAAACTGACTACAAAGCAGCAATGACCAAGGCATTGTACTGTCATAAGGATAGATGTAGAACAATGGAATAGAATTGAAAATCCAGATATAAACCCATACATCTTTGCTTAACTGATTTTCAACGAGGGTGCCAAGATCATTCAATGGAGAAGAGGAATCTTTTCAAAAATTGTGCTGCAACAACTAGAGAGCCACATATAAAAGAATGAGGTTAAACTTTTACTTCATACCATATTATAAAAAAAATAACTAAAAATCAAAGATCGAATTGTAAGCACTAAAACTAAAATCTGTAGAAGAGAGGTAGCTGGGTGGCTCAGTCAGGTAAGCATCCAACTCTTGATTTCAGCTGAGGTCATGATCTGAGGGTCATGGGATCGAGCCCCAGTTCGGGCTCCACACTCAGTGCGGGGTCTCCTCCAGATTCCCACTCTCTCTTGCCCTCATCCTCTGTCCCTCCGCCTGCTTGCATGCATACACTCTAAGAATAAATAAAATAAATATTTTTTAAAACCCTGTTAAAGAAAACATGGGGGCAAATACTCATGATGCCGAATTTGGCAAAGGATTCTCATATATGGCAACAAAAGGAAAAAATAGGTTCTGCTTCATCAAAATTGAAACTTTTGTGCTTCAAAGGACACTATCAAGAAAGTGAAATGACAACCCACAGAATGGAAGAAAATGTTTGTAAACCATATGTCTGATAAGCAACTTGTATGTAGAATATTAACATTCAATAACAAGAAGACATAATGAAAAATGGACTGAGCATCCGAATAGACATTTCTCCAAGGGCTATACAAATAATAAGCACATGAAAAGATGTCTGACATCATTAGTTATCCGGGAAATGCAAATCAAAACCACAATGAAATACCACTTCACACCCACTAGGATGGCTAGAATCAAAATGTCAGAATACTAAAAAAATCTTCAAATTGCACACTAAAGGGGTGATTTATATGGGGTGTGAATTATATCTGAAGCTGTTTTATAAAATACATAGTCGTATTACATATTAAAAAATAATTTTTTGATATCAAGTAGTCAGTAAAAACAAATTTCCAATTATCTCATAAATTTATTTTTGTGTTAATCTGTTTCAAGTAAGATAACTCCACTGCACAGTGTGATTGATTCATAAAACCTTAATCTACAAGTTCTCTATTTTAGTTCCTCCTTTGTCCTTTTTTTCCCCTTGCTATATATTAGTTTTAAAAAAACAAGTCTCTTGTCTTATAGAGTTTCTCATAGTCTAGATTTTGCTGTTTGCATCACAGTGCTGTAACTTAACATGTTTCTGTCACTTCTGTATTTCCTGTGAATTGATAGTGAATTAATAGGATCTAAAATTTCATTTAGTCTTTTTTGCAGTGTCTTATTGCCCCCTTTTTTTTTGGTCAAGTTATAAACCATTGGTGATCAGTACCTCTTTATTTGGGGATGGGGGCTGCAGAATACTGGTTATCTTGTACTTCTGATACTCCCTCTTCACTTATCAGCCAGAAGATTTCTATAAAGAGAAAACTTCCTTCATATTCTGTTCGATTACCCAAAAATACCATTTGTATTGAAAAGCGAAGATAAATGCCTTATTCTTTCCTATTTTTTAAAACCAGTTTTCAAAATAATTGTTTCAATAGCATCTTTTAAAGGTGACAAATTAGCTTTGTTTTTGCTTATAGTGTCAGTTGAGCCCATGAATTTGAACATATTTCACGTTTCAATTTATTGTTCCAATTTTGGCCATTGGGAGCCTTCTCAAATTGACTTGAGTTTTGAAACATTCCTAATAATCTTTGATAGCTTCTTTGCTATCTGGTAAGATGTTCCAGGTGGACATTTACTGTCCCAGAAATGCAATCAGCCATTTTTCTAAGGAGCCATGATTCCATTTAGTGGAAAATGGAATTTGGAAGCCAGCCTGGGTGTTAGGGATATTCATTGCTGTAGATTAATTACATTATGAGTTCATACTGATACTTTTAATTCAAATTTAAGAGTAGAAATTTAAATTGTAATTTTTTCTTTATCTTTAATCCCTGGTACTTTATATATACAGTATATATATATACATATATATATATACTGTATATATACATATATATATATAAATACACACACATCAAACCGGATAGAAATTTTATGATGTGTATTTATCCATTCACATATTTCATAGACTTTTTCCTGTATATCATGCTAGACACTGGACAGGATGAAAAGATAAATTAGGGGCACCTGGGTGGTTCAGTCGGTTGGGCGTCTGCCTTTGGTTCAGGTTATGATCCTGGGGTCCTGGGATCGAGCCCCACGTCGGCTCTCCTGGCTTCTCCCTCTCGCTATCTCTGTCTCTCTCTCTCAAATAAATAAATAGAGGGAGAAAGAAGAAGGAAGGAAGGGAGGGAGGGAGGGAGGGAAAGGAAAGAAAGAGATAGAAAGAAAAAGGAAGGAAGGAAGGAGAAGTAAAGGAAAGAAAGAAGGGAAGGAAGGAAGGAAAGGAAGCACAGGAAAACAAAAGCTTTTAAAAAAAAAAAAAAAAAGGTAAGTTAGATACCATGAAGTGTTTTCACTGAATCCTTTTGCTTAGCCTGCTCTGAGCTTCTCACAGCTTGCCTTCACATTCTTACTTATACATTCTTCAGATGTCTTTAGTTCTAACAAAATCAACAGAATGAGATTTATCAGTGACTTATATAAAATCCAATGTTTAGATGCAACCCTAACCTCTTCCCTGAACTCCACATCAAAATGGGCAACTTCATATATAAATTTGCACAAATATTCCTCTTTAAAGTTTTTCTAATTTAGTATGCCTAAAACCAAAATATTCTTTCTCTTCATCATTAATCCCTACCCAAATCCTTCTTCCTTTTTCATTCTCTATCTTATTTGGTGAAAACACCATCCACTCAATCACCCACATTGGAAACCTAGGGTCAGATTCTTCTCTCCTAGCTACTCCCCGACCCCATCCCTGATGGAAGATCATGCATGCCTAGGTGGTTTTACCTCCTAAATATTTCTTAGATGTATTTTCTCTATCCTCAGTGCCACTTAGTTTGATTTTATCATATACTCATACTGTTGTAATAGCCACCATCAAATCTACCCTCTATATTGCCATCGGAATAACCTTTTTAAAATGTAGCTATGACTGTACTACTCCCCAGTGGCTACTTATACCTATTAAAATAAAATTTCATTAGGTCCCAGTAAAACAAAAAAAAAGATCTCATTAGGTCCTTAGCATGGCATAAACAAACATAAATGGCCTTGAGCAAAGTAATATCCCAAGTCTCGATTTCCTTTGTAAAATCAGATTATTATCATCTTACCTCATGTGTGATAACATATCTAAAGCTCCTACTGTTAGCATCTGCTACATGGTAAACAGTCAACTAGTACAGGCAACTTCATATGTTTCTTCCTAGATACTCCTCTTAGAGACATCTTAACATCAGCATGTCCCTTTCCTTAACCTTCTTTTCTGTCTCTGTTTGGTTTAAATTAGGATATAGGGTGGAAATGAAATTATCTCAGTTAATTTTTCCCATAATTAAAACCTTGTTATTATCATTGGGAAAGTTAGTGTCCAGTTTTAAATGTGGCTGAATATTTAAACATGCAAATTCTTTTTAAATATCAAGTTTTCTTTTCTTCTCAAATTGCCTTTCAAGATTAGAAGTCTTCATCATTTTATATTTAATCATGTGAGGCAGCCATCTTACTTCATATGCTAAGAGCTCTATTCCATTTTAATCTCAAATCCTCTGATAATTTTTATCAGCTAATCTCTGTATCAAAATATTTATTATTCAGTATTCAAAATATATATATACTCTGTCATATAAGAAATAGAGTAGACATGAAATTTGATTTCACATTTACTCTCACTTTTTCAAGGGTAACAGTAGCTAACATTTATTGAATGCTTACTTAATGCCTGGCACTGTGCTAATTTAATCTTCCTAACTATCTTGAAAGTGTGATTTCCATTATTCCTGTTTTACATATGAGCAAACAAGCATATAGAGGTGAAGTAACTTGACTGAGATTTAAAGCCTCACTTGTAATTGGAAGAGTCAGCTTTCAAAACCTAAGATTTGTCTAACTTAAACCATTTTTTAAATAATTAGGCTATATACCTTATTTGCCAAAAATTTTTCAACCTAACTGCAAAACAGCAACATGGGATTTGGCAATTACTGTTTTCATAAGCATGTATGCTGTTTCATCAGTGATTTGGAATAAAAGGGAGGGGTGGGTGGGAAGGAAACTATTTCTGGATTACTAGTTCAAATTGCAAACTATTACACAAATACATTTTATTACTTTTAAATACTGCGTGAATTCTATGTTAGTAATTGGAATTAAGTAATATTTATCTTTATTCAAGAATTTCGAATGAGCTCCAAATTAAATATATTAACTACACACATACATAATTCATCTACACAGGTGAGGAAAAGAGATGTTTCTTTAATAGAATTATGTAATTGATAAAAATTTCAGGTTATACTCTGGCTTCTAAACTATATCCATATTATATGACTTTTTCAAATAGTGTAATTTCATCCTAAGTTTTGCCACAATGTATAATACTGCAGTATCTCCAGAATACATTGGTCCATGTAATTTTTTATCATAGAGTATATCATGAGACTAAGTTTCAACAGACATGTATTAGGAAATGCATATAATACATGGTATACAATACCTTTCTGAGTCTAATCTTCATCTTCCTCTCATCCCATACACCTTCAGCGATATCGGGCTTTGTAACTTAGATGTATAACCATTACATTCAATGAGCAGAATTTGTGGAAGCTACTCATAATCCATTTTATTTTTGTCTTCCATTGTCTGTTTAAAGGTATGCTGTGGTGTTAGTTCATCCTCCAGCTCCTTGAAGGTCAAGTCTTAATTTTTCTGGTTACTTTCAGGAGATGAAAGCGTTATTTTCAAGAACTAATAAACTAGAGTCAAAGGATTCCCTCCTTTTCTACCTCAGTCATACTACAGACGTATAGTGAAAAGTGAGGTTTGTTTGGCTTCCTTTTTTTTTTTTTTTTTTTCCTGTTTTTTCACCCTTTGGCCTTTTATTCCTCTTCATTTGCTAACTATGGCTTCTGGACCCTCCAGGATTGAGAGAGGCGGGGGTTGAGTAAGAAAAGGTCTTTAATAACAGTAAAAGCAACAACAGCAACTAATGTTTTTATAGCATTTATTTTGTGCTAAGTACTACACTTTACATATATTATTAGGCCAGTTAATCCTCACAAGTGTCTGAGGTAGGTTCTGTTATCCCTCTTTTACTGTTCAGGAAAGTAAGGCACAAAAAATTTTAAAAAATAAAAATTTAAAATTTAAAAAAAAAAGGAAAGTAAGGCACAGTTTAGTGACTTGCCTAAGGTCACACAGCTTAATAAACGTAAAGGGCAGTACCAGGATGCAAACCCAGCACTCTGGCTCCAGAGTCCCATTTCAACCACTCCACTGTGTTGCTTTTATATGCTGTTGGGAAATGGTAAGCATACTTCCTAGTCTTGGCCAGAGTTTAAATCAGACTTGTACTCTTTTGATTTTTTCCAAGCGTGACATAGATTTTCCATAGACCTAAGATGAAGAGCAAACATGTCTCAACCCTTTCCCTTGCAGAAGAGTAGGAGGAAGTGGGATGGGGTTTGGAACTCAAAACACACTGATCGCTATCTGCAAAAATCCTTTTATAATATTTAACTCTTTGAACATGGAAGGTGGGTATAACTCAAGGTTGAAAAATAGTTTTCCGGGGCACCTGGGTGGCTCAGTGGGTTAAGCGTCTGGCTTCAGCTCAGATCATGATCCCAGGGTCCTGGGATCGAGCCCCACGTTAGGCTCCCTGCTCAGTGGGGGGCTTGCTTCTCCCTCTTTCGCTGCTTGTGCTGTCAAATAAATAAATAAAATCTTCAAAGAAAGAGAAGAAAAATAGTTTTCCACTACCTTGTTGCATGGGTGGCCTTACATCTCACTTTTGGCCAGCAGTATCTGTTTGAGTCCTCCACCCAAACCGAGATTGAAATGGTTTCATTTTAAGACCCTGTTGCACATGTTTTCCAAATGCTCTTTAATTACTTGCCTTCACACCTTTGTTCATGCAGATGGTCCCTGGATTAAGACTATGTCACTTGCTCTCAAGGCATGTGGTTTCCTCCGTGAACCACATCATCCCAATCAAACCAAGCACTCTTGAGGGCCAGGCTTTTAAAGAAGCCAGTTTCCTGTGGTGCCTCAAAAAATTTATATATAGTCCTTCCATTTTCTTCCTTTTCATCTTTTTCCTATGAGAGAGATCAGCAAATGTGTTAAACAGTGGTTTGCTTAGACCAATTTCAGCTGCCTAGTGTATTGTGATTACTTGTCTTTGGGAAGGGTATATGAAGTAGATTTATATTTGAACTCATCTCTGATAACAATCAAGATAATGATTTCAGTGGCCTTACCTGGCTGTCTTAGCACGGGACTTTATGCCTTTTATCCTTTCTGTTGTATTATCCCAGGTTGATCATTTTGTCTTCCCATATTAGAATATTCAGTGACCTTGTATTTATTCAGCTAGCAATCTTTAGGTTTTTTTTTCTTTTTTCCCCTTTACATACACATTTATCTGCATAGTACATTCAAAGGGATGTTTATGTAATGGATTGATGTTTAAACTGACACCACCCTCTGCATGCTCACATTTTTTTTTTTTTTTTACTATTTTTCTAAGGTTTTATTTATTTTGAGAGAGCACTAGAGAAGAGCAAGCACGAGTGGGGTAGGAGGGCGGCGGGGGGAGGGGGCAGAGGGAGAGGGAGAAGCAGATTCCCCGCTAAGCGGGGAGCTCGACACAGGTCTCGGTCCCAGGCCCCCAGGATCATGACCTGAGCCGAAGGCAGATGCTTAACCAACTGAGCCACCCAGGCGCCCCTTTCCTTTTTTTTTTTTTTTTTTTAAAGAATTTATTTATTTATGTGACAGCCAGCGAGAGAGGGAACACAGCAGGGGAGTGGGAGAGGAAGAAGTAGGCTCCCAGCGGAGGAACCCGATGTGGGACTCGATCCGGAACGCCAGGATCACGCCCAGAGCCAAAGGCAGATGTTTAACGACTGCGCTACCCAGGCGCCCCTCCTTTTTTTTTTTAATTTTTTGTTTTAATTCCAGTACGGTTAGCATACAATGTTATGTTAGTTTCAGATGCATGCTCACATTTAGAATGTTGTACAGTGCCCATTAACAATTTGCCAGTACATACATTGCACAGAGAGGCACATCAGAATAGTGAACACTCACTGAGATCATGTGTGATTCCATGATAGCCTGGAACTCCTTTCTGCTTTATCACCTGGCAGAATTCTACTTTCATTAGGCCCTATCCTATGTGATGCCTCTCTCCCTTCTGCATTCAGAATTATTTCATTCGTTGTTTTCACATAGCACTGCTGCACACCTTTTGTAGTCTCGGTTAGGATCATGTCTTTTTCATAAGGACTGTAAGCTCAATGAGGTCGAGGATAATGTTTTATTTGTACTTAACGTTTCTCCCTTCATATAATAAACTGCCTCACATTTGATGAATCCGCTATTGAGCAAAATCAGTTATAATTTGGCTGTTAGAATACCTGAAACTAATATTTGTGCCCAAAACAAGGGAGGTAAAAATAGTAAAGTTATGCTCAGTTACAATCCTGCTATACCTGCCATATTTGCATGCAGTTCTGGGGACCAGTATTAAAGGAACATTGAAGAGTGGAGATGGTTGAGAACAAGCATGTTAATCAGATTTTAAGGAGCACTTAAAGGGATTAGGGATATTTAGTTTTTAAAGAAGAGAAACTGTGGGAAAGAGTGGCATGTGAGTGCCATCTTCAGTTTTTGAAGGCTTTTTTAAGGGAAAAGAAAAGGTAGACCTACTCTGTATGACTTAGAGTTTGAACCAAGAGGACCTGCAAACCCCAGTTTGTGGCAGTATGCTGGGGGTTTTTAAAGAAAAAAAATTTGCTTAATATGCAAAAAAAGAGAGATAATAAATACCCATACTCCTACCAATGATTCCCTTGAATATGATGAAAGCTGTCGTACATACATGCAGACATTATTCTATATACAGTTTCAGAAGGATCATGGCTCCCTTAGGGAATCCATGATTCTCAGGTTAAGACCTCATGTTCTCTTGCTCCTTGTGTGTGATGTGGATACAAATACTCTATCATCACATTTTTCACCAAATATGTAGTAATATCTACTATTGAGTGTCCACTATATGTCAGTAATTGTGTATTCATTTAATACTCAGAACCAGAATTTTTCCAGGTACATTAAAGATTCAACATCTTTAGCATCTTTTAAAATTGATGGCTATATTTTTGAAGTATTTGAAATCTTTTATATCTAGAAATAATTTCCAAAGTGGCTTTGTTTTATACTTATTTCAGTACTAACAATAAAAAAAAGTTATTTGTAACAGTTAAAATAATTAATGTACATAGTTGTATTTTTTTTAAACTGGAAAATACTGTGATCTAAGAGTCAAAAGACCCAGATTGTAGCTTTGGTTGTCATTTGTTAGTCACGTAATTTTTCTGAGCATTAGCTTTCTTATCCTTATGAAGAGGCCTCCCTGACTTCACATAAAGGGTGTAAAAAGAGGTTAGGGGGAAAGTACTATAAAAACTGAAGCATTATTAGATGTGCTAAATTAAAACTATTTGAGAATACCAGTTTTTTGTATTTTTAGTAAATGTGAAATCTGATAAAGGCAAACTAACTTCTTTTTTAAGGGAAAATCCAATCAGTTGATTGATTAGTAACCACTTTTTAATAAATTTATTTCCAGAAAGTTTGTTTCATTGTATTAGGAACATAAACAATAAAAATAACTGCTTTGATTTGTTGAGCAAAGCTCCAAGTACTGTGCTAAGCATTACCATATATATTGTTTCATTTACAGGTAACAGGTTGTTACAGATAACAACCGTGGAGGAATTGTCAAGGGAAAAAATCCAGGCCTATCACATTCTAAAACTTGAAGTCTTAACCCCCTATATTTAATCACTTCATATCCTAAAAGAGGCAGTATATAGCGTTAAGGTTAAGAGGGCAGCTGTGGAGCCAGCCAGTCTGGATTTGAACCTTGGGTCTGCCACTTCATAACTCTCTGACTTTAGCAAAATAGTTAACCCTTTTCTGTTAAACGGGAATAATAATGTCCTTATTGACAGATAGGAGAATCAACTAAATTATCAAATGTGAAGCATTTAGAACAGTGTTTGGCGCATAGAGAGCGCTCTATAGTTGTAAATCTATATAATTGTCTTCTATACAAACTATTATTTGTATAGAAGTACAGTAGCTCAGAGACTCCACTAATTAGAGAGTTTGGGGGAGTGGTAAGGAGAATATATTTTAATATATTTTTATTTAATTTAATATATATTATTAATATATTATAAATATATTATATATATAAATATATATAATATATTTAATATATTTTAATATATTCCCTACCTTGAACTTTCTCACTACCATCCTTCAGCTTTTTCTATTTAGCGCAGTGGCCACATGAAAATAATGTAAATCACCTTCTATTTCAACCACTACACTATCAATTAATGCTTATTTTATGTATTTTTTAGGACATTTCTGATTCATTTGCATCCTTGAAGAGCATCTGTAGAAGAGGAAGGAAAAGATGGGTGTGAAAACATTTACTCATAGCTCCTCTTCCCACAGCCAGGAAATGCTTGGAAAGCTAAATATGCTGCGAAATGATGGACATTTTTGTGATATCACTATTCGTGTCCAGGACAAAATCTTCCGGGCACATAAGGTGGTACTAGCAGCTTGCAGTGATTTCTTTCGCACCAAACTTGTAGGCCAAGCAGAGGATGAGAACAAGAATGTGTTGGATTTGCATCATGTTACAGTGACTGGCTTTATACCCCTTTTAGAATATGCTTACACAGCCACTCTGTCAATTAACACAGAAAATATCATTGATGTGCTAGCTGCAGCCAGCTATATGCAAATGTTTAGTGTTGCCAGCACCTGCTCAGAGTTCATGAAATCAAGCATTTTATGGAATACACCCAACAGCCAACCAGAAAAGGGTCTAGATGCTGGACAAGAAAATAACTCTAACTGCAATTTTACTTCTCGAGATGGAAGTATTTCGCCTGTGTCTTCAGAGTGCAGTGTGGTAGAAAGAACCATTCCTGTCTGCCGAGAGTCCCGGAGAAAGCGCAAAAGCTACATTGTTATGTCTCCTGAAAGTCCTGTTAAGTGTAGCACGCAAACGAGTTCTCCCCAGGTATTGAATTCTTCAGCTTCCTACTCAGAAAATAGAAATCAACCAGTTGATTCTTCTTTAGCTTTTCCCTGGACTTTTCCTTTTGGAATTGATCGAAGGATTCAGCCTGATAAGGTTAAGCAGGCAGAAAATACCCGGACTTTAGAATTACCTGGCCCATCTGAGACAGGGAGAAGAATGACTGATTATGTGACTTGTGAGAGCACAAAAACTACCTTGCCTATGGGTACTGAAGAAGATGTCCGGGTCAAAGTAGAAAGGTTAAGTGATGAGGAGGTCCATGAGGAAGTGTCTCAGCCTGTCAGTGCATCTCAGAGTTCACTGAGTGATCAGCAGACAGTGCCAGGAAGTGAACAAGTCCAAGAAGACCTTCTGATTAGTCCACAGTCTTCCTCTATAGGTATAATGTCTTCTGTGTTTTTCATGATACTGTAAAGTCAACTTGAGCATTTTTTTTTCCAATTTGAGCATTTTTAAGTACGTTTTAGATAAAAGTTTTGTGCTGGATCCTATAGGAATTATGAAAAAGAATAAAACATGGTAACTGGATTTTTTAGATACTCTTAGTACTTTTTTCTTTTTTTTACAAGTTATGCATTGAGAAAGAAAAAAGACAGCTTAACAATTTCTGACAGGTCAAAGGCAGATTATGTTATATATGAATTGTGAATTATTTTCAATGCAGAATATACAAGTTTGTAAAAATCCAGTTAGTGCTTTATTCTTTGTCAGAATATTTATCGAAAACTTACCCTATGCGAAACATTGGGGATATATGATGAAAAAGACATAGTCCCTGCATCGGAGGGTTTAATAGTCTAATTGAGGAAACAGAGGTGTAAATCAGTGATTAGTACTAGGCTAGAGATATGAACAAAGTGTTGAGGGTCACAAAGGAAAGAGCAAGTTAACACTACATATTTGAGCTGGATTTTAGTCACTAAGTATGAGTTTGCCCAGGAGAGGGAATGACTTTTCTTAAAAATGAATAAAAGCCCAGAGATGTGGAAAACCATTACATGTTTGGGAAGTGGCAAATTCAGTTTAAAATGATGTGAACAAACTGAGGGCTTCAGAGGGGAGGGGGGTGGGGGAATGGGATAGGCTGGTGATGGGTAGTAAGGAGGGCACGTATTGCATGGTGCACTGGGTGTTATACGCAACTAATGAATCATGGAACTTTACATCAAAAACCAGGGATGTACTGTATGGTGACTAACATAATATAATTTAAAAAATCATTATAATATAAAAAAAATAAAATAAAATGATGTGAACAAACCATGGAAGCCTGCAAGTATTGGAAATAATGAGAGATAAGAGAAAATGAGCAGTTGAGAGCATATCATGAAGAATCTTAAACCCTAGTTTCAGTTAGGATTGCATTTAACTATATATAACAGATCCCATCAAAGTGGCTTAGATGAAACGGGGTTTTATTTTTATCACATAAAATGTTCAGAAGTATGAAGTCCAGGACTGGTATGGTGGTTTTACAGTGTAATCAGTGTGGCCTAGGTCCCTTGGATATTTATAATCCACCATCCTTAGTTTGTCAGTTTCATTGATATGCTTATTGCTTCATAGTTAAAAGATGCTTGCTTCATCTTTAGTCTCATATTCTAGAAGGGGGCAGTGCTTATATCAAGAAAGCACAAATGTTCCCAGAAATCCTTTAAAAAGCTGCCAGATTGTATCATGTGGTCTTTCCTAGCTGTGAGGGAATCTGAGGAGATATGTCTATTAGTTGGGTATATAACTGCCTCAAACAAAATTGGAGGAGAATGGATACTATGTGCAACTAGCCTTGTCGGCCACAGCTAGGCCACATAAGCTTCAGTGTTTTCCTCTTGGTAATAAGGAGTCTACCTTAAAGGGAATAAAAATAAGACACTTACAGATATTTACGAAAATTAATTTGGTATTAGTATGCAGGGGCGTTTGGCTGGGCAGAGACAGTCTCAGAAACTAGTTACAGTAGAGTTGTTTTTGTATGAATGAAGATGTGTATGAATGAAGATGCTTAGAGTAAAACTATAAAGAGATAAGAGACTTCGTAAAGGAAGAATCATTACTACCTGATGATATTGAATATGGATGGTGGGAATGGGAGGGCTGACTAGAAAAATGACTAGAAAAATAGTGATAGCATTTTATTATATTCACTGATTCTAAGTCATAATTTTTCATATTATCTAAAAAGAGATATGTATTACAATTAATCTTTTACAGTTACTTTTTCTTAATGATACAAAAAATAATGGTAATTATAGAATGGATAGGAGTCTATTAAATTCTGTTACTGCAATATGAAAGTCAGTGGAAGAAGGTGGGAACCTAGTTTTAAGAGTAAGTCAACAAAGTCAGTTCTGTGTGAATTATGCTTGGGTGATGACCAAGTAATGTCACGCTACAAAGCAGTTGAAAAAGCAAGATTGGTGAAATCAAGACTGAAGATTACCAGTTTAGGGGTTTTCTTTTAGCAGTGACAGATTGAATCTCAACAGGAAAAAATATATATAATTTAAAACCAAAGGACTGATCCTTGAGAAATATCTATATTCAGGGAGAGAAGAAAAGCCATAAAGAATAATGAGGAGGATTTCTCCAAAAGATTGGAGAACCAGGAATATTGTATTAATTTTGTTGATTTCTTGAATTTTGACCCACTGTATGAGTTTCTCAGTGTCATTACAAAGTGTACTGCAGACTGGATGATACAAAACAATAGTTTATTCTGTCATAGTTCAGAAGGCCAGATTCTGAAATCAAGGTGTTGTTGGGGCCATGCTCCCTTAGAAGGTTGTAGAAAAGGATTCTTTCTTGCCTCTTCCTAGCTTCTGGCAGTTACTAAATACCCCTTGCTGTTCCTCAACTTATAGTTGCATCCCTCTGATTGCTACCTCCATCTTCATGTGGCCTTCATGTGTTTCTGGCTCCAAGTCTCCCTTAACCTTATAAGGACACTAGTCCTTGGATCAGGGCCAGCCCTGCTCAGGATGACCTCATCTAACTTGATTACATCTGCAAAGACCCTATTTCCAAATAGGATCACATTCCTACATATCAGGGGTTAGGACTTGAACATAACTTTTTGGGAGACACAGTTGTACCCACAGCACCAACTAAAAATCATATTCCTGAATTTGGGTCAAGATGTTTTTTTTCTTTTTTTTAATTTTAATTCCAGTATAATTAATATAAAGTGTTACATTAGTTACAGGTGTACAATATAACGATGCAACAATTCTGTATATTACTCAGTGCTCATCATGATAAGTGTGCTCTAAATCCCCCTCACCTATTTCAGTCACCTCCCCTGTGGTAACAACCATCAATGTTCTCTATATTTGAGTCTGTTTTTTGGTTTTGTTTTTTTTTCTTTGTTTCTGAAATTCCACATATGAGTGAAATCATAAGGTATTTGTCTTTCTCTGACTTATTTAACTTAGCATTATTTATACCTTCTAGATCCATCCATATTATTGTAAATGACAGGATTTCATTCTTTTTTATGGCTGAGCAGTATTCATGTGTGTGTGTGTGTGTGTGTGTGTACACACTACATCTTTAACCTTTCTTTCATCCGTCGATGGACATGATACTTTTGAAGAATTCCAGTGACCACGCATTCAATAATATATTTAATGTTAGCTGTTTGTTCATACGACCAAGTTTTTGTTAAATACTAGTCTTTAATCCTCAGAACACCTTCTGAATAATGAACTGTTTAATGAATATTACTATTTTAATCATTTTATCTAAGAACTTAGGAACCAAATATCAATCTGACTCAATATCTTGCTAACTAGGCGTGTGAAATAGTCTGATTTTACCTCTCTCCGGTATATCTAATCAGTTGAGCTTTTTGCCTTTCTACCTTACTAACATGATTAAATAGAGAAGTTAGGAACTTAAATAGAATAACCTATCTGTTATATAAGTATGCTTTATTTCTAATATATACTATCAAAGACGCAGATTCTATTATAAAGCTGACATGTGAATAGGTAAGATCTGAGTATCATATAATCAAATAATCCAAAAGAGTTGTTTTCCTTGCCTTCATAGTAAATGTACTAATCATTCTCAATTAACCTATCTTAACTCCAGATGTATACAATAAAACAAAGCTTTACAGTAAAGTTAAATTCCTGGAGTGTAGTAGGCAGTCAAAAAGTGTGGGCAGGAGAAAGGAAAAATATGTGTGGTACCTTTTTTCTGTATTCCATAAGAATACTTCATAAGAGTACTTAATTTTACTATTAATTTATTAAAGAAGATATCTAAAAGGTGGTTTGTCTTTCATAGGGACTGAGAATATAATATTTAACACATTCATTATTACAAAAAAAATTTTTTTTAAGATTTTATTTGTTTGAGAGAGAGAGCACAAGCAGGGAGGAGGGGCAGAGGGAGAGGAGATGCCCCCCCCCCCAAGCGGGGAGCCTGATGTGGGGCTCCATCCCAGGACCCTGAGATCATGACCTGAGCTGAAGGCAGACGCTTAACCGATTGAGTGACCCAGGCGCCCAGTATTACAAAATTCTGAAATAGTAATTTGATTATCCATGAAGTTAATTCAGATAGGATTTGACCTGTTCTTTTAAGTTCCTTTTATTAAAGCCAGGTAGCCCAGCAGGGGATTGTAAAATCTGACATCCCCAGTTTAGAGCAAATAGAAGCAATAAATACAGCAAATTTAAAAGAGAAAAAAAATCTGCTAAGTTTTGGTTGGATCTTGGTACTCAAAAAGATGGTCATTAATATCTGGTATAGTTTTAAGAAAAAATATAAGTGAGAAGGACTTCATGATATGGCTTTATTATTTGTCTTGAAGTATTCAATTATCTTTAGACACCAAAGACAAAGTAAATAGTTCTAGATAATCCACAGTTTACTGTGTTAAAGGAATTCAATTTTTTCTAAACTTTAAAATCTACCATCAAAAGTAAAGCAATTGTTACAGGGGGTCAGTTATATTAAGGGATAATTTGACAGTTTTTTCTGTAGCAGTAGTGAATAGATAATTTGTGGAGGTGGGCAGCTAGAATAATGGTGGAATTACAACATTGACCATATGGAGAAGTAGTATAACTAATGATTAAAAGTTCAGGGGTTGGAGTGAGATCTAGAATCCGCTATTGGTTTCTGCCACATAATAGATGTGTGACATTGAGGAAGTCATTTAACCTCACTGAGTTCCCATAACTGTAAAGTAAGGGTAGTAATACCTATCTATGAATTATGTCCGTGCCATCCAGCAAAATACCACCAGGAACATAGTAGTTGTACAATTTGGGGTAGTAGTTTTTAATGTCTGAAAATCCCTACCAGTTACCACAAATACACAGGGTAAGTTAGTGTGCAGCAGGCACCTGTAAACCCTGTGATCCCATAAAAAGTAGTATCCTAGTGGTGGGGGTTTGGGGAATAGAAGTATCATTCATTACGACAGGAGTGAGGCGGTTTTATATCCCTTAAAACAGACAGATTCCTTGAGGAAACTGTTTATCAGTTAAAACATTTCTGTGAACCAGGCTGAAGTGTCTCTGAAGAGAACAAGCTCTGACTGTCATAATCAGGATGCCCCAGTATTAATGTCTTTCTGATTGAATAGGCCTTGATGATAGATTGTAATGACTTCAGCAGAAGCATTTTCATGATGTCAGATCAAGGAACATTTTTTCTCAAGGCTCAGAGCTGAAATATAATATGATACAAGGGGCCATTAAAAGGGAAGCTACCTTCTGACATGTTTATAAAGGAATAGTTATTAAATTTTTGTAAGCTAGATCAGATAGAGGATAATAGATTCAGTGATCTGTTAAATTCAAAGTAGTCATTATGGTCTGGAGAAAACCTACAAGAGTTTTGTTTTTCCTTAAGTGACAAAAGGAGATCTTAGGGAGTTGAAAACATTGGGATATAGATGAGAGATCACATTAGTTGTATTAGACAAGATTAGTAGTGATAGTAGATAGTAGTAAAGGGATAAAAAAGACTACTGAAGAATCAGAAAATAAATAGGATTTTGTCATCTTGGGAAGGAGCTACTTTTTAAGTCAGTATCTTCTGAAGATGCCCTCAAAAAGATGTGCTGTATGTCTTCTAAGTTGGGAAATATGAATCTAGTGAACAGTACCTTGAAATTTTACTGCTCAATCAGTTGTTAATAATACCTGATCAGTTCCTTTCTAATGATAGTCAATGACAGGTTTTCTCTGGTGACATCTTTAACGGAAGACCAAAACTCCAGATTTTAAATAATTCAGAAGCTTCTTTGGTGAATGTTTTCATAATGTAGCTCATATCTGTTTATGATAAAGCTGCAAATATCATGTATTCAGTCATATCAGCTAGTAAAAGGTTAGAACGTAAGATTTAAACTAAAATTCCCACTTGTAAACGGCAGCCTATTATTAACTCATTAGGAGTTAATTTGTGAGTCCTAAAGAGCATTTATCTTATTGCCATCAAGGTTTCTTGGCAGTACTTGGGGCTGTGAAAGTTTGAGGGTTTTTAAGTGCTTTTATGACTATAGTTTTAGAATTCCATTTGGTGGGATTCCATTCAGTCAGTTAAGCGTCTGCCTTCCGCTCAGGTCATGATCCCAGAGTCCTGGGATGGAGTCCCCTGTTGGGCTCCTTGCTTAGCAGGGAGCCTGCTTCTCCCTCTCTGTCTGCCTGCTGCTCCCTCTCTCCCTGCTTGTGTGCTCTCTCTTCCCTTCTGTCAAATAAATAAATTAAATCTTTAAAAAAAAAAAAAAAGGGAATTCCATTTGTTCTCCTGTTTTGTTTTTATGAATATAAAAAAGTCATAATAAATGTGGTACTTTCTATTTTTTTAACATTCCATTTGTATTTTTTGTCCCCTTTTTTTTTTTTTTTTTTTTTTGGTCTCTTAAGTCTCTCTTCATTTAGACCAGTGATGTTTTATTATTATTATTATTCAGGTATAATTGACATACAGCATTATATAATGATTCAGTATTTGCATGTATTACAAAGTGATGACAGCAGTAAGTTAACATCTGTTACCACACAACAGAATTTTTGTCTTGTCATGAGAACTTTTCAGATATACTCACTTAGCAACTTTCAGATATGCAGCACAATATTAACTATAGTCACCATGCTATATATTACATCCCCATGATTTAATTATTTTATACTGGAAGCTTGTACCTTTTGACCACCTTTACTTGCTTCTCCCATCCCCCCTCACACACACACACACACACACACACACCCCGTCCCGCTTCTGGCACCCACCCCTCTGTTCTCTTGTTTTCTGTTACCTTTTAGCTTGGTTTGTTTATATTCCAGATATAAGTGAGATCATTCAGTATTTGTCTTTCTCTGATTTCACCTAGCATAATGTCCTTAAAGTCCTTCCATGTTGTTGCAAATGGCAAGATTTCTTTTTTTTTTTTTTTTTTATGGCTACTTGTTCTCTTTATTTTTCTTGAAGTTTGTGGGTGATAAGGACAGTGGAAAGTCTCAGTAAGATAGAATGTTTATGAAGTTCTTAACAATAGTATCAGTGAGTGTGTGGTCCTGTTACTGGAGAAATAAGTTGGGATTTTCCTAGTCAGAAATATAAAATCTAGTAATTTTCCCCCCACCATTATAGCATAGCTCTTTCGCATGAGAAAGCCTGAAGCCATCCTAAAAATAAACAATAACCAGAACAAACTGATGCTCATTCAGAGGTATTTAATTGTACTTCAGTGTTTGGTCCATATCCATGTCTTACAAGGTTGTGTCAGTGACATCAAGGCCACACATTGGAAATATCCACAGCGGTGCCTCTTAAAATCCCCACTCAAGTGTTGCACAGTGTTGATGCATCTCAAGTGAACAGTCTTGTTTATGTCAGAAGCTCCCCCCACGATGGCCACTTGCAGTTCCAGATTGTCATTGGTGAAATCGGTTTAGAGATAAGTGTATTAATTAGTGTTACAGAGAGGAAACATGAAGGAAGCAGATGTTTGGCCTGGAAGGGGCGGCAGTTTTAGATTGAGACAACTCGTGAGAACTGCAATGGTCCATAGGAATAATGCTTATGTAACTTTTTATTTCAGGGCTCAGCTAAAGGCCAGTTGTCACTGATCAGGGACCAGACAATACCTGATTCTGAGCATATGAAAGTAAGCAAAGCAGTTCTTGGGGACACAGACAAAATTGAAAAAGTCCTTATAAAGTTTTTCTTTTTTAAAACATCTTGATTGAAAAAAAAAACATTGAAATACAACTTACATATAAAATTCACCCATTTAAAGTGTATACTTTAGTGATTGCTAGTATATTCACAAAGTTGTGCAGCCATCCCCACAGTCTAAGTTTATAACATTTTCATCACCCTAGAAAGAAATCCTGTACCTTTAGCAGTGAATCCCTCCTAGTCCCACCCAAGCCCTAGGCAAACACAGATATACTCTATAGATTTGCCTTTTCTAAATATTTCATATAAGTAGGCTCATGCAATATATGGTCTTTTCTGACTGGCTTCTGTCACTTTCTGTAATATCTTCAAGGTTCATCTGTGTCATACCTCGTAGTTTTGAAAAGTTTTTGCCAGAGATCTTCTGAACTCAGCCTCCAGGCCCAGTTCAGATGGACTAATTGGGCCTATTTCCATCCTTATTATAATCTATTCCTCTTATAGACAGGAGTCAACACACTAGACAGACCTATCATAGGAGCAGGTATTAGAAGGCTAGAAAACAATCTCACCAAGAAACGGTGACAAATCTGAGTAGATAACCGAAATATTCCCAAAAGATTTTCTAGGAAAAGAAAATATACCCACCACTGAAGGACTTTAGTATGAAATATTTGAGCTCAATTCATAATGAACTTACCTCCCAGCCAAGGGCAGGTTGCACCTCAAAAGGGATTTTAGATGTGTACTCTGTTAACAAGGTGCCCAGTGCAAAAGAACAAGAATTTCAATTGAATCTCCATTCCTGCCATTGCCTGTTTGCCAGAGACTTCCAGGAGCACAACTATAATTGAGCAAGTTGAGTTTATTGCTCATTTGCACTGTAGGAGATCACACACCCTGGAGTCTTTAGGGCTTCTCAGTAAGAGGATGTTAGAAAGAGCTTAGAGGATTTGGCTTGTGTTAGGTGATTTTAGGGAGAATTCATGGAAGTGGTGGGGTCTGTTCAGGACTGGGGGTACCAGTAAGTGGAGAAAACTATGATTGTGTATCTTTTTTTCTTTTTTCTTTTTAGTAATCTCTACACCCATCGTGGGGCTCCAACTCATGACCCCCGAGATCAGGAGTCACATGCTCTTCCAACTGAGCCAACCAGGCATCCCTATGATTGTGTATCTTAACAAATATCTAGGATTGCAGACTAATGTGAACCTATAGCAGCAGTAACTTTTATTAGCTAGAGAAGGGGATGTTTGGTATTTTTGTAATTGCACAATGACCTTGTTTTTGGCTGTGCTTAAACAAAATTATGTGTCTTGTCTCAGACCATTGTGACCTGGTCTCATGTTGTTGTTCTGTGAGATTGTTTGTGTGCACATAAAGCACCAGGGTCTAGCTCTGACCACAGTGCCCACTCCTGAATGTCAGTGTCAGGCCAGTTCCTGGATGTTAGGGGCTGCTTTTCTCTTTCTCAAGTATGAAATGAGATAATCTTTTAAAAACATGTAGAAGAGTGGTGGCACATGGTAGATGTTCAGTGGTGGATGACCACTGGAGTTATTTTTCACCACCCAGAAGAGTTTTTGTGTCTTGGGTACTTAAGCAGTGGTTAGCAGCAGGACAGGAATCCGTTTGATGCTACAGAAGCTGTCATATAGTACTAATTGGTGGAAGAGAGTAGAATCTCTCTTGATAAGATAACCCTTACCATATAAACTGCTGATTGTCTCTATAAATCTGCTTTACTGTTTCATAAGGTGAGAGCGTTCTGTTCAGAATTCTTAGCTTTCATTACCACTGCAAGCAGAATCCCTATAGTGTAGAAAGGAAACTCCATTTTCATAATTTAAGAAGCATCACTGTACCTCAAGGAAAGTAATATTGTTTGTGTATCCCACTATTAAATTGGTTTAATTAAATTCCAATTCATAGGATTACTTGTGTTATCATTGGCAAAAACCATCACCTTGGGAAAAAGTTTACAAGATTTTTATCAATAGTTGCATAAGTGATGTAACACTCTTTATGTGTCATAATGTCCACAGTACAGATAGAATTCTTAAAGTGTACTTTTTAAGTCTTAATTTAACTTGGGGTAGTTTTTATTTTTAGCTTTTGGTGCATTAATAACCATGGGCAAGAGGAGTATATTCTTTGTTTTAAGAGGGGCCATCTGCTAGATGTATCTTATACTCCATTTTTAGTTCTTTTTTGACCAGCTTTTTTTTTTTTTAAGATTTTTTATTTATTTATTCGACAGAGATAAAGACAGCCAGCGAGAGAGGGAACACAAGCAGGGGGAGGGGGAGAGGAAGAAGCAGGCTCCTAGCGGAGGAGCCTGATGTGGGGCTCGATCCCACAACGCGAGGATCACGCCCTGAGCCGAAGGCAGACGCTTAACCGCTGTGCCACCCAGGCGCCCCTTTTGACCAGCTTTTTAAGCAAACTCTTGACAATGCTGGAATCAGTCCAAAGCAGAGTGGTTTTTATTTCCACCTGACCAAGGCCCTGCGCCCTCTAGAAGTAGTGTGGTCTGATTGTGAGGAGCAAATTGTCAGTTACATCAGTCTTCCTGACTTGCTCTACTCACACCTCTGGTCCTTTTTTGCAAGTCTTTGCCTGTAAGCTTTAATATTGCCTGCACTCTGAAGAGCTGCAGAATACTGCTATAAAGTACATTTTTGTGTGTGTCCATGGTGACCAGGTCCAAATACTGGGATTTTTCCAGTTTTTATCCTAGGACAGATTGAAATGTTAGTGTTGAGTGCCCTTTTCTTTAAGGAAAGAAGTGAGAATTGGGAAGGAAATGTTGACAAGTGAACAGTTCTTTCTTAAAATTAGCAGTATCCGGCCCCCCAATCTGTATTAAAAACAAATCAGAAGTATTGGGAATAAGTTGGATAAGCAGGTATGAGGAAAAGCATAAATGTCTTTTGACAGTAAGGGAAAGAGAATATGAAAAGGCACACACAGAAATGCTAAACACACAGCAGTTAGAGTGAGGTTGGGGAGTGGGAGGGAGGTGTGCAGAAAGAATACAGATGCAGTTGGGGATGAATGTAAATGCACACAGTCCTGTGTCCTTTCAAAAAATCCTTATTAATGTATTATAGTGTAATAGTACATAGTATAATAATCAGTATCCTTGATGATTGCCATGACTCATCAAGAAACAAACAAAATTATATTTAGTATTCTTTATATAAGAAGTCAAGGCAAAATGTCACAAATTTTCTAGCACAAATGACTTAAGTAAGTTTGGATGCCTTGAAAGGGATTAGGTTATTTTTTTGGAAAATTTTACTTAAGTGGAAAATGTATTCATTTCTTAATAATGTCAGCTAATTCAAGTGTTCCAAAGGGGAAAACTGAAGTACTGGATTCTAAGTTTTCATGAGAAGGAAATTTCATTCTAAGTGTCCAATAACAGATGATTTTTATTAAATATCCACATGTATATGGTATTGTGCAAACTGTTAGTTCATTTTAGCTTTCATTAAAATACTGCAACCAAAAGCATGCTTGCTGTTAAAGTAGACTACACAACTTTAACTCAGATTTGTTCATTTGGTAAAGCACAGCTTATTTGCATACAATAAATACATTGGCAAAGTTCAGTCTCTGATGAGAACAGGCTAGGTTGTTTGGATCTCCCTCCCGCTAAAAACAACAACGTGAGGGGTTTTTTTAAATTACCTTAGAAGTATTTGAAAGATAGTCGGGGAACTGCCAAGTTAAACTTGGGGTAAGGGGAAGTCAACCCAGAGGTAAATGTATATCAGAGCACTAAAACCAGTTGTTTCCTAAGACATTTGCCAGAAAATAAATGGGCTTTGGTTCATCAACTCAAAGAGCAAGGCAAACAGAAGTTAAGGCCCAGAGCATGTGAAAGCTGCTCTTAGAGACCTTGCTCTACACTAAGTTGGGACCCCACAGGACTTCCCACTACAACTAAATCGGCTCCCCTTCCTCTAGACTTCAGAGGAATGTGGAAATAGCTGCCTTGGCAGTGGGCAGAGTAGAAGATGGAAAGGAAAAGGTGTAAAAAACACATCTCTGAGAAGTTGTGGCCACTGACCAGCCCTCTTGCAGATATAGAACCTGATTATTCCTTGCACAAGTAGGCCAGGGAATTTCAGTGAATTTGGTTTAGGTAGTGCCCTCCAGGAACCTAGCAGAAGCAAACATAAAGCTTCTCTGGAAGAGGGCATATCCATCCTAACCTAAGCAAATCATTCTCTCTACAAATCATTTTCAAGGGCAATTACCGCTGTGAAAGACAACCGGGGTATACAAGGAAACACAGCAGAGAGAGAACCAACAGGAAAACAAAAACAGGCAGCAGAAATAAATTGGCATAGTTTTCACACACAGATATAAAATGAATATGCTTACCAAGTTTAATGAAATAAACTTGAACAATAATTACAACAGTATACTGTAAAAAGTTGTAGCAGATTTGAGGGGGAAGAAAAATAGGACTTCCAGAAAAGAAAAAAGCAACCGAAAAAAGAACTCTGTCAGCATTTTGGTAGCAGATTGGATTTTGCAGGAGAGAGAATCGGTGAATCAGAAGATAAATTAAAAGAAATCATTTGTGGGATGGCTGCGTGGCTCAGTTGGTTAAGCATCTGCCTTCAGCTCAGGTCATGATCCCAGGGTCTTGGGATCGAGTCCCACATCTGCTTTTCCCTCTGCCTGCTGTTCCCCCTGCTTGTGTGCATATGTGTTCTCTCTCTCTCTCTCTCTGACAAATAAATAACATCTTTAAAAGAAAGAAAGAAAGAAATCACCTGAATGCTGCCCAGAGAGAGACTGTATTGTATTAAGGTTCTCCAGAGAAACAGAACCAATGGGATCTATATATAGGTATATAGAAGGAGATTTCTTAGGATGGATTCACTCACATGATTATGGAGGATAAGTCCCATAGTCTACCATCTACCAGCTGGAGGCCCTGGAAGGCCGGTGGTGTCATTCCAGTACAAATCCGAAGGTCTGAGAACTGGAGGGCTGGTGGTATAAGGAGGTCTCAAGTCCAAAGGCCCATGAACTGGAAGTGCCGGTGTCCAAGAACAGAAGATGGATATCCCAGCTCAAGCAGAGAGAGAGTAGATTTGCCCTTCTACCTTTTTGTTCTATTCTGGCCTCAACAGTTTGGGTGAACACCCCCCCCCCCCGAAATTGGTGAGGAGAATCTTCTTTACTCAGCCTACTGATTCAGATGCTAATATTTTCCAGAAATGTTCTTACAGACACACCCAGCAATAATGTTTTACCAGGTATCTTGGCATCCTTAGCCCAGTCAAGTTGATACACAAAATTAACCATCACAGGACAGTGGTAGAAACTACTGTGAAGAAGAGGATAAAGGTTATGGACAATATAAACGTAGGTTTGATGGAGCCCTAAGAAGAGAAGAGAATGGCTGAGAATTTTCTAGAATTGATGAAAAACACCAATCCATAGATTAGAGGCCAGCAAATCCCAAATAGGAATAATAAAAATTCAAACCTAGATCCATTATACAGAAAATTCAGAAAATAATAAGACAAAACAAGACATTACCTTCAAAAGAATGACTTCTGAAACCAGTGGAATAATATCCTCAATGTGCTAAAAGAAAGTAACTGCCGATCTAGATGTCTACAAACAGTGAAAATATCTCTCGAGAATGAAGGTGAAACAAAGGCAGAAGCAAAGTGAGCACAGATGGAAAGTCTAATATACAAGAAGGAATGAAGAGCGAAGGAAGAGGTCAAATATATGGACAAATGTAGGTAAACATTGCTTGCATAAAAGAATAATGATGTTTTGTGGGACTTTATCAAAACAAAGAAGTAAAATACACAGTAATTCATAAGTTGCAGAATATGAGTATGTGGAAAATGGAGTTAAACTCTTCAAAGATCTGTAATGTTCAAAGGTTTTGCTTAACTTCAGACTTTGGTAATTGTGTGTCTATTTTCCAAAGTAACCAGTAAAAATAGGGAAAGATTATATCATTTCCAAACCAAAAGTAGAGGGGAAATAGCATGATTATTATCATTTATGTTTAAAAAGCTTGTTTTAAAATGTATAAAGAAATGCAAAGGGCCAAGAATAGCCAAGGAGTTCAGGAAGCAAATGAACAAGGTGAGAAGACTTACTGCTCCATCGGATCATGAAGCTCTGGTAACTGAAGACTGGCATTAATTTAAGTTCAGACAAGCAGATGGGACTAATAGAGAACCTGGAAACAGACCCACACACTTAGAGGCCTACAGAGCAGAGAAGAAAAGACAGACTTTTCAGTAAATGTGTTTGATTATGAAATCAGCTCCAGGTGGATTAAAGAAAAGACCTAAACGTCAAGGGCAAAACAAAATCTTTCATAAGATTACTTCAGATAGGGAGGGATTTTTATTTTTTATTTTTTTAAGGTTTTATTTTTAAGTAACCTCTACATTCAACATGGGGCTCAAACTCACAACCCTGAGATCAAGAGTCATGTGCTCCACCGACTAAGCTAGCCAGGCACCCCAGGATTTTTAAAAACAAGACCAAAGGACACAGCCGTAAAGGAAAATACTTATAAATTCAGTTAAATTAAAAATTAAATTTTGGTCATCTAAAGACAAGCCATGGAAGGGAGAAAAATATTTGTAACATGTGTCACTGAAATATGAAAAAAACTCGTAATAAAATGCAGACAACTCAATAACAGGACTCGAACAGGCATTTCACAGAACAGGGGGTTCAGTAAATATATGAAAAGGTTCTCAACCTCATTGGTAATAAGGGAAATATAACTCAAACCACAATGAAATATTGCTCCACACCCACCAGATTGGCAAAATTTTAAAAAATTCAACGATAGCGGGTATTGCTAAGGAGGTAGAATGACAGAATTCTCATTCGTTGCAAGTAGTGATGAAAATTTAGTACCATCACTTTGGAAAAGAGTTTAGCATTTTCTAATAAAGATACACATATCCTATGACCTAGCAATTTCTTTTTTTTTTTTTTCCAAGATTTTTTATTTATTTATTTGAGAGAGACAAGCAGAGATAGCACAAGCGGAGGAGAGGGAGAAGCAGGCTCCCCTCTGAGCAGGGAGCCCAGTGTGGGGCTCGATCCCAGGACCCTGAGATCATGACCTGACCTGAAGATAGATGCTTAATGAACTGAGCCACCAGGTGCCCCAACTCAACAATTTCTATAGTTAGGTATAGATAACCCTAAAAAAACATGCATATGTGCATTAAGTTACTTGCACAAGAATATTCACAGCAGCATTGTTCATATTAGCCTGAAACTGTACGTTAAAAGTGAAATGGCTATATAGATTATGAATATTACAAACAGTATAAACTTTCACCTATAATAGCATGGATCAGTCCACAATATTGAAAGAAAGAAGACATAAGAGTACATACAGTGTAATTCAATGTATATAAAGTTTGCAGGCAGTAATACAAAACTGTACTGTTGATGGTGAGGGCAGCCGATTTCCCTTAAAGGGCATGATAGTGTTTTAGACTCAGCTGCCATGTGGTCTCTGTCACAACTGCAATGACTCTGCTCTGCCACTGGTATAAAAGCAGCCCTAGATGGTTCGTGGCTGTGTTCCAGCAAGAACCAACCCATAGTTTATAGGTACATATGTTGGAAATAAAATTACTTTTAAAAAGAAGAGGGACAAGAAAAAGGGGAAGGAAGTAATGACCATAAAAGAAAAGTGTTTACCTCTTGGAAGGAGGGGTTTGTGATCAGGGTAGGGTAAATGGGGACTTACAGGATGCTGGCGGTATTTTAGTGGGACTTGTATAGAGGTTGCACAGATATGTATTCACTTTATAGCTGTCTCTGGAATTCTACATAAAAGTTCTATGTACGGTCATATGTCACAAAGTTTTCAAAAATAAAACTAGTGCTTCCTTAAATGATTGTTACAACATTATTTAATTTTATGCAGATTTTTGTTTAGTTTACATTTGAATTTGCTTGTTTCTGAAACTTATATCAAAGAAATACTCCTAAAAGAATTTAAGTAGTAATATAAGGCTGTTGTCTTACATATGATTTCTAGTTAACGATTTCTTTATGTTCTGTGTTTTAGGGGCTTGGAGATACAGATTGCAATTAATATCTTGGCTTATTTATACCACAGTATTGACAGCTGTCCTCTTTTTGTCCTTGTATTCACAGGCTCAGTGGATGAAGGCGTCACTGAGGGGTTACCTACACTTCAGAGCACTTCCGGCACCAATGCTCATCCAGATGATGATGATCGGTTAGTGCCAACGTAGTATGTCCTTTTCTTATAAAGGGCTGTGTTTGCAACTATACATCCAAACACTGTAACTGGATATAAGAAGTTTATTGGTACCTCATTTTATTTTTCAGAGTAAAGAGGTCATTACATCATGAATTAGACCAGCTATACAGCGTTTTTTGGCATTTTAAAACTGCCCAGGCCCATTACTTCTAACTAGTATCTATATCAGGGATTGGTGAACTATGAACTGCAGGCCAATTCCAGTTCACCATCTTTATTTGTAAATCAGATGTTCCAGTAAGCCATGCTCATTTGTTTATGCGAATTGTCTGTGAATGGGCAAGTTGAGTGGTTGAAACAGAGATCATGTGATGTGCAAAGCCAAAAATATTTATTGTTTGACCTACTACAGAGAACGATTGCCAAGTCCTCATCTATATACCCATAACTCCCAATTCATTACCTTCAGACTGTCCCTCCCTGCTTCATATTTCCACATAGATATATAAGGGGCATTTCAGACTTAACATTGGCTAACTCCCCACCTAAATCCTGCTCATCCAGTCTTCCCCATCTCTAAACATCATCATCAGTTAAATGTACAAAAGCACAGCATTGAGAGAAATATGTACTATATAATATAATATAATTATATAATATATTATACATATAGTATATAGTATGTTTGGGCAATATGAGAAGAAATGAGGCTGGAAAAGTAACAGAACCCGGATCATAAGGATCTCCTATGCTTTGCAAAGGGGTTTAGACTTTGAAGGTAACAGCGAGCCATTGCAGGATTTTAAAGAGGGAGTGGCTGGTTTAATCAGATCGCTGTGAAACAGAAGGATGGATTTGGAGGGGTGAGGGGGCTAAAGAGAGGGAGTTACTCAGCCTTGTATTGATGAAGACCTAAATTAAAGCAGCGTTAAGAAGGAAAGGATTAGAGAGATTAAGGATGCCTGAGGTAAAATCATTTTTGATATGTTACTTAAGATGGCTGGACATTCTGAACATTTTCATATTGCTATGAATGAAACTTTTAATCTAACAGTTAAACTCTCAAATAGTCATTTTTTCTTTTGTCATTTAAAGTTGTGCAGAAATGTTTATTCAACTTAAAAATCAGAATCTGGTTGCCTTCTTTGGTCTGTTTTTTTAGATTGGAAAATGTTCAGTATCCCTACCAACTCTACATTGCTCCTTCTACCAGCAGTACAGAACGACCAAGTCCAAATGGTCCAGATAGACCTTTTCAGTGTCCAACTTGTGGGGTACGATTCACCCGTATTCAGAACCTAAAACAGCACATGCTCATCCACTCAGGTAATTTCACCTTCCCGATTGTTGCATAAATGAGTACTTGAAACATTATATTTAGAAATCCCAGTTAAAAATAGAAAACAGGTGTTTTGGGGTTTAAAAAATATGTCTCTGAGAAATCAGATAAGCCTTAGTCTGTTGCTTAACTGGTACGGTGTCAGAAAGCTATTTGCTTAGCACATTTGCCACAGGCATAAGTATTCAGATTAAAACTTGAAGGGGTATATGTGTATAATACATAAATAAAAGGTATTGGATATGTTGGGTGTGTGCGTATATGTGCAATAGAGAAGCACAAATATGGTAGAGCAAATGAAATTAAAAGGGTATTTATTGGTGTTCTTTGTACTATTCTTATAACTTCTCTTTAAGGTTGGAATTATTTCCAAATAAGTGTTTTTTAAAATTCAATAGCAATAATTTAATTTCAATTCTGCAATCCTAAATTTCTCTGTGCCCTGATTAATCAGCTTTTAGTATTTTTTAGTATAAAAGATTTTTAATAAATGACACATAAAACAGATTTGAAATTTAAGTTCAGTGATTACATAACGGCAACAAAATTCTTGTGGGTAAAACACTGACCTCTGATAGAGTAGGAAGTCTTTGCTACTGTTTTCGGCTGTGTGATTATCTTAACTTTCCTGTGCCCTAGATAGGTCTAATAGCCCTTGAGCTAACATCAATTTCCTATGACTTTATTAAATCAACAGATTGTATTTTGAAGGTTTTTAAAATTTTTTTGCCAGAACTATGAGAATTACTTGGAAGAGACAATATACTTGCTAAATTCACATATTAGTTTCTACATATTTTTCTATCACTTTACATTAAATGCCCAAAAACCCATTTCACCAAATGATAGTTCTATGATTTTTAATTATGTTCAGAGATGTTAAAATTTTCCTTTTTTCTTCTCATTTCTCTCTCAGGGAATGAAGAGTAGGTCCTTTTTCATCTTTTCAGTATAAACTGTACTACTTTAATGAAATTGAAATAAATAATGTTTTATGGAGATTTCAACTCTTTAAATACTGTGATTAAATTATGTTTTGAAATCTATAAACTAGACGATTTAGAAGAATATTCAAAAATCAACTTCAGTGTATATTAACGAGTTTACCTCTCCCTCTAATGCCTTCCTTTTTTTTTTTTTTTTTTTAAGCACTAGTGTCTTTTCAAATTTTCTGTACTTTTCTGAGATGTTGAATTGGAATCCATTTTTGCTGGTGATTTTTGTCTTTTTAAATTACCTAATGCTACAAAATTATAATTCAGAAATTTGTGAGGTTTGTGACCTTTCATTGTATTTTGTTTTTAGATAATATTTTGTTTTGCTTGATTTTGTAGGAATTAAACCATTTCAGTGTGACCGCTGTGGGAAAAAGTTCACCAGGGCTTACTCGCTAAAGATGCATCGCCTAAAGCATGAAGGTAAACGCTGTTTCCGGTGCCAGATATGTAGTGCCACTTTCACTTCCTTCGGGGAATATAAACACCACATGAGGGTTTCCCGGCACATTATCCGCAAGCCTCGGATTTACGAGTGCAAAACATGTGGCGCCATGTTCACCAACTCTGGAAATTTAATCGTGCACCTGAGGAGTCTGAACCATGAAGCGTCAGAGCTAGCAAACTACTTCCAGAGCAGGTGAGGTGCACAACAAAAACGAACCAGGAAAACTGCTGACTAAACTCTCTTTTCCTGCTTTTAGGGCAGCCTGCTGTGTTTTTTATCAGGTTGCCAGCTAATCAGTCACATTCCTTTTAAATTCCCACTCTCCATACTCTGATCTCCTGATCTGATGAAATTTTGCTGAGTCTTCTAAGTATACAATTATAAATATTTTTCTAGTTGGTATTGGAAATTTTTCCCTACAGAAGTAGACTACTTACCTCTTGCTTTGTCTTTTTTGTTTTGTTTTGTTTTGTTTTTTGTGTTTTTGTTTTTTCAATAAAATAAGTAATATAGACCTTATTGGAAAATTTACCATGTCAGATGATCTTAGTGATACTGAATTACTTCGGACTCTTTGGATGTCAGTAAAATTTTTGACCACTTCTCATTTTTTAAAATTCTATATAAAGGAACATATATTTACCAATAAAGAAAGAAACTTCAACAGCAACTATGATGGAGATATGACTATTTAGATCAAATTTCCTTTTTCTTTCAATTTAGAGCTCCATGCTTTTAATATTAATAATTTATTATAATAGAGTTCCTTTCTGATTTATAGAGTATCCAAGGAAATCAGGTTCTAGTTCTGGCTCTACCAGTAACTGCTGTTATGACTGAACGTGTCACTTTACAAATGAAGAAGCTTGAAACATAGAGAAAGATATAATGTAAGCTTTAAAGATGATTTCTAAGGTCTCTGGATACAAAATTCTGTCATCTTTTTTTAATATTTTATCAGAAATACACATCTGTAGGCATCCTTTGTTTTTTATTAAATGAAATCTTCGTAAACTTTTGAATTTTAAACCGTCCTTATTTTTTTAAATCTTATTTTTCAATAAATTCCAAATTATTGCTGCATAGATTTTGTTTTTCTCTCCAAACCCGACATTCATGTTGTTTAATCATGTCTGAGTGTCTGGTTGTCCTATCACTAAACCTAAATTCTATATGTCATATCAAACATTGTTTGTTCAGAACTAAAATAGTGTCTCAGTTAACCACTCCTGTTGCCTGTATCTTCCCTGTACAGAGCTCTCTATCGTCTATTCCTCCTTTCTTTTTAGAAAATATAACATAGGAAATTTTAAATTGCTTTGCAGATGAACATACTTTAATTTTTTTGTTAATACTGGACAAATTATAAAATAACCTTCTTAAATGTATTAGTTATTGACATTCCTAGTAGAATGAACTTTTTTTTAGTTCAGCAATAAAGATTTAATTAAAGCATCTAAGATTTATTTTATAATGTTTATTCTTTTACAAAAAATGCATATAGTAGAAAATTTAGTGAATATAGGAAAGTATAAAATATAAGAAATTAAAATATTTTCTGATCTCACCACTCAGGGATAATATCCACTGTTGTTAAAATTTTGGTATATTTGACTGTCCATATTCAAAAATCAAATATTTTAATTATTCTAATAGAATATTAAATATTTTCAATATTAATAAATACTTCCTGAGGACTAATATATAACCAATCTCATGACATTCATTTTCAAATATAATGCCATTTATGTATAAGAACTTAGTTTCTTAACTAACTTATATCCAGGAAGTAATAAAAAGCTAAGTTTATATACCTCTTAATTAGTATGTAATCCAAGAAAGGTTAAGCATAAGTTATTCAAATGATCTTTGCTTAAGTGAGCATGCTAATTGCATTTGTTTGTATACAGAAACTCTTCTACATAGAACAAGAAAGGCTGTTTAGGTGTCTAAAATGACAAGGAAGGTGATAATCTTATCTATTGGTGGTTAGAGAGAGTTGTACTTTGGTTCTGATGGATGGTTTTGGTTCATATTTAGTAAAGCTTAGAAATTGAAAATCCTGAATTATATCTAATCAGTCAAGAATTAGAGAAATGAAAAATCCCAGTCTTGTTTTACAAATCAGGTCTTTTTATTGTGGCTAATTTATTACTGGTTTGAAAATTAACTCCCTCTTTCATCCTTTGCCTCTTATCTAGTGATTTCCTAGTACCGGACTACTTAAACCAGGAGCAAGAAGAGACCCTTGTTCAGTATGATCTTGGAGAACACAGTTTTGAAAGCAACTCCTCTGTTCAAATGCCTGTAATTTCACAGGTCTCCTCGACCCAGAATTGTGAAAGCACTTTCCCCTTGGGGTCTCTTGGTGGGCTGGCAGAAAAAGAGGAAGAAATGCCAGAGCAGCCAAAGACCAGTGCTTGTACTGAGGCAACCAGAGATGACCCCCCAAAATCAGAGCTGTCTTCTATAACCATTGAGTAATTTCATGGTTTGGCTTCATTTTTGGTTTTTGGAAAGTGCCTGTGCTTGGTCTTGTACATTTAAATTTAATTAATTTTTTAAACAAAAAAGGGTTTGGGAAAGAATTTCCCTTTTTACTTTGTAAGCCCCACAACTAATGTTTTATTTTTCATGACTGAGAGATTGCTTCTGTAAGTGCACAGTAACGTGATGTTGAAACATAATTGAAACTATGAGACTTAAGGAGAACCAGTTGACCTAAGGCATATATCAGTTTCTTCTTCCATTATTAAAAGTAGGCTAACGAGATCATTAGGTAAAGAAGAATTCAGATGATTGTTGACCTTCCTGAGATGAAAGGGTACACCAGAAACGAATTACTGAACAGAATTTGACAGGTAGCCTGAATACATGTTTACTCCTATACACAGGACATTGTACAATACTTTGTAAAGCCTGTTGGTTTTAGAAATATTTACGGTAAGCTTTCCTAAAAATTATTAGGGTAAATACTTCTGGAATCCAATGTACTCTTTTCTCCTCTTCTTTTTTTTAAGCTTTGTCATTTCTGTTATTTTTCACAGTAAAAATTTGGTGTTGGGATAGCATTCCCTGAACTTTTTTAGTACCACTCCAAATAATCTATCTTTCTTCCATGAAATCAGAGAACCGTGATTGAGAATAGTCAGGCTGTGCATGAAATGACCAGGAGTCGAAAAATGAAATACATAAATCTCAGCTTTATAGGAACTCTTTTAATACTGCTTTTCTGACTAAAATTGTTATTTACCTAACCTGGTCTTTGAATGTCAGTGCCTGGCTAATTAGGTCATTGCCTAAATCATTTTTCTTCTTGCCCCATAAACAATATTTCCTCTTGCAAATACTGGCATGACATCATATAAAGGAAAAATATTGGAGATAACGATATATTTATATATAGGTTTATGTAATCTTGGGGATGTTTCTATTGTGCTAATTTGGACAAAATAAAAGAATTCTGTTAAGGCTATGGTTCTTAACCCAGCTAAGATGGTTTACAAAGTTCCATATGTCAGTGATACTTTGTTTTTTGTTCCAAAATATTTTTAGCTATTGCCAGGTTTATTAAAAGGGTTAATGTAGTTTTTACACAATGTAAGCAATAATGTAAAAGATAAGAGGCTTTAAATTAATGATCTATGACTCAACAATCTAGGGGGAAAAAGAATCAAGACTAAAAAAACTAAAAACCTTAAATTAATATCACCTCTTTTGCTGCTAAAAAAAATGAAATTTCCTGTTTATAGTTGAAATTTATGTGATATTCTAGACTGGAGTATACTTTTCATCTGGTGCCATTAAAGCATCACTGACCTTGACCCTAAATATTCATGAGTCCATGAACAAAGAACTTCTGAATAACTTTTTTTCTACGTATATACCCAAAGTTTAATAATTATGAAAACACCTGATTATATTAGAAAAAGAAACTAAATACAGTTTCTTATTCAAAACAAGAGACCTGAATTTCTGTCTGGGTGCTAGACCTTAATAATAAAATTAATTTTTAAGTTATAGTGATTTTACTTGTTTCATTTTTTTAATTGGCTAATTCTGATTGATTTTCCTCCCACAAATATAAAGGAAGGGAGAGTAAATGCATTGAAGATTTTTTTTTTCCAGGTAGCATTCCTTTTCTAGATTCTGCTGTCTTTACCTTGTTTTCAACTCCTTATCTCCGTCTTGAACCTGTTTTCCCCCTTTGCTCCCAAACATAGGTATATTACTTTCAGGAAGAACAACATACACAAGTGATGAAGGGCTTCCACCCTTTATGCTTCTTTACTAATAGGGTTGAATTACTTTTTTGCAACAGACTGGGATACTTCATCAGTAACAGTACTGTGTCTTGAGTAGAAAGGTCAGGAATTTTTATTTTTAATGTCATACATATACATATTCCTGAAAATTATTATGCCTACCAATGGATAAACCTTGGAGTTAATTTTAAAGTCTTATATTGGCAAAACAAAGAATAGGTAAAATTATGACCAGGAATCATTGTTGCCTTTAGTTCTGAGAGTTGGGTTTTTTTGTTTTTTTGTTTTTTGTTTTTTTTAGGAAGCAAAAAGAAGGAAGAAAAAACAGAAAGAAATAGGGTTAAAGAAAAGAAAACTGGGGATTTGTATGGTTGAAAGCATTTAAGCACATCCCCTGAGAACTCTACGTTAAAAGAGGCCACAATTTTGGCAGCTCTGAAGTGGTCTGTGCTCTCAGAAGTGTAGGATTACTACTACTGGCTATTCTTTCCCAAATGGAAACTTTAGATTTTCATTGATAATTACGAATTGCACAGATTTCCAAGTTTAATGAAAAAATTGAATATACTATGAAAATGTAAACTTGGTTTGTTTATTCCACAAATCTTATCAATACAAGTAGCTAACAAGTATTTAACATAAAATGATATAAACAGAGGCCTTTTTTCTCTTTCATTGAGGCTCTGCATTTTTCTTGATAGTTTAAGGATTTTTAGCTTATGGATCTGTTTTAGGAAACTAAGCTGCAAGGGATAAATGTGTATAGTGTTATTTAGGTTTATTTAAAATTCATCAAAGAGAGGGATACCTGAATGTATAAGTTTTACCAGAATATATGGAAACATTGCGAAGAGGTGAAAGCCAGTTATATTATCCCATCCATTAGAAATTGCCAGTGAAACTAAACAAAAAATTCCAGTTTAGAATACTTAAGCATAGTTCTTTGTTAAGGCCCAAGAGGGTAACTTTGTGATATTTAAAGGGCTTAAATTTTAGGATGCAGGATAAATTGCCTTTTTAAAACCAAGTATTTTATACAAGAAAAGCATTTATTTTCCATTTTTATGCTACCAAATAGGTGTGATACACTTTAGAAATGAGTAAAGATGCTCGCTGCGATACTGGATGTTACAGCTCCTGCAGTCATTCTTTCCATTTTTAGGGGTGTATTCTAACAATGGAAGCATCTAGCGTGACAGTGATTGTAATAATTCAGAAACAAAAGGATTAATATTGGGTTTTTTTATTTCAAATTTTTTATAAATGGATACAGATGGAAATTATCATCCAAAATTCATTTAAATGAATTTCTCTTATTTGGAATTTCAAGTAATCTTCTTAATTTGTATTTCACATAATTAGTTGCACATTTGATTACATCGCCAGTTTTTAAAGTTCTCAATTTCAGCGAGACAAAGTGTACTAAAGTGTTTAGCGTCATTCAGTCTTATATTTTTAACCTCTCAGCAACCATTCTGGGTTAAGTAATTTGGTTCCATGTTATGACACATGCCCTTTGGTTTTAAAAACAAACAGAAAAACTTGTGTTTTGTTACAATATTTTATCAAATGGAATGGACTAGTCAGCATATCTAATGCAGTATCATTGGTACCTCTGTTACCTTCTGACTACTGAGCCAGACTCTCCCCATTGTATAAGTGATTCCCTGGGAAACTTTGGAAGCTGTATCAACTCTTTCAGTCTTTTATTCACTCTTTCACTATTTTATTTTTGTACTCAATCTAAATAGAGGCCAATTATCTTGTTTAGTGGCTGTTAATTTTGAAGATTCTCAGATCAATTTTAGTCTCTTAGATTTGTAGTCCCTGAAAAATACATTACTGTATAAGGTAAGGGCAACTCTCTACTATACCACATGGAGAGAATCATTGTTATTGCTTGATGAATGAACAGTCCTAAAATTGTAGTATCTTAACTGAAAGGAGTTTGAGATTTGATGAATTGATGAAGAGAATTAGAAACTTTCATGTGGCACTTACTCTATTTTCACTCATCTGCAAAATGTGAAGTTATAACTCTGAAATATACATCCAAGTGAGGGAGAATCGTTTTCTAGATATTAATATTAACTGGGGGAGAGGGTGACTAGTAAAGTTTGCATTTGGAAGCAACCCAAAGTTGCTAAAATGTAATAAATGTGATTTTCACTCTAAGTTATTGACATAAGATACTTTATTTATAATATATTCAGATTTTAAAAGTAACTGAGAGAGAATATATAGAAACTAGATTTTTCCTTTCTGAAGCAGTGGAACAAAATTGGGGAGGGTTCTATTATATAAACACATCTATGAGGAATATTTATAGCTAAGCATACTCCTTTAGCTTTAAGCTAAAATGGTCAAAATTTAAATTTATTTTTTATTTTGCTTATACCCACTTTTTTAGTGTCATATTGCTTGACTGAATGTGATGATATAGGCTATTTTTATTTGGAAAGTCCTCAGCAAGCTGAATTTGCCAAAAGCAATAATGGTTCAGATTAAACAGTGAAGTGGAATTGAACCAATTTCCGGGTTCAACTAAGGAGCAGACATTCTGTGGATATTTTGTTCTTAGATTATAAATGTGTTGAAATTTATTAATGGGGGAGTTAAGCTTATATCAGATTATGGGGTGTAGACTCTTAGTGACATCCTAGTTGTACTTTTTTTTTTTTTTTACCTCATACTAAACTAATACAGTTGGATATTTCCACTACGTTGTAGTGATTATATTTTTATGATAGAAAAAAACAGTTCCAGGTCTTTACAGATAGTCTGTGCGGAGATGTCAGGCGATGTTATTGGAGTCTCAGTTTAGCAGTATCCAAAATACGAAACTGCCTTAAAGTGCTCATGCTACTTTAAGTAAGCTTCCTCTGTGCAGGCCCCATGCCAGTTACAACTAATACCAAGGTTCCTGTGTATGTAATAGTTTACAAAGAATTTAAAAGTTGAGACCATTGACTGAAAACAAACTTTTTAAAAAAAATTTTTTTAACTTTAAAATTTTTAATTTCAGTTTGAAGTGCCTGGTTTATAAAATTTATTTCTTTGATTATTGCCTTTCTCTTTTAAATTGACTAATTTTGCTAAGTAAGCTTAAAGCCCTGGGTTCAGTTTTGATGATTTATTGACAAAATCGCTGCTCGATGGTTTGAGGGGCTAGTGTCATGACTTTTATTAAATTATCCTTGTTTTTCCAAATGCTGGACTGACTATATCCAGATTTCATAATCCAGTTAAGCTAAAAAATCATCCTGTAATTGAATGTTCAGGTTACCAAAGTACATCACCTTTAAGGAAGGATAAATCTTCCCTACTTTAAGAGGAGCCAGTCATCTCCCCTTAACACATGTTTCCATTGGCATTTAGTGGAAGCTGTGTTCATTTAAAGGTGGGAAGCCTTTCGTGCAGTTTCTAGAAACATCTGTTTTTTAGAGAGAACCTTTTCTATGATTAGGTTGTAAATGTGTTTTCTCTAAAAGCTTTGTTTTATTTCAGTTATCAGTTTTCAGTTAATTTTCAAGTTGATAGATGCTATGTAAAGTCTCTCATACTGAGAGCAGTCCATTAAATTACTGAACGTTGCACTGCTTCTCATCTTTCAGGTGCCTGAAATGAATGCCACCAGGTATTTGGAAGGAGTAAGATCATAAGTATTCATTTTCTTCCTTATACAAAGTGATGGCTTCTAATGCATATATTTCAAGATAATGAAAAAGAAAAAAAAAAGTCCCTAATAGAGTAAAATTTGGTTTTGATCCAAGTCCCAATAATATATTTGATTTTTCTGTTGTTACTGGTGCCTCCTGTTGCATCAGATAGAGATTGCCTGCCTCTTTGTAGGGCACCCTTGTGGCACCTTATGTCCAATTGGAAGATAGTATATGGCATCTTTGTGCCTCTACTATCTTTTCAAAAGCCATTTTATAAAAATCCTAGGTAGCCTATTTTAATATTTAAATATATATATTTGTGAGATGCTTTTAGAACAGACTTTTTTTTTTTACTTTGAAATTCCTGTATTCTCATTTTTAAGAGTAAATTAAAATTTTCCAGATTAGGACTTGTCTTTTTCCACAGCAGCATAATGAGAAAGATTGAATTTGACCATACTTCAGTGATAGAAGAATTTGATGTCTGGTTACAGGAGACAGATACGAGGGAAAAATTGTTTTGATGTCACAGAAATGAATTTTTAAATAAAATTGTGGTTTTGTTTCTGTAATTTAATATTTGCTGCTACAGTAGCTCAATATTTTACAGAGCTAACATATAAATCTCGCTCCATTTAAAAACTGGAGTACTTTCTAGTACAACCAGCCTGGGAGGAAACTGTGCACCACAGTTTTCCAGATGGGTGACTGACTGCTTTGTTTAGCCGATGCATGCTTAATATTTTCCTATAGGCCAACATCAAGGAAGTCTGGGGGAAACTTTTTCACCTTGCAGCATTATGATTCTTTTTGGGCACTGGCATTTTGTGAAACCCTTGGGGGAGGGTAATGCTGGAGCAGAAATGTGAATTAAGTATGTGGATGGGTGTTTTTATGTCTTCTACCCTCTCCTAGAACCAGTGCAACTCTCTCAACTGTGCCAGTTCCCAGTTCACCAGCTTTGTATCCAGTTGTCATCTCATTTAAATATGGCTTTACTTGGTGACAGTGGCCATAGCTAAGTTACTTGGCATGTTTGACTTTCAACAATAACGAAAATGGTTTTGGATTTTGTTTTCTTTTATTTCCTAAAAATGTATACAATGTCAGAAGTTCACATTTTATATACTAGTATCTGGCTATTAGTATTTTACAGGAACCATAGTTCTTGGTGACTTCATATATATATATATATATATATTTTTGTGACTTTTTTGTAAACTAAGTGCCGTTTCAACGTTACAATCATTTTTAGAGTTATTGTAATCAATGTGAATATCATGTTTTTTCAACTCTGTTCTGAGCCTAGTGTTTGCTTTGTGAACATATGTGTATTGTATATATTCTGTATAGTTACATTGTACTGAAATATTAGCTTGTTTGATATAAGGAAAGTATGTATTGAGTACCTTTTTGCTAGCCTGGTTGTTTAATCTTTTTTAAAAAGGTTTAAACTTTTTAAAAAAAAAAATCTTTAAACTGGCCTTTATTACATGGTCACAAATAAAGTTGCAGTTAGAAGGGATGAGCAGGGAAAAACTAGTTTTGAGTGTCTTTGAATAGAAACATAAGACTAAGATTTTTTTTCTCATTAAAATATCTTATTAATGCTTTATGGAGTAAAACTTCCTGCTGTTGTTATTTATTGTTGGCCGGAAGGAAGAAATTGGTGTTGCTGGTTGAGAAGTGGATGAGAAAGTCGTCAGAATAACGTATGACTTAAATAAGCATCCACTGAGTGCGCACAGACCAGAGAGTCGTACATTAAATGGCACACTCCAGCTTCCTGGGTGAGGAAGAGAAGAGCTGGTAGTGCACAGGTTCCATAAGCACTGTCTCTAAGATTGAAAGAGATAATAAAAAGGAAGCTACTTAGGGAAACTCGTCAGGTCCTAGAGCTATTGAGGCAGGTTCTTATGCAAGACTACTTCCTTAAGGGGTGGGTTGCATCTTTAGAAGTTGCTCTGAATCTTTCTGAAGTTGTACTTTATTGTTGAGAGACCTGTTGATAATGTTTCAGTAATATCTTAAAACCAGAAAGTAGAAAACCAGTGCTTGTGGACAGCTCATTGCATAGGTAATGAGCCGATGAGAGCCTAAAGGAAGGGCTTTCTAACTTTAGATTCATCTCAGTGTGGATTTTAATGATAACTGGTCTATATAGAATGAGTAACAGGCAAAGAAAATTATTTCGTTGATCCCAAACTACTAGATAACTTTAGAATTAAGTTCAGAGAGGAAGAGGGTAAATTTTAAGAAACATTGTCTTTTCCTTCGGTGAGTGATAAATTTTAAGAAGTATTGTCTTTTCATTCCCACCCCCGGTTTTTTTTTTAAGAGAGGGAGAGAGGCCGGGGAGGACGCAGAGGGAGAGAGAGAATTTTAAGCAGACTCCCCACCTAGTGTAGAGCCTGGGCTCCATCTCACAAACCTGAGATCATGACCTGAGCCAAAACCCAGACTCACGGGACTTCAACCAACTGAGCCACCCAGGTGCCCCTGTGTTGGGTTCTCAGTAGTCTCAGCCACAGGTGATATATAATAATGTAGAATGTAGAAATTAAAATAATTACAGTTGACCCTTGAACAATGTGGGGGGTTAGAGGTGCTGACCCCCACACAGTTGAAAATCCACGTATAACTTTTGAATCCCCAAAAACTTAACTACTTAATAGTCTGCCATTGACTGGAAGTCTTACTGATAACATAGTTAACACATTTTTAATGTTATATGCATTATGTACTGTATTCTTAAAGTAAGCTAGGGAAAAGAAAATGTTACTGAGAATCATAAGAAAAAGTACATTTACAGTACTGTACTGTATCAAAGAAAACCATATCAAAAAAAGTGGGCCAACGGAGTTCAACCGCATATTGTTTAAGGGTTATCTATATCCTACAGTTTGGTTTGCATATGAATTACATACCAGAACGCTTCCTTTCAGAGAGTATAATAACCAAAGATGTATATCTCCTTACCTGGTAGAGTCGAAATTAATAGTTTGGGCATTCTCTTTTGAACAGGAATGTTTGTTCTAAGTACTAAACCAATAAGTTAACAAACGAGTTTAAGTGGGAGAAACTTCTCGTAAACATCAAATCCCAAAGTTTAGTGTAATTCATTTTTTTATATGTGTAAACTTTTATACAGATGGAAAAACTGACTAGGATAGAGGCATATTCAATCTAGAAAGAAATTCCTCATCAACAAACTGATTGGAACTCAGGTTTGAACACCCTTGGGGGCAAAGGGAAAGCCGGTTGTTTCCTTAACGTTAACTCTGGCTGGTAAGTGCATATTGCAGAGGCTCTGGGCAGAGATGGCCTTAGAATTATTTTGCAGGGCTTGCACGCGTAATTCCACACCCTTCTTTCTATCCCTGCCTAATTTTTCCCGCAGCTGACTGCCGTCTGCTGGGGATCATCGCGTGAACGAGTGGGTCTCTCTGACAGCGATCGTGAGTAGCTGGGCTTAGCGACACACTGGAACACACTCTCCAGTAAAAGGCCAGCCTCAGATGAAACGCCTCTGATGATTCTTGCTTTCTAGAGACCCTCTGTTGGAAAAGTTGCTTTAGAACATTAAAAAAAGAAGATCAAATGAAATTCCTATAGACCTTTTTTTTCCTTTTTCAGGTTTTTATTTAAACTAGTTAACATACAGTGTAATATTAGTTTCAGGTGTAGAATTTAGCGGTTCATCATTTATGTACAACACTCAGTGCTCATCACAGGTGCCCTCCTTAACACCCTGCCCTCCCACCTCCCTGCCAGCAACCCTCGTGTATTCTCTATAGTTTGCCTTTCTTTCCATCCCCCGCCATGTTCATCTGTTTCTTAAATTCCATGTATGAATGAAATCATGGTGTTTGTCTTTCTCTGACAGACTTACTTCGCTTAGCATAATACTCTAACTCCATCCACATGCATGTCCTGTGGACCATTTTAAATTAGGGGCTAGGGGCGCCTGGGTGGCTCAGTCGTTAAGCGTCTGCCTTCGGCTCAGGGCGTGATCCCGGCGTTCTGGGATCGAGCCCCACATCAGGCTCCTCCGCTGAGAGCCTGCTTCTTCCTCTCCCACTCCCCCTGCTTGTGTTCCCTCTCTCGCTGGCTGTCTCTCTCTCTGTTCTCTGTCAGATAAATAAACTCTTTAAAAAATAATAATAATAATAATAATAATAAGGGGCTAAAGCGGATATGTTCTCTTTGGCCATCCAAGCATCAACAGTTCATGGTAGGACTTGTGTGCATGATAACTTCTGTCCAGGAACAGAATTTTTTTATTGAACGCAAATGAGTCTACAAGATTAGTAAAAATTCCTTTTCAGTATGTTTTACAGCTTATAAAATGCTAGCACTTTGGGAGCCTGGCTGGTTCAGTCTATAGAGCATGTGACTCTTCAGGGTTGCAAATTTGAGTCTCACGTTGGGTGTAGAATTTACTAAAAAATAAAATGCTAGTACCTTTAGTGGTGTTCAAAAACCCCTTGGGACAAGCAGGGAAAGTAGCCAATCTATGGTCCACATAGGTGGTACGTGCCCTGTGTACCCATTATAGAAAAGCATTAGATGCACTCAGAAATCTCCAGGTGACTAGAAAGGGCTGGAACCTCCGAGGCCTTGAATTGTTAGAATTGTTAGACCCTGGCGGGGGGCCGGGAGGGGGGCTCTCCCGGACACAGTGATAGAAGAGAAGCCGGAACTGCCCCCGCGCCGGGTCCAGCACTGTGATTCTTCGTGAACACCAGCATCTGGGAGACGCTTGATGGTAGTGTCGGTGGGAAACAGGAATTCAGTTATGCAGATGGATGTTTTTTGTCTTTTATGCCAGGACCTAGTACTCTCAGAGGAGGGTTAGAGGTCAACTTTTTCTTACAGTATGAAAAAATTGCGTATGACCTTGTTCTAAAGATATTGACTGCTCCATTTTTTTATGTACTCTTACCTAGTGAATACCTCCACTGGAGTTATCTTTCCCACCTGTTCTGGTCGCATTTTCCCATCCCTACTGCCACTAGCTTAGTTCAAGCCTTTGTTGTTTCTGGTCTAATAGCACAGCCTCCTAACTGCTCTTCCCTCTCGGCAGGCAGGCTACCTCCAGTCCATCTCTGACATCACTACTGTAGTCATCTTTCTAATCAGGCCACTGCCCTACTTCAAGCCTGCCTCCCTCTCCCTCAGACCCCTCTCCTCCGCCCCCGGCCTGCTCTGCCTGGCTGATGACAGTCAGACTTTCAAGACACGGGTCAGGCTTCACCTCCTCTAGGAACCCAGCCCTTAGTCCATTCCTACCTATCTCCAGTTTGGGGTTAGGGACCCTCCTGGCTAGTCCCATAGCACATTTCGTTTAGCTCCACCAAACCATTTCTCAGTCACACTACCCTGTAAATCTACCTCCTCGCATAGTTAATGAGAATTAAATGAGTTATGTGTAAAATGCTTAGAACAACACTTAGTGTGTAGCCACCACTTTATAAGCCTTGTCATTACTAGTGTGTCTTCCTCAGCAGACTGAATTCTTGACTTCAGGGACTGTCTTATTTGTGTATTCCCTGTAGTACCTGACAGAGTAGAACTGAAAAACTCAACTCCTGTGTATATCTTCACCATGTATATCAGAATCTTTCTCATTTTTTAAAGTAATCTCTATGTCCAATGTGGGGTTCAAACTCATGACCCCAAGATCAAGAGTTGCATGCTCTACTGACTGAGCCAGCCAGGCACCCCATCTTACTCATTTTTTTTTTTTAGGCATATATACATATATTTAGTTAGTTTTTTTCCCTTTTCCCCATATCCTTTTTTTTTTAATTTTAATGTTTATTATATTATGTTAGTCACCATACAGTACATCCCCGGTTTCCGATGTAAGGCTCGATGATTCATTAGTTGTGTATAACACCCAGTGCACCATGCAATACGTGCCCTCCTTACTGCCCATCACCGGCCTATCCCATTCCCCCACCCCCCTCCCCTCTGAAGCCCTCAGTTTGTTTCTCAGAGTCCATAGTCTCTCATGCTTCATTCCCCCTTCTGATTACCCCCCTTTCTTTATCCCTTTCTTCCCCTACCGATCATCCTGGTTCTTATGTTCCATAGATGAGAGAAACCATATGATAGTTGTCTTTCTCTGCATGACTCATTTCACTGAGCATTATCTCCTCCGGTCTTACTCATTTTTAAATAAAGGTGTGAAATATAAGGCTGCTATGGTTATGAATGAATATTAACTTTAATCCTGAGAACAACTGCCATCAGCCGTCAGAATTTCCCCAAATTATTCTCTCAAACACTGGCTCTGTCATTTTCCTCCCTTTGTCTGGTTTATTCATCAAGTCCATCCCTACATATCACTTCTTGAAGAAGCTTTCCCAGAGCTTCCCACACTACAGCGGGACTTCCTGAAGTCTGGCTTTAGGAGATTATGGCTTACGGAGTAAAGAAAAATAGAACTAAAAAATAACTGATTGCCGTAAGAGAAACACCAAATAGTATGCTTTGCAAATTTGAAGGAGGAAGAGACCTGGCTGGAGGGATCAGGGAAGGCAATATGGAGGAGGCAACAGTTGAGCTGGATCTGCCTTGAAAAGAGGTCTAGGACTGGTCCAGGCAGAAACGAGAAGAGAAGGGGGCCGCTCCAGGAAACAACATTTGAGCCTAGGAGGCAGAACAACCAGGGAGTGAAAGCTTACTTTGCCCAGCGTTTGAAGATCCCTGAGGGGGAAGAGTGGAAGAAAGTGTTACAGACTGGGCCCAGATCAGAGAAGGCCTTAAGAAGTTGAACCAAATTTGGTAGGAAATAGAGAACCATCGCACGTTTTCAAGCAGAGAAACATATTAAGGCTTGCTCTAAAAAGATTAAGAACAAAGTAGATTAGAGGGAAAGCATACAGACTTAACTAGATCACTTAGAAATTACTTCAGGAATTTAGAGAAGAGCCCAAAGGAAGGTAACAGGAGTGGGACTAGAAAGCGGGGTGTGTGTAGGGGTTGGGGAAGGGATTTGGTGAGAAGTGGGCCTGTGATCTTAAGACCAGGCCTCATTTGAACATGGAAGGTGTCTGCTCTATTCCAAGGCCTATTTTACTACTTCCTTGACCTCATCAAATTCTTAGGCGACCTCTCTTTGTTTTTGAAGGGGGAACTCTGTGTCCTAGGGAAAATAGGGTGAGAGGAGAAGTTCTCAGCAAGTTTCCAGAGTTGAGCTCCGATCAAGGCTGAGGAGAGACTTTGCTCTAGGAATAGTCGTGGAAATAAAGTCATCTAGCTGGGTGGCCCATTGTAGCAGTGTTCCGCTTCTGCTGAACCAGGTTGGTGGGCTGGAAAGTTCAGAGACTTCTCATATCCTAATTCCCTCTGCTGCTTATAATTCCTCCTACTTCCCTTCAATAAATACTGAATGTCTGCGACACCAGACATGGTTCTTGGCACTGCAGGTGCAGCCTCAAACAGAAAACAGCAATCTGGCTCTTGGGGAGTTTCTCTTCTTGGCGGGGAAAGGATGGGGGGGGTGGGGAATGATGCCCAACAATAAACAAGGTGAGCAGAGTGTGTCGGTGGACAGGTGAGTGATTGGAGGTAGGACGGCCAGAGTGAGAAGGACATGTAAGTAAAGGTCTAAGGAGGGGAGGGAAGTGAGGTTGACAGCAGGGAGGCCAGGGTCCCCACCCACATGTAGTTTGTGTTGAGGCCTCTGTGGGAAGAAGCCAAGGCAGAAGAGGCAATGACAGAGAGATGGAAAAATGGAACAGAAACCGCAGGAAGGAGGTTTGTTTCCAGGCATAAAACATGTCTTCTGAGCATACGCAGAGCCAGCCAAGCAGCAGGTTGCTCTGAGGCAGGAGCTGAGCAGAAAGCCAGACACTGGCAGCAGTTCTGGGTTTTCCTTTTTTTGTCTAGCTGAGCTCATTCTCTGTATCCAAATCTGAGGATTCTTTGTGAGGTTAAGATGCCATTTAAAAGACTGTGTCAGGTAGACGGACGCATCCCTTCCTGTAGGAGGACGGGCTACACGCTCCTGTGCACGGATGTGCCCGCCGGTCCGTGCTCTGCCTTCATCCTGTAGACATCGAGTGGCTTTTCTTGGACGCTCTTCCTCCAGAACTGTCTGACAGGTGAAGAGATACGCATGACGGCCCTGGAAGATTTTACTAGGTGCCTTTTAAAGAGCTGCAGCGGGGAAGTGTTAGGAAAAGGATGAGGTTGAAACAGGGAAATGTGCATACGCATGGAGCGTCTAAGCACTGATCACCCACTGGTGCCTGGTATGTGCCGGGACATTCGTGCACCATGTCCACCCGGAACTGCGCTCCCACAGCATCCCGGCCTCCCGTGTACATAGCGGGGACTCCCTCCGGTCCCAGAAGAAAGAGACCGGCCCTGGTTAGCTCTGGGGAACAGTTAGTTCCAACTTCGCCTTGCACGCTGTAAGTGCCCCCAAACATACATACACTGGAAAGGAGAGGTAACAGGAAAGGGGGGCATCTGTTCCAGGCTGAAGGTACCTCTGTAGCTCCGCTCCTGCCTGTGTCATCGGAGCGCTGCTGTGACCATCAGTCCTGCCCGCCCAATGCCCCCTCCTGGGACTGCTGCGGGACCCTCCCTTGAGGGGCCACGGGCCTGCGCCTCTCCGCTGGAGCGCTTGGGACAGAAAGCCCTTCATGTTCAGTAAGAATGAGTGTGCTCCCAACTGAGCCTGACATTCCCTTCTCACACGCGCCTCTTACTGTCCGCAACACCGCCCTCCCAGAGCCACACAAGATCGAGCCGCCTCTCGCCTCCGCGAGACCAGGTGCAGGTTTTTCCCCGCTGGCCGATTCCCTTCCCACCCGGACTCTTCCACTCAGTCCCTGGTTTCTCCCAGCTCTTACTGTGCGTCAGCGGATTTTCCAGCTCCTCTCCCACCGCGGAGTGTAGGCTGGGAGTGGGCGTGGAGAGGCGGAGCGGAGCCAGGAGCAAAGGAAAACCCAGCCGCTCCGTTTCCCCCAGCACCCCCAGCCTCCAGAGGGAGGCAGCTGCCGCAGCCAGCCGCGCCACACTCAGCCCTGGGCTTCCCAAACCTTGGCACGCTGGCTGGCCTTCTCCCTGGTTCTCCCACACACTGTTACAACAGGCCATCTTTAAGTATGTTCGATAAAGTTGTACAGCCTGTTCTCGGTGCAGACGTGACACCGAGATCCTCGCTTCCCAGAAGTTACCTATAATGCAGGGCCATGAATAAGGACAACATGATCCCAAGAAGAACGCGAAGTCTCTGGGGAGGTCAAGGCAGAATCCAGTTCACACTCAGTCCCAGATTATGTTAGTCTAGGGTGACAGGAACAGGTGGTAACAAATATCCTTACCTTCCCAGAGCCAGAAACTCATCTGTGAGTAGCTGGGCATTGATAAAGTTTTTACGGAACATTCAGTTCTGCTCGAAGGTTCTTTTCTTCCCTCCCGTGAGAGCCAAGGGCACGGACAGGACAGTGCTGTGTGCAGAGTCGGGAAATTCTCAGTACAGCATGTGTGCAAGTCACTGCACTTCCCTAAGCCCCGCCTTCCTCCTGAGGTGTTCAGGTTCCTCCCGGGTCCACCCGGTGCCTAGAGCAGGCCGGGTGCAGAGGAAGAAGTCGGCAAGTATTCTCTGAATGAATAAATGAGGTATGAATGTACATACCGAGGAAATGGGTCCATAAAAATGGCATTCTGAGGGCACCTGGGTGGCTCAGTCGGTGAAGCGTCTGCTTTCGGCTCAGGTCATGATCCCAGGGTGCAGGGATCGAGCCCCACGTGGGGCTCCCTGCTCAGCAGGGAGCCTACTTCTCCCTCTCTCTCTGCCCCTCCCCCTGCCTGTGCTCTCTCTCTGTCAAATGAATAAATAAAATCTTTTTTTTAATGGCTTTCTGTCAGGTTACAGTTAATTAAAAAGAAGTATATCAACACTTCTCCCTCTTCATTTTCAATATGGAAGAAACACCTAATCGAGAACTACTCATCCACTTCTCCGATACTTGATGTGAACATGACCGAAAAGCTAGAAAGTAGTGCGGGAAACCTGAAGGGGTTAAAATTATTTAACCTTGGAGAAGAAAAACTTCAGCCGTGTGAATCGTTTCCAGAGACATTCAATGGGATGAAATCCGTGCTCTGGAAAGGCGATCTGGGCAGCTTCTAGGGGTCCCAAGAAGAGAGAAAAGAAAACGCTCCGTTCCTGAGCAGGGACCGTGACCCCAAATTCCTTGGGCCTCCCGTAAACCCGCTCCAGCCTGGGAAGCTGCCAGGGACTCGTGCATGCGTCCAACCCTTCGCACACTCCAAGGTCACACGAACGCGGCTCAGAGCTCGGCCGTCCAGTTCAGGAGCTCGGGAAGTGCTTCTGGGACTTTCGAGGGCCTGCCAGCGTCTGGAACTCACGGCGAGCGCCCCCGCGGTGTGTGCGGAAACAGCAGGCGCTGCGCCCGGGCCTGCGGGTGTTCACACCTGGGGGTGAGGGGTCGGGCAGAGAAAAGGCAGCGAGGCCCCTGGAAAGCGCCTTCGCAGTGCTGTCCAAACCCGGCGTTTCCACACGTGGGGACGCAGGAGTCCTACCTCTACGCTTCACCAGGACTCCTCATAAACCGGGTGGGAGGGACGCCGTGGAAAGACGTGAGCGGCCCAACACCTCCATCCGCGCCTCTACTGCGGCTTCAGCCACTGGCCGTAGGAAATGTGGTGTGTGAGCGCCCCCTACTGCTCCTACCAAAATTAGCCCCGGAGCAGGGGTTCAAAATAATTTCTGTGCCCTTACCCTAAACTTAACAAAATATTTTCAAACCAAATTAAAAAGCTTTTGTCTAAAATAAATACCCAGTGCAACAGTCCAAACTGTCAACTCCTTTTTTATTTCTCAAAAGCCTTTGAACTAGAGCAAAACAGAATTGTCTTTACAGCTCCGGTTGCTCTAATCCCCCAGGTCCCAGTGAAAATCTCTGTCATGGGTGATCCAGAACTATTTTCACCCGCCCCGGGACCACAGGCCCAATGTGTGGGTCTTTGAGATGGAAAAATCCGAGCAAGGGGGATCTCCCTGGCTCCGCAGGCCCAAGGACATGTTCCACAGTCCCACAGAATTTCTATCCGTCCTCCCTTCCCCTCACTGCTCCAAGCTGAGGTCCCCCGTCACCTGGGGCTTCCGCTTAAGCCTCCCCCAAAGGCAACCAGCGCTCAGCAGGAATGCACGGCCTAGGGGAGCAAGACGACGGGCAGGGGAGGCTTCTTCCCAACCACAGGTCAGAACATGGAGTTCTGCTGCCCAGGCCTCCAGGAAATGTTTTCTCCCTCCAGTGCACACTGGCCCCAGGCAGAGGAGTAAGAAAACGCAGATGGTCTGACCCCTGGGAGAGGGAAATGCCTGGCGGCTGTAGGGAAATGGGACCGGGAAAGATTGTGAAATGCTGAAGGCGCCGTTCCAGAGTGCAGCTAGCGAAAGTTCCTTTTAGCCTTTGCCACGTGGTGCCGCAGCCAGTGAGTTTATTACCTGGCAAGGGAGGTCCTGGACCCCGCAGCTCAGAGCTCCAGCTGGGCAGTACCTTGTTTCTAGAAGGCGGTGCAGGATTCACCGCACAGGCTTAGGAGGCCAGCAGCCGGGCTGGCATCCTTCCTCTGCAGTCACTGAGAAAGCTCGAGCGGATACAGCGCGCCTCCGGCCCTCAGTGGCGGCATGTAAATGGGAACGAGAAAGGACACTCCACAGGCCCGTGATGAGGGTGCAGTGAGGTGATCCACAGCGACACTCAGCACACCCCGCTGCTCGTTACCGACTCTTCTTCCCTATTGTTGGAGCAGGTCATCTGCCAGATCCCATCCAGCGCCGACATCCCGCGGGACAGAGACAGACATCAGGATGACTCGTACCACCATTTGGCAGGACGGGTGGACAAAGGTGGAGGGACAGCAAGTTCCTAGGCACCGGAGGCCGGTCTCTGCTCTGCTGCAGGTTGGCCTAGATGACCCCTCCCCCCCCCCTTTTTTTTGAGCGCGAACACAAGAGCAAGTGGGGGGAGGGGCAGAGGGAGAAAGAGAATCTTAAGCAGGCTCCATGCCCAGCATGGCGGACCCCGTCATGACCTGAGCCGAAATCAGGTGTCAGACGCCTAACAGACTGAGCCACCTTGGTGCCCCCCGCCTAGGTGACCTTTAAGGTTCTTTCCGACTGTGAGCCTGAATGGTGGTATTCTCCCAGTTCTGAAAGGGGGCCCCTCAGACCCTTGGTATCCCAGGAAATAGTTCCCACCGAGCAGTTGAAGGTCCTGGCACAAACTGGAAAGGCCCCAGGTGTAGACACATTCCCCCGCCCGGGGAAGTAGCCAGACCCCGTGACCTCACACCTGCTAGGAATGTGAACTCCCCTCAGGCCTTGGACAGGCTTCAGGACAGGCTTCCCTAGTGCCTGCCTAGGCCAGGGCTGGAGGAGCTTGAAGTAACCCCCCTCCCACCTCAACTGCCCTTCCCCGGTCACCAGCAGCAGGGTGGTCCCTGGCAAAAGCTTGTTCGATTAATCAATGACTTTTTTCTTCGCCCTTGCCTCTGGAAAGCTTGTTACCACTTTTTGCAAGTCAGAGATTTCAAAGATTCCAAGTTTCTCTCGTCTGTTTCCATGCATTTCTGCAGTTCTCATAGGCATGTGGACAGTATTTCTATTATGAAATTCAAAGAGGTATCCCATGCCGCTTATTCTGGAAACCGTTCTCTGAACATACTCCTGTGTGGAGAGAGCGCTTCTCTACCCTTCTCTGCTGGACCTCGCCCTCCTCTGCCCCCAGCCTCCCTCTCCCAGTACCTCCCCCCATCACCACACACACACCCACCGGGTTCTCCCAGCTCTCTGGAAAAAGAACACAGGCTCAGAATTTCCTTTTTGAGTTAAGCAAGTCCATACGAAGTTCCAGAGGAGGGGTCTGGCACAGAAGCAGAGTTATTCTTGATCACAAGGGTGTGGGCAGGGAAAGAGTGACGACCTCCAAGGTGAGGGACACGTGCGGTGGAAGCGAGGCACGGAGAGCCAAGGGGCAGGGCAAGTTAGGTTTACGTCCCAGGAAAATACACACATATTTCCTCCTGTTGGAAGAGCCTGCGACAATGAAATAGACTGTGGAACGGTTTCTGCTGAGGCTGGAAACAGCTTGGATAGGGGCTTCTTAGGAAACAATTGGAGGTGAGGGGGTAGAATAAATCCACGGTCTCCAAGCTGCAGACACAAGATGACGGAACTGGGGACTATACACCCTTCTGGAGAAGAAAAGGAGGGGACAGGAAAAGGAGAGTGAAACCAGTTGAGACCCTAAGAGTGAGAGGATTTCTTCATCAAAATAGGTCATCACTGGGGCCCTTAGTGTGACGGACAGACACTCATCTGAGAGTCAAAGCTGCTCTTTCTTCAGGGGCTTTCTTTGAGGGGCAGGGAACAGCCAGACAGAAAATCTAGACCGAGGCCTCCCCTGTACATTCAGCCAGTGCCTGGGGCCGGCTCACTCCTGCTTTTGCTGATATCCCAAGGCAGCTCCCTCACATTCCTGTCTCTGCCACGAGCTGAGAACGGCTCGTCCCCCAGGGGAGCCAGGTCAGGCCCCTGCTGGCCACGAGCTGGGTGGCAGGAGCCCGTGCCCCCCGCCCCACACGCAGGCCCAGAGCAATGGCCACTTGCTGAAAACCTCTCCGACATCTTCCCTCCCTGCCATCAATGCCAGTGTTTGTCATTTGTGGGACACCACTTTGAACCAGTACACCATGCCTAGAGGTAAAAGCAGGTGGCAAATATTCCCAGTCCTGCTTTGGGGTTTGGTCTCATCATTCTCAGTGGTACGTGGTGGCTTTCCCAGCTTTCTTCCTGATAGTCACTCCAAGGAATGACCCAGTGACCAGAGGGACCTGTCCTGAGACAGTGGCTATCCCCTACGTCCTTCCCTCCCTCCACCTCCTCTTACTGGGCAAGCGGAGATGGCCTGGCAGCCAGGTGGAGCCTAAGGACCCAATCAGTGGCAGCATTCCACCCAGGCTGGCAAAGCCCCAGCCCAGAAAACAGGCCGTGTGGCACAAAGGGCTTGTGACCAGGTTCGTCGGAATTCCCAAAAGCAATGGGGACTCATGCAGCCTACCTTCGTTCTATGTGAATTGTGTTACCATTTCCTTTCTTTATGAAATGATGATGTATGAACAATACAGAGTTCATGGGAGGCCAGTGCCTAAGGGGACTGGCTCTGGAACTGGATCACCAGCATTCAAGTCCCGGATCCAATAGGTCCTAAAGGCGGGATCTCGTGCAGTGATTTAAACTCCTAGCACCCTGGTTTTCTGTCTGTACGATGGGAATGACCATAGTGAGGTTTAAATTAAATAAGACAAGCATGCAGAACACTTGGAAGGTGCTCATCATTAAATGGGAGAGCTGTTGGGCCCATGAACTCTTGTAACTTCACAGTTCCAAGAAATTCAATGTCTGAGAATCACTGACTTCAAGATCCAATTCGTCTCACATGATGGTGCAGGTGTGCAAAACACCCACATATAGGACCCATGCACCCACACAGGCTCCCATGACTCCAAGCCTGGAAAAGTGAAGAGTGTCATTTCATCCCCAAAAGATAGAGGCCCCCTAAATTCAAGCCTGTAGACATCTCAGAGCCCCTGGGAGGGAGAGGGGGTCCTGGTATAACAGCCAGCTCACATTCCTATAACATATTCTATTTGGGACCTTGGTCCTAAAAATGCACACCCTGCTCTTCCCTGAAAATATGTGTGTGTGTGTGTGTGTGTGTGTGTGAACGAGAGAGGGATGACGTTTCACACTTGCTACTCTCAGTGACATGTTCCTCCTATCCGCAGAGGTGACCTCGGTTCTCAACTCAAAACTGTCTTTGGCTCTGCCCTGGGAATGTATGTCCTCCGGGTGCCCGTGTCTGAGGGCCAGCGGTCCCTGAAGATTAGGGGCAGGGGTACTAAAGGGGCCACAGGACTGACCAGGAAAGGCTTCGGGCTGGGGCCTCTTGACGCTCACCCTAAGAGAGGACACCAATTGTATTGCACTAAAAAGAGACCGAAAGGCAGCAGAAGGCAGGCTTCTGAGAACAGGTGGACCGGGGGTCCTTCCCCATCCCACCACACCAACCTATCCACAGCCCACGCCAGGGGGCAGCGAGCCGGCCCCTCCCCTGTGACTGCAACAGGCCTGGTCCCCTCTGGGAAGTCCGCAACCCAGAAGGGAAAGCCCGTGCTGCCCCCTAGTGGCCGGACAGCTTCCCTCCCCGCTGTGCGGGTTCTGTGGCTCCAGGTCTCTAACACTTCCCGATGAAGTCCTTTCATGGCCTATCAAGTTCATCCTAACTCATCCAAACTCACTGTTATTTCTGCAGAATCTACGTCTGGGTCAGACTCCCTGTCCGTGCAACTGGATTAAACATCCACTAAACTTTCGTTTAAATGTTTTTGGCTGGTGGCTAAAACAACTGCGGTTCAGGGGAGTTGGGGAGAACCGAGAGCCGCTTCTTCGGAGACGAAGGAGCCTCACTTCCCGTTACTTAAGGATTCTTAAGCTATTCTTATCGCCAGTCAGGAGTAAATGGATTTGGCTCCACCGTCTTTTTAAAAGAACCGACATTTCGTTGAGCTTCCAGGCATCGAACGTTTGAGGCTTCTGACGCAGGGCCCAGGGCTCAGGACGCACCCGCACACCACCGCCCTGGGCGCCGGCGAGGCTGACACCGTCAGCCTGTGGACACACCGCTAAAATGGTGGGAGAATCACCTGGAACACTTGCTGATGCGCAGTCTACTGGGCCCCGCCCCCAAGTTTTAATGCAGGACGTGTGGGTGAAGCATGAGCCTTCCCAGGTGGTGTTGCTGCTTCCGGCCGGGCGGGGGACGACACTGTGGGAGAGGCTGTGCCTAGTCCCCGCCCCGCCGAGACTCCTGGAGACGGTGAGCTGGGTCTGAAGAACCATCTGCGTTTTTAACCCCCGCCCCTGGCAGCAAACAAACGGGGCTGAGGAACGACAGGAAATTGGAACGGGGGACCACAGAGAGACACCGTGCCCTTAGGGGCAAAGGAACTTCCACGGTGAAGTCTTCTGATGACCCTGTCTGCACTTCTGACCTGCGGAGGGAGTTCTCAAGACAATGTCAGGCCATGGTGGGAGAATGAGGATGCTGCAGGCAGGCACAGGCTGGCCCCCCAAACCCCACTGTGTGGGTGACCACTTCTACCACGGAGCCAAGGCCGGCAGCCTGAGGGGTGTGCGTACTCGGGAAGCAGCGCCCAGGTGAAGCCTCTCCCCGAATGCCAGCTGTTTACAACATGGCGTCACCGGCACAGGAATCTCCCGACAACCTCTTCCTTCTGCTTGTCACACGTTGGTAAAGAACGGATGCTCTTTCCTTCCCTGGAAGGAAAATCCAACGCGCATGCCTGCACAGGTGTCAAGATGGAACTTCTCCCTCCAGAAAGTGAAACATTCAGGCTAAAATCAAAGAGGCAGCTCATCTCCTCCAAGAAGTCTGTCCAGATTGCTCCAATCAAACTGCATTTTCCTCCCTTCAGTTCCCAAAACTCAGGGAGAGCAAAGACTATTCATTTAACGAATACGTATTGGCATCTTCCAGGACCCACCCCATTCTTTGTTCATGACACTGGGCATCTGATTTCTCTTCCTAAGCCCCTCCTTTCTCCTAGGCCCAGCCTATATAGTGCCTTGGCATACAGAAGGCTCTCAAATGTCCCTTCAAGAACTCCCTAAGCCTTCCCTAGATCGTTGATGCTGTCACTCTGTGTCACTCCAAGGAGAGGGAATATTTTAAATTAATAAGTAAAAAATCAAAGAAGGTACACTGGAGATATGAGAACACTTAAGCAAGGCACCATCCCTCCTGCAAGGCTCAGGGACCATCTGCTCAGCCCACACTGGACAGCCTACCCTCATGTCTGCGTGTACAAGCACACACACGGGTACACAGAACTCATGTGACCACCTCCCCGCCTAAGGGAAAGCCCCACTTCCTCCTTTCTTCCTGGGACACAGCTCCTTCCTCTCCTAGGGTGCCCAGGCTGGGCAGCTGCTGCACACCCTTCCCACCTCATGGCTCACCGCCGGCCCCCCTCTGCCCTGTGTACCCCTCCTTTCAGGGCACCAGGGCCAGGTCTCAGGAGCAAAACATAGCCCCTTGTCGGCCTGGAGAAGGCCACAGGGCACTGTGGCCTCTGCTCTCAGCCTGACTGCAGGATCTGTGCTGATGGGAATTTAAAACCAGTTTACTGCTTGCAACTGGGGCTAGGAGGAAGGAGGAAGGAGAGCCCATCAAGTCCAGAGAAAAAATTTACCTAAAAACAAGGTTTACTCATACACACAAATACACACACTGAAGCCCACCCTAGGAGCTGGTAAAAATTCAAATCTTAGACCCATGGGTCTTCCAGTGTCCTCTGGCCTGGGCTTCCTGAAGAGTGTGACCCTAGGCGCCTGAAGTGCCCCCACCAGCCCCACCGTGGGGGTCCCGAAGCAACATTACAGCCGCTCCTGTATCGGCGAGGCAGAGGGCAAAGATCTTCCCCACGAGCCTCAGCCCAGTTTGGGACTGGAGGGGAGAGTCTGTGTCTTCAAGCTTGTGTCCCTTGGCACCGCCAGTGTCCTCCCTCCCCACCTCCCATCCCCTGCTTCGGAGGTTGAGGGAGGAGAGAAGCTCTCCAGGCCGATTCAGAGTCCAGGGGATTCAGTTCACAGTCTGGGTTCTGGGGAGCTCAAGTCAGGGGTGCTGTTAGCGATCCTGTCCTTGGCCCGCAGGTGTGCACGTTGTGGTGGTCCGCCGATGGCCCCTGCGTTTACACCCCAGTCTGCTCTTTAATCCAGTCCCGAAATACAGAGAGCCTCGTGTACACGCCCGGCTTGTCCCTCTGAGCGCAGCCGTCACCCCAGCTCACCACGCCGGCCTGGAAAATCCGCCCGTCGGCCTCTACGCTGGACAGGGGGCCCCCGGAGTCGCCCTGCGGGGAGACCAGCGCCTCGGTGTGAGTGCCCGCCCCGAGCCCGCCCGCGGCCCCGCCCCCTAGGCCGAGCCCCGCCCCCGCCCCGCACGCACCTGGCAGGCGTCCACGCCGCCGCTGAGGTAGCCCACGCACATCATGCGCGGGGTGATCTGCTGCGGGAGCAGGCTCTCACAGGTCGTCTGGTTGATGACGCGGATCTCGCCCTTCTGCAGGACCAGCGCGCCGGAGCCTGGGGTGGAGGGAGGGGGTGCAGGACGAGGCTGACCCGGGGCCACCGCGCCCTGACGGCCAGTGCAACGGCCAGGGCCCCACCACAGGCGCTCCCACGGCAGTGACCTCACTAGCAAATCTCTGGACACAACCCCGATGCCCGTGGCTGACAAATGCTCAAGGAACTGATGCCAGGTGAAGACATAGGCTCCGAGTCGAAGCAACCGCCAAGGTCACTCAGATGGTTTCGGGGGCACGGCCAGGCCTTCCACCCGGAGCCCAGCCTCCACTGCACTCCTGAACAACCTCGATCCCGCCAGGCAGAGGGAGGCGGGGCAGCCCAGCGGCCGCCAGCCCCACCAGCCCGCGCTCACCTCCTTCCTGGGTGTGGCCCCAGCCCGTGACCCAGATGGCCTTCCCGGTGGGGAAGGTGTGCGAGGATTCCGGCAGGCAGATGGGCCTCACGGTGCTGCTGTATTCAGCCGGCGTCTCCAGCTCCAGCAGCGCGATGTCGTAGTCGAAGGTGAAGTCATTGAAGAAAGGGTGGGAGATGATGCGCTTGAGCCCGAGCTCCTGCACTCCAGTGGCGCTGCGCTTGCTCTGGTCGAGCAGGCCCAGGAAGGCGGTCCACTTGGTGTGGTCGGAGTACCTGCGAGCAGAGCCCCGAGAGCTGCCTTGAGCTGAGCACTGACCTAGGCAAAGCCACCTGCCGCTGCCCGGACCGTGAGGGGGCTGTGGCTTCGTGGCTGCAGCCCAACCCCGAAACCGGGGCATCTCCTCCCAGAGCACTCAGCCTCCTTTACCTCCTCTTTTGATACATTTTTAATCTGATTACCAAAAATGTATTTCTTAGTGATCTGATCTTTCCCAGAAAGAAAAATACAGAACTCAGCACAAATATTTTTTTTAACACAGTGGTATGTATTCCAAGAACAAAAGAATTGGAAAGTAGACGGAACTCCATCTACTAGGTTTGCTGTTGGTAGTGGGACAAGTGTAGCCATTCTGAACTGTATCGTGTATACTGGTGGACTGAACAAGTCAAGATAACACACTGATATTGCTGGGAGCCAATTTCTGGTGGGGGAAAGGGAGACACAGAAGGAGTAGGGGAGGAAGTAGCAATCAGAGGCAGCAATAATAGCTCAGGATTTTTCCCAAAAAAATGGCCCCAAAGCAATGACACCGCCAATAACACCCAGAACTTGGCTTCTATGTATTCTTCTCCATTAAAAGGAACCAAGGCTCCCTGGAGAAATGGTTGATCTCACATCTGAAGCATGGAAGGCATAAAGAGACCTTGGAACATTTTGCTTTCCCAGAAGTAAGCAAGTGCTCGAAAAATCATGGAGCCAGTTATCAGGACCATTCAAACACCAAAATGAACAACAGGATTAAGCACTATACATGCTGAATAATATAAAGGGGGAGGGGAATCCATGAGTCCATCCTGAACCTAAAACAGAATTTCGAAATTTTGTAAAGACAGAAGGAAAGCTACTCTACAGAAAAACACCAACTAATAAACACAGAAGAAGCAATATAATAAGAAATGGCATTTTGCCTCTACCTTGGCAATAACCAAACCAGCAAGAATCATCGATGGATGCTAAAAGCACTGGGGAAAAGATTGCCAGGGGAGCTCTGGGGGGCTTAGTCAGCTAAACGTGCGAATCTTGATTTTGGCTCAGGCCATGATCTCAAGGTCGTGAGATCAAGCCCCACATGAGATCAAGCCCCACAACAGTCTCCCTCTCCCTCTGCCCCTCCCCACACCCCTCTCTCTCTCCCTCTCCAAAAAGGAAAAAAAAAAAAAAAAAAAGGTTGTCAGGCAACAAGATACTCACACTGACTCAAAGTGTCACCCAAGATTATTCGTAACCAAGGTGGGGGGGGACGTTTATAAGGGATGAAAGCTGTGGACCCCGCCTTAACCAAGTGATCAGATATCCTCCCAGCCATTCCCACCAATGGGCTAGGACACAGCATCACCTGTTAGTGTTTTCTAGGAGGGGAAAAAAAACTCTAACCATAAAAAACAATAAAAAAATCCAAATTGAGAGGCATTCTGCAAAATAATGGGCCCCCACTTCTCAAACTTGTAATGCCATAAAAAAATAAAATAAACAAAATAAAGGCTTAGGGGAACTGTTATAGATTTAAGAGACTAAAGGAAACTAAGGACTAATACAGAGCACAACCTTTGACTAGATTCTAGATTTTTTTTAAAAGCTACAAAAGACAATATTGGGGCGCATAGAGGGACACCTGAAGCATGGAAGACGTGCTCGCCACTAGTACTGTGTCAACACTGTCGTTTCTGGAGGTGACCCCCAGATTGTGGGTATGGGGGGAGCTCTCTTTGTTCATGGGAGACATGAGCTGAGGTACTTAGGGGACAGATGTCGTCATGGCTGGACCCAACTTGGAGACAGTTCAGAAAAACATGTGCATTTGTAAAGAGAGAGAAAACAAATGTGGTAAAATTCAACAGGTAGTGAATGTAGATAAAGGGTACGAGGGTATTCATTGTCATTTTTCTCTTTCGTTATATTTACAACTTTTTTGTAGGTTTGAAAAATTTTCAAAATACAAAATTGGAAAATTAAAAAAAATGTAATTTCAAAATTAAAATAGAAAGTCTGCATGACAGAGAAAAGCAAAGACAAAGTTTCATTTTCTCTAACGTCTCAGGAAAGTCAAGAGGCTAGTGAAGTGGCCAGTCCTAAAATGTCCAGGCAAGGCACCTTCTCTCCTCCCGGCTCCGGACCTTACCTCCTCCTCGGCTTTCTCTCCCCCATCCCCCTGAAGCCCAGCTCACCTGCCCTCCGCTAGCCCCGCCCCCTCTAGCCCCGCCCCCGCTAGCCCCGCCTCCATCCCCTCCTTTCCGTTCCTGCTACCACCTCCCTGCACAAGCTCACACTCAGACCATAGCACTACCCTCCGAACCGGTCTTTTTGCCTCCGGTCTCTTTTTAATCTGTTGCTGCCAGATGAGAACTTCCTGAAAACTTCTTTTGTGAGAGCCGTTTTCAACAGCCTGAACTACCAGATCAGCCAGGCATTCTACACCTGCATTAATTCTGCCTTATCCTTCCTGACTTTTCTCCCAACCATCTACGGTGTTCCAGGAATTGCATGAGACCCAACCTTCAAGTGTACTGTGTCCTCGGGGAAGGAGCCATGAAAACCACCCATGACAGCACAGCATGGTGACTTCCAGAATGATGGGCAGTGGGCTACGGCAGAGCGGGATGGGATGGGAGGGGGTGGGGGGACAGGGTGGGAAAGTCATCCTCTTCCCCTCTGGCACTATCTGTCCGTGATCCCATCACCTGCTATAGACATCCCTTTGTCACCCTGTGCCCATGCTAAGCCCCGTGTCCCCACCCTCTTGCCAGCCCCATTCACCCAGCAACCCCAGCCCCTCTTTCTCGAAGCTTCCTCATTAAGGCTGCCACGATGGTCTTTTCTCTCCACTCTACATTCCTCAGTCTAGGACAGCCTTCGCCTATATGAGCAGACTCAGTCTCTAATCGTTAAAGGTACACATGCTCACCAGCAGTTGAGAGGCGAGGCGTGAAGTCCCAGCCACTGAAGTGCCCCGGGGATGCCATGTGGTTGGGAGGGCACTGGTGGTAGCCACGCCAAGCTCTCTTCTCACTGCTGACACGTCTTCTCATCCCCCAGGCAGCCCTTCAGCATCGGGCTGCCCATTTTTAGATGAGGACACAGACCCAGAGAGACTAACCTGCCCAAGATCACACAGCTAGTAAGTCGTGGACAGGACTGAACGCAGGCAGCCTACACTCCTAACCACGGCAACACCCCGCGAGCACCTGCCAACTCGGAAATGTGTCCGAGGTAACTGCACTCCGGATCCTTGCACACTTCACACCCACCTGCCTCTGCTCACACCCTTCTTTGTCTGGAAGGTCTGCATCACCTTGTCCAGATCAGGTTTCAGCACTCACATCAGTCACATCAGACACCCCTGCTCACAGAGGCACTCCTAAGTCTCCCTCCCCTGCCTGGGCGGGGGGCAGTTCTCCACTCCCACACACCGGGCCCAGGTAACCTGTGCACAGTTCCCGCACCGAACTGCCGTGTGTGCGCATACGTGTGTGTGTCCCCCCAGCCTGGGAAGCCTGGGAAGTGCGGGGAAGAAGACTTATTCATCTTTGTCCCCCGGTGCTCCTAACAGCACGGGGTGTCGAATGCGGTAATGCACTATGACTGGGCAGAAGTAAGACTGATGATCAAGAGAGAATGAAGGAAGAGGAAATGAGACATTCAGTGATGAAGGAAGAGAAAGCGGGAGAAGGAATAGAGCGCACAGGGCCATATACGGAGATCCTGGCTCGCCTGCTGAGGGTCTAGAAGCAGCGGGAGTGCAGAACACTGAGGATGCCGAGGGCCCCGGTCTCACTGTTCCCCACTAACAGGATTCCCAGGGGGAATGGCTCATTCCAGGCCTGGGCCAGGGAAAATACAAGACGAGCATACAGCACCTGGTAGGGCCAGAAAGCACGGAAGTGGCTCAAAAGAACAAAAGAACGGGGGCAGGTCAAAGGGCCACAGGAGCCAACCTGGAAGAGAGCGCAGTGGTCAAATCTGGCCCAACCTGAGCAACGAAGTCATATCATGGCATTGGATTACAACCCAAAGAAATGTAAATACATGTGAGGCCGTATGAATATAAACAGCTAACTAAATAAATAAATGGAAGAGAAGGGACAAAGCTTCCTCACAGAAGAATTCCAAATTGGCTCACTTCCAAAGAACAAAGCAAGGGGGAACTTCACCGGGAGGCAGCCTGGCAAATGCCATCTAACCAGCTGGGAAAGATCCACGTTACCAGGGATAAGTCAGGCTGGCATCCTGTGCCTGCCGACAGCATGTGATATTCTTTCCAGACACTCAGAAGCGCAGTCTCATCACGACAAGAACATCAGACAAACCCCGATGCGGGGCATTCTACAGGATACCTGGCCTCTGGACCGTCAAGACCGCAAAAACAAAGCAGGCCAACCGAGTCACTGCTGCGGATCGGAGACCTGGGACGGGGACAACAGTGCAAAGTGGTAACATGGCCTGGCTCCTGCAGCAGAGAGGATCTGAGTATAAACCCCACGGAATGCCACAAGAGCCTGCAGTGGTGTTCGTGGTGGGGCCCAGGGCGGGGGGTTCTCAGTGCTGACAGACGCACCCCGGTCAGAACAAGAGAAACTGGGTGTGGGTACTCGGGAACGCCATATTATCTCTGCAGCTAGTCTGGATCCCAAGACAAAATGTTTCTTTTACAAAATTCTTAAGTAAGCTCCCATCATCCCAAAAAGGAACCAAATCATTTCTGCCCAGGGTAGAGCAGAGCGTGAGAAAATAAGAGAGAGGACAGTCAGGCGGGACGAGGCTGCCCTTCAGCCCAGCAGGGCCCCGGGGACCACAGCACTGACCCCGATCCCTCCAGACCTCTGCGGTCCATCACGCATGCCTATGTGCACCTGCCTGGCCATGCTCCACGCCTATGCCTCGGGCCTCCTCGGTGCCCTCAGCCCTGTGTTTCCTGAGAGTTCACGGTGCTGCTTCTCTCCTACCTGCAGAAGGGTGACTGTGGCAGCCCAGTCACCTTCTCTCACAGCTGCCTCTGGCAGAAGGGTATGTGCGGGATCCCCAGGAAGGCCTGCTCCCCTCGGAGGAAGCTGTCCCACCAGACTCCCTCCAGGGCCAGTGGCCAGAGGGCCTAGGCCGGCTGGGACTAGAACACGAGGAGCCCCAGCTCTGGTCAGGCCACCTGCTCCTTGGCCCTGCACACTCCCCACCCCACCCCCCACCGCCATCCTGAGATGTCAGCATGACCCTTCCTTAGTGACCGCCCCTGTGCCAGGCTGGAGTCCACCTGTGGGCCCGAGGCTCCAATGAGCAGAGCGCACTGTGTGCCAGGCCCAGAGCTCAGGGTTTCTGGAGCACGAGCACGTTACTCCCGGGACTCCAAGGATAAGAATACACGGCATAATCATTCCTGCAGAAGAACCCGAGGCCCAGGAAGCGTGACTAACTTGCCCGCGGTCACCGGGCAAGCAGAGCTGGAGTGCAAATAGGAGTCTGACCCGGTCCCAAGGCGGCCCCGTGCACAGACTAACCACACACACCTTGGGACCCGCACACCTGGGCTCGAGTCTGACTGTGCCACTCACCACACCACACCCACAAGCACACGTCCTGACCTCTCTGAACCTCTGTTTCTGTAAAATGGGGACATAATCGGACCCGCCTAACTGAGTTGTTAGGAGAAGCACTGGGATACTGCTTTACAGAGAGGGAGCGCCTGTTATTAAGCCCCATCCTGGGGAGTCTGCCCCCCTTCCGGTCCTGGTCCTGTCCCAGCGCCCACCACCCTGGCATGACTTACACACAGGGGGCTTTCTGAGCCCAGAAAACACAGAGAATCCCTTCCACCCAGCGGCCCACCTGAATCCTCTGTCGTCGATGAAGCAGTGAGCTGCCGACACCATCCAGTTGGGAGAGATGATCGAAGCCCCGCACACGTGGCCCTGGCCCTGGACGTGGAGGCTGACCTGCCAGGGCCACTCACCTTCGTCTGCATTCGTGCCCCCGACAACCCGGGACTGCCTGGTGAACGACCGCAGCCCACAGTCTGGGAGGCACAGAAAATGCACACGTCAGAGAGTCAAGGTGGGGCACCGGCCCCAGGCCCTGGGCCAGCCTCAGCATGAGGCCATGTGAGGCAGTCGCCTTTTGGTGGGACCCTCTACAAATTATCTTCGAGACTCAGAGACCCCACTAACATTCACCTGGCCCCTCTCCCTGCTTCCAAACTCAAAACCCCCACACTCCCACCTCCTCATTCCTGCCCAAATGCATTTAGAGGCCTTCAGATATCTGCTGGTTTGCTTGGATTTAATCTGAGTGTCATTTGCCTAGATCTCCTTGCTGAATGCTGACGGGCACAGCTCCCAGAAGAAAGAGCGGATGGGTGATGTGAAGCCACAGGTCGGCTATAGCCGTGCTCGGATGTAACCTATGGCCAATGCTTCTGCAATACACATGAGGCCACAGGCGCCTGGGTGGTACAGTCGTTAAGCGTCTGCCTTTGGCTCAGGGCGTGATCCCAGCGTTATGGGATCGAGACCCACATCAGGCTCCTCCGCTGGAAGCCTGCTTCTTCCTCTCCCACTCCCCCTGCTTGTGTCCCCTCTCTCACTGGCTGTCTCTCTCTGTCAAATAAATAAATAAAATCTTAAAAAAAAAAAAATACACATGAGGCCGCAAACTGAAGCATGGATGCGCTGGGGGCAAAACCCTGCCAGCAGCTCTGCTCTGGTAAGCTGTGCCCTCTCTCCTCCAGGCAGGATGAAGTTCTACAGAGCAGGGGCCAACCTCGCACCTCAGCCAGGACGTCAGCTCTGCCACAGAGGCACTGACATGCTGGTGGCCCCAGGCCCTGCCTCGAGGATCACGGTGCCTCTGTGCCAATCAGCAAGGTCATCCTTTCCCCCAGGCAGACACGCCCCCACCAGGGCCCAGTTGGGTGAGTGAGGCACTGGCAAGATTTCTACCTCTCTATGTGCCTTGCACAGTGAACAACCTGCACAACTGTATGCAGCAGCTCTGCTCACCACAATCCTTCTCATCTGAGCCGTCGCTACAGTCCTCCTTCCCATCACACTCGGGGTTGCTCTTGCTCAAACAGAGCCCATTGTGGCAGCGATAGGTGTATGTGGTGCAGGCAACAGTTCTCGCTGTTCAAGAAGGAGTACAAGGGGCAGGGAATCAATTCCTTTGCAGCACCCAACCAGAAACCTGATAACCCATCCTCCTTATGCCCCTGTCCCAACCATCCACACCCATGTCCATGTTCTCCCAGCCTTGCCAAAGATTCTCCACCTTCCGGAAGAATCTCCCCCGACTGACGCACTTTCTCATTACATTTAACATCTAGGGTGGTTTATTAAACTTGGGACACCCTACAATGTGAGTGTGCTCACGGCTGTTTCCTTCCTTCCTGCTCCCCCCAGGCCTCACCGAGGTTACACGTGGCCTCATCCGACCCATCGCCACAGTTGTCCTTCCCGTCACACTGCTGGTTCTGTGGGAGGCACTTCCCATTGCCACACCTGAAGGTCTGAGCCGGACAGCCTGGGGGTGGGACGAACCAACACTTAGCAGGGGCTCGACGCCCCCCACTGAGGGTGGGCCACAGGGAGGCCGGCCAGCCCCAGCCCACACTCACTGCACTCCAGCTCGTCACTGTTGTCCCCACAGTCGTTCACGCTGTCACACACCCAGAAGAGGGGCTTGCAGAACTTGTTCTTGCACGTGAACTGGTAGGTGGCGTTGCATTCTAAAGGGAGCAAGGGGCAGCTAGGTCAGCTGGGCTCCGAGCCCTTGCTCTGACATCAATCATTGCTCACCACTTCCGGGGGAAGCAGGGGCGACCAGACAGTTGCGCGGGGACCCCTTTCCCTGCAGGGGTTGGGAAGAAGGAGGCTCTGGGGCACCCTGGCGTCCCTGGCTATGGAAGCTGAGCCCGGCACTGCAGAAACACTCTACCGCCTGCTCTGACAGAAGGCTGGCAGAGGGAGGGATGGGGTGTGAGGTCTACACGGGGCATGGGAGATGGGACAACGTCCAGGAGCCGGGCACGGCGCGGGCAGGGGACTCACGGCAGTTGAGCTCGTCGCTGTAGTCCGTGCAGTCAGCCCAGCCATCACAGCGCAGCTCATTCTGGATACACCTCCCCGTGTTACACATGAACTTACCCGGGCACGCTGCAGGGGAGAGGGCAGGCCTCAAGTCCGCCGCCACCAGCCCTGCCTGCTACAGCAGCTGCCCTCCCTCGGGGCCACCCTCACAGCCACACTGAGGACCAAACAGAAAACTCTTCTCCCCGTCCAGCCCTCGGTGTAGAGAGGCACGGGCTGCGGCTGGCACCGCAGGGCCCGGTCTCCCAGTCCCATCCAGTTGTGGCAAGTGGGGTGCCTGGAGCCTAGAGCTGGCACAGGAGGGCCAGCCGCAGACCCACCACAAGGGGTCCCTCCTGACCGCCAGTGACCAAACCCCAGGGAGCTCCAGACAAAGTGGAGAGAGGCTGGTTGGGTGTGCACTCGGTTCTCCTGCCCCGTGGCCTTGGCCGGCCACACCCCCAGTGCCAGGCTCCCCCTGCGGAGCACGCAGCAACCGGAGCTCAGCAGATCGAGGACCTACGCATCCCATCCAAGCGTTAAATGGCATCCTGAGGTTTCCTTAATTCTAAGGCCTTTCCCACATTTCCGTGTTTCTGAAATTGGAATGTGTCTGCCAAGTGATGTCGCGAGGCCAGTGACAGCGCTGAGGGTGGGTGGGGGTGAGGCTGGCCTGGGAGGCGGGGCCTGCACCTGCACGGGTGGGGAGTAACTTAGCAAAGGGCTTTGGTCGGCCAGTTACATTTTGGGTGGTGAGCCGTGTTGTTGCATTTTAACTTAAATTTGGATTCTCGTGTATAGTTAAAACGTCTTCCAAAAGGTGACTCTCTGGCATGGGGCTGAAAGAAAAAGTCACCGTAGATGCCGACGAATGGCTCCGCACACAGCAGGCCGGGAAAAGGTGGCCACCGAAACCGCCACATCTCTTAGAGACTGCAGAATTTTCAGAGCTCAGAGTAGCTCATGTGACAATTCCTGCCCCAGTATTTTCTCACGTGTCTCAGAATTACGCTGCTATTCCCTAAGGGGCTAAATGGCCACAAAGACAGCCACAGGGACTCTAGGGCACGGCCTGTACCAGCATTCACTGCCCACCTTTGTCAAGAAATGCACTTGTGGCAGCCTCTTATTTTACCCCTCCAAAGGCCACGGGAGTGATAGGCACCTTGCGTCCTGTGGTGTCTCAGAATCAGGGGAGCACAAACCTAGGAAGCTACAGAACACAGGGTTCGTCGTGGGCCAGTCCCTCTAGCCGGGTTCGTCCTTCTAGAGACGTGTACTCACGGTCACTGGAATCAAAGGAGAGGTACTCAGCCAGGAAACCCGTGTCGGTGTAGGACTGGTCAGAATGGAAACGGACAGTGATCTTGTTGCTCTTGCTGGCCACCACGAACTGGGGCCTCTCTCCGCAGTACCTGCAGGGCGAGGTCAACGGTAGGAAGGGGATCCGGAGGGGCTGGGGCACCCCCGCCCCCTCCAGCACCGGCCGCTCCAGGGCGCTCACTTCTCCCCGTTGACCTCCACGTAGTCCTTGGAGCAGGAGCCGGGGGGAACGTTGGGCTCCAACAAGTAGAAGAGCTTGAAGAGCACTTTCACATGTTGGTTGTTGGGCACCTAAGGAGGGAGAGGCTGCTGGGGGTCTGCTGCTTCCTCCCGCCTCCTGAACCCAGGGACACCGCGTGCTCTGGCCACGGGCACTGGGGGACCCTGGCACACGGCACAGCTGCTGCGTTTTTTGCTTTCCGACCCGTGTGGGCAATACGGAACCCACAGCAGGAGGGATTCGGGTTGGACGTTTGGAAGAACTTCTAGACTCAGAGGCAAGAGACACTCTTCTATTCCTAAAGAAAGCCGGAGGTCCTCCCAGCATCACTGAAGAAAAGCAGGCGAGCCGGGCCTAGCAAGTGCTTTCTCCACGCACATTCTGCAACTTCGTCTCTGAGAGGCAAACACCGTTACTCTCCTTTTACCCGGGAGCAAGCCGAGACGCTGACAGATGGAGGGACTGGCCCGAGGTCCCTCAGGCGGCCACTGATTAAGAGCTAGGATCTGAGGCTTCGGGGCGCTGTAAGAGAGCCCTCCTCCACCCTGCCCCGCCCGGCAAGGCTTTAGATATGTGGCATCTTGGGGCTGCGAAGGGAGCTTATCTCCCTCTCCGTGGCCTTCCTCTCTTGCCATCCTGAAGCGTCCCTCTCTCTCCTCCTCCCTCCCTCTCCCCCCCTTTCTGCTCTCACGGGCACCCTACCGCTCCTACCTCAATGTCCCACGTGCAGTTCATGTTGGGTGGGTAGTGGCCGGGATAGTAGGGGCTGCTAAATGTCCCATAGGGGCCACGTAAGTAGCCTCCACAGCCTGAAAGGAAAGGCAGGAGAAAAAGCGTGAGGATCGAGGACCCCGTGGCCAGGCAGGGAGGCCAGGGTTGGGGGGGGTGCCTGGCAGAGCCGGCCCACCCTTCTCTCAAGCTATGTGCCAGGGCACCCGCACAGTCCTCGACCCGTTGCTGGAAAGGCTGCGTGTTGGGAGTCCGACACTTTAGGAAGGGCTCCTGACCCACACGAGAGGCAAGAGGCCCTGTGGCTTAGGCTTCCACCCTCTGTCACCATCCCGGGGCAGTTCACCAGCCGAAGGGATTGGCCTGGGCCCCGCGGGCTCCGGCAGCCCCTCAGATCCGTCCCTCCTCTGCCCGCCGTGCCCCTCTTACTGCTCAGCTTAGGCAGCTGGAAGAACGTGGCCTCAAAGCCAGGGTGTCGCCGCTCGGTGTTGGTGATCAGCGTGACAAGCAGGACGTTCTGGGAGGAGAGGAAGGTCAGGTTGTAGGAGGGAGGGTAGGTGCCACACAGCCTGTGGGGGGGGCAGAAGGGGTGTGTGTTACCGAGAGCACGAAGAACCCCGGTGTCCCTAACCCTGGTCCCATCCACAAAAGGCCAAGGGTGGGGTCACTTCAAAGCCCCTCCCTGCATAAATGACCTGAGAAAGGATTTAGTTGTAAGACTGTCTTTGTTTAAAACAGCAAAAACGGGGCGCCTGGGTGGCACAGCGGTTGGGCGTCTGCCTTCAGCTCAGGGCGTGATCCCGGCGTTCTGGGATCGAGCCCCACATCAGGCTCCTCCGCTATGAGCCTGCTTCTTCCTCTCCCACTCCCCTTGCTTGTGTTCCCTCTCTAGCTGGCTGTCTCTATCCTGTCAAATAAATAAATAAAATCTTTAGGGGCGCCTGGGTGGCACAGCGGTTAAGCGTCTGCCTTCGGCTCAGGGCGTGATCCCGGCATTACGGGATCGAGCCCCACATCAGGCTCCTCTGCTGGGAGCCTGCTTCTTCCTCTCCCACTCCCCCTGCTTGTGTTCCCTCTCTCGCTGGCTGTCTCTATCTCTGCCAAATAAATAAATAAAATCTTTAAAAAAATAAATAAATAAATAAATAAATAAATAAATAAATAAATAAAATCTTTAAAAAAAATAAAATAAAACAGCAAAAACTCAGAAACCTCAAATGTCTGACCACAGAAGATTCATTCAACTAGGGATTAAATAATAACAGTAATAGTAACAGTAACAGCCGTGCCACCTAGGAATATGCCAGGCTGCTATTCACTCAGCTGCTCTTCTTAACAACTCTACTAAGTACATACTATAACCCCCCCCATTACAGACAAGGAAACCGAGGCACAGAGAGCTGAAGCGGCCCAAGGATCCACAGTTAGTAAGTGGCTGGGCTGAAAACAAAACTCGGGGGCATCAAGGCTCCGGAACCCACGCAGCCAAGGACTGTGTGTCACGTTACGCAATCACTACAAATGACAGGAACCAGCTCACGGATTCGGAAAGCTCATCACGATAGACTCCAGTTTTAGGAAGCAGAGAGCGAGACCAAATGTGCCCCACAATCCTATTTTTATTTTTATTTATTTTTTTTTTTTAAGATTTTATTTATTCATTTGACAGAGATAGACACAGCCAGCGAGAGAGGGAACACAAGCAGGGGGAGTGGGAGAGGAAGAAGCAGGCTCACAGCAGAGGAGCCTGACGTGGGGCTCGATCCCATAACGCCGGGATCACGCCCTGAGCTGAAGGCAGATGCTTAACTGCTGTGCCACCCAGGCGCCCCTCCACAATCCTATTTTTAAATCTATACACAAACATACCCATACACAGCAAAAGGCCGTGGAAGAACGCACACCACGAATCTCGCAGCGATTCCTTCTAGATAGTAGATTGTGACTGAGCTTGGTGCTCTTTGTGCACGTCTACTTCCCAGTTTTTCCTTTCAAAGCCACGTGCTGACTTTGTGGTACAAGTCATAAACTACTGAGAGGGAAAGAAACCCTGCAGAGAAAGGGCGTTCAGACTGGAGCCCTGGCTACTGAGCTGTGGCGGCAGATGGCTCTATCCTGTTTGGAGCCTGAATTCTAGCCCATTATTTATCACGAAACGTCTGCCCAGCTCATTTCTGCAGACGGCGAGAGAGGGCTCTGGGCCACTGAGTCAGGGAGAGCTGAGGAGGGGGCAGTCCACCCCCACCCGCAGCGCTGCGAGAGGCGCGCTCCACCCTGGCAGGGGGATGACCATCTGGGCTCCCCACCTCCTCAGCAGCTGTTCGATGCCTTCTCATTTCCCATAATCCTGCTGCTTTGGCCTCGGGGGCCTTGCTGACTCCAGAGACACTGCCGCTCCCAGGACTAGCCAATTCCCAGAAGAGAGTCAAGACTCACCCTTGGGCAAGCCTTTCACATGCAAACCCCTCAATACAAAGACCACGCCCCAACCACCTCCTCCATGGGGCTCTTTCCTCCAGGCCCTCATCACCCCACGACCAGGTGCCAGACAACCAGAGACAGCCCTGTGCCCCAGAACCCACTAGAACTACTCGAACCAGCCAATCCTAAACCTGCATACACGGCCTGGCCTTGCCTTTCCTGGAAACCACGACAAAGGCTCTGGCCCCTCTTTCCCCCTAGCCCCCTCTGCCTCCTGACTGACCCTGGGGCTTCCGCATGTGGCCCCACACCTGGGGACTGTCCCTCCTCTTGGGAACTGTCAGTAACAAGCTACCTCTTCAATGGCAGCCGTCTCCTGATCCATCGGCCTCAACATAAGTGAGTATAATAAAGTGGGGTCTGCATCTCCACTCTGGTGAGGAAAGGAAGTGCACCCAGCTTGCGGGGCCCCAAGGGGCCAGTGATCTTCCTCACCCTGGCCGTGGTTGATGAAACCGCCCCTGAGCTGCTCTGCGGGAGCTCACGCTGGGGACCACACACACCTGATCCCTGTTGCCTGGAAAGTGTGCGGGGGCCTCGAGTCCCACAGTCTATCTCCAGCCCACACTGCAATGCCCTCTGCGGGCAGCCGCCGAGCCCCCCCAGCCTGCCTCCACGCCCCCAGGACACTCACTGCACCACGGCACGGGGCTCCACAGGGCTCAGGGTGTCATACACCATGACCACGTCACTGCCACGGTCGTCACAGGACGCGACATCAAAGCTGTGGAAGGTGAGGCTCAGCACGAAGTCAGCATCCCCCCGCAGGGTCCACTGGCAGCGGGCCCGAGCCGGGTACGGGCTGTCGGGGAAGCCGGGCGTGGTGAAGCGGGTCAGCTCCCCGCTCCGGGCGTGCAAGGCGAAGCTGCAGCTGTCTGTGTGGGAGACAGAGAGGCCGTGGGGGCGAGTGATCCCGAGCCTCCCTGGCGGTGCACCCAGGCCTGGCCCCTCTGAGATGTCCAGGCTGCCCTGGACCCGGGAGAGACCAAAGAGGGGGCTTCTTGTGGCCTGGGAGAGGCGGGGGGGGGTGTGTGTGCATGATTTGGGGGACCCCCTTGACTGAAGGGGCATCTGACCACATCCCTCCTCTTCTCTGGGAGGGCATGATACTTACTGTCCTGGGCGGTCTGTACTGTTCTGGGGTCAGTGGCTGAAGAACAAAAGAAGAATGAAGTATTTACTGACATGGTCAATTTCCTCATTCCTGCTTCCTTATTCCCCTAGAGGGAGGTGCCGGGCCAGCAGGTGCACTGGCTCGGGAGTGCTGTTTCCCCAACGGTCCAGGGCCTGGCCCTGCTCCACCAAAGATGGGCCCAACAAATGCCCACCCTTGTGTCCCTGTACTCACGAAAGGCCACCACGGAGGTGAGCACGAAGGAGCTGAAGGTGCGGGCACGGGGAGGCAGGGTGACCACACGCTCCTCAGCCATGGCGCGCTCGGCCTCCTCCACCAGGTACGTGGGGATGCTGAACTCGGACCAGTAGTAGGCGATGATGCTGCCCTCGCTGGGGGAGAGGGGTGAGCCTGAGGCGCGGCGTGGCGGGGGGGGGGCCCACTGGGCATCCCACCTGTCCCCACACTCTCCCAGATGCCAGGCACAGATGGGACGGCTCAGGCCCCCCAAGAGCCCTTCCTCCAGGCAGGGGCCCACCCCAGATTCTTTTATGCTTCACCACCTTTTGATCCCTTAAGCCAGAGATCTTGCCCCTTTACCCCCTACTCTCAGTCTCACGCCCAACCAGACGCGTTCCAGGGCCGGCTCGGGTTTAGGAGTGGGAAAGCAGCCTTGGGTGGTGGACTCACCTCTCCCCCTAGCTCGGGCACACCGAGTAACAAATTCTCAAGTCCATCCCCTCATCTCGGAGAGGGGACGAGAATGCCACCTGCCACACGGCATTCATAAGGACTAAATTAAACTAACAAAATCAAAAGCACTTTTGAGATAAAGTCTATTTTTAAAAAAGCATGTCGAAGGCTGGTTGAGCAAGGAAAATATGAAGACTCACTGAAGCCTTCCAAAGCCAAATCTGGAAAAGTAACAAACGGTCACCACCATCACTGAGTGGTTTCTGTGGCAGACGCGCCACCTGCACTGGCCCGCATCACCCCGGCAACGCCCCTGTGGTTACCCCTGCCTGGGAGACAGCAGGACGCAGCGAGCGCTGAGGGAAGAACGGGGCCCGGCGCCCTGCTCCCCAAGCCAGACCTCGTGGCTTCATCGTCCCACAGTCTGAACTCTCTGCACCCCCACCACACGGCACCGATCCCCCCAGCCTCCTCCCCAGCACCCACCTGAAGGCAGTCACGGCCGACTCCTTGTGGTAGGGGCCCAGGGAGGGCACCCCTCTGTACAGCAGCTTCAGCTGAGGGAAGGAGGGAAGGCTCACGGCAGGCCGGAGAGCGGCAACAAGCCCCGGCCCCGGCCCGCGCCGCTCCCTCCCTCCGGGGACCAGGGCGCCCCCTCCCCAGGAGCCTGGAAGCCCATGCCACCTGCCAGCCCAGGGATCTGGGGGGAAAGGGAGCCGTGTCCTCTCGGCCCCGGGTGAGGGTGGGAGTGCCAGGGCAGACAGCAGGGACAGGGCTCCCTGCCCAGCGGCCGGACTCACCGCTTCTTTCACTTTGTTGGCCAGGTTTGCAAACTCTGTGGAGTTGGAGTTCTCATAGGCATCCAGAAACTTCTCGTTTGTGATCCTCAGGTAGCCATTGAAGACCTTCTGAACCCGCACGTTCCGGTCTGTGGGAGACCAGAGAAGGAGGGTGGTCAGAGGAAGCGACGCTGGGCCCCCGTTGTCCTCAAGCTGCCCTCAGCAACCCCCGGGGAGCGAACGCCAGGAGGCGCCGGTGGACACATGAGCCTCTGGGCCAACACGCCTTCCTGTGGCTTGAAAGAGCCTGGGGACACAGAGCCCTGGACCCTGCCCCCAGCCGAACACTCCGTTCTCTCCCTCGTGTGCCCCGCAACCGGTAGGCCCCGCATCTGTCCCCTGAGAGAGGAGGTACAGCCACCCCCAAATCACCCGCCCCAGAGCCAAGCCCTGGCTTTACTCACACTGGAAGTGCCACACCAGGACACAAGCCACGACAGAGAGCAAGAGTAAACCGACCAGCACGGCCACCAGCACCACCCAACGCTTCGGGCCCCGCTTCTCAACCTTCTTCGTGTTGTTGACCGGCAGGAACTCCACGCCTTCCTCCACGCCGTTCATGCTCTGAACAGAGAGACGCAAGGCAGCTCAGACACTCTCACCTCGACAGCCTCCCCGGCCCTGCTCGGGGGAGACTGTTTACCCTCTGCAAGGCCCAGCCTGGAGAGAAAAGCAAGGAGAATCGAGAAGAGGCCTTCTCATCCATGCATCCCCGGGTCTGGGCAGCACCACGCACTATTGCTTACGAACTGACAGTTTAAATGAAAACGAAACAAGCGGGCTGCCTAAAGCCGGTCATGGAGGCTTCTCCACTGCAGTGAATCATCTTTGACGCAGGTGGATGCCCGTGTGTGGGGAGAGGGGGCCGAGCCCGGGGCTGTGACTGGCCACCACCTGTCAGCGTCCCCAGGCAGCCCCGCCCGAGCTGACCCAGCCCTGGGGTGTGGTGCAGAGAGCCCCTGCCAGCTTCAGTCCCCACTGGTCATGGGGGGGGGGGGAGCCTATGGGCCGCACGGAAACCGTACACCCCACCCAGCGGCCTTGCTCTGACAATGTTTAACCAGCCCAAAGTCAAAAGGCAGTAAACCGGGGCAGCGCTGCCATGCCACTGTGGACCCAACCAGCCACTCTGTTCCTCCCCGCAAGTGTCCCAGGCCGGAATCTCAAGGTGACATGAGGCCAGGTCTCTACTGGAATCCACACCCAGTCTCACCCTGAGAGCGGGAAAAGCAAAACTTCCAGCACACAGGACGGCAGCTTACCGAGGCTCCTCCCAGTCAGGGGCTCTCCAGGAAGAGAGGAGTATGAATGTGGCAGGTGGGGTGTCTACTGGCAGGTAATGACAGAGAGTTGAACTGCTCGGCACTATGACACACCCTCCGTCTGCCCTAAACCCCGGAGGGGAGCTCTGCCCTTTCAGCTTTAACTACCTCAGACCCACTCCGAAAGGGGATGTGATCACAGCCACAGCCCCCACCCCCAAATTCACAGACGCGGCCATTTTAACAGTTTCCAGACGTGGTTCTTCCGGTGTCCTCCTCATGCTCTCAACGAAGTGCTTGAACTGACATTTCTCGAGTTGTCACATTGAAACATCATCTATTAACGTCACCATTCTAAGAGTCTCCCCATTCCTGCCACCCTGGCTACTCCTATTTCTGTTTCATAATTGGTTATTTTTGTGACTTTAATATTGCATACACAAACACACCCCATAGCTAGCTCTACTTTAGTCATCATACCGCAATATATAAATATATCAAATCAACATGTTCTATACCTTACACAGTGTTCCACGTCAACCGTATCTCAATAAAGGAAATTTTTAAAAAGGAAAGAAACACAGCCCAGAGACGACCACTTAAAATGCTTTCATGATCTGCTTATTGTGGAATTTATCTCCATATTTCTAAATAATAAGCCAATACCACTCTCTCTTGATTCATCTATTTAAAATATAAGCACCTGACTTCCTATTATGATAATGTGAATTTTAAGATCCTTCTTTCTCTCTGTCTCGCCCATCCTCCCAATAGTTATAGGGCTAAAGTGTTGGGTTGTTTTTTTTTTAAATTATATCCATGCTCCATATTTTCATTACAGTTGACCCTTGGAGGGTTAGGGGTATCGACCCCCCTACACAATCAAAAATCCACATGTAACTTTTGACTCCCCCAAAACTACTCATAGCCCACTATTGACCAGAAGGCTTACTGATTAATTAACACGTATTTTGTATGTTATATGTATTATACACTGTACAATAAGGTAAGCTAGAGAAAAGAAAATGTTAAGAAAATCATAAGAGAAAATACATTTATAGTACTAAACTGTATTTATAAAAAAAAAAAAACGCATATAAGTGGGACCACACAATTCAAACCTGTGTTATTCAGAGGTCAACTGTACTACTCTTTGAAAATATTGTTCACTATTGTTTCTTTCCCAGTACAACTAATTTGTTTCTCTTGCTGCAAAATTCATTTACTTGGGTTTCTTTTTAACATATACCCAGGTCTTTCTATACAATCTAAGAGCTCTGTAATACTCTTCTATCTTCCACATATAAAGTCTGTCAAATAACCTCCCACTTCCTTTTTTCCTAGAAGCTTCCCTCCTAGAACCCTCTGCCCTTTCCTAGAGCTGTTGTCTGGAACTTCCTTCAGTATCACCCTGGGAATTTCCTTCCTCTCCCTCTTGTGTTAAAACCCCTGTTTCCTGGATTCCATCTCTTCATCTTTCTTGGCTTACTTCATTTTGGTGGAATACATACTTCAGCAGCTTCCCAAGAGGGAAAATTTTTGAGACTTTGCATGTTTCGGAGTACCTTAACTCTGTACACGCATTTGCTGATAGTTTAGCTGGGTACAGAACTATAAGTTTCAAGTAATTGTCACTTAAAATTTTGAAGGCTCTATTGTTTTTTAGCTTTCAATTTTGCTTTTGAAAAGTAAGATAACAGTACAAATCCATTATTTGTTATTCATAATTTGTTATCCCTCTCCGAAAGCCTTGAGGATGTACTTTGAATTGGGTCTTTAAATTTCATTATGCTGAGCTCTCTCCACCTCCCCTTTGAATTTGGAAATTCATATCTTTCAGTCTGGGAAACTTTCTTGTACAGGCCTACCTTGTGTTATCATGCTTTGCTTTATTGTACCTCACGGATAATGCACTTTTTACAAATTGGAGGTTTGTGGCACTGTGTGTCAAGCAAGGCTATCAGTGCCATTTTTTCAACAGCATTTGCTCACTTCCAGTTTCTGTATCACATTTTGCTAATTCTTGCAATATTTCAAACTTTTTCATTATTATCATATCCATTATGGTGATCTGTGATCAGTGATGATTACTCACTGAAAGCTCAGATGATGTTTGACATTTATTAGTGATAGAGTATTTTTAAATTCAGGTATGTACATTGTTTTTTAGACATGATGTACACTTAATAGACAACAGGACAGTGTAAACATAACTTTTATAAGCACTGGGAAACAAATTCATTCGACTTGCTTTATTGTGACATTTGCTTTATTGCAGTGAACCCACAATACCTCCAAAGTATGCCTGTATTTTTTCTTAAATTATGTCTTCCACTTCATTTTCTCTAGTCTTTCTGCAATTCCTATTATATTGATTCTCTGCTTATACTTTCTCTGCTATTCTCCATCTCATTGTTTTTTAGGGTTTTTTAAAAGTAATCTCTACACCCAACATGGGGCTCAAACACATGACCCCAAGATCAAGAGTCACAAGTTCTACCAACTGGGCCAGCCAGGCACCCCCCCTCATTTTTTTTTAACTTTTTCAATGAATTTTTCATTTCTGCTGTTAACTCATTTCCAAGAGTTCTTTCTTGTTCTCTGAATTTTCCTCTTTCTTGTTCTCTGAATTTTGGATGCAAAATCTTCTCATCTTTATATCGCTATTGAGTGCCTTTTTTCTGTTTTTGGTTTCCTTTTTCATGTTGAAAACTTTTCTTAAATGCCTCAGGGTGTTTGGTTGTTCATTCATGTTTAGGAATGAGGTCCTAAAGGCAGTTTGGAACCTCTGTGTGCGTGGTTTGCCACAAGTGGCTTTGCTGTAGGCTATAATTAAGTGGCTAGCCAGGTTTTTTTTACTAGGCACTCCCAATTGTTAAGCTTTGTCTATCTTTTCTATGGGATGGTTTAATTGCTCCAGAGAATAATTTTCTAATCTCCTGGATAGAGTGATTCACACCCAGCCACTAGCATTCTGAAACATGTAAGAGAATAGGCCCTTGACTATTTTTCACCCCTCACTACAGCCTTCCTCTCTGTACCTAGTGTCCTTAAGTCTAGAGAAATCAATTTCCCATCCCTATGGGGGGTTGGGGGGTAGGGGAATGTTTGTTTGGGATCAAAGTGGGGATCTGGGGATTTCTAACAATGCCCTTCCCTAGCTCTCCTCTGTCTCATAGCCTGAGCCCAATTCCTGAACCTGGGAGAGGATATTATTAAAGAATACTGTAAGAATATTTCCAAGAGCTAAAGAGAGGCAGATATCTTTAAATTCAAAGGGCTCATTGAATAGTAAGAAAGATAAATGAAAAAGCATGCTTAACTAAATATATCACGATGAAATTTCAGGACACCAAGGATAGAGGAGATCCTTTGCATCTCTCCCTGGTATTTTTCCCCCTCTCATATTTTACATTTCTTTGTCATTTGGTTCTATTCTGGGATTTTTTTAATTTACTCTTGTGAACCTTCTATGCAATTTTAAAAATAGCTTCACTGACATAGAGTTGACATAAACTGTATGTATTTGAAGTGTGCAATTTTTGCAGATATCTATACCCATGAAGCCATCATCACAACCAAGAGAATAAACATATCCATCATCTTCAAAAGTTTCCTCTTGGCCCTTCTCTCCCATTCCTCCCTGATTCCTTTTCCAGTCCCAAAGTAACCACTCACCTGCTTCCTATCAGTAAACACTAATCTGCTTTGTTCTAGAACGTTATAGAAATGGAATTATACAGCATGTACTCCTTATCGTCTGGCTTCTTTGACTCAGCACAATATTTTGAGATTCATCCATCATATTAGGTTTATTACGTTAACAGTGCATTCGTTTCTATTCTTGGGTAGTGTCCCATTATATGGATATACGATGATTTGTTTACCTATTCATCTGTTGATGAACATTTGGGGTTTCTAATTTGAGGCTATTCCAAATAAAGCTGCTATAAACATTCCTGTACAAATCCTCATATTGGCATATGCTTTCACTTCTCTTGGATAGATACCTATGAGTGGGATAGCAAGTTTGCAGGACAGGTGTATTTTTAACTTTGTAAGAAGCCGCCAAACTGTTTCCCAAAGCGACTGTATCATTTTACATTCCCCTCAGAAGCATACGAGGACTCCCCATTGTCCACATCCTATCCAACATTTGGTATGGTCAATCTTTTTCATTTTAGCCATTCTAATAGATATAGAGTGGTATCTCACTGTGCTCTTAAGTTGCTTTTCCCTGATGACTAATGATGTTGAGCATCTTTTCATGTGCTTAAATTGCCATCTGTTTGTCTTCTTTGGAGAAGTGTCTTTTCAAATCTTTTCCCTAGTTTTTAAAATTGGTCGGCTTATCTTCACATTACTGAGTTTTAAAAGTTCTTTCCATATATTCTGGATACAAGTCTTTTAACAGATACGTAATTTGCAAAGATTTTCTCCTAGTCTGTGGCATATATTTTCATTCTCTTAACAGGGTCTTTTGAAGAAGAGATTTTCATTTTGACAAAATTCAATTTGTCAAGTTTTTCTTTTATGGACTGTGATTTTGGTGCTGTATCTAAGAAATCTTTGCCTAATCCAAAACAACAAAGATTTTCTCCCATATTTTCTTCCAACAGTTCTCGGTTTACATTTGGACCTATAACCCATTTTGAATTTAAAAAAATTTTATCTGGTGCAAGGCCTAGTGAAAGGTCTCTTTCTTTCTTTGTTTCTTCCTTTCTTTTTTCATATGGATATCCAATTGTTCCACTATAATTTGATGCACAGACCATCCTTTGCCTACTGAGTTGCCTTTTCACCTTTATCAAAAATCAGTTGTCCAGGGGGCGCCTGACTGGCGGTTGGTAGAGCATGCAACTCTTGATCTCAGGGTCGCGAGTTCAAGCCCCATGTTGGGGACAGAGCTTACTTAAAAACTAAAAAAAACCCCAGCCCTGCTGTAGAGCAAAGCTGTCAGCATTGGGGCTGCCAATGGCAGGGCCTTGGTTATCCCTGCAACATGAATTCTGGGGCTCCACTCAGCCCAGATATGCTGTTTAATCAATAACTAGACTGCTTCCTTTTATAACCCTACTCTATTCTTAGGCAGTCTTAGGTTCCATTCTTAGGCATATTAAAGATCATCCTGCCTAACCCAGTCACCTTATTGATAAGGAAACTGAGGCTGACAAAGAGGGAGTGACCTGTCCAAAGTCGCAAAGGCAGTGAGGTCAGTAAAGCAGCAAAGTCGAGACAAGAGCCATGTCCTTCCAACCCCACATGGGGTTTCAGGCCTGCACGTGGAAGAAGCTCCCATCCAGCAGGTCTTAACTGTATACATAACCATCTCTCCACATATACCAATCTCTCTGCAGGGCCATAAAGCCAACGGAAGACAAAGTATGCCAGTGCCTGTTTCTGCCTCTCCTTTCTCTCTTTCATAAAAGTAAACACATCAGCAGGTGCACACAAAATCTCAGTGCCGTGAAGCCAGGTGATTGCTTATCATGAAGAGAGATAGAGGCCACGTAACTCTGGCGGCCAATTCCCACCGGCCAGAGTCCCCAGAAACAGGATGGCTCAAGGCCAGCTCAGTCGAGAGAGCAAAGAATGACTTCCCCAAGGACAGATGCACATAAAGGGCGTGGAGCATACAAAGGAAAACCCGAGGGGCAGGTTGCAGGGACAAGATCAGATTACCACCATTTCCATCCAACTTTCTGGAGGAAACAGGGGGTGCAGTCCAGAAATCCAGGGACTGTCCAAGGAAAATGACTTACAAAAGGTATTTGATGATATAGGAAAGACTCTTACAGTCACCTGACTCCCATCAAGTAAAAAAATCACCAGAACTGAAAGCTAAATGCTAAGCAAACAAAACCTAGTGTCCAAATCAACCAAAAAATCCTCCACTTTGAAAGGAATCTTCTCCTGGGTCCCCTGTCACCAGCTCCAATTCTCCAGGTCCCACCCTCCCACGGGCTCCAGGGAGAAGCAAATCCAAAGCCAGAACTTGCCATTGGTAGCTCAGAATGTGCTCTTCACTAGAGAAAAGCAACTGGAAGTGTGTATATTTGTAAACAGCAAAAATAACACTGACTATCCAAAAATCTACCCAAGATTTCAATCAGAGCGGATGGGGAAAAACAGAATTAATCTTCATGCCAGACTTTTTTTGTTTTGTTTTGTTTTTTTGAAGTTTGTTCCTCATTTGGCTACAGCTGGGTGGGACCTGATGGGAAGGCCGGATAGGAAACTAAACACCGAAGAAGTCACTCGGAGTCCTGGGATGACATGACACAACAACTGGTAATCTGCTTCTGCTGCTGAAGGTCAAGATCAAGGGCAGAGGTGATGTCACTGGCTGGAGACACAGGTGTTTTGCTCCGACCTGAGACGAGGACAAGGGTGGCTGGCTTCATGTGACACCGCCAGCTCTGTCGCTAACTTGTGGCAGATGCTCTCCCCCTCCAGCTTCCGTGGCTAGTGTACCCACCACCAGATGAGATGGGTCCCAATTCTGAGATGTCATCACCACCAGCACAGTCGTGCAACATCCGTCAGATTGTTCGAACAGGAAAGCACAGTAGGAGCCTCTGTAATGGTTTTCCAAGGTGAGGAGGTATTCTGTAGCACTCGAAGAAGCCCTCCTTTGCAAGGAGCAAGACAAAGCCAGCATCACTCCCCGGGGCCCCTGGGATGCCAGTTCAAGTCCGATCCTGGCCAAAGTCCCCAGAAACACAGCACGGTGCAAAGTCACCTGGGACAACAGAGCAGGGGATGACCTCCAGACACTAGCACTGTACTGGTCATCCTGGGCGATGCTGAGCACACACGTGCACAGAACCGACCCACCAAAGGTGACCCTGGAGACAGGCCTCTTTTTCCCATTGCTGATTAGGAAGGGAGGTGGGTCCCTGCTTAGCTGGGCTCTCTCCAAACTCGGCCGCTGTGGACAGAGAACGGCCAGCCCATGCACAGGCTCCCTGAGGGCAGAGACTTCCCAGCGACCAGCACAGAGTGGACACTTGATTTGTTCATCACGGGATGACCGAGGGGACAAATGAGAAGGGAAAGAAAGCCCACAGTGAAATCCTCCACCCACTCACCACACTGAGGCAATCGATCCCACAGAAGCTAGAGTCTCAAGAAACCCACGAGAGGCTCCGGTTCCCATGGTCATACCACTTCAGCATTTCCCAGGCTTGTCAGGTCATGAAAAATCATAAACGAATAAAATAAAGCAAACACAGTGCTTGCCCGGCATCCAGATTCCCAAGCCCCTCTCTGATGCGGGAGGTCAGGGGCAGGGCCCTGGGATCTGCAAGTTTAACAAGACCCCGGACAGTTCGAGAAACGCCACCTGCCATTTCCCAGAGGCTGCCTGCCTGGCTCGCCCACTTGCCATCGCTGTGAGAGGGGCCCGCGAGGTTGAGTTTCACCCGCCCGATTTTTCACCACCAGCGTGCAAGGAACCTGCTCTACGGGCCGGGCTCTGCTTCTCGCCCGGGGACCCTCCCACAAGAGGGTCCCAGAACAGGCCATCAGCATCACCCCAAAGTCCCTGAGGCTGCGACCCGAGCTCCTCAGAGAGGCGCACTCCCAGCCAAAGCCGGCTCAGCAGTGGCAGACTCCCTAAACCCTTCCACTTTTTGGTGCCCAACCCTCTCACCCTCGCCCTTTGACCCCATCCCTTTCCTCAGCTGCCCCACCAGAAGCAGCTGCTGGAAAACCGGTGAGGCTTCAGAGCCTCAAGGAGGATCCAGAATTACCCGTGTATCTGTGACCCCAAGCCATGTAGGGGAGCAAAAAGCTGACCCACAGCTCACGGTTTCTACTGAAGGAAGTAAGCCACAACTCTGTCCACCTGGTCAGAGCAGGAAGGAAAGTCCCCCGGGGCCTGACTCAGCCACCGTGGGCGCTCTGTCTGCACAGAAACTCAGCAGTCTTCTCACAGCCAGTATCTGGCTGCTGCAAGCGTCACACTGTGTCCGCTTCCCAGCTCCCTGCACCGCCCAGACCCTGCCCACTCAGCTGCAAGCCCGGGACCCCTGCAGCAAGACCCCATAAGGGAACAGAAAACAGACTGAGGGCAGGACCACCAGATCCAAATCCCTTCTTTCCTTTTCGAGGGGTTGGGTTGGATATCACGTGGATGAGGGGTCAGGCCTGAGAACTCTGAGCCACAGGGCAAATATGTCTCACTGTGCCTCAGTTTTCCCCTCTAAAAAGTGGGTTAATAACCCCTTACAGCCTCCTAAGTAGAGGTGTTGTAAAACATAATTAGTTGACTCCTGCTAATGACAGAGGCCTCCCTACTCTCGCCCTTCGATTCTCATTTCTCCACCCACAGTCCATCCACCTGCCTAAAGCGACCAAGGCCCATTCCTCCCTCTGGTCTGGTCAAACACCTGGAGTTCAAGTTCAAAACATTACAATGAAATAAACAAAACAACCGTGCAGCCTCAAAGGTAGCCCGTGTCCCCTGCCGTCTTGCCACTCGCCCCTGATCAAAAGCACCAGGAAGGACTCATGCTCCTGTCCCAGCTCCCACACCTCCCCTCCTCTCCTCTGAGGAAGGCAGGGACTGGCCTGGGGGAGAGAAGAGAGCCCTCCTAGGGACCTCTGCACCCTCTCACAGCCTAAAGGCAACTCACCTAGCAAAGACATCAAGTCTGCCATCAACTTACATTCTAGGCTTCCATCTACACGTCAACTTTCCCGTCATTTCCAAAACATTTTTTAAAACATTAAAATCCATTTCAGGGGCGCCTGGGTGGCTCAGTCCATTGAGCAGCTGCCTCTTGATTTCGGCTCAGTTCATGATCTGGGGGTGGGGGGGGGTCCTGGGATGGAGCCTGCATCCGCTCTGTACTCAGCAGGGAGTCCACTTGGAGATTCCCTTTCCCGCTCCCTCTGCCCCTTCCTCCCCCTCTCAAGTAAATAAATAAGTCTTTTTAAAAATCCATTTTGAATGCAATTTTTTGCAGAACCTCAAAATAATAAAATAATAAACAGACTGGCTCAAGTAGCCTCAGGACCCAGAGGGTGTCCAGACTACTCCTTGAACACTGCCCTGAAGGTCTGTGACAGGTTTCCAAGCCACGGAGTTAGACACCTAACCGACGGCCTTCCTGGGCAGCAATAAGAAAGAGGCCAAAACCCACGGAGGCTCTGGGGATGCCCTGATGGTTACCAGGGCTCTCACCCCCATCGTCCGCGTGCCTCACAGCTCCGGGAGGGAGGAAAAGGCCACCACAAACATATTCATGATTTCTGTGCATCTTTGTGCCATGTTAGGCATTTTAAATACAGATTATCTTTAATTCCTACAACTAGGTTTCATTTCCAGATGAGGAAATGCTTAGTAAAGGATAGGTAACCCAGAGAGCTAAAAAGTGGCAGGGTGGAATTCCTGATCCCAAGGGGTGGACACCCTGCTGCCTCTCAAGGGGGTCAGCTATCACCCCTTCTCCCCCAGTGTACAGACAAGCACACTGGAGTGCAGAGAGGAACTGCCTTAAAGAACACTCTGTAAAACTCTACCTATGACAAAACCGGTTTCTGGGGCCCAAGCGGTGAGAGGGCTTGCCCAACACTATATATGCATTTCCACCCCTCCAACACTGGTCTAGGAGTGCTGACTCCTCCCACCTCTGACCTTGCCCCTCAACCAGGAGGCCCCCACACCTGTAAGGAGCTGGGAAGCTGCTCCCATCCTGCCCACTTAGAATGGCTCTGCTCTCCTCACCACCTACCAAACTCACCTGCCCTTGAAAACACAGCCCAAGGCTCTGCCCCTCCAGGCAACTTGCATAGGCCACCTTCACCACAGTACTTTCTCTTGGAACCTCACCTCCCTTATGATCTGTACCACCCCTTGGCATCAGTCATACCCCATTGCCATGCTAAGACCAGGCAGTCCTAGGGGGTCAGGGTACCCCCGTTTCTTCTTCATACTGCTTCTCTCCCCAACCCCCTCCATGACCTCGGCCAGAGGTAGCTCTTGACTGGGTGGTTGATTGATTGAGGGACCTCTCTTTCCACTCTTGGGGAGCCTACCCATGGCAAGCTGGGAATCTCCCAGGTGCCAGGGCCCAGGAGAGTTTCCAGACTCATATCCCCAAGGTACCTTCATCTACCTGGAAGGGGAGAGAATAGTCAGTCCACACCCCAGGGTTCTGTTGACAGCCTCCCAAGCTCTCTGGTGTCAGCCTTGGCCTGGCCACCTGCTTTGGGCAGCCCCACCTAAGTGTGGACTCTCCCAGCCTCTTCCTCTCCTCGTCTTCAATTAAACGTTCCCCCCCAGGACTCAATCACTTTTCTAATTGAACCTGAGAATTCCCCCTCTGCTTCCAGATCAGGTGGGAGAGAACTCCACCAGCAGCCCCTGCCCTACCCCTGGCTCTTCATCCTCCTCGTCTGCCTGGGCCGCGTCCTTATTCTCCTGAGATCGTCTTCCAGCCGCGGCCGCTCTCACCCCTCCTGCCCCCAGTCCCCGAATTCGGGAAGCAGATGGCGTCTGCCAGCAGCAGCACAACCAGAGATTACACCCGAAATGAAACAAGAGAGCTGAGAGGTGAGGGCAGTGCCATGTAACTCTTTTCATTCTTTTCCTGGACTTTTCGCTGAACCCACATTCTTATTTCACAGGCTGGTGCTTTTTTCATTTACTGCATTTTTTATTGAGAGAACTAGGTTCACGTGCCTCGATAAGAAATAACACAAGGAGAGATCCCTTGTACACTCTGCCCAGTTTCCCCCAACGGTAACTTTTGTAAAACTGTATCATAATACCACAACACCGATATAATCCAGTGATGGAGGTTTCTCATTCTACTCGTATTCCTTGATGTGTGCGGGTATTAAGTTCCACGTAATTGATCATAGGCGTAGGTCCTGCGGCCGCCACCCTTCTGTAGCAACGCCCCCTCCTCCCTGCCCCCTCCCCGCGGCTCCATCCTCCCATTCGAAAATCGTCCATTCAAAAATGTTCTATAAATGAATCATCCAGCATATAATCTTTTAAGATTGCTGGCTTCTTTCACTCCGCAGAATTCCCTGGAGAATCATTTGAGTCATCGTAGGCGCCAGGAGCTCATGCCTTTTACTGCTGAGTAGTATTCCACGCAGGCACCGCGGTCTAACAGCTTTTCCGTGCACCCTTTTTAACAGCTGCCTCGGCGGACCCAGGGATCTGCAGAAGTTAGTGAGAAAGCCCCAAGCCCACCCGCTTCCTGGAACCAACTAGATTCCCAAAGCCTCGCTCAGGCACGTTTATAGAGTAATAAACCGAAGGGTCATTGTGAGTGAGAGACCTGGATAAGCAAACAAGAAAGCGCGGCCCTGAAGGGAAGGCGCCTGGAGGCCCAAGTCCACACTCGGGAGCCAGAATCCCTGTGGTGCAAGCAGAAGGACAGGAAAGAGGTGAAGACTGCAAAGGGTGTGCTTGGAATCACATTCCTAGAGCTGGGATGGACTGTAGACACGGTCATATCTCCTCCGGTCCTCCCCCTGGCCATCCTTTGGAAAGGAGTGGGGGGGGGGGATAGTATTTTCCTTTCTTGCCAGTCTTAGGAAGCTCTCTGGTCACACCAATGTGATCCGCATCACAATAACCGCTGTATATTAGTCGTCGTGCAATAGGACCAGCCAGAGAGCTCCCGCCCCGGACAGCGCCTGAAAGACTCCAAGTCGGCAGTCAAGCTCTGAGTCCGCCGCTGATCTGGCTAAACACGTTCCACTCAATGATTCAAACGATGTGTTTTCTAAACCTCTGGCCGTCTCCAACCTCACAGGTAACAATATTCCCAGGAAGACACGATGCCCAGAATTCAACAGCATAATTCAAACATGGGACCAGTGCGGTCTCCACAGGGGCTGTTTGTCAATTACCTCCCCTATCTCCATGGCTCTATTTCCATTAATCATCCAGTAACACATTCCATTAGCACATCCAAATAATAAAAATAAATAATAATAAACGATGATAAATCCACTTGCTGAAAGCTTATGCAGCAACAGAAAATCGATTTTCAAAGGGTAGGTAATACCATGAAAAACTCTAAGATACAATGTTAAATGGAAAAAAAAAAAAGGCCAAGATATATAGGCACTTGCCATCCCTCTAAACTCAACTCTGGTGTCTCCTCTGAGAGGTGCCCAAGGAGGGCCCCTCCTCCTCTGTTTTAGTCAGATAACTTCCCAAGGGTTTGCTAGTACCCCAAGTACCCCCCAGTCCCAGCCTCTCACTGTCTCAAGGTCAACCACCTGCTCTTTAAGGAAAGGAGAAATGGGCTGTCTTGTTCCACAATCCCAGATGGGTTAACACAGTTAAATGTTTGACCCAGGGGCGCCTGAGTGGCTCAGTGGGTTAAGCATCTGCCTTTTGGCTCAGGTCATGATCCCGGGGTCCTGGGATTCAGCCCTGCGTAGGGCTCCCTGCTCAGCAGGGAGTATGCTTCTCCCTCTCCCTCTGCAGCTCCGCAGCCACCCCTCCCCCCACCTCATCCTCTTTCTCTCAAATAAATAAATACATAAAATCTTTTTAAATAAATAAATAAGAATGTTTGACGCATTAATTGATTACAACCATGGCTTTAGCTACAGAATAGGAATTACATTATGATTCTGTTTTGGGCAGAATACATGTCACATATATATCAACATGCACTTAGGTACTAGTCCGTGCATAAAAGACTGGGAGAGGGGCGTCTGGTTGGCTCAGTGAGTTAAGCGTCTGCCTTAGGACCAGCTCATGATCAAGCCCAGAATCAGGCCCCCTGTCTGCTTGTCCCTCTCCTTCTGCCCCTCCCCTGCTCATGCTCTCGCTCTGCCTCTCTCTCTCTCAAATAAATAAATAAATAAATAAATAAATAAATAAATAAATACAATCTTTGTGGGGGGGAAGACTGTGGGAAAATATAAACCAAACTATTTAGAGGGGTTATAAAACCCAGGGGAAAGAATTTCAGAAGAATTTCACTTTCTACTTTGCATATTTCTATATTGCTTGATACAAACAAACAAACAAAAACCTTCCTAACTTTTGTATTCAGAAAAAAAACAACTTTTTTCTTTTAGAAAAATGCATAGGCAATACCAAATTATTAAAATGCCTTTCTAGGGCACTTTCCCTCATTTTCTCAATTCTTTTTATTTATCTGAGTTATCCAAATTTCCTTTAAATATGTATATATTCGTCTTTTTAATAATAATTTTAAAGGGTATAACCAAATTAAAAAAAATGGGGAAGGAGGAATTTCCTTTACATTTTAGGGAGCCACAGAACGCGCCTGGCTTTTACGGAGCTTGCCACTGACTCAAAATATTGGCTCTACCGTGGTGCCCTGCTCGCTTCTCCTCACTCTCCTCCTCACATCCCAGCCGTGGGAGGGAGGTGGTTTTAGTTTCCAGTATTAGGGTGGTGCACGAAAGCACAGCATTTACTCCAAACGCAGGTGGACACAATTCCTGACACCCCACCATGCAGTCTGTCCAGGTCCTTCTGACTCAGAATTAAGTCATCCGAGGTATTGGCCGTTCCCTCCCAGGAGGCTGTCATCTACCAAGCTGATAAGCAAATGCTCCAAGACTCCATCAGAATTGTTAGTAAACAAGAAACGGCCCAGAACCCAGGAAGGGGGGAGGAGCAGCCCCCAGGCCATGGCATAGAGTGCCGTGGTCTGTGAATGGACCCTCTTAGGCACAGTCAGACCCAGATCCACCAGACTTCACTGTCTTTCATACCCGGGGCCTCCAGCAGGCCAAGCAGATAGAAGACCGGTACGGCAATTCCGCAGGACACAAACTGTCTCCACCATAAGGAACTTGATAAACATATGCATGTGGAAGGCAGGTGAGGGGGCATGAAAAATGTAAACAACCCGATTTGCTGGCTTGGGTAGGTGAATCTTTACCTTTTTCATTTCGAAACTGCCTTTATGATCGTAATCATGTGTATTAATAAATAAAGCTACATTTTGTTCAAAGCCTTGTTGAAATCACATCTCCAGCCAGTCTCCTGGTCTACCAGATGAGTAACCTCATCAAAAGGGGAAACCAGACGAGTTTGGTGTGAGAGGTTTTTGTGGACTTGTGTTGGCGCCTGGTGTTCACCACTCTCTGTTTAATGACGTGTTCCAGTATTTTGCTGGGGATACGCATCAATCACCATCATCTTTGGAATACAACTGTATAATGGCTTTGCGGTTAAGATCTAGGCTTTGAAGTCAACACAGATTTGGTTTGAACCCTGGTATACCTCTAATTGCCTTTGGGCCATTATGCAAATCTTTTGAGCCTCAGTATTCTCATCTGTAAACTGGGCTTTTTTCCCCTTAGAGTTGCTGCAAGAAGAGAGAGAGATAATGAACTGAAATACACATATTGAATGATGGGTAGAAATGGTTGTAATCATATTCTGCTCTACTTTTCACTAACGTCACCATCTTAGAGAAACAAAGGATCCGAGATTTTAACCAGTCTGCCAACTGTCCCAAGGAAACTAAAGATTCTGTTGCTAAGCCTGGACAGAATAAGCAAATTCTGAAAATATGAGATTCCAAGACAGAACTTTTAGTAGAGACCTGCTTCTGGAAAAGTTCTTAACAAAGAAAAAGGGGCAATTACTGTCTGAGAACTCTGAACAAACCCCAAGTACTTTCTCACCACCGCCAGCCTGAGTGAGAATTCCCAGAGAAGCCCAGAAGTTCCCATTCCCATGTACGAAATTATGGTAAGCCCCCAGCGTCTCAGAAACATCCTAAGAAGAGAAATCCAGTTTCTACCCAAACAAACTAAGTCTTACCCTTAGTAACGCATCCAGTCCTGAGCGCACCGTCTGACACTAGCAGGCCAAGTAGAGCACAGCAGAGCCAGACTACCTGGCTTCAAATTCCAATCCCACTGCTGTTTCACTCTGTGACCTTAGGCAAGTGACTTAGCCTCTCTGTGCTCCACTTTCCTCACCTATGAAGGGGTAATAAGAATACTAAGAGACATAATACATGGCATATGCTCACCAAATGCTAGCAATGACGTAAACACTCCAGCAGCATAAGTACAATGTCAGAAGCAACATCTTCAGGCCCCGGGCTGAGGGGCTGGGTCACACTCTCTTCTTCAAAGAACAGACTTTCTCTCTTAGGAGAGACAAGCCAACAGTCTGGACAGCACCAGAGGCCAGAGAAGGAACTGACGCCAGGGGAACTCCAGCACCACAGCGGCCACCGGCCACGGCCATGGCCACAGCCACGGCCACAGTACTGGCAGCCACGCCCCCTGGGGCCGCAGCATGAGAAGCCCAGGTGGGGGAGGCTGTGATGATGCGAGGCCGCCACCAACAAACAAGCCGGCTCTGGGCAGACCCCCCCCCCACACACACACATCCACCGTGGATGGTCCCACGGGTTTAAACACCCCAGGCTTCTGATCTGGGCAGCTACAAAGCTAGCGTTGTCTTCTCTGCCTCAGTTTCCCCATCTCCTACATGAAGCCATGAAGGTCCAGGTCTTCCCAGGACTGAGGTGCAAGGAGGTCCCCTGCCGTAGGCAGGCTCCCCGTTCATTCACAGCAGCCGGGAGGCGGGTCCCCACCTAAAGAACCATCCCAATTTCCCACTGCCCACCCTCCCTGCTCTCCCCTCACCCCCTGCACACACCGTCCCGGCACAGGGGCCTCTGAGAGAGCTCGGCACGCGCTCAAGAGAACCCAGAAAGAAGGAAGTTGTTTCAAAGTTTTGTGTTGTATGGGAGGGGGGAGGAAGAAGGGAAGGAGGAAGCAGTTACAGTGGTCGTGGGCTCACATTTCCTTCCCGTAGAAGGATCTTTCCCATAGACGCTCCAATAAAGGTGCTCTCATTTCCCAAAACTCCTCAGAGAGAGGCCTGTGTTCGGCAGGGCAGCCGGCACTTCTGGGAGGCCAGTGCCCCATCGCCAGCCCGGGTTCTTGGCCTCTGCACATGCCTACTGATACACATCACCTTCCTGTTGGCCTGGACACCAGTCTCCAGGCCTTTTCCAGCCCAGAAATCCAACCGGTGTGACGCGTACACCGCGCTGTAACTTACAAAGGGCTGGGATGTAAAGTATCCCTTTCCGTCCTTGCAACAAATCTATCACATACATGTCATCCCCATTTTATAGTCACAGAAACTGAGGCTTAGAGACATTAGGTAACATCTCTGAGATCACCTGCCAGGAAAGTGGAGACACCGGGTCTTGGCTCCCTGTCGGCCACTCAGGCCACCGCATCCTAGATGACCACATGCCCCCATTCCCCTACCCTGACCTTTCGAGCCCGAGGTGGATGCCTCCTAAGCGGGTCCTGGGCTTCTCTGGAATCTAGTACTTCCCATACACACAGAATTTAATTCCCTGTCTTCCAAGTGTTCCCTGCAGGCAGGGGCTCTCTGACCGGGTCTTTCTCAGGGTTACTGTCCAGTGCCTGGCACGTGCTCAGTAGTGGGTAGCTAATAAATATTTGTTCCATGGATGAGTGAATGTGTGACCAGTTCACAAAGAGATGACTCCCCGCAGAGCCAGAGCTGTACAGCCCAGCCCCCACACCTGATTTCCCAATCCTGGTCTCTATATGCCTAGGGGATTCTGAGTCCTACTTAGCACACTCCTGACTTGAGAAGGCACCAATGGTTGTCAAAGCACGTTTATAGCTCCAGCAAATATTCAACGAGGGCCCAGACACTCCGTGAGGCAGGCTTCTCAGTTCTCATTGCTGGCCATAGTAATTGGCATTTGTACACCTGCTATCATGGAGGGAGTGTTCACACAATCCCCAGACACAATGTGTACGTCAGGGTCCTGGGGACAGTAGGGAACACTCAGATGGTCACTTCCTGCTCGATGGGAACAGCTTGGGGCGGGGCAAGGCCCACAGTCATCGGCCTTGGGAAGGATGCAGCCACATACAAGAACCTCCAGACAACCTTGCGCCACCCGTGCAGGAATGGAAGTAGCCAGAACATGGAACTCAAAAGCAAGAGTCCTCCTGTGGGGCTCAGTATGACCCAGCCAGGCTCTGCGGACACACAGGGCAAAACCAGGGGCAGGAGGTGCACCTCCTGGTCAGGGAACAGGTCAAGGCCGAGGCTGCAGACCCTGACTGCAAACACTGCAAGGTGACCCGGGGAATGAGATTTCTGCTAAGGCCTGGGATGGGAAGGAACAGCTGAAGACTTCCTGGAGAAATGGAAACGCGCTTTGGCCATAGTCGGCTACTTTCCTCAGGACACACTGCAGCACGTCTAATTTTTGCACATGTCTCTAAGCACGGCTCTCAAGACTGTGATTTCCTTAAGGGAAGCCATCACATCTTATTCGTCTTTGAGAACCTCCCTCCAAGAGTCCGTGGCCTGGGATTAGGTACAGAGTTGGTTCAATGGAGCTTGGCAGGAAAAATGACAGAGTGATCCATGTGAAGGAAAATTGCAGAATCAGAGGGGGAGGGGAGAACCCGATGGAAGACAGAACGTGTGAGCTTCGCAGAAGATAAGAAAACCAGCAGGGACCACGGGGAAAAATAAGCAAGGGCTTGCAGGTGACAAGAGAAAGATGGCTGTTGTGGTGGCTCGGAGAGGAGTGCGGAGATGAGCCCCAGGCCTGGCCCCCGGTCAAGAGGGAGTGTGGCTGGAGGGGCAGCACAGACAAGACTATGAATCCCAGAAAGGGAAGTTGAGGGGGGAAAAAAACAGCCCTGAAATAACAAATACCAAACAGCAGGCCCTCTGCTAAGCAGGCAGGAGGCTAGAGCCCCAGCAGGCAATTATCAGGGATTCATAAACATGGCAGTTACAAGAAGGGAAAATAAAAGGCACACATCGGGGTGAACCGGCCTCAAGCAGGGAGGCTCGGCAGGAACCCATTCCCAAGCCTCCAGGCTGGCTGCCCTGTTCGTGCTTTCTTCCACACAGGAAGTGAAATGTGGCGAAAACAAGAGCAGCCTTGGTGGCTATTTGGGGTCTGGCTAACCACAGTAGCCCCAGGATCTGGTCTTCTGCAAACTCCCTAAGTCACCAGGCCACTTGGAGAAAAGGAATTGATTTCAGAGAGCTACAAAATTTGGCCTAACGTGGAGCAATGGCCACGATGTGGGGCAGGTGTTCCTGGACCAGGACATGAGAGAAAGTGAGAGCCGGTGGTGCAGAGCCCCCCATCACTTGCAGAGGGGAACGCTCCCTCCTCAGCCCTGCCTCTCAGCGCCCACTCAGAGTCAGCTGTGAGCTGGAGTTCGCTGGCATTTTGGGAAACCCAGGGTCCCAGCTGGACAGAGGTAGAGGCCTGGTTGCTAGTCCCACCTGGGTGCCACCCGTGGGTGTGTCCTTCAATAAAAGAACAACCCATTCCCAACTCTTTGCATTAAGGTTTAACGTCCTTGAGATCTTTCAAGACGTCTCTCATTGTTTTGTCTGTCAAACAAGAGCTGCCAGCTTTGGGATCTTCCAAAAGGCTCAAGACACATGTTCTCACATCCCTTCCCAGAGACTCACCTTCCCAAAGGGCTCCATCCCCTCTTCGAGAAGCCCAGGCAAGCCCAACCCTGGAGTCCTTAGCACCACCTTAGCTCTGGTCTCCCAGTTGCCCTCTACAAAGGTCGCCTAATGCCTTCTGACCGGGAAGGAAAAAAGCAAACTCCCGCAGAGGCCAAGGATGGCTCTGGCTTCAAAGCCCCCTGGGAACCTCCCTTCCTCGGCCCAAACCACCCCACTCCGTGCCTCCACCCCTGGTTCTTTCCAGACGTGCACTAACAGCGCGGAGTTAATGGAGGAGCCGAGATGGAGCCCTTTTTTCGGGTCGGGGAAAGGACTGAGCGGCCGGGAAGGCCGGGGGAGAGATTCGGCGTCTCCAAGGACCTTAGGGTTGCCGCCTCCACCGTGGCCGGCTGGCGCGCGGCAGGGCTGGTACCAGAGGTCCGCCAGGCACCGGCCGAACAGGAAATTCCACCTGTCGGGCCGGCCAGCGCCCGGGCCACAAATGGGCAATGGAGCGGTTCCCTTTGCCAAGACAAAGCGCGGCGCGGCAGCGCCCGGGGCCCTCGGCGCCCGCTCGCATCGCCCCGCTCCCGGCCACTCCGGGCGACTTCCCGGGCCCCGACGACGCACGCCAAGCGCGCGCCCCTCTCCCACCTCAGGCCGCGAGCTGTACTTGAGTCCCGCGCGGAGGTCCCTGGAGCCCCCTCCGTCCTTGCGGGCCCGATTGCTATTCATGGTCCCGGTGGCCGGTCGCGAGTCTCAGAGGCGTGGTCCCCGCGGCCGGCTGGCTCCCATCGCCGTCGGGGCGCGGGGGACGCGGAGAGCGCGGGGCGCTCGGGGGCGCACGGGGGCGCGAGGCGCGCAGGCGGCGCGGGGCCGCTGGGGCGCAGGGGGCGCGGGGCGTGCCGAGTTCCGGTCGCAGCCCGGCGTGCCGGCCGCCGGCGGTCGCTCTCGCCCTCACTCTTCCTGTCCCGGGCAGGTAGTTTCAGGGTGTGGCCTCCCCGGGGCCCGCCCCGCCGCCCGGCCGCCTCGCCCGCTCTCCCTTCCCAGGTCAGCCGCCCCCTCGCCCGCTCCCGCCCCGCTCAGAGCCCCGCGCGGCCTCCTCCCCTCGGGAAAAGAGAAACAGCAGGCCACGGCCCGGAAGGTGAGGGACAAGTAAGACTCGGCGACCTGCTTGGTGGTGGCCATTAGCATTAACTGTGCCCCGCCCGTAATGTGCCCAAGGTGAGTACCTAACAGCAACAGAAGTGAATCCACCGCTCTCTTCTTCTCCCACAAGTGACCCTTGGCGCTGAGAGACAACCCTTCCATCCGCCTCCTTGATGCCAGCCATGGTTTCAATCCCACCCGCTAGCATCTGCAGGCTCTCCATCTTGTTACACGACTAGGTCTCAATTATAACCCCTCCAAACCCAAACAAAAACCAGAACTGTGCTCCTTGACCCAGCCTCCCCCTCCAGCCACTGCCCTCCTTCCTCGTGTTGCTGCCTCTTCCCCTCTGCTAGGACCTTACTGGGGTCTGTGTCCAGCTCTCCCTGGGTGGGTGATCAGAGACTCAGTTTCTCCACCATTTATATATAAATGCAATCTTACCTGTTCCCAGGATCCTCACCTATTTGCCATGTTCCCATACTGATTGATCCCATCCCAAATGCTCGCCTTCCCAGGATTCTGGTCCTACTTTCTGGCCCCTAAAGGTCAAGTTTCCCAAACTTGTCTCTTCCGCCTCCTCCCTTCTTTCGGTACACTTTCTTGACAACTCATCTCATCTAATGGCTTCAAATGGGTAAATCTGCCTTCCTAATATTGACATCATGCTCGGGAACTTCTCTATTGGTGTTCTACTGGTATTACATAGTCAACAAATATTACTGAGCACATATTATATGCTAAGCACTGTTGTAGGTGCTGGGAAACAAGAGTAAACAAAATAAAAATCCCTGCTTTGCAATCAACAAGCCCCCAACTTCCTTCCCAGACTTGGCCATCTTCCACTCTTTCCTCTGGCTGTAATAGTAGTCTCCCAGACTCAAAACCTTGGAATTATCGTTGACTCTCCACCGTCTTATACCTTGTATCTAATTAGTCCCAATCTGGCCAAGTCTTTCTAAGAGCTGACACGTATAGCCTTTCTTTCCTCCCTCTTTCAAAGACCCCTTGAATACAAGCCCTCATCACCCTTTTCCTGGATTTGTGTAAGAAGCAAATGGATCTCCCATCTCCAGTTTGCTCCCCTCTGATCCCTCCTCGACACAGCAGTCAAGTTACTCTGCCTAAACCATAGCTTCTGTAAAACGTTCCCTGTCTTCTGGATCAAATCCAGCCTCCTTAGCATGGCCCTTACAGTGTGACCCGTCTTCCCTTGCAAACTTGCTTCCCAACATTCCTGTTTGGACCCAGTGTCTGCAAACAGACTTCCCAACATGTGCCCTCTGCTGAATGCTCCTCGTGCACAGAAAAGCCCTTCTCCTTCACACCCGTCTCTGCACAGAATCGTGCACAGTAGTCATGTGTGTGTGTTGTCATCGTTCACTGGGTGTTTTTAGTTTTCTGCCTTCTGGGCACGGGCTAGGATTGCACTCCCTCCCCTTTTGAAGTTAGGTGTGGTCATATGGCCAGTTGCGGACAAGGCATTGTTCAATGAGGAGGTAAACACCACTTCCAGGTAGGAGTATAAGGAAGTACTACACAACCCCATGCCCTCTTCCCCAGTGAGTACGTGTTGAGGTAAGACCTCCCCTCACCCTGTGATCCGAAGCGGCTGCCTTGAGCAGAGACGCTTGCTGAGGCGTACTGGCTGCAGAGAGTGAATGTGAAGCAAGCTTTGGGGATGGTAAGCCCCTGAGAGTTGAGGGCTGTTCTCATAGCCCACCCTGATCTGTTACCTCCTCCATGAGATTTGCCTTCCTTCTAAACCTGGACTAGGTCTGCTTGTACCTTTATCATGGAATTTATCACCTTTTCTTGGCGTTTCGGTCAGCGTCTTACTCCCCTTTGGGTCTCAGAGCATAGCATATCAGCACAATAGCTCTTGTCAACTTAATAAACGGAAATAAGTCTGCCACTGTCCGTAGAAAGCTTTCCAAAGCTAACTAGAAGATATCAAAATAATTTCCTGCGTATCAGGACATAGTCACTGATGGTACATTGTAGGCACTATGGTTACTAATGACTCAATAACCTTCAGCTAGTGTGGGTGATTGAAAGTAAGGCGGATCCGAGGTAGGGGAAGTGAGACGGCGTGCATGGTGTTAAAATCTGCCGTTGTCCTGCAGAAGGAGTGTTTCATGTCGCCTCCTAGGTTCCTAGGGCATCATCTCTTAGCCCATGGTGCTAAGAAGTGCCTTGCCCCCGCGAGGCCCACACAGAAGGTGCTGCTGAAGGTAATACCCGTGCAGTGCACTGAGTCTGCTTCCAGTTAAGAGGAAGCGATGCAGACCGAGACCCTCTCTACGATCACTGTGTCGTGTCCATTTACGTTAAACCGATTTGGTTTAATCCTCATAAAATTATATTATGTGACGTAAGTGCTTTTACTCCTAAATTATAAGCAAAGAAGGCCAAGAGCAGGCAGCCTAAAGGCTCTAACCAGGTTCTCACACTCTGAAGGGGTAAATCCAGACTCAAACCCAGATTTCAGTCGGAGGACAGGGTCATGCCCACTCACACAGCCTCCATTATCCCCCAGCTAACCCCAGACGCTCCCACTCCAAAGCTGCCCGCCGTGTCATGGGTAAGTCTTTCTCATCCTGACCCCAGGACTCTGTCTACTGGGGAAGTCGGGTCTGTGTCCCTGGGACCCCCTCCGAAGGCCTCTCCAGTTAAGCCCACCATCCTCGGGGCCAGAGCCACTTAGAGCTTGTACAAGTGTGGACCTGACCATACACCAAAAAACAGGCTTCAGCTGGTGATAACGTGGGAGAGAGTGGGGCCACATCAGGTAGACCCAGCCCCAGCTCAAAATACGGTCCACGATGGCGAGAACAGGGGGCAAACCCCGCTGAAGGAGACCGTGCCAGGCCTGCGGGCCAGTCCCGCCCCTGCCAGGAGAAGTCTGCAGACAGGGAGTGTGGGCTGTGAGGGAGGTGTAGCACGAACAGGGTAGAGCAGGGCAGGCCAGGTGCGGAGCCACCATCTGTGAATGTATCCGAATCTTCTGGAACAACGGGGTTGACAGACACACCTGGTGCCACTTCCACTCTTGTGCTGCTGCAGCTGTAGGCCTTCCCTGTGGCAGGTAGAAACGCGCTTTCTGAACACGAGTTGTTTAGTACCCAACAGGTGATTCTGCCTTCCCCCTGCACGACCACTTGACCCCACCCCCTTTTTCTCCTTCTCCTGCAGAAACCCGAATTCAGCTAAAAGATCACTCTGCAGAACCTTCTCCATGCACATCCCTTCTTCTCCCTCGGTTCCCCCAGAAATTGCTGCTGTCCTCAATCCGAGCTCGCATTACGGGGCGCTGGATTGCCCTGGTCCATGGAAGAGCTCCTCAAACGTCGTCGCAAGAAGGAATGAGGGAGGACAGTCGTGAAGCTGAGGGGAGTAGCAGCATATCAAGCCCTTGCTCCAGCTCTGCTCTTGGGTTTCTTCCTGTACAGCTTAAGAATAAGGGCGTTTGCCTCCTACATCATAATTTTATGAGAACTAGACCTAATGGGTTTAATGTAATGCCATAGGGTTACACTTGTCCCTCTGTCCCAGACAGCACGTGCTCAGGAAGTTGACCTGATACAGTGATTGTAGAGAAGGGTCTCGGCCTGCATCGCTCCCTCTTAATCTGGAGCGGCATTAAATGCTCTGCATGCCTGTCACATTCACATGATAGCGCTCAGTGCTTCCTGTGTGCGGGGCGTTTATTAGCTCTAGGAGATCAGCGGTGATGTTCTAGGAACCCAGGAAACACTACGAGACACTCCTTTCCCAGCAGAGCGGCAGATTTTATTTTATATATGTGTTTATCTTTTTAGGTAATCTCTAGGCCCGGCGTGGGACTTGAACTCACGACCCTGAGATAAAGCGTCACATGCTCTACTGACTGAGCCACCCAGGCGTCCTTTTCTCAAGTACGATTTTTTCTTTTTTGGAGGGAAGATGACTTCGTACATGGTGGTGTGTTTCCATCTGGCCGTCTCTTGTATTTCCAGCTTCACACGTAGACTCTAAATTCAGGAAATGTGGACGGTAACGTTTCAATTTTTCATTCCTTATTTATTCACGGATTGAAATACTCTGTAGGGTGAAGTTTCCCACCTACACAGTGACCCAGGGGTAATGTTTGTATTGGAAAGCAAGGATAAAGGCCTGAGTCTTTCCTTTTATTTAGCGGTTTTCAAAATAGTTAATTCCCTAACATCTTCCAAAAGGACCAATTGGTGTTTGTTGCCTTGTTTTTGTGTTATTATGAATTCTTGGATTTTTAAACACTTGTATAATGTTTTGGTTCATTGTCATTTTTATGCTTAGTGATGTTCAAATTGTCCTCTCTTTGAGGAACGGGAGCCTCTTCTTCTTCTTCTTCTTCCTTTTTTAAAGTAGGCTCCACACCCAGCACGAGCCCAACGTGGGACCCAAACTCGTGACCCTGAGATCAGGACTTAGCTGAGACCAAGAGTCAGACACAACTGACTGAGCCGCCCGGGCGACCCGAATGGGAGCCTCTTCTAATTGGCTGTGACTTTTGACTCAACTTTACTCATCTTTGATCATTTATTTGCTTTCTGATAAGAGTTCCAGGTTCTTCTCATATACTCATTCCCTGCACAGACATGCAAGTGGCCATTTCTTCAAGACGTCCTGGTGTCTTTCTTAGTGAGAAATGGTATTTCAAGACAATCACCTGGGCACAAGGGATATTTATTACTACTGAGTTGGTCACTGTTTCTAGGGCTTTGGGTGATGGACAAAGCTAGGAGTTTTTTAAAGAGAGAAAATACCCAACAAATTCATTTTGGTATTTCCAGTTCCAGTTTAGGACCACCGGGTATCGACAGAACTTAGTCTATCTTGTGTCTGTATTTTTTCCCCCACACCGAGAGTCCTTGTTCCCATGTCAGGTTTTTCTCTTTTTTCCCCTATCTTCTTTGTTAAATGAGGTCACAAGTACAATTTCCTCATTAGAGTTCAGTGACTTTGTTTTTAATGGAGTTTTTGTCAACTTGCCAATTTACAAACAGAATACTCGAGCTAATTTGAGGGGAAAAAAAAGAGGAAATTATTAAAAGATTCCCAGGAAGTTCACAGAATCTCTGGAAGGGCCAGAGAGGCAAAAGGGAGGGCGACAGCCAGGAACCAGTCCAGTCCATGGCGCAGGGCTGCTCAGGAAGCCCCGCCCCACCCCCATCCTGCCCACCACTCCCGTCCAGGGAGAGAGCACTCCAGCTCGTCCCAGGGAGACTCATCCTGCAGGCCCGTAACGCTACCCGCTGCTGCCCCAGAGCTGCCTGCCTCTACTGTTACTCGAGCCAGAGAGTGACCCGTGTCCTTTCTTTGTTGCCTCTTGAATAAGTCTCCTGTGAAGTGCGTCTCATTGGCAACCTACAAAGCAGCTGAGAAGTCAAGTTCTGTTTCTGCCTTGGGGAGGCAGGACTCTTAATGTGGAAACCCTTCAAATATAGGAGGGCTGCCCGAAGATACCCTGGTGTCTATAAACTAGCAGTTGCAGGTGCTCTGTGCTGGTGGTCTGGAATGTGCCCTCAGAACCTTTCTGAAAGGCATTTGATTTACCCCAGGCTACTTCTTATTTGATGCGCTGTCTAGACAGCATCATTGAGTACTTTCTTTTGTCTGACTTCCCCTGCCCTATCCTTATCACCCACATATCCAAGTTCATCCCTGCTTCCATTTGACGTGTGGAGCTATGCCCCAGCCTACGACTCCGTGACCCACGGTGCTGCATGGGGCCTACACAGGCTTTTTTTAAAAAAAATCAAAGCACCCTAACTCATTTGCTTACATTCTGAGTTCAGTGCTTATGGGCCTAGTTAAAGGAACTCAAGTTTTAATCAAATAATGTAAATAAATGTGTGTGTGGCTTTAGAAGATTCTTGCAAAATATTATCGTCACTGCAATTAAGTAGATAATACCAGTAATTCGAGCACAGAACAAGAAAATGTCCCCATGGACATTTCTACTCCCAGTACAAATTCTTCAGTGGCCACAACAATGGCCCGATGGTTACAACCATTATCATCTGATTAAGAAATTAGTTAAAAGGTTCTAACTCATCAAGATCATGGATTTACATCCATTAATAATGATGTTCCTCATTCTAAGTGTATGTTGGGCCTCGAGGTGTTAACAAGTATTATGAGGCCAAGGTGATTAATGAGACCTAAAAATTAAATGTCCAGGGGCGCCTGGGTGGCTCAGTTGGTTGGGCACTAACTCTTGACCTCAGCTCAGGTCTTGATCTCAGAGTCTTGGGCTCAGGCCCCACGCTGGGCTCCACACTGGGCATGGAGCCTACAATCCATCCATCCATCCATCCATCCATCCATCCATCCATCCATCAATATCCAGTACGTGAAGATAAGCCATTGCATTTTTTTTAGTGCTTAAAGTCATGCAATACTCAATTTAGTAATTTCCAGAATTTCATTAAGGAATGATAAATGTACAGCCTGAGGTTCTTAATTACAAACCAAAGACCCTGTAGCATCACTTTTTCCTGCCACAGTAAGAGTGGCTGAGACAATACAAAGAAAACAACAGGCAACACTATAATCCATTCTTCTGTCGGTAAACGTTGGATGACTCACAGGCTTGAAGAAACAAGCAGAAAAATAATGTTAGTGTGTAGAAGGTTCGGGTGAAGTACAGATGTTTCTATCACAGCCAGTTTACGGTAAAGTATTTGCCAGTTGTTTTATTTTATTTTATTTTTTTAAAGATTTTATTTGCCAGAGAGAGGGCGAGAGAGGGAGTGAGAGCACAAGCCGGGGGAGCGGCAGGCAGAGGGAGAAGCAGGCTTCCCACTGAGCAGGGAGCCCGATGTGGGACTTGATCCTAAGAACCTGGCATCGTGACCTGAGCGAAGGCAGACGCTTCACCGGCTGAGCCCCCCAGGCGCCCCTTTGCCCATTGTTCTAATCATGAAGCACACAAGCACTGCCTCTTGAGCGAGCCCTATGTCCCAGAGAAGATATGTTTGCAGCCGTTTAAAATAATACCTGGGGCACCTGGCTGCCTCAATGGGAAGAGCACGCTACTCTTGATCTCAGGGTTATGAGCTCGAGCCCCACGTTGGGTATGGAGATTACTAAAAAAATAATAATAATAAATTTAAAAAGATAGCTCTCGGGGTGCCTGGGTGGCGCCATCGGTTAAGTGTCCAACGCTTGATTTTGACTCAGGTCATGATCTCAGCGTCGTGAGACTGAGCCCTGCATGGGGCTCCTAGCTGGACATGGAGCCTGCTTAAGATTCTCTCTGTCCTCCTCACTTCCCCCCCCAACCCCACTTTCTAATAAAAAAAAAAATAGCTCTTATTCTTGAATAATAGCTAATTCACTGAGCACTTGCTCTGCACTGGGCACTGGTCCATGTTTCAGACCTTTACCTGTGGTCACTCACTCCTAACCCAATGTGGTAAGTATCCTCACCACCCCCATTTTTTCAGATGGAGAAACCAAGGCACAGAGCGGTTAGATAACTTTCTCAAGGTTCCCTAGCTAGTAGGTGACCAAATTAGGAAAAGAGCCAGGCACTTCTGGCTTCAAAATTCCCGCATGTAGCATTATAGCTGCCTCTTAAATTTTATCTGTATTTTACGGAAAAGAATGGATTTTGAAAAATCTCAGAAAATGTAATGCTATTGGATTGGGTGCTTTGCTTAAAGAAATATTTCCAGATAAAGTTCTGGTGCTAGCCCACGTGGAAACCTTAAATGCACAGTATGTTACAAAATGTCTTCGATGTAGTTATTTTGATAAAAATCAGGAACATTTAAAATATGGTAGGATCTTTGCAATATTTTAAAATAAGATTGGAAGTGACCAAGAAAACAGTTTGTCCCACGCAGAGATTTGTCTTGTGACAAAGTATGTAAAAAGTTGTTGAACTTAAAGATGCTGCAGTTTGTTGGGTTTTTTTTTTGTTTTGTTTTGTTTTTAAAGATTTTATTTATTTATTTAACACAGATAGAGACAGCCAGCGAGAGAGGGAACACAAGCAGGGGGAGTGGGAGAGGAAGAAGCAGGCTCCCAGCGGAGGAGCCTGATGTGGGGCTCGATCCCAGAACGCCGGGATCACGCCCTGAGCCGAAGGCAGACGCCCAACCGCTGTGCCACCCAGGCGCCCCAGTTTGTTGGTTTTTTAAGCTAAAAACACCTGTTCCAATTTTTTAAGTAAGCTCTTGGCTCAACATGGGGCTCGAACCCACGACCTTGAGACCGAGCATCGCATGTTCTACTGACTGAGCCAGCCAGGCACCCCCCCGCCCTCCCCGATCTGCTCTTTCTAAAGAAGCTCATGCTATGGAGAAATTTGCAAAAATATCTAGAGAGGTTTCCATCACTAAGTTATTTTGTTGTGGACAGTGATGTCTCCCCTAGAAGACCTATTTGTACACCTAAACTCGGGAACAGAACTGACAGATCGGATGGTGCTGTAAGAGGCAGAACCAAGGGTGCCCTTTCTCATTCCAGCCTGTTTGTACGAGGTGTCTCTTGCGGCTTTTTGCCTTTTTAAACAGCTTTCATTGAGGTTAATTGACAATCAACCGCACCTATTAAAAGTGTTCAAGCTTATACATATGTCCAACTTATATACCCATAAGTCAAGAGCTCTTGGGGCGCCTGGGTGGCTCAGTCGGTGAAGCGTCTGCCTGCAGCTCAGGCCATGATCTCAGGGTCCTGGGATCGAGCCTCGCATCAGGCTCCCTGCTCAGCGGGGAGCCTGCTTCTCCCTCTCCCTCTGCCCCTCCGCTCGTGCTCTCTCTCTTGCTCTCTCTCAAAAATAAATAAAATCTTTATGGGGCGCCTGGGTGGCACAGCGGTTAAGCGTCTGCCTTCAGCTCAGGGCGTGATCCCGGCGTTACGGGATCGAGCCCCACATCAGGCTCCTCTGCTATGAGCCTGCTTCTTCCTCTCCCACTCCCCCTGCTTGTGTTCCCTCTCTCACTGGCTGTCTCTATCTCTGTCAAATAAATAAATAAAATCTTTAAATAAATAAATAAATAAATAAATAAAATCTTAAAAAAAAAAAAAAAACTCTTTCAGCTTTGATAGCCATTAAATGATGAAACAAATAGACCCTGAGCCAGACTTTTAATTGCTCTAAGTGTTAAAACACAATTTAAAAATAAATACGGAGGAACATAACTCTTCACTCCTTCACTGTGGGCGGCATGCAGTGACATCCTTCCAACGAGGGAACGGGGGTTGGTGAGAGTATCTTCACAGGAGAGACGCTGACAGAGCCTGCCCCCAGCCAGGTGAGCAATGCCAGCAGCAGTGAGACCTCCCGGTGACAGTATGGACCCTTGATACAGTGTGATGGGCGTGGCACTTCGGTCTTCCTCCCCAGTAACACGTAACTCCAGGGTCTTACCATGAGAAAGACATCAAACCCCAACAGAGGGGCACCCTCTGAGATACCTGACCAGCCCTCCTCGAAACTGTCAAAATCATCCAAAACAAGGAAAGTCTGCAAAACTGCCACAGTCAAAAGGAGCTTAAAAAGCCACAGCTAAATATAACGTGGTGTCCTGAGACAGAACAAGGACACCAATAAAAACTAAGGAAACCGGCATCCGCTGTGGACTTTGGTTGCAAGAGAACGAAAGAGCAATCACTTCGCTTGCGCTGAAGCTCGTAATACTTTACTGGACCCAAGAGGCTTTATTAAATAACATTTGGAAAAAAATAATTTCATCTTTTTTTATGCTTTCCAAGTTTCTACTCATGACTTTATATGTATCTATTTTTAACACAACTATACATACGGGGCACATATCACAAATGTTTTCTTGATGGGTGTTGCTGCTCTAACCAGAAAAAGCCACCGACCTCAGTATCTGAAGTTCATTCGGACCTGGGTTAACTGGGCCAAAGAACAGAGGATTCTCCAAGTCGTGCCCCACCCATTTCAAGGATCCTGAAACAAGTATTTGTGGATTGATTGTGTCTCTTGTCCCATCCCCCGGACACCTGGGCTTCTCCACAGCGCTTTTGCACTCACAGCTGCAGTTGTTAAGGACCTTCTAGACATAAGTTTCCCCAGACAGAAGTACCCCATTTCCCAGGAGGGAGCAAGGCAAGGTACTCTTATTTTAGGAGAACCACTTTACCTTTTGTCCCAGAAAAAACCTGCTGCTCATACCACAGACTTTGGTTCTGCCGTGAATAGCATTGTAACCTTGTGGGCATGTTTCAGCTGTGAAATGAGAGATGGCATGAGGGCCCTTCTAGTTCCTTCTATTCATTTTCTCCATGTCCGTCACTTCTAACGAGTGAGGTAAGACAGTAGGTTCCTTGAGAGTGAGCCTCTGGGCTTCCCCCCAAATCTGAGAGACTCATGGCCTCCCGATCTGTGTCTCCTAGCGTAGGGTATCAGTGTGCCAGCAAGTGAAACCAGAGGAGACTGCTGGGACACCTGGGCTGGCTCTGACCTCAGCTGCTGGGTTCCGATTTGTAACAGAGCAGACAGAGAGGTAGGAGGACCTCGCACCAAAGTCTGCTGGGAGCTGCTGGCACCTGAGGCCGACGGCAAGGTGGGCAGGGCCACATTCCTCAGAAGGCAGAGCTGAGTCATCCAGGCAGAAACCAGGGGATGAGTAAGTTTCTCTCAGTCCCCAAACAGGAGCCTGGGCCACCGGGGAGCAGAGTGGAGCTGGCCTAGGGTGAGGCCTGCTGGGCAGTCTGGGCCAGACACACACCTCATCTCTGTGGGCGTTCCCTTTCAAAATGAAAAAACAGACACTCTATAGCTACCATATCTGCAGATCTGTATCAATCCGAGATGAGCGAGGTGCACGAGCCTCGTTGCCAGCACATTCGAGTCTAACCCCAGCTGCCTCTGAACCCTGTTCGAGTAATGGATGTATACGTGGGAACAGTGCAACTTCACCAGCCCCCGTCTTCCCTGGGGCCCATCATCAACAGGAGTGTTGGTAATGGATAAAAGTCCTACTAGTCGACCGGGTGGATGGGCCCTACTTGACTGGCACCCACCTGTGGGATGATCCCTAGGGACCGCCGTCATCCAAGACCGACGTACAGCGAGCCAGGGAGTTACTGTAACAGCACCGAGCTTGGATCTCTGCTCCATCCCTTAGCAGTGGAAAGACCTCAGCTTTCTCCAAGATAAGAATACCCGTGCTATAAAGGTTAAGACAATTAAAGGAGCCTCTGGCGTAGAGCAGCTAGCAGATGGCAGGCACTAAAATAAATGAGGCTGGTCTGTTCGATTTGGAACCAGATACGGAATGCTCCATCTATACTTTCCGTCTGAAACTGCAGAAGGTCAAGTGACAATACTTTTGAGATCACTCTGCCAGAAACTGGCTTTAAGAATGAAAAGTTTCATTTCTTTCCATGACTTTCCTGGCAGCAATCGGGGTGGTCAGTGGAGGAAGAGGCAGATAGGGAAGTGATGATTACAAAGACCAGCCTGTTCAACGGGTTTGTGCCATGGTGCTTCCTGGCCGCGAGTTCATGAGATGCACAGTCATTACATTCGAGAACCCTAAGCAAGATACATACATCATGTATGTACATACATGCAGTGTTACAGGCACTGCACTACCTGCGTAAACCGGCATTGCGCTCAACTGGGGTGAGGACTCTAAGATTAGCCCCTGAGTTTACTCTTACACATGTAGCCGGACACTAAAAATACTTAAATTGCTAGTGAAAACCACCCGCAGGCACAAAGTGCTCCAAGCAGAGGTCAGGTAAACAAATCCCCTTCAATGAGAAAACAGCACCTCCTAGTGGCAGGTCATTAAAGACACAGAAGTCAAGGCTAGAAATACTCTGAAAATCCAGTCCCAAACCCCACTCGTTTTGTCTCAAACAGGGAAGTCTCATATTAATGATTATCAGTAACCCAAATTCAATTTTGCTGGGCAAAACTCTTAACTAACTTTACTCTTATTTTTTTAACTAACCATGATCAAATTAATGATTGCTACACATTTACAGGAAGTCAGTAACTCGAAACATGGAATTTAAAAACTAAAAATTTCTCATGTGTAAACTCAGATTTGTCGTCATGAAAAGGAATGTAAAGTAGCAGCTCTTCTGAAATTTTAAACTTACAAAATTCACTAAAAAGGCTGCAAGATAAAGGCAAAGCAATCACTCAGATTACAGACTGAAACTACATAGATACAAAATTTTAAAGGAAAAAGCCATCAGGGTAGTCCAAGGTTTAACCAGATTAGCATTTTAGAAAACAAAATATGGTGGAGGAAATCATTAAAGGAAATAATGAAAGAATATTTCCCTTAGACAAATAAAAGATACCAGCCTTCAGATTGAAAGCACTTTCCCTTAGTTTTTATTTTTTTTAAGTAATCTCTACACTCAACTTGGGGCTCGAACTCACAACCCTGAGATCAAGACTCACACGCTCTACTGACTGAGCCAGCCAAGTGCGCCTCCCTCAGTTTTTAAATGAAAAAACAGAATTCAAGCCTGAGAGCCCAGGGCACCTGCGTGGCTCAGTCGTTAAGCATCTGCCTTCGGCTCAGGTCACGATCCCAGGGTCCTGGGATCAAGCCCCGTATTGGGCTCCCTGCTCAGGTGGAAGCCTGCTTCTCCCTCTCCCTCTCCCCCTGCTTGTGTTCCCTCTCTCACTGTCAAATAAATAAAATCTTTAAAACAAAAAGCCTAAGAGCCCAATTTGCTTGAGTAGCCGGATTCCTGTCCCTGTGGTGCAGCCCGGCAACCTTCTAGGGAAGGCAGGATGGTTACAAACATCACCACGGATTAACGGCACGCCAATGAAACGAGGAGTCTTGGTGGAAGTTAAAGTATTTATTGATGTGTTTCAACTGTACATTCTCCACAGATCAGATTAAGGAGTTTGTAGGTGAAGTTTATCTGTGCATAGTGGGAAGACACATGGATAAGGTGAAGGGGAGGAAGGAGGAGAGAAAAAAAAAGTCACAGGGAAATTAAAAAAAAAAAAAAAATACACCACAGGTTACCAGAACCTTCAGACTAAAATAAAATAAAAAGGAAAATGAACGAAAGGAAAAGAAAGAAAAAAGAACAGAAGAAAAAGAAAAAACAGCATCATCAACTATACAAGCATCACAAAGACTCAGGAGGAAACAAAATCTCCAGGGCTTTCCTCGGTGTCTACAGAGCATTTCGTGTACAACGTGGAACACTCTCCTTGCACATAAAAGCCAGGCCCCCCCTCTCTCCCGGGCGTGGCCGCCTCCCACTGCGCTCTTGTCTGAACAGCTGAGAGGCGGCTGCCGGGAGGGGGCGGGCAGGGAAGTCGGGGTACGATGGGGAGGGACCAGGGTCAGTGCCTTCGCGGGGGGATATGTCCAAAGAGGAAAAGACGGCACATGTGGACGTGACTGGGCAGGGAAGTGAGTAGTAAAAAGCTACGGTAAGTCAATGGCGGACAGTGGAAGAACGTCCTATACAAACTACAGGCTAATTTCCGTGGAAGAACTGGATTTAGAAGGAAAGCAGTAGTGGCTGCCCTAATCTGTATACAGTAGGCTCGCTAAAAGCTGCCCAACTCAAATGCTTTCAGCCTCCTGGGTGATACCAAGGTGCCCAGCACTGGGAACACCAGACTCCCGAGAAACTGGTCCTTGAACATAATTTGTGAGGGTCTCGTGATGTGGTTGAATGGTCAATGACGGTTCCCTATCACATTTCGTTTCTGGGCAACTTTCTGAAAGCTAGCTCACTGAAAAAGGAAATACTGCCTTAGTTTCTTCTTCTTTTTTTTTCCTAAGAAAAACCAGGACAGTGAATGAGCCTTAAAGAGTGATTTACACAATGCAACTGGAACGGCCTGCACATACAGTCTACCACCGAAAACCAACATTGGCCATTTACAGAGAGCATATGTGAGACAATACGATAGAAGTGGGATTTCTGATTAATTTAAAAAAAGAAAACTACATCAGTCAAATATCTGCAATAGATCATTTTTTTCATTTCATTTAAGGTTTATATATCATATATTGTTATATTAACATTTTTCACCCATTTAAAAGAATGGAAATTGTGATTCTACAGTAGTACTTTATAGTCTTAATGATCCAGGAGGTCTGAACGTAAGCTGAAGTCCTCCGGGAGCACCTGCTGGTCAGCAGCTGACCCACGACGCCGGACCTCCCTCTCCCGGCCTACCAGCGGCGCCGCGCTTCCTGCCGCCTAGATCTGCATCTGTTCCAGGTATTTGTAGGTGGGGTTTTCGTAACCATGGTTCTGCATCTTGTTCAGGTGACGCTCCTCTGGGGTGAGCATGGGGTCAACCTGGAGGAACGAAGATGGAAGATCGTTGCACTGTACCGGCAGAGAACTGCACGGGCGCTCGGAAGATGGGACGTTTGCTGTGCGATCCCCCCAGGAACCGAAATCTTCCCGGTGTCCAACTGCCACTGGGCAGACCAGACAGGAGCTGGTAGTGAGGACGCAGGGAGAGGAGGAGGAAGAAAAGGGGGTCAAAGAAGCTTCTGAAGGCTGGAGTCCTAAAAGCTGAGTCCGAGTTAAAGAAAAGAGTGAACGGAATTTCCCAGCACCACAGCGCCAACCAAGTCTCAGCTGTGCTGCCTACTATTCGGGACAGCCTAGGTGAGCGAGCCCTGTAAAGTAAGAACCGGGACCAGACGATCCGTACAGTCTTTTCCAGCTCGGAAATTCTCCTACTCGGCCAGTGTCTGGCAGGAGGTGAAACCAAGTCACTAAGACACACACCTGAACTAATTTTCCAGGGCACATCACATTCCTTATTGTATTCATTTTCTGGAACCAAGAAAACTCTGGACATTCCCATCACCCACCTCAAAATGCGTTGTAAGCAGTTCTAATTATGAATCAGCACAAGACGGAACCGAAACAGTCTGCCCTGGCTCTCAATTTCCTGTTGCTTTTTCCCTACCGTTAAAAAAAGACTAATAGGGCGCCTGGGTGGCTCAGTCGGTTAAGCGTCTGCCTTTGGCTCAGGTCATGATCCCGGGTCCTGGGATCGAGCCGCGCATCAGGCTCCCTGCTCCACGGGGAGTCTGCTTCTCCCTCTCCCTCTGCCTGCCACTCCCCCTGCTTTCTCTCTCTCTGTCAAATAAAGAAATAAAACCTTTTTAAAAAACAAAAATAAAAAATAAGAACTCTTACTTCTGTTTCGTATTTTTAACACTTAATTCACTCCTGATTGCCACTGCCGCCTGCTCCGTCATATACCTCATTTGCTCCAAAAACAAAAATAAAGAAGGGTATCAACAGTACTCATTCTCAAATACCTCAACATACCGGAAAGAAGGGAACATTAAGGAAATAACCTGAGAAAAGTTTTCACCCTCTGCAGCATAAAACGCTCTCACGGTTTCCTCACATTCACAGTCAAAGCCCACATTAATGGTACAATGTGACAGGGTCAACATAATTCAGCTGGGGCGGACTGCCACAACATGACCCGATAATCCAGTGACTCATTTAACTGAAGCGCGACACCCATGAGGTTGAGAAGTCTGAATTCCATAAACCTCCCTGCCAGCACAGAGCAAACCATCACCAGCTCGGGGCCACGTCACGCCAAAGTCCCGCTACTCACCTCCACGATCCCGTGGCTGATGGTGCCGTACTGTCTCTTCCTCAGCATCACCAGGCTGATGACTATGACCGTGGCGATGGCCACCGCGATGACTAACAGCCCGATGAGGGCGCTGCTGCTCAGACTGAAGTCCTCCCGCAGGGGCCCCACGGATTCCTACAACAAAGCAGACGTGCGACCAGGTCTCCGTGACTCCGCACGGCGGGGGACACGCGCTCCACGAGGGCCAAGCTCCTGCAGAGCCGTGACTGCACCCAAGGGAGCGCCAGGGTCCTGCTTTCCAAGTAACCATCCCCATAAGGAGAACTCCCACTTTTCCCCATCTCCACGGAGATCCTAATTCTAACTCTCTTATCCAAAAGCATGGAAAAATGGGGCTGGGGGCCTTTGATAACTTGAGACGCCAGGCATGTCTCCATCTTCCACTTGAAATGAGGAGGGAGAGAGCAGCCAAGAGCGACACGAACCCTGGCAGTGAGGCTCTGGAGCTGAACACCTACCGGCTCTGTCTCCAGGCCGCCAACCCTCTCGGCATTGAAGATCATCTCCTTAACGTCCAGAGTCTCGTCGATGACCTGAAACGGTGTGAAGAGGTCAGCAACTCGGTGGAAGGGGACATTTAGTACAAATGGAACCACTTCTTTTCTGCTCGATTTATTATCTGGTGGAGAGAAGCGGATACCTGAGGACGCCCGCTAACCGAGCTGTTCCATCACATTCTAAATCCACTCACCAAACCCCTAAGGGAGGAAGCAAGTGTGGGCACAAGGTTACTGTATCACAGCTGACTCCTTACGGGCCTCCACCTGCATTTTCCTGTGGGTGACTATTATGGAGAGACATTTCAGGACAGGTTACCAAGAAACCATGTTTAATACCAAACTCAGCTGAGGAGAACCCAGAAATACCAGCGACAGAAAGCGCTCATAGAATAATAACAGTAGGTATAAACCTAAAGCAACAGAAGAGGCAAAGTCGACTCCGTTCCAATTTCAACTTATTAAATCTGTATACTCACTTGGAAATGGCCTCTCGTATCTTACCCCTATCTTCAGTTGCCAATATACTTCCCTCACGGTAGAGCAAGAGATGAGCTACTGCTGAAAAATGACTCTTTATTCCTTCTCACACCCAGATGCTAAACAGTACAACCAATTTGTGGGGGCAGTTGGAGCCGACCCATCTTCCACCATATGGAAAAGGAACACATGCAGGTTCAGCTGGAAAGCGTCTACAACAACACCACTCGCTCTAATTAGTCCCAAAATTAAAACAGGGCACGGCAGAAGGGAGAAATGGCTCACCATATTTTCATCCACTTTATTCTTACTGTTAATCACTTTCTCCTCAGCGCCGATCAGCCCTCCATCCTGCTCTCCCAGTCCAGACCCTGTGTTGGAGAGAGGTCACAGCTGAGTGTTTCCCAGGCGGGGCTGGCCTCATGCCAACCTCACAGAAGCAGCGAACTCCCTCCTGAGGGCCGGGGAGCCCTCGCCGATCCCCTCCCCACCCCCACCGCCCACCCCAGCTACGTGACATGCTACTGTGTTCCCATTCCTAGGGATGCACTGTGCTCTAGAAGGATGACTGGTACAGGCATTTTTCAGAGGACCGATGGGTATGATGGAGGAGGACAGAGTGCTTACTTATATCCAACTTGGAAAAATGGAATGCCAGCCTTCAGAAGAGAATGTTTATTGTAAGGTAAACAGAAGTGGAGTCCAAAGGCATTCTAGCACAGAGAAACGTGTAAGACCCTTCTGTGATATTACCAAGCGCCTATTATCCCACAACGCGGTCCTTCAACATCCTGGGCTCCCTCTGGACGGAGGAACCATCATACCAGCAAGGAATCTGCACGTCTGCCTCGGGCATCATGTTTTATTCCACAAGTAATTCTTTCCGCCTGAAATTCCCTCCTGGCCTGACCTCAAACACTTCCTGTTTGTCCTTCGAGCCGCAGCCCCTCGTGGGAGGCACTCCCAGCTCACAGCACTTAAGATCCTTGTTCATCCTCATTCATCTTCCTCTGTGTCTCCCACTAGCCGGTCACCCTCGGAGGGCTTGGATCACAGATGTCACATCTTTGATGCGGATTAGAGAATGAACAGGCAGGAAGCATTCCACAGACAGGGAGAATTCTAACACGAGGGTGGAGGGTACCTTTCTATAAATGGAGCAAGACTAGCCACACTCCTCTTGTCAAGGTCAGACTCTGCCTGAGCCGACGTCCCCTGTGCGTGCCACCCCAAATGACAGTATCCAAAGACGTGACGTGACTGAAGCCAGCACGAACCCAGGCGGAGGGGAAGTGATGCGCCATCCTCCTTATTTCTAGCTTCCTTATTTCTAGGCATGTGACTCCTAGCTTTCCCACCGGTTCTTTGTTAATAATGCGATACACAGCTCTATAGAGACGTCTGTGATTTGAAACTTCTATACATAGATCACCCTGACAACAGAGTCTGCATTCATTCTAAGGGGACCACCTGCATGAGGAAGGCTCAGACAGGAGGACATGCCAAGCACTGCTGTCCCTGGGCTTGCCGACAATGACCCCAGCCACAGCAAAAAAGCCTTTCAGCTCACAACCAGACTCGATCTTGACGTGGAACCCATCACGCGGTCTAGCTACCGCGCTCACTCATCCGAAGGCAGCCAAAAATAATGCCCGTTTTTCCTAAAGCTTTCACTTTAAAGAGCAATTTCACAACTTGATTCTAGGGTGAGTTAAATCACGGCTGGCTTCTGTAGTCTCAAAATGCCCCTGAAACAGTATTACTGCACTCCGACTATTGAGAAAGAGGAATCTGGAGAGCTGCTGTCTCAGCAAGGATGCGGATGAGTAAGCCTAGTAAGTTCTAATCCTTCCATCACTCCCTCTCTCCTCCCCCAGATTTTAAAGGTCACAGGGCAGGATCCTATTTGAAAAGTAACATGGCACTGAACCCACTAATTTGAAGTCCTACTACTAGTCTAGACTGTTCTCGCACTCCTTTGGTGGTATAACCCACATGTTTTCTTAAACACTGACCAAAATCACTTTGGTTTTATAGAAGGCATAAACAAGTGACTTTAAGAGAACAAAAGTTCATGTTTAAATCCGTCCAACTAGTAACAATTGAAGTATGAGGACGAAAGCCAGGTAAACCTCTAGGAAATCCATCTCCAGCTACAAGTATCTAAGATGTACTGCTCGGAGGAAAGGGAACACAGTCATCTCCAAGAAGAGGCATATTCAAGTAGAACAAGATCGAGCATTTACATGTAAGTGATTTTTAGAAGCTTCAGACCGCACTCTCACGTTCTGAGGCAAAGCTGTGGCAAAACCCACAGGATCACATTCTTCGAGAACACTGCTCGGTCCATCCACAGTCGGCCAGAGCCAACAGACTGGGCTCATAAGACACACACTAAGAACGCACTGACCCTAGGGCAGCAGACTACCCAACAATCCAGGGAGATTCAGCAGCATTTTATGGGACAGAAACAGCACGGTATTTGAAGACAAAGGAGCTGGGTTCAAATCGGGATTCCTCCATTTCTCAAAATCATGACGGAGCAAATCACGCAGCCTCAGTCTTCTTCAACTGCCTAATCTGTCGGCGAGAGCTAAAAACCCGAACATGAGGTGTGCTCAGTGCATTAAGTGAGACTAAGCCCGGGAGGCCCGCAGCACGGTGCGTACGGCGTCCTAGACTGTCCGGAAGCTTGGATGCTCGCTACCGCGCGGCACGAGCGCGCTTGTCACAACCTGTGCCATCCGTCAGCTTCTAAGCTTTTGAGGAGCGCTACAACTCCCGCCACGAGACAAGTGGTTATCGACAAAGGACCAGGCACAGCGAAAAGGAAAGGGAAAGATGTAGTGGGAGCAGCAGAGATGGGGGGGAAGAGGTCAAAGAACACGACTCTCCACCTGCCCCTAAATTAAGCATATTTTAATCTTTTTAAAAGATGTTAAGTAAACTCTATACCAATGTGGGGCTCGAACTCACAACCCGAGGATCAAGAGTTGTGAGCTCTACTGACGGGGCCGGCCAGGCGCACCCAGCACATTTTCAAATATATGAGCAAGTCCAGCCAACCTGTTTTTAAGTTGGATAGACGCTGAAAAAAATCTACCCAGATGAAAATGTTTCATAAAAATATGTTTTGGTTACTCTGTATTCTCTGGACATCCAGAAGGAAAGTTTAGGATGGCCACTTATCACCAGTACCACTGCCACTACTGGGTCCTAAGTGCTGGACACAGGGCTGCTCTGCCTCCAGTCACAGCCATGTCTGAGGAAATGAGGTGAAAAGATCTCAGGTGATGGTATGACACAGAAAATGAAACTCCCGACACATGGGGGAAGTGAAGAGGAATGAGGTCTTTAAAGGAAACATCTTTGACAGACCAACCTTTTTTCATTGGGTGGTACAACTCCGGCTGAGTGTCTAGCAGAAAGGAAAACAATAAAAAAAAAAAAATAGCATAAAAAGGAGATTAAGAAAGAAAATGGCTTCTTTCAAAATTCCTCTCTTAGAATTTCTCTATAATGTGAACAGAACGTATTCTTCCTTAAAGACACGTCTGAAATATCCCATGAACAGACCAACAGGTAAGACCCACAGCATAGGGACTGGAAGGCAGGAGAGAAAGAAATAGGTCTGTCTGCCTTGGGTCTTTGAGGGAAAATTTTGGGAGCTTCCCAAATTCTTCAGCTGAGTCCACAGTTGTTTTTCTTAGGAAATAATAAAAATAAAGTCAGTATCGACTGCGGTTTTCTGCCAAGGAGACCTGTCCGAGACGCCCCCACCCCAAACAAGGTATGTAAGCACAGCCACCCTACAGGCCCATGGCAGTCTGGCATTTGAAATGCAGGTTTTGGGAATCTATTTATCTGGCTCCTTTCTCAGATCCTGTTTGAGTACTGCAAGGTCACCTGTACTGAGTTCGTACTTCGGGGGTAACTAGTTCAGAAAGCATTCTGTTACGGTCCGAAGGCTAAGCTGGATGCTCTCCATTGTCCGCACTCCGCGGGCCTCTGTTCCAGCACTGCTATGCCTGATCAGGCCAGGTGACTGTACCCAGGACTGCAGGGGTTCGAATGCTTCCTTCTCCACCTACAAGCTACGTGACCCTGGGCAGACACTTAACGTCTTTCCATCCTGGAATGCTCAAATGAAGACAGTCCCCAGGACCTAAGTAAGAGGACTTTTTTGAAGACTCCAGGAGAGCAGCCATGCCCCAGGCTTAGCTAGAGCAGCATATGGTAAGGACTCTCTGGTTGTGGCCGCTATTTTCCACGTCACCGCCATCAGCAAGAGCAGCAGACAAATAAATAGAAACTGATTCCACACCCTGGTCTCGGGGCCCTGGGCTCAGCAGCTTGTTTATTTCTGGTACAGACCCACAGCTTTTAAAGATCCTTTTAGACACCGAGAACCAGCAAGGGAATAGAAGGAAGCATGCCAGACCGGGAGTCAGAGGGACAGGACTTCTGATCCCGCCCCTCCCCCCCAATACCAGAGGGGTCACCTTGAACAAGTCAGGCCACCTCTGTAGCCTCTCCACGGCCTGCCCCCCTCGCTTGTTACGGAAAGCTAATGACCTCACATAACACAAAAGTGCTATTTAAGCAGCAGAGTGACGTCCACGTGCAAGGAGTCACACACTCTGGAGGCAGCTGACAGGACCAGGAGAGAGAGAGGGTTTCACACAAACCATCTATAAAGTGGAAGGAATTATGACTAACCTCATGGGGATACTGAAGCCAACGATGTGAAGGCACCCAGGATGGTGCGCACGCACAGTAGGCGCGCAGGGAGTCCAGTCTCCGGTTCCCTGCCCAGCTGGCACCGGGAGCACAGCCTCCCACACACGACCCCGGTTCCACTCGCTCCCTCCGGCTTTCTCCCTGCACTCCCCCCATGCCCACCCCCAGCCCCCCAGTCCCGCCCAGAAGCCACGCCCTCAGTCATACACACCTTCGTTCTCAGGTAAGGACGGGAAGGGATGGAAGGGGTGGAACGGCGGGATCTCATCACTCTCTTCGGAGCTCACCCGGACGTCCACGGGGGTCTCGGAGATAGAGGCAGTGAACTGGTCCATGTCCGCACGCTGCTCTTGAAGGAGCTCGTCTGACAAAGAGACACGGCAGGGACCCGGCTTTCAGAAGGACCGCCAGTCTGAATGAGGCTAATTCAGGTCATCATAGAACTTGAACTTGAGATCTGCTAAGGGGAGCATCTCGCCAGCTCAAGATGCAGTGGACAATGCCCTCCTACACCCCACCACAATTCTGTATTACCGCAGAACCCCAGCACCGGGAGCCCAGCGCCCCATCCCCAGCACACTGCTCTCCTTCATGAGCTCACTGTGGGGTTCAGTGGCTTCTTCCCACAGCAGAGATTTAAAGACTATCTATAGGCCATGACCCCCAAATCTGCACCTCCTATCTACTGCCCTGACCTCTGGCTCATCGAACAACCTCCCTCACACCCCCCAACAGCAACTTCTATTTCCGCACGTATAAAGAGAACGCTTGTCCTCAGGGAAGCGGGGCACCACCATCCGTGCCATGGGGACGTGGAAGCCTGGGCACCACTCTCGGTGCTTTCCTGGACCTCACCCCCGGCACCTGAGCCAGCAGCACAACCCTGCTCACCCTTCCGCTGCAAGACGCCCTACAGCCCCTCATCTCTCTCTGTCCCCCATGACCATCACCGTGTCCACTACCAGCATTTCTCGCCTGGATGTTTGTAACTGCTTCCTGAAAGGTTTCTAATTTTAATAGCACACAGCAGCCAAGGAATTTTGTTTAAATAGTGTTCTTTTTTAGAGCACAATACAGATCTAGTCACTCCCTGGTTTAAAACCCTCTAACGGCTTCCCATTATCCTAGAATAAAACCCAAACTCCTAGATTTTGCTAAAAGCTCTGAACAAATTGGCCTCTGCCAACTTCTTTGGCCCCCTTTCTCCCTGTGTTCTAGCCACAGTGATCTACTCAAGTGTGTCCACTTGACTTAAACTTCAGGCAGCTGCAGTAGTCATTCCCTCTGCTCAGTGCTCCCCCCACCCCCCCACCGTGGTCTTTGCGTGGGTGGCTCCTTCTCATCATGTGGATGTCGGGTTATTGCGCCCGAGACCGCCTCCCTGACCACCCAGCCACTCCCCACGTGGCACTCCTTGTCTTGGTTTCCTGATTCCCCTACTACAACATGACCTCCAGGATACACTGCCTGCTCGTGCACCATTCTACTCTGTGACACACAGCAGACACAAGGCCAACTAAATGTAGAAGATGAAGGGCAGGAGAGGGAGGGGAAGTGAGAATGTGTGTAAAGCAGGTGCCTTGAAAGGCACCAGCAATTAAGAAGGAAAAGGGCAACAGGAAGTTCCCCCCTGGTCCCTTGCAATTTCACACCCTAGATTTTTTTCTTCCGGTCACAGAGTAAGGGTCGAGAAACTCAAGGCTTTGTGGCTCACAGCCAGTACATCTGTCCTGGGTTACTCCTTGACCTTGCCATTGCCACATAAGCTCCAGTGAATTCGAGACTTAAGCCCCGGCGTGCTAATGCCCAGCTTCCTGGCCCTGGCTGTCCGGATTTCTCTCATCTTGCACTGCTGCCACCCCTGAGCCTCAGCCAGAAGTCCCACGGGACCTCGATACAAACACAGCACCCACCGATTTCCTCTTGGATTTCTTGGGCTACGTAAGGTACTTTGTAGAGCAGGGAGAGGCTTTGGTTCCTTCTTTCTTCAATCACATGGAGATGTGTCATCACCTGGAGGTACAGTACGGTGGAGAGGCCTTGTTACCAACAGAGCCAGGCCCGGAGGAGACTTGCAGACACACACTTCCGCAAAGATCAGCTGAAAAAGTATATTCTCTACGGAGTCCAGCAAAGCAGCTGGTCAGAGGAAATGTATTCATCCCCACCCTTATTTACTGACCCCTGCAGTAAATAGTTCCCCCTCCTTATCTGTGGGGCCTACGTTCCAAAGACCTACACTGGACACCTGAAACTGCACATAGTACTGAGCCCCATGTATACTGGGTTTTCTTCCTATGCATATGTACCTATAATAAAGCTTGATTTATAAACCAGGCACAGTAAGAGATTAACAATAACTAGTAATAAAACAGAACACTTATACTATAATAAAGGTCATTTAATGAGGTCTCTCCCTCAAAATACCTTTTTGCACCATACTCACCCTTCTTCTTGTGATGATATGAGATGATAAAACGCTACATGAGGAGATGAAGTGAGGGGAATGACGCAGGCCCTGTGACATAAACTTAGGCTCCTATTGACTCCCTGATGATACATCAGGGGGAGGATCATTCGCTTCTGGGCCAGAGCTGACCGTGGGTAACTGAGACCACAGAAAGCAAAGCCTCGGAATGTGGGGGGGGGGGGGGGGAGACACTGCTGAATAGGAGTGTGTTCAGACTGTGTGTAATACCCCTTAGTGATCTGAGACTCTATCCAGAGAGGGCTTGGAGTTAAAAGAAATTTTAATTTAAAAACATCCACTAGGCAGGTATTGATTTGATTTTTATACGAGGCACTTAGTAACTGTACTAATCGAGAGTAAAAGAACCCTAATTTATACAATGCCAGATACTCAGTAAGGTTTTGCTGACTGAAAGATGGAATGAGTCAGTTTTTACCATTGGTCAGATTAGATGGGGTAAAAAGAGAATGAAATCACTGGGTAAAAAGTAGATTTGCATGGAGAGAGAGCCATTCATGGATTTGCTTAGCAAAGTAATTGCTTGAAATGATTATCACGGTAAAAAACAGAACAAGTTTATTCATATTTAACTGAATTAGTTATTCCTTCCAAAATTTACACGGAGGTATAAGTAAACCTGATTATAGGGGGTAATAAAGACTTACCTACTGTCTGTCTTCCACAGTTCACTACCTTTTCTGAATGCAACAGTTCCAGATGGTTCATATTTTTTAAAAAGGAAAAAAGCCATCAAAACTGGACATGTACTTTTAAAGCTTTTTGGGGGTGGAAATGAAAGGTGAAGTGGGCTACCATCCACCCCAAGGCCACCGTGAGGCCTTGCGTTGCTGTAGCCTGAGCAAGCTAATTCAGGAAGATTACACATGCAGTTACCAGGCTCGCCCTAAAGAGGGTGCTCTAAGCCTATGGATTCATTATGTGGGCCTGACACCATTAACATGGTCAAAACAGAAAAAAAAAATTAAATGGAAAGATGCTTTTATTGTAGATTAATGTCTCTCTGGCCTTTAAAAGCAGGGATGAAAGCAATTTAATTTTATATTTGCCATTCTTTCAATCAAGTAAATTGATGGGAAAGCACAAGAGTAAGTGCCTGAGAGAGAAAATGCAAATGGAAAGGGAAAATGCACCACCCACAGTCTTCGGCTGTTGTACTTCAGATGAATTAAGGAGCCATCTGATTGAGGACGGTTCGTATGCCCCCAGGAGAAACAAGGGCCACGGGGTGGAATACTGGACATCAGTGTCTTCATGGTGAGCCCTGAGCTGCAGTACAAGGGGTAAGAGCAGCATACCCCTCACACCCCAGACCAAACACGCACACTGTAACTGGCTGAACATATTTAGCATTTCCTAAAGTGCAGATAACAGGGAACATGCAAAAGTTCACATAATTCAGCAGCCAAGTTCCATGAGCACTAAGGGCTTAGAGCACAGAGCAAACATCACGCAGGAGGAGCTGCGTTTTCCCCGAGATCTGCTGAGAGAGGAGAGGGCTCTCCTTCCCATGCCATCTGTGGTGGCACTGTGATCTTGCTGGCAGACAGCTCATTTCCCTAGTTGTTCATTTAACAGACTGATCAAGAGCTCTCCTTTCCTTCTACTCTGCCACCATATAAAAATGGCTCTTCTGTAAAATACTACATGATAATCTAGTTTTCCCACAAAAAAATCTGAAAAAAGGGTCAAGTTTTTTGTTTTGTTCAGAAAACCAAGTAGACCTGAAAAATCTAGCCCCCGTCAAGGTGGATGCATTGTTCCACCTACGCTTCCTGGAAGCTACTCCAGACTTGGCCTTCTGCCTTCTCTTCTACTCCAACCAGCTCAAAGCAAAGCCTGGAGCTCCAGGCCCATACCAGATGCCTCCCGAAGTCCCCAGAGCCATCCCTGTGCACACTCTCCCACTCTTCTCGTTCCCCCAAACATCCGACTGCTAGAGTCAACTCTGTATGTTTAAGGGGAGTTATTCTTCACCTTTATAGCTACTATTATTCATACTATACTGATGGTGAGTTGCTCAAGGGTACACGAGGGACTCCATTCTGCAAGGTCAGACGCGAGCGCGAAGTCTGGCATGTCGACAGCAGGCACGCCAACTTCTGAACCAACAGAGCAGCCACTTCAGTTGCAAGACTCCTAAGACTTCTGGGCAGAGTGCCTTGCAATCCTAATACACACTCGGCAAGAGGCTGGGAGGGGAGTCCCTGGGGAGATGGGCAAGTGTCCCTGCGGCTAAGTGCATCCCATAGACACTGGGCCATCAGCACAGCACTAAAATTTAAAATATGGGAGGAAATTAAATAAGATCAGTTGTGTCATGACAAGGCCCTCTAGGAAAACCAACAGCCTAAGCTATTAGACTCGTTGATTTACAAGGAAGCCAGCCGTCTTGCAGGCAGGCTTCTTTTCTACGAATACAGGAGAGTAAAATTCAAGTTAACAGATGCACGATCCCGAAGTTAAGAAAGAGGGTCAGAAACAAACCTTTCCAGATGACTGTAAAGGAAAGCTGGACCCTGCATGGGACAAAACCCAGGAATATACCAGTGTCTGTCTCAACTAAAACTAATGTACAAAACAAAACAATTTTTAAGAACTGCTTGATATAGTTGCCTAGAAAAGACTTCAAATATTCATTCTGGTGGTATGCAAAATCAGAAATAAAGGGATATAAAAAAAGACTGGGAAACTGACTTAGCGCGTCAATATGATTATATTATATAATCATGCATTCCTAAACTTCTAGAACTCTTTAGGTAGAAACGACTTAATAGAAGAAAGTACGGAACAGATATTTTTAAAAATCGTATCTTTGCACAAACCAACTTTTGTAACCTAATAATGTTTCGAAACCATTCATCATTTTCCAAGCACAACTATTAGCGCCAGCCAACCACTGGTCAAAGCAGAGTCTTCCCTCTAGAGACGCTCTCCCACCGCAATTTCGACTCTGTCTAGTGTACCTGGGATTTCATTTGGGCTGCCTTTTCTGGGTCAACAGCCAACACATGCTGGTAATGACGGATGGTATGCAGGCGATCTTTGTTCTCTGCGCGGACGTAACGCCGCAAGGCCTGGAGAATGCGATGAGGCTGCAAGAGAGAACAGTAGTTTTAAGATCCAGAGACTACAGAATGAAAACAGGCAGGAAAGCAGAGCTTAAAAACCCTCACCTAAGAATGTGAGGCCCAGCTGGGCCCAAGGATGAAAGCTGTGCTTTGTAAAGCTTTTCACTTACCCAGTAGTAAGCAACTACCTTTCCACAGAAAGTACCAAAAACTAAGTTCCAAAGTTACATTGGCTCCTTAACCGACAGTATTTTCCAGAATTTTGAGCCCACTGTCCCACTCAATCTGTCCTCTCTCCTGAGTTAAGTGTCTGACACCTTAAGTACAAGATAGGCAGCCCCTGTGTCACCCAGAAAAGACTTCACTTGCTCACTTAAGGATACCAATATCCTACTTTCTAGTACTTTCCATCCCCCCAAAGCAAGGAAGGTTAGAGTTAAGGGATAAAGAAGTATGAGGCCACAAGCACAAAGGGCTTCGATGTAAGTTCCTTTACCCCTTTTTTCATAATCCTATTCAGAACAGAGTGAGCGCCGAAGTTTTGAAAGGCATGTTTTTATTCTTTGAAAATAAAACTACTACAAGAATTCAGTAACTGAGTAACTACCCACCAATATCGTGAGGTAAGATACTTCCAGGTGGCAGACGCAAGCAAAAGTGCGATGCTACGGTGACCGAAGCCCATACTAGAACATAACAGCCCTTCCTCCCTACTCTTCCTGCCTTCCCTCCTCCAGCCTCGCCAGAACTTGTCATAGACGTGAAATCTTTTTGCTGACCTCTGTGTCGTCACCCGCTGGTTAGAGCACACCTACGTTAGCGCAGGCAACCCCAGGGACAGCACTCCTCAGTGCCTGGGCTCCGCACACCACTCACCCGCGGGGGGTCGGACTGCAAGGCCGCCAGGTAATTCTCCAGAGCCATTCGGCGGCGGTCATTCAGCATCGCTTCCACTCGAGCCAGGTGGGTTTCCACCAGCTGCTGCTTCTCGCTGGCTGCCTCCTTCTCCAAGGCTTTAACCATAGCTTGGAAGTGCTAAACCAAGACAGCAGGGACGACAGGTAATTCGTGGCACCTGGAGGAAGTCTAAGCAAACAGCCCGAGACCCTGAGGCTGCCCGTCGTCGCCCAGAGCCCGTGCGAGTCGATAACCGGGTCAGAAGAGCGGAGCGAGGGTAAGACCCAAGTGTATGCTATCTGACCGCTATCAGAACAAGTACGTCCTTATCTAACGAGAACACGTCAAATCTGAGCGTCGGAGGCCGAATTAGCGCTTCCATCACTGAAATCACTAGTGCTGCAAGCCCAACGCCGGCTTTCTCCATGTGCCCGGAAGAGAAGGAAAGCTGTCCTTCCCACACTGTAGCAAAGGCGCCCACTTCCAACTCCTGAGACACAGACCAACAGGAGCTATATCTCGAAACATATCCCAGTAAGGTGGTAGGTTATGCGGAGTCATTCGTACCAAAGTCCTGAAGGGCAAGTTATCTGTGAAGTACCTGGCCAAGCTTCCAGGTGAAGTTTAAGGCTGTGGAACTAAATTCCCCTGCATCAGATGCACTGGCTATGTAGAAATGAACACTCTCAGCTTTTCTAGGTGACTGATAAAAAAGAAAAGGTGTCCCGAGAAAGTATTAACATCATGAGAAGATAGATTACAGTGAACCATAAACGCAAATGGATTTAAAATGCAATCCACTTTACAAAACCCAAATCGGTCTTATAAATTACTATCCCTATTCCTAGCACCACTCTCTTCTATTCCAGGGGCACCCAGCTGCCACTACGAGTCTAATGTTACATTCCTGCAAAGTTAGAGATGAACTGGTATCAGAATGTCTTATTGTCTGCATTTTGACTTTTGAAAAAGTCTGCAAAAAAAAAAAGAATTCAGGGGGTGCCTGAGTGGCTCAGCCAGCTCAGTGTCAGACTCTTGGTCTTGGCTCAGGTCACGATCTCATGGGTCTTGAGATCAACCCCCCCCCCACCACGTGCCCACCCTTGGGCTCTGTGCTTAATGGGGTGTCTGCTTGAAGATTCCCTCTGCCCCTCCCCCAACTCACACACATGCTCTCACTCTCTCTCTCTCAAATAAATAAATCTTTAAAACAGAAAGAGGGAAAAAAAAAAAAAAAAGAATTCAGTACTGCTGAAAAACAAGTCACAGCCTAAGAATGAAGACGACTGGGGATTTTTGCCAGGAGAGCAGAATTAACAAACAGAGCCAGCTAAGGTCACTTCCTGGCATGAATTAGGTGTGCTCTGGTTGGTTTGCTTTCTTTCTACTATAGGTGATCAATTCTAGAGAATGCCAGTTTGGAGGTGAGAAGAAAAAATAAATAAAATAAAAGCAGGCCAGTTAGAACTTCCCTGTAACATAAGCTCTTGACTGGAAGAAGGTGTCAAACTCTAATTTCCTGGGAGTCTGGCTCTGACTGGGTTTCGGAGGGCCAGGCTGGAGGCTCTGTCCCTGGAGAATGCACCTTACCTGAATGAGAGTCTGCCTCTCTGCTTTCGGGAGGTTCTTGGCCTGAAGCTCAGCCTCTTCCCATTCCTTCTTTACCTACAACAAAGGTCAAAGCCACTATCACCAGAGAATCAGCTCTGAAACAATCCCCCCATTTTCTAACAATACCGCCAGGCCCTGAAATCTAATATAGGAAACCGCAAATAGAAATCGCATCATATGACCCCTCACCAGCTCAGGGCTGTTTAAGCTTGCTCACAGAATTACTGTCTCAGAAGGTCCTGGACCACGACCATCCCCAAACAGAGCCTCGATTCCATGACCTCCTTGTTCTATATAACCCTGGGCAAGTTATTTAAAAGTCTTTGTGTGTTAGCCTCCTCATACACTTAAAAAAACGGAGTGGGAGGGGTGTGTTTCATACCTACTTCTCAGAACTGTCGTGGATAAAAGAGAACAACAAACATTTCCCGAAGTCTAAGCCCAGCACAGGTGATGTGTGAGATTTTAAGTGGTACCTACCTGACCCCTTAAGAAATTCTTTTCAATTTTCTTCCAATCTTCCTAAGTCACTCTAGGAGAAAGCTGCACTACGGTGCTCAATGTTGCTCTAACACTTGTAACTCTTTTAAGAAAGCACCCCGAGGGGCGCCCTGGTGGCTCAGTTGGGTTAAGCATCTGCCCACGGCTCAGGTCATGATCCCAGGGTCCTGGGATCGAGTTCCTCATCAGGCTCCCTGCTCAGTGGGGAGTCTGCTTCTCCCTCTCCCTTTGCTGATCCCCCTAACTTGTGCTCTCTCTCTCTCCCTCTCTTGCTCTGTCAAATAAATAAAATCTTAAACAAATAAACAAAATATCCCAAGACTCAGAAGCTTCAGCAGGCAACAGTATGTAGCTAACGTATGTTAATATAGGTTTGCTTTCATCTATTTTTACAGTTACCTGTTCTATTGGCAAAAGACACTAGCTTTCTCTTTACAACAGTTAAAGTTTCCCTTCTTAAAACACAGAATTTTTAAAAGCTAGTTAATAGCAAAGAAAAATACCAAGGAGATAATGGTTACAGGAAGTGCTCCCAGAGTCTGAACACGATAAGCACTGACAGAGTAATTACATTATCTTGGGGAGGTGGGTGGAGGAGGAGGGAGGGGCTAGGCTCACCCGGAAGATAGCCCTGCTACACTCTCACACCTCACCTACCCTGACACAGCATGACAATCTAGGGGGGACGGTGTCCCTTTTCTTCAACTATGAGAAACCTAGTACCCAACGCCAAACACCAGAAGCACAAGGGAAGTGTCAAGGTTTACCCTGTCCATTCGGTTGCGATGCCGCATCTCCAGCTGCTCCTTGGCCTTCTGGAAGCGAGCATGTTCATTGTCATCCGCAGAGGTCTCGAAATACACATCGACATCATTGGTTGGCAGAGGAGTTGGGGGAACTGAAACGAAATGACAAAAGGGGTTCCCTTTGGGGGTCAGGCCCAACACAGAAAGCACACTGTGCTCTAGGAGGAAGACCGAGCTGAGCACCCGAAGGGCGCACTGGTTTGCATCGCACCATGCTCCCGACAAGGTGCTCCTGTCTGCCAAGACTCCACTTGGTCAGATCACAGTGCTCCATCCTCCTTCCGTGACATCTGGCCCCCAGTCCAGTCCATGCCCCCTGGTATCTTTGGCACCAGCGAGCCACCTACTTAGGACTTCAGCGGAAGAGAAGGAAATCTTCCATACCTTCCCTCCGTTCCTGAAATCCTCAAAGCTATAATCTAATTATTTACTGCTGTCACTGATCGCTTCTAGCCAGAGACAAAAGCAGATATCAGACCTGCAAAGGCACCTCCCCAAATTCTCCATTTTGAAAGGAACTTTAGTGCTGAATGGCCTTCGCATAGAGACTGCGTAGAGAAAGTCCAAGCTGCTTAGCTCTAATTTTTGAGTTGTCATAGGATGGAAGAAGTCTTAGCCCCACCCCCAATACCAGGGATAAGAGGGACGACACTGAGTTGCTGTGTTTGACAAGGACGCACCACAAAATGTGAAGATACTTTGGGCGTTTCAACCCATGGCACTCACTGACCTTCCCAGGCCATCACCCCGAGAGCAAACCCATTAGAAACACACTCCTGCTAGTCAAGCGTAAGGCCTTACTGGCCCCAGACAAGTGAACAGCTGCACAACGGAGCTTAACCTCATGAAGGAAAGGTTTGACAAGTTTACCTACCTGACCCCTTAAGAAATACCTATGAAAAACTCTGACTAGCCCGGTTCACTCCCAACTCCCCCACCCAGGGAGGAAGGACATTAAACTTCCTTGTACAACTTGCTGTCTCATAATGTTACAGCTACGTGGACAGCCTATACCAAAACCCAATGACTTTCAATTCAGAAATAGTCACCAGATTTCCAGAACTGTGTAACTGTAACACAACACTAAAATAACTGTGTAACTGACAAATGTAACTACAAATTAGCCACTCCAAAGTTCTTCCGCCAAAGCACCTTTTTACTTAGCTTTACACCTAAAAACTACAACGAAAATCCTGTCAAGAAGATCTGGCTCCTACCTAAGTTTCAATAGGATCACCACAGCCAATTTTCAGATTAACTAAATTAGAATATACAGCTTCACAAACCACATTCCCCATGATACTCGAAAGTTCAGCCGGGAGAATTTCAAAGCCCCGAAGTCCGTCCGTGCCAATGAGCACGTTGCCATCAGCAACGCACGTCTGCAGCTTAAAGGCTTACGTGCTGGAGACAGTCTTTGGTTCCTATCACTGGGCTGGATAAAGATAATACAAAACACAAGCTGCTTCCACCCCCTGGGAACAAAAAGGTAAAGGCCTAGCGGCCCCAGAGCTCTGCTTCTGAAAATATAATGGGACCCGGACCTAGAACCACATCCTTCTGCCCATATGAAAACCACCAGCTCAAGAAACCAGCACATTTGCCCACATCTGACCCCTTCCCCTGAAGGGGCACAAACGTGACCAGTGGCACAGTGATGCTGCTAGGCTCTCAAAGCACTCGACCGGGGGCCCCACAAGTACACGAACACCATGCTGTGCTCTGGCAAGTCTTCCTACCGGAAGCACGGGGAAACTACCACTTTGCACACCGCAGAGCCATTAACGCTCTAAGGAAGGGCCGTCCCATCAGAGCGCTCAGCACTGTCTATGTGATCCTCTCCGCACTCTGGGAGATCTTTAAGGACCCGATTCCCCGGGCTTCACCCCCAAATAATGTGTTGTCGCACCTCAATTTTACAAAGCCGGAAAGATCACAATAAGTTGTGTCTCTAAATCTGTCCTGAATAAAAAAGTTTCTGCCACCAAAGGTCCCTAAGGACTCGTATTGTTTCCACACTTTCAATTATTTCTAATAAAAACAGCTTTTCCACAGAGCAGCAGCTAGAGCGGAGGTGCTAAGAGTACCAGATCATATGAAGATTTAAAACATGTTTTGGTGGGGGAAGGAAAGAGGCACATGAAGGTATCTGAATGAAAATCCACCAGGAGCTACAGCCAAATATCTTAAGAGCAAAAACCAGGAACGACCAGCAACTCCTTATTCTAACGAGTTCCAGAATCAGAACCAAAAATGAGTGCCTAGCCTGAATGAGGATTTTCCAAACGCATGGGCTAGTACTGCAAGGTAAGAGACAGGGGGCCTTAAAAAGGAAGGGGAGTAACCATGGAGAAAAAGCAAATGTTCTCCTACCCATGTCTAAGTGAACCCAACTCAGCTGAACCACTGAATTTCCTCTGTGACCCCAGGACACGTGAACTAAAATTCTTTCACTTCCTAAAGCTCTGCATGATCCAGCGTTGCCAAAACACTGGAGAAACAGTTACTCCCATGCAACTGCAGAGCTCGCTCCCTAGAGTGCATAAAGCAAGACATTTCAATATTCTGGACTCTCCAAAAAAGTATTCGTAGGGTCCCTTCTTTGAGGGGCGGGCATCCCCCTTAGCCAACATGCACCATGAGGGTGGGCGACAGGGTGGCTCAAAAGACGACAATGAGAGGAAACAGCCCAGAAACGGGAATGGGCAGAACTCACGGCCGCTGAGCTCACCGCTGTGTGCCTTTGCACCACAGCCAGCCAAGGGCAAGGCTGCCGCCCCAAGCACCACAGAAGCACTCCGGGAGCCCACAGACAACAAGACAAGATGCGGAAGAACGGGCTCCTGGGCTCTCCCACTGTGCCAGGGAGGGGACACGCCACCACCGCCACCACCACCACCAGACCCACGGTGAGCATGGGACATACAGAACTGGGCTCGAGACTGCCAACAGGAAAGCAAAGCCTAGATCTAGAAAGCACAGAGATGGGGGGAGAAAGGACGGACAGCAAACACCTGAGTCGGCAGGAAGCACTACACAGATGCGGTCACGAGGACGGCCGGGAGAGAGACAGAACGCCGGACAGGACAGGGCCGCTGCACGGAGCCCGCGCGCCGGGACTTACTCATCGCTTTACACACAGCCATACAATAATCCTCAGACTCAAAATTGTTCCTGTTGCCTCCGCAGCCGCCATATATAAAGTGCACGCACTTTCCCTTGGAGAGGTCGAAGTACCAACGAGGCATCATGGCCCGGCAGGGCCCCGTCATCGCCTCCTGGGAGCAGACAGCTGTGTGGAAACGGTCAGAATGTGAGCAGGACAGACGCAGCGGCTTCGCATGCTTCACCGTCGCTAGGGGCCTCGCCGGGCCTCCGCGGAGGCCGAGCCTGGACGGGACCTCGCCACCCTGGCCAGCTAATCACCGACTCCAGCCCGTCGTTCAGGGGGACGCAGGCGTCTTCCCGTTCTGCCGTATCTGGGGAGTGGAGACGACTGCCTGACTTGTCGATCGTGCTGGTGTCAAGGACCAAAGGAGCCCCGTGCAGGTGAAAAGGCTGCTTTCGTGGTGACGACCACGGGAAATGCTAGTAAGCACCCAGAATGCACGTGTGTGTGTTTTTATGTTCTCCAGGGTGAATCATAAACTTCTAGACTTGCTACGTATTTCCCCCACATGGAGTCCTAAATAATTCTTCAGAGCTTAACTGCCTTTAAGTACACACTCAGCAGAGGCTGCACGTCAATGGCTCTAGAATGGTCACAACCTTCTTTTCTCTTTCTGGGCAACTGGCAAGATGAAAATCCTTCACCAGTTGGTCATTAAACCCCACCCTCCCAGTCACAGACATCTTTCTGGTGGACAAACAGGGCAGCCTACAGATGGGAACGCGCTCAGGAAAAGAACCAAGAAGTCACTTCCATTCTGGAAGGTCAGGGCTTTAGAAGTATTGAGGGGGCTCCCCTTGGGGAGAGAACACTTCAGGCTGCGTGTGGAAGAATCCTGCCCAAGCATAAACCACTTTATCTCCCTGATTCTCTGGTCTGGTACTTCTTCTCTAGTTAGGTCCTTACAATGCAAATGACAGTTTCTGATTCAACTCTGGGTCCCTCCATGAGTGTGTCCACTGCCAGACCCCGCAGCGGCCTGGCCCCCCAGCGCTAACATGGCGCCACCAGCGTGCTGGAGAGCCGACTTCACGTCAGCACCCAGGAGCGCCACCTCTCCTTCTGTGACTTACCTTTGATGAACGCAGTCCAAAATTATAAGCAGGTATTACCAAATGGATTTGAATGCCATGGCTTTACATCGGGTTACCTTTAACGTCGTGAGTAATTTCCTTTTCTGAAATCGTCCCATCGCTGCTGGGTTCGGTTGGGTTCTCCTCATTGTAGTCATCTCCTTTAAAGGTGTCATAGTAGTAATCACGGTCTTCCACCACTTCCTCCCCTTCCTCCTCATCCTCGTCGTCCTCATCCACAGCTGCTTCTGTGAAGTCCTCCAAATCTGCTTCAGTAGGAAATTCACTAAAGGTCAAAACAGAAGAGGAAGGTTAATACCGATTCCTATGTGCACAGCACAACAATGATTCTCTTCCCTATTTTGAAACACAAAAACAGAGACAGGAAATAAGCTCAACTCACAGCTCACTGTGCCACTACAGCCTTCAGCCCAGCTACACCAGCAAAAAGGCGGAGTGGGCAAGGACAGCATTAGCCTGCAGAAAGTACCGTAGCTAGAATGAAATGCCAGCTGGCTCAACTCCAGCGTGAATGAGGGAATGCCTACTTTATCCAGAGGGAGGGACTGGCGGCCCAGTGCCACCAGCAAAACCACTTCACAGGTGCAGGACAAGAATTACCTTTTGTAAATATCATAGTCTTCCTCTTCATCCTCCTCCTCTTCTTCCTCTTCCTCTTCCTCCTCTTCCTTTGACACAGCAGATTCAATAATCTTTGTCTGAGGGCAGCACACGTACTCAGTGCCGTGGAACTGGTCTACCCCACAGGGCAGCAGCATGCCGTAGCGATACAAGGTCATTCCCTGAGTCAGACAGGCCTAAAAGAAACCCCACAGATCCACGTCAGAACACTAATACATTTGGTCAAGTAGTCCCCAATCATTAGCTTTATCCAAAAGAAATGCCTCTCAAATCACTAGGTAATGCTTTCTCTCACGGACACATAAATTTTCTGTTAACAAGTTGTGATGCCATTATTTTAGGAAGATTTACAAATTTTGCTTAACTTGCGATGGGGAAACATCATCTGGGCCAGAAACAATGAAAGCCCAAAGTTAGAAAAAATTAAGGAAAAGGGAGTTCTTCTAGTAATTACCAATGCTGGCTAAAGGTGGTCAGCGATAATTAACATTCCTTGCTGTGAGGGGATGGTGTTAGAATTTGACCGAAGAAACTGACTAGAGATCCCACTTAACTACAGAAGGCATGTTTAAGAAAGGCTATTTCTGGGGCGCCTGGGTGGCACAGCGGTTAAGCGCCTGCCTTCGGCTCAGGGCGTGATCCCGGCGTTATGGGATCAAGCCCCACTTCAGGCTCCTCCACTATGAGCCTGCTTCTTCCTCTCCCACTCCCCCTGCTTGTGTTCCCTCTCTCGCTGGCTATCTCTGTTAAATAAATAAATAAAATCTTTAAAAAAAAAAAAAAAAGAAAGAAAGAAAGGCTATTTCTCCTTCCAGAAGAATGAAATGGCATCTAATCCTATCAGTACATATGTCAAGACGTGGATCTTCTATAATTGGCTATTTCTACTCTAAGGCCCTAGGGTGGGGGTGGCCTCTTTGGTCACCCGACGGACAGCATCCTTGCTTTTCAACATCTTAACCTGAGGGGCAGGACTGTCAACTCCGTATTTCCCTATAAAAATACCCTCCCAAATATTTTTAATTTAGAAGCTACAAGTAATCGTAAACTCTGAAGACATAAAGGGAAAATAAAATCAATTTGAAATCATGAGGTCTGGGAGAAAATGCTTTCTCCCTTAACAGGAAAAACAATACATAATCCATTCTTTTACCTCTTTGACTACAGTGTGCCAATGCTGGTGATTCTCGCACACCTCCATCTGCTCTTTGTGGAAAAACCGGCACTTTTCTGGAACTCGCAGAACATCACTTACGAATTCACCCACTGGAAAAGACAAAGCTTTGTTACAAGTAAATCTGATCATGATTCAAGGTAGTAAGGACTCTCACTGAAGATTATGACAGTTATGTAGTCAGGTGTTAACAGGAGCAATCTCAAATATATGTAAGCTGATGGGCCTCTCTCACCTTTGAAGGTCAATTGGACATTACAGGTCCAGGCAAGCAGCCACAAGAGCTCAACATTCTGTTACAGTCATGATACTGCGGATACTTCCTCACTCTTCCAGACTCTAATCCCTTAGGGTCCAGTTGCAGGGCTAACGCAATACACGATGGGCAGAACAGGAATAGGACCCCCCCACCATTCCGTGACCTCAGACACACACATATTCCTCTGAGTTCACATGCGCTCATATTCCTAGCCTCTTACTTCCCTATTTCTGCCCACGCTTAGTTTTTGTTTTTTTTTTTTAAGATTTATTTTAGGAGGATAGGGGAGGAGCAAAGGGAGAGGGAGAAAGAATCTCAAGCAGGCTCCGCGCTGAGCACAGAGTCCGATCTCACAACCCTGAGATTATGACCTGAGTCGAAACCGAGAGTCGGATGCTTAACTGACTGGGCCACCCAGGCGCCCCAGGTCATGTTAGTTCTAATAACAAAAAGCCAAGAAACTAAGGGTGTTCCTCAAAAATACGGATGAATCTTACTTTGGCCCTCTGTGTACCTAAAGACACACACTGTACTAAGTGAATCAGGTTAAGACTCCTCGACAGAAGGGAATGGGTGCTTCTGCGGTGGAAAACTCTGGCAGATGCTACTTAACCAGGTGACCAGCCTAACATGAGGTTTGTCACTGACAATGACGAGCTGACATATGTGATGTGCTAAGAAGAAAATATCACTACACAGTCTTTCTGCCAAAAATATGTCACTTGAGTCTAATCGTGATAAAACAATAAGACAAATTCAAATTCAGGGATCTATTTAAACAAGTGGCCCACACTGAAAAACAGCAAGTCATCAGAGAGTTTTTAAAAAGAAGGAATTGTTGTAGATCAAATGTAATGTTTCATCCTTTTTAAAGGAAAGCTATAAAGCACATTATTTGGACATTTAGAGAGAAAATGTTCAAAGTATGATTATTATATTGTAGTTATATAGGAGAACATCCCTGCTCTTAGGAGAAATAAGCCGAATATTTAGAAGTGAACTGTCATGAAATCCCAACTTACTTTCAAAGGGTATAATAACAACAACAAAAGGTATATAAGGTATATAAGATGTGTGCGTGTGTGTGCGCGCGCACACACACACACACACACACACACACACACACACGGTGAGACAGACAAGGCAAAATCGGAAAACCTCGGTAAAGGGTACAGAGGTATTCACTGTTACATTTTTTTCTATAGGTCTAAAACTTTCCAAAAATATAAAGCTGGGGGGCGGTTGGCTGGCTCAGTCAGTTAAGCGTCTGCCTTTGGCTCAGGTCATGATCCCAGGGTCCTGGGATCAAGCCCCAAGTCAGGGTCCCCGCTCAGTGGGAAATCTGCTTCTCCCTCTGCCTCTGCTGCTCCCTCTGCTTGTGCACGTGTGCGCTCTGTCTCTCTAATAAATAAATAAATAAATAAATAAACAAAATCTGTTAAAAAATATATAAAGCTGGGAGGAAAACACATACAGCTGTTCAAAAAAACAGAATGTGATCTTTTAGAAATACACACTGAAATATTTACAGGAAAAAGAAATACTATCTGTGATATGTTTCCAAATAATCAAGGGTAGGTGGGAGGGGGTCCACAGACAATGGGGGAGAGTGGCTCACAAACTGCTGATCATTACATAGCTGGACCACAGGGACATAAGGGTTAACAGTATTATTTTTCTCTGTGTTAGGACATGTTTGTAACTTCCATAAGAAAAACCTAAAAATTCATCTATCACTGGGGTGCCTGGCTGGCTCTGTCAGTAGAGCATGTGATGACTCTTGATTTCAGGGCCGTTAACGGCCCACGTTGCGTGTAGAGCTTACTTTAAAAAAATATTCACATATCACTGGATCATCACCCAGAGATTGATTCCGTAGGTCCAAAGTGGGACTCAGTAATTTCCACTGAGCGAACACCTTCCATCACCAATATGCTCCACACAGGCTCTCAGTGGAGGCAAACAGAGGGAGAGGGGTGTGTGCTTAACTCAGGAGCAGATGCAGTAGGGGCAGGAGAAAGGAAGCAGGAGCGCTAACCTCTGAGGTTTCCTTTTCTTTTTTTTTAAGAGGAAGTGTAATAGGAAAGTCATCAGGCCTGAGAAAGGTCTCAGGGCTTTGACTAGTGGAAAGTCTATATAGACCCACGCCCCAGGTTCGTCATGGCGGCCTGGTCCTCCACGACTGCTCACCTCAGGCCCCAGACTCTGGGCACTTCAGCAGTGAATCCTTCCACGACCCAAGGGGCAAGCAAAAGGAGTGCTTGATCTACTTTGAGGGGGAAGATGTGCTCTGACATTACAAGCTGGAGCAGTAAACACAGCCTCCCCACATCAAAACAGCCTTACACAGGGGAACGACAATGCACACCGTTATTAGCACAAGAATTTGGGGGCCAATAACTCCATTGACACTAAGGCAGGAACACAAAGTAGTAAGTTAGACACAGTGTTGCCTTGATGCCCTAAAGGCTCTAAGGTGGTAGAACATGTACCTAAACTTTTTCAATCAACGAGACACAATCAATGCTTAAAAAAACCCCAAATCCCCATGGGTAAATGAGGATGTGCCTCTATGAGGAGAAACAATCGGGAACTCAACCAAATTAGAAATCACTTCAACTATGACATCCAACCACCAACTCATATTGTTTTAATGTGATGATCCTGTATTCACTAGGCAATTTTTATCTTTCGTTTATGACAAAAAGCAACAAAAGACTACATTAAAAGGCAGTGTGTACAGGGTTAGGTGCTGGGGTTCAACTGCAGCACTGTCGTTGCTAACAGGGTGCTCTTAGGCAACTTACTTAACCTTTCTGTGCCTCGATTTCCTTATCTTGTTGTGAGGATGAAATGACATAAGATACGGAACACACGAAAAGCCCAGAACCTGGTGCACGGTGAGCAGTGAGCAGCACTAAGTGTGCGAGCTCTGATTACTGATGCTGCTGACGTCTTGAGCTGAGTAGCTACGCACAAACTACATATACAACTATAGTCATCACACAGAAATCCGTAATTCATAAACCCCCAATTTTATATGTACAATTGCGACATCAGAAAAAAATTTTAAAATAGCAATTTTATTACTACATATGTAGTCTATAGAAACAATAAATTGAGTTTTAAAAAAATACAATGGAATACTATATAGCAGGTTAAAAATGAATGAAATCTACTTACATCACACCTTAGACACACCCCAAAATGATGTAAAGTAAAAGTTGTAAAAGGTGAAGTACAGAAGGACAGCATTCTCGTAAGCCCACAAACACAAAACCAAATGGTCAGTAGATACATATGTATACAGCAGAAGCGCAAAAACATGTGAGACAGACTGGAAGGTGGGGGTGGCTGAGGGAAACAGGTGATAGGGATTAAAGAGTACCATTATCATGATAAGTGCTGAGTAATGTACAGAATTGTTGAATCACTACTATTACACACCTGAAACTAACATAATACTGTATGTTAACTACACTGGAGTTAAAATTTAAAAATAAGAAAGGAAGGGAGGGAAAAAAGAAAGGAAGGAAGGAAGGGAGGGAGGGAGGGAAGGAAGGAAGGAAGGAAGGAAGGAAGGAAGGAAGGAAGGAAGGAAGGAAGGAAGAAAGGGAGGGAGGGAGGGAGGGAAGGAAGGGGGGGAGGGAGGGGGGGAGGGGAAGGAATGAAGGAAGGAAGGAAGGAAGGAAGGAAGGAAGGAAGGAGGGGAGGGAGGAAGGACCAAGCTACTGAAACTTGGGTTCTTTCCCCCCAAAGAACAAAAAAACATGCATGAGAGTAACATGCCAGCAAGAGGGCAGTGGTTACCTTGAGAGCAAGGGAGGGAAGAAGGGACGAAAGGGAAGGAAGGATGGGGCTTTGGAACATTTAATACCTTTATGAAAAAATAAGATGGAAATGAAGCAAACCTGGCAAAATGTTGAAGAACTTAAACCAGGATGATGAGTGACTATCATATTGTGTTATCTTTTCAGTATGCTTCAAATACTGTATTTCGGAATTAAGCTTAAAATCAAAACTTTTAAAATGGCAGTGATTTAATTAACTCCATGCTACACTGCAAAATTAAATGCGACCAATCTTTAGCTATTTCATGACTCAATCTGTCTGACCTCTGAAAACCAGAAGAGAATTAACACCACTGAATTTGACAAGAAACTAAAATGTAAAAATAAAAAAACAAAGAATACTCTGAGTCAACAACTGCAATTTTAACAACATACTCTAAGGAAATAATTAAGAAAATAAACAAAGATATTTACTGTGGTGTTAATATCAAAAATTGGGACCAACCTAAATGCCCATCAATAGGGAATTAGTTAAATGATCACAGCCATATACAACAGAATACCAAGGGGTCACAGGAAATATGGTTTGTGTCAATATTTAACATGGAAAAACTTCCATTGTGATTAAATATTTTTAAAAATCATTAAACAAATAGGGGTGCCTGAGGTGGCGCAGTCAGTTAAGAATCCGACTCTTGAGCTCAGCTCAGGTCTCGATCTCAGGGTGGCTGAGCTCAAGCCCTGTGTTGGGCTACACACTGGGTATGGAGCCTACTTTAAAAGAAAAAACAAATAAAAATAAAAATCATTAAACAAGTAAACAAAGCAAGAAACACACCCCATATCCCTACCCCTCCTTCTTCAGTCTGGTTGACTCTTTAAGGTCAAGTTTGTCTTTTACTCAAAGATATGTAACTACCTAAGAGTAGCATATAACAGATGTTCAAATGTCAACTTAAAAAAAAAGCAAAAAACAGGAGAGCAAAGGTAGTATGACCACATTTAGGTGAAAAAAACGCATTTTTTAAAAGCACCTATATTTCCACGTGTGTCCAAAGAAAAAAGTCTTCTATACACACCAAAATATTAATCATGGTGCAAAAACTGGAAATGATTATTTATGCTTCCCCCACCTTCTTCTATTGAAAATAAGCTTTTTGGGGCACTGGGTGACTCGCTCAGTTAAGCGTCTGCCTTCAGCTCAGGTCAAGATCCTGGGGTCCTGGGATCGAGCCCCATGTTGGGCTCCCTGCTCAGCGGAGAGTCTGCTTCTCCCTCTTCCTCTCCCCTCTATTTATGCTCTCACTCACTCTCTCTCTCAAATAAATAAATAAAATATTGAAAGAAAAGAAAAGAAAAAAGAAAAGAAAAGAAAAGAAAAGAAAAGAAAAGAAAAGAAAAGAAAAGAAGCTTTTTAAGCAAGTAAACTAAAGAGGAACACATTTCAATCCCAACATCAGTTCTGTCATTTCACTGCTACTTTTTGGCATTTGCTACATTCATCAGAAGCTTCTAAGAAAAACAAAAACAAACGCCAGACTTAGGCAGATGAGTTACTCTGTTTTACAGAAGAACACTGAAAATGGTTTGGTCTCAGTTTAGAATTTTACCCAAGTTTATAACAATCCTCAGTTTAATCAGTTAGGCTGTAACAGATAATGGCCACAATTTCCCAAGTCACTGGACACAGAAGGTCGTATTGTTTTCACTGTTTAAGAAGCTGATCAATGAATATGGCAATTTAACAAAACCTAATAAACCTACGACTTCCTTTCAGCTGCACTTATGATCTATCTCCAACCTCCACCCAATGCCCTATGATTCTGTCTCTCTTTCAGACCATCTCCCCCAAGCAGGGACATGACAGCCATCAGGATATAGAGTTTTTCCAGAGCTGCTAAAATTCCTTTTAAAAATATCAAAGGTTGTGTACCCACTTGGGAAAGCCCTCATCACCAATACTCACACATATTTTTTAAAAACCTACTGCAAAAGTACTCTCCAGCTGCAGACAGGAAGACCGTGTCGGTTATGGGGCTCTGGAAGCTCTAACCAGGTGGGGGAAGAAAGCCTTCTGTAATGAGAGGGAGCCAAGAGAATCAACCTGACCACCGAATATAAATTTCTGTGCGGTCTAGCGGCCATCCCTAGCAGATGTCTCGGCGGTCAACAGAGCTCTGAAGTTAAAGACCCGGGACCATTCTCATGAGCAGCAACGCTCAAGGCCCCACGCTGGGGATGGGGTGAACTGTCGACGGGCTGTCGTGAATTCAAAGGCAGAAGATGAGTAGCTAACAAATGCCTGCGATGGATAGTGAGACCCCGAGGGGGAGCTGCTGAAGGTGGCACCCCAGAGCCTCTGAGAACGAGAACTGTCTTTGGCAGTCCTCACATCACAGTCACACTCTCTGTCCAGATCGCCATCCAAAAATAACCCAAAACAAACACAGTCACGGGCTCACAAAGCTCTCTTCTTTAGTACAGGAGCCAGCCTACATGGAAATGTCAGAGATGACTAACTCCTTCCCCCAAAACCCCAGCAGTTTTGCTTCTTCACACATCAACAACTCTGCCCTATTTGGATCATCCTAACTACCTACCTACCTATCCACCTACCCATCTATGCACATTTTTAATAATAAACAGGAGTCAACCAGTACTACTAACCTAAGCTATAAGGTCATTTTGAGAAGGGAGAGACTGAACTGAAACAGCAGGTGGAAAGTCACACTGATGGGTAGTTAAGCATCAAAAGAGGGCAGAGCTGAGTGCAGTGAACACAGATGTCCACAGGCAGTGTGACACAGACTTGATGAAAGCACTACCAGCAACCGAAATGCATTCGCAAACTGCTTTCCAAGCATGCTCACCAGGACATCCCTCTCTCCCCTCAACCTAGCAAAAAAACGACAAACAAAACTAGTGCCTGAGGACATAGGTAAGGACTCTGGGACACCCAAACCAATTAATATGGGTGACCCAACCAATACAGACAGATTCTGTTTTCCCCAGCTCCCGTCACCTCACCTTCTGGCCTGCCTGCCTACCCATGCTTTGGGTTTGCTAGGCAGTAATTATCTTTTTTATTGTTATTTTTTTAAGCAAGCTCTACACCCAACATGGGGCTCAAACTCACAACGCCAAGATCAAGAGCTGCATGCTCTACTGACTGAGCCAGCCAGGCACCCCATTAGCTAGTAATATCGTCAAGGGGGTCTCAGGGCTGAAGCTAACGACACTTCTGCTGTCACTTTATTCCAACATGTGGTTTTCACCTTAATGTGTACAAGAAGAGTTACTGTGGTTACTTCTGGCGAATGAAATGTACAAGACTCTTACTTTTTACTGCATCCAGGTTTTGTACAGTTTGTATGTTAAAAGAATTGTGTATGGTTGTGTAACTCACTGAATCTACTATAAACCATTAAACTATAGACTTCAAATGGGTGAATTATATAGAATGTGAATTATATCTCAACAAACTTGTTTAAAAAAAAAAAAAAGGCAGAGCCTGACTAAGAAGACTGGGTGACGGGGCGGGCGCCTGGGTGGCACAGCGGTTGAGCATCTGCCTTCGGCTCAGGGCGTGATCCCGGCGTTATGGGATCGAGCCCCACGTCAGGCTCCTCCGCTATGAGCCTGCTTCTTCCTCTCCCACTCCCCCTGCTTGTGCTCCCTCTCTCGCTGGCTGTCTCTATCTCTGTCAAATAAATAAATAAAATCTTTAAAAAAAAAAAAAAAGAAGAAGAAGAAGCCTGGGTGACACAGTAGGTTGAGTATCCAACTCCTGATTTCAGCTTAGGTCCCGATCTCAGGGTGGTGAGATCGACCCCGCATCGGGCTCTGCGCTGGCGTGGGGCTGATGCTCAGGATTCTCCCTCCCCCTCTCCCTCTGCCCCTCCCCATCTCTTGCTTGCACTCTCTCTTTCTCTCAAAAACAAAAAAAAGCAAAGACTGATTATTTACAGGAGATACTGAGCAAATAAATATACTGAGGATAATGGAATTGGAAACATCAATATGAGCTACTGTTTCTAAAAAATCTGCATGGGTGGACCTAGAAGCAACAATATCCTAGTACAGTAAGTACACATAATGCCCAGACTTGGTTTCTAAATACCACTCTCCACTGAAAGAAACCAGGGCGTCCTGGAGAAATGGAAGATTCCAGGGGTAGAATCAGGAAAATAAAGGATCCGTCTGCATCATCTTTCTGTCAAATCTGGACAATGAGTCCATAAGGAGATAAATGAATGCAGACACCATCTCAGCCAGGTGATAACAGTTACCACGGGTAACGGAACAAACCGATATCCTGCAACTCCTAACATCACGCAGCCAGAACGCATCTGTGGTAGCCTCTCAAAAATGCAAAATCCAAAGAATCATAAGAGGCGCCTGCCTGGCTCAGTCGGTTAAGCGTCTGACTCTCGATCTCAGGGTCATGAGTTCAACCCCCGTGTTGGGCATGGAGCCTACTTTAAAAAAAAAAAAAAAAGAGAGAGAGGATCATAAGACAAACCCAAACTGCAAGGCATTTCCACAAAGTAATTTGTACTCTTTAAAAATGTCAAGGTCATGAAAGACAAGGAGACTAAATTCAATGTGTGATATTGAATTAGATCCTGGCATTACTGGATAAAAGGTGAAACTTGAATAGGGTCTGCAGATTATAGATTTAGATCAATGATAATTTCCTGATTTTGATGATGTGGTTATATAGGAGAATGTTTCTAGAAAATCTACACTGAAGTCCTAAGGGATTAAAAAGACACCAACTTAAATAACTCAAACGCAAAAACCCAGCAATGGAGCGCGAGGGTTGAGGGTGTTGGGGGAGCGAATACAGTTAATTTTACCATATTACTCAAATGGTAACAGTTGGAAAATCTGAAATCTGAGGAAACAGTATATGGGAACTCTTTGTACAATTTTTCTCACCATTTTGTAAACTTGAAATTATTTTTAAATTATTCTTAATTTTAAAAGGCAAAAGGAACTCTAAAAGACTATCACCAAAATGTTTTCCAAGAGTATGGAAAAAAGAAAGTGGTGCTCATTTTTTTTTTTTTTTTTTTTTGAAGATTTTATTTATTTATTTGACAGAGAGAGAGGCAGCAAGAGAGGGAACACAAGCAGGGGGAGTGGAGAGGGAGAAGCAGGCTTCCCACTGAGCAGGGAGCCCCATGCGGGGCTCGATCCCAGAACGCTGGGATCATGACCTGAGCTGAAGACTGACGCTTAACGACTGAACCACCCAGGTGCCCCGAAAGTGGTGCTAATTATTAACCAAGATCAGTTCTACCGGGGTGCTCTAAGAGGAGATGGGGGGGGGACAGCAGACAGACATTAAAATCTACTACTTAAGGAGCACCTGGGTAGCTCAGTTGGTTAAGCGTCTGCCTTGGACTCAGGTCATGATCCCAGGGTCCTGGGAATCCCTGCTCGGCAGGGAGTCTGCTTCTCCCTCTCTCTCTGCCCCCACCCCTGCTCATGCTCGCTCACTCGCTCTCAAATAAATAAAATCTTAAAAAATAAATGAAATCTACTTCTTAAATGATGACAAGGAAGAATTGGCAGTATTTCTGTCCTGCTACTCCAGTTACCTGGTCCCTTACTAGCAACTGCATGTCTTTTAGAACACCGATGGACGGCTCTACTTACTGGCTAAGAAGTTGTCCAAATGGATACAGGTGTAAACATAAAAAATTGTCTGAATTAAACATCAACAACCATATAATACTTTATTCAGTGACCACATGCAAAGAAAATAAGTTGATGGTCAAACTGTCCTTTATGCATTTAATTAACAACAATATCATTTTACTGTTTGGTTCTTAACACTGAAAAATTCAAACTACATACAGCATATTGGAAAATAAAGCAACAGAATAAGATTTTTGTCCTGTACCAGCTACAGTAAGGTCCTGTCTTATAATTATCATCAAAAAGTGTATCCTCTGTTCTAGACACTGTCACTGTCATAGAGGACAAAAAGGACTAAAGCAGGGTCCCTGGTTTCACAGTGTTTACAGCAAAGCTGCAGAAAGATACAGAAACAGATCATCACCATACAGGGTAACAGATGCAATGGCAACAGTGGGCGAATTTCAGAAATCTGCCTATCTGGATAGCAAATATAACGAGGAGGGAAAGTTTTCTTTAAAGGAGGCAGCCCCTCGCCTGGATGGCTCAGTCAGTTGAACATCTGACTCTTGATTTCCGCTCAGGTCATGATCTTGGTATCATGAGATCAAGCACCCCCCACTCCCCGTTGGGTTCTGTCCTCGGGGCGGGGGGGGAGTCTGCTTGAGATTCTCCCTCTTCCTCTGCCCTTCCCCCACCCACCTCACCCCACCCCACCCCACGCCTGCGCTGGCTCACACCTCTCTCTCTCTCTCTCTCAAATAAATAAATAAATCTTTAAAAATAAAATAAATAAAAGAAAGGAGGCAGCCCCTGAAGTAAGCCTTGAAGGGAGAACTTCCCAAGCAAAAGAGGACACCATTGTCACCGTCCAGGCAGGAAAGGACGAACGGCCGGGGACCAGAGCAGCGGGAATCCGATGGGAAAAAAAAAGGATGTAAGCCAGACATTCCCAACTTTCAAGTCACAGCACCCTGTGTGTCTCAGTAATATTTTCATAGCACTTCCAGGCCAAAAGAATACCCAAAAGCTTAGGTAGTTAGGTCCAACCACTTAGTAAGCCCTCGTGCCCTAACCCCTTAGTGCTTGCTGGGCACTGCACAACTCCTCCAACGTTGCCATCAACTGAACACCAGCACCCTTCCTTCTCCTCCTGCTGGCGTGACGCTGGCTCTTCAACCCAGCAACCACTAAAACACCGGTCCAGAAAGACCAGAGGTCACTGAAAGGAATGGAGCCACAGAATGTTGAAACTGTGAATACCTCCAGCTAGTAGTTCATGGGATGTCTGAGAGAGGCCTCCTTTGAACATCAAAAATATCCCACAATGCTCGCGCCCTGAGTTTGCTCCAATGCCCCGGGGTGCCTCCATGCACAGTTTGGGAACCATGCAGAGACGCCATATTGAAGAGGTACGAATCAGGCTTGAAAACTGACTGGATGTGGGGAGATAAAGGTCTCCCAGATCTCCAGATCAGAGTTCTGGGTGAGGAGTGGAGCCATGACAAAGAGTATGTAGGAGGGGAGCAGACGGGGCATAACAATGCAAAGGGAAGAAACAACTGCAAGTACTATCTATGGTCTACAAATACTCAAAACTACACTCTCGTTTCATTTAGTTCACGAATTTTATAGAGAGTGAACGAAACCTCATACCCGGAGATTTCTGAGAGCCAGATGGAATGGGAGAACATCCTTACACCACACCACACCAAAGGCTTCCAGGTTTCACACGATGACTGCACGATGCGGCGTCTTAGAGTAAAGGGTGCTAGGCACCTGCGCTGTCCCTCTCTCCCCCTACTGAATCCTTTAAAACAGTAACTGCTACATATTTTAAACACTGTTATTTAGGTGCTGACTCTTCGTGTTATTTTGATACATGTGAGAATGAGAAAAGCAACTCCTTCCACTTTAGGAAACGTTTTAATGAAGGGAGGAAGTCGAGCAAGTTAAATTAATGGCTAAAATTAAATACATCTACGAACTACCCAGAATGCCTGTTAATGCTGTTATCTATGTTAACCCTATCCTGGATCATCAAAAATCAACTGTTTTGACCTTTCAAGCTTCTATGACCACATCTGTTCCTGAATCTCCCAGACGACACAGGTGTGAGTATATGTGGATGTCCCGGTGATGCGTGCTTAGGATGATGAATGCATTAACTGGGTAAGCGTCTGAAGCAACAACTGCTTCTGGGTAATAAAAACTTCTTGCTCAGTGGTAGTCAAGTTAGCTCTGTTGACACCAACCACAGGGACAGAAACCCCCGTAGCTGTCGTGGGCCCTTCAAAACGGCAGGCGGCCCAGGGCTGTGCACAGACAGCTGAGTCACTTCTCCTGAAAACTCCCACAGGTCTGGTCTCGCTAGCAACACAGGGTTTCAGTACCTTGCCAAATGTGTACAGATGAAGTAAGAGGAAGCGAAGACTCCATTCCTTGGGCTGCTCAGTCCAACTCACTACTATGACTACAAAATGGGAATTTCAAACATCAGTGTGAGGCAAAGCGGGGCTGCTCTGAGGGCAGCACTCTGACTCAACGCCGTGCAAAAAGCTCGTGCTTAAAAGACAGAGGCTGCCCACATCGGGAGGGGTCACGACCATCAAAGACAAGTCACCCGCTGACCCTAGAAAGCAGTAAATATTCAAAAAAGAAGTCCCACAATACATTCCTGCAGCCCTCGGCTTTGTGACAAATGTAGAGACTTCACTGTGAGGCCAGAGAAAATTGCATGTAAAACTGAGCGCCCTCCGCTTCCTGCGGAGTAACCAAGAGCATCTAAGGGACACGCACCGAGACACTTAAACGGTATCACGATGTGAGTCTTGCACTGCTTTTTGTCCCTCCGGCACCAGTTGTCGACACTGACGGGCTCATTTGCTTCCATCACGTTTGTGATCTGTAGCTCTGGATACATCTGCAAAGGAAAGAAAAGACATGCACAATAAATGGACTTTATCCATAATAAATGGACACTCGTTTGCAAGTAAGGATGCCTGGTGTCAGTACCGTCATTCTGCTCTGTAAATCTCAACGTCCACTCTGCTACTCCTGGTTCTAACTGAACCCCCCGAGTAAAACCATCCTGTAACTATTAGTTTCTTTTGACAGGGAGATTTCTGACCACTTCTAAGGCACTCTCTTAAAAAGAAAGGGGGGGGGGGTGCGGCAATCTTTATTTAAGGACATACAAAAGCAGCAAGCTCTCAAGCCCAAAATAAATCTATTCGGTATCAAGTCCACTTGTAGGGTGCTTGTAAATAGCTGAGAAGAAAAACACATTAAAAGGCAAGTCCAGGGGCGCCTGGGTAGCTCAGCCAGTTAGGTGTCTACCTTTGGCATCCTGGGATCGAGCCCCACATCAGGGAGCCTGCTTCTCCCTCTGCCTGCCACTCCCTGCTTGTGCTCTCTCTCTCTCAAATGAATAAATAAAATATTTTAAAAAATAAATAATTAAAATTAAAAAAAAAAAAAAAAAGGCAAGTCCATGGAAATGTCTGATGAAATCAGAGAATAATACTTAACCCTGGCCCTCTAGGCTAATCTTGGTAAGAAGTTAAAACATCTCCTACCCTTTCCTAGGTCACGTTTTGACCTAAAAGGTGAGTTGAGTCAGATCTGAGATTACCACTTACAATACCGGTGGCTTTCCATCAGCAAGTGGAAAGCCAAGAGAACCGGGCTTTACTAGCATACACATGACGTGTTTGGCTTCACATCCTCCCATAGGAAGTGAGAAGCCAGGAGAACCAGGTTTTACTCGTACGGTTCCCGCCAAGCTTCTGCCCTGTTCCCTCCTGAAAGAACCTAGAGCTCGCAGCGCGCACAGGCAAAGCCTCTGACAAGTCTCAGTCATGTCATATATATTTAGAAATAAAAGGCCCGGGGCTCCGTCATTAGCAACGTGGTCTTCTAAGGTAAAGAGGGTCAAGCTTGAAAAAAAAAGCCGTTTTCACGTTCTGGCAACACTCTTACCTCCTGACAGTACTGAAGAACTTCTTCTTTTGTTCCAAAGCAGCTCTTAGTGCCTGTTGGGTCCGGTTCCCATTTCCCAGTCTGAATGTTCACATGCATATTTAACTTCCCACAAAACATTGCAATTTGAGGCTCAGCGACAGCAAACCCTGTTCCAGCATTGGCTGCAAGAGCCTACCGAAGGGGGAAAAAAAATCCACGTTTACTCCAAAAAAGCTGGCACAAATGCACAGTCATCCAATGGTTTGTGACAGTAGAGCTGATCTTTTAAAACTTCAGTATTTATTATTTTTATCTTCATAAACAAATCCTTTTCCCAGGAGTTAGGCCAGAAAAAAACGACGACTATTGGACTTACATGATCAAAGCGAAAGGTCAACAGAAAATCGAACCCCCACTCCCCACCTGGACACTTCTGACTTGGGAACCTATAATCCAACTTCCATCTGCTCTACTATGAGCACATCTACTTCCCATTCCTCAACAGAGTAAGCCATGAAAGTATCGGAAGGCTGAAGTTCCAGTAATTCCCCCACCCAACACAATTTTCTGGGGCAGCTACTAGCTTGCAAGGCAACATGCTGAATGCCTAGGTCACAAGAGTGAGCAAAAAGTGATGGTCCCTGCTCTCACGGGGCTTACGGTCTAGCCCAACAGTCCACACTCACACATGAGAAAGTGTGACCACATTCCCGGATGTCCTGCGAAGGAAAAGAATCCAGCGCTGAAGCAGCAGGCAGGAAGGGAATTTAACTTAGGTTTGGGTAGGAGGTGGTCAGAGAAGACTCCTGAGAGCAGTACTTGAGAACTTCCCGTGTGGAGAGAATGGAGACAGAGAGGCGGACAACAGCAGAAGGGTGGAGAGGCATGAAGGGACAAGCCTACACAGTGCGTGAACCAAGAAAGGACTCTGTCTTTATCACTGAGGTGCTGGGAGGTTTTAAGCACGAAGTTAATATTTTCAAAATGCAGCTGTGATACTTTTTCTGGTTGCAAGATGGCAAAGAGATTGAAAGGGAACAAGTGTATGCAGGGGAGGGCTCAGGAAGCTGGAGCTGCAGACTGAGAGAGAGAAGGGGGCAGAGAGAGGGGGTGGGGGAGGATGGTACCTTGGACTAGGGCAGTACAGCGGAGAAACGGATTTAAGAGATCAGACGGCACAAGTGGCAAGACTTGGTGACAGATTAGCTGGGGGGGGGTGGTGAGGAAGATGTCAAGCACAGCTAGTATCTCTCAATGAGTGATGGAATCATTCATGGAAGTGGAACACTAAAACGGAACAATGAAGCGGATTTCATGAGCAATTTTAACTTGTATTAGATAAAAATAATCAATGATCCCATTGTCTTTCTTTGGTTAGTATCCTCTTCTTTGTGAAAAGATGATAGCCACTAAGAGATCACAAATTACAGGTGAGAAGTAACAGGCATTATGACAGTTAAGGCTCCTACAAAGTCTTGTGTTCTAGAAAAAACACAGGCATCCCAGCATCTAGAAATACACTGATATTGATGATTACAGCCACAATGGAGTTTTGTGGTCTCCCCTAATGTAAAAGGTCTTTCAAAATAAAAATTAAACAGTTTCTTAAAATGTTAAAACTTGGCGGATAGGGTTAAAGATTGTATGGTCTATCACGTTGCTCTTATTAAAAAGAGCAATTAACATAAAATGGTTTTCCAATTAACAGAAAGGGTAGCTTTGACTTTTATAATATATGGGAAATATATGCTTTCTAAGCAACTCTCATTTATTTGTGGTGATGGACGACACAGACATTAATGGTCCTTCCAATCAGACTACATTTGATTCTGAAATACATTATAACCTTTCTCCAGGAAAAATTTGCCACCCTCCACGCATTTTGCTTAGGAACATATTAAAATAAGCCCGCTTTCTACCAGTACAAGAGAAGAAAGCACAGACACTTGTTGGATAGCTAGGAGAAAGCTAATTTGGGTTGAAAATATTGCCAAGATCAATCAGGGTTGAAAGAACACCTCGATTAAAGCCAACGGAAGAACAATTAGCAACTTTATCAACTAGAATTGATTGTAGTCCTACTGTGATGATTCATCATTTATTAAAGTAGAAGGCAGATCCTTATGCCTTCCACGTAACTGCATATAAAGCTATAGGCTGATAAGAAAAAGAAAGAAAAGGGGGGCCTGGCTCAGTCAGTAGAGCACAGGACTCTTGGTCTCAGGGTTGTGAGTTCAGGCCCCACGTTGGGTGTGGAGATTACTAAAAATCTTTAGAAAAAAGAAAAAGAAAGAATATTTAAGGACATCTGTGGAAAGAAACACACACTTATTTATAGGCAATACTCTAATGGTATATTAATTCAAACCAATCATTAAAAGGGGTAAGGACACAAGGCAGATGTGTTTAATTCTCACACTGAGTTCAATATGTGTGCCAAAATGCCTCTTCTACTGGCCGTTCTTCTTTTGAGAGCCATATCTAAGGATTATGGCTAGAATGCTGGATTACGATATGGAGGAAAATGGGTATACATAAATGGGTTAATACCGAGACAAAGGCAAAGAAACCCAGGGACACTTTTATCTACTGAAACCAGTGTTTTCCTAAGTTCTTTCCTCCCTACCTCAAAAGCCCAGACAGAAATAAAGAAAATTGAGAAAGATATGATAAATATATAAGCAAGAAAGCCAAAGCCATAGGTCAAAAGGAAATAATTAAACCACCACAGTTAAATCTAAAAGATGTGGGGCAATAATTCCTAAATTCTCTCTATTCCTTTGTATAGTTTATTTATTTTTAAGAGGTTTTTTTTAGAGGGGGAGGGGCAGAGGGAGAGAGAGAAATCTTAAGTAGACTCCACACCGAGAACAGAGCCTGACACAGGGCTCCATCCCATGACCCTGAGATCACGCACGACCTGAGCAGAAATCAAGAGTCTGATGCTTAACTGACTGAGCCACCTAGGCGCCCCTTTAAGATTTTAAGCAATCTCTACCCCCAACATGGGGCTCGAACCCACAACCCCAAGATCAAGAGCTGCACACTCCACTGTCTGAGCCAGCCAGGTGGCCTTGTATATTTTAACATTAAAAGCAGCTATTAAACAAACAGGATTTCGGGTGTGGGAGAAGTTCTGGGGGGAGGGGGCATTAACCTCTTCAATTGTAAACATGAAATCAGGTAAGAAACAGTGTCGATGAGTTAGTTACTGTGAGATCACCAGAGCCACAGACGTGGAGTGGTCGAAAGCGTGCAGGCAGCCGCTTATCAGCACCAAAGATTATGTTCCACATGTTACTCATTATGGTTGTTGGCTAAAAGACCACAAGAGCTCCAACTGTATAAATGTTCAGTTTATGGGTCAACCACTAAGGTCAATACATCAGTGATGAGTGCATTTGATCTTTGTGCTGAGATGGTCAGCATCGCCTTCCCTAAAGAGAATCTAAAATACCGGAGGTTAAGGCTACAGGAAGAGGCAGCGAAGCAGCAGCCCCTCACATCAGTTACCACCAAGAAAGAGGAGAGTAAGTGGAATCACTCCAGACAGCTAATATGCTGCAGGGATTCACTTTTGAGTTCAGAAAGATTAATCCTTGTGGTCATCAGAGACTCTCAAGAAGGTATCATCTGAAATATAAAAAGCCTCTGTGGACCATGTCTAGGAATCAACTAATCAAACATATCCCAACCTTACCTAGACGATAATAGGATCGGTTTTGTTCTGTGATGTTTGTACTCCTTTCCTCTGAAAATGCCCTTATTTAATGTGCTCCCACTTTCTTAAGCACACACCGTGCCTGGATCCATTACATCAATGTATAAATCAATCTGTTTCCTAATCTAACATGCTACAAATGGGATTTCACTGCCAAGTCAGCACTTCTGACATCCTGTGAACCTGGAATCCTCTACGAAAGAAAATTAATGCCCTATGCTTTGGCACTTAAGCCGGTCCTTGTGATCTATGCACATTGCAGCACTTTTAAGGCTTTGAAAACAAATTGCATCAATTGCTTCCCAGCCCAGTGCTTCCATTTTACTTAATAATTCATTCTTAATAAGAAATTCCATTTTATTAATTTGGCTCAGCGGAAAGAGTTTCGCTTTACGAGGACAGAAACTCAACTTGGTAAAAAGTGCTTCTAGTAACTTGGTTGAGAAGCTGATATGGCTTAAAGCAAGAAATAAATGTAAGTAAATCTAAATCTGAGCCTAACCTAAATGAGGGCCTTTAATGATCATCTCCAGAGATGCAGCTCCGGGGCCCACCTCCCCCACCACCCCTTCATGAAGGGGCTCAGGACCACTGCAGCACCCCCAGTCCAAAGCGAAATGTAAGCCCAGTATTTCCTTCCTCAATGAAACGATCATCTCAGAAGCTAATTTGGCTCCAGGGTTTGGGAAAGTGCCTGCTGTGGAGGGAGCATCTTCTGAAGAGGACGGTTTTATCCCCTTACTGAGTGAATCATGTTTCCTCGGATAGGAAGGTGCTGCAATACAGGCAGGCAAGCGGTCCAGCTTCGCCCCAGGAAGGCCAGTTAACACAGTCCCAGTATGAATAAATACTGAATGACGCATGCCTTCGAAGCATCTAGTTACCTACCTGCAGGGTAGTGATAGCAAAAGGCACAACACTCATCATCAAAGACCTTCCATTTGTAAAGAAAAAGTCAGCAAAAGGACAGTCTATTAATGGGTGCCAAGATCCTATGTATTCATTCGTGTTTGTTCAAGTTCTGCCTGGCATTTCATGATTCGTAAGTTAAAATGACTTAAACCTTTGTCCACCAGCCTGCACCTAAGCCATCGTTTTAAAGTATCTCCCCAAGGTAGTGATGACTACAAAAGGGAAGAACCATTACTGCACAGTGGGCACACTGCCCTCACCAGCAGTAAGCCGCGTAAGACAACCGATGAGCAAAGACGGACGGGCTCTTCCATTTCGCAAGACCGAGGAGATGCAACACGGGAGCCAAGGCAGGATCCTGGGGCAGGAAATCGACGTCAGTGAGAAAACTGGAGTAATTATTTAAATAAGGTCTGAGTCAGTTAATGATTGCATACCAGTGTTAATTTCCCAGTTTTGACAATTGCACGGCGGTTGTGTCAGATGTGAAGATTAGGGGAAGCCTGGGAAGAGTATATACAGGGGAAATCTGTAGAATTTTTGCAACTTCAAAGAAACTCTAAAGTTAGTTCAAAATAAAGTGGCTTGGGTTTTTTAAATCTTGTTTATCACCCGCTTGCATTTTGACTATGGCTGCATGGTTTCAATCTGTCATAAAGAGAAGACACACTTTTAGGTCAGGACACTAGTAAGTTACAATCAGAGTAGGCCAATACCTGAGAAACAAACTATTTATTCTGAACACACGAGCATACATCCTAATGGAGTAAAACCCTGTGTGTGCAGGTAATAAATTCTCTCCAGTGGGAGGACTATTATGATTCTGCCGAGAGCCTAATACATATGAAAGTCCTCTTTTGTTACTGTCAAAAGGATGACTGGAGTTCGGAGCCTTTAGCATATCTTCATCAGCAGTAAAGAAGTGAAGCTTTCAATTTAAAACAAGCTTCAAACATTTCAACCCACTATTTAATAAAATAGCAGGATTCCTGTTAGGCATTTTCCAGTTTTAGTGGCAAACTGAGAAAACCTGTTCTTAAAAGTGACAGTTTGCATCACACCAACCGAAACTCCTTAGCCGTGGTTTTTGGTGGGGTGTTTTTGTTTTTTTTTTTTTTGGTTTTGTTTTGGGGTTTTTTGTTTTTGTTTTTTTTTACATTTGAACTTAATCCTAATTAGAAACTGGTGAATTAGGTTTAGGGAGCAAACTCTGAATGCAAAAAGCCATTATTTTTCCACTGACATATGCCAGCTGTTAGGTATTATTTTCAAAGGCAGTAATTTATACAAATAATCTCTGCTTTATTAGAGCTCTAAATATTAAAGTATAAATGAGGTATCATTTCCAAGATTAAAAATGGTTTAGACTGTCTCCAAGGCTTTTCATAGGAACACAGTAATTTGTTCATCCGGATTACACTGGTTGGTAAGGATCCAAGCCCCAAGATTTAAGAGAGCTCTGTTATGTGTCCCCAAGATGAGAGCAAAGAGTCTTCTACAAAGAAAGATATTGAAAAATACATAAATACATAAAATACTTTTATGTTAAAAAAAAAAAAGACGAAGAATAGTGTTTATGGATCTAAAATTCTCCAGTGGACGGGTTCTGTACTGGCTCCTTTCTTTCCAATTGCCCATAATAGGAACCCTAAGAAACCGATTCCAGCAGGTACGGAGACAAGCCTTGACCGACCGTTCATCCTCTCTCATTGCACTCCTGACCTCAGAGGAAGTGCCTGAGGTCATGGGCAAGGGCAAGGGCTTTAAAAGGAGGGCAGACCCTGACAGAGTTCCAGTCCCATCAGGGACTAGCTGTGCCGCCTTTGGCAGATCACGTAACCTCTCTGGACCTCAGTTTCTTCATCTATACGATGCTCACAGTAGTAACTGCTCATCATAGTGTTGTCTTGAGGCTTAAGTGAGTTTAAATGAGCACATAAGCAAAGTGCCTGAAATAGTGATTGCTCTATAGAAAAGAGTTCTTCAAATGTTCGTGGCCGTTGTTATCAGGTTTAAATTTCTTTATTTGTAAAACAGGGCTCCTAACATACCTATATCTCTCAGGCCTGTTGTGGGGATTAAATTAAGACGTTGCCCAGGAGCAGGAAGCCCGATGCCTGCCACAGAGCAAGCACTCAAATGTTAACCTCATTATCGTCGGGCTGGCTCCGAAACATTCAGTTCTCTCTGGCTACAATTACAGAACCGGAGCCTAAATTACGAGCGTGCAGGGAAGAACCCATGAAGTCCCCATGGGACTAGGCATCCTTCCCAAATCCAGGATGGCATGAAATGGGTTTAAAAGACTGCACATGCCTTCTTTACCTATTAAATCCGGGCATACTTCAAACAGGCTGCATGAAGACTCCGCATTTTCTTCTGTGGGAATTCAGGTTTACACGAACCATTTAATACCGCCCTACCATTTAGAAGAAAATCACCGGGAGTTGCTGGCTTCCTGGCCCTGGTCCAGCTTCCGGCTGGCACGGAAGCTAGGTCAAGATGAATCTGCAGTTACTACTGAGACACTGCTGTGATCCAAAGAGCGCTACGTAAGTTATTTCTCTAAATTTGTATTCTTGAGAAAAGGATGTTCCCCTCAACTTACTAGCTATGCAACCTCATGGAATAACCTCTCGCAGTGTTATTAGTTTTCGCTTCTGTGCAACATAAACATGGTGCTACCCAAATTTTAGGTATTATAATAAATGACACCCACAATATTAACTTTGCACTTGGGTTCACAGTTCGCACTACAACAGACAGAACTCTACTTTCCTGATACTCCCGATGCCTAGGGAACATACATGGCTTGGAAACAAAGACAGCTTCCTCACCGAACACGAATCTGCAAGATTCCAAAGCCAGGCAGTAATCCCGTCATCCGTTGAAGGCACGCTAACTGCAGAGGCCAGAAAGCCAGGAGGCTTGAGTATTAATATAAGATGATCTAAATGGTGTGAACTTGGGCTTAACCTTTGAACTCACTGGCCAGTATTACTTGGTTATTTATTGAGGGTGCTAAATAAATAGTGTGTGCAGAGTTAGGGGGAATGTATAAGGGATATGTTTTCTTAAACCGTAAAAGAGGGAAACGATTTTAAGTAACAAACACCCAGGAGTGTTACTAATTAAATATTAATAATTAATGTCCATTTTAAATCATTCCTACTAATTCACAGATGATTGAAATAATTCCAAAAAAGAACCAAACAAAAGAAATAATACAAATGATGGTGGGGTAGGGGAGCGTTCTGTGGGATATCCAAGCACAAAGCTGGCAATACTCTCAGAAACTATAAGCATGCTTCTTACTTCTGGCTAATCAAATGCTTTTATAATACTGTTTATTTCAAATGCATTGTCATAATCATTAAAAATTAGGCACTATGTTACCATTTTTCAATTATCTCATGTACTTAATGTAATAAATTACACCTCCTTTAAAAATATTCTATTTCTATTTCACCAAAGTATATACTCAACTCCGTGATTTTACCAAGGTTAAGTTGGGAAACTATCCACAGGTCAGCTTTGGCTAAAACCCTGACTTCCAGAGGTTACAACCACAAACATGAAGAGCTAATGTCAGAGATCTGAAATTGATTCCACCAGGTCTCCTTTCCTCTACTATAACCAGAAAAAGATAAGAGCTCAGGTCATGATCTCGGCGTCTTGGGACTGAGCCCCGCAATGGGCTGCCGGCTCAGCGGGGAATCTGCTTGTCTCTCTGCCCCTTCCCCCTGCTCATGTTCTCTCTCTCTCTCAAAACAAATTAAAATCCTTAAAAACAACAAATCCATGCAATGAAAACATTCACATTTTAATATAGAAGATGGTTTTTATTAGCATTTTAAAGTGGAGTTCCCTGATACTCATTAGGGGGCTAATAAGGTCCATGACAAGTGTTCAATGGCCTGAAAAATGAGAAAAATAAGAAGGGACTGGTGTGCACGTGTGTGTGCATGCACCTGAATGCGTAAGGATATGGAACTACTAACTGTCTTCTCTTGAAGAAAGAGTGCTCTGAATTCTGTGATTATCTTTTTATTTTTTTTAAATATTTTTAATAAAATGATAGCAATAGTACATTGATAGTCTGCACTATTAAGAATGAATGGCCTTATCTAAAAATTTCTTAATTTTTCACTTTCCCCTGAAAACCAAAGGCTTGGTTCTTTATTTCTGAGGTTCCATAATGTTGAAAGTCAAGAAAGGGCAGAAATTCTTGGGTAAGTAACCCATATCTGTTTACAACTAGAAAATCAGACAATTTGCCAAAATGACTTTCACAGGGCAGAGAGGGAGGAAATTACATTTCAAATTACAAACGGCACTCTCTATGTGCTCTTCTGCTAACCATTTTACTCTGTTTACTAGGTGCAAGCCATATTCAGATACCAATCAGGATAAAGCAAATTACTTTAACTTCTAATGTCCATTAAAACAATTGCGAAAATAACAAAAATACGAAAGAGCTGCACCCTCCCCCCAAGTTCAAAGCAAGTCAAAAAGGCATCTTTCCTATGATTTATGTAGCATTTAAATTTAAAAGTAAATACAGCCTGGATTATCAGCTCACACCAGATCTGCTTGCAGACAATGATTCTTCCTGTCTGGGACCCGTGCCCATGTGCATTATTGTAATTATCAGCAATTTAAAAAAATAAAGTAATAACGCTAGTATGAGCTGCTGGTCGGTATGTTTACTGCTTGCTGCCTCAACCATTAATTAACCTTCCTGGGTTCAAGCCACTGCAACTACTAAATAAATGCATCAAGGAGAAAGGGAACCGCTCCGTGCAAGTAAAAAGAATGAATAAAAATAATGTAAATGTGGGTGTAAACGCACATGAACACGAACACGCCCCCACAATGGAAGTACAACTGCACATTGGGCTACTTGTCAGGTGGGCCTCTGGGAAGCTGTGTCCTCTCCTGCCCTCCCTGAGCCATTTTCCCCCAACATTCTGAATCATCGCAAGTCAGAACACATCAATCACTCCTCCATCTGGGAGAGGTTCACTCTTCCACCCAAAATCCCCCTCCATCCATCACCCAGCCCCAGGCTCAGCACCACCCTTCCGGTCCTTGGGTCTGTCCACAAGCGAGGCTCTTTCTTCCCTCAGGGCTCTCCCCCTACAGCACTCCCTTCCCCTGTTCTTCCCCAGGCAGGCACATTCTCAGAGGTCCAGACTCCTCTCAAATCTGCATCTTCTGCAGGCCCTTCCTGAGGACAGGCCCCAACCCCACTGGTTTATTTTCCCCTCAAGCAATCTAAACTACCTTGCCAATTCACCTGCATGGCCACCTCCCTCCTGTTAGAAGGTGAGTTCCTCGAAGGGGAGGCCTTATATGGTTTTCTAACCACTGTATCTGGACATGGCATCTAGAATACAGTAAGTAGTCGTTTATAGCCAAGCAAGTGACTGACTCGAAAGCCCTCACTTTTGTTTTTTTCCAAGACATTTAAACTAATATTAATTAGCAGGTATCACTCAGCAATTCCTTTTTTTTTTTAAGATTTATTTTAGAGAAGGAGAACACATGTGAATGGGGGAGGGACAGAGGGAGAGGAAAAAGGGGGCAGAGAGAGAGAGAGAGAGAGAGAGACAGAATCTCAAGCAGACTCCTCAATCAGCAGAGGATCCCAATGCAGGGCTCGATCCATGACCCTGAGATTATGACCTGAGCCGAAACCAAGAGTCAGATGCTTAACCAACTGAGCCACCCACACGGCCCATCACTCAGCAATTTCTACATGATTAACACTGTACAAGTTTCAATGAGGTAGACCTATAATGATAAATCAAATGAAAATAAGAAACTTATGCAATATAACAAGTTTCAATTTTTTTTTTTTTAAATAAGCTCTGTGCCCAACATGGGGGCTTGAACTCATGACCCAGGAATGAGGAGTCACATGCTTGACCAACTGGACCAGTCAGGTGCCCCAAAAAGTTTCACTTTGTAGAAAATGTTTGCTGAGTGCATCCATGTACACAGCCTGAAAAGCCACAGAACACAGGCTTGTCCTAGAAGAGCAGTCCTCCACCTCAACGGGCCCGTGCTCCTGAGGCTGCGCTCCCAGCCTTTCCTCCACTATTGACCTCCGCAGTGCTCAACGGCACGCTTTTATCTCTGCACCCTGTTCAGTCCAGACAGTACCTAGTAGCTCCCTAGTGAAAAAAGGGGTTTCACTCAGAGGCACCTGGGTGGCTCATTGGTTCAGCATCAGACCCTTGATTTTGGCTCAGGACATGATCTCAGGGCCGTCAGATCGAGCCCTGCGTCCGGCTCTGTGCTCACAGAGTCTGCTTGAGATTCTCTTTCTCTGGTCCCCCCAACTCAAAAAAAGAAGTGTTCCACTCAGAAACCACCATACTCTACGTTTATGCACTCACTTCCCCTTGCCCTGGTCAAATCAATACTCCTATTTACATTCTCATACCATAAAAATGTACTCTGATTACAGTTCCTTTCTTTGGTATCTATTCTCCCCCTTAGAGACAGCAACTGCACCTTTTCTTTCACCTGCTTGGTTTCACATCTACTGATCCCTCCGGCTCTGAGATTGTCAAAAAGGTCTGCAAAGCTCCCTCAGCGCCGTCTGATGCAAGGGGTGATCCAATGGTTTCAATTTCTTTTTTTCTGGAAGACAGGCCTCCCTCAGGCCTGTCATTCTCCTACTTCAGCTACACTGATTATTCTCTAGACCTGCACACACCTGCCATTGCTGGGGCTTTGATCACAAATTCCTTCCCCCTTCCTCCTATTCCCTGACTCCATCCTTTCCTGTCTTGACTTTCTGCCCAGTTTAATGGCTCACACCTTCTGACAGCTTCCCAAGAAAAAAAGGGTGTGTGAACAGTAAGTTGCAAACATAACTGGTCTCAAAACCAGTTTTTATTTTATGCATGCACTTTATCACTAATTTGGACAAGAACGAAATTGTAAGCTAGACACCATTTTCCCTCAGCAGTTAAGGCGTGGAGCTACTATCTTCCAGCTTCCCGCACTGCTGCTGATAAATCTAAGGGAAATTGGACTCGGAATCTTTTATGCAGGTCTCTTTCTTTCTATATGAAAGTAAGTTCTAAGATTCTTCCCAATCTCTGCTGTTCTGACGATTCAACATAATGTGACTTGGTGTGGGGTTCTGTCCCCGACCTGAGCTCTCCATTGGCCAAGTCAACCCAGACACACTCAGTCCTACATGTCTCCTCTGTTCTCTTTCTGAAATTCTTATTCCGTGCTTCTCGGACTCTCTACGTTAATCCCCTGCTTTTCTTCATTTTCCTGTCTACGTTCTTAGTGTTCTCTCTGAAAGATTTCTACTATATTTTTAAATTTCTGGTGGCATATTTCTCATCTTCAAGAACTCTTCCTCGTTCTCTGCCCTATTTTACTACAAATTATTACGTCATAGATGGAATACCCTTCCCTCTTTGACATAAATATCAAGAACTTATCTGAAGTTATTTGCTTCCTGCCTTGTCTTCAAGTTGCTTTCCTCCCCCCCACATCTGTTTTTGTTCTTAATCATGTTCATGGCATTCCTGAGATCTTTGGTGTTCCTAAGCCACCTAATTCAATATTTAAGAAGGGGGCACTAAAAAGCTGTTTATAAAGTATGGGTTTTTTTTTTTTCTAAGATTTTATTTATTTATATGAGAAAGCATGAGAGAGGGAGCAGGGAGCACACAGGCGGGGGGAGGGGCAGAGGGAGAGGGACAAGCAGACTTCCCACTGAGTGGAGAGCCCAACACGGGAGCTCGATCCCAGGACCCTGGGACTGTGCCACGAGCAGAAGGCAGATACTTAACTGACGGAGCCACCCCAGTGCCCCTGGATAGAAGTTTTCTGTACGTGGATAGGACCAGTCAGTGAGTGACCTATCTGGAGAGGAGGGCAACAAGTTCCCTGCCTGGGACCCACCAGCCCGCTGTCAGGGGACTGGTGGCCCAGTTAAGGAGCCTGTCACCTCTCAGCCTCTCATCTTCTGCGGGCCTGCTGTCCCCAGGAAAACTGGGAAAAGTCTTTCCCCGGGGTGCACAGTGAGAGGGGTATTCCTGGCCTGATTCCTCACACTTAGTTTCAACCCCTCCTCACCCACTCAGAAGCCCTGACACTTCCTGTTCCTCAGTCCAGTCCTGCTCTGCAAATCAGTTTGCTTTTAGTTGGCTTCTCCCCCCGCATTTACATTTCAGTTCCTTCTGGTCTGCTAATAACTCTGCTACCTGGGGTCCATCTGCTTTCCGTCTTCAAGATTCTGTGAACATCTCTCCTCTCCAGTTCTTTGTCCTTGTTGGCTTATTCATGTATTAAATACATCGAAAGCTAAGCCACATTCTCTCTCTCACCAGGACACAGAACAACCGGAATCATCCACCTGCCTCTCTTAAGGTGTAACAATTCAAAAGCTGCTAAATATGAATATATTTGAAAACTAGAGATAGGAAAGTACCAACAACAAAATCGTAGGCTTTTATTTTTGATTAAACATAATGCCCATTAAGAAAATAAAAGTCTGATCCTTTACTCAAAGATTATTTCACTGGGGACACCTGGGTGGTTCAGTCAGTTAAGCATCTGTCTTTGGCTCAGGTCATGATCCCAGAGTCCGGGGATCGAGTCCCACATCAGGTTCCTTGCTCAGCGGGGAGCCTGCTTCTCCCTCTGCCTGCACAGCTCACCCTGCTTGTGCTCTCTCTCTCACTCGGACAAATAAATAAAACCTTTTAAAAAATTCTTTCACTGGATTACTTTACAATTATGTTACAGTCAACATACTATCAGTTGAATTGTATCCCCACCAAAACTCATATTTGAAGTCCTTTTTTTTTTTTTTAAAGATTTTATTTATTTATTTGACAGAGAGAGAGACAGCCAGCGAGAGAGGGAACACAAGCAGGGGGGAGTGGGAGAGGAAGAAGCAGGCTCCCAGCAGAGGAGCCTGACGTGGGGCTCGATCCTGTAACGCCAGAATCACGCCCTGAGCCGAAGGCAGACGCTTTTAACCGCTGTGCCACCCAGGCACCCCCATATTTGAAGTCCTAACCCCCACTACCTCCACATGTGATGTTATCTGGAAATCAGGTCATTGCAGATGTAATTCAGATGAGGTCTTACTGGACTATGGTGGGCCCGGAATCCAATTCTGCTGATGCCCTTATATAAGGGGAAATGGACACACACACACACACACACACACACACACACACACACAGGAAGAAGGCCATGTAAAGACTGGAGCTCTGCTGCCAAAAGCCAAGGAACCGCCAGAAGCTAGGAGAGAGGCCTGGAACAGACCCTTCCAACAGCACTTTCAGACGGAGCACCGCCCTACCGTCCCGACAACTTGGTCCCTGACTTCTGGCCTCCAGAACAGTCAATACATTTCTCTTCCTTCAGCCACTCAATCTGTGGTACTTTGTTACAGAAGTCCTAGCACATGAATACACCAGGTCAACCAGTAAGACTCAAGATCCCTATCTGGGGAGCTAATAGTCTTGGAGACAGGATCCAGGCACAGAGAAACCCAGAACTACAGTGTAACACATGCATTATGAATGAGAGGTGAGGAAGTGGAAACTGAGTGCAGTGTCATCTGAGAAGAGCTACAGCGGAGACAGGTACAGGGCAGGGCCCAGGAGAGAACAGCTATGGGGGTGGGGGGAAGGGCCAAGTCTTCAGAAGCTCTCCTCCAGAAAAACTGGGCTTGGGCTCTCTTCCAGCTCGAGTAGGACTTGATGGGCATATTTCAGAAGGTGGAAGGGTGTCATCCGGGAAGATGAGGTAGAGACAAGGAGGTCAGTCAGGAAGCTGCTGCACTCACCCAGCATGGCTAGAAAAAGGACAGACTGGAGAAATGGTGAGAGGATGTGGACAAGAGATATGAAAGAAACGTCAAAATGATGCCAACTTCCTAATTCTGGCAACTAGGGAGCAGTGGAGCTAATAACCAAAGGAACTTTAGAGGGTTGGAAGGAGAGGACTGGAGATGGACAGACCTCAGATTTGGATGCCCTGTATTCAAAATACTCCAACGTCACCTGAGTGGCAAAAGTGGAGATATTTACCAGACAAAAATACAGGCCAAGACCTCCAGAGGATAATGTGGGCTGGAATCATGAATTTGCAATTTAATAACAGGTTGAAAGAATTTTAAGCCCAGAGAATCCATAGGATCATCTGGGGCAACCTCATTTAAAAAGGAGAAGGGGCACCTGGGTGGCTTAGTCGGTTAAGCGGCTGCCTTCAGCTCAGGACATGATCTCAAGGTCCTGGGATCGAGCCCCACATCGGGCTCCTTACTTAATGGAGGAGTCTGCTTGCCCCTCTGCTTGTCCCTCTCCCTCTTGCTCATGTGTGCTCTCTCTCTAATAAATAAAATCAAGGAAGGAAGGAAGGAAGGAAGGAAGGAAGGAAGGAAGGAAGGAAGGAAGGAAGGAAGGAAGGAAAGAGAAAAAGAAAGCAAGCAAGCAAAAGAAAAGAGGAAGATATGTCAGAAATCAATCTCTCTCCCTCCTGCACATGGGAAAGCCCATGTGAGGATACAGAGACAAGGCAGAAACTAACCCTGCTGACACCTTGATCTTGGATTTCCAGCCTCTAGAAATGCAAGAAAACAAATTCCTTCATTTAAACCACCCAGTCTGTGGTATTTTGTTACGGTGGCCTAGCAAACCTAATAAAAATCACATCACTATCACACTGCATATGAATACAACGTTCAAAGGAAAGTTTGTGCCTTGGCTACAAAAATGTATGTTGAAACTAAAACTTTTTACAATATAAATTAATAATTTATTCATTTTGTAACACGAATATGCAGAAGACTTTAATTAAAAGCATAGTGTGATGTGAACTGGCTACAAAAACAAGAAAAATCTGAAGAATGCTGGTTGATATTGATTAAATTTAGGCTTGCTTTTCCAATTTTTGCAATGCTCCTTTGAATTGATATTAATAGTATTGAGCTGATACAAGAGCTGGTGGATTTACTTAAATGATCATTCTGAATTTACATACTTTTGTTTCAAGGTGAAACTGACTCTAAGGGCTCCTGGGTGGCTCAGTCAGTTAAGCATCCCACTCTTGATTTCAGCTCAGGTCATGATCTCAGGGTCATGGGATCGAGCCCCAAGCTGGGCTCCACACTCAGCAGAGTCCACTTGTCCCTCTCTCTCTGCTCCTCCCTCCCACCCCCACTGCTCACGCACTTTTTCTCAAATCAGTATTTTTTTAAAAATAAAATAAAGAACATGAACCAGCTCTGTCAACATAGACACAAATACCAAAGGAACAGGATTTTTTTAAAACTCCACTCAGTTATTAGAAAACATCTGTGTTTGGTACAACTTGAGAATGTCTACTTCGTCAAATGTAAATTTCATGAAATCTAAATAAAAATCAAGTATTTCCAATGAAGATTACCATCTAAGCTGAGCTGTGGTTATAAATGTAAAATACATGTAGAACTTCAAAGAATTGGTATGTAAATTTTTTAAATGCAAAATATCTCAATTTTATTACATGTTGATTTTATAACATGATTATACATATTGAAATGGTTAGATCACAGCCACATTGGGTCAAATAAAATATAATGGTCAAACTAATTTCATCTACTTTTGCTTTTTTGCTTTTTTTTTTTTTTTAAGTAGGCTCCACATTCAACATGGGGCTTGAATTCACAACCCTGAGATCAAGAGTCACGTGCTCTATGAACTGAGTCAGCCTGGTTCCATCTATTTTTCAGTTTTTAAAAACAATGTCAACTACAAAAAATTTTAACTACATATACATGGCTTCCATTTACTTCTGTGGGACAGTTCTGTGCTCAATGTTCAGTTAACATTGTGCTAAAAGGCATGACCTGAGTGACCTTTTTCATTCACCTTTACATTCCATGCAAACGCATTTTCTTTTCTTTCATCAAGAAGGATAAGGCTAGCAAGAGCTTCCGGTGAGCCGAAGAATGGGGTAGGTACTCAGAGGGTTCCTTGAGAAATCTTAAGGTTGCCAAGAATTACATGGGTTAAGAGCCACAGAGCTTCCCTGAAGAGGTTAAGCTATTCAAAAGAGACAAGGGGGTTACAAGCAAAATAATGAACAGGAATTAGACAGGAAAAAGACATTTCTTGAGACATTTTTCAAGAGATTCAGTATTAAAAGTGGGGGGGCTGGGGGGGGGCATAGAGGATTCAATATAGGTTTTGTAAGTGGGTTAAGTGCCAAGAGCCAAAGTTCTTGTTTTATCCAATTGGTGGGGGGAGGGGGGGAGGTAGACACTCTCCCCCACCCCCAAACTTCTTAGATCCACAAATATGAAAGGAACCGTCATTGAGACACAAACAAACAAATTCCTCTTCTTCCACGCTCTGACAACCACAGAACAAAATCCAAGGACCATCCAAAGAAAATAAAAATAACCAGAACAGAGCCTATGTGATATGATGTTCACATCCCATAGGAATTGCTGATTCAATTCTTTTTGGTTTAAGTCAGTAAACATTTTAACAACCTTACAAGAGTAGGCTCTCCAGATAATCAAATGAACAAGTCACAAGTACTCACGTGCACGGAGGCTTGCCTTGGCGGGGGAAACAATTCTGTAAACAAAATAATCCTAATAAAGAAGGAAAGCTTCTTAAACTCTGTCATACAGGAGGTCCCCAACTGCTGTCTGACTGGTTCCTAAACGACAGTTAAAAGTTAAGCCCAAATAAAAGGTGCAGTGATGGTACCCCGTTTCTATGGTGTAACTTTCTAAATTGGGAGTCTATTCCTGAACACATATGAAAATAAGAGAAAGAAGAGCAGACACAAACGCTGTTATAAACAACTTAAGTATTTCGATCATGAAAGTTCTTTTGGAGTGTTTCCTTCATGGACTAGAGTGGCTGAGGCTTCTTAAAATACTTAAATCTAAGGAAGTCCAGAGAGATGACATCTTTTCCTGGAAAACTTCCCTGGAACAAGCGTGGGTACCCTTTGTGGCTCTAAAAACCTTAGTATTTCCTTCAAGTTTACACACCCGGATGATTCCCATTGCTGACTCATTACATATGAATGCGTCAACCCCATCAAGGAAGGAGTCGGGCATTCTTCCAAAGATACATAGTTAGTGATTCCTTACTTCCAAATTCAGCTAACTCTTCTGGAAAACTCTGTGGCGTTTCCATATCCCTTGTAGCCTTCCCCTGAGTGCTGATTTTCTTAAAAATCCACTAATACTTCCCCCCCCACCCCCTGGAGCAATCAAACCATCCTTTCCTTGGGCTAAAAACCTCTTTCCTTTGATAATTTACAGACATTCCCCAGACCAAGTGTAATCACTTACTCTTTATAATAACATGCCATTTTAATGTGAATTCAAACACATCATAAAAGCAAATCAATAAAAGGCAGATGACAGCTTGGCAACCATCGGCAAATGCCAAACCATCGTATTCTGGATGAAAAACTGACAGCCACCTTGCTCAAGTGATTTTATAAATTCCCAAACAGTTAAAAAGTCCCACCGAATAGTAAAAAGCCTTTATTCTCTAACATATCACTACAATCCACAACCATATGTGCATGTGTGTTATGTAAACACACACAAACATATATATGTATGTATACACAAATTCAGCAGTTCTTAAAAATTCACCCAGTGAAAATTGATATGGTTTGAAAGCACCAACAACCACACCAGTTTATGAAACACCAGCTCTACTACAAGCGTTCATATGTCCTCAGTAGATTAGCCTCTAAATGACGTCGACCCAAACACTGCCAGAAAATTATTTCTACCAACACGGTGCCCTTACCACCCCACGCCCACCCCTGTAAAGTCGTCTCAGCATTTAGGCACAGAGGTAATTTTCAGCACGTATGAGAACCTGTGTAGCAGACACACTTCGTCTATAAAAATCTCTCGTTTTTCTTCTAAAGTCTTACGAAGTCATCAGAACTAGTTCACCTTAAACCTTTCAAAGACTAGCAGGTCAAGCAGCTATTTATGTATAGTACTAGCTGGTATCTTAGTACCTCAGCCAAATTTGAGCAATCCAGGTTGGCGTGTATTAGAATGACTCTCCTTTTACCCACCTTGTCTCTTGGGAACAGCTGTTAAGTAGCTCAACGAAAGAATTCTTTTGCAACTCATCTCTAATACTTAATGCCAGTATGTAAGCAAGTATTCATATTAGGTTAAAGGGACTTCTTTGGCCCTATGAAAACAACTGGTTTCAAACATTTCCTAAGGTATGTAAGGCTAACAGTTGCCTACAGAACATCACAGAGGCCCTAGGTTAATCTCAGTAATATTTAACACAGCATTTTACTTGGCCAACAATGAACTCAACCTATGGTGGTATAAAATACTGTAACCTTACTGACCTTCTGATCACTTGTCTCTTTGCTTTCTTCCAAACATTTGCGCCCATTAAACCCCCAACGTCCCAAATACTGGATATGGCACTGATATGATATCAAAAAGAAATGTATCTTCACAAATTACCAAGCAAAAAGAATGCTAAAAATACTATACCTATAATATTAACTTCTTAATAACGGGTACCTGGGTGGCTCAGTCGGTTGAGCATCTGACTTGGTTTCGGCTCAAGTCATGATCTTGGGGTCATAAGATCGAGCACCGCATCAAGCTCCGTGTTCAGCATGCAGTCTGCTTGGGATTCTTTCCCTCTCCCTCTGCCCCTCCCCCCTCCCTTGCTCGTTCTCTCTCAAATAAAATCTTTAATAAAAATAATAATGTGTACTGAAGCAACCATTATTATCTCAAATGGGACTTGAAGTTTATGTTCTATTTCCTATAGCTTCTTGGAGATAGATACAAAATGCTGCTCTCATAATATCAGATTACCATAGGGATATTTTAATGAAATCCATTCATCCACTAAATCTACAATATGCCTTCACTTCCATTACTCTGTGACAAGTTCAACTTCTTCACTCACTACATACACATACATAAAACCACATGTAATGGCTCAGCTTGGCTACGAGCTTACCAGGTTTTGCATCTAATCTTTCAAAATCAATACTTAAAACATTTTAATCTGATTTTAATCTCTCCTGATTACTATTTCTATTGTTTAAAAACAACACTAACCAATCTTCAGTCTCAATGACTTGTATCAATTCACAAAATTAATCTTTCATAATGATAGCTCAGCAGGATATTTTATTAATGTAGATTCTGAGGAATCTAATCAAGCCTCATTCTTCTTAAGAGTTACTGTAAGAAGAGGTGCCTGGCTCGCCCAGTCGGTACAGCATGCAACTCTTGATCTCAGAGTCGTGACTCTGATCCCCACATTGTGTGTGGGCATTACTTAAAAGAAAAAAAAAAAAAAAAAGGAGCTGCTATAAGGAAAAACATTTATACAGCATTAAGCAGAAATCATCTTCCAAAGGGAGTGGGGGCAGGGCAGAGTCCAACCAGACCATCAAAGAAGATTCTGTTATGAAAGGTGGTTTTCAGGTCAGCTGAAATCTGCCATAAGCAATAAACATTTATTGCAAGAGATAATTTCAATCCAACTTTCTCTTTCTCCTCTTTTCAACAAGGTTGAAAACTCTGTCTATGAATAACAGAGAGGTGACAGCAGCAGACAGAATATAAGACAAAAATGGCAACCCACATTCAACCTTCCTCAAGAAAACCAGAGTCTCCTTTCCATCTAAAGGAGGCTGGTGCTACTTGAGTGTGCCAAGGGCTGCCAGATCTTCCAATTTTTTAAAAACTGGAAAGGAATTTTAACAAAAAAACCATGTTATTTGGAAGTGATGGGATTTTTTTTTAAAGATTTTATTTTTAAGTGATCTCTACACCCAACGTGGGACTCAAACTCACAACCCTGAGATCAAGAGTCGAATGCTCCGTCAGCTGAGCCAGCCAGGCACCCTGGAAATGGTGATTTTTAATTTGAATTTAAAATACAATGAAGCCCAACATGGTGAGAACCAAGGAAAACAGTAGTCCAGGGGCGCCTGGGTAGCGCAGTCATTAAGCGTCTGCCTTCGGCTCAGGGCGTGATCCCGGCGTTATGGGATCGAGCTCCACATCAGGCTCCTCTGCTGGGAGCCTGTTTCTTCCTCTCCCACTCCCCCTGCTTGTGTTCCCTATCTGGCTGGCTGTCTCTCTGTCAAATAAATAAATAAAATCTTTAAAAAAAACAAAAAAAAAAGACTAAGTTTAAAAAAAAAAAAAAAACAGAAGTCTAGGCCACATGCAGACGGCAGGTTTTCCATCTCCATCCAGCAGTTATGTACCAGGAATCACACTGAGTAGGGGTGACAGTTAATTTCAGAATCCTAAAAGTCATCAAACACCTAACATACAGAAGTTATAGCACAAGCTAAAATTAATCATATGTCCATTATAAAAAATTTGATTATAGAAATTTAAGTTAAAGACCTAAAGACTTAATATTGACAATACTACTCAAAGTATTATCTACCAGTTCAGTGCAATTCCTATCAGAATCCCAAGTATTTTTTGCAGAAATTTTTTTAGAAATTTTAAAATTCATATGGAATCTCACACTCAAAAAGAATGAAGTTGGAAGACTTAAACTTTCTGACTTCAAAACTTACCACAAAGCTACCTCTAGTCATCAAAACAGTGTGTTACTAGCATAAAAATGGACACACAGAAGGGAGAACTCAGAAACAAACTCCTGCATATATAACCAGATGATTTTTTTTTTTTAAAGATTTTATTTATTTATTCGACAGAGAGAGAGACAGCCAGCGAGAGAGGGAACACAAGCAGGGGGAGTGGGAGAGGAAGAAGCAGGCTCCTAGCGGAAGAGCCTGACGTGGGGCTCGATCCCAGAACTCCGGGATCACGCCCTGAGCCAAAGGCAGACGCTTAACCGCTGTGCCACCCAGGCGCCCCTAACCAGATGATTTTTGACGAGGGTGCCAAGACCATTCAACAGGGAAAGGACAGGCTTTCGACAAACACTGCTGGGAAAACTGGACAGTCACCAGCAAAAGAATGAAGTTGGACCCTTACTTTAAACCACAAACAAAAATCAACTCAAAATGGATCAAAGACCTAAACACAGGAGCTAAAAAGACAAAACTCTGAGGGTAGCAGAGCCTGACGTGGGGCTCGATCCCTGAACCCTGAGATCATGACCTGAGCCAAAGTCAGACACTTAACCCAATCAGCCACCCAGGTGCCCCAAAAGATAAAAATCTTAAAAGAAAACATGAAGGGCAAATCTTCACATTTTATTTGGCAAGGATTCCTTAGATAATGACACCAAACACACACACGCACAACAGCTAAACTGGACTTTATCCAAATTAAAAACTTCTGTACAAAGGACACTATCAAGAGAGTGAAGACGACCCAAAGAATGGGAGAAAATATTTGCAAGCCACCTATCTGATAAGGGATGAATATTCAGAACATATAAAGAACTCCTGCAACTCAACAACAAAAACCCAAATCAAAAATGTGCAAGACTTGAATAAACATTTCTCCAAAGATACACAAATGGCCAACATGAAAAGATGCTCCACATCCCTAAGCTTTATGGAAATGAAAATCACCATGAGAGACCACTTCACATCCATTAAGATGGCTATCCCAAAAAATAGAAACAACCGCTGGCGAGAATGTGGAGAAATTAGAACCCTTGCACGTTGATGGTGAGAATGTAAGATGGGGCAGCCACTATGGAAAACAGTTCACAGTTCCCAAAAAGTTCCACCAAGACTTTCTATATGATCCAACAATTCCACTTTCCAGTACATACCCAAAAGAATTGAAACAGAACTTAGATACAAGTACACCCATGTTTACAGCAGCAGTATTCACAACAGCCAAAGAGTGGAAACATCCCAAATGTCCATCAACAGATGAATGAATAAAAGAATGCGGTATATATACACACAAGGGAATATCATTCGGCTTTAAAGAGGAATGCCATTCTGATACATTTACTTTAAGAACATTCTAATGCTTTAGAAGAACATTTATAAGAATCAGCAAGTTCAAAAGAGAGGTTTGCGGGGGTGGGGGTTGGAGCCAGGGAGAGACAGGAGTTCATGTGTAATAGGTACAGAGTCTCTGTTTGAAAGATGAAAAGTTCTGGAAATGGACAGTGCTGATAGTTGCAGGGCACTGTGAACATACTTAATGCCACTGAACTATACACTTAAAATTGACCACTTTAACCATTTTTATGTTATGTATGTTACCAAAAAACAATTTATGGGGCGCCTGGGTGGCTCAATTGGTTAAGCGTCCAACTCCGGATTTCAGCTCTGGATTTTAGCTCCGGCCATGATCTCAGGGTTGTGAGATGGAGCTCTGTGTCGGGCTCCATGCTGGGCGGGGAGCCTGCTTAATTCTCGCTCTCCTGCTCCCCGCTCCCTCTCCCTGCTCCCCCCCACACACATGTGGGTATGATCCCTCTCTAAAAAAAAGAAAAAAGAAAGAAAAGAAAAGAAATTTCAGTTAGAGAAATGTTTATATATTCAGGCTGACATATGTAAAATACCTGGAAGTAAAGCCTAGAAATAAGGTTTTTAAAAAAGATAAACTGGACTAAAATCACCTATTTTAAAAGCCTGGAGAAGTGTTGACTATCATTTTTCCAACAACATAAAAGGCTTCTTTCATTTATCATTTTAGTAACTATGTGCTGCTTTCAGCTATAGTGTTATTTGTGCGGTCACAGTGCCCTGCATACAGCAATTTAATAAATATGGGCTAATAATGATGACTATGAAGAACTTCACATGAACCAATTACCACGGGAAGTCTTCAAATTTAGAACAAGTTATTACAAAGGTTCTTTTAAATGTCAATTTGAGATACAGCTAAAATGATAAAAAAAAAAAAAGGCAACATCCATTGCATATCGTTTACAATAGAGAAAAGCCAGAAATATGAATATCTAATTGTAAAGGAATGAATTAAATTATAGATAAATTACAGAATAGGAAGATACTGCTTTTATATATATTTCTGAAAAAATGGGCAAGTTCAAAGATATGCATGTTCTTTGGGGTTCTGCTACTAAAAAGGTAATGATTTCTACAAATCTCAATTACTTCCAGTCTTTCAGGACAAAAAATATCCTTGAAAACTTAATTCCAGAATCTAAAAACATTCCGTCATAGGGGTGCCTGGCTGGCTCAGTCAGAAGAGCATGCACCTCTTGATCTCAGGGTCATGAGTTCAAATCCCAGGTTGGGCCTGGAGGCTAAAATTGAAAGGAAAAAAAAAAAGTAATAAAGGGGTGCCTGGGTGGCTCAGTCGGTTTAGTGTCTGCCTTCTGCTCAGGTCATGATCCCAGGGTCCTGGGATCAAGCCCTGTGTCCGACTCCCCTTCTCTGTGAGAAGTCTGCTTCTCCCTCTCCCTCTGTCCCTCTCCCCCATGCTTGCTCATTCTCTCACACATGCACTCTCTCTCTCAAATTAAATCTTTTTTAAAAGTAGGAATAATAAGATACATAAAAACATTCCCTCACTTTTCCTACATAATTGAGCCCACTGAGTGTTCACCTAACTTCAAAGACTCTCCAGAAAGCACCAAAGAAGTACGAATACATTACACCATGTGCTTTTTATCAATACAATAAGCACTTTGCTTCCCATTTGCTCATTCGTATAAAATAAGGGCAAAATGCAATCATATATTCAAACTGTAATTCCAATACTGCAAATATCCAACCACTGACTAGTAAACAGTATTCTGCAGTAACTGGAAATGTTTGTGCCTCAGCTTAAGCACTATTATTCAGGGTACAGAAGGCAACTTGGGGGGATAAATATTGTACATTTAAAAATGCAGGGAGGGCCACTGCTGGGACACTCCCCTCTGAGCTTCATGCGCCTCTGAGCACACCGTGGCGGGGTCCCTGTGCACCCTGCTGGCTACCCTGGCTCTGACCCTGACACGAGCAGGAGCAAGTCTCCAATGGTGGGAGCCCCATGAGACGCTGGCCATGTCAGCAAGCAGGACTTGCAGCAGGCGAGCAAGGACATGTCCCACAGCTGTGCACTCCGGGTGGTGCTCGCCCATAAGCGTGTGGTGGCTGGGATGAACTACTTCTTGGACGTGGAGACTGGCCAAACCAGATATACCAAGTCCTAGCCCAACCTGGACAGCCGTCCCTTTCATGACCAGCCACACCTGATGAAGAAAATGCTCTGGGGGCATCTGCCTTTCGGCTCAGTCATGATTCCGGGGTCCTGGGACTGAGCCCCACGTCGGGCTCCCTGCTCAGAGGGGAGCCTGCTTCTGCTCCTCCCCCAAATTCTTCTCTAACAAATAAAATCTTTAAAAAGAAAAAGAGAGAGAGAGAAAGAGAAAAGAGAGGAAAAGAGGGAGGGAGGGGGGGAGGGTGGGACATGCGTTCTGCTCTTTTCAGGTATACACTGTCCCCTGGCCGGGCAAGACCTCCATGGTGAAGTCCAGCTGCCAGAATGCACAGAGAACCCTGACAGGCGGGTCTGTTCTGGTGCTCTTCTCCTACCCCACTCCCTCTTGTAGAGTTCCTAAGCCTTGGAAGGGTGGCCCTGCCCAGGTGGATGTCCCCTTAGTGTGCTGGCCTCAGGACACAAGGAGAGAAGGGCTCTGGGGCATTTACTGAACAGCTAAGTGACTGTAACTCCTTTCTTTAAACTAATTTCCAAATGCACCAATATGTAGTACGTGTGTTCTGTTCTATCTTGATCATGTTACTTTTTAGTAACATCAGCTAAAAATAGTAATAATAATAAAGTTTTTTAAAATGCAGGCAGTTCAGGGGCGCCTGGGTGGCTCAGTTGGTTAAGCGTCGGCCTTCGGCTCATGTCATGATCCCAGGGTCCTGGGATGGAGCCCCACATAAGACTCCCTGCTCAGTGGGGAGCCTGCTTCTCTCTCTCCCTCTGCCTGCTGCTCCCCCTGCTTGTGCTCTCTGTCAAATAAGTAAATATTTTTTAAAAATTAAATTTAAAAAATTTTTTTAAATGCAGGGAGTTCAAAAGCCCCAAACCATAAAGGGTGATTCAACTGAAAGTGATGTGAAATATTTAATGTCCTGGAAAGTTATTCAAAATGTGAAGGGGGAGGAAGAACAGATTATAAACATATAAAGGGGAATCCACTTCTTAAAAAATTAAGATGTATAAAAAACAAGAGTGGAAAAATAAGTTATTTATCTAAATGGTAAATTATTTAATTCTTTAATTGGTTAATTTCTGTTTTGGTTTGTTTTGCCTTACCTGTCTTTTCTAAATTTTTCACAATGACCATGTATTTCTTCTTTAACACATACACGCACTAAGGGTCACCTTAATAATCATTTGTAAAGAGTCAATTTAGACTCTCAGTCATTTTTTTAAATATATATATATATATTTTTTTTTTTTTTTAGTGATCTCTACATCCAACGTGGGGCTTGAACTCATGACCCCAAGATCACGAGTTGCATGTTCTTCCAACTGAGCCAACCAGGTGCCCCAGAATCTCAGCCATTTTTAATCAAAGATTTTAAGAAGGGACAAATAGGTTCCTGAGAGAGATCATACACAACCGAGTCGTGATGGACAATTACTGCTAATGGTCTGATGGTGGACAAACTAAGGGCCTCAGAAGAGTTTTCCCTTGACTTTCTGACTGCTAAGAATCTCCGACTGCAATGTTTTACCTAAATGATGACTGTCGGGAGCTCGCTTCAGCAGCACATATACTAAAGTTGGGACGATACAGAGAAGATTAGCATGGCCCCTGCACAAGGATGACACGCAAATTTGTGAAGCGTCCCATATTTTTACTGAAACTAATATTATACTGTATGATAACTGAAATAACAATAAAACCTTACAAAAATAAACAAATTAAAAAAAAATAAATGTTGACTGTCTGATAACCTTCTCTGGAGACATTTGGTACTCCCATGCCAACCTCAGCTATCCCTTCCCCAGGGATTTGACCCAGGCCATCGGCTCCACCAGTTCACACAAACTTGGGAACCAGTTCATCACTTACTGATTTGTGACCTTGGTCAAGTTACTTTACCTGTACATTCCCCAGTTCCTGCATCTGTAAAACAAGGATAATCATAGTTCCTTTCTCAGGACTGTTACAAGGTTTCAATGAATATATGTAAAACATTATATACGTAGTAACCATACCACAAATAGAACTCTCATTATTATTGCTCCAATAACCACCAGAATCTGCTACTCTATTCCTGCTGTCTATTCTTCTTCCCTAACTTCTTAATTCACATAGGTTTTTCTCTACAAGTTCCCAGTAAATATCTAATTTCAAGGGAATTAACTTCCAGTTACGGCCAACTAGGTAATTCAGACCAACTACCCTTAATGAGGACAACTAGAAGAGCAACACAGAACATGGAGCCACCTGCTCATGGCAGCAGCGATCTGATAAGATTTAAATGGGTCAATATTCAGGGGAGGATAAAGGCTCAGGGAGACAGGCACAGCTTGCACAACTTTCTCTCTCTGGGGAAGCTGAAAGACTCTCAGGAGAGTAGCTGAGTAGTGCTTCTGATGCATAGAAGGACTAAAGGGAAAGGGACCGGGAAGGGAAGGACTAAAGGGAAAAGGGGAAGGGAAGGGAAGGACTAAAGGGAAAGGGACAGGGAAGGGAAGGACTAAAGGGAAAAGGGGAAGGGAAGTATACTTGGAAAGCCTGAAGATCCACAGCTGATACTACAAAGCAGGCTGAACCAAGAATCGTATTCTAGAAACTGACAGGCCTTCCCAGAGACTGCAGCTCAGCTTCCAATAACCAAAATCCATGAAATGAAAAGGAGTTCCTGGATTGCTAGCGTCGCCAAGCTTCAGGAAGAAGCAAATGGAATGTTCCTTGCAGTAGAACATTAGTTTAGGCCTCAAATTCGTCTATAAGACATCTGTGTAAATAAAATGTCTGGCACATAATCAAAAATAATTTGACAGAAAAGGAGACAAGATAACATGAATGAAAACAAAAAGAAACAGATCATAGTAAAAAACAAAACAAAAAAAAAAAACCCCATAGGGACCCTAAGATACTGGAATTATCAGACATATACAAACTATATTTACCATGTTCAAAGACACCGAAGACAAAAATTGAGAATTTTGGCTGTGATCTAAAAACAATTTAAAAATGTTTTAATTATGGGGACGACTAGGTGGCTCAGTTGGTTAGGCAACTGCCTTCGGCTCAGGTCAGTGAGGAGCCTACTTCTCCCTCTGCCTGCCATTCCCCCTTCTTGTGCTCTCTCTCTGGCAAATACATAAATAAAATCTTTGAAAAAAATTTTTAATTATAAGACTGAAACTACAATAACTGAAATTAAGAACTTGACGGATGGACTTCAAGGAAGATCAGATATAGCTGAAAAAAGTATTAGTATAACAGAAAGATGGGCCAGAAGAAAATCTATCAAACGAGGCATGGAGAGACACAGAGGACACAGTGACAACGTCTAAGATGTTTGTTTCTGGAGTCCCACAGGAAAGGAGAGTATTAGGCAGAAACAATATTTAAATACTAAAAAAAAAAAAAAATGGCTGGGAATTTTCTAAGACTGATGAAAGGCATCAAACCACAAACGCAAGAAGCTCTATAAGAATTTATTTATTTATTTATTTATTTACTGGGAAAGAGAGCAAGCACTCAAGTGGGGAGGGGCAGAGAGAGAGGATGAGAGAGAATATTAAGGGTCCATGCCCAGCACAGAACCCAATGCGGGGCTTGATCTCAAGACCCCAAGATCATGACCTGGGCTTAAGTCAAGAGCAGACATTTAACTGACTGAGCCCCAAGGAGGGTACTTTTTTAAAAAAATTACACCTAAGTATATAATAGCAAAATTGCTGAAAACCAGATTCAAAGAGAAAAGCTTAAAAGTAGACAGAGACTTAGAAACACATTTTCTTCAAAGGAGGATAATTATGCTGACAACAAATTCCAGTAAGTTATTGGTAACATTCAATATCAGGATATTGGTACCATAAAGTATCAGGAATGGAGTAAGCACTTTAAGATGATGAAAGAAATTCTATTCCCAATGAACCTATCTTGCAAGAAAAAGATATCTGGTAAAAGAATGTGACACCAGCCAACCCACCCTTAAGAAAATTCTAAAGTGTTTTGGAAGACAAAATTTATCCAGGAAAGGGCAGAGACATAAGAGGCATAAAAAATAATGAGAACAATAACTATGGAAATCTAAATCAGAGGCTCTCAATCTTACCACAGACTTGAATTACCTGAGGAGTTTTTAGGAAATACTAATGCTGGACCCCAAGAGACCCAGATGTCATTTGTCTGAATTGGAGCCAGCCATCTGTGTTTTGCAAAAGTTCCCCAGACGATACCAGTATGCCTCCAGACTCAACAGCCACTGACCTAAATTCATTTGACAGTATAGGACATGGCTTGTATAACATCTGGGGTATAACAATCCTAAAAAAGATGAGATGGGGTTAAATGGAGTGAAGTGTTCTGAGGTCTTCTATTGTCCAGGAGGAGGATAAAAGTACCAATTAATGTAAGACACTGCTAAGTGAAAGATATTGAAATATCTAAAGTAACCAGGAAAGCAGTAATAAAAGCCTATTAAATATGTTCCAAAGTTATAAGAGAGAAAATTAAAACAGTAACAAATTCCAAAGGAATTAACTAAGGGAAAAAAACAAAACACAGAACTGGCAGAACAAAAAGCACTAAATAAGAAGGTAGATGAGAACCCACGCATATCAACAGCCCCATTAAATGTAAATGTACTAAATAGTCCAGTAAAACACAGGTACTAGATTAAGAAAAAACCCACAGCACATCTAAAACATACAGAAATATTAAACAAAGTATTAGTAAAAGCAAAAAACATTAACCAGAGATAAAAAAAAAAAAAAGGAAACTTTAACTATGAGAGATTCAATTCTTCAGAAAGAGATAATAATTCTAAATCTGTATGCACCTAAGAACAGCCTCAAAGTAAAGCAAAAAACCGTCAAAACTACAAAGAGGAAAAAAATTATCCAAAATCACAGTTATCCAAAAATCAGAAGCTCAGATAATCAAAAGTTATCCAAAATCACAGATCAGTCAGTTAAGTGCCTGCCCTCAGGTCTGGTCATGATCCGGGGTCCTGGGATCAAGCCCAGCATGGGGCTCCCTGTTCAGCAGGGAACCTGCTTCTTGTTCTCCCCCTGTGGCTCCCCCACTTGTGCTCGCTCTCTTTCTCTTTCTCTGTCAAATAAACAAATAAATAAAATCTTTTTTTAAAAAAAATCACAGTTGGAGATTTTTAACACACTTTTCTCAATAACAGGAAAAAAGATTACAAAAATCAGTAAGGATAAAAACTTGAACAACATAAAAACAACACGATTAGGACATACATAAAACATCAGAAGTAATAACTGAAGAATATACATTCTCTTCATTCACACAATGAAAATTTTACTATAAACCAGTCATAAAACAAGTCTCAACAAATTTCAAAGGACTAGAATCATACAGAGTAGTTCTCTGACCACAATGCAGTTAAACTGGAAATAAATAACAAAAAGACAACTAGAAAACTTCCCCATATTTAGAAATTAACAAATGTATTTTTTTTTTTTTAAGTAGGCTGCATGCCCTCTGAGGAGCCCAATGCAGGGCTTAAACTCACGACCCTGAGATCAAGACCTGAGCTGAGGTCAAGAGTCAGACACTTAACCAACTGAGCCACCCAGGTGCCCCAGCAAATGTACTTCTAAATATCCCATGGAGAAAAAAACAGAATTACACTGGAAAACAAATATTTCTCCTGAATGATAATATTATATCAAAACTTATTTGCTGGAGCACCCGGGGGGCTTGGTTGTTGCTAAGTGTCTGCCCTGGGCTCAGGTCATGATCCCAGGGTCCTGGGATCCAGCCCCAAATCAGGCTCCACACTCAGCAGGGAGTCTGTTTCTCCCTCTCCCTCTGCCCTCCCGCCCTTCACATGCATACCTGTGTGCCCTCTCTCTCTCAAATAAATAAATAAAATCTTAAAAAATAACTTATATGCTGTTGAAGGGTACAAACTTGCAAAACTATTAAATAAATAAGTTTTGGAGATTAATGCACAGCATGGTGATTACAATCAACAATACTATATTACGAACTTCCAAGCTGCTAAGAGACTAGATCTTAATTGTTCTCACTACAAAAAAGATAATTGCATGATGTGATAGTGGTATTAGCTAACATGACAGTGGAAATCATATGCAATATATAAACCAACACACTGCACACCTTAAACTTGCACAATGTTATAGCTCAACTGCATCTTGACTTTTCATAATAAATTAATTAAATAGAAAGCTAAAATAAAATCTCTTGTGAACTGCAGCTAAAGCCCTGTTCAGAGGAAAATTTGTAGCTTTAAATTAAGAGAAAAGTAGAAAGGCTGAAAGAAATTTTAAGCAGTCATATCACCTTGTTAGATAAAGAATAAATTAAACCTCTGGAAAGTAGAAAGAAGAAAGTAACCATGAGCAGAAATAAATAGAGCACGTGACTGTAGAGCTTGGGGTTGTGAGTTTGAGCCCCACATTGGGTGCAGAGATTACTTAAAAATAAAATCTTTAAAAAAAGAAGAAAATGCAAAATAAACATACAACAGAGAGGATCAACAAAACCCAAGTTGATTATTTCAAAAGACTTAACACCTGGCAAGATGGACTAAAACAAAACAAACAAAAATAACCAAAGTCAGTCATGAAAAAAGGGAACATCACTGAAGATTCTACTTATATTTCAAAGACCATTAAGAGTATATTAGAAACAACTTCAATCAAAAGATATCAATTTTAGGGGCGCCTGGGTGGCTCAGTCGTTAAGCATCTGCCTTTGGCTCAGAGCATGATCCCAGGGTCCTGGGATCGAGCCCCACATCGGGCTCCCTGCTCTCCTGGGAGCCTGCTGCTTCCTCTCCCACTCCTCCTGCTTGTGTTCCCTCTCTCGCTGGCTGTCTCTCTCGCTGTCAAATAAATAAATAAAATCTTTAAAAAAAAAGATATCAATTTTAAAAATCCAATGTAATAGATTACTAGGGAAACTTAACCAAACTTACACAAGATAGGATTAATTCTACAATTAGTAAATAAAGTGAATGCATAACTGTAAACCTTACCAGATGGCTTCACTGGTAAGTTGTTTTCCAAACATTACAAGAAAAAGTAATGCCAATCTTAAGTAAAATACTCCAGAGAACAGAAAAAGAGGCAATATTCCCTCTCTGTAAGTCCTTTTTGAGGCTATAAAACTTCAAAACCAAAACCTGGTAAATACATTATATATGAGAAGAATTACAGGTCAAACTGACTTTTTAAAAAAAATTTTTTTTTTAAGATTTATTTTAGAGAGAGAGTACGAGCAGGGGGAAGGGGGCAGAGGGAGGAGAGAATCTCAAGCTGACTGCACTGAGTGTGGAGCCCAGTGCTATGCTCGATTTCAAAACCGTGAGATCATGACCTGAGCCAAAATCAAGAGTCAGTCCAACCAACTAAGCCACCTGGGCACCCCCAAACCCACTATTGAGCACAGAGGCAAAAATCCTGACCATTTTAACAGACCAAATTCGGAAAATAAGTAAGTTTGGCTCATTTCAGGAATGCAAAAGTTGCTTACATATTTAAAAAATCAATTAATATTTCACACCATCAAAATTAGAAAGAAAAAAATTAAAAAGAAATATCATATGACCATCTAATTAGTTGGGAAAAAAGTGAAAAACATTTAACATTCATTCATGACAAGAATCTTTAGCAGACAGAGAATAAAAGAGCTCTTCCTTAATCTAATAAAGGACATGGTATCTACAAAGAAATCTACAAGTATCATATAAACAGTGAAATGTAGTCCCTCTTGAGATCGGGAGTTGAATAGAGATATCAGCTATTACCCACTTTTCTTTAACATTTTACTAGAGCCTTAGTGCAGTAAAGCAAGAAAAATAAATAAAAGCTGTAAGAATTGGAAGGCAAAAAACAAAACGGTCATAATCCACAGAATATATTCAGAAATTTTCAAAATTACTAAATTATTAGAATTAGTGCACAAGTTTAGCAAGTCTCCTGGACACACAATTTGGAAGTACCAACTGCATTTCCATAACCACCACAAAAGGACAACAAAAAAATTTACAATAGCATTAAAAATAATTAAATACCTATGAATAAATCTAACACAAGATGGTACAAGATCTCTATGCAGAAAACTATACAAAAGATTGAGGGTAATGAGAGAAGACCTAAATAAAGGCATGTGCCATGTTTCTAGATTGGAAGACTATCTATTTTAAGTAGGCTCCACACCCAGCACCAAGCCCAACTTGGATCCCAAACTCACAACCCTGAGATCAGAGTTGGACCCTCAACTGACTGAGCCACCCAGGTGCCCCTGGAAGACTCAATATTAAAAATAAAATAAAATAAAAATCAGAGATGCCTGGGTGGCTCAATCGGTTAAGCGTCTGCCTTCAGCTCGGGTCGTGATCCCAGCATCCTGGGATCGAGTCCCACATTGGGCTCCTTGCTCAGCGGGGATCCTGCTTCTCCCTCTGTCTGCAGCTCCCCCTGCTGTGTTCTCTCTCTCTGACAAATAAATAAATAAATACAGTCTTTAAAAAAATCCATTTTTCCCCAATTAACTACAGACTAAATGCAGTGCTAATCAACATTTCGACAAGTGGCTGTTTCTGGTGAAATGCAGCGAATGTATATGGGAAGAAAAGAATTACAAAAAGTCAAAACACTATTAAAGACAACCAAGGTAGAAGGGCGTGCTCTAGTAGATATAAACCCTTATTATAAAGTACAGTTATTAAGAGAGTGTAGACTTGGTGCAAGGATACACACAGACAGCAATGATTAAGAGTCGAGAAACAGACTCACCCATACAGAGATATTAACAACAAAGGTGCCATGGGAGAACAGAAGGGAAAGGATGACCTTGACAATAAATGGTGCAAGCTGGATAGCCATATGGTATGGGCCACATACCCATATGGAAAAGATAAAAATAAAAAGACCCGTGCTTATTACACAAAAATCAGTTCCAGGTAAACTGTAGCTCTAAATGTGCCAGGCAAAATAAGAAGCTCCTAACAGACAATGTAGAATAATTTTATGTCCTCCGCGCAGGAAAAGACGTCTGAAATAGTACACAAAAAGCACCTATCATCATAATAGTAACAGTAATAATAATAAAGAAATAAGTTAGACTTCAAAATTAAGAACTTCCAAAGACATCATTAAGAGAGTAAAAAGGCAAGCCAGAGAGAACAACAGCATCCCAATAACCTCAAACTGGAAACAACCCAAATGCCCATTGGCAAAACAAATCATCATTTCTTCATACATAGGAATATTATACAGCTACACTCAACAATACCAACGACTCTCAAAAACACGTTTAATGAAAGAAAGGTGCCTAACGGGCTCAGTCACAAGGGCATGTGGCTCTTGATCTCAGGGTCATGAATCTGAGCCCCAGGCTGGGTGTAGAGATTACTTTAAAAAAAAAAAAAACTAAACAAAACAAAAAACTATGTTTAGTGTGAAAGAACCCAGATACTTCAGAATACATACTGAAGGATTCCATTTATATAAATCTAGAAAACAGGATAAGCCACCGGTGCTTAAGGACAAATGGCTGGATGGTAAAACTATAAAGAATAAATAATTATCATAAAGGTTAGTGTAATAATTACTAGAGGGGGTCTTTAGGGTAGAAATGTTCTATTTTTTTTTTTTTAACCTTGGCAGTAGTCACACCAGTATGCGTTTTACAGTGTGTTTATAGACTGAGCTATACATTTTTTAAAGCTCAAAAATACTCAAGGGCTTTTGATGTACAGCAGGTTGCAATGGTGCCATGAATGCTTGGCACCTTCATGAGTATGGGGCTATCTTTACTTCCACTTCAAGTATCTTAGCTTTTAAATCATAATCTGTTCAAACAACGAATGCTCCGCATTGATAAATATTTATTACCACTCTAAGAGCCTGAACAAACTTCTTCGGAATCCAAAAAGAAGAAAGGGGTCTCTCTCAGCATGAAAACATGAATGGGAATGCTAAATTCCCAACTCAAGATAAGAGTTACTTCTGGAAAGGAAGGTTAATGGGATTGGAAAACGTTCAAAGGAGGCCTTTCTATCATAATGTTTTATTTCTGTATCTATGTTTTAGTACTCAAAAAAAGGGGGGGGGGCTAAAGCAAATATGGGAAGTGTTAAAATTTAAAACCTGGGTGGTGTATAGAGGAGTATCTTTGTATTTTTACTATACTACGGTGGAAATATTCCTAATTAAAGGGAGTAAAATAAGAGAACGTCCTTCACTCTTATCACCTCATTTCTCCACAGAAAAACTCTGCTTCAGTCTCCTACTTAGCCTTCCAGAAACAAACTACAGAATATTCTAAAATACTTATGTTCTTCACCACCACCACTAAATCCCACCTTTTCTTCTTCTCCAGGCTAAATATCCCCCTTACAGTTCATCCACGTTTCATGTCAAATTCTCCATATTCTTCACCATTCCAGCCATTCTGTTCTAGACAGCAACATCCCTCAAAATGAAGGACCAAGATCCTAATCAATGCCCTGTGTGAGGTTCCTCCGATTTCTCAATTTTGCCAGCAAATATTTAACCAGCAGATAATTTAGGTAAGAATGAATTAGTTCTTTTTCCTTCCAGCCAGCCCACCTATTCTATAAGCTCCCAAACAGAGAATGCCCTTGCATGTTATCTACTCAACTACCACAGCACTCTTTTCCAACAGAAGCCAACCCACAGTACCATTCCCCTGCCGACATCTGGTTTGGCTAGAAGCATCCGATGCAATTCTGTCCAGCAGGATTTGAGGGGTATTGTGCTGATGGGCTTTGAGAAAGATTTCTTCACCAATAAGAGGAGATAGACAAAAAGAGATAGTCTCTTTCCTCCCCTGGACATTATCATATCAGAGCGTGTCCTCTGGAACTCTATTCAATCTGCAACCACGAGAGGTGTTTCAGCTGAGGAAGCAGTGGAAAGGTTGCACGGAGCTGCTCAATTCACCAACCTCACTCCAAATGCTGGTAACTGTTTTCTGGACCACAATCTTATCCCAGTCACAGTGATTAGTGCTAACCTCGTCCTACGGTTTGTCCATCAACTAGGCTGGTGATTGTCAATCTGGTGCGGGCAGCCTTTTCTCTTCCAAATAATTCCACACCGTGATTTTGATAAGACTTCCCCACTCCCCCAACACACACACAGGGGGTCTTTTAAATTTCTTTTCCTTAAATTCTGCAGAATATAAAGATGAAACAAACTTACTATTTAAAGAGAGACAGAGAGAACTGGCACATGATATAAAAAGGCACTAGAAGTTTTAAAAAATCCGTGGAAAATGTAAAAAGGCAAAGTCCCCTGTAATTACATCCTTCAAAGATAACCACTGTTAATAGCATGGCGTATATTGGTTCATGATATACTGTAACTTCTATGAAATTAATTTCCTTTAAAGCAAATACTTATATCAGATTTTTTGGTAGTGGGGAAGATAAAAAAGGAAATCCGCGACCACAAGAGAAACATTATGAAACACCCTGACACAGAGGAAACAAGGAGCAACAGACTTAGAAGAGGGCAGATGGATTCGTACCCTGGCCCTGCTACCTGGCCTTAAATCCTTGGCCTCGACTGACTCCCTTTTAAGGTGAGGAAAACAATACCTACTTCAGTAAGCTGTTTGTGTAGAATTAGAAGATAATGTACCCAAATGAGTTCTGTTAGGGTTTTTTGTTTGCTGTTGTTTTTCCGTACTTGCACACAAGCATCACCTGGGGAGCATTTAAAACTGAGACTCCCAGATGTACTCAATGAGATCCTCTGAGGGTGGGGCCTAGAGATCACAGGCAAGTGCATTCTGTAGAGTAAAAAGCAATATGCATATTTGTTTTTATTATTGTAGCATTTAGCATCTAAAACAGAACCTCGCAGTAGTGATTCAAAAAACACTAGTAGGATTAATAACAATGAAAAGTCTTATTTTAAAGAAAGATTATAGTTGGGTGGCTCAGTCGGTTTAAGCGTCTGACTCTTGATTTTGGCTCAGGTTATGATAGGATCGCGAGACTGAGCCCCACGTTGGGCCGCACTGGGCACAGAACCTGCTTAAGATTCTCTCTCTCCCTCTGTCCCCCCTTCCTCTCTAAAAATAATAATAAATAAAATGAATTAAAAAATAAAAATAGAGTATAAAGAAATTTCATTTAAAGAAAACTTCATGATGGCTTATGTAAGAAAAATTTTCTTAGCAAAAATAGTTGTAGTTGATACAAAGGACTGGAACCTATTTGTATTTGAATGGGGCTAAATGGTTCACTTTCCATCTAAGGCCACAGATCAAGGCACACAATACTAAATTTAATTAAGCATCAAGGTAATCTACTTTATCTCACTAAAAAACTCTTGAAAATTGGATTATAGACAATTTCAAATTCTCTCTCAAATGACCCCACACACACAGAAGCTACAATTACTGTACAAATATTTATCCCTACATTTTGTCACACAGAAAACATGATTTTCCTTCACTAGTTCATTTTAGGACAATTCAAAATAGTAACTGTTAGGTACCAGCTCCAATACGTAACATATGCCAGTTTTATAATATATATGTACTTGATATATCTGCTGAGATATATATACCACCAAAATGTTTACAGTGAGGTTTCCCTGGAACGTATGTTTTGAGATTATTTTTCATTTTTTATTTACCTGTATTCTTAAATTTTTACAATGAATGTGTACTATCCATATAATTTTTCTTCTGTTATTTTAAAAAGAAAGCGCAGAATGGGGTGCCTGGCTGGCTCAGTCAGGACAGCATGTGACTCTTGATCTCAGGGTTATAAGTTTGAGCCCCACGTTGGGGGTTGAGATTACTTAAAAATAAAATCTTAAAAAAAAAAAAAAAGTGCAGAAGCCCAAGAATTCAGTAATGGTGAATAACACAAAGAATCTTGAAAAGTTTAAGTTTTTATTTTCCCAAAGTCAAAACAACATCAGATAAGTTAAAAATCTGATTTTTAAGGGTGCCTGGGTGGCTCAGTGGGTTAAGCCACCGAGTCTTGAGTCTTGATTTTGGCTCAGGTCATGATCTCAGGGTGGTGAAACTGAGCCCCTCAACGGGCTCCCAACTCAGCAGGGATTTGGCTGGAGATTCTCTCCCTCTCCCTGTCCCTTGGACCCCCACTCTCTCTCTCTAAAATAATAAATAAATCCTTTTTTTATATTTGGAAAACATTAATAACCCTTCACATATTACTGCCAAGACTTCTAAAGCTCTTCAGCTTTAAAAATAACTATGTTTTTGAATGCTATAAGAAACATTATTGGGTCAACTGACAACTGGAATACAGACAGTAGATTTGATCAAAGTATTGTATCAATGTTAAATTTCCTTAAATTGGTAACTGTACTAAGCTATGTAAGACAATGTCTTTGGTTCTTAGGAAATACACAGTGAAGGGATCAAGGGACAGGATGTGTGCAACTTACTCTCAAATACTTCAGCAAAAAATACATAATAATAGAATGAAAGATAAAGCAAATGCCGAATAGGAAAAACATTCACTGGTGAATCTGGGTATGAGAGTCATCTGTACGATTTTTGCTACTTTTCTAAGCTTGAACTTTTATCTAAATAACATTTTTAATTGAAAAACAAAATACCATTCAAAACTATCCTAAAAAACACTTAATATCATGCTGGACCAACTTCAAACAAGACATTAAATTAACACTGTCCAGAAGAAATATAATATGAGCTATATATGCTGTATTTTCAGGTGGTCTCATTAAAATTAAAAGAAACAGGGGCACCTGGGTGGCTCAGTCTGTTAAGTGTCTGCCTTCGGCTCACATCATGATCCTGTAGTCCTGGGACTGAGCCCCCAGTTGGGGGGCGGTGGTTATCCCTGCCCAGCAGGGAGCCTGCTTCTCCTCTGTCTGCCCCCCCCCCACGCTCGTTTTCTAATAAATAAATAAAATCTTCAAAAAAAAATTACAAGAAATAGGTGAAACTAATTTTAACATATTTTACTTAAGCAAGGTTTAAAAATATCATTTTGATGTAATCAATATAAAAATTATTGAGGTATTTTACAATTTCTTTCATTCTAAGTCTTCAAAATCTGGTGTGCATGTTACACTTACAGTACAATGCAATTGAGATGCTAAATTTGCATAGGAAATATATGATCTGCCTGTAGATTTCATTAAATGTACAGCTGAAAGGTGGATCCACATAACCAAGTTGTTTTAAATATAAAGTTTTCCAATCCCTGAACCGTCAGTTTTAAATGTCAACTTAAATTAATTAAATACAGTGGAAAACTCATTCCTCCATCATACTAGACACACTGCAAACTCAGGAACCACATGCGGTTACAGGGTGAGACAGCCCAGCATTAGACGATAAAACAAATTCCCTCCATGACAGAAGGACCTGATTGCTAAGACTCAGTTTATCATATTTAGCAAAAGATTTTTAATAGTTATGCTAAAACAATGACTGACTGACAATCCTGTCAGAAGCTTTGGTCTCTCCCCAAGTCATAATCAGACGTTCCCTATAGCATCACTGAGATATACCAACACAAAGCCTTCTTTACCTTCTAAGTCAGTTATCATACCTTGTATTTGAGTTTCCTGAAAACTGTCCGTCAAATGGCCCTCTTTTAAATGTAGCAGAATGAACCCCAGTTCTGGCTCTCAGAAGCATCCATGTCCATTGTTACAGGGTGCAGAGTTTCAGCACAAATAGTGTCTGAGAATCCCAAATTGGGAGCACGCACAGAACCGAACATATCCTGGATTTAAAAGAATGGCCTCAGTACAGAGGTGGGTTTTTCTTTTTAAACAGGTGTAAGAGATTAATTCAGTCAACACCAAGCAACACTAAAGATTCGCCAATCAATAATTCTGCACCAAGCAACCTGATCAGGGATTTGGCTAGAATCCCTTTGACTAATCTCAATAAAGACCTTCCCAAAGACATCCCGATTGAGGCCATTCTCGTCTAAATTAAGGTTTAGGCAGTCCTTTGCCTGACAGCAAATAAATGAAATGATAGACACACAAAATTTTGCCTGCTTGACAAAAGAAAAAATGATCTGAAAGATAATTTAGTGTGGTCAAAAACAGTGTGGTCAAAGGACAGTAGTTAGCATAAAATAGCATTTAAAAACCATCTTAGGGAAATGCCTAATTCCTACCTTCTGTCTAACCAGACTTTCCAATTGAACAATATTGTAACAACTGAATTTAATCCACAACGAATTCTGATATTGCTAGTTTCTCCTTCTCTGCAGGCATACATACAGGTGTTAATATTCTGCTTAACTTGAAAGGAAGATATTCTTTAAAACTGATGAGTCCTTTATTGCGTATCTACTGGTGCCTGAAATTACTCATTCCCCTGGGAAGTGAGGTAAAAGAGTGTGCAAAATGGTTTTTGACACCCTGACCTAAAAGTTCTATGTTCCATACAAAATCCTTTTTTTCCCTCTTCCTTTCCCATTCGGCTGATCCAGCTTGCAACATCATATCAGGAGTCACAAATACAAATCTAACCATTGTGTGGAAACTAAAATAATCGTCATCTAAAAACAAACATATATAAACATTAACTCTACTTAAAATACAACTTCCCTCCCCCCTTCCTCCAAAGAATCATAAAGCTTTAAGCAGAATGAATACAAACGTTTTAAGCCGTTCCATCGGAGGTGTGTTCTTGATTAGATTTATTTGATCCTGGAAATGCCTGAACATTCTGTAGAAGAACACATTCTAACTTGGGGTTTTTGCTAGAAACTTCTCGGTCAATGCCTATGTAATAAAATCCAGTCTCCCTTGTCTCTGAAATGAGCTAAATACGCAGAAATCCATTGTAATTTAAAAAATAGTGAAGAGGAAAAAGAAACTACACCCGAAACACATTCCAGTCCAACAGTTCAAGCACTATTTCGAGAAGGAAAGTAAAAATAAAGTCCCACGTCTCCCTCAGGAGTAGAAAGGTTTTCATGAAGCTGCAAGGTCCAGACCACAGTAGAACCCTCCCCGACCCCGGCAACCCTGCCCGTTCCAGCGGCCTCAACTCCAGCGAACCACCCGTGGATCCAGGCTACTTAACCATCTCGAAGCACAAAGATGTTCACGGGGTTATCAGATGCATTAACAGCTACTTAAATTCTAACAGCAAAAAAAAGTATGATTAAACAAGAGTTTTTACACCATATTCATCAGTACCTTTCCTCCTCGCTGGAACCCACAAAAAAGGGGAGCAACACGAACACCAGAGAAGGGTTTCCCCTTGTTTATTAGACTTAGGCAAACAGCTATATTTAACAATTCCTCCCAAAGGCCCGATGCCAGAGCGGTGGATCTTTTGAAAGGAAGGCACACAGGAAGCAGAAGGCACACCCGCTGCTTGGTGCAGGAGCATTCTCCCGGTGCAGCCAAAGCGGCGCTCGCTCCAGCACCTCGGCACTTTCCAAGGGCCAAGCCGGGAAGCCTGCATCCCCAGAGCCAAACCGGGGTTGCCAACAAAGGCTGCATCTACTGCTTCCAGGTGGGAAGCCCCACCGTCGGACGCGGTGAGCATGCTGCCCGCCGCAGCCCGAGAGCTGGGGTGTGCGCGGAGCCGCCCCCGGAGGGAGCCGCGCCGCACCGAGGTCCAGAGCTGAGGACCGCCGGCGGGGCCGCAGGGCGCAGAGGCTCACAGTACGAGGGCGGGCTGGGCGTCTGAGCCGCGCAAGGTCCCCAGAGGATGTGGCGGTGCCGCGGCCGGCATGGGGGCTGGGGCGGCCGAGGCAGCCCGCCGCCCCCTGCGCCCCGCAGCCCCGATGCCTTTCATTTGGCCTCTGCGGCGGCGGAGGCAGCTCGACCTCCAGCGCTAAGCACTGCGCCAAGCAGGGGCGGGCGGGGGAGGCGCCGCCAGACCCGCCGCAGCGCAGGACCACCCCCACTCCCCGCTCTCCACGCCGCTCCCCCAGCCCGGCGGGACCCCGCGGCCCGCCCGTCCGCTCGCAGGCCGCGCTCCCACGGCAGGCGAAGGAGACTGCGCTCCGGCGCTCGCCCAGTTCCCACCTCGATGTATCCGGCCAGTGCCGCGGCAGGCGCCGTGAGCCCGAGCAGCAGCAGGACCAGGAGCCTGCCGGTGGCCGTGGCGGCCGCGGTCCCGGTGGCCGCCATCCCTCGCCGGGTCGCTCTAGCGCTCGACTCTCAGGGTGAGACACGAAAACTCCGGAACTTTCCCCACCGCGACCCAGAAGCATCTGAAGCCTGTTCGCCGCCGCCCCGGGGGTTTTACACCAACCGGAACTGACTTCACAAGACCACTCCCTCTTTCTTCGGGACCCAATGCCGGCCTGTAGAGCCTTCCCAAGACACCGCCCCTTGTTCATCCCAGACCCAATCAGGAGACAGAAGAGCCTGCACCTCCCGCCCATCCCAACCGCGAGCCCCGCCAGGCCCCTCCTCGGGCCTCTGACGGCCCCGCCCCCGCTTGGGACCCTGCGGCCGAGTAGAGAGGGGGTGTGCGCAGGGTGCGTTGGGGGCCGCCGCTCCGCGGAGGGTGGGGAATTGCTCTGGACTCCCGCACTGTGAGAGGTTATCTGGCCGAGCTGCGCTGGTGTGTCAGCTTGCAGCCTCCTGATTAGGGGCACGCCCCGCTCCCCTAGCCCTGCGGGGTATTTTTCAGATTCCTTTGGGTACCGCCCTCTTTGAGGTTCTGAAAATGGTTTTATTAAAAACAGAATTAAAATTTTTGTTGTCGTTCCGAGTCCAGGCAGGTTAACCGAAGGCCTCCCCCGAGGCTGGGGACCCGCTAAATGAGGCAGCTTTCCTCCTCTCCCGGCCCCTGCGCTAGGCGGGCGGGTGTCAGCGCTCTGCTCACCCAGAGCCGGGTTTGCCCTTTCCCCGAGACTGTGCTGGGCGGTGTTTCCACGTTTTTGACCTCTGTTCCTTAGGCCTCATCCTTACCCTTCCTTTCCAGCAGCCACTCGAGCCAGGGATAGCTCTCCCACTGGAGCCCAGTGGGGCAAGGACCACGTTGACCTCAAAGCCCAGGTCCCCTTCCTCGTGTGTTTTAGGAAAAGATCGTTTTTCTTCCTTATTCAGTTTAAGATCACTGGCAGGAGACCTTCTCTGCTTTCTCGCTCCACAGCATTTCCACTTCAACTGGGAAAACGTTCCGCTGCCCCATTTCACAACTGGCACGGTCTCGCCACTGCGAGGGCTCTGCTGGCTTTGTTTCCTTTCAATAGCCGTGTGATTTATACACCACCCTTTGTAGAGCCCTTGCTAGTCCCTTTAGGTTCAACCAAATAAATGGAGAACAGGGTCTCTACCCTAGGAAACAGACAGTAAAAAGAAAGAGTGTCCACAGAATAAACAGCGGCGTAGTGAGAAGAACGCTGGATTTTCCAGCCTTATTGCCTGAAGGCCCAGTTCTTGGTGGTTAAACAGGCTCTGTCCCTATTTCCCAAAGACAACCCACGCCTTTCCATTTTAGAGCCCTTTCTATGCCTGCAATGTCCTCTCTCCAATACCTACCTGTTGAAAACATTGTCCTTCTTCCTCTGTCCACTGGATGTAATGTCATCCCCATCTGAATGCTGTTTTCCATTATGGCACCTGCTCCCTTGGTTATTTCCATACCTCTGTTACGCCACTGATAAGAACTGGGCTATGTCTCGCTGCAGGACCTCCTGCAGTGGAGACCTCAACACATGTTTGTGCAGTGACACTGAAACCAATGATACTGGGTTCTGGTCTTAGTTCTGGAACAGTTGCTATGACTATTTCTGTCCTTAGCACAAAATTCCTACATGTTGAAGCCCTAACCCCCAATGTGATGGCATTAGGAGGTGGGGCCTTTGGGAGGTAATTAGAGTTAGATGGGGTCATGGTGGGGCCCTCTTGATGGGATTAGTGCCCTCAGAAGAAGGAACCAGAGAGACACCCATGTGAGGAGAGAGCCCTCATCAGGGAGCCAAGTCAGCAGGCACCACGATCTTGGACTTTCCAGCCTCCCAAAAAGAAATATCTGTTGTTTCAGGCACCCAGTGACTCCCTTTTCTTCTCTCTCATGTGTGGATATTACAAACCTATCTCACTTCATCACTTTATGTGATTCAATGAAAAGTGAATGTACAACAGTGAAAAGCAGGAAGAGACTTCAACCTAAAAGGTGAAAGCAGTGTGAAGAAACATGTTACCAAGTACGAGTTTCTGTGAAAGTATGTGTGGAAACAGTATCAAGTGACTGTGTAAGTTCCAGTTCTGTGGCGCAGGCTCCCTGAGTCATTTCGTCCTTCTGGGGCCTGTTTCCTTGTCCACAAAAGGATCTCTAAATTTCTATGAATTTAAATGGTGAGAGAAAAGCAAGTAAAATTACCTGAATTCAGAACCGTGGCCTTGATCTCCAGGCTCTAGGGACTGTACAGTCAAGATTGAGCTCTAATAGTGTGGGATGGGACCAGGAAATGAAGAAAAATGATTTAGGGGTTTTCAATCCAAAATTGGGTCCTGGAAGAAGTTTATTTGCATTTTCAGGTCACCAAAGGAGCATTAATAAGAGTTTATTGCCCCGTTTATCAATGGTTTTGACTTTAAAATGTTACCCTTGTTTTATTAGGTGACATTGACAGGAACATACCTAGTCCTACAATTCCCAAGCAACAATTTTTCATCTTAAATCTACTCGTGTCAGTGACAAGTTGTTTGAGGAGTGCTACATTTTCATTTTATTACCCTCCGTGAGTGAAAGGAAAAGGCCCTAAAATCACCTCCTCTTTTGTGTCTTTTCTTAAAGACACAAGGGGTGCCTGGCTGGCTCAGTCAGGGGAGCATGTGACTCTTGATCTTGGGGTTGTGAGTTCAAGCCCCACATCGGGTGTAGAGATGACTTAAAAATAAAATCTTTTAAAAAAGATATCTCCTAAAAGAGGTATCCTCCATGTACCCTTAAGATGTGTGCATTTCACTGTTGGGGAAAAAAGTAAAGTTCATGTCCCTAAGTATATATACTTACATGGGTGGCATGCATTCATTTCACACTTATTTATCCAACACCTGTTCAGGGTGAGGTAAGCCAGGCTAGAACAGTTGCTCCCAAATCAGGATGCTTTCCAAATCGTCTAAGAAGATTTATGAAAAGGCAAATTCCTAAGCTCCTACTTCTGAAATTCTGAATCACTAAGCCTAAGTGACAGAAGGGAATCGTTGTTTTTTTTTCTCAAAGCTTTCCAGGGAATTGTAATCCACTAGTACTTTTGAGAGCTTGACTCTTGAATATAATTGGGACTAGTAAAAAAAAAAAAAAAAATGTGTAGTAGCTAATTTAAAATTACCAGGGTTTTAGTTTTCCAAATAAAACATTAAATTAAGATACAAATGTGTGTTATCTATAAACACTAATTCAAAAAGATGTATGCATCCCTATGTTTATTGCAGCATTATTTACGATAACCAAAATACGGAAGCAGCCCAAGTGGGCTACAGATGAACGGGTAAAGATATGGTGTATATGCATGCACACACACACAATACACGCAATGGACTATTAGCCATAAAACGTAATGAGATCTTGCCATTTGCAACAACACGGGTGAATCTATGCTAAGTGAAACAAGTCAGAGAAAGACAAGTATCGTATGATTTCACTCATATGTGGAATTTAAGAAACAAAACAAACAAAGAAAAAAGAGACGAACAAAAAGTCTCTTAAATACAGAGAATAAACTGATGGCTACCAGAGAAGAGGTGGGTAGGGAGATGGGTGAAATAGGTGAAGGGGATTAAGAGCACACTTATGGGCGCCTGGGTGGCTCAGTTGGTTAAGCGTCTGCCTTCTACTCAGGTCATGATCCTAGGGTCCGGGGATGGAGCCCCTCGTTAGGCTCCCTATTCAGGGGAGAGTCTACTTCTCCCTCTGCCACTCCCCCAGCTTATGCTCTCTCTCTCTCAAATAAATAAATAAAATCTTTTAAAAAAAGAGTACACTTATCATCATGAGCACTGAGTAACGTATAGAATTGTTGAATCACTATATTGTACAATGAAACTAATATAACAATATATGTGAATTATACTGGAATAAAAAAACAGATATGAGGCACCTGGCTGGCTCAGTCGGTAGAGCATGCGACTCTTGATCTTGGTGTTGTAAGTTTAAGCCCCACCTTGAGCAGAGAGATTATTATTTTTTTATTTTTTTTTAATTTACTTACTTGACAGACAGAGAGCACTAGCAGGGGGAGCCGCAGAGGAAGAGGGAGAAGCAGGCTCTCCGCTGAGCCGGGAGACCGATGCGGGGCTCAATCCCAGGACCCTGGGATCACGACCAGAGTCGCTTAACTGACTGAGACACCCAGGCGTCCCGAAATAACTTTTAAAAAGAAAGATTTAAGGTCTGCTCGTATCATACTAATTGACTCCCTACCAGAAATCAGTAAATATTACTTTAATAAATCTCTCAGTGGATACATGGAAAATACATCAACGGCTAGCCATTCTTTATGCTTGTATTTTAATGTAGCTTTGTAATATTTTCTAAAACCACACTTTTGTTAATAAGCAGAGAAGGCACTCTATAAAAATGTGACTGAAGAGTAGTTAAAAAGTTACGCAGCTGAACCAGATTTCTCTCCTGCTTAGAAGGCTTCCGTGTTCCCTCCTCCGCTGAGGTCGAACAGGTGGAGTCACTTCTCAGAGGGACATTGGGCTTGCAGCAGAACAGGTTTAACCGTATATGATTTACACCTTTACTACACGACCAGGTAATTAAGATTTAAATATTTTAATCTAGAAAGCCTTTCTCCTACCTCTGGGTCTGGACTGAAAGAAGAATCCAAACAACTGTTTCCAAACAATTCAAGCAGACAAAACGACCGAGTACTTTAAATCCATCCAGAGCACCCACATTTGGGAATGCCGGAACAGGGTGTAGACATGGAAAGGAATCTGGCTTACAGTATGTATGTCAATATCTTTTGTTTCAAAGATAATATTGATTTAACTGATCACAATCCGGGTATGTAGGTGTGTCTGAAATAAAATGCCTGACAAACAATTGTAGACACACTACACATATACTAAGTTTCATTTTGCTGGTGAACTGGTTTTCAGGCTTGAGGCAAACAAGTTGTATAAGGCCCCAAACGTATACAATCCTGGGTGCCCTTGTAAAGCAAACAATGTAAGATCCTTAAGGTTCCTCCCAGGACCTGGGAGGACACTAGGGCAAAAAGGTGTCCCTAAAACTTACTCCATATGAGCTCTGCAAAGAACCTGCCTCTGGTTGCAGATCGCTTTGGAGGCAATGTTATTGTGTGTGGTCCTGCCTTGTTTACCATTGTTCATTTGTTGTTGTCCTGAGTATTGGTTTGAAAGAAGCTGTCCCGCAGCGCCTGGGTGGCTCAGTCGGTTGGGCAACTGCCTTTGGCTCAGGTGATGATCCCAGGATCCTGGGATAGAGCCCCACATCCGGGTCCCTGCTCAGCAGGGAGCCTGCTTTTCCCTCTCTCTCTGCCTTCCTCTCTCTGTCAAATAAATAAAATCTTAAAAAAGAAGAAGGAGGAGGAGGAGGAGGAGGAGGGGGAGGGGGAGGGGGAGGGGGAGGGGGAGGAGGAGGAGGAGGAGGAGGAGGAGGAGGAGGAGGAGGAGGGAAAAAAAGAAGCCACTCCATTTCTTCTACTTGGTCCATCCTGCCTCTATGTTATGGCTATTTTCTCAGCTGCCTTTAATGATGCCACATTTTTGGGGGCTCTTGCTTGGTGCTTCTTTGAATGATTTCTTCTGCCTTCAGTGCAGAAAATATAAAATGATGATAAAACCCTCAGTGCTGGGAACTGCTGGCACTAAAAATTCTTATCGTTGGTGATTTCCACATGGCACTTGCTTTTCAGAAAAGCTGATGTGAAATTGCTCAGCTGGAGAAGCCATTAATCAAAGAATTTGAAGATATTTGGGTGATCTCTCTACCGAGCAAAAGTCCCTTCTACAATATCCATAATGGAAGGGTGGAGAGACTCAGAGCTCTACAGTTAGAAATTCTGTCTTCTGGGGCACCTGGGTGGCTCAGTCGGTTAAGCGGCTGCCTTCGGCTCAGGTCATGACCCCACGGTCCTGGGATCGAGTGCCACATCGGGCTCCGTGCTCACCGGGGAACCTGTTTTTCCCTCTGCCTGCTCTGCATGTCGCTCTCCCTGCTTCTGCTCTCTGTCTCTGACAAATAAATAAACTTTAAAAAAAAAAGAAATTCTGTTTTCTTATTGAGCTGATCTTCATCACATATTTGAAGATGATTGTCATATCTCATTCTGCCCTCCCTGTTCTCAAGATTTTCTTTAATGTAAACAGACTCATTTCTGTAACCATTATACTTGTGACTATTTCCAGACCTTTTTACCATGTATTATATACTTCTATATACATTCCAATTTACCATTCAGCCTCCTAAAACGTGGTCTCCAAAACGGAACACAGTACTTCCCATGCCATGTGGAGTATAACAGCCTTTTCCTGGACAGGGTGTATTTTATTAATACAGCCTAACATTTCCTGATGAGACATCAATACCAAAGTCACATAATAATTCATTCAACAGATATTTAACTAGCACCTACAGTGTACCACGTACTTTACTTGGGATATAAAGTTAAATATGATATGCTTCTTGTTCTTGATTTGCTTAATCAATAAAGGCAATTTGTTCAATGTTAAAAAGTGTTAGGATAACAGGAAAAACAAGGGCACCTGGGTGGTTCAGTTGGTTGAGCTTGATTCACCTGGAATCAAGCCTCCCATCGGGCTCCCTGCTCAGGGTGGAGTCGGCTTTCCCCTCTTCCTCTCTCCACCCCCACCCCCACTCGTGCTCTCTCTTGCTATCTCGCTCTCTCCCAAATAAATAAATCTTAAAAAAAAAAAAAAACACGGAAAACTTCCCAAACGAGAAATGCTTTAACTGAGTTTGAAAAGATGGGAGTTACCTGGAAAAGGTGGTTCTGGCTAGCAGATGTCAGTCAAGCAGGTGTGAGCTAAGCTGAGGCATTGGTTTAGGTATGGACAGGGCGGCACGAAGTGGCGTGACATCGTAAGGGAACGACAGAGAAAAGAGAGGTCATAAAGAATAAGAGTGCTCAGCTAAAGATTTTGAACTCTGTCTTGATAGCCATTGGGAAAAACTAAATGATGGTCAGATTTGCATTTTAGGAAAATCAGATTGGGGATAGGCCAGGCCAGGAGACTATTGAAATAATCCAGGAAGTTGCAATGGGAGCCTGAACCAGAGCAAAGGAGGTAGAAATGCAGAGGAGAGTTAATACAGGGGTTAGAAACTGCCCCACCTGATGACTTTAGAAATACAGAAGAAGTGCACCCTGGGGAAAAGGCAGGGTACTGTAGCCAATAACACAGTGGTTAAAGCAGGGGCTTACGATTGAGATGAATTTCAGGGCCTGAATCAGTGCTCTACAATTTCTGATTGTGTGACCTTAAATGACTTAATTTCATCAAAGCTCGGTATTCTCTTTGCAAAATAGGATAATATCACCTTTTTAGCAGGGATCCTAGAGAGACTGAATGGAATAATGGAGAAAGTAGTTACGTGTTTTGCCCAGTGCCTAGCATGTAAGTGCTTCATACAGGACAGCAGGTAATTGTAGCTGGTTGTTTATGGTGGTACCGATTATGCTGGTGCAATTCCGCAAAATAGAAAATGCAGGGGGAAGAGCAAGTTTGGGGAAGAGATAATGATATTAAGACAGTAGCTCCTATTTGTATAGTGCTTTTCAATTTTCAAATTTCTTTTCTATCCATTATCTCATTTCATCTTCAAAAGAACCCTGTAAGGCTTACTTATTTCATTTCTAGGACTCCATCCTAGGAAAATTATCCAAAATGAGAATAAATCATGGAAAAACGCTTATAAGAGATGGTAAATTTTTAAAAAGCAAAATACAAAATTGTATATAGAGAATAATTCCAATTACACATTTCAAGTAACTGGAAGAAAATAAACCAACACATTAGGGTTTGTGGGGTTTTTTTAGATAGTGTTATTGTAAAGGATTGTTCTATTCTTAATGTATTTCTGCATTTTTCAAATTTTTTATAATGCATATGTATTACTTTGGTAGTGGCAGAAGAAATGATTCACCTCTCTTTTGTCTTTCTTTGTCTTACCAACAACGGCCTGTTAAGAAGATCAGTTTGCCATTATTACTATCTATACTTTATCTTACTAATACTTCTATTATACTATCTATACTTTATCTTACTAATACTTCTATTGATAACAACCATAACTCATACATACAGCACTTACCACCTGCTAGACACTGTCTTAAGCACTTTAATAGACACTAAGTTCAGATATGAGTTTAGAATTTATTAGAATTATAACATTTTTATGTTTGGGGCTATAAATACTAGAAATGTCTATTCAAACTGACTTAAACAAAACTAATATTTGTTGGCTTATATAACTGGAAAAATCTAGAGCTAAAGGGGTAGAGATCAGGCATGGTTCCAATCAGGACTTCAGCTCACATCTCCATGATTCTGCTGGTCCTCATGAGGCAGCTTCATCCACAGGCTAACAATGAGTCATTTGCAAAAATTTCAGATCCTATGTTACACCAGCACAAGAAATTGTCCAGAAGAAAAGACAGCTTCTGTCCTAACCTTCTGAACAAGAGCCCTGAGATTCTCGGGTAAACAACTTAGGTCACATACCCTCTCCTGAATCAATAACCGGGGGATGGGGTGGCAGTACAGGCAAAAATAATGTGTTGAGTGTCTCAAATCAACCAGGACTTCCAGGATTTGGAGGTGGGGGCAGGATGGAAGAAAGGTGATAACCCAATGAAAATCAAATACGAAGGGAGAATTGGGAAAAAGATACTAGGTAGGAAATAGACAATGTCACTTATCGTATTTCTCAACAACTTAGTTTGGATCTTACTGCTAGCTAAACCACAAATTTCATCTTGCCTCCTTCTCAAAACTCCTTCCTGGGATGCTTATTTTGGTTCTCTATTTGTTATTCAGTGCATCGTTGAATACGTGTTGATTAAGTGTCAATGAAATCCTTCATCTTTATTTTTTTTAATTTTATTTATTTATTTGTCACAGAAAGAGAAAGAGCACAAGCAAGGGGGAACTGTAGGCAGAGTGAGAAAAGCAGGCTCCCTGCTCAGGGAGCCTGATGCGGGACTCGATCCTAGGACCCTGGAATCACGACCTGAGCCGAAGGTAGATGCTTAACCGACTGAGCCACCCGGGTGTCCCTAAACCCCTCATCCTTAAAATCACTTGAAAACCTTTGAGTTGAAGATAAGATGTAGAACAAGCTAGTATGACATATTCTTCCTTGGCTTATATCGTTTGTTGTATCAATTAAGAGATGTTCAAAAAATAAAGAAAATGAGAAGAAGAAGAAGAGAAAAGAAAAGAAAAAAACAAGAGAAAAGAAAAGAAATATCAGAGAGAGAGAGAATCCAGCTAGCTTCTCGGGCAGAGCCTCATGGAGTGAGAGGGTCAAGAAGCAGACTCCAAAGTCTATCCTTGTTTTTATGTTTGTTGTTTGGGTCCATTTTTGTATATAACAGCTTTACTGAGATGTAATTCACATACCATACAATTCACCCATTTAAAGTGTACAATTCAATGGTTTTGAGTATATTCACAGATTTGTGCAACTATTACCACAATTTTAGAACATTTTTATTTCAGCAAAAAGAAGCACTGAACCCACTACTTGTCATTCCATTTCCCCAGCTCCCCTCCCCCCATCCTTAGACAACTGCTAATCTACTTTCCATATCTATAGATATGCCTTTTCTAGACATTTCATCTACATGGAATCCTAAAATACTTTTTTATTTTATTTTTCTTTAAAGATTTTATTTCTTTATTTGAGAGAGAGAGAGAGTGAATGAGAGAGAGAGAGAGAGAGCACAAGCAGGGGGAGGAGTAGAGGGACAGGGAGAAGCAGACTCTCCGCTGAGCAGGAAGCCTGACATGGGGCTCGATCCCAGGACCCCAGGATCATGACCAGAGCCAAAGGCAGACATTTAACCAACTGAGCCACCCAGGCGCCCCAATACTTGGTCTTAAAAAAAAAAAAAAAACATGGTCAAGGAGCCTGTGTGGCTCAGTTGGTTGAGCTTCTGCCTTCGGCTCTGGTCATGATCCTGGGGTCCTGGGATCGAGCCCCATATTGGGTTCCCTGCTCAGCAGAGAGCTTGCTTCTTCCTCTCCTTCTTCTTCCCCCTGCTCACGCTTGTTCTCTCTCTCTCTGTCAAATAAATAAGTAAAATCTTTAAAAAAATACATGGTCTTTTGTGTCTGGCTTCAAGGTCAACCATGTTGCAGCATTTATTAGTACCTCATTCCTTTTTATTGCCAAATAATATTCCATTATGTGTATATACCATTTATCCATTCATCGGTTGGTGGATATTGGGTTGTTTCCACTTTTTGAGTATTACGAACAATGCTTTTATGGACATTTGTGTACAAGTTTCTGTGTGCACATAGGTTTGTCTCTTGATCATATACATAAAGTAGAATTTCTGGGTCATATGATAGTTCTCTGTGCTGTAGATCAGAAATTTGATCATGGGGTACCTGGGTGGCTCAGTTGTCACCAACTCTTGATCTCAGCTCAGGTCTTGATCTCAGAGTTATGAGTTCAAGCCCCATGTTGGGCTCCATGCTGGGCGTGGAGCCTACTTGAAAGAAAGAGAGAAGGAGAGGAAGGAAAGAAGGAAGGAAGGCAGGAAGGAAGATATTTGATCTTATTTGAACCCTTGAAGTACTATCTTAAGATAACCAAACTCAAGAGAGATTGCTTTTTGTTGATCTAAAGATAATGCATTAATTGACAATGCAGTTCAAACATCAGGAAACTAGAATACTCGATATTATTTGGGAAAATCCTTTCCAACATGAAGATATGAGAAATTGAAAATTACTTCATTTAATTTTTAATTTAATACAACACCTCTCTGTGGCTTTGAGAAACTAGAAAAATTGTTCCAAGTTACATAGAAAATAGGTAGAAATGACAGGATTCGAACCCAGGTCTGCTTTTTCCAGAACTGTCTCTCTTAAGTACTAGACTAGACACACATTGCTTAAATGCCACCAAATGTTTTACTGCCCGCTTGCTGGGAATGAGCGTTTCCCATAATTTCACCCACAACACTATTCCAAGCTGATGGCTGCGTGATAAGTACATGCTGACTTTCAGTAGCTTTCCCTCGCAAAAGGGACTGTGGTATTCAAATTCCGGAGGCTCCTTAATGTGGCTCTCTCTCTACTGACTTTTGATGAGAGTTGTTCCTGATCACATTTGCTGGCACACCTCCTTAAAAGCACAGTCAGCAACGTTCAGAGCAGCTCCTGGATGCCCGCCCTACAGGGACTTTTGATGATGTGTGTACTATTTTGAGATAAAAAGGGTTCTGCATCCAGCAGCCCAGAAATGTCCTCTAAATCGGCTTGTAAATCCCTCCTTACATTTCACATGGTGAAGGCTGCTGAGGACTTGAGTTGTTTCCAGATATGCCATAGTGAACTGGGTTTTGCTCCTTTTTGGGATGGGTTGCAGACCAGACAAGGAGCTAATCACCACGTAGTAACTAAAGCCACTGTCATGCCTTCAGATGTTGCTAATCTTGGAATGACCAGATTGGCTTCAGATCTTTTCAGAAAATCAGGGTTGTTCCACCTGTACTTTTTGGTATTCACACACTAAATGACATAGCCATGATAAGCTATTATGAAATGAAGACTCGTCTTGAGAAGTTGTGTTCAATTTGTTAGATGTAAAAATAGTATCGAGGTTTGTGAGAAAAAAATTTTTTTCCTTTGTGATGCATACTAAGGAGTGTGTAGGCGTGAAACTAAAGAGTAAGAGGTTGCCCCTAAATGAAAAGCAGACAGGATTGACTATTTGATACAAATAATTTAAAAATGCTTAGCTGTTACTTGAAACATTGAGATTTGACTAGGTATGCTCTCTTTCAGATCTGATCGAAATGATTTATACTGAAGTGCATAGAGAGAGAAGGTATAAAGCAAATGTATCAACAGAGATATTTGGTGAGGATAAGTGATACTTGGATACCACAAGATGGAGTTAACATCACCAAATAAAAAGATTGTAACAGAAGTTGTAAAGACTGATGGATGGGGCAATAACCCATCCTTGCAAGAGAAAATATTCTTGTGGTGGTTATTTTTAATCTTTTGCTCTTGGCTGCTGCCCTGGACAGATTAAGGTTGAAGTTTTCAGGATCTATGAGGTTGAATTTACAGTAACAAAGGGTGCAAATAGGTCTAAGGATTCTTGCTTTCGAGAATAAGTGAAGAATGGCTTTCTATCTAATTCTTTATTATGTCATTTGCTTAGTTCTTTCTAAAACTTTCTTGGGTGTCTAATCCTGAATTCTGTTGTTTTCTATCATTCGGCTATGTTATAAGTCAATTCTCATTTGAGTTCAGAGGTGCCTGATGAAAGTCTAAGTCAGTTCTCAGCCATCCATTCACTTTATGGGTTATTCATGACCTCTTAGTTCCTCAAAATGCTAACTCTCTTTTTAGCCATTCCCTTGAGGAAATGCAAGGATTGATTGATTGATTGATTGATTGATTTTAAGACAGCTCTAAGTACAATGTGGGGTTTGAACACACGGCCTCGAGATCAAGAGTCACATGCTCTACCAACTGAGGCAGCCAGGCACCCCAAGGATGGATGGATGGATGAATGAATGGTGGATAGATAGGGAGAGAGAGAGAGAGAGATTTTTTTTTCCTAAAATTTTATCTTTAAGTAATCTCTACACCCAACGTGGGGCTTGAACTTACAACCCTGTGATCAAGAATCTCATACTTGAGGCACCTGGGTGGTTCAGTCTGTTGTCTGCCTTCGGCTCAGGTCAGGATCCCAGGGTCCTTTTTTTTTTTTTTTTTAATTTTTAAAGTCAATGTTACCCCTGCTTGAGAAATCCTGCAAAAGAAGATTTGGGAGAGAAAGAAAGAAAGAAAGAAAGAAAGAAAGAAAGAAAGAAAAAAAAAAAAAAAAAAAAAAAGAAAGAGGCAGGTAAGATTGAGAAAATCAAGGTGAGACAACTAAAGTGAATGTTGGGGATTGTTTGTGGCTTTCCATTATTTAAACTCCATTTCTTTTTTCTTTTTTTTTTTTTTTTAAGATTTTATTTATTTATTTGACAGAGAGAGAGAGAGACAACCAGCGAGAGAGGGAACACAAGCAGGGGGGGTGGGAGAGGAAGAAGCAGGCTTCCAGCAGAGCAGGGAGCCTGATGTGGGGCTCAATCCCAGGGCCCTGGGATCACGCCCTGAGCCAAAGGCAGACGCTTAATGACTGAGCCACCCAGGCGTCCCTTAAACTCCATTTCTAACCAAAAAGTAATGCAGTGCCGCTTGCCTGCTGCATGCTTCGTAAATACCTCAAAATTTCCTGAGCTAGTAGCTATTTTTGTCTGCCACTAAGTCACTTTGAATCATTGAGCATTAATCAACATTAAGGAAAACTGGAAATTCTCAAGCAATTGCTAGCACTTTAAACACAAACAGACTACAGCTACCAAATTCCTGGGCCAATGATATTTTGTAGTTCTGTGATGATTATATTTTCTAAAGCTAAAATTGAGATGTATAATCAGATAATCAGATGAAATATTTTAAATCAGAACATTTAACCACCACACCTACTTGACAGTTAAAGTAGTATTTTCCCATCGTACTCCCTGTTGATAGTTGCTTTCATTGTTGTATATTAGGCAAACTTGACCTTAATCAAGCCACTAAAATAACTGGAAATCATGTTGCTTAGATATTTAATACTCTTCAGCAATGTTAGGTCATTATTTCTAATAAACTTCAGTTTTTAGAATAGTTGGGTCATTTTTAAAAATGGGTTTACAGGGGCACCTGAGTGGCTCAGTCAGTTAAGCATTGGACTCTGTTTCGACTTAGGTCATGATCTCAGGGTCATGAGATAGAGCCCTGCTTTCTGGCTCCACACTCAGTAGGGAGTCTGCTTGAGATTCTCTTTCTCCCTCTCTGTCGGACCCCCCCCCCCCGCCCCTGCTCACACTCGCTCTCTCTCTAAAATAAATAAATAAAATCTTTAAAGTAAAATGGGTTTACAATTCTGATAGATCTGATTTGCAAAAACAAAAGAGAGAAAAGCAATCCTGCTATATTTAGCATTGGGAAGATTATTCTTAGAGTATTGTGTATAATTTTGGTTTCCCTAATTGAAGAAAGATGTGCGCAACTTGGGAATAGTCCCAAAAAATCAAGCAAAACATTCATAGGCTAGAAAATAAGCCATATGGAATTTGTCATCCAGATATACTCACACAAATGTGAAATAGTGAATGTTCAAGTTTATTCATGACAGCATTGTTTATAATGACAGAAGATTGGAATCCCCTTAAAAGTTCATTGATATGAGACCAGTTAGATGAATTATAGTGCAACTATCTAATGGTATTTATTGTAGCTGTAAAAAAGATCGAGGAAAGTCTTTATATTGTGTTATGGAAAGAGCTCTAAGACATACTGTTAAGTGAAGGAAGCAAGTGCAGGACAGTGTATGGAATATGCTGTCATCATGTTAAAGAGTCAAAGGAGTTGAGGAGCCTGGCTGGCTTAGTTGGTGGAGCATGTGACTCTTGATCTTGGGGTTGTGAGTTTGAGCCCCCATTGGGGGTAGAGATTACTTGAAATAAAATCTTAAAAAAAGAAAGAGAAGGGGCTCGTGGGTGGCTCGGTTGGTTAACAGTTTGCCTTCAGCTCAGGTTATGGTCTCCAGGTCCTGGGATCGAGTCCTACATCAGGCTCCCTGCTCAGCAGGGAGTCTGCCTCTCCCTCTCCCTGTGCCCTTCCCCCACCCCCGCTGTCTCTCTCTCTCTCTCTTTCTCAAATAAATTTTAAAAATCTTTTTTTACAAAAGGAAAAGAAGGAATGATATATTTATATCACAGATGTATGACATATATTGATATCTGTGTATGCATAAACGCAATCTCTGCAGGTATACATGAGAAATCAGTGACAGTGACTACTCACAAAAGGTAGGTGGGAATTAGATGGATGGGAGATGGAGGGGTAGAGAGACTTTTCATATTATAGCTTTTTATACTTTTTGGTTTTTATTCTTGCGGATATGGCACCTATTTAAAAACCAAAGAGATCATTGACATGGACAGCGGAAAAGAAACAATATGAAAAATGGTAAGGGGGAGGACGATTTTAAATTTTATCTATTTGTGAAGACCCCCAAGTAACACTTCTTGTCTGAGAATCTCCATAATCAGCGTAAATGACCACATGGTTAACTCAGTTGGAAGGACAAACAATGAATGAATTGATTGTGCCATAATACAGCTCACTCATGATTCAAAGACATGGCCCTAGTTCGCAGAAGAGAAGATTGAATTAGTAACTGATTTTTCCAAAATGACAAGGGATTGGTCAATAAAAGAATAATACAGTTCACTATTCCCTCGACCTAATAATGTTTGTAAAGTACTTTATCATTTGCAAACTGCTTTCACGTATATTATCTCATTTGAAACATCTTTACCAAAACATTATGTGGTGTATAAGACAGAAATTTCTGTTTCTCATTTTACAAATTGAGAAGTGGAAATAAAGAGAAGACAGACACTTGTGAGTGGTCTCAACCCATAGGACAAGATACATGAGACTGGAACTAGCTTGAAAAATGAGCGACCTACAATCACCAAGATATTGCCAAGTCATTGGACTCCTTAGATGCACTCATAGCTTTAAAATTCTTCTACTTCGGCTTTTTGCCTAGAGTTATTTCTCAATTATTAATTTTTCTTTATTCTCGTTCAGATATTTAGCTAGGTTTCTGACTCATGTTGTTTCTTCATAGTAAAAAGCATAGAGAACCTCTATCTTCCATCCATTCAACCTTCCATTTTAATATAAGAATCATAGAAGAGAGCTTATTCGAACGCAGATTTCCTGGCACCTCTCCCCAAAGATTTGGAGGCACTGGGTATTAGGTGGAGCATAGGAATATGCTTTTTTTTTTAATATAAACATGTGGCTATCCTTGTCTAAGTGGTCTGAGCATTGACCTAAGTAATAGGCTCAGCAAGAAGTACAATTATTTGTAACTAATAACTCTGTGTGACTGATTAAAAGAGAAAAGGCTTCTCAAGTCCTCTTTCCAGGCTCATTATTGTTACTGCAAAGAGGCAAAGGCGAGGAGCTGGGAGTGATGATTAGCCTCTGGTGAGTCGAAAAGAAGTCCATGGTGACAACACAAGGTGCTGACATTTGCCTAGCATTCCAGGGAAGATTCACACAATTAAATTAAAACTCATCAGATTTATTTCCCTTACCTCTCAAACTCTGAAAGTATGACATTGAACTCATCTTGGAGGGTCTGAACAAGCTGCCCATCTGCTTCTAAGAATTGTAAGCGTTGACTGTGTCTACTAAAGGCCTCAGTGGTTTGAGAGTTGGTTACCCTAGTGACCGCCTCTCTCCCTCTGCAGTGCTGCTGCAATTTGAGATCCGGTAGGGCACATCTACGTACAGGTCCCCAATTCCATCCGGAAAAGAGAGAACAGAAAACCACGGAGGCCTCATCGTGGAGGACCATTTTTCTCTAACTTCCTCCCCACTCCAATCCCAGTGAAGCCCCTCATTGGGCTTCCTTTAGGGTTTAGACCGACACATCTTTCTTCAGAGGGCCCCTCCATAAAAGAGTATTTTCTGAAAACTGCTTTAAAATAATTTAAAGTGGCTTAATGCCTAAAGTGCACATTTATCATCCACTGAAGGCTTTTATAGTTTTACATAACTTTCTGAGTGTTTTTAACTCTGTACTAATGCCCCGAGGCAATTATTGCAAAGGACATATTTTTATTAATTGAAATAATAAATACTTTATAGGTGTTCTAATAAAAGGTGCTGATTTAAAGTTTAAATGGTATATTGAGTCATTCGAGAATAGCCATAGAGCACACTTCTGTGAAGGCTAAATGGAAAAATAGACAGGGAGAACGAGCCCAATGAAAACTTAAATAATGGGGCACTAGATAAGATCACAGAAACAATGGAAAGAATTGTAAAGTTTTCAAAAGACACATTCACCAAAAATTTCATTTGCTACCTACTTTTCTTGCGTTCAAAGACTAGTAGGCGCTAACGTCTCTCACTGCCCCGTCAGTAGGGCACGTCTTCTACAAAACTAAGCGTCATCTGAGCCGTAACCACTTACTGGCCTTACGGAGTCACTGAAAACATACTGGCCAATTTCCTGCTCTCCATACTCTGCCTTCTTAGTCGATTGTTAGTCTGTTTTCCAAGAAATCAATAGATAGATACAGTGACTGGAATTTTGTCTAAGGACAAAGCTGGATGACCTATTACATTGGACTCAACTCCTTAACCACTCTTCCACAAATAAACACAAAAAGGATGCTCAGATGTACTTCTGTTCCTTGGTAAGATTCTTATTTGAAAATCTTACACCAGTTCAAAGATGGAGGCACAGAAGCCTGCCCCGGAAATAGCAGTCTCTAGGGAAGAGTGGCGAGAGCTCTAATTGGCCAGCTTTGTCTCTGTCATTCATGTATTACCCACGGTTTCCTCATCCAGAGTAGCACCTGCTGCATGGTTTTGAAACCAGGAAGATGAAAGTGGGAAATTGGAAAGTGCAGGAAATGACCTCAGCGTCTGCCACGTAATTCCAGACCAGCTCTGTCCAACGGTTCTCTCCGAGGTACGGACGCGTTCTGTATATGTGCTGTCCAACACAGAAGCCACTTGCCACAGGTGACTATTAAGCCCATGGAAATGTGCCAGGTGTAAGCAAGGAACAGAATTTAAAATGGGGCTTAGTTTTAATGAACTTAAATAGCCACATGCAGCTAATGGCTACCATACTGGACCGTGCCGCTCTGGGCTTCCGTGTGGCTTTTCCAAATATTAGTCACCAAATCCAGATTTCTTGACTGGTTGAATATTGAAATCTTAACCAACCGCTGAGTTTAAACCCAAACTAAAAGAAGTAGGTGGTTTGAAAGTGAAAGGGTGGAGAGAAAAAAAATGCCCTTTTCTAGTATTGAGGTACAAGGAGGAGAGGACACAATACAATCCTAAATGAAGTAGAGAAAAAGGAAGAATGCAGTTGATCACTTGAACATGCAGTACCTATATAACACCAAAAAACTATTTTGCTTTTTTTTTCCCCCTCTAAACTGAATGGAGTGAATCGGCAGATGAATTTGGCATTATGTAACACGGTGAAATATAAATGAAATACACCAGGCAGGCCTAAGTGGATGTGGATTACATTAAATATTTACACTCTACACAACAGATCTTTTGTAAAGGGCAATTTTATAAACCAGAAGCTTCAATAATAAAGGGGCGGTAGGGAGGGTGTTGTTTGTATAAGACCTGCTGTTTGACACCTAGGCCAAAGGCAATCCAACCCAGCTGCCAGCAGGTGACTTAGGTGTCACAAGATAAAATGATCCAATTGGGTTTGAAGTGCATTTGTATGTATAACGAATAAAAAAGATGGGAGCTATATAAACCAATAAACGTTGACACCCGTTATTTGAGTTAGGTGTTTTCTGTTGTTATTGCCTTTATCCGTTTGTTTTCTCCAGATTTTCAGCATTGAGCTGAAGCATTTTTTAAGAAAAAAAAAATTTTTTTCTAAAGAGACAAGCACAGAGAATAACATGGTAAACAGTCATGGGCCTACCACCCAGCTTGAACAGTTGTTCACAATTTGTTCTATTTGGTTTGGATCTTTCTTTTTAAAAAATATTTAATTTATTTATTGTGAGAGAGAGAGAGCTAAAGAGAGCATGAACAGGGGGAGGGGCAGAGGGAGAAGCAGACTCTCTGCTGAGCAAGGAGCCAGGGGACTCAATCCCAGGACCTCAGGATCACGCCCTGAGCCAAAGGCAGCCGCTTAACTGACTGAGCCACCCAGGCACACTGAATATTTTTTCTTTTTAAAAAAATAAAATAAAACACGATAGCTACAACTAAAGCCCTCTGAGTTCCTTTCCCCAGTCCCGTTGTCTTCTTTCTCCCCAAAAGAAACCATAAATATGAGTGTAATGCGTTTTGCCACGCATTTGAAGTATTTTTTGTACACATGCACATATTCCTGAACAACATATAGCACTACTTTTTATGTTTTAAAATTCACAATGTTCTCCAAAGAAGACATACAAAACATCCAAGAGGTACATGAAAAGATGCTCAACATTACTCATCATTAGGGAAATGCAAATCAAAACCACAATGAGATAGCACTTCATACCTGTTAGAATAGTTATCATTAAAAAAAAAAGAAGAGGTATCATCAAAAAGATAAGAGATAACAAATGTTGTTCAGGATGTGGAGAAAAGGGAATCCTTGCGCATTATTGCGGGGAATGCAAATTGGTGCAGCAGCCACTATGGAAAACAGTATGGAAGTTCCTCAAAAAATTAAAAATAGAATTACCATATGATTCAGGAATTTCACTTCTGGGTATATATCTGAAGGAATTGAAATCCTATCTCCAAAAGAGATCTACAGCCACCCCCATGTTCATTGCAGCATTATTCTCAATATCGAAGACATGGAAAGATCCAATACGATGGAATATTACTCAGTCATTAAAAAGAAGGAAATCTTCCCTTTTGTGACGATATGGGCCTCGAGGACATTATATTAAGTAAAATAAGTCAGACAGAGGAAGACAAATACCATATGGTCTTACTTAAATGTGGAATCTGAAAAGATCGTACTTCCAAAAACAGAGTTGAATGGTGATTGCCAGGGTCTGGGGGAGTGAGGGAAATGGGGAAATGTTAGTCAAAGGGCACAAACTTCCGGTTCTAAGAATAATAAGTTCTGGGGATCTAATCCACAACATGGTAACTATAGTTAACAATACTGTATTGTATACTTGAAAGTTGCTAAGAGAGATCTTAAATGTACTCGCCACAAAAAAGAAATAGTGATTATGAAGTGAAGGAAGTGCAACTAACCCTACTGTGGTGATCATTCACAACATCTAAGCGTATCAAATCATCACGTTGTCCACCTTACACTTACACAATGTTATAAGTCCTTTATATCTCAATAAAGCTGGAAAAATAAAATTCACAATGAATTACATTGCATATGTTTCTCCAGATTGCTCTTTTCATTCGATTCTATGTTTCTGAGAGATGTTGTAACATACGTGCATATCTTAATTAGACAAATTGTTTTTTTTAAAAGTGCTGCATTAGGGGCGCCTGGGTGGCACAGCGGTTAAGTGTCTGCCTTCGGCTCAGGGCGTGATCCCGGCGTTATGGGATCGAGCCCCACATCAGGCTCCTCCGCTATGAGCCTGCTTCTTCCTCTCCCACTCCCCCTGCTTGTGTTCCCTCTCTCGCTGACTGTCTCTATCTCTGTCGAATAAATAAATAAAATCTTAAAAAAAAAACAAAAAAAACCTCATTTAAAAAAAATAAAAATAAAAATAAAATAATAAAAGTGCTGCATTAAAAGCCACCACCATAATAATGAAAAGTAACATTCTTGTGCAATGTGAGGTATAAGCTGGAAGTGACCTCACTGGAGTTTCAAAACAAGCTGGGAAGCAGATATTACTATTAATTCCATTCAACAGATAAAGCAACATAATTCAAGAAGTTCAGGGACTTGTCCAAGGCTAAATAGGTCACAAAAGGTAGAACGTAGACACTCACTCCCTGGTCTTTGCAGGCAGGAGTTTTATAAAACAATTTGCCTGCCGTGGCTTCTTGGGAAGCTAGAATCCTGGGTTTTCAGTTAGCCCCTAAGAGCCACCAGGGAGAGTAAAAAAATGCTGGGCAGAATTTTCCCTTGCTGACTAAGGAAAGCGAGAGCTGAGAAATCAGTAAGAGGGAAGAAAATTAGAGCAATTGAGAAAAATAGAAATGGGGGAGGGGAGGAGAGAAAAAGAATCATTTTGGTTAGGGTACGTCATGTTCCCAGATTTTGCCCCCATGTCTGTAGCTTGGAAAAGACAGGCCAAGGTTTATGAAGATTGAAAGAAGTGGCTTAGATATTCTTTTTTTTTTTTTTTTAAGATTTTATTTATTCATTTAACAGAGAGAGAGCAAGGGAGACAGGCAGAGGAAGAAGGAGAAGCAGACTCCCTGCCGAGCAGAGAGCCGGCCGCCAGGCTCGATCCCAGGACCCTGAGATCATGACCCGAGCCGAAGGCAGGCAGACGCTCAACCGACTGAGCCACCCAGGCGCCCAAGAAGTGGCTTCGATATTCTTCCACATTTTCAGCCCCCCAGTGGGCAACCCTAGGGCTATAGTGCAGGACTGAAGGTGATGCCACACGTCCGTAGAGCAGTGTTTTTCCAGATACAGGAGGGATCAAAGATACTTCTAGATGTTACAGTATGGGTATTAGTTGAATGGCAGAGTGTGAAAGTGAGGTCTTTTTCTTTCTTTTTTTTTTTTTTTAAGTAGTCTTCCCCACCCAGTGTGGAGCCTGACGTGGGGCTCAAACTCACAACCCCGAGATCAAGCCTGAACTGAAATCAAGTCAGTTGCCCAACCGACTGAACCACCCAGGCACCCCCAAAGTGAGGTCATTTCCAGTTGTTTGAATTCCTCTCCATTCAGTTTATTGAACAGTCTGAATCAAGTGGAGAACAAACATGAAATGTTTTCTTTTCCCCCTTCTGCCGTGCTCAGTTGAATCTCTTTTCCCCATTATTCTGTGAAAGAAAGGAGAGGTGGGGATACGTCTCTTCCCTAAATGATGCCCGATCTTCCCTTGGCTGTGTTGCTTTTCTGGCTAAAACTTCTTGGTTAGTGATGCTCCCTTGTTCCAAGCATCCAAGTTCTGGTTGTCACATTAGTGTGAGGGCGAGCGCTTCCGTGGGGCCTGCGTCGTTCCTTGACGTTGGAGGCTCACTCAGGCTTAACCACATCAACCGTCCCTCGTCTCCCATTCCCAGGGGTCTCAACTAGGGTCCTGTACACATCCAACTCCAGGAGGCATACCCAGGCTCCTCTGAGTACTCTGTCTCCACACCCCACCTGGGGTCTCAGCTCCAGGCCAAGGAGACTGATTCCAACCTCTGTGAGGAGGGGAGATGCCAACTCCTTTCTTACTCCTCGGTGGGGTCTGTGAGTGGTTCTCTCAGGACCCTGACTGCCTCGGGGTGGTAGCATTCCTGAACTGCCCCATCCTGCTGCTTCACACCGGACCAAGCCTGAGAAGTCGGGACTGATTTTCGCCAGGCCTCTCCCCAGCCGCTTTCTCCAGGCAACCGCTTTTATGGGCTTACAGGCACATAATGATCAAGGAGCAGGAGCAGGCTCGGCTGCTTCCCAATAAGCCTTAAGCAGGTATCAGGCCTCTATTGTTTTCAACTCTGCATGGGCAGTCGAGGCACAGAAAACCTCCTTTGTTCTCAGCCTGGGATCCCCGGTTGCCAATTCCCATGACATCAAAGAGAAATTCTCCGTTGGCTGTTGGTGCTGGTACGTTGTATGTCGCAGTCACCTCTAACGTTTTCAGTCTCCTTTTGCAAGCAGAGAGAACAAGCCTTCTTGAGGCAACATCTGTCTGCAAGCTAAGGTCATTTGGCGTTTCTTGTGTTTATTTTCACAGAATATTTTATTTATGACAAATGATATGGATTTTTCCATTTACCATAGTGAGAGAATGTTTTATTTTTAGATGACCTTATATGAGCTTTTAAAAAAGTAATTGTGTTTAAAGAAAAATATTTGGTTGGTAATTGTACGGATGGTAAGTAGACAGGGAAAAACAGTGAAAGTGCTATTCGAAACATGGAAAGTTTGTGAAACTTATAAATAGGCCTTAGAAATATGAGTTAAATTGAGCTGAGGCATGTAACGTGTTTAAAGTAGCTTACCAGGTGCCTGGCTGGCTCAGTCCAAAGAATGTGCATCTCTTGATCTCGTGGTTGTGAGTTCAAGCCCCTCTTTGGGTGTAGAGATTTCTTAAAAAAAACAAAGTCTTTAAAAAAAGTAGCTTACCAATAAAAAAATAAAGTAGTTTACCAATAGATGTTTATTAAATGTTAGGGATTCACCATAGTACTGAATATCACATGCCTGGTGGGTTTTTTTCTTTTTTAAAAAGATTTGATTGATTGATCGATTGATTGATTGATTTAGGAAGAGAGAGCAAGCAGGGGGAGGGGCAGAGGGAGAGGGAAAGAGAGAATCTCAAGCCGACTCTGCGCTGAGCACCCAGGCAGACACGGGGCTCGATCCCACAGCTGGGATCATGACCTGAGCCGAAATCAAGAGTCAGATGTTTAGCTGACTGAACCACCCAGGCACCCCTCCTGGTGGGTTTTTTAAAACAGCCATATTGGGGGCGCCTGGGTGGCACAGCGGTTAAGCGTCTGCCTTCGGCTCAGGGCGTGATCCCGGCGTTATGGGATCGAGCCCCGCATCAGGCTCCTCCGCTATGAGCCTGCTTCTTCCTCTCCCACTCCCCCTGCTTGTGTTCCCTCTCTCGCTGGCTGTCGCTCTCTCTGTCAAATAAATAAATAAAATCTTTAAAAAAAAAAAACCCAGCCATATTGAAGTATAATTTATACGCCATAAAATTCACATTTTAAGTGTCTGTTCAATGACTGTTAGTAAATTTACGGAGCTGTGCATCCACCAGCACAATTCAATTTTAGAGCATTTCCATCACTGCCCAAAGATTCCCCCACGCCCATTTATTTTGACTCTCCCTCCCCTCTCCCCCAGCTCCAGGCAACTGTAACCCACTTTAAGTCCCTACAGATTTGTCTTTTCTGGATTTGCCTTTCCTCATGTAATTGGACTTATAGAATATGCGATCTTTTTTGTCTGGCTTCTTTCATGAGCAAAATGTTTTTGTGGTTCACCCATGAATGATGCCGCTACAAACATTCACACACAAGTCTTTGTGTGCACATAGGCTTTCATTTCTCTTGGATAAATGCCAAGCAGTAGACATGCTGGGTTGTACAGTAAATTTATGTTTAACTTTTTAAGAAACCGCCAAACTGTTTTCCAAAGAGGTGGCACTGTTTTCCATTCCTACCAGCAAAGGATGAGTGTACCAGGCATTGTACATGTATTATTTTGCATAGATATGTGTGGTCATATCATAACCACTACTTTCTAGGTGGGAAACTTGAGACTGAAAGAGGTTAACTGACTTGCAGCCTTGACAAAGCCAGTATTCAACCATGTCTGATTCCAAAGCCATCCTTTTTCTACTCTGAAACTAGGCTCTGTGCTGGATGCTTGTTGCCTTCAGCAGAGACCGGGGACAGTACTTTGCTTTTTGGCTCAATCACTCTAAGGAGCCAAGACATCAGGTGAGTAATGGAGCCTCGAGGCTTCCATTTCTGCCCCCTGGTCCTGGATGCCACACCCCGGATATGGTTCACATGACTCATTTACTTCTTCAAGTTTAGAATGTGACACAGCAAATGAGCAAGCTGGGCAATAGAGACAGGTGTCCATTCCTGTGGACTTTGACAGTCTGGTAACTGCTTGGCTGGCCACAAAACAGGGAGAGGAGAGTTTTGCTTTCCTCTTTTCTCTGAGTCAGCAAGTAGTCAGTTACTGAAATCACACCCGCTAACAAGTCCAGGCAACCACTGACTGCATCGTTCCCTGCCTCGTTGGGTACGGTTGGTCAGAACACACACAGCAAGATATGTAACTTGATTACATAAACGCACAGACAAGCTTGTCAAATTGAAAAGATCAAGCAAGGGGTGCCTGGATGGCTAAGTCGGTTAAGCGTCCGACTCTTCATCTGGCTCCGGAGGTGATCTCGGAATCGTGGGATTGAATTCTGTGTCAGGTTCCTCTCTCGGTGCAGTCTGCTTGAGGTTCTCTCTCCCTCTGCCTCTTCCCTCTGCGCTCTCTCTCTCTCTCTAAAATATATAAATACGGGCGCCTGGGTGGCACAGCGGTTAAGCGTCTGCCTTCAGCTCAGGGCGTGATCCCGGCGATCTGGGATCGAGCCCCACATCAGGCTCTTCCACTATGAGCCTGCTTCTTCCTCTCCCACTCCCCCTGCTTGTGTTCCCTCTCTCGCTGGCTGTCTCTATCTCTGTCGAATAAATAAGTAAAATCTTTAAAATAAATAAATAAATAAATAAATAAAATATATAAATAAAGTAAATCTTTAAAAAAAGGAAAGAAAAGATCAGGCAAGAGTGCTTGCTTTCTGTAATCTTTACCTTCAGCAGGATTTTAATACAAGTCTATCTTCTCTTATTCATATCTTCCTACATCACCGTCCCCAGGGGCATCATGTTAGGGTAAACAAGCATGGAATCTGGCATTTTCCTTCATTCATCTTTCACAGCAGGGGCCGTGTCTTGTTCAGCTTTGTGTTCCCTGCAGTGCTTAGCATGGCGTCTTGTAACATCAGACCTTCATCATATCTCACCTGGGCCATGGCAATCGATCTCCCAGCGGTCACCCTCCACCTCTATCTCCACTATGCAGTCCATTTTCCACACTGTCTCCTGAATTATCTCTCTAAAGCACATTTTTTACTCAAAGAGAAATGATGACATTTTATTATTTAATTAGATTCATGGGGTTGCAAATGGTAAAGGTAATGCCACACGTGTCTGTGCGTTAAAGATGCCCACTGATTTATGGTGCGGCCAAAAAAAAAGAAAAAAGAAGATATTTTAAGGCCGTCAACTGCTGTGGGGAAAAAAAATCCATATTCTTAAGCAGGTTATAAAAGACCATTTGTAACCTGGCTCAGCACACCACAGCTTGATTTCTCACTATTCTCTTCCCCTCTCTGCTCTTTCTTTTTTTTTTTTTTTTTAAAGATTTTATTTATTTATGTGACAGAGAGACAGCCAGCGAGAGAGGCAACACAGCAGGGGAGTGAGAGAGGAAGAAGCAGGCTCCCAGCGGAGGAGCCTGATGTGGGGCTCGATCCTGGAACGCCGGGATCACGCCCTGAGCCGAAGGCAGACGCTTTAACGACTGAGCCACCCAGGCGCCCCCTCTCTGCTCTTTCTAAAAGGATCACTTACTGGGGGCGCCTGGCTGGCTCAGTCAGTGGAGCATGGGACTCTTGATCTCAGGGTCATTAGTTGAAGTCCCATGTTCAGCGTAGAGCCTACTTTATAAATACATACATACATAAAAGGACCACTTATTCACTCTCTTTACGTTTCGTAGCACCTGTGACAGGCCTGAACATAGAGCAGTGTTCAGTAAATACTTTTTGGTAGATTGATCGTTGTTTTGACCTGTTAAGAGCTGTGTCAATTCAGTAAGTCTTCAAAGGAGACTTCTACTAATTCCTTGGACTTTCTTCAAAACAGAGGAGGTATAAAAAATGATAAATAAAGGATACTTTTTTCTCTTCTTCTCCTATCGATGTCTTAATTTTTTAAAGTTTTTTTTAATATCTTTATTTTAAAATTGCAGAAGTGTCCACCCTTCAAAGTAGAAGAAATTCTCAAAGAAATAGCAAGACTGCTAATTTTCTTAACATCAAGCAATCAAGTGCAATGCAATTTGGAAGGCTTTAATGGTCATTTAAACTTGAATTGCTAATCATTTTCTTAGGAAAACATAACACGACAAAGAAATAAAGGAAAGAAAACATAAATGAAAGGTCTCACAGGATATTCAAGATGGTCACACTTTACAAACCAATATGGGTCAACAATGAACAGTTCTGTCAATGCTATTCTGGGAAATGGATGAGTTAAAACCACCAAGAGAATCTTAAAATCTAATCTTAAAATTTAGTCAATTTCAGACGAGCATATAGATTTGTAAATTTCATAATATATTAATGATTTTGTAAATTTCATGATATATTAATGATTTTACCATCAGAATGTCTTATTCTGTTATGTATATGGCCACCCTCATAAGCAAGTTGACGTAATAGAATTCATTATCAAACCCTTTAATTAAATACTTATAGATATTACTTAAAAACTAAACCACGTGCCGGGGTGCCTGGCTGGCTCAGTCGGAAGAGCGTGTGACTCTTGATCTCAGGGTTATGAGTTCAAGCCCTATGTTGGGTGTAGACATTACTTAAATAAATAAAACTTTAAAAAATATATAAAATAGGGGTGCCTGGGTAGCGCAGTCGTTAAAGCGTCTGCCTTCCGCATCAGGGCGTGATCCCGGTGTACCGGGATCGAGTCCCACATCTGGCTCCTCCGCTAGGAGCCTGCTTCTTCCTCTCCCACTCCCCCTGCTGTGTTCCCTCCCTCGCTGGCTGTCTCTCTGTCACATAAATAAATAAAATCTTTAAAAGAAAAAAATAAAAAATATATAAAATAAAAACAACAAAAAAACCTAAACCATGTGCAAACAAAACAAAACAAAACAAACCTGGAAAAAAATTGTAGCAAATTTGACAACAACAATATGTTGTTATGTAAAAGGCTGTTAAAATGAAATAGAACGCTCTATCCAACAATGTTGATGGGCGAGCAGCTTGGTGATCAGATCACCAAGGAAGTAATATGATTCGTAGTTACCATGAGAAAGTCATTCAGTTCTAACTTCACCAGAAATCAATATACCACTTTTTGTTGAGCAAACTAGCCAAAGATAAAGAAAAAGGAGTTTATCACCCGTGCCTCGTGAGTACGTGATAAAACAAGGAATAATACAATTCTTTTTTTTTTTTTTTTAATTTTATTTATTCGACAGAGATAGAGACAGCCAGTGAGAGAGGGAACACAAGCAGGGGGAGTGGGAGAGGAAGAAGCAGGCTCATAGCGGAAGAGCCTGATGTGGGGCTCGATCCCACAACGCCGGGACCACGCCCTGAGCCGAAGGCAGACACTTAACCGCTGTGCCACCCAGGCGCCCCGGAATAATACAATTCTGGTGGCGGGGCGCCTGGGTGGCTAGCTCAGTGGTGGTTAAGCGTCTGCCTTCGGATCAGGTCATGATTTGAGTCCGGGGACCCAGCCCTGTATCAGGCTCCCTGCTCAGTGGGGAGTCTGCTTCTCCCTCTCCCTCTGCCCCTCACTCCACTCTTGTGCTCTCTCTCTTTCTCTCAAATAAATAAATAAATAAATAAATAAAATCCTTAAAATATATATGTGTGTGTGTGTTGTGTGTGTGTATAGATAGATAGATAGAAAGATATATTTCTGGTGGCAATATAACATTGGGACAGTCCTTTCGTAATGCTATCTGGCAACTGTGTCAAAGATCTTAAAAATGTTTGTGCTTTTTTGGTAATTTCACTTCTGGGATCTATACTAAGGGAATAGTCCTACATGAGGAAAAAAGAAATATAACATGCAGAAAACATTATATATAGCTCTTTGGGGTCTGCCGCGGAAACAAGATGACATAGAGGACCTCATCGTTTGGAAAGTGTCGCAATAAGAGGCACCCGTTGTGCCCCCGCTGTGGCTCAAAGGCTTACCGCCTTCAGAAGTCCACTGGTGGCAAATGTGCCTATCCTGCCAAGCGCAAGAGGAAGTACAACCGGAGCGCCGAGGCTAAAAGAGGAAATACCACTGGGACCGTTGAATGAGGCACCTAAAAATCGTATACCGCAGATTCAGGGATGGATTCCGTCAAGGAACAAAGCCTCAGCCCAAGAGGACAGCTGTGGAAGCATCCAGTTCATCTTGATTTTAATGATTAGTCACACAATAAATGTTCTGGTTTAAAACAAAACAGAACAAAACAGAACAACCCCCACATTATATGTATAGTTGCAAACCACCTAAATATTCAAGAGTAGAAGAACACAAGAGAAATTCTGATATATTTATTTGATGAATGTGATACAGCAAATAGGAATCGGCATGAATGACTCCCACGAACATAATATTGAGAAGACAAAGCAAGCTGTAGAATACCTACTGTATGAAACTAATTATGTAAAGTTTGAAATATGCAAATAAAACTACTTAGTGAGGGTTACATATATATGTGGTAAATGTATAAAGGCGTGGACTGAATAGTTTCTCCAGAACTCACAGGGGAGGCTGCAAGTTTTGGGGGTAGGGCTGGAGGGAAGAAAACTGGTGTCGTTCTATCTTTTCTTCCCATTTGAAATTGAGGATGACTTTAGGAAACACTAGAGGGGTGAGTTAATAGGACTTGGTTAACGGTTAAGTATGGGGCTTGACAGAGTCAAAATCTTGAGGATTTGATCACATAGTTGTCTGGGTCATGGAAGGTGGGTATTAATAAGAGGGGAATTGTTAGTTTATTTTTTTGTGTTAAGTTTCAGATGTTGGCCAAACTTCCATATAGGTATTAATAATCTTGGTAAGTCAATTATAATAAGCAGATGAGAAGAAAAATAAAGTGAATGTGAAAGAAAGAGATGATCCTGTCCCTACTGAGATAATAATATGTATTTGTTTTGCCTGTTTCTTTTCTTTTTCTTTTTTTTTTTTTTTTTTTTTTTAGGTTTTTATTTACTGAGCACCTGGGTGGCTCAGTTGGTTGAGTGTCTGCCTTTGGCTCAGGTCATGATCCCAGAGTCCTGAGATCAAATCCCGCATGGGGCTCCCTGCTCAGCGGGGAGTCTGCTTGTCCCTCTGCCCCTCCTCCCTGCTTGTGCACACCATCTCTCTCACTCTCTCAAAAATAAACAAAATTTAGGACGCCTGGGAGACTCAATTGGTTAAGCATCTGCCTTTGGCTCAGGTCATGATCCAAGGGCCCTGGGATCGAGTCCCTCATCGGACTCCTTGTTCAGTGGGGACTCTGCTTCTCCCTCTGCCCGCCGCTCCCCCTGCTCGTGTGTTCTCTGTCTCTGTCTCTGTCTCTCTCTCTGACAAATAAATAAAAATCTTAAAAAAATAAAAACTAAAAATAAAATTTTAAAAAACCAAGATTTTATTTACTTATTTTAGGTGGGAGGGGCAGAGAGAGAGGGAGAAAGAATCTCAAGCATGCTGAGCATGGAGCCTGATGCCGGGCTCGGTCCCACCACCTTGAGATCATGACCTGAGCTGAAAGCATGAGTTAGGCACTTAATCGACTGAGCCACACCGGTGTCCCTGCTTTGTCTATTTCTAAACCTGTTTATAACAAGGCTTTGTATGACTTGAGAGAGGGCAGTATTTCACGGTCTTGAAGATAATATAACAATGGCTTTTTTTTTTTTTTAATATTGCCAGGAACACCATCAATTTATGTCTGTCTGTACTTGGGGACCAGACAGCATCTTATTAAACTCTAAGAAAACAGTTCTATGATGGGAGGAGTGGTGAAAGAAGTACAAAAATAGAAAATTCAATCAGAAAGCTTCTATGATGTATGACATCTTCAAAAATCAACTTCAGACATCTAAATATTGGGGAATAGTGTCAGTTTACATCTCATGAATATACTCTTTATTTTAAGTATGGCAAAAGTTAATGCTGGTAAGTGTTTACTTTTCTGTCTTTGCCGGACATTAGGGTATATTGACAAGTAAGTCTTTGAATCTTCTTAATGGGTGAAATTTTCTGACCTTTGCATGGGGTCCTCCTTCGGGTGTGTTGTTTTTGCTCTGGCTCTAAGTGTGGCCCATGCACCAGCAGCAACAGCGTCACCTTAGAATTTGTTAGAAATGCACATCTGATCCCACCTCAGCCTTTCTGAATTATAATCTGTATTTTATACGGTCCCCACAGGACTCATATGCAAATTAAAATTTGGAAAGCACTGATGTAGCCAATTAGGAAAATGAAATTCAAAAGTAAAAGTCCCCTGGATTTTAGTAATTATTAAAAGGCAGTGATTCTTGGTCTTTTATAGGGTTTTGGACTCCTTGGAATGTGCTGGAAATTATGAAATCTTCCCTCAGAAAAAATGCACATATGAACTGGAACATGATATTTAGCATAAAACTTTTAGAGGGATTCAAGAGTTTCAAGGTTAAAAGCTAGGGTCTTATTTTTCTTCTCTAACCTGGGGGAAAACTTTTCAATAATTTGCGTATGAATGGACTGAAAGACTAGGGCCTGAACACGACCTGAATAGTTGAAATGTTTGTGTGAGCCTGTGACTTTTGTATGAAGAAACAAAAGAACCTCAAAAGTATTTTTTCTAGAAACCAAGTTACCAGCAATGATTGCATTTATAGATATTAGTGATTAATGTTTCTTCCCGGTGAGGAAATAAATTTAAACGTAAAAGAACTTGGTTTTGTCTTGAATAAAATGAAGAGATTGGATGCCATACTAGAATTTGAAAAGGAACCTTGAGAGAAAAGAATCCTGCTCAATTCTCAAGCTCTCTGCTGGTTACTTTAATACGATAAGAAAGAGAAGTTAAGAGAATATTTACATTCCATGACCACAGGAGTAGAGTAAATAAAAAACACTGTTAAGGAGGAGAAAAAGTCTTACTTAAATTTATATCTATGCAGAACCTGTCTCTTGTTAATGTTTGCTGAGAAGGAGCAAAAGCTCAAGCAACTTAAAATCCAAACATGAAGTATCATGGTAGCCATGAAGTACAATGGACTTTTCTCCTTACTTTTTACTGTGTCGTACTTTTAATAATCAGAGAAATATGGTCCTTACTAACAGAGGATTATTTGTCTAGCCAATGGCACTTGGCTTCCTCTCAGTCTTTAAATTATGCATCTATACCCCTGGTACAATATCCCTGCTTTCCTCTTCTTTATTGCCATATATACTAGAAAAATCCATCCCATTTTTTTAAGCTGATTTGCATCAGCAATATCTCTTTCTGAGGATTATTCGTGGATTACCCATAAATATTCAGAACAATGTTTCTGTGGATCTTAATCTGCGCTATATTTGGCATAGGGTTTTGTTTTCTAAAAAATGTTCCATTTCTTTTCTCCCACTCAGCATAAGACTTACCCCAGTTTACTGTTTGGCCAGCCAACGTATTTGCAATCTCACTCGGATCCAACGGGGCCACATGAAAGTTTCGCACACTGTAAGAGCACTTATACAAAAAGAGGGGTTTAACTCAAAATAGAAATTGCACTGTATTGATTTTTTAAAATTAAGTTTTAAGTGAACCAAAAGAGGTGCTCTGAAGGCTTCATCACTGAAAATTCTTAGAAAGTATTCTCTTTCATGTTTTCTGGGAGCTATCTTTTTGGAAAACGGTCCTTCACATCCTCTTAGCATACTCTACTAAATTTTTTTTCTCTCTCCATTTTGCTACCCCATACCACTTTTCCCAATACTGGCTCAGAATCTGCATTTGTCTCCCTCTTCCATCCACCATTGTGTCCTGTTATTTTTCTCCATCACTATGCAGCTAGAGGTTAAGCCAAATCAGAAACAAGAGGAAAAAGTTGGCAAGAGGCCACAGCTTGTTTAAAACCTTCTACATTTAATACAGTTCTCGGGCTCTGCCTAGAAAGTAAGTTTCACTAATAAACAACTAGCAATCCAGCTATTCTAATAGTTGAGCTGCAAGTGAAAGCCTACCCCGGGGCTGCTGGGCTGTTACTTACACACCACTGTGGAACCAAAGGTGCGTTCAGAGAAAAGAGAAACGTAGATCACCAGTCCTGTTTCCTGCTGTCAGTGAGCAGTGCAGAGAGGATCATAAGTAACCTTGGCAAGTGAGCCGACCACAGGCAACATGGTAAAGCAGGTCAAGTGTGCCTGGAGCAGAAACGTCAACCCCTGGGACTCCAGAAAATCCTTCTTTAATAATTGACCCATCTCGTGCATCTCATTTCTGCGTAGAATGCTCTCCATCCCTACATATTTTTCTATGGTGTTTCCTATCACTATTGTTACCATGTAGCAAAACAACTAATTTGTATTTAAGTTTTTTTTTTTTTTTTTTGGTGGGGCAGCTGTGGTGAGGAGGGGCAGAGGAGAGCGAGAGAAAGAATCCTGAGCAGGCTTCCCACCCAGTGAAGCCCAGTGAGTATCTTTATAATCATTATTCTGAACTCTAGTTTCGACATCTTAACTTACATCCTTACTGATTAGGTCCCTGGCAGTCAGCACTGCCTCTTGTTCTCTTTTTTGATGTGAGTTTTTCTGTCTTGTCATTCTTATAGAAAGCAGTTGCTTTTCTTTCTTTCCCTTTTTTTTTTAGAAAGTCTTTTTTTTTTTTTAAGATTTTATTTATTTATTTGACAGAGAGAGGGAGGGAGAGAGCACAAGCAGGGGGGGAGTGGCAGGCAGAGGGAGAGGGGGAGGGGGAAGCAGGCTCTCCGCTGAGCAGAGAACAGGACTGCAGGGCTCTATCCCAGGACCCTGGGATCATGAGCTGAGCCCAGGGCAGCCGCTTAACCGACAGAGCCACCCAGGCGCCCGTTAATTTATGCTTTTGCATGTATCAGTTCATTTCTTTGTCTTGCTGAATAGCACTCCATTGTATGGATATACCACAATATGTTTACCCATTCATCTGTTAACTGAAATTCCATTCAGTGTTGTTTTTCATATGCAGAGCGTTGTTGGAAAGTTGAGAGTAGGCTTATCCACACATTTTACACTTGTGTTTATTACATGGATCAGTTCTTGCATGTACAATAAACAGTGTGATTCAAGAGAAGGCTTTTCCACCCTTAGTACATTCATAGGGTCTCTCTCCTATATGAATGTTGTAATATTTAATGAGGTACGGATTCTGCTGAATATTTCTGCACGTGCATTGTATTTAAAGGATTTCTCAAACATGAATTTTCATTTGCTACTCAATGTTTTTTCACCTTCCTTACATAAATAGCGTTTATCTGCAGGTATGACTTCTCTAGTGTCTAATGAGGCTTGACTTCTGAATAAAAGCGTTCTCATACCTACTACATGCAGAAGATTTCTCTTTTGTATGGATTGTTTGATAAATAATGATGTTTCTCCTTTTGGGTGAAGATTTTCCACATTTATTAAAATCATAGAGTTTCTTTCCAATATGAATGGTTTTAGTGTTTTTTTTGTTTGTTTGTTTGTTTAAAGATTTTAGTTATTTATTTAACAGAGAGAGAGGCAGCCAGCGAGAGAGGCAACACAGGCAGGGGGAGTGGGAGAGGAAGAAGCAGGCTCATAGCGGAGGAGCTTGATGTGAGGCTCAATCCCAGGACCCCGGAATCACGCCCTGAGCCGAAGGCAGACGCTTAACGACTGAGCCACCCAGGCGCCCCTCCAATATGAATGTTTTGATCTTTAATGCAGTATTGCTTCTAGCTGAAGACACTTCCACATTGATTACATTCAGCGGTTTCTTTCCAATACTAATTTTCTCAGGCTCTGTGAGATTTTTTCACTACTAGAGGCTTTCCCACTTTCTTTAAATCTATAGGGTTTCTCTCCAGGATGCCTTCTTTGGTGTCTAATGAGTCTTAGCATTTGAAGAGAAGCTTTTCCACATTCCTAAGGTTTCTCCTTAGAATGATGAGTATGAAGTTTATCTATTACAGCCGAAGGATTTTCCGCATTTATCGCTTTTATAGGATTTCCTCCCTCAAAAAAGAGAGAGAACACTTGGCTATATTCAGCACATGCATGAATGCACACTCTCCAGTATGCATTTTCTCATGATCTCTGAGTTATTGCTTCAGGCTAAATGTTTTCCACATTCGCTACACTCATGAATTTTTCTCCAGTATGATTTTTTTTAATTAATTTATTTTTTTTTTATGTGTAAGGAGATCTGAGTTGGCTGGAGGCTTTGCAGTACTCCTTACATGGTATAGTTTCTCTTTTGGATTATTCTCAGGTATCTGTTGACATTATACTCCTGAGAGAAGACTTTTCTTACAATGATCACCCTTAAATGAGATCACTACGAATAGGATGAACTAGCATCCTCATTATATTTATAATAATTCTTGCTTACACAGCTTTCCTCATATCAAAATTTAAGGTATGGCCCTAATTTTTCAAACTGAGCCACATTCATAAAGGTGTTTTCTTGAAAAGAACAATGTTTGATGGAAAGTACGTTTCCATTTCATATATTTCCTGCCTTTTACTGTGACTGTGTTTCAGGGGAAAAGATGCTACTTGACTTTAAGTCTTCATAATGCTTCTTTCTCTCCCTGCTTATGAAGCTTCGCAGGCTTCTTCTGAACATCACCTCCTTTCCAATTCTCCCTCAACATCCGTGATTCTGGCTGTTTGAACTGAAGACGATATCCAGTCTTGTGACTTAAGATCTCTAGGAGTCTGGGACACCTGGATAGCTCAGTCGGAAGGGCATACAACTCTTAATCTTGGGGTTGTGAGTTTGAGCCCCACATTGGGTGTAGAGATTACTTAAATAAATAAAACTTAAAGAAAAATCTCTAGGAGTCTGGGCCACAAACAAAAGCAGATACCCCATAGCAAGTTCTTTTGTAGTCGTCTATTTTTTTTTTTTAAGATTTAATTTATTTAAGTCATCTCTACACCCAGTGTGGGGCTTGAACTCATGACCCCAACATCATGGGTTGCACACTCCACCAACTGAGCTAGCTAGGGGCGCCTCTTCTTCTTCTTCTTCTTCTTCTTCTTCTTCTTCTTCTTCTTCTTCTTTTTAATATTCATTTATTTATTTTGGAGGGGAGGGGCAAGGGGAGAGGGAGAGAAATCCTCAAGCAGACTCCCCAACACAGGGGCTCGATCCTGGGACCCTGGGATGATGACTTGAGCCGAAATCAAGAGTTGGATGCTTAACCCGCTGAGCCACCCAGGCACTGCAGTCCCTATTTTTTAAAATTTTATTTTTCCTCTCCATAATAAGTATATTTAATTTTATATAAAATATCATTTAAAAATATTTATCTGCTCCATTCCTTAGACTTTTCCTTTCAAATCCAACAAATAAGCAAACGAAAACAAACTTAATACCGCTGCTATTTCATAAATGCGTATAACCCCTGCCGTCCACATTCAGTCCCTACCCCCCCCAGCACACAGTCTTGTACCCACATAGGTTCCCACTCACTTTATAATGTTGCCTCAGTTTCCTATGGCTTTCATAACAAAGTACCACCAACTAGGTGCTTAAAACAATAGAAGTTTATTCTCCCACAGTTCTGGAGGTTCGGTGTCCAAAATAAAGGTGTGGGCAGGGCAATTCTCTCTCTGAAGACTCTAGGGAACAATCCTTCTTGAAACTGTTGCGGGATACTGGCAGTCTTTGGTTTCCTTTGGCCTGTACGTACATGGTAGTTCATCTCTGCCTCTTTTTCTAAAAAATATTTTTATTTTTAAGTAATCCCTACACCCAACATGGGGCTCAAACTTACAACCTCAAGATCAAGAGCCCCATGGTCTACTGACTGAATCAGTCAGGTGTCCCTCTGCCTCTGTCTTTATATATCTTTCCCTGTGTGATGTGTCTTTATTTTCTCTTCTTACAAGAATACCCATCATTATGTTAGGGCCCAACCTATCTAGTATGACATTATCTTAACTAATTATATCTGCAAAGACCCTATTTTCAAATAAGATCTGTCACAGATTCCAGATATGAACTTTGGAGGACACTATCAACACAGTATAAATTTCAAACACTCGGGCAGAGGCATGGGGACTGGGGGATGGGCATTAAGGAAGGCACTTGATGTAATGAGCACTCGGGGTTATATGCAACTGATGGATTACTAAATTCTACCTCTGAAACTAATAATACATTATATGTTCATTAAATTGAAAAATTTTTAAAGATTTTACTTATTTGAGAGAGAGAGAGAGAGCATGAGTGGGGGAGTGGCAGACAGAGAGCAAGAAGCAGACTCCCCACTGAGCCAGGAACCTGATGTAGGGCTCCATCCCAGAATCCTGAGATTGAATTTAAATAAAAAATTAATAAATTAAAAAAAATAGGGGCATCTGGGTGGCTCAGTCGTTAAGTGTCTGCCTTCAGCTCAGGGCATGATTCCAGGGTCCTGGGATCGAGCCCTACATTGGGCTCCCTGCTCTGCTGGGAGCCTGCTTCCTCTCCCACTCTCCCTGCTTGTGTTCCCTCTCTCGCTGGCTGTCTCCATCTCTGTCGAATAAATAAATAAAATCTTTAAAAAAATAAATTAAAAAAAATAAATTTCAAACATTCAGTTACACTCATAGTTACCCACACCTGAACCCTGTTAGGTTTTTTCCTGAACAAGAGTGAAGATTGGGGGGCCTGGGTGGCTCAGTCAGTTAAGCGTCTGCCTTCGGCTCAGGTCATGATCCTGGAGTCCTGAGATCGAGCCCTCATTGGGCTCCCTGCTCCTCAGGGAGCCTGCTTCTCCCTCTCCCTCTGCCCCTCCCCCTGCTTGCGTTCACTCTCTTTCTTTCTCTCTCTCTGTCAAATAAATAAATAAAATCTTAAAAAAATATAGTGAAGCTCTGAACAACTCTGGCCTGGTCACAAACTCCTTGATTCTTTCTCGGAAGCCCACCCAGTTCCAGTATCAGTCATCCCCTTTCCTCACAGTGCAGACCTGAAGCTGAAGGACTAGTCTTTTTGTTTTTTTGCACTATTATCTTGCTTTATTATTTCAAACTTACAGAAAAGTTGCAAAAATAGTACAAGAATTACCATACACTTTTCATGCAGGTTCTCCATATGTTAACATTTTAGTCATATGTACATGGAATTTTTTTTCTTTTTCTGAACTGTTTGAGAATAAACTGCAGATACATTTCCCCTTCACTTGGTGTATATTTCCTAAAAGTAAGAAAATACTTTTATTTATCCACAATACAATGCTCAAAATCAAGAAATTCATATTTATATAGTATTATTATCTAATCTACAGAGTTTATTCCAATGTGACCAATTGTTTTCTATACATGTAAAAAAAGTTTTTTCCTGGTCCAGGATCCAAATCTGGGGCATTTAGTTGTGTCTTTTTAGACTCCTTTAGTCTGGAACGGTTCCACAGACTTAGCTTTTCATGACGTTAACAATTTTCTTTTTTTTAAGTAGGCTCCATGCCCAGTGTGATCAAGAGGCACACGCTCTACCAATTGTGCCAGCCATAAAGTCCCATGACATTAATATATTTAAGGTGAGTACAGGCCAGTTATCTTGGAGAATGTCACTCAGTTTGGGTTTGCCTATCATTTCCTTAAAATCAGATCCAGGTTATTAATTTTGGCAGCCATATTGCAGAAGTGAAGCTGTATCCTTCTCAGTGCATCACAGGGAGAGGCACATGGTCTCCATTGTCCTATTCCTGAGGATAGTAACTTCGCTTTTTTAAAAAATACTTTGAGAGAGAGAGAGTGTGTGTGACGGCACAAGCAGGGGGAGGGGCAGAGGGAGAAGCATAATCTCCACTGAGCAGATAGACCAACTGAAGACCCTGTGATCTGGCCTGAGCTGAAGGCAGCCACTTAACCAATTGAGTCACCCAGTCACCACGAGAATAGTAACTTTGAATACTATGATGGTATCTCCAAATGTCTTCATTATAAAGTTATCTTTTCCCTTGTAATTAATAAGTATCTTCTGTGGAGATATTTCAAGAGGGTGTTGACATCAAGCCATCAAATTTTCATCTATTGGTTTCAGTATACGCCTATAATTCTTTTTGAGAAACTTTAATAATTGTTTCGGTTGCTGTCAAATGACAGTTTTTCATTTTCCAGCATTCCTTTTTCTTTATTCATTTGCTTTCCTCTATAATGATGAGCTTTCCCTTTTTACTCACTTTGTTGTTAACCTTTGTAAACTCCTCACTCTGTTGCCAGCTCTGTGATACATTTAAGGAAGGTCCTTTACAAACCGCAAATACAGCATTTTAGCTGTTTTTGTTGGCCTATCTTATCTGCTACACTGTTGGTAACAGGTGTCAGTCTTCACCTCCCATTCTTTCTTCAGGCAACTCCCGCTATGTTTCCGAATCCTCCCCTGAAACTGCTATTGACAAGTTATCAGTTACTTCCATTCCATCTTTCCAGATCCACAGGTTATCTGACTTTATCTTTTTCTTTCTTTCCCTTTCTTTCTTTCTTTCTTTCTTTCTCTCTCTCTCTCTTTCTTTCTTTCTTTTTCTTTTCTTCTTTCTTTCTTTTCTCTTTTTCTTTCTTTTAAAAGATTTTATTTATTTGAGAGAGAGAGAAAGCAGGAGCAGGGGGGAGAAGCAAGGGGAGAGCAGGGGGGAGAGCAGGGGGAGAAGTAAGATACCTGAGTGGGGAGCCCAATGTGGGGCTCAATCCCAGGACCGTGGCATCACTATCCCAGCTGAAGGCAGATGCCCAACTCACTGAGCCACCCAGGTGCCCCTGACTTTATCTTTCTTTCCCCTCTCAGTAATATTAGCTGCAGCTGACTACCACACCCTTCTTGAAACACTTCCTTCTTGAGGCTTCTCAGACACCATCCTCTTCTGTTCTCCTCCTGTTTCACTGGCCTTGACAATCTCTTGCTGACTCTCCTCCTTTCCTTCATCTCTAAATTCAGCAGCTCCCAACTGCTTAATCCTGGACCCTCTTGTCTTCTCCATATACACGCTCTCCCTCACCTAAGCCTTATTAGATGACCTTATCTAGTAAGACTTCATGTAACCTTATGTATTTCTTTTTTTTTAAGTAGCCACTATGCCCAGCATGGGGCTTGAACTCACAACTCCGAGATCAAGAGTCACATGCTCCATCAACTAAGCCAGCCAGGAGCCCCAACCTTATGTATTTAAATACAATTTATAGTCTAATGAATCCTGAATTTATCATAGCCCTGATCTCTCCTTCAATTCCAACTGCCAATATAGTATGTCCAATTGGATTTCTAAAATATATACTTGAAACTTAGCATGACCACAATGGAACACTTAATTTTCTAACCATTTCTCTCCCAGTCTTTCTAATTTCAGTGGAGCCATCAACATTTACTTGGTCACTCAAGACTCAATTTTTCTTTCTTTCTTTCTTTCTTTTTTTTTAAGTCTTAATTTTTCAAGTCGTTCTTGATGACTCTCTTGTCATCACTAAAAACACCCATTCTGTTCCATTATCTTATCTATTTGCAAGTTCTGTGGCTTCACCTCCAAAACATATCTGGTATCCACAATTTCTCCCATGTACACTACTCCTATTTTTGTCAAGATCACCAATTTCTTGCTTAGAGAATATTGCAACAGACTCCTAACTATCTTTCTTGTCTCTTATTTCTCTCCCTCTTGCCCAACAAGATAGAGCAGCCACAATTATCTTAAAAAATAAAAGTTATACCCCTGCTTAAAATGTCCAACTACTTTAAATTGCACTTAAAATACAATAACAACTCTAATACCATAGCCTTCAAAACCTTGTATGATCTGGTTGTATGATCTTCCTATTTCTTCAAGTTTTCTTGTATCACTATACTCCTTGCCCTATATTCTAGCAACTCTGGCTTTCTTATTGTTTTCAGTGTGAAAAAAAATTCAACACAAAAATCCCTGCCTTCACGGAGCTTTCACTCTAAAAATGGCAAGATTTCATTCTTTTTTATGGCCAAGTAATATTCGCGCGTGTGTGTGTGTGTGTGTGTGTGTGTACCACATCTTTATCCCTTCATCAGTTGATAGACACTTGGGCTCTTTCCATAATTTGGCTATTGTTGATAATGCTGCTATAAATATAGAGGTGTATTATCTCTTCGAGTCAATATTTGTGTATTCTTTGGGTAAATACCTAGTAGTGCAATTGCTGGATTATAGGGTAGTTCTATTTTTAACTTTTTGAGGAAGCTCCATACTGTTTTCCACAGTGGCCGCACAAGTCTGCATTCCCACCAGCAGTGCAAGAGGGTTTCCCCTTTTTCCACATCCTTGCCAACATTTGTTGTTTCCTGTGTTGTTAATTTTAATGGCTGGCTTCTTCTTCTTCTTTTTTTTTTTTTTCCATTATTCAAGTCTCAGCTCAAATGTTAGTAACTTAGAAAAGACTTCTTTGGGTGCACCTGGGTGGCTCAGTCAGTTAAGTGGCTAAGATCAAGCCCCAAGGCAGTCTCCCTACTCAGTAGGAAGTCCGCTTCTCCCTCTTCATCTGCTGCTCCCCCTGCTTGTGCTCTCTCGCTCTCGTGCGCTCTCTCTCTCAAATAAAGAAATAAAATCTTAAAAAAAAAAAAAAAGATTTCGACACTATTTAAGTTGCCTGCATCTCCCACACTTTGCATTTTTTTGCTTTACTTTTTTTTTTTCTTTTCAGATTTTATTTATTTGAGGGGCACCTGGGTGGCTCAGTCAGTTAAGCATCTGCCTTCGGCTTAGGTCATGATCCCAGGGTCCTGGGATGGAACCTCTCATTGGGCTCCCTGTTTCTCCCTCTCCCCTTGGCTCCTCCGCCTGCTCATTCTCTCTCTTAAATAAATAAAATCTTAAAAAAAAAGATTTTATTTATTTGAGAGACAGCACGCACTCGCAAGAGCAGAAGCAAATGGCCCGCTGAGCAGGGAATCCTATGCGGGCCTGATCCCAGGACCCTGGGATCCTGACCTGAGCTGAAGGCAGGCACTTAACTGACTGAGGCACCCAGGTGCCCCTGCTTTACTTTCTTCATAGCACTTATTGCCTGGAATCATCTTACTTTCTTCTGTTGCCTCTACTACATACAGTACATAGTCAATAAATACTAGTATACCAAAAGGAGTGAATTTTACTGAGTATAAATTTTTTTAAAAAATGTATATGAGGCTGGCTCAGTCAGTAGAGAGTGCACCTCTTGATCTCGGGGTTGTGAGTTTGAGCCCCACATTCGGTAGAGAGATTACTTAAAAAACAATCTTAAAAAATTATATGAAATGCAGATTGCTGAGGTTCACTCAAGGCCTTCCTAATAAAAAATCTTTGGGGTGGTGTCCAACTGTAATATGTGTGCACTCTCTAAAGTTTCAGACCACTTCTCAAAGTTCATGAGGGTAACTTGTGTTCTGCAGTCCAGATAGCCCCATTCCTCAGGTCAACTTCCCCTTTTGGGTTCCTTGACATTTCTGGTCAGCGGACCTCCTTTGGGACCATCCTAATCCATCAGAGAGCATATGTCACATCGCAAAATGGGGAAAGTTTTCTCTAGAGGCTAAAGGATACAGGAGTGGACCTGTCCAACCTCTGGCATTGTTTGTCCACTCACGGGACTAGAGGGGAACACTGGAGTGAATTTCTTAACCAATATAATCTTTCCTAAGGCAACTGACTTCCATGTGTCTATGTGTCCAGTGAAGAGTTATTTGCATCTGCCTCATCAGGCCCCAAACACGTTTCCTTCTCAATTAAATTCAACAAGTGTTTATGGATCACCTAAGTCCTGCCCAGCCTCCGTCCTTGCAGAGGAACAAGACATGGTCTAGCCATCAAGTTGCTTACAAGGTAATCAATCAACTGACCAATCAACTGTCTTGAAGTTTTAAAAACGCAATGTTCTCCTATTCTTTCCACTTTGTTTCCAGTTTTTTAAAACAAACAAAACAGTGAGGAGAACATTGTTGATTTTACAGAGTCCCCTCCCCACCCTTGGATGTTTTCTATTCCCAAGTCTTTTGCTTAGTTGTGCTTTCTTCCTCTTTTTCTTGGTTAGCCAATTAGTTTAGTAGTTTTGTCTGTTTTATCATCATTAACACTTCCAGGGTGGGAGGTATTTTTACATGTAAATCTCACTTAATCTTCAAAACAACGTAGCAAGGAAGATGTCTTGGAGGGGAAAACTCATTGAAGGTCGAAAGGTTCAAGGTCTCTTCCACATCTCGTTGCCATTCCTATTAGGGCTGGCCAGCTAGAGCTTGGGCGTCTTGCTCCAAAGCTTGGGTTCATTTCTGTGCACTTGGCCACCCTTTGGGAAGGTAATTTTATGGGATGATAGGATGTGGAAGTCTGAGGTTAAGAAATGAGTGACCGAGTCACTGGTTAATCAGTGTTGAATAATACTTTGTGTTTCTGAAAATCCTTTCCTTTTTCAGAATGGGAAAAGGGAAAGGAGAAATGCAGTGAGGCGCTCCAGGGTTTGGCAAGGACTGGGCACAGACGCAGTCGCGGGGTCAGAGGTGGAGGCACCGTCAGCCCCAGGAGGAGCTCGCGGCCGGCGCTGTACACCCAGAAGCCTGGAGTGCGAGGCCTGGGAAGGCGCCTGCCGACCGGCCGAGGCCCGCGCTGCATTCGGGGTTGGCGCGTAGCATCGGTTCAGCGTAGCCTCCGCAGGCAGGTCGGCTTCAGGTGCTCAACTGTGCGAGGGCGCCAAGCCGGAGCACGCCTGTAAGCCGGCGGCGCGTTCGTCCCGCCACATCCCCCGGCTCGGCGACTCAGGACACCAGGCCTCTCGGGTGTGGGGGGCTGGCTCGGACCCCGATGAGCACTCCAGCCCCTCTACCTGGGCCATCGAGGCAGGACGTTTCCCCACCTCGGAAGCCACGGGACCCTCAGGGCCAGCTTGACCCTGAATCCGAAGAGTCGGCTTTTCTGATTGGCTTAGAGTACAAACGCAGGCGACCGCTGCCTGAGACCCGCTCTTTGATTGGGTTTTAAGTGAACAGCAGAGCACGAAATAAAGAGGCCTTCAGTCATTGGGCCATTGTGTGAATCTCCTTTTGGCTTTCTCTGCCGCCTGAATAAGCGTCTCAGGATCTTCGTCATGAGTCTTAAATCTGGGCCTGTCAGTTCGCCCCAGCGTTACTCGTCTCTAGGCAGGGCATGGGGTTTACAGAGTTCAACCAATCATACAACGTCGAGATCAGGTTGCCAGGCAGATTATGCTAATAAGGCCCCGCCTTTTATGCTGCTCCCACTCTGCGGCGGGAAGAACCACCTGGAGGTGGCGGGGGGGGTTTGATTTCCATCACCCCTAGGGAGAGAGGATCGGGGACCCGCTGATCTTCCAGCTCCCCTCACCCAACGTCGTGTAAGTACCTAAAGGATTAAGGGAACCGGATAAGCCAGCGTCCAGAGTACCCCATCGACTGGGAGGGTGTTTCGTCTTTGCTTAGTCCCACCCAAAATGGCGCCAAGCTCTTTCCGCGTCTCAGAGCCCGGCCGGGGCCAACCGACCGCGGACCCGGGTGGGGGGGGAAACTGATGGTGGTGGTGGGGGGGAGAAATCCCGGCGGCACCGCCCGATGGTACAGTCCAGCCGGGGCTGGGACAAGGCACCTCACTCGGGGTGGGGGGTCAAACCATCTGCACCTTCTAAGGGGAAAGGGGCAAATCCCCCTAAAGGAGCCCCTCCTGGCGCTGCGTTCAGCGATGGCTTTGGCGCCTCTTGGCCCCTGCCTTCCCCGCGCGCAGCCTCCCCCCTGCGACCCCCGAGTGGCTTGCACGCTCCGCCGGCCGCGCGCACCTCTCCTCCCCTGCCCGCGTTGGTTGGGCCGGGACGGCAGTTGGGCGCCCTGCGCGCTCCTGCCGCGGCGGTTGGGCCGGCGCTCCGGGTGCGGCGGCCGCTTGGGGTGCGGCGGGCTGTCTCCGCCGGCCGGGTACCCGGGGGGCGGCGCGGGGGTGGCGGCGCGGCCCCGACCTCGGGGCCAGGCGGGCAGGAGGCCCGCGCGATGGAGGGCTCCTTCGGATGGGGCGCCCTGCTTTGTCTCGTGAGGCCGCGCCACCCACCTGCTATTGATTGCCGGTCCCCCGCAGTCCCACATTTACAAGTTGGCTTCGCCGGGACCCGGGGAGGCCCGGCTTGGAGGGGCGTGGGGATGGCACGTTTGGGTCAGTCTTGGTAAACAGCGTCCCGGGGTGGGCAGGGCGGAGGCCGAGGTCAACCTGCGCCCGGTGTTGCGTGCAAAGGCGTGAGCCAGAGGCCCCTTGGGAGCGGGTTGATGGTGTATAGATTCCAGCCTATCATCAGCTTTCGTTAAGCATTTTTTAGTCAGTAGCCAGGTATTAGGTACTCTACCCAGTAAAATGAACGCAGCGCGGTTGAATTTTGTGTGCCTGCGTGTTTAGCCTTGTTTGGCGGATTTGTTGGATTTCAATCAATTTTCAATCAATGTCTGTGTACGCTTAAGCACAGGGAGGGCTGGTTTTGGTGCTGTCATCGAGGATTAAGTGTGCGATGAGTCCCACCCAGCTCAGCCCTGTGCCTAATTCTGCACCATCGTCTGTTCAAATCTTGTTCCACAAAGTTTTTTTGACCTCAACAGTACTTAACCTTCATCATTTTAAAGCCAACACAATCACTCGTGACTGTTTTGTGGCCTCTTTGCACGACCCGTTCCTTTGTTAAGGCAGGAAGGTACACTGTTTTTGGTACTCTTCTGCCCACTCCATCCCCGGCACCACAATAGTTTCCACGTTGCTGAACCATACTTCCATGTTGCTCTAAAATTGAGAAAATTGCCTTTGTTTGGCAAAGCCGCATTTTAAAGCCGTGCTGATTCGGTCTAGTATATTTAGAAGTAACTTCTACGCTTACTTTTTTAATGTCTTGAGGTGAAATTGATAAAAAACGGGCCGTTTTAAAGTGAACAATTGAGGGTCGCCTGGGTGGCTCAGTCGGTTAAGTGTATGTCTGCCTTCGGCTCAGGTCATGCTCTCAGATCCTGGGATCGATTGGGCTCCTTGCTCAGTGGGGAGCTTGCTTCTCCCTCTGCCTGCTTTTTCCTTTGTCTGCGTGTCCTGCTGATTGTGCTCTCTGACAGGTAAATCTTAAAAAAAAAAAAAAAGTGAACAATTTGTAGTAGACTTACATTTTAAAATTTTGGACCAAGACATTATTCCCACCTTGTGACTCCTCTTACTGAGTTATTCCTTGACCATCCACTCTTAGGCTCTCCTCTTTGTTTTGCAAGTGTGCTTACCTGCTCTCTCTTTTCCTAAATGAACCATTTTTAGTTTCCTAATGTTTTTCAGTGCAAGTATTAATGTGCACAGCATACACTATACATGTGAGTGTAATCAAGTGTGTATTATAGATAAGGCAAAGTTCATTTCTTCAAGGGCCCTGAACACTTTTTGCTTAGAATATGGTGGTATAAGGGATAGCCTATCAATCCAATATAATCCTAAATTGATTGGTACTGCCTCAGTTTCCACTTGTCTAAATTTATTTTTTCTTTCTAGTTTTAACAATAATACGTGATCTTTGTAGAAAACACAGAAAATATGGAAACAGTATAAAATTAAAATTACCTAAAGTAAAATTACCAGAGATAATCCTTGCTGGTATTTTAGTGTCCTTCAGATCTTTGTGTGTGTATATATGAAACATTTTTACAAACTTGGCATCATGATATTTGGTTTTTGTTTCTAGTTTTGTTTTTCCTGTAGATGGGTACCCTAATGACTTCATTGATGATTTGCCACTGTCAGTACTTTTCTCCATTACTTGAACGGGGCATCATGAAATCCTGTGAACCGAAAGAATTATAACATTTGATTCATTTTACTTTTTAAAAACATGTCCTAATGGGATAGGTTTCCGAGTAACAAGCAGAATTGATCAGAGTTGAAAAATATTGAGCTATAATTATGGTGTCCTTAATTTGGCATTTCAAGTACTAGTAAACATGTCATAACTACATACTTCCATTTGGTAAAAGTGATAAACTGTTAAACGTTGTCATTGCAGTGTTTGAGTTGTTTAGTCAGAGTTTGTTTTAAAATTGAATGCTGATATACTTTGACCTATTACCACCTAAAATACATAATTTTCCCCCACCCCACCTGTTTCCCCAAAGAGTATTGACACACCCCCTCCAGCAATTTGTATGTTTTTTTACAAGCAGAATTTATTGATTATTGTTTAAATTTGTTATAGGTACTTTAATAGATTAGCAAAGGAGAATTTGGTCTGGTGTCTAGAAAGAGCCAGTGAGTTAAGAAAAAGGAAATGTTTGCTACAAGCAAATTTTTGCAGAATGGTCCCTCTGGAATTCTCCTTGAGTGCTGTGTAGGGGGAGGAAGGTGAGAGGGGAGCGGCTGACTTCATTATCTTGGTCATTCTCTGTTGAAGCCTTCATCTCCCTCTTCTGGCATGATACTGTTTACCTGATTTACTTGAATCACTGCTAAATCTGGTCTCTGTCCTTTCTTTGTTCTCAAGGCTACGACCCTATTTCAAGATTTATGTAGAACATTCTGAACTGGTGCCTTTCCAGTTTATTTCTTCCAGCTCCTTCTGTGAGATTGATGCTTCACTATTAGTACTGAAACATTATTTCCATTCCCTTCCCCAGATCCTTCAGTGGTTTACACATTACCAGTGTAGATTTTAAATTTGTTCAGGTTGTGGAAAGCACCTGGAAGTAGGTTTTGTTTTGTTTTGTTTTTTGATAACTTTGAAATAGTTAGGAAATTCCTTGGTGGTGGTGGTGGTGAGGAAATGGAGAGGGAGGGGGAGATTATGGATAATGTCAAATCACAATTATGGCAAAACTAGTTACAATGTGGGGAAAACAAACATTATAGAATCAATACTATGCAATATTTTACGAACCCCAAGTAGATTGCTGAAAGGTCATTATTTGCTAAAATGGTCCATTATTGTTTGTTACTCATTTCCTAGTTGAACTCTTATTTCAACATTAGAATATTGGAGCTACATGCTCCATTTCTTGACCCATGTCTTTCACTTTCTAGGTCTGATTCTCTGGTTGTAATCCACAGCCTTTTCCCTACTGTGATCTTTGGAAGAGCTATCCCTTCGATCTGTGCAGTCCAGTCTGGTAGCCAGTAGCCACATGTGGCTATGGAGCACTTGAAATTTGGCTAGTGCTGTAAGTGTAAAATACTTTTATGCCAGATTTTGAGATTCAGTATGAAAAAAAATTCAATTGATAAAATGTTGATTATAAAGTTTATTTATTTTAAAGTACTCCCTATACCCAACGTTGGGCTCGAACTTATGACCCTGCGATCACGAGTCACATGCTCTTCCCACAGAGCCAGCCAGGTGCTCTTAAAATATTGATTATATGTTGAAATGATGATATGTTGCATATACTAGGTTAAATAAATATATTATTACAGTTTGACCTGTTTCAACTTTTTAAAAAATGTGACTACTAGGAGAAAATTACATATGTGGCTTGTCTGTGTGGCTTGCGTGATATTTCAGTTGAACTGTGCAGCCTTAGACTTAGTTTAATAGGGGTGGGGTGTTTCCAAGTAGCAGTAAGCCGTCATACAATGTATTATCTTTGCGTTTGTTTAGTTTCATCTAACAGATACAGCTAATATGCAGGTGTGTCTGATTTTTTTCTTTGTGCTTATGATAGCTCTCACAGAAGCATTATTCTGTTGAAGAAAACCTTAAAACCACTTCCAGATAATTGAGTTAACTGTTATTGAATTAATATACTCAGTCATTTGAACTTAAAATAATAAAATGAAAATCTATTGAGCACATAATCCATTAAAAAAAAGTTGAGCTAAGCATAATCAGCTGAATTTTCCCAAACTTGGGTCTGCTACTTACTCATTGATTTTTATAATGTATCATTTTTTCAAAGGTTTAAGAAATACTTCTGGGAGAAAGTTGAAATTGAGAAAATCAAGCTCACTCCCCCCCCCCCCCCCCATTTTGGAAAGGGCCATAGTAGTTGGATTCTAAGTGTAGAACATTTTGGACCAGCTCATGGGACAACTGTCCTTTTAAACATAAAAGAGTCATAGCTTACAGATAAAATCATATTCTTTTTATGACTATCTGAAAACATTGAGAGTTTTGCTCTAACTTACTTTGGTAGAAATATTTCCTTTTACTACTCTGTATAAGAGGTTTGATATGTTGTAGCATTGAGCAGCATGGGCTCTGCGGGCAAGTGAACCTAGAGTCATAGACTAGATTGAATTGACTCATCTTGGGCCTATTACATAAAATCTGTAAGCTTAGTTTCTTTTCTTTTTCTTTCTTTCTTTCTTTCTTTCTTTCTTTTTAAAGATTTTATTTATTTATTTGACAGAGAGAGAGAGAGCACACAAGCAAGGGGAGAGGCAGGGAGAGGGAGAAGTAGACTCCCCACTGAGCAAGGAGCCCAATACAAGGATTGATTGGACTGTGGGGGTCATGACCTGCGCCAAAGGCAGACCCTTAACCAACTGAACCATCCAGGCGCCCCCCACCTTAAAAAAGATTTTATTTATTTATTTGACAGAGTAGTTTATTAAATCCCAAAACTAGTTTTTTTTGTTTTTTTTTTTTAAGATTTATTTATATTTTAGAGAGCGAGCAAGAGAGACAGAGAGCCTGGTGTGGAGGGAGAGATGGAGAGGGAGAGAGTCTCAGAAGACTTTGCTGTGCTGAGTACTGAGGGCTGAGCACAGAGCCCCACGCGTGGCTCCATCTCACGGCCCTGAGATCACAACCTCAAAAACACTGAAACCAAGAGTCAGTTGCTCAATGGACTGTGCCACCCAGGCACCCGTCATTTAACTAGTTCTTTTTTTTTTTTTTAAGATTTTATTTATTTATTTGACAGAGAGAGAGACAGCCAGCTAGAGAGGGAACACAAGCAGGGGGAGCGGGAGAGGAAGAAGCAGGCTCCCAGCGGAGGAGCCTGATGCGGGACTCAATCCCAGGACCCTGGGATCACGCCCTGAGCCGAAGGCAGGCGCTTAACCGCTGTGCCACCCAGGTGCCCCTAACTAGTTCTTAATTATTAATGGGAATAATAATAGTACCAATCGCATAGTCTTGGCATGAGAATGCTTGTTATCAGTCACCACAATAATATAAATGGCTCAATAGCAAAGCTCATAGTGATTAGTGGCTCAGTAACTACCGATCTTGGACCGTCTGCTTCAGCCAAACCAGTCTTCCCACTGTCCTTGCAGTATTCTGGAGGTTTCCTTCATGTTTTCACACCTTCATTTCTCAAGTGGAATGTTTGTGTCATCCCCCCGCCCCCCACCCCCTTCTCTAGTTCTCTCCACCAAAATCCCATCCATCTTTCTGGAGCAGTTGGTTGGTAAACTTTTTTTTGGGTAAAGAACCAGGGAGTAAATATTTGTGCTTTTTGTGGGCCATATGGTCCCTGTTACAACTGCTCCTTCACCCCTGTCATGTGCAGCATGGCTGTGTTCCAGTTTAATTTATTTATGGACCCTAAAATGTGTTGTACTATAACTTTCATGTGTTATGAAATATTCTTTTTTTGAAAAATTCTTTTCAACTATTTTAAAATGTAAAAACCATTCTTAGCTCACAGGCTATATCCAAAAACAGGTGTTGAGCCACTCTTGGGTTGTAGTTTGCTAACCCCTGTACTAGAGCAAGTTGAAAGCACACATTCTTCATTGGGTCCTGTTGACCATCTTACTTAAAAGTGATCCCTGTTGTCTCTGAATGTCCTACAGGATTTTTGTACTGTTTGGTAATAATTGGAGCATTTATTGAGTACTTAGTTTGTATCATGTAGCAATTATTTGTACTTCTTTCTTTTTTTTTTTAAGATTTTATTTATCTATTCGACAGAGATAGAGACAGCCAGCGAGAGAGGGAACACAAGCAGGGGGAGTGGGAGAGGAAGAAGCAGGCTCACAGCAGAGGAGCCTGATGTGGGGCTCGATCCCATAACGCCGGGATCACGCCCTGAGCCGAAGGCAGACGCTTAACCGCTGTGCCACCCAGGCGCCCCTGTACTTATTTCTTGTTTCCTAAATATGTTATAAATTCCTAGAACTGATGGATACATTTTAGCCTCCTCATCTAGAATCCAGTACAAGAATGCCGTTTACTTGCTGGATTCTAAGATGTTTGGAGGAATAAAGGAGTGAAGGTTATTAACTTTAAGATATTGAAAGTGATTTCTGAAGTTTTCTTCCCTTTTCTTCAAAATTTTTATTTTTTGTGTGCAAATCTCTTCTTGCTTGAAGATTCTGAGGCCAGCCTGTTGGGGGTTATTTTCAGTCTTACTACAAACCATGATTATAGGCAACCTTACTATCATGTCCTTCTGATGGCAGAATAGCTCTAACACCTTTGGATAATTATTGCTTTGCGTTTGATTAAACTTTGTAGTGTGTTTTCTAAGGCAGCTGTTTACATTTCATCCTTTTTTTCCCCAGAGTGCTCCAAAGCAAATTTTATTTCACAACTTGTTTTGAACGGATGTTTGCCAGCTTTGACAAAAGGGTAGACACTTCTCCCTGAAAATTTTGTGCAGACCCCAATCACTTTTGTCATTGTCCACCTGACATTGACTGTGCAAACAAGTGCCAAGTAGGTAGCTAAGGTAACTAGGCACTTTACGTTTCATCCTTAATGTGTGACATTGACAGAACAGTATTGTAACTATTTTACAGATGAGAACAAGGAGACAATTTTAGGGAATGATGTAAGAGTGGTGAGAGCTAAGGCTAGGAGCTAGGCTAAGTGTGGATTCTCAATCTCAGGCAATGGTGTGTATATTAATTAGATTTCAGTCTCTTATTCATTTATCCATCTTCTCTTGAAGTTGATGAATGAAATTGTTCTGGATTTTAATTAAGTACTTCATACGTTGATAGATAGAAGGACCTACAACCAGTCAGTGTTTAGGACACTTGTTTATGTGACATGTAAGTTTCCTCAAGTATGTTAAACCTGTTGAAGTAAGTAAGATATGACATAACTATAAAAGGTTAATTCTGGAATTAAAACTAAATTATGGGGGGGGGCCCTGGGTGGCTCAGTCGCTTGAGAGCTCAGGTCATGATCTCCTAGTGGTGGGATCAAGCCTCGCTTTGGGCTCTGCGCCCAGCGCGGAGTGGGCTTCAGAGTCTTTCTTCCTCTCTGTTCCCCTCTGCCTCTTTCGCTCGTGCTCTCTCTCCCCTCCTCTCTCTCTCTAAAATAAATAAATAAATAAAACCTTAGAAAACAACCACCCCCCACCCCCTAAATTATGAAGAGCCTGGCTGGCTCGGTCAGTGGAGCATGTGACTCTTCATCTTGGGGTTGCGAGTTTGAGCCCCAGGTTGTGGGTAGAGATGACTTAAAAAAAATGCCCCAAACTAAAGTAAATTATGTAGCAGAAATTGTACCTTGATGAACTTTATTCCATTAAACAATTTTAAGAACAATTATATTCATATTTATATATGAATTATATATGAGTTATCCCAAAGTCTAGGTGTCTCATCAAAAAAATGGTATCTTTTGGGGTGCCTGGGTGGCTCAGTCAGTTAAGCTTCTGATCTTGGTTTCAGCTCAGGTCATGATCCCAGGGTGGTGAAATTGAGCTCTGTGTTGGGCTCTGTGCTCAGTGGGGAGTGTGCTTGCGATTCTCTCTCCCTCTCCCTCTGCTTCTCCCCCTTCACTCTCAAATAAATAAATAAAATCTTTAAAAATGATATCTTTTTATACATCATTTAAAAATATAGTATCTTTTTGGGGAACCTGGCTGCCTCAGTCGATGGAGCATGTGACTGTTGATCTCAGGGTTGTGGGTTTGAGCCCCATGTTGTAGAGATTACTTAAAAATAAAAAAAATTAGAAACAATCATATCTTTTTTCAGATCCATGGTTTTTCACCACTTGTAAACTGTAGGCAATATGGGACACCTGGCTGGCTCAGTTGGTAGAGCATGTGACTCGATCTTGGGGTTGTGGGTTTGAGTACCACATTGGGTGTAGAGATTGCTTAAAAATAAAATCTTTGGGGACGCCTGGGTGGCTCAGTCGTTAAGCATCTGCCTTCGGCTCAGGGCGTGATCCCAGAGTCCTGGAATCAAGCCCTGCATCGGGCTCCCGCTCCGCTGGGAGCCTGCTTCTTCTTCTCCCACTCCCCCTGCTTGTGTTCCCTCTCTCGCTGGCTGTCCCTCTCTCTGTCAAATAAATAAAATCTTAAAAAAAATAAAATAAAATAAAATCTTTGAAAAAAAAACTGTTGGAGATGTATTTGAAATCTAACAAAATATGTATAAAGGACCTTCACAGAAAAAGTTCTAAGACTTTATTGAGTGACTTGAAGTGAAACCTGAATAAACAAAGAAGATACACTGGTTCAAGGATTGGAAGATTTGTTATTGCAAGGTGTTAATTCTTTGGAAACAGACTTAACAGAGTTAATGTAATCCCCGCAAATTAAAAAAAATAGACAAGCTGATACTAAACTTTTTGTTAATGCCCAAGAAAAGGCAAGAGACTCTTGAAAAAGAAAAAATAAATTGGAAAAACATCTCTCCTGGAGATCAAGAAGAGCTGTCATAATTAAGACAGTGTGGTATTGGCACCAGGATAGACTAATTGATCAATAGAACACCATGAGGAGAACAGAAATAGATTCACATGTATTTAGACACTTAATTTATGATCCAGGAGGCATGGCAGATGAAAGACAGAATGATAAAGCTTTTAGAAGTTAATATAGGAGAATATATTCATGACCTCAGTATAGGTCTTAGATATAGAATCTTAAATCAGTTATTACCTGCACTCATAGAATAACGAGCAAAAATCTTGAACAGGCACTTCAGAAAAGGAGATATCCATGTTTCTAATAAAAGCATAATAAGGTGTTCAACTTTGTTAATAATCAAGGAAATGCAAATCCCAACCACAGTGCCATATTTCTGTATACCTAAATTCCAGTTGGCAATCCCAAATCCTGATGCTGTTGAGCAATAGGAACATTCATGCCTGGCTAATAGGAATATAACTTGGTATGACTACTTTGGAAAGCAGTTTGGAATGATCTAGAAAGTCAAAGATATGCAGACTCTGAAGCCCAGAAAGTCCCCTGCTAGAGAAATGCATATACATGAGATAAGCAGAAAAGATATTTGGAGTAATTCATTTTCCTGATATGAGTTGACTCAGTTAATATTTGAGGGCTGCCACAGTCTGTTCTGTACACACAGGTAGATTTTGTTTCGGTACAGCAGTGAATTCATGTTATTTACATTTTCCCTCTCTGCTGAAAATTTTAATACAAATCTTTAATCCAGTCTGTTCTTCAGTTCCTAAAACAATGCTGGGCACAGGGTGGGCATTTAATGAATATTAGTGTGTTTTTAAAAATTATCGTTTGATTTTTATAATGGATACTCTTCACTCTAGCTTTGTAGTTACCTCACCTAATCTGGCTATAGACTAATTTGCCCATGTGAATCTCTCTGTGGGTTTGGTGAGGTTCCTTTGGGAGCAAGCCTAGCCTAGTGATCGCTTCATCTGGTGGGAGGCCAAGGCGACAGGAGCAGATCCAAGCCTCGCTTGAGTTCTGGCAGTTTTGCCTAAGAGAAAGCTGTGCAGCAGACCGGGAAGTGATCAGCCTCCGTAGTAAAAGGGATCAGGGTTCAAATCCCACTTATGGGCATTATGACCTTGGACAAGTACAAATCTTTGGTTGTTGTGAAGATTGAAATCGAGTATTTAAAGTCCATCTCACAATGGCCGGCTTGTGATAGATGCTGAGTAAATGGCAATAGCTATAATTATTACTATTCCACTGGTGTTTACTTAAGTAACATTGGATTTCCACAGTATACATTTTCATTGAAATGGACTATGATTATGCTGAGTTTTAAAATAAAAAACTGCATCCATTAAGGGATTCTAATATTGTGGTCTCCCTTAACCACTTCACTGGATTTGCAAATGAATCCAACATGTTATAGTCTGCATCTGAATGAAATGGTTCAGCTAAGTGTTTGCAGAGTAGATGTGGTTGAGACTTCTAAACAGGAACTCAATGCCACTGTTTTGTCTCTCTTTATGGAAGAAAATGCTAATCACAGAGTTTTAAAATTCTATCCATTTTAATTTGAAATCTACATATTTTCTAGTGTAATATGTCAGTTGAGAGAACCCTTGCTTATTCCCAAATCAATTGTTTAATAATGGAAATGTATTAAAACACCTTTTAATCGGAAGTAAGACTTTTCTGGATAAGATATCTTCATGATCTAGTGCTTAGCCTGCGGTGATCATAATTTAAATAGTTATTAACATTTGTAATACACTCTGTGCCATTGTAGTCTTATTATAACAAACATCCCACTCTGTCTTAACAGTAGGCCTGTGAGTTAGCTAAGACAGGTGATGTTATTTCAGTTGTCAAGATAAAGAACCTTTTATTTGCCTTCACATTCAATATTTTTACGCTGCTCTGTACTTTAAGAAATGTCCTGGCTTGCAGAAGACAATTCTGAATACTAGACCAGTGGGCGCTGGCCTCCTATTGTTCATTTTATTAAGAGGGAGGAAGTTGAAATTTGAAGAAGGTTGAATTTAGATTTTAAGTCTTAATTATATGCCAGTATAGAGTTTTTATGAAGGCAATAAATGCCTCATTATGTCATCTGTCTGGGCTCACCATCTTGTTCATCAAACACTTGTCTTTGACCATTCTGTGTTTTATATTTAAATTTGCGAACAGGGGATTTGAGATTGAGGAATGAGAACTTGGAAATGAACAGCAGGCGAGACCCTCATTAACCTGTTCGCGGAGGAAACGAATTGGATATAAAACACATTACTTCAAACTAGTATCAATTTGCTTCTTAGTCCTGAGTCAGCGCAGTGGCTCAGCCTGTTTGAACAAAAGGCTGCGTAATGTTTCGGGAGTTGAGGTAGCATGAACAGGTAGTTACGCTGTTTTCTCTTGTATTAAACACATAGTGTTAAGTAAGGAAAAGTTGGGTTCTACAATAATTTCCTGTAACCTATTTTAATATTAAATTCTTTTTTTTTCCAGTTAAAACATTAAAGCACTGGAATTTAAAGAAACAGCTTCGTGCTTAAGGGTACACCCCTTTACATTATCCAGTATTTCATGCTAACAACTTGGAATTGTCGATTGTTGAGTCATAGCTGCCACCCAGAACCATCTGTAAGAAAGGCTTTCAGGGCTCCAGAACACCCACCTGCCAGTCTCCTACTTAGTTACTGCAATTGCTAATTCAACAAAAGAGCTTGAGATATTTGGGCCAGATAGCTTTCTGTGTGCAGGTGTGCCAGGGGCCACAGCTAGTGTTTGTACCCAGGCCAGTCGTCTTGTGAAACAAGGCCACCGTTCAGAAAGGGAGCTAGGGTAATGTGCTTACAGCTATGTAAATCCATCATCCGGAGTTGAAACACAGGGGCACTCAGTGTTACTTGATGAGTCATTTGTATCAATCTTTCAGTCTTCAAATGTGCCTCATAAATCCATATTTACATACAGAGTATATTTCAAATATTCCTCATGAGGGGTGGAACAGCGTTGCTTGTTAACATGTGGCGAGGGAAGCTGGAAAATCACATACTCATGAGAGTGATGTGGTTGGCAAGGAAGACCACCTTAATTAACAATCACCTCAGCCTTTTCAGAATTCTGACATAAATACCACAAACATATGAGGGAGGCTGGTAAGTTGTATATTTTGAGCAAAGGTGTCAGGATTCTTGCTAAGTTTTTGTTTAGTAATAAAGTCTTTTTTTTTTAAGGTGATGATTTTGAGCACTGAAAGTTTGTGTATGAATGTCTATTTATATCACTAAGTCTCGGTAAGGATTCTGAGCTCTGATCCTTGCTTATTAAAGGCAGGTCTCGGCCTCATTATAATCAGTCTCTCATATTACTTCTAGAATGGTTTTCCAAAAAGTGTTATTGCCATGATAAAAGATTTTTCTTTCCTTGCTGTCCAAGAGTTAGCCAGATCTGACTGACATCAGAATCACTTGGGGATACTTATTGATTATTTTTTTAAAATAAGAATGCCTGTTGTCCTTGTGCAGGGCCTGGCCATCTTCTCTGTATCTTTCCAATGTTAGTGCCTATGCTGCGGAAGGGAGCACCACCTGGGGATGTTTAAAAACAAAGATGCCTGCTCTTCCTCTCTGCCTCTGCGACTGATTGAATCAGAATTCTCTGGGGGGTTCCTGGCTGGCTCAGTCTGTAGAGCATTCGACCCTGGATCTCGGGGCCATGAGTTCAAGCCCTATGTTGAATATAGAGCTTACTGAAAAACAAAACAAAACAAAAAAAAACTTAGGGGTAAGGCTCTGGAATTTGTCTTTTTGCCTGCCTTCCTAGGTGATTCTTATAAAACCAGTTCATGAACTTTGGGAATTGTGATTCTTTAGCTTGAAGTCTTTTACAGGCTCATCTTGTTCGAGACTTTTCTCTCTCAGTTACGAGGCCCTGAGCATTCCTCAATTCCTCTTGAGTCTAGAATTTTCTCAAACTGTTTATATATACATAGGGTATATCTATCTATCTATCTATACACACACACACACACACACCATAATTATGTAATAATATAATATAAATTATATATATATACACATACACACGTGTAAAGTTCTTGGTACTTATGCCAAATTGCTTCCTAGACGTTCTGCATTGATTTAAATGTCCACTTTTTTCTTTTTTTAAAAAATGGCTTTGTTGAGTTATCATTCATATACCATATAATTCACTCATTTAAAGAGCTTTAGTATATTTTATTGAGTTCCGCAGTCACCACAGTCAGTTGTAGAAAATTTTCATAACCCCCAGAAGAAACTCCACACCTTTTGTCTTAATTCCCATCTCTGTTCTGCTTCCTGTTTGTGTTCATGTGCCATTCTGCAGGTTTCATGTAAGTGAAGTCATTCGATATGCAGTCGTTTGTGAGTAGCGTCTTTGACTTAGCCGAGTACCTTGCACCTCGTCTCGCCAGACCTGCTTTCCTTATCAGGGCCTAAACAAAAACTGAGAGGTCTGAGAGGCAGAGAAGCCTGCAGAGCTTTAAGCAATCTCTTGGGACCGAAGACCTAGAGATCCGAGTTGAAGGACTACAAAGGCAGGAGTGCCTGGGTGGCACAGTCGTTAAGCGTCTGCCTTTGGCTCAGGGCGTGATCTTGGGATCGAGCCCCGAATCAGGCTCCTATGCTGGGAGCCTGCTTCTTCCTCTCCCACTCCCCCTGCTTGTGTTCCCTCTCTCGCTGGCTGTCTCTCTGTCAAACAAATAAATAAAATCTTAAAAAAAAAAAAAAAAGACTACAGTCAGAATAGGAGCGCCAACATCCCAGAGGCAAAGAAGACACAGAGAGGTGAGCCTGAGATTAGTCCTGGTTTTCCTCTTGAGGCATTCGGGGCTAAGCTGTGCTGGTCAAGTGGGTAACAAGCAAAAAGCAACTGAATAGAAGAGTGGGGATTTTGGTAGTCTCACAGTGCTGGGGAGACAAAAACTGAATTCAGGGCCCACCAAGGAAGAAGCTCCCTAGGAAACACCTCAAAGTCTCTGTTGTAACTTCTGGGAGGTCGGACCTAGGAGCAGACCCAATCTGAGAGTTTCACAGACAGCAGACCAGCCTGGAGTCAGCTCCATGGACTGAGTGCCCTGCCCTTCTGCAGCCTGCCAGAGGATAGGTGGATCGTGGAGGAAGATGGTGGCTACCTGTGGGAGAGGACGCCTTGAGGCTTTCAGGCACCGGTGGTGTTCCGTGCTTTGATCCACCACGTTTGCTCTGTGACCGTCCCTCAAGTCAGATGCTAATGATTTGTGTGCTCTTTTCCGTAGGCCTGTGATACACTGTGCCGCTTTGAGGTTTCCACCTAAAATCTTGTGAGAGGAGAATAGAGGACTCCTGACAGATTCTCTTTGAAATTGCCTTCAGATTTTACCAGCCAACCAGCTACTCTTTGTAAAAAGGAAAAGGCAAACATCAAGGTTTATCATTCTTTAGAACTCACACTGAGCGGTGGTTCCTTTTGAACTCTCAAGGATTTTAATGTGGAATTGTCCGGCTAAGACCCCTAACAAGCGTCTTAGTCCAGGTTTTTCTTTTCTTTGAGGAAGGAGGAGGACTCGGTGCCTGGTGGGAAGATTTCTGTATGGGGAGTAGGAGGACAAAGGGACATATAAATGGAGAGGGACAAGAAGGCCAAGGGGACCATTTCACATCTGTTTCAGCCACTTCATTCCTTGATTGTTTTTGTCATCCTCTTTTCTAATATTTTTCTTTTTTTTTTTTTAAACCTTAGTTCAGTTCTCTTCTGGTTACATAGTATTGTCTTTGATGATGGCCAGCAATGAATTAGGAAAATTTCTTTAGGATATATACCACAGTAGTTTTTAGTCTGTAACACATCAGTCCCCTAATATTAAAAGTGCTCCTTACTATGAAATTTTTCTGCCATTGTCTGCTCACTTACCCAGCTTTTTAAGTTTTTTCTGAAGTTTTTTTCCAATGGCATAAAATTTTATCTGGAGAGGTGCCTGGCCGGCTTAGTCGATAGGGCATGTGACTCTTGATCTCAGGGTTGTGAGTTCAAGCCCCATGTTGGGTGTGGATCCTACTTAAAAATCAACCTATCAGTCAATAAAACAAATAATGTTTTATCGGGGGGAGTTTTCTGCAATCCTGAGCATTTCATTATTTGCTTCACTGTTATAACAAATGTTAACTGTGAACGGTATCAGTAGAAATACCTGGAGGACCCTATTGTTATCACTTTCTCACTTTTTATCTTTACACTCAGACCTCTCTGTTTATATGGAAATATTCTGAATCCATAACAGCTTGATGAAAAACACTTTTTACATTTGGAACCTAGTCAAAGGCTTATTGTTCTTATTTTTTAAATTTGTTGAAAGCTTTTATGAAAGTCTGGTTTCCCTGGTCATTTACTCTCTCAGAAACCTTTAGTTCCTTAGGCATATTTTCCCTAATTAAAATTGTGTTTCTTTTACTTCCTCGTGGAATTAAAAACAATATTTTCATCCCATGACTCCACCCTCACTTGCAGGTTTCCAGTAGCTCGTTAGCTGGGGGCAGAGGGGGACAAGAGGATGGGGCCCAGCGCTGGCGAATGAAGGGAGTTCAGGCTGGGCGGACCCACGACTGGGCAGGTTAGGGCAGCTCTCTCTGTCATTCACTGCTCTGTGAAGTGGAGCGCCATGTTCCCTTAGCCTCATCCGGGCTGAGATGAAGAGCAAAGCAACAGTATCTGTCAGGGCACTTGGGACACCTCGCGAGGCAAGGTTATAGTATTGTTATTTTAAACGCCTCACTTCCAGTTTTTCTCAGTGTTAACAATTTGTTGTGAATTTTTAAAATTGAGAAACTCATGTGACAGATCATTTAGGCTTCCTCTTTTCAGCAAGAATGGGGAATTTGCACTGAAATTTCTAGAATTTTGTTCTTCATCCATTGCTACTTCCGCCGCCAGTTCCTGTTCATCTTTAAGAGCTGAGTCCAGTAGTTTTTTGTCTTTCCTTCTGAGTTCTAAAACTGTTTCGTCCAGAAATCAGTTAAATCTAAAATTTCTGCTTGCCATTCCAAATGCGTGAGCATAATAGAAGCCCTTTGTTTTCATTTCACTTGGCCTAATTTTGTAGCTTTCAAATTTAGTATTACATCTCAGTCATGCAGTGGTTAGCAGCTGTTCAGAGCACTCCTTTATGATTCAGTATATTGTTTTCTGAATTGTGAGGATACAGGCTTTAATGATTTTATTTATTTATCTTGAGAGAAAGAGAGCGAGTGTGAATGGGGGCAGGGGCAGAAGGAGAGGGAGAGAGAGAATCTCAAGCAAGCTCCACACGGGGCTCAATCACAACTCTGAGATCATGACCTGAGCTGAAATCAAGAGTCAGACGCTTAACCGACTGAGCCACCCAGGCGCCCCAAAGATAGGTTTTAAACAACTTCATTGGGTTGGTGTGACATTAAGTTAATGAACAAATTGGTAAGTGTTAATTGCTTAGGCCAGTAACTAGCACACGGAAGGTACTCAACACGCGTTAGCTCTCCACATATCCTGTCCCCGTGATTGGCCCTGTGCACTCTGTCGTCCCTTGGCCACGCCCAAGGGGCACAATGCCGGAACCAGAGGGTTGTGAGTAACGGTAGATGCTTGGCTGGCTGGTGGGATAGGGAGTTTCCCAAGCCCTGCATTGAAAAGTATGGTGTAAAACTCAAAATGAATTGGGTCAGGAGTCAGAGATCCAAGAAATAAATCCAGAACCCGAGCCTGGGAGTTTGTGAGCTAGGAAATTAGGAGGTGGGGAAAATTGGAACAGTTGAGATAGGTCCACAGAGTGGCTTGTACTGACTGGGCCTTAACAGGAAAGTGAACTGGACAAGGGTCTTCCTCTGTACCTGCTGACCCGGCCACCCTGCTCTCCCTAAAAAGAAAGCCTTGCAGGTCCCTCATGTCGGGGAGGTATTTGTACCAAAGAAGTGGTTAGAATGAAACTGAGGTCTGAGAGGACGTTGGCAAGAAGAGCAGTCACTGCTGGGACGCCTGGATGGCTCCGTCGGTTAAGCGTCTGTCTTCGGCTCAGGTCATGATCTCAGGGTCCTGGTGACGCGGTTTCCGAATGGTGGTGAGATCAGGTGCGGACGGCCGAGAAAGAATTCTTAAGATGTCTTCGGTGCAGAAAGGTGATTTTATTAAAGTGTGGGGACAGGATCCATGGGCAGAAAGAGAAGCTGCGCTGGGCTTTTGAGGAGTGACTGATTATATACTATGGGGTTGGGGCGGGAAGGACAAAGAGAGTCCAAAGGGACTTTCATATGCTAAAGAAGACCCTCAGGATCCTGGAGGCCTGGCTATTATCAACTAAGGCTGTTTTCCCTCTAGCAAAGCACTAACGTTAAGATAGGTAGAAGTTTCCCGGAGGAATGTCACAGATCCCACCCAGGAGTAGGGGGAAGGGGGGAGAGGTTGTGGAGTGGCCTTCGCTGGCCTTCTGCTCCCTTGTCCCTGGGATCGAGCCTGTTCAGCAGGGAGTCTGCTTCTCCCTCTCCTTCTGCCTCCTCCTCCTGCTCCTGTTCTCACGTGCTCTCAAATCTCAAATAAATAAATACTAACATCTTTCAAAAAAAAAAAAAAAAAAAAGAGCAATCTCTGCTATTTATTGTTCCCTTGCGGTGTACCAGACCCTGTGGTAGGTGCTGCTCACGCTGCCCTGCCACGAGGGGAGAATAGCTGATTGGCTGTCAGGAATTCCAGAAAGGGGTGAGTCGGAGGTCAGCCCCTTTGGCCTGAGCTGGGAGCGATTGCCGGTGGTGGTTCAGTCTGGCTGGGCAGAGGCAGGCCCCGGTGGAGGGCAGGGTTCATCTTGAATGGGAGGAGGAGGGGCCCGGAGTGACCTGGGGCTTCTGCATGGTCTGGATGGAAGAGGGCCCCCGTGACGGCCTCTGTCTACTGCACTCATCGACGGCATATTTTTATTTTTATTTGTTTTTGTGGTAAAATGTACATCACATAAAGTCTACCATTTAACCATTTTTAAGCGTACCATTAGTAGCACGAAGTACATTCACAGTGTTGTACAACCATCACCATTATTGATTTTCAGAACTTTTTCATCATTCCAAACAGGTACTTTCCTTATTAAAGAATGACCCGCCCGGGGCCTGGGAACCTGTCTTCTACTTTCTGTGTCTATGTGTGGGGTTACTCTCGGTACCTCATGTAAGGGGGGGCCTACAATTTGTGTCCTTTTGTGCCGGGCTTATTTCATTTAGCGTTATGTTTTTTTTTTTTTTTAAGATTTTTTTTTATTTATTTGACAGAGATAGAGACAGCCAGCGAGAGGGGGAACACAAGCAGGGGGAGTGAGAGAGGAAGAAGCAGGCTCATAGCAGAGGAGCCTGACGTGGGGCTCGATCCCACAACGCCGGGATCACGCCCTGAGCCGAAGGCAGACGCTTAACCGCTGTGCCACCCAGGCGCCCCTAGCGTTATGTTTTTAAGGTCCAGCCACCTTGCAGCATCTGTCAGAATTTCCGTCCTTTTTAAAGCTGAGTAATATTTCATTCGTTGTGTAGACCGCATTGTGTTTATCTTTTCATTTGTTGATGGCATCGAAGGCAGTTTTAGAGCAGTGTTCTGGGCACGTTATCAGGATCCCATTTGTTCTCAAAAGGCCACTGTCCTTAGCAGTCTCGAGAATGGTGGAACCTACCAGGTGTCTCCTCCCCCAGCCTCCACTGTAACTGTTGAGTTTCTTTTACCTCAGGAAATCTTTATCAGGGGAATCATCTCCTGCTTTCACTTCTAATTCTTATCCTGTTACCTCAGAACAATCAGATTCTTTTTTTTCTCCCTGACTTTTTTCTCTCCCTTCTCTGTCCCACTCCCCTGCCTACTTTGTGGTTCAGTTATTTCTTTCTTAGACTTCTCTTTACCTCCACTCTGTTTATTCCTTTGTCCTCCTGCCTCCTTTCCTCCCAGTCTTACTGTTCTCTTCTGGAATACTCTGATCTTCTTCTGTTTCCTCGTTGCTTTCCTCTTTTCTTTTTTTCTGGCCTTTCTTATTCCCTTCTGTCTTTCCCCTAGTTAATTTCTTCTTGTTGTACCATTTTAAATTTATGGCTCAAAATTCACCCTAATTATTATTTCTTTTTTTTTTTAATTGACTTTTTTTTTTTTTAAAGATTTTATTGATTACTAGGAAGATAGGTAGGGGAAGAAAGGGATAAAGAAAGGGGGGTAATCAGAAGGGGGAATGAAGCATGAGAGACTATGGACTCTGAGAAACAAACTGAGGGCTTCAGAGGGGAGGGGGGTGGAGGAATGGGATAGACCGGTGATGGGTAGTAAGGAGGGCACGTATTGCATGGTGCACTGGGTGTTATACACAACTAATGAGTCATCGAAGTTTACATCAGAAACCGGGGATGTACTGTATGGTGACTAACATAATATAATAAAAAAACACTAAAATAAAAAAAAAGAAAGTGATACACGTAAGAAAAGGCTACAGGAAAGAGTAATACGGTAGAAAAAATGCCTAAGTTCATCAGAGTGTTGCACCTATTTCAGTGTTATCACTATACATGGTTTATATGGTTGTGGTAGAACTACATGCATATATTGTATCTACATTGTATCTTGCTTTTTTTTTTCTTATCTGTAAAGTGCATTTTCCACATTATTAAAAGCTCTTTAAAGCAAAAAAAAAAAAAAAAAAGATTTTATTGATTTATTTGACAGAGAGAGAGAGGCGGCCAGTGAGAGAGGGAACACAAGCAGGGGCAGAGGGAGAGGAAGAAGTAGGCTCCCAGCAGAGCAGGGAACCCAATGCGGGGCTCGATCCAAGGACCCTGGGATCACGCCCTGAGCCGAAGGCAGACGCTTAACGACTGAGCCACCCAGGCGCCCCTTTTTTTTTTAACTTCTAAGGTGTTTACCATATTCCAGTGTTCTAAGCATTTTGCAAATATTAACTCACTTAATCCTCTTTATACCTCTGTGAAGTAGATCCTATTCCCGTTTCCATGTTGCACGGGATGACGTTGAGCCACAGAGAGGTTAGGTAATTTGTACAAGGTCAACCGTTGGTGAAGGGTGGAGCCAGGATTGGAACCCACTCGTATGGCTCCAGCTTGTGGGCCCTGACCCATTTCACTGCACTGAATGCGGCTCCCCATCCCAAAGGCAGAGGGGTGTTGTAGTTCAAGGTCAAGTTACACATGTAAAATGCTTGTCCCACCAAGCTCTAAATGTTTCGAAGTGCTATATCCAGAAGTCTCACTGTAGCCAGTGCAAAGTGTGTAAGAGCACCTGGCTCCAGGGGTTGCAAACAGATGGGTTCGGCGGCTGGCTTCTGACAAAATCCAAAGGCAGAGAAGCAAGTGATGAAGAAACAAGAAAGGAATTTATTTCAGTGAGGCCAACACGGGGAAGACGGCAGACTAGCATCTCAAAGACTGTCTCCAAAGTTCTGAAAATAGTTCAGGTTTATGTAAAGAACATGTGGGGCAAAGGTGGGTGGGTAAGCGTAGGTGGGCAGTGAAGGTCAGGTCAATCATTATTTTGGGGTCAGTCCCATGGGGTCTTGCTGGCTTAGGGCAGCCCTTATTGCTTGAGAAGGTAGTTTTGCCAACAGGGTCGTCGTCTTCTTTTTTTTTTTTTTTTAAAGATTTTATTTATTTATTTGACAGAAAGAGAGACAGCCAGCAAGAGAGGGAACACAAGCAGGGGGAGTGGGAGAGGAAGAAGCAGGCTTCTAGCGGAGGAGCCTGATATGGGGCTCGATCCTGGAATGCCAGGATCACGCCCTGAGCTGAAGGCAGACACTTAACGGCTGAGCCACCCAGGCGCCCCTGCCAACAGGGTCTTCTGCCTGAGCTGAGAGACCTGCTGAAAAGGAGAACCCAACTAGAAAGGTTAAGGTCAAAATGGAGGCAGCCAAAGCCCTTTTTCATTGTCTTATATAGTCACAGGAGTCTTTATTTACCTTTTATCTAATACTGTTTAAATCTGTATTTTTTTTCAAGTACCATGATTTTAAAAAAAATAATCTTAATTACAGATTAAGAACTGAAAAGATATGTAGAATTGAATTATAGCTACAGATTATAGATATAGAACTGAAAAGCAGTTTGATGAAGTTATTATATAAAGAGGTAACCAATTTCCCTTAATACATTTAGTTTTGTTTTCTAGCTTTGTTTAATCACTGACCTCTGACATCGTAACAGATGGTTCCTTAGGTTTTTATTTCAGCTAAATTTATTTTATTTCAATTAAAGTATTAGTAAATAAACTTTTTTATTATCTAGGGAATCAAAATATAGTGTGTAACATAACTTTAAAGGGACTCTACAAAGCGTTATCCACCAATTTAAATTCTCAGTGTTTGGAATGTAATCCATGCCTAAATTGCTTTCTGTCTTGTACTCATCTTTCCTGGGATGGTTTAGCTGGGAAGTCAAGGACAATAAGCTTAAAGGAAAAAAAGGAAAGCTAAGGCAAACAGCTTTAGGCAATGTAAGAAATCTCTGCTTAAAGCATCATCTAAATCCTTTGGGCTGTCAGCCCAGTGTGGCGGAGGGGTGCGAGCACTGGCAAGTCTCAGGTCCTCACTTCTGTGCTGTCTTTATTTGCTGTGTAACTGGAAATGATTTGCTTTATCTCTCTGGGTTGTGAGTTTGCCATGTATAAAATAGAAGTTGCTCCAGATGAGGGGTTCTCAAACTATCTTTCCCCCCCAAAAATAGTGTTCTACAGCTGCACCAAGGTATTCTTCCATTTAAATAAAAATGAAGGATGGACTTTTCTTGCCTTTGAGTGTTTACTGCCTGAAGTTTCATTAACCCTTTGTAGCTATTGCTGCCAGTCATCTTAGCCCGCGCTACGAGGTGGCAAATGAACAAATGGCAAAAAAAAAAAAAAGGGGGGGGGGACTTGGGAATATTTAGCTCTGCTTAATTTGATAGTTTTTGAAAAAATTATAGAGTGAGGTTGGGCGTGATTTTTATGTAGCTCTTATAATGGAGTTATTTGTGCTGGGATCAACACAGGGGAAGCATTCTTAGTCTACGGGATGAGAAGCAGTGTGAAGAGTGGCCAAACGCATGGCCTCAATGGCCACATTGCCGAGTCTCGGATTGCAGCTTTGCTACTTACTGACTAGCTCTTACCAGCTCAGTTCCCCGGACAAGTCCCTCAGCCTCTCTCTTTCTCAGTCCGTCACCCGTACAGTGGAGGTAATAACGTACCTACTTCATAGGTTATTGTGGGGATGACATGAATCAGGGCATATTAAAGTACTTAGAACATGCCTAGCACATGGTAAGTACTTCACAAATATCAGCTATCATTATTCTGTGATATTAACAAATATATTAATAATTAATGGTACTCAGCAAAGAACATTGATCTCCGGGGCTGTCTTCCACACATATTTGTTCTCAAATATGTTCTCAAATATGTTCCATGGGCCTGGAATTTCTCTTCTTGTTCTGAAATTCTATTATTCCATGTCATAGAATTGTATTCCCTATAATTTTTTTTAAAGATTTTATTTATTTGAGAGAGAGAGAGACCATTGGTGGGGTGAGGGGCAGAGGGAAATGGTGAAGCAGACTCTCCGAGTGGGGAGCCAGACATGGGGTTTGATCCCAGGACCTTGAGATCATGACCTGAGCCAAAGGCAGACACTTAACCGACTGAGCCACCCATGCACCCCTATAACAGCATTTTAAAGTCAAATTGTATTTATAGCTCAACCTGTTATCTCGGGTGTGCATCTACCTTTGAAGGCAGATCTGGGCCTTGTCTTCTATCTCTCCGTGCGGGTGATGGAGTGAGAGCTTCTCAACTTTAAATCCTGGGTGGTTTTAGAGGAGTGGCTTCGTTCCGCACTGTGGGCCCAGTAGTGGTGGAAACCAGGCTGGTGGATGATGAGGGGTATGGCTCAGGGGCCGGTGGCGGGATGGGAACTCTAGGAACTAAGAGGAGGGCAGGCGTTTGGGGAGGCTGGGCTCATTAGGGCACTCCATTGTCCTATCTAGAGCCAACCTATTAGTGAACTGGCTGGAAAAGCCGGCATTTATCTTCCCTTCTTCCTTCCCCTTCCTCTCTAGCCCTGTCACTCTTCTCATGCAAGTGTCATCTGGAGTGGCCTGGGAAGTGGGCTGTCCATCTCCCCAGCCAGACTGCGAGTTCTGCAGGAACAGGGTTTTTACTCACCTTTTTATGTATCTGATGTTCACAAAGTCTGAAAAAAATTTCTGCCATTTCTTGAATGTTCATCATTACACTATGTGATCCCAAGTGTTACCATGTTTTATTGAATCTGAGATGTCAGTGGTAAGATGCATAATTGCTTTATGTATTGTTACAAAAGAAAAGGCCTTGCCAGTTAAGCTCTGATACAAGTGCTTTTGCCACTTAGAATTTTTATTATATACTTATTGAAAGAGCTCTTTTAGATTTATTTAGACATAGATTTTTATCACATCACTCTATGCACACATAAAAGGGAAAATGTAAGTGAAATAAATCGATTAAGGTATTCCCCAAATTTGATCACTTTCCAAGTCTGACTCTTCAGAATCACTTTTGACTCAGAGTCATTGACGTATCTCTGTGCCATCAGGAGTGTTGGTGATGCAGTGTTTCTTGGGGCGCCTGGGTGGCTCAGTTGGTCTTAGGCCCAGGTCATGATCTCAGGGTCTTGGGATCCAGCCCCACATTGGGCTCCTTGCTCAGTGGGGAGTCTCCTTCTCCCTCTCCCTCCACCCCTCCCCACCACTCGTGCACGCGCGTGCGTTCTCTCTGTCTCTGTCTCAAGTAAGTAAATGAAATCTTAAAAAAAAAAAAAAGACTGTTGGTGATACAGTGTCTCTTAAAAGAGGTCACACTGCTGTCTCCAGGAATCTCCTCCAAGCAGCTAGTATCTATTCTGGGAGTTTTGATCCTGGGTGTTTTTTCACTCGGCAGGCTAGTCTCTCCACATATCTCAGGAATGATAGGGTATATTGCAGCTTCATCCCTATCACTGTCTTCCATACCCAGATCCGATAGGCCTTCGGTTGTTAAGGTTATTTTCCCAGTGACGGATATTTGCTTCCCTAATCAGATTTATGCTCAACTGCTGTTCCCATGCCTTTCAGTTTTAATGCCAAATTATAGCGTAATCTCTTTGAAGACATTTAAAATGGCAGTTAGACTCAGGGTGTCCAGTGTTGACAACACACATGACTCAGCAAAGCGAGGATGGAACTAATAAATGGCTATGAGCAAGGTCGCACACAAGGTCACACCCAAGCAGGCGGTGGCATCCACATCCTGACTGACACCTTGAAGATAGCGACCACGGGACACCACAGTTGTAAAATAGATCCCTAGTTCGGAAATGTGAAAATGCGGAAAAAAAGTGCATTATAGGCTTGACAAAATACAGATTGTTAATTCCAACAACATCCATGCTGGGCAGATAATTTGGATTTTCAGACAAGGAGACTGGGGGTCAGTGTGTAGCTTACTAACAGCATAGCTACTGAGCACATGGTAGATTTGTCAGAGTAGAACCCAGACTTGTCTGATTCTAAAGCTCATACTTCCAATGACATTATTCAAGAAAAAATAGACTAGAAGCTTCAAGGAAGCAAGGATCTTTTTGTTTTGTTGTTTTTGATAACACTGATTTTTTTTTTAAGGATCTAGAACAGTACCTGGCATATACTAAGTGCTTAATAAATATTTGTTGATTAAAGCCCTTAAAGAGAAGATAGAAATGCAATCATGTCCTTCTCTTCCTAGCAATGAAGTCCATAACATTTTGGACAAGGGGTAAAAGCAGGGAAGATGGATGACCATTTTCTAGGCAAGGTGTAGTTTGTGGTTCAGCTCTTTCAGGTCTTAGAAGAGGAGTGGAAGGGCGTCTATCCCTAGCTAAGAGAGTCTGTCAGCACCAGCCTGTTGGACAGCACCGAGGTAGTTCCTGGACTCTTCCTCCCCAGGTCCTGTAAATCAAGGTCAACAGGACTCCATGAACTGTGCAGTTAAAAATAAATAAAAAAGGAAGCCAATCTGATAAGCCTTACTAGAAAGGAAGTTTGTGTACAGGACATTTATATTTGCTCAATTGCGAGGTTTTAAAAAATATGAAATGTTTTTGAAAATTCTGAAGCTCTGATAGCTCATCTGTAAATAGAAAAGTTGACATATTTGAGCACTACTTCGTGCTAATCTTGTGCCTAGAATTTTTCCGTACATCTTGTAACCCTCACAGTAACTCTAGGAGGTAATTACTGTCTCCATTTTCCATATGATGATATTGAGGACTCAGAGAATAAGTGATTTGGCCAAAGTTACATACTAATGAGCAGTTGAGCCAGTCTGGGAGCCAGAATGTTCAACTGAGATTCTGTAGATTTTCTCCTGCTCTCTGCTGCTTCTCCTCTAAGCTTAAGGCAGGACTAGACTTTAGAAACCACTTCACGCTCTTTTTTTTTTTTAAAGATTTAATTTATTTTTTTGAGACAGAGAGAACAAGCAGAGAGGGACAGAGTGGGGAGGGAGAGAAAGGGAGAGAATCTCAAGCAAACTCGGCAGGAGCTGGATGCAGGGCTCGATCTCACAACCCTGAGCTCATGACCTGAGCCCAAATCAAAAGATGGAAGCTGAACTGACTGAGTCACCAAGGCGCCCACCACTTCACACTCTTATTTTACAATGGGGACACTGATGCTGGAGGATATAAAGTGATTTATTTAGGAGCACCTGGGTGGCACAGTTGGTTAAGCGTCCGACTCTTGGTTTCAGCTCAGGTGGAGATCTCAGGGTTGTGAAATCGAGCTCAGTGTGGAGTCTGCTTGGGATTCTCTCTCCCTCTTCCTCTGCCCCTCCCACTTGTGCTTGCTCTCTTTCTCTCTCTAAAAATAAAGAAATAAAAATCTTTTTAAATAAGTGACTTTATTTAGTAGTGGAGTCATGTCTAGTATTTAGTTTTTTTAAAAAAAGATTTATTTATTTTAGAGGGAGAGAACAAGTGGGGGTGAGGGTAGAGGGAGAGGGAGAGAGCAGACTCCCCGCTGAGTGTGGAGCCCGATGAGGGGCTCCATCTCATGAGCCTGAGATCAGGTCCTGAACAGAAACCAGGAGTCAGAGTCTTAACCTACTGTGCTACCCAGGCACCCCAGTAATTTTTTTTTTTTAAGATTTTATTTTTAAGTAATTTCTGTACTCATTGTGGGGCTCAAAGCCACAACCCCGAGATCAAGAGTCACATTCTCTACTGACTGAACTAGCCAGGTGGCCCTTAGACTTGAGTTTTCTTGAGCAATTTATTAAATAATAAATAATTGCAGAATGTCACACTGGTGTTTTAAGTAGTTTCATAGGGAGAGAAACTCAATAGGTTTTATAACTATATCTTGAAGAGCAAGAACTACCACGTGGATATTCTGTAGTACTGTTCTGGATTCCACACACTTTCTCAATTAAAGAGTTTTCACCATCTTGGGTTTCTTTATTTGCTAATGGTATTCTAAAATTATTGAGAACTGCGACTGGGCAGTATTTCATATCCTTATTGCTAACTGTTACTTGCAAACTTTCCTATGTGTAGATTAACCATTCTGTTGTTTTGTTCCACATCTGCTAAGTAGTTTTTTCCTTTTTTCTCCTCTTTATCCTTGTCTTATACAGTTTACTGGTATTTTATGCCAGATGTAATGTCTGCTTCCTTATTTGGGAAAGATTAGGAACAGGGTATTTCAGTCTGGGGTAAATGTCCCGTTCCTTCCCGTTTCTGCTTACTTGCTCCTACCTTCCTTCAGGGGTCCTCTTCTTGGAGGTCATCCCTGAGCATCTAGTTGGGATTAGGTGTCCTCTTTTCCCATGGCATACTGTGATAGCTGCTGCTTCTTCTGCTTCTTCTTCTCTCTCTCTCTCTTTTTTTTTGAGTAAAGATTTTATTTATTTATTTGAGAGAGAGAGCTTGACAGAATGAGTAGGAGGAGGGGCAGAGGGAGAAACAAACTCCCTGAGATCAGGGAGCCTGATGCAGGATTTGATCCCAGGACCCTGGGCTCATGACCTGAGCTGAAGGCAGACCCTTAACTGACCGAGCCACCCAGACGTCCCTATGATAGCTTTTTAAACACTCCATACAAATTATCGAGTGCCTGCCACATGCCAGATCTAGGGTTACTCTTGTGAAGACACACATTCCTTGGCCTGTAGGAACTGACAGTTGAGATGGAGAGCCAGTTTGACAGAAAAATGCAATGTGATTGAATACCTTTTTTAAAAAGCTAATATGTGAGTGTTTGTTATGTAACAGGCATTGTACTAAGCACTTCACATGCATTATTTCATGTCATTTTCTTAATAACCTTATGATCCCCATTTTCTACAGAAGGAACAAGAATTTAGAGAACATCTGTGTTTTGTGTGAGATCAGTTACGTTTCAGAATTGCTACCCAAATCCAGGTCCAGAGCCTGAGCTCTTTTTTTTTTTTTTTTAAGATTTTATATTTTATTTATTCATTTGAGAGAGAGGGAGAGAGCACAAGCAAGGGGAGGGACAGAGGGTAAGGGAGAAGCAGACTCTCCTCCGCTGAGCTGGGAGCCTGACATGGAGCTTGATCCCAAGACCTGGAGATCATGACCTAAGCTGAATGCAGACGCTTAATCATCTGAGCCACAGGCGCCCCCCAGAGCCCAAGCTCTTAACCACTGTGCTTTGGACTGACTGCTGCTTCTCTGGAGATCAGAGCACTTCTCCCTGTGCGTCCCCTGTGCCCTCGTGCACTAGGCACAGGGAGGTGGGTGCCACTGTTGGAGTTTGAGAACTAATAATGACTTACCAGTCAGACAGCCACTATAAGTGATTTGACATCTTCCCTTAGAGACTTCAAAAGAATTCAGGATGCTAACAAATGTAAAACAGCCTCCAAGTTAATTCATCACAGTGTTGCTTGTAATAGTGAAAGACTAGAAATAACCTAAGTCTTTATCCACAGGAGATTAAATAAATTAGGATATATTTATACAATGAAATGATGCAGCTGTGATAGAGAATGAGGCAATGATGTATAGATATGGAACAATGTAGAAGCTATGGTGTTTTGTAGAATAAGCATGGCTTAAAAGAGTTGTTACTTTGTATAGAATCAGTAGTATGCTGCCATTTGTGGTGGGAGAGACAGAGTATTTATATATGTATTATGCATGTAAGCATGCATGCAAGTTCTATGCCCAGCGTGGGGCTTGAATTCATCACTCAAGGATCAAGAGTCATGTGCTCTACCAGTTGAGCCAGCCACATGCCCCTGTATTTTTGTGTGTACATGCATAACATATCTGTGGACGGGGAGACAAGAAATTGATAAATATAGGTTGCTTCTGAATGGCGGTTCAAGGATTCCAGATAGGGAGATTGTCCATACCTTTTTATGCCTTTTGAATTTGAATTTGAAATAATAAGCACCTTCCTAGAAATGAAAACAAATATAGAAAGGTACTCGGGGCCGCGTATGTTTCCTGAGTGTGTGGGATAAGCCTGCCTTGGTCCTTGTCCCATCCCAGTACCAGGCTTAGTGTGTACTTGAGTATTTATGCAATCAATGAACCAAGTTGAAAAAACAATCTCAAATTCCTATATAGGAAGGCTACGACATCTCTTTCGTGGTATTCCTGCTAAAAATACATATCCTGAATCTAACCATGAAGAAATATCAGACAGATTCAAATTGAGGAACAGTCTGAAAATAAATGGCCTGTGTATTTAAAAAATGCCAAGGTCATGGTCAAGAAAGACGAGGAGACTGTTCCAGATCGGAGGGGATGGAGGGACACGACAACTGGATGCACTGTGTAAAATGCCAGTTGGGACCAAGGCCAGAAAGAAAGTGATTTCTTTCTCTATGAAGGACATTAATTAGACAATTGGCAAAATACAAATAAGGTCTGTAAAGTAGGTAATAGCACTGTTTCATTGTAACTTTCTGGTTTTGGTAGTGTAGTACCGTGAGAAAAAGTCCTGTTTTTAGGAAATAGGTACTGAAGAATTTAGTAATAAAGGAGCATGTGTCTGCAACTTACTCTCAAATAGCTAAAGAGGGAGAGAGAGAGAAAGAGAAGAGAATAATAAAGTAAACATGTAGAATGCTAACATTTGGTAAATCTGAAGAAATACAGGCATTATTTCTACCATTTTGTAACTACTCTGTCAAACTATTTCAAAATAAGAAAACCTGCTTCCTACATGGAACATTTTGTGATTTTGTAATATTGAGCCTTTTATGTCCTGTTGTACAGTTTTGTAGTTTTCTTCATGTAGATCTTGATATTTTTGGTGCCATTTACTCCTAGATTTCTTAATATATTTGTTCCTCTAAAAAAAATTAAAAAAAATAGCTTTGGTGATGTATAATTCACATACTATACAGCTCGCCCTGAATATTATACATGCTTAAATAGTACTCTTATGTAAGGAAGGTATGCTTTTAAAAAAAATAATCAACTTCATTAGGGCATAATTTACACATAATTAATTAAATACTTGTTAAGAGAGTTATTTATTTTAGAGCACGCGTGTATGAGAGCACACAAGTGAGGGGAGGGACAGAAGGAGAGGGAGAGACACGATCTCAAACACTCCCCATTGAGCACGGGTTCCCGACAGGGGGCTGCATCCCAGGACCCTGAGATCACAACCCGAGTGGAAATCAAGAGCCTGCTGCTCAACAGACTGAGCCCCCCCAGGTGCCCCTAATTGACACATATTTTGTTTGAATAGGTTGATGACTTTTGATACATGTATTCCCCACGTAGACCGCAACCCCAGTCTAGATACAAGAGATAGAACATTTCCGTTTATCCAGAAAGTTCCCCCATACCTCTTTGTTTACACATGCACCTGTTGGTAGACGTGGGCTTTGTTGCCAGCACCCTCTGTTACAGAGAAGAGTAGGGTGTATGCGAAGTGAATGTGTGTGGGGGCGGTTTTGGGTGGGGTCAGGATGACAATTCTGAGGTGAAGCAGGCTTCTCAGTGGCTCAGGGGAGTCTTCCAGGCAGTTGTGATGTGGCAGTTCCTATATTCCAGAGTAAGGCCCAGACATTGGATGTTCCAGTCTTTTCTTTTTTTATTAAAGATTTTGTTTATTTATTTTAGAGAGGGGGAAGAGGCAGAGGGAGAGGGGAGGGAGAATCCCAAGCAGACTCTGCCCTCAGCACCAAGCCCAATGCGGGGCTTGATCCCACAGCCCTGAGATCACGACCTGAGCTGAAACCAAGAGTGAGTGGCTTAACGGCCTGCGCCCACCCAGGCGCCCCTTCAGTCTTTCCTTTCCTTCTTCTTTGAGTCTTATTCTGGTTCAGAGATTGGAGCATGTGCAGTCTAAGAGTGTGCTTTTTGGCTTCTTTCCATTAATAATGGGGAATCTGACTGGATCTGGGCCAGTGGTCTTCCCTACCTTTGGTGGAGTGGTGTTCTGAGCAGTTTTACCTTTCCAGCTTATGCACGCTGCTTTAGTGGGATGGCGGGAGGAGGTCTAGCAGGCGTGGCTGCCCTATTAAACAGCAAATCTCACATGACTCTTAACATGTCCATGTTTTATCATCATCAGAAGGGAAGATTGATTTCCTTAAAACACCTGTTTTGGAAAAGAATAAGGTTTCAAGGTGTAGACGTAATGCAGGTTGATGTTTACGAAGGCTTGTGATTTGTTCATTAATCGATCCTGCGTTAACCCAATGGGAAACAGAGTCTGCATTCGTATTCACCAGATTGTGGCCCAGAAAATTCAGTCTCCTCTGCCTGCCATTTCCCCCTTGTTTTGTGACTTTTATTATTCTGCTGTTCATTTCGAGTAGGCGGTATAGGAAGTCGGTGTCTAAGCAAGTGTGCAGGGGATAGCTGAGCTGGGCTGTGCCGGGGTCAGGCTTGGGTGTGAACCCATCACTTACCTGCATTTACCAGCTGGGAGCCTCGTTCTCCTCATCAGTAGAACTCACAGATACACCTGCAGCATTTTTTTTTCTATTTTATCCCATGTTTTTGACCTTCAGTATTTATTCATACATTTATTTACCCCAACATGGGGCTCGAACTCACAACCCTGAGATCAAGAGTCCCATGCTCTACGCACTGAGTCCGCCAGGCGCCCCAGACCTTCAGTATTTTTAGTGAGGGTCACACCTACCTGAGGAGTGTCTAGAACATAGCAAGCATGCAATACACTGTATTATCATTACAAATAATTTCTCCATTTCGACCTTTTTGTCCAGATGTATTACCTTTTACAAAGCTTTTTTTTTTCTCTCTCTTTGTGGTTGAAACTGTAATTTATTAAAATGTATTCATCTATTTAAAGAACTTGGTTCCCGTCCTCTCTTTTTTTCAGGCACATTGCAGAGAGGTCTTTCTGTCCTTCATGAGCACGCACGTGGTGGACAGATGACTGTCCTCTGGCCGGTGCTGCTCTAGGTGCCCTGGACGTGGAGCTGTCCAGCAGGGGGAACGATGGATTCCAAAGATGAAAGCTCCCACGTGTGGTCCACATCCGCAGAACACGAAGAGAACGCTGCACAGGTGAAGAGCGGTCTTCCCAGCTTGGTGTTGGTAGCTTTGCAGTTGGGTACAGCTTGCTGACAGCCAAAGAAATAGCAGCTTCTCTGTAGTAGCTGGGAGGGCGCGGATGAGCAGGGCGTGCACGGGAGGAGTAGGGAGTGTGTCGGCACTTTGAGTGCTCTATCAGGGTGGGTCACGATGATTTACAAGGGCTCTGCGACCACCTGTAGACTTCTCTGCCATTTCCGCAACTTGCTGTCATCCTTTGTTTCACTGCCCCGTTTTATTTTATGTTCTTGGTCCTGAAAGCCTCCAACTGTAGTGTTTCTTTCCTGTTACCTAGTATAGGGTTTTGATTCTTCGTGTGTAATGAAGTACGAGGTATGTCTATAGAGTGGCTTTTTCTTTTCTTTCAAATTCAGAATGTAAAGGTCTAACGGAAAGTTGTCGCACTGAGTCAGCCACTCTGGAGCCAGTCCCTTATTCAAATGCTGCTGTCGTGGGTGGTCACTGCCTTTTGGACTGCGAACACAACCAGCTGCGTGTTCTTTTGACTATTGTTAGCGAAGGCGAATGTCTGCTTTCTTGGTGTGGATTTGAATTTTGGGAACAGTCAGCAGTCATAGGGAGCCATGTGTGGCCAAAGTATAAATTTTTAAGCATTGGAATAAATACGCAATTTTAATTTAGTTTTTCATTAACTTACATAACCTTAGTACTATTATCAAAATTAGGAAGTTAACACTGAAACACTTAAATATACACATTTATTTAAGTAATATAGCAAATATTACAACAAATAAAATTAATCTTTTAGTATGAGTTAAAGTCTGAGTCTGAATACTTATAAAAAAATGTTCTAGTGACACTTCCAGTAGAATGAGAATGCTGTTCTGATTCTCCTAGAAACCATTTTGAAGACGACTTTCATGTAGTTACGTATTTTGGTATACTTTGTTTATGAACGAAAACATAGTCCATTCAAAAAACAGGGTCACCATTTTGTAGGTAACCAGACAGTGAACGGCAGAGCTCAACACCCCTCATCTCTCCCTCTCCCTCCCAACACCCCTTTGCCCTCCCTATTCCTGGTTGTTTCTTTTCCTAGCCAGGAACTCTGATTTAGCAAAATACTGGAGACCGAGTTTTGATGTTAATGAACAAACCTAAAGTCACAAAATTATCTTGCGGCACTTAAAACTGTGCCAATTGTTAGAAGTCGAATTCTTGCAATATACAAACTGTACCTTCATGGACAAAACAAATTTGTGTAGGAGTTGAATTAATCACTTAGTATAGAAGTGGAAGTTTATTTTATTTTCATTTTATTTCTGTTTGATTACATTTGGTCTCCAGGTTTCTTTCTGGGGATTAAATATGCTCATATCGTCTTTGGAATCTACTACTCTCTGCTGGAGAAAACTGAAATAAAAAAAAAAGTTAGGTCCAAAGCCAAGATAGCATAAGAGTAAAGATTCCAACCTAACTTCAGTATCAGCACATAAATTATTTCTCTCCCAAATGTGTCCTTTGACCATCTGCTTCCGTACCTTCAATACCAGGTATCAGGCTGTGTGCCAAGCTCTAGCCTTCAAGAATTCAAACCCCCAAAGCTGACTATCCAGAAAGCATTTTACAGAATTCAGTTTCTGCTTTAGTTCTTGGTAGGTAGAAAATTATTTACCCTGGTGACAACTGAAATAGTTTTCCAAAACCCCTTAAAAGGACTTGATTAGAATTTTCTGTGTCTCTACCTTGCTGACAAGGAAGAGTCCTGCAACATTCATTGACTCAGCCTACGGTTACTGACATGCCTCCAGTACAGCCCTGGAGTGTGAAAAAAACACGTAGGAAAGAAAGTGACCTTGTTTTAATGTATCTGCCGAAAGGCACTATTAGTAATAAAGCAGAATATTTATGACATGTTGAGGGCAATTGGCTTTTGAGTTGACATTGTTTTACATTGCAGACTAATTTGTATTTTATATTTTGGTACTGCTGTCAACCAGGAATCTTCAGTTACATTTCCAGAATCAGCTGACTGCCCCCTCATGACTCCCTAAAAGAGATGTCTGCATTGGACATTTGAGGCAAAGAGGAATTTATTTCAGTCGCCTAATACTAAGTAGTAAATCAGCGACGAGGTCCTCGGATCCTGTCTCCCAGTCTCTAACGGTGTAGAAGACTAGGTGTATCAGTTCTCCTTCTTTCATTGGGGATATTGTAGAAATGCAGTCATGGACTGTGCTTGGTCAGCCTTGTATCTTCGTGAGATTGCTTTTGTTCTACAAGGACACTCGCTACATACTTGCCGCTTTCTGCCCCAGGTGCACTTTGTTCCTGACGCTGGGACTGTGGCTCAGATTGTCTACACCGATGACCAGGTCCGTCCACCCCAGCAGGTGGTGTATGCGGCAGATGGCGCCTCCTACACGTCCGTGGATGGTCCTGAGCATACGCTGGTGTACATCCATCCTGTGGAAGCCGCACAGGCACGTGAAGCGTTCTTGTTTACAGTGTGTTTACTCATCGGTTAACTCACCGATGACTTATGTTTATTCTCTGCCGGTCGCTGTGCTAGGTGTGGTGATGCAGGATATGACTCAGGGAAGATTCGTGCTCTTCAGGAGCTTATAATCAACCGGGCAGAGGAAGATAGGCTTATTTATTTAAATTAAATATAATAAGGTATTAGAGCACTAGCCTCCTATGAGTTCTTGTCCCACTGACCATTGACTAGATTGTCAACTTGTTACTTTTCTGATGTATCAAGAACAAAGTCAAAACTGGTGTGTCGTTCTCTATAGCTTAGTCACAGATGGATCAGGGAAAGCATACAGATTATTTCAGTTAAACGTGTGAGCAAGAAGTCCTGCCGGCTTAGCAACTGCTGTTTATTAATAATTGACTGATTTGTAGGACTATAATAGAAGCAAAGGTAAAAGAACCACTTTCTTGTATTTTTTTGCTCAGTGACTTGGAGTGTTAGTTTCCAAACACAATGTATGACACAAACATATAAATGTTAGTTTGTATGTTCGCACTTTAGAATGTACAGAGTACTTTTAAACATATTTAAAAAAAATAAGTTCCATACTTTTGTAGTAGATCTTGGTAATAAAAATTTGCCCTCATGCAGTATTTAATCAGGAGGCTGCAATCCCTCCCACGAAGAAATGGAGCCCACCTAATTAATAACTTTCAAATCTATATAAAGATGAAACCGCCAAGTAGTCAGGTGGTACTGTTAGAATGCCTCGGCTTAGTTTTAGTCTCCTGACTATATTAAAATAAAGTCAGATAGTTTATGTAAAAAATGTCCTGTGGGCAACTTTAGTTTATTACTATGTTACTAAATGTCTGACTTATGATAATTTTTTTAAAAAGATTTTTAAGATATATGTTTTAAGATTTTATTTAATTATGTGACAGAGAGAGAGCATAAGCGAAGGGGGGCAGGTGGAGGGAGAGAGAGAAGTAGGCTCCCCACTGAGCAGGGAGCCCGATGTGGGGCTCGATCCCAAGACCCTGGGATCATGACCTGAGCTGAAGGCAGATTGTTAACCACCTGAGCCACCCAGGCGCCCCTGACTTATGATAATTTTTTAAGTTTATTTATTTTACTTTATACCCACTGTGGGGCTCAGACTCACAACCCCAAGATCAAGAGTCGTTTGCTCTTCTGACTTATGATAATTTTTAAATAGCAAGTCTAAGAAATCGTACAACTGGCTGAAATTCTCTTATATGTACCCCTGGAATTGAAACTTAACCATAGTTCTTATTCCTCTAGGTTTGCTAAAGGCTTGGGCAAATTAGAGGAAAGAATATTTTTCTGAATTGGTGATTTTCTGTGGTGCCCTGGCTGAAATAATTTTGACGATTTCCCTTCTCTAGTTAGTTCTGCTGTATCATGACCCAGATTACTAGGTGTTCATAATGAGAACTTTTAAAAATTATGACTTTACTGACTTTATCCAGGAATGAATCTATGAAACATTAAATTCAGTTTATTTCCCTTCTACTTCTTTTTTGTTAATGAGCGTGCATTTATATTGGAAGGATATCCTTGTGTATATGTTAGTCTTCTGTGTGTCTGTATGGCTCCATTCATATTCACTTAATCGCAAGTCTACTCCTGTGATACATGGTGTTATGCATGAACGAATACACCCTTGTTCATGCCATGTCTTAACGTTTTTGTGACATACCTTTTTAATTAGCTGTGACATTCAACCTCAAGAGAGATTTTGCTTAACAGTAAAATCGTCAAGTATGTTAGCCAGTTGAGATGGTTAACTTACACAATCTCTTTGGAACCATCTGAAGGAAAGGCTTTAGCTAAAAGCGAGATTACTATCTTTATCTTCTTTATTAATGAAGGATTATTACTAGCTATATGGGAATTAATTCTGTCAAGAATTGTGCTTAGCAATAGGATAATTTTTCCTGTGTAGACGAGCTGTCTAAAGATTTATTGATAGGTTTGTTTCTTGTTGTTTTTTTGTCTAGACTCTGTTTACAGACCCAGGGCAGGTAGCTTATGTCCAGCAGGATGCTACAGCCCAGCAGGTAATGAATTGTTTTTTTGCCTTTTTATTGTTTTCTATTCCCTGGAATGTACCTCCCCATCCCAGCCCCCCAAACCCTCTGCACTCTGCATTCTCTGGTTGTCTACTTCTTATGTATTAAGAATGGTCTTTACTTCCTTTAATGAAAACAAAGCAAAACAACACTAAGACATTACAATCAGTCCGTACTGAAGTAGTCTGGTAATAAGAAAATGATTTGTCTTGGAAATTTAAAAAAACAAGTATATTAATAGGATATTGGTTCAAATTCTAAAGAATAATCCTGAGTTTATAAGTGTCTCTTTTTGGAAATTTGGAAACATTTGGGTACTTTGTCTATTTTCAAATATTGAGGAAAAAATTTCGGCTTAAATTATATATAAATTTAATAGCAATCTTCCTCATTCTGCTTCTAAAAAATTGAGATTTTTCTTAGTTTTCTTTTATCTTTTTGATTTTTTAGAAGATTTTATTTATTTATTTAGAGAGAGTATGAGCTGGGGGGTGGGTGGGCAGAGGAAGAGGGAGAGAGAGAAAATCTCCAATGGACTCCGTGCTGAGCACAGAGCCTGATGCCGGGCTTGATCTCACGACCCTGAGATCATGACCTGAGCCGAAATCAAGAGCTGGAGGCTTAACTGGCTGAGCCACCCAGGCGCCCCCTCCTTGGTTTTCTTTTAAAACATTTCTTTCCTTTTATCCATATTTCTAGTATATCCTATTTGACTTTGAGGGATTTCGTCCTTGTTTTTCTCCAGATTGTGAAAGTGATAAAGAAGATGATAGAAGCTAGATACTTTCAGTCTTACTGTAAAGGGAATATGGATCCAAATAAGTTGTATTTTCGTGCTGTCTCGTATGACTATTATTTAGCTGTACCACTGAGTGTCATGAGTGATTATCAAGTAAATTCCCATTAGTAAGCACTTCGTGCATTTAAGTTTTTTTAGTAGATGATTCAGATACTTCCATTTTAAAATTTGAAAAGTGAACAGTACTTTTGTTAATATTATTTATGAAATCTGGAGAGATTTCGGAGGAGTCTTTATCATAGAAATTACGGTTGAATTTATTCCTGATTGATAGTAATCTGCGATCTTGTGGCGTCCGTGAACTTGAATGAGCATTTGTCTTAATCGATTTAGGCTGCTGTAATAGAATGGCTTACGAACAATAGAAATTTATTTCTCATCATTCTGGAGGCTGGGAAGGCCACGATCAAGGGGCTGGCAGATTCTGGTGAGGGCCTCACATGACCGAAGGGGCGAGTGAGCTCTGTGGGGCCTCTTTTTTTTAATTTTAATTTTTTTTCTATTTTTAAGTAGACTCCATGCCCAACATGGGGCCCAAGATCAAGAGTCACATGCTTTATAGTCTGAGCCAGCCAGGAGTTTGGGTTTTTGTAAGGATGCTAATCCCATTCATGAGGGCTCCATCTTCAATACCTAATCACCTCTCCGAGGGCCTGCCTACTACCCTCACATTGAGGATTAGCTTCCTTCCTTCCTTCCTTCCTTCCTTCCTTCCTTCCTTCCTTCCTTCCTTCCTTCCTTCCTTCCTTCCTAAGACTCTATTTATTTATTTGAGAGAAAGAGGGAGAGAGAGCAGGAACGGGGAGGAGAGGGAACAGACTCCTCACCGAGCAGGGAGTCCGACACAGGGCTCGATCTCAAGACCATGGGATCATGAGCTGAGCCGAAGGCAGACGCTTAACCGACTGAGCCACCTAGGCGCCCCGAGGATTAGCTTTCTTTAATTTTAATTTTATTTTTATTCTCTGTGTAGTTAACATATGGTGTTTTATTAGTTTCGGCTTTGGGGATTAGCTTTCAAAATATAAATTTTGGGGAGAGACAGTCTACAGCAGTGTTATTTTATTTTAATAATTTTGTAAGAATTAGATATATGCTTGAAAAAACAAATCATGTACATTTCTATAAATATTTATTGATTCCATCAGCAAGCAAGGGATAGGTTTAATTAGTTTTGACAATTTGGCAAGAAAAAATTTCTTAAAAAATCCCTTTGTCTTTCATAGATCATTAGTTCATTCACTCATTTTTGGAGTAATAATTTTTTTTTCATAAAAAGTTGAAGCAATGCAAAAAAAAAAAAAAAAGTACGAAAAATAGATCCCGAACAAACAAATTCTGCCCAGAACTTTCCTCATTAAGTTAATGGTCGGTACCTATTATTCCAGATGTACAAATAAAGATAAGCACGGGGACAAATGGCATTGTCTCTAAATGCTGTTATTAATCTAAATGCTTTAAACTGAAATTTACTTGAGCAGAAGAAAAAGCAATTGAGGTGAAAGTGAAGGAGGGTGGAGTCATCATACCCTCCAAACTGCACTTGAGATCAGTCCTGTGTTGTCCTTGGCTCCTGCGGTGATGACAAGGGCATCAGCACAGGGACACGTCCTCCCACTGTCCTCTCCACTCTTCTGTGTTGTAAGGTGCATTATTATTGTGACTAATAAATTTATGTCCTGTTCGGGAGCCACGGTTATTTAGAGTTTTGCTCCGTTCTCTGCTGGCATTTAATTTGTAGAAATCTTGAGTCTAATTTATTTTCCTCATTCCTTTTCTACCTTAATGCCTGCTTGATACTTTATCCTTGAAGTTTTTCTTGGAAGTCTAATGACTTCACCAGCATATGAAGCAGAATTTCCTAGGACAGTTTGTGTCCTTTAGATGTATAGGTTAAGACTTTATTTCAGGAAAGTTTTCATCTATCAGACCTTTGAAAATCTTTTCAGTTTCATTTGTTATGTTCACTTTTCAGGAACATCAGTTGCGAGTATATTGACTCTTCTCAGCATTTCGTACCTTACTTGTTCTCTATAATCATTTCTTTTTTTTAAGATTCATTTATTTTAGAGAGAAAATGAGAGAGAGAGAGAGAGAGAGAGCGCACAAATGAATGAGCAGGGGGAGGGGCAAAGGGAGAGGGAGAGAGAGCATTTCAAACAGACTCCCCTCTGAGCCCTGAGCCTGATATGGGGCTCCATCCCAGGGACCATGAGATCATGACCTGAGCCGAAATCAAGAGTCTGATGCTTAACTGACTGAACCACTGAGGCACCCCTCTATAATCATTTTTTATTTTATTTATTTGAGAGAGAGTGAGTGAGGGAGCACAAGCCAGGGGGAGAGGGAGAGGGAGAAGCAGACTCCCTGATAAGCAGGGAGCCCGATGGGGGCTCCATCCCAGGACTCTGGGATCATGACCAGAGCCGAAGGCAGACTCTTAACCGACTGAGCCACCTAGGTGCCCCTATAATCATTTTTATATCTATTCTTTTCCATATTATTTGTTTAGTTTCCTTTATGTTCACCATATTTCTTACTGTTCGTGTGTTTTTCACTTTTTTTTTTAAGATTTTATTTATTTATTTGAGAGAGAGACAAAGACAGAACATGAGCAGAGGGGAGCAGCAGACTCCCTGCTGAGCAGGCAGCCCGATGCGGGACTCGATCCCAGGACCCCGGGATCATGACCTGAGTCGAAGGCAGATGCTTAACCGACTGAGCCACCTAGGTGCCCATTTTTCAGTTTTTAAGTAACTTATACCTATAGAAAAGTGCAAAAGATTGTAAGCATGTAGTGCAATGATATATCACGAAGTAAGCATTCAGTATAACCAACACTCAAATTAAACACTAGAACATTCCCAGCTCCTAAAAGCCAACCTCCTGCTTCCCCCAATCACTTCTCCTTCCTTTGTCCTCAAAGATAACTACTGTCCTGCTTGCTAACGTCATAGATTAATTTTCTGTGGTTTTGAACTGTATATAAGTGGAAATACTTACCATTTCCTTTCTTTGTGGCTTCTCTTGTTCAACATGATGCTAGGGGAGATCCCTTCATGTTGTTAGATGTAGCTGTGAGGTTTTGTTTCCTTCTCGTTTTATTGATACCTAGTATTCAGGTTTGTGAATGTACCACAATATATGTTCAAGACTGTGACCCTTTCTCCACTTTGTTCTTTGAGAGTTTCTTGGCCCTTTGCTTTTCCATATACATGTTAGAATCAACCTGGGGGGCGCCTGGGTGGCACAGCAGTTAAGCGTCTGCCTTCGGCTCAGGGCATGATCCCGGCGTTATGGGATCGAGCCCCACATCAGGCTCTTCTGCTGTGAGCCTGCTTCTTCCTCTCCTACTCCCCCTGCTTGTGTTCCCTCTCTCGCTGGCTGTCTCTATCTCTGTCGAATAAATAAAATCTTTAAAAAAAAAAAAAAAGAATCAACCTGGAAGTTTCCACAAAAGTCCTGCAGGATTTCCATTGTATCTATGAATCAGTTTCTGAAGAACTGATGTCTTTATAGTTTGGAGTCCTCCAATCTGTGAGCATGATATATCCCTAAGTTAAAAATAAAAGTTAAAAAATATGCTACATTGATAATTGGTCTCAGTAGGAATCCAGAAGCATTCTGTTGTGTTTGCTGCTATCCAGTGTAGTTTCATATTTAAAATTACTTAAGAACCAAGATTTTTTGTGGAAGTGAAAAGAGATACAAATATAAAAATCAAGCAAGTTAAATAAAAATCCAGAATCCTAAATCTGAATTAGAATATCAGCATGAACTCATGATGTGTTTTCTTTTAAAACATATTTTCTAGTTTGGGCCACTGAAAACGTTTAGCCAGAGTCATCAATCCAGTAGCAATGAGCCAGTGTGGTCTCTAATACAATTTTCCAGTAAAAGGAATCAGAACTACTTAGGGAAATGGCAGATTCTAGCTCTGGGGCAGGAAATATACAAGATGTGCCTGAAATGTCATGTCTTATCAGAATGCAAGGAAGTTAGTGAAAACTTCTGGGTACTGTGGGAAGAACTCATGATCCACCTTGAAAGGGCCAAAATGGGGCATTTGACCTGTAAAAACAGGAAAATATCTATAATAGATTGAAATGCATTAAATATATTTAAAATCTGTGAGTTTCTACTAATATTAAAAGAAATAACTCATTGATCAATCTTTGAGGATGCTGGGGGACCACCGCATTACTCAAAAAACTGGTAAATGATGGGAAGGAGTCCAGCCTTTCTCTCTGAATGTACTCAGGTAAACAATTACTTGATGAGGGAAATTTCTTTATAGAAGCATTCCAACTAATAAATAAAGAGGGGATGATTGGCTTGGAAAATCACCATTTTTCATTTCCTAATGAAATGGGGATCTAGGCAATGATCATCAACAACAGTCTGAATCCATCAGGAAAAAGCTGATGAGGCACTTTATAATGGATGGCTCACCCTAACCCTCGGGACTTTGTTAATATCACTAAGAAGAGAGAACCATTCGTTACAGGCCTCCTGGTGTTGTGTGCCTCCTATCGTAGTTTACCACATACGAAGTGTTCCTCCCAAGAAACTGAACCTGAGTCCGACTGAGTCTCCAGATTCCACGTGCAGCTCACAGGAAGCACGGTAGACAAAATGGAACCAGTAAAAGGCACACAAGGATGCAATCGGCAAAGTCTGACCGTGGGAAGATCTGTAGGACAAATGGCCTAGTTCCTCCCACATGTAAATTGTGAAGGAAAGAAGGGAAATGGAAATCTACAGATTCAAGGGACTTCACAGACATGTTAGTCAGATGCGATATGTGGACCTTGTTTGGGGCCTGATTTCAACACACGAACTGTTAAAAACATCAGTATGAGACAATTGGGGAAATTCTAACACTGCTAGATACTTGATGGTACTAAGGAATGATTGGTTTCTTTAGATATGGTAATACAGAAAATATGTAGGCTCTTCTCCTTTCAGGATAGCTACTAAGCCATTTACGGATGAAATATGTGTCTGAGGTTTGTTTCAAAATAATCTAGTGACGGGGGAAGGTGGGTGGAGAATAGTTGACATAAGGTTAACCGTGAGTTGGTAGTTGTCGAAGCTGAGTGATGGGTGCATGAAGTTCATTATACTATTCTCCCTGACGGATATATGTTTGAAATTTGTTATTATAAATAGGAAAGTTATTTTGATAAGACTTTCTAGGAAAATGGCTTTTCAGATACTTAAAAAATTTACATTCCTACCAACAATACGCGAGAATGCCTATTTCCACTCACCCTTGCCACACTGCGTATTTGCATTCTTTTAAAACTTTGCCAATCAGATAGGCAAAATGGCGTTTTGTTGTTTTAATATCAAGGCATGATTTTAATTAGAACTTTTGCTGCTGCTGGCACCTCAAAGAGCCCTTCATCTTCTTTAATCTCCAGAAACAATCTGCTCCTTTCATGTTTTGTAGTCAGATAGCTCTATGAACCCTGACATTACAAGGCAGGGTAACTATTGGCTTCTACCTTGCCTTACTGCTGTTTCCTTTCAACCAGCACGGTTTTTATTTCTGGCTACAATAAATACCTCTGAGATTGTCAGTGTATTCTGTGACCTGGAAAAATTCTGGGTAGAAAGTTGGAGTGAGAGTTCAACACAGATAATCGGTACGTCCCCCTGCCACCTCAGCAAAAAGGTTCCTCTTTTCAATTGTTTATAGTGGTAGCAAAATTCATTTGAAGGCTTTTTCATATATGCATTCCCTTGTCCTTAGGAAAGGCACTGGCAGTCTCCAGATCTAGAAGCACAGTCTCCCCTTTGTTTCTGAAAGTGAACATGTGTGACTCCCCACACACTGAGAAGGAAATATGCTACACTGATAATTGGTCTCAGTAGGAATCCAGAAGCATTCTGTTGTGTTTGCTGCTGTTCAATGTAGTTTCATATTTCACTTCTCAGATAAATTGTATCCTGAAATGCATTATGTAATTTCAGAAATAATTACAGAGACTGATATTAAGTGGGAAGGAGAAAGTATACCATAAGTTTAACAAATGCTTTTTCCTTTTACCGTGTTTTATTGTGCATGACAAAGTGCGGGGGATTAACGTTTTTGTTGCTTATTCACTTCCTCTAAGCGAAATCGAAATCGGCACACACAGCTCACCTCCTTACTGGCCGGCTGGTGCCTCGGGGCACGTGTGGTTACCTTGCTGCTCTGGCGTTCAAGGCATGTGTGATGTTTGCCTCCTCCGGTGCCCTCCTTGAATAAACTTCACACGGGCCACTGTGATGTAGTGGAAAAGGCAGGGCAGAGTCAGAATTTGAATTTCATCTCTCTCACTTAGGAGCTGTGTGGTAATGTTATGTGCCCTCAAAGGAATTTAAATACATGCCTAGCTCTCCAGAAACGTCAGTCGAATTGGAATTGTTAATTAAACAAATGCGTAAGGCGTGCCTACTGTGTGTTAAGGTCCCTTCTACTTAGCACGACACAGTGGTTACCTAGACGTCATTATCATTAACCCCTCCATCCCTTTCTAACAGTAGCTCACGTGATTCTGGTCTGCATGCGACCTCTGCTTTGGCATCGTTTCCTCAAGATACTGCCGAAGTGTTCAAGCCCTGTCTTTGCTACAGCCTTTTAGGAGAGTTCCAGCACGGGGTGGGGGAGGCGGTTGTTGGTACTGTTTTAACGTCAGCTTTCTCAGCAGTGGCGAGAAGCCAGCAGTAACCTTGTCTAACCGCAGTCTTTCTAGCAGCATCTGTTGGGGGAAAGAACACATTACAGCTTCACTGGGATGACTCTGGATTACTGAATTCATTCTTTTCGGTTGGCTCTGCAAAGTGATAAAGAGCGTATGAGGAGTTGAGGTGGATATATATGCTTTAGTTTGGTCCATGTGTGATAACATTCATCACAAATGCTGGCCTGAAATTTAAGTGGCTTAGAATTAAAGGGTGAGAACGGAACTGCACTCTGAGACAGCAAGAATAGCTTGGTGGCAGGATCAGGTGGGGGTGTTGGGGGGGGGGTTGCGACGGCACACACGGTTTCATTGCCAGGACTGTCCTGCTCTTTTCCTTGTTGAGTCTCACTTCAGTGGGTATTTTATTCTGTTTTTATTGATGCTGAAGCATCTCCCAGAATTCTGTCCTCTTATATGAAGCCTCTGAAAGGCCCCGAGCCAGAGATGGAATGTCATATAGGAGTCTGGCTCCTGGGTTGAATGATTGCCCATTTAAACAGGCACGTGCTATTTTGAGGTAACTGGTTTACCCGCTCTCTGGAGCCTGAGTGTTTCAGATGTCGGACAGTGGTCTTCAGCTGCTGGACAGGTCAGATTCTGTAAACACACACAGTGCTCTTCTGTAAACACACAGTGCTCTTTCTTCATGGAGTTTAAGAAGTTTGTAGAAGCACAACTGAAAAAGGATTTTCTGTGAATACAGGAGAGTTTCTTTACATGCCTGAAGGGATTGATGTCATTTCCTAAAGGGCCAAACGTATTTCTACAAATGTATCTTCATTGAATCCCTGCCACGTGCTCAGCTGTTTTGTAAGGTTGTAAGGTTAGAGGACAGGACGTATGTGATATCTTGGTCCTTAAAGAACTTATGATAATAGTAATCGATTCTTACTAATACTAAGCACTTACTAAATACCAGACACTCGGCTACTGGCCTCACGTACATACACTGCGTCATTTAATCCTCAGAGCAACTGATGCCGTATGTGTTACTGTGTCCATTTTACAGATAAAGAAACTGAGGTTCAGAGAAGTTTATTAACATGCCAAGTGGTGGGGCCAGGGTTTTGATCCAAGTCTGTGTGTCTCCAAAGCCCCTGGTCTACTTCCCTGATGCGCAGTTGGAGAGGCAAGAAGGGCCCACAGAAAAATGCATACTAATTGAAATCTAGATGGTATTTGGCATCGGGTACAAAGCTATGAGGGATAGCTAATATGGGATATGTCAGAATCAAGATTCTGAAAGATCTTGGCAGATTGGAAGAAAAGAAAAAGCGATAAAATGAAATATACTGGTGATAAATGCAAAATTCTGCCCCCCCCCATTTAAGTAAAAAATCAGCTATTTAAGTCATGAGGAGGAGTAAAATGGTTTAATAGCGTGATGTGAGAGGAAAAAGGACTCAGGGATTTTAGTTATTTGCCAGTTCAAACTGGGTCAGCAGTAGAACAATGGCTGTCATAAATGCTAATGTAATCTGAAGCCATATTCATTAAAAAACGTGGAATCCATTAAGGAATCAATGAAGACAACAGGATCATGAGGGAATCTGAAAATTGGGCCATGTGAAAATGATTGAACGAATTAGGGGTTTTGGTCTTGAAATATTTGAAGAACTTCTTGTCTTCACGGATTCTGTCTCCCTTGAGGGGGAAGGTACAGGTCCTGCCCACCACAGGAAATGCGCATGGGGAGACCTTGACCCCGCAGAACCAGCACTGAATGATTCCGAATGATTCGGGCTGTCTGGTGAGGCGGTGAAATGTTGGAGCAGAGGCTGAAGGATGTTGTGGGGCGGGATTCTGTGACTCCAGATGCTGCAGGGATCAGGGCAGAGGAGAGTCAGGGAGGGGTAGAGTGGTCAGGGATGGTTCATGGAGAAACTGGAACGTGACCGGGTTTGGAAGGTTGGCTAGGGAAGAACATGTAGGTGAGGACAACAACACAGGGGAAGATAAAGAAAAATGGAGGGGCGCCTGGGTGGCTCAGTCGTTAAGTGTCTGCCTTTGGCTCAGGGCGTGATCCCGGTGTTCTGGGATCGAGCCCCACATCGGGCTCCTCCGCTATGAGCCTGCTTCTTCCTCTCCCACTCCCCCTGCTTGTGTTCCCTCTCTTGCTGGCTGTCTCTCTCTCTGTCGAATGAATAAATAAAATCTTTAAAAAAAAAAAAGAAAAATGGAATAGGCATTTAAAAAACTTGCTTTGTTTATTGAACAGGAAAGGGACATGGCTTCAGTATGATTTATGGTGCTAATTGGGCAGGAGAAATAAGTTTGGATAAAGGAATCTGGGGTCCCATGACACTTATTCGGGTAGGGAACTTTTTAAGTTTTTTTTTTTTTAAGGTATTTAAGGTATTTTTTGCTAGTATATTTGGTAAGGTAGTAGTAACCCAATACATGCCCCCACCTTGTCTTATTTGCAAAAAACTAACTTTAGCCTGAAACAAATAAGCATCTCTTTCACTTACTTAAAAACCTTAGCCTCTCTGAAGTGTGTAAAAGGAGGGCTGTGAACCATTGAATTTTACCAACTGGGTGTTGTACCATGTGTTTTGTTTTGTTTTGTTTATTGGTTGATTGATAAGATTTTATTTATTTATTTGAGAGAGAGAGAGAGCGCGCGCGCACACACAAGCGAGCAGGAGCTGGGGGAGGGGCAGAAGCAGAGGGAGAAGCAGACTCTCCGCTGAGCAAGGAGCCTGATGCAGGGCTCGATCCCAGGACCCTGGGATCATGACCTGAGCTGAACGCAGACACTTAACGGCTTAACCGACTGAGCCATCCAGGCGCCCCACCACGTGTTTAGTTTTAAAAGTGAAGTGGTTGAAGATAGATCAGATCATTACATACACCGTGTTGTGGTCACCCTGAAAAAGGAGGGACCCCCTGACTCAAAATTGGGTTCAGATGTTGAGACATGATACCACACATGCACCAAGAGGGCATGGACAGGTTTATTATGTATTTGAAGTCTCTGGGGAGACAGGGCATGCACCAAAGGAGGGCACCCAGGCTTTCTTACCCACTCTCCCAGATATGGGGCAGAAACAGCAAAAATGAAGGCAGATCCATTACAGCCGAGAGTGGAAATCATTTCTTCTTCAGGGTCTTGAAGGAGGCTCATGTGAAAACTATCTTCCACCAAAACCTTGTATTGTGTGCGTGTGTGTGTGTGTGTGCGTGTGTATGTGTACCAGCTAACTAAAAGCAAAGGGGTGCTAACTTGTTGGTTGAACTCTGTCCAGGCCTCATTACCGGTGCATAACCAGGTGTTACCTTCAATCGAGGGTGTGGATGGTTCAGACCCTTTGGCGACTCTGCAGAACCCTCTGGGCAGACTAGAGGCCAAAGAGGAAGAGGATGAGGATGAGGACGAAGATACTGAGGAAGATGAGGAGGAGGATGGTGAAGACACAGACCTGGATGACTGGGAGCCGGATCCCCCTCGGCCCTTCGACCCGCATGACTTATGTAAGTACGAGCTGTTCCTTGTGAGTGTGTGTGAGCGCGGGGACACGGTTAACTTCGTCTGGGGGCTTCCCGTGCGTAGACCCTGTGCTCCCCGCTCTGCACGTCCCGTCTTGCTCGGTCCTCACGACAGCCTGTGAGGGAGGCACCGAGGCTTCGTGAGGGCTCTGAGTTTACTGATGCCTGAACGGAAGGTGGGAAGAGGCTGAGCCGCCCGCTCTGTGTCACGCGGGGTGAGTGGTGGCTCAGGCACGGGGCCTGTCTCTGACCCCCGGGCTTCAGCTTGTCAGGCCACTATGGTAAGCGTGTCCGGTCCCGGAATCTTCCTGGAATTTTCTGCCGTTTCAGCTTTAACGAGTTGGCTTTGCTGTCTCGCCTCTCTTCATAGTAACCTTGTAAACATGCCTATTATGTTCCAGGCATCAGCTCTTTACATTTTCTAAATCGTTTAATGCTTTCCATAGTCTTATGATGGGGCTGGTGGTGCCCAGTTGTTCTGAGAGTCAGGGTTCCAACCCAGGTGGTCTGGCCCCCGTGTGCCCCTGGTTAACCACAGCACTCACTGCCTCTCTGTACTTTGGGAGAGGGTGGGAGGGTTCTTGCTTCCACCGACCAAATTACTGCTTCTTTCCATCGATTTTGCATGCTTATATGGCAAAGTTCTTATCTCACTTAATTGAGTTCCTGAGGCTGTTCAGAGCTCTGCGGTCTCACCATATCTCCTGGGACCTTCTGTGCCGTGCTGGTAAAGCCTGTTTGCACGGGGGCCAACGCTCACCTCCATATCCAACAGAGAACTTCCTCGTTTTATTTTTCCTTGAATTCATAAGTTTTCAAGGCAACTCCGTAGTCAAATACGCATACAGGGACTTTATCTTACAAATAATAGTACAAAGTAGCTCTCCATTACTGGAGAATTGTAGAAATTGAAAGTACCTATTTCCTAAGCCAGGTCATCAGCCAGCTGGACATGAGTAAAATACAGTTGGCTAATTAAATGTGTTAAAGGTCATGAGTATGATGCCTCTAGGGTCCAGGCACTTTTCTCTGCTTTGTGGCCATTTCTGTCTAGTTCCGGCGGTTAGTTTACAGATGGGTGCCACTGGGAAAGTGGGAGTGAGTGTGGATGCTTAGTGCAAAGTAATGACTCCTAGAAGGAGATGAAAGTGGGTCCTGTCTGAGCGAGGCTAACTGTGTCATTCAAGAGAATGGAGGGAGGAATGCTAAATTCGTTCATTTTAGCATTATCTTCACACAATATGCATTGAAGTCTCAAACTGCACAGTGCTTTTTCTGTTTGAGTTAGACATGCCCAGACAATGAGGCTTCTATGACTTCCTTTGAAGAAACTGATTAAATGGTATTGTCGGAGTTTTTTTTAAATAGCTTTACTGGGATATAATTTACATACTCTAAAATTCAACTGTTTGTCTTATCAGATTTTGTAGCATTTACCCTAATAAGCTCTTCTTCTTTTTTTTTTTTCCCCCTTTTCTTTTCAGACCTGTTTTAATTGATTTGTAAATTTGCTGGGCTACTATTTGACTTAATCTCCAGTAGAGAAATAAGTCACTGCCTGTGTATTATTTTTGGCAGGCACAAGCTAATTCTGCCTGATTTGAGAGGGACAGGGCAGGATTTTATTGGTCTTTGAAAGCTAGCATATTACAACTGAATGAATACTGTAATTGTAGGAGTTAATTGAATTTTGGCTTGCAAACTTAGATTTGGGGATTTTTCAGGTTAGAACTTTGTACCTGAGATCAAGTGATGCTGAGGAATTTGACTAAAGATTTTCTTTCTTTTGCAGGGTGTGAGGAGTGTAATAATGCACATTCTTCAGTGTGCCCAAAGCATGGCCCCTTGCATCCCATCCCTAACCGGCCTGTGCTCACTAGAGCAAGAGCCAGCCTCCCCCTGGTCCTCTACATCGACAGGTTCCTCGGAGGGGTGTTCTCCAAAAGGCGCATTCCCAAGCGTACCCAGTTTGGCCCTGTGGAGGGACCCCTCGTCAGGGAGTCTGAGCTGAAAGACTGTTATATTCATTTGAAGGTAATTTGTGCTTTATCATAGTTCACTCTTGTTCTTAATAACTTTTAGGGGGCATGTGTTTTCCTACTGGTTCTCTTAATTCCATTCTTTAACCATTGTTTGCTAGTATTTTTCTTCCTCTGCTTTTGTTTGTTTCTGTTTCTTGGGTTTTTTTCTTTTTTTTTTTTTAAAGATTTTATTTATTTATTTGACACAGAGAGAGACAGCCAGCGAGAGAGGGAACACAAGCAGGGGGAGTGGGGGAGGAAGAAGCAGGCTCCCAGCGGAGGAGCCCGATGTGGGGCTCGATCCCAGAACGCCGGGATCACGCCCTGAGCAAAAGGCAGACGCTTAACGACTGCGCCACCCAGGCGCCCCTTGTTCTTTTTTTTCTGCTTAATTTGTTTGGAATGGAAACGTTTTGTCTCTCATCAATAAATTGGAGATCGCAGTCTCAGTGCCCTAAGGCATTCTGTGAGTAATTCTGAGAGGTGTCGCTTTTGGAGGCTGTATCAGTCTACTAGAGCTGCTGTAACAGATACCACAGACTGGGGGCTTGAAGAACAGAAACTGAGTTTCTCACAGCATCAGAGGCTGGAAGGCCAACATCCAGGTGTCCCCTGAGGCCTCTCTCCTTGGCTTGCAGACAGTCTCCTCTCTGTGTCCTCATGCCTTTATTCTGTGTGTACATGTGTCCCTGGTGTCTTTCCGTGTGTCCCAGTCACCTTTTCTTGTAAGGACACCAGTCACATTGGGTTAGGACCCACTCTGATGACTTAATCACCTCTTTTAACTTAGTTACCTCTTTAAAAGCCTTATCTCCAAATATGGTCACATACTGAGGGGTTAGGACTTTAACATATGAATTTGGTGAAGGCACAATTCAGTTCATAATAGGGGTTTTTTCTTTTCTTCTTCAAATTAATTTGATGTAGACATGTGTAGACTCGTGTAATCCGCTAAGTACCAAAAACATTTTCAGGGATCACAATTTTTGAAACAGGTCTGTCCTGTTTGAATCTTTTGTTTAAGAATAGTTCACTGTATGTTCAAGTATATTTATCCTGATCTCTCTCCTTTACATTTGATGCTTTTGCTTCTATCCAACCCCTGTGCTCTCTGCTTCTTGGAGAGCTACCCTGGAGAACCAAGAAAGGGCAGTGGGAAGGGAGAATATTTGGGGTGTGTTTTTTGAGAAGTTGTTTGCTCTCATAGGGAGGTTTTCTTTAGTGAACGCTCAAGATCTTCAAGAAAGAATATAACTTTGTAAAGAGAAATATGCAACACTAGGCTGCTCATTATTAATTCATGCAGTGGAATCCCTGAAGTAAGCAACTTGTAAGGAACTAGAGAGTATTTTGCTCGCATTTCCTGGCTTATTTAGAGTATTTTTTGACGTGTTCGTTAATGATGAAGCATCAACTGAATCTAAACGGTGAGATTGTTAACTTGAACATTTTGCCAGGTGATTCTGCTCCACGTGAGTCTTCAAAAAGTGGCCTTTTCCTTCTACACGTGGCAAGACACAATTCCTGGATCTTTCTCTATACAAAAGGAAGAATCAGGATACATGGTTAATTTCAAGAGTGGTATTTTGCATATTATTACATTGATGTATATCATATTAAAAGTTATGTTTGTTTTTATTTTGTTTTTTGGTGTGGCTTTTTACTTTCTCTTTGGTTGCAGGTTTCTCTTGATAAAGGGGACAGAAAAGACCGAGATTTGCATGAAGACCTGTGGTTTGAGTTGTCTGATGAGACCCTTTGTAACTGGATGATGTTTGTACGTCCAGCCCAGAATCACCTGGAGCAGAACCTGGTGGCTTACCAGTACGGCCACCATGTGTATTACACCACGATAAAGAACGTAGAACCCAAACAAGAACTGAAGGTACAGTGCTGGGTCAGTGGTGCCTTTGTTAGGAATAGTGACCGTTTAATGCCTTTCTTCTTATTTTTTTTCTCTGAAGGGGGATTCTTCCAAAAATGGTCCTTTCTGTATAATTCACTTACTTATTGAGTACCTACTGTGTACAGTACATTTACAATAATCCCATAAAAAAACAGTCAGAAGTACATGACTTTTGGGTCTGTCAAAGGCCTACACGAAGACATTAGGCCCAGGGATAAAGAAGTAGTTGTGTTTGGGAAGCAGACTGGTATTTGTGATGGAGTGATTAAAGTTGGGGTCACTTAACGTTATTTACACACTCTGAAGAAGAAGGAGTTGGAAAAAGGAGATCTTATAAAACGGAATTTTAGATGTACCAGCTAGATTTCTTTACCGGACTGCTTCATTTTACCCTAAGAATTCTATGCACTGACTTCTGATTTCAAGAATATATTTTTTGAAGACAACTCTATAGGAATTTGTCTAAATATTAATTAACTTTTGATGACATAGTGAAAATTCTGTTGTGATTCTAAGGGAAAATTCCTGATACAGATGAAAAAGAGGTGAGAAATGATTTTATCAGTACACGAACACTGAATTGCACAGTGCTTCGATGTGGTAAAAGTGAGAACAGATACCTCTTTGGGGGAGAACAAAGACCTAGAGTTTGTTCAAAAGCTTTAAAAATCTGTGTGTTTGTAAAAGGAGAGTCATATCTCACATCATCAATCCCAATAAATTCTTGATACCCAAGTGAATACTTCTTGACTGTGGAGAGGAGATTATTTTCTCTCTTAAAGCAATAGATAGAACTGCAGAAACAGTTAAATAAGAATATAATAGTTCAGTGTAATGAACAACCAAAACACTAGATGAAAAGGAAGCAACAGAGTGGGAGAAATCTTTGTAATACACGCTAAAAGGTTTAAAAATAAAAACTGAGGGGCGCCTGGGTGACTCAGTGGGTTGAGCCTCCGACTCTTGATTTCAGCTCGGGTCATGATTTCGGGGTCCTGCGATCAAGCCCCATGTCGAGCTCCACACTTGGCATGGAGTCTGCTTTTCTCACTCCCTCTGCTTCCCCCCCCCCCCCCCGCTTGCTCTCTTTCTCTCTCTCAAATAAATAAATAAAATCTTAAAAAAAAAAAAAGAATAAAAGCTGAGATGGTTGGGTTGGGTGTCTGACTTCGGCTCAGGTTGTGACCTAGCAGTTGTGGGATCCAGCCTCATGTCTGCCTCTATGCTTCGTGGGGAGTCTGCTTGAGAGTCTCTCTCCCTCTCCCTCTGCCCCTACCTCCCTCAAATAAGTCAATAAATCTTTAAAAAGAAAAAAAGAATGAAAACTGGGAGAAAACATCTCTAACCTCTCGTATCCCCGTGGACACATGAATACTGGGAATAGGCTTGATTTGGAGGAGAAATCACTAAGAAAGGAAGGTTAAATTTTTTTTTCAATGTTAATAATTTTAAAACCCTTAAAACAACTATGACTTACTATTTTTGTTAGTTTAGCAAAAATAAATGGATGCAGTACAGTGAATGTGAGGGTTTAAAAAATAGGGACATTTGTCACAGAATTGCAATATTTTATAGAATATTTCTGGCAGTGTATAGTGAAAATGTTCTTGGCTGAATAAACCTAATCCTTGAAAATTAGTGTGAGGAAATAATTATAAACAAAGATAGAACTAGATACATTCTAATTTTGTAACGCTGTGTTTCTTAGTCAAACACCAATGACTTTAAGATGAACCATTATTTTATACACCATTAAGAAAAAATGTGCTGCTGTTTAACCTAGGTTATAGTGCTTATTTTTATCACCAAAAAAAGTGTAATTTTCTACTTACTGCAGGAGCCGTGTTAGACTTATTTAGAGGTAATTTTAAAATCCTATCACATTTCTGCATACTTAAAAAGACACATATAAGCAAAATAAATTGGTTAACATATAAACGGCCTTGCGTACAGTCTAACTCTTTTTTTAAAAACTGAATCACTGTTTTATTTCGTCGTGGATGTTTGTGTTTTGTCTTCTATGCCACCAAGGTGTTGATAATGCTGGATTATTTTAAAAATAGGTGATCCACTGTTGCCTCTGGTTTTGTTTTTTTTTTTCCAAATGACCGATAATGTTTCTGTACAAGTTTTGACCCTGTGCTTTCCCACTGACTGAGCCCATATGTGTCTTTTTCCTCCATTAAAACACATGTCTTTGGAAGTGAAGTGACTTTGATTAAGTCAGTAGGAAGTTTCTGACAATTTGATGTTGGATGTATTAACAGAGGTCCTGCAAGGTGATCACACCAGCCTTGCATTGCTTTGACATTGTTTTATTTATTCTGAGGGAGATGGCTTTTTTCTTTTTTGCCTTCTTTTGCATTGCTGGTCAAGTGTCAACAAGTCACGGAGTGCCAGAGGGGCACCTAACTGAATGAGGTGAGAACAATGCAAAGAGCTTGGCCAGGTTTGTGCAGGAGCAATGAGCAATTAGTGAAAGAAAGCTACATCATAGCAGTGACAGAATGCCATGGACCATGACATGGTTTTAGAGATGTTAAAATACGAAAAATATACATCTTGGAATTGATGGACTAGGGTAGTCCAATTTGTAACAGCCAACTGATAAGCTGTCTCAAAACCCAACTATAGATCATGACCAAGTAAATTATAGAACATAGACTCTGTTGTAGAATATTATTTCACACTTAAAAATGGAGTCTTAATATAAATATTTCCTCACAGTTAAAATAGTATTCCATAACAATTATACATGATTAATTCATTTAGTGATTAATATATTGAACTCCTGCTGTGTTCGGACACTAGGAAAAGACAGACTAATGTCTGTGTTCAGGGAGCTTGTATTCTAGAGGGGAAGTGGGCGGAAGAATGTAAGTAAGCAAACACAGTTGACCCTTGAACAAAACAGGGATTAGGGGCACCTACCTCTTGGGCAGTCGAAAATCTACATGTAGTTTTTGACTCTTCAAACTTAACTGTTAATAGCCTACCATTAATTGGAGGCCTTACCAATAACATAAACCATTGATTAACACATATTTCGTATGTTGTGTGCATTGTATACGGTATTCTTACAATAAAGTAAACCAGAATAAGGAAAATGTTATTAAGACAATCATAAGGAAGAGAAAGTGCATTTATGGGACTGTACTATGAAAAAAATCTGCATATAAGCAGACCCATGCAGTTCAAAGCCCTCTTGTTCAAGGGTCAACTGAATATCAAATAGTGGTTAAGTGCTATGAAGGAAACAAATGGCGCTAAAAGAGGAGGTAGCAGGAAAGGGACCAGTTTACAGATGCTGGAGAGGGAAGGCCTTGCTGAGGAGTTGATAATGAGGCTAGGGACTATGGAATGGGAAGGGAGGGACCAGCACAGTAGAAGGGTTAGGCGAGGTGAAGGGGAAAAACCCAATACTCCTGAAGATGGAACAGCAAGGACAAAGGTTGGGGTGGGAAACACCTTGGCCTGTTTGAGGAACTACAAGCAGGCCCTCTTGTTGAAAGATAGTAAGGGAGAGTGATAAGAGCTAAGGAGCCCATCATCAAGCATTGCAGGTTTTTTATGAGCGAGAAGCTGTTTAAGTATGAGAATGATGAAATCTGATTGTGTTTAAGAAGCCCTCTCTACTCCTGTGTGAAGAATGGATTAGAGGGAGCAAGAATTGAAAAAGGGAAGCTCACTAGAAGACCAACCAGGCAAGAGCTCGTCTTGGCATGGATCTTGGTGGGAGAAGCAGAGATGAAGAACATCTGAGCAGTTCACACCTCTTGCTGAAGGATGACAGAAGAACACTGAGAAATCTGAGATAACTTTTAGGTGTCAAGTGTGAGCAGCTGGGTGAAAGGCAGGGTATTTATTGAGATGAGGAAGATGGGCAGGGGTGGGGATGTGATAGGGAAACATCTAGAATTAAATTCTGGACATGTCAAGTTTGAACTATTTGTGAAACATGCCAAATACCAGGTAAGAAGTAGAATGTACATAGAGGGAACAGAGAGGGAGAGTCTGGAATGGAGATATTAATTTAGAGTTGGTTGGAAATGGATGTGATCACTAGGGAAAAATAAAAAGGCCCTGAACTTGGATTAAGCTTTGAGGAAGCTTAGAGAGGAAGTAAGAGCTGTTTGGTGGAAGCCATGATGATTCCAGCTGTGTAAAAACCCGTGTTTACATACAGATAAAACAACCGGAAGAAGCTATGTTTTATTTTGATGAAGAGACTATTAATATTATCTCTTGTGAAGTTGTTCTAATAAAAAAAAACACATTTTTTTAAAAAGGAAAAAGAAAACACACAGTGAGTGTGTCTTGGCCAATGCACTTCCTGACTGACCATCTGGTGTTAAAAGAGATCAGCTCACAGTGCGATTTTTGTTGTTGTTTATTTTTCGTGGGTTGTGGGAAAGCCTGAATTGTTTTGTGTAAGAAGAGAAAGAGTGTAAGCACGCAGAGAACATCTGGTGATGTCCTTTAGTTCTTCATGATGTGCTTGGTTCTTGCAGGTGTGGTACGCTGCGTCCTATGCTGAGTTTGTGAACCAGAAAATTCATGACATTTCTGAGGAAGAAAGGAAAGGTGGTTGGACTTTTTCTATTTTCTATTTGCTATATGAATTCTAAATTGTATATATTACATCATTATGCGACCTCCAATTTTCCTATCTCAATATATTTAAAAGATATTCCAGTAGGTTGTTTTTCAGCTACACATCCTTGTCTAATTCTAGGATCAAATGACAGTGACATATTTACATTTCTTCCATGGGTGGCTGGAAAATAGTATTTAATATAATGAAAACCTCCAAATACTAAATTAGAAACTAGACCTGAGGATGGTCCGTATCTAGATTTAATCATCTCTGAGAACATTAGCAAGGCAGGCATTTACTTTGTTTTTAATGTAAATATTACTGAAGGATAATTTATCTACAGAAAAGTGCACAAATCGTAAGTATACAGTCCAATGAAGTTTAAAAGTGAACACACCTGTGTAACCTGCACCCAGATCAGGAAACAGAGTGTGGCCAGTACTCTGGAAGTCCCTTGGGCCTTCTTCACTCTCAGGTGTAACTAATATCCTGACTTCTAATACCACGGATACAATATGCTCATTATCAAACTTCATATAACTAGAATTATGTACGTGCTGGGAATCTTTTGCTCGACATGTTTGTGAGATTTATCCATATTGTTGTATATTATTTAATGTGTTTGTCCTCATCGCTATTTGATAGTCTAGTGAATGGATATACCATAATTAATGCATCTGTTTCACTGTAGGTGAAAATCTGGGTTGTACAGTGCAATTTGGACACTTACCTGGGTTAGGTCACGTTGTGCAAGTTAAGGGCCAAGTCTTTCACAAGGCCTTCTTCATTTCAGATACCAGCCACAAGCTCTGGCGTTCGCATGCCACCTGCGTATCTGACCAACTAACTACAGTTTAGGGAGCTAGAGCCTCCTTAGGCTTGATAATTTTTTAGAATGACTCACAGAACTCGGAAAAGTGCCATACTTATGATTATGGTTTTATTAGAAAGGATACATATCAAGATCAGCCAAATGAAGAGGTACTTAGGGCAAGGTTTGTGTGGGTCCCAGATATGAAGCTTTCATGTCCCATGTCACCTCCGTGGCACACTGATGTACGGTTACCAACCCGGGAAGCTCTCCTGAGCTTCAGGGTCCAGAGTTTTTACTGAGGCATCATCACAGCATAGGCATGGTTGACAGAATCATTGGCTGCATGATTGAACTTACTCTCCAGCTCTTGCTCCCTGGCTGATATCACCTGGCTCGAAGCTCCAACCCTGTAATCAGATGGTTTAACTTTCTGGCACAGGCAGCCCCCATCCTGGGTCATATTAGGAGAAACTCACGTATGGTCAAAAATAACAACGCCACTCCTGTTATGTGGGATTTTCCAAAGACTTAGAGGTTGTTGCCAGGAACCAGGGACAAAAGCCAGCCAAACGCTTTGTTTCCAATTTGGGGCTATTTTGAAGAGTGCCACCGTGAGCATTCTTACACATGTCTTTCTTCTAGTGAACACACGTGTGTATTTTTGTTGGTGCGCATTCAGGAGTGGCACTGCCGGGATTGGGCGCCGATAATCAGCTTTAGTAGATGCTTGAACATTTTGTTAATGTAATTATACTGGGCATTGACTTTTAAGGTTTTTTTGTGATAAAAGAGGCCTTCAGCTTATGAACCCTGGATCAGAATTCACTCAGTTATCTGAATACGGATTTCCACTGTAGCACTTTCTGTCTTTCCAGTGTGGTGAGGTTGTGTGTGTGTGTGTGTGTGTGTGTGTGTGTGTGAGTGAGTGTGTCTTTTGGGGAGATGGGAAATGGTAGGATGACAGAGTTTGGTCCTTTGATGTCTTACATGAATATAGAAGAAAATAAGGTCCTAGAAATTACTCTTCTCAAAGCGTAGTCTTTGATTTTCTAACAAAGCAGTAATGCAAAGAGCAGGAGTGCTGTTTATGAGCAGTGGGCTAAATGAGATGCGATGGTGGGGATACTGGGCATTTGAGTTTTATTGCTGTCCATTGATCATCAGCCATTGTGATTTCTCTCCTGTGACTGCAGTTCTTCGCGAGCAAGAGAAGAATTGGCCCTGCTATGAATGTAACCGCCGATTTATAAGCTCGGAGCAGTTACAACAGCATCTCAATTCCCACGATGAAAAACTGGATGTGTTTAGCAGGTATCAGAAGGTTTTGCAAGCTTAGTTGTTAAAGGTCCAGATTCATTCCCATATTGGTGGTAAACTAACGAGTGTTTCTGTGTGTTTCTGTGTGTAGACAGGTGGGCTGCAGAGGGAAATTTCTTATCTGTCATTTCCCTTTGCCTGCCCCCATCCTCATCTACTGTTGGTTTCTTTTCCAGCATAACCACAGTCCCCAGCAATAGGAGATCCTTCCCCCTTAGTTAAGCCTCCCCTAAGAGATTCTGGGATAGGAATTTTTGCGATAGCACACACTCTGCATCTCTGATTTGCAAACTTTTTTTTCAGAAGTAGGATTCTTTCATCAAATTAATAATAGGTTTCATTCCATTGTACAAAAAAGATAGATAAGAGAGAATCCTGTAGGTTGCGATAGGCGGGGGCCAGATCAAGTACGCCTTATGGCTAATGGTAAGAAATTTGGATTTTATCCTAAGCATGATAAGAAGTCTTTAAAGGGTTCTGATCAGGGAGTATCTGTGATGTGAATTATATGTTGAAATGTCATGCCCTATGAAAATTAAAATGTCACTTTTGCTTTCATTGGAGCAAGAGTGAAGCCAGGGAGTCCAGTTGGGAGCTGTTTTAACAGTTCAGGAAAGAATGAGAGTACTTTGGAATAGGGTGCCACCAATGGGACAGCCGTAGGGTTGCCGTCTTTTACAGGATTTGAAAAGAGAGGAGATGGTGTGACATGGTGTTTAGGAAAGTGGGAAAGTCCACGTTCTAGGGAAGTACTGCCCGCGATGTCAAGAGCTCACTTGAGGTTCATGGTCGTGACGTTGGAGTGAGACCATTAGCACGGCTGTATGTCATTGCCAGCTTCCTTTGCTGCAGCAATGCCAGTGCAGAGCAGCCAGGAGCGGATTGCACAGTGTGGTGGTTTCGCCAACACAGCCCAAGTGATGGGGCAACAGTAGGGATGGCAATCGGGAGCGTATACGGGGGAGTGATTACAGTGAATGACTTTGGGGTTTATGTGTGGAGCAAGGGAGAGAAAAACATCAAGAGGACAGAGGACTGCAAATAGGTGACAGAAGGACTAGATTGGAGTTGGTAGTGAGATGCAAGGGTTGTTGAGTCCGGGTATTTGAGGGTGTGAGCTAGAAAGCTAGAGACAGCAGTAGAGTGGCTGATGCATGGAACTGGGGTAAGGAGGGGGCCTCTGTACTTATCGAGGATAACAAGGTCTAGGATATGACCATGGGAATGAATGTCTGAGGTGGGTGGAGGGCACAGTGAGAGTTAAATCACTCCCTGTCTGGTGTCTCTAGAACTCTGTTCATGGCTCTGCTATAGCCCTTTTTATATTGTATTGTGATTTTTTGGTTTGTGTGCCTGCTGCCTCTACTAGACTCCTGAGGGTAAAAGCTGTCACGTATAACTTGTCTTTATTGCCTAGCACGGGGCGTGACACATGGTATATAAAGATATTTGTTGGCTGGTTGTTAAAAAGAAATTTGAGACAATTAGGAAAATTCGAACTTTGACTAGATTTAGTAATACTGAGCAACTCTCAGATTTTTAAGATGTGATAATGGTATTGTGATATATATATACGGAATATATAAAAAGAGTCCTTATCTTGTAGAGACATATTTGTGGAAATATTTGCAGATGAAACGATGTCTGGGACTTACTTCAAAATAATCTAATGGGTATGTGTGTGGGGGAGATGGAGGGAGTATGGTGGAATAAAATTAGCCATGAGTAACTAAGTACTGAAATCAGGTAATGGGTAAATTGGGTTCATTATGGTATTCTCTACATTTACCTAGGTTGAGAATTTTGTATAATGAAGAGTCTTTTAAAAGTTCTAGAACAGGGATGCCTGAGTGGCTTAGTCAGTTAAGCATCTGCCTCCCGCTCGGGTCATGACCCCAGGGTCCTAGGATCGAGTCCCACATTGGGCTCCTTGCTCAGCAGGGAGCCTGCTGTTCCCTCTACCTGCTGCTCCCCCGGCTTGTGCCCCCCACCTCTCTTTGGGAAATAAATAAATAAAATCTTAAAAGGAAAGAGTTCTGAAACAACATATAATTTTTGTTAAATTGTTAAATAGATAAGTGGAGGAATAAAACATAATCTGATCAATTTTATGCATATCTCTCACATACATCTTTTTTCTTGTCTCTTCCCTTCTCCCCTCCCCTCTGCCCTCCATTCCCCTCCCCTCCCCTCCCCTCCCCTCCCCTCCCCTCCTCTTCTCTTCTCTTCTCTTCTCTTCTCTTCTCTTCTCTTCTCTTCTCTTCTCTTCTCTTCTCTTCTCATTCCAGTATAGTTAACATACGGTGTTGCATTAGTTTCAGGTGTGCAATATAGTGATTCAGCAGTTCCGTATGTTACTCAGTGTTGATCAAGTAAGTGTATTCTTAATCCTCTCACACATTCATCTTCTAAAAGAGATTTTAATGATACACTGTCTCAATTCCTTTATTAAGGAATTTTTGTATGCCAGAAATCTATTAAAGGAGATAAAATTTACTTGGGGTTTACTAGGCATGTTATGGAACAATTGAGTTAGAAATTTGTTTTGACCTGCCAGAAGCTTATAGTAAAACAAGAAAGTTCTTTTGAATCTAGCCACATTTCTTGGAAGCAATAGGAAGTGAAGGAATGGGAAAAGGGGGAAAGAATGGAATCTTGTCTCTAGGAACACGCTGTGAGGCTTCGCATGTTCTGTTTTGTTTCCATTTCTCACATCATTTCAGAGATATGTTTGTGCTTTCAGAATTTTCAGTAACAAAATGGTGTCAGTGCTTTGAGTTTTTAATAGCTCCTTTTTTTTCTGAATAATTTAAGATATCTCTGGGCTATATAGATGGCAAGGATGAGATATTTAGAAAGTGTATATTATCAGGGCGCCTGGGTGGCTCAGTCAGTTAGGCAGCCTACTCTTGATTTCGGCTCAGGTCATGATCTTGGGTGGTAGGATTGAGCCCTACATTGGACCCTGCACTCAGCGCCCGGAGTCTGCTTGTCCTTCTTCCTGCCCTTCCCCTGCTCATGTGCGCGCATGCTCTCTCTCTCTAAAATAAATAAAAAATCTTAAAAAAAATTTTTTTTAAAAAAGAAAGTGCATATTATCAAAATGATTGTTCCCAGTAGAAAAAAGAATCAGGAAAAGTAATAAAATGAGGAACTCAAGATCTGGGGCTCATCAGCACCATTGAGGGAAAATATTTGTTAGGGAGTACTGTGTAACCATGACTATTTATAACCTAATCTTTTGTCCCCAGAACAAGAGGCAGAGGAAGGGGACGAGGCAAGAGGCGATTTGGCCCTGGTCGACGGCCAGGACGCCCTCCAAAATTTATCCGCTTGGAAATAACCAGTGAAAATGGGGACAAGTGTGACGATGGGACACAGGTACTGGGGGAGGGAGAATTGCTTGTTAGATGCCTGCTCTGGGGACTTGGAACTGTTACCAGGCTTCAATACAAATACCTTCTAGAGGCTGATGGTCCTGCCATGTCAGCACTTGGCTGCTTGTTAATTAAAGAATGACTGGGGGAAGGCAAGAAGAATGCATTCTCAAAAAAACCAAAACGTATTCCTGAATGTTACGACAAAAACCCAACTTTGCTGCCCTCAAGATTTGGGGGTACCTGGGTGGCTCAGTTAAGTGTCCGACTCTTCATTTTGGCTTAGGTCATGATCTCGGCTCAGGTCATGATCTCAGGGTCGTGAGATTGAGCCCCATGTTGGGTTCTGTGCTGGGCATGGAGCCTTCTTAAGATTCTGTCTTTCCCTCTTCCTCTGCCCGCCTCCCCACCACCGAAAAAAGGACTTGAAATTGTCCAGAGAAATTGTTGGGGAATGCTGTTTAATCAGTTTAAACAGTTAACACGATCTTATTCCAGAAGAGTTCTCCTGTCAGAGTCTTTTCCTCATGAAGCGATCTGGAATATCTCCTAGTTTTACATCCTGTGGATAGTTACCTAATCTGTGATAGTTTTCCCAGAAGGAGAATATTTTTTTTTTTCCTGAGCATTAGGACTCTAGGGATTTAAAAAATAAGCAGCAATTCTAAATCCTACCTGACACTCTCTCTGGCGCGAGTCCCTATCTAGCTGGGGAAATAATTCCTGGTTATTGCAATTTCAGGACTTGCTGCATTTTTCCACCAAGGAGCAGTTCGATGAAGCTGAGCCCGCTACTCTGAATGGGCTAGATCAACCAGAACAGACCACTCTCCCCATCCCTCAGCTGCCACAGGAAACCCAGCCTTCCCTGGAGCACGAGCCAGAAACTCATAGCCTGCATCTGCAGCCCCAGCATGAGGAGAGCGTGCTGCCCACGCAGAGCACTCTGACGGCCGATGACATGCGCAGAGCCAAGCGTATCCGAGTAAGTGGGAAGCAGAGCTCCTCCCTCACAAGGTGCTGCCCTTTCTCCAGTCAACCGGCTTTCTAGGTGCCATGTTTTCCCAACGTTCTCACCATCTGCTTTGAAATCTTGCATCTAGCCTACCACACAGTTGCTCCCCTTATCTAGGAAGAATGTATTAACTACTTCTCAGCGTCTTTGTGTCCTGTGATGGGCTGGAAAGGCTGGTCCTAGATCCCATCAATTTAGTAATGACACAGAAGCTTGGCTTTTGGCAGCTTCTGGGCTAGTATAGTTCAAGAAGGATAGCTCTCTGGATCCCTAACCTCACAGATTGGAAATGGGGACATAAGTATGTTTAATTATAATAATTATTTGTACTGAAGCCACTCTAATCCGTGCCTAATGATAGCTCTCAGATTAATTTTGGGTACATGAATTTGGTTGTCTACAGTTTCCAAGGGGAGACTGGCAATGTCATTACTCGTCAACGCAAAGGGACCCGTGTCCACGTTGCTGTGGCAGGTACAGTTTACCCACCGGGACAGCTTGACGTTAAGCACCAGGTTCGGGAGTTGGTCAGTGTTTCACTTCTGTGGCCTGTGTCTCGACTCTAGACCATGCGGCCGCAAGGCCTCCGTGGCCTCCAGGTCAGATGTGTGTTACTCTTACATCACGGAGAGCACTGGAGTCTGAGGTAGTTCCTGGAGGGGATGCGTGTGAAGAACAATAGGGTTTTGTGGGATAAGCGCACGTGCTGACCAGTTTACATCCAGAACACAGTTACTTACACCGCTGTCTACGGCAGCAGTATATACTTTTATTGTACTTTATGTGTGGCTGGAAAGAGTTTTTTTTTTTTTTAAACTTCCCAGGCTTTACAGTTTCTAGAGAGGTGATTATTTTAGCTCTTCTTTCTTTTGGTCTTCTCATTTGCTTGTAGGCTAGAAGGGACCTTGAAAAATTAGTCTAGTCCATGCCTTCCTATAAAAAATACATTTAAACATTTATAGTTATATAATAACATTGAGAGGTTGTCAGCACTCTGAGGCTAGGTAGCCTTTATAAGGGTCCTGTGATGGAATCATAAAATACTTTCGGCTCCATGTATGTTCTTTCAAAAGGCTATGGAAACATATGTAAATATAGACCAGAAAGGCAGAAAGCTATGAATTAAGACCTTCCCAATCCATCATTCTACATTATTTCCTAATCTGCATTTTACTCTTGCTCCATGACTATCTTTTCTGCTTTGGCCATTCTGATTTTTCACCAAGTCCAGAGAAATGCTTATACAATTTAATTTTTTTGAATTAAAAAACAAAACCAAAACAAAAGCCCACACATGTAGTGAAGTTGTGGTTGTACAAGCCTAGTGTAGGTCTAACTGTGTTCGTATCCTTCAGTGCGTTGGGTGACTGGTTTGGGTACAAGGTTCCCGTGTCAAAGCAAAGGCCACGTGCGCTTGGCTGTTGGAGGTCAGTCTTAGTTGAGCTCTTCTGTTTTTTCCTCTCACGCATTCTAAAAATTAGGGCTATGTATTTTTTCATCTTTTCTATCCAGATTGGTAATGACCAACTGAAGGGAAGTCTTCCAATCCAATTGGTAATGTAACTATTTTTCTCTCCTCTAATGCTGCCTGCTCAGCTGGAGCTGCAGGTAGGTCCGTTTCCTGTGTTCCACATATCAGAGCGTTACTCAAGTGTTTGCCTGACCTGCTGTTCTTTGTGACCTGTACTAACTAAATCCCCATGGAATCTACAGTAAATGCAAACTAGTTCGTGAATCACCATTTATTTTCAGATAGACCAATGAATAAATTGTGGGTGGCAGATTCCTCCTACCCCAAACAAAGGGTAGGACTAAGTGATCTCCAGGATCCTGTCCAGTTCCACACAATTTGGATAACTTAAGGAATGGTAGCGAGATCTGACTATATACTTAGCCCCGGGTTAGGGACACAACACAATTTTCACATGAGTCCTATCCTCTGGGAGCTTACAGTCTAATTAGGGAGACAGTGTTCATGTAATGGGTCTTATAGTCAAGGGATAATTTTGAAATTGTTTCCTGGAATTACAACAGGAACTGGGAAGTGAGAAAGGCCAAAGAAAGATGAGAAGGGGTCAGGGAATAGTTTGTGGATGAAGTGAGCCTTAAACGGCCTGGAAGAGAGACAGGAAGAAGGTAGGCTGTATCCAGGGCTGGTGGCCATAGGGTCAAAGGTCAACACACAGGCATGTGCTTGGAATGGTTTTAGGGCAGTGCGCATAGTAACTTGACACTAGCGTGGGGTGCCAGTTGAAGGACAGTGGAGAGGGAGATATGTTGGTAGCGCTAGCCCACCAAAGGCTTTGAAAGCTAGGTAGAAAACAGGCAGAGAAGAGTTAAAAAAAAAAAAAGCCAACAAACAGGATTGATTTCCTTTTGGTGTCAAGATCAAAATAGTATGAAAAGTGATCAAGAATTAATTTCCTTTAGCTATTAATATCCAACTTTAGAAACATTATAGGTCTTTGTCTGCAAAGAATCTGTTGTCTCAGAATTCATTTCAGTGTGAGTTGAATCCCCCATCACAGAGTTTAGCAACTGTGGCGTTTTGGCACCCTAGAGTACCTTATGGGCCGTATAGTGTGGCGTGCCTGGCTGATGGCAGCTCAGGGATCCAAAGATCCATAATAGGTCCATCTGGGCTGCTTCTGCCACTTTTCATGGTTTCTTCTAGAAATGTGTGCCAGCATAGCTCTAAGCTGCAGAGGATACCTTAGAGGAGAAATGGCCTGCAAGTGGGTCAAGGGACAGTTTCAGCACTTTCACTGCCTTGTACTGTGTGGATTACATGAGGATCAGAGAAATCTGATCTTGAGGTCTCCATGGGAATTAGAAAGGCAAGAACAAGGTTTGGGGACAGAACTAAGAACGTGGAGCCCAGTGGCTGGTCAGCGATCAAATGTCTGAGGACACTCAAACTAATCAGAAATGACAGAAGACTTACTAGCATAATAGTCCAAAACAAAACCGAGTTCTAGATTTGGCACCCAAAGAGGAGTGGAATCCCCAGTGGGACCAAGATCAATTGTACATTGTGTCTGCCCTTGGAAACGTTATTGAACTTGGATAAAGGAAATGATTCTTGCATGCTGAAAGCACTCCAAATCTTGAATGTCGGAATCTCAGGATAGTATTTGTTTATCTGCAATATTTCCATTAAGTTTTCAAAGTAGCCAGAATAGTGAGAGCTTTTTTGTAAAATAAATATTTGTTCAGATAGAGTAAAAAGATTGGGTAACTGCTGACCAGTATAATGAAGTGTGAGAAAGCTCGGTGGCTGATGTGAGAATGGTCTGCTAATACAGATCTCTGCAGGTGCTATAAAAGAGACCTTGAAAGAATTCTTTTTGTTTTTCATATGAAATACATTTCATTAATACTGGAATTTTTATTGAACACTTCCTATGAGCTAAGCTCTATTTTAAGGGATCTAGATACAAAGGAGAATAAGATCTAATGTAGTCCTGAAGCAGCCTCAGTCACCTGGGGAAGACAGCAGAATTTCCAACTATCTCCTCAAGATAAATGAGTAGGTAAAATCTCTCTCTCGGCCCCGTGGGAGAACCCTGAGGAGGAAGTTTTCTGTCATAGAGTAACTGCGTTCAGAATTTTCACTAAAGAAAAAATAATTATTTGGCTTTATTCCAAATGATTATTTCACATTAAAATTTAATTTAGAGGTTGCTTCTTGTAAGTAATTTGAAAGGAAGGGGTGCGTGGTTCATTGTACTTTTTTCATTGTACCAATAATGCATCAAGGTCTCCATTAATCCTTCAGTTGCTATTCCCTTAGTTACATAAGCATAGCCATTCACAGATGTATTTTTTTGAGGGGATTCTATTCCCCCCTCTCATAGCTTTCTAGAGCTTTCCCTCTGGTATTTTGAAGAACCTATGAATGAGTCTTCATTATAGTATAACTAAAATATCGATTCTGCATTCCCCATGTGAAAGGTGATTCTGTGGGTCTGCTCTCAGGAGAGCATGAGTTGTTTTTCCAGCGGTGGTGACGAATTGGCACTGATATCCACATTCTCTCACTTGGATTCCCTGTAACAATTGCATGAATGTACAAGATTCAGCATTAGAAGTGTAATCTGTGACTACAAAAAAAAGAAGAGGAAAATTGACTAGTCTAGCAGGGAACAAAGCGATAAGCTTAATTTTGTTAGCACGGCCGTTTAACCAGTGGAACTAACTAGCTTCACTGAGACCTTGTCTTCTGCATTTTCTAAGTAGGAAGTGGTCAAATATACATATTCCATTTCTAATGTGTGTTCATATATCTTATCTCATGAATGAACGTGTTCATATAAATCTGTATCCTTCATTTCTCTTTCAAGTTCTTTTTCTTAAATTGAGATACAGTTCACGGACCATAAAATTCACCCTTTTACAGTGGTGTTTAGAATGTTCTCAAAGTTGTGCAACCGTCACCACGATAATTCCAGAACATTTTCATCATCCTCAAAGAAACCTTGTATCTATTGCCTCCTTCCCCAGCCCCTGGCAAGTTCTACTCCTCAGTTCTTTTTATAGCTTTTTTTTTTTTTTGCTAAACATTTTAATCAAGCTTTGAATTCTTTTTCTCAAGAACTTCAGCAAGTAACAATTGCCTGACTTGCTCCAACCTCATTCATGAATGTGTGACTTATCCCATGTCATTTCTTCTAAATCTCCCATTGTTGGGGCGCCTGGGTGGCTCAGCCGTTAGGCGTCTGCCTTCGGCTCGGGTCATGATCCCAGGGTCCTGGGATCGAGCCCCACATCGGGCTCCCTGCTCGGCGGGAAGCCTGCTTCTCCCTCTCACACTCCCCTTGCTTGTGTTCCCTCTCTCGTTGTCTCTCTCTGTCAAATTAAGAAATAAAATCTTAAAAAGAAAAATAAATAAATAAATCTCCGATTGTTATCCTACTTAACCCTGGGATTTGTTTTATTTTGCAAATCCTTTCTTGGGAATACTTTTTTGGCTGTTACTTAAATTCTTTCGCAAAGAACCCCATACATCCATAAATATTGTAAGACGTAAAAAAGGTTTGTCTTTTCAGGGTGAACTTCTTTGGGGATGGCTTCACTTTTAATGTCTTCACCAGAAGAATCTCTCTCAACTGTGTGTCCCAGAGTTCAGTTTCTGTGGAAAGTCTGATTGCAGAGGTCATCCCCTTCCTCTGTAAATGTGTGAGCTGCTTACCCACTGGGCTTCCTCGCTAAATGACCGTATTGGTGTGTGTCTTTCAGAACGCAGCTCTTCAGCATCTGTTTATCCGGAAGTCCTTTCGGCCTTTTAAGTGTTTGCAATGTGGGAAGGCCTTCCGTGAAAAGGACAAACTAGACCAACACTTGCGCTTCCACGGGCGGGAGGGGAACTGCCCGCTGACCTGTGATCTCTGTAACAAGGGCTTCATCAGCAGTGCGTCCTTGGAGAGCCACATGAAGCTCCATTCGGACCAGAAGACTTATTCTTGCATTTTTTGCCCAGAATCCTTTGACCGCCTTGATCTGTTGAAGGATCACGTGGCCATTCATATCAATGATGGCTGCTTCACGTGCCCAACTTGTAAGAAACGATTCCCAGATTTTATCCAGGTGAGTGTCTATTCCTGAGACTCCCGTACACTTTTCTTCTTTGGTAAAAGAAACTTCGATGTTGGGAAAACCGAGACTGCGTATCGATCGCCTGCATTTTCATCCCATCCTTGAAACAACGTTACAGTTGAGAACGGTATTTCTTCAATCAAGCTACTTTCGATAAACAAAAGATTATCATAAACCCTTAATTGTCCGAATCAGACATTGGCATTGAAACATTTAAGTTGTATTACAAGTAACAAATACCCAGATCTGATTATCATTTTTACCAAAGTCTTTCTTAATCTTTGCCAGTACCCTCTACTACATAAACTGTAGAGAGCCTGTAGAAGACAGACTCCCATTTCCTGGCCTGGAAACATTTTCTCTCTACTACTGTGGTATCCTGTCTTGCTTTACTAAGGTCATGCATCTTGGAAGGAAACAAAGAGAGAGTTGGTATATAATATACTTTTGTATCAAGCACTGACCTCCTTCCTTGGACTATATTCTGGAGCAAAATAGGTGAGGATAAATTCCAGAATATTCATGGTTTCATTTGAACTTCAAGTGATGATATGCTAGTTCTGTGCTAGTCAATGAATGATTAAATATAAATATCTAGTAAAAATATTTTCTTTAAAAAAATTTTTACCCAGACAAAAGGAGATCATAGTTCTGTTGGGAGTCTTGGTAATTTTATCACTTCACACAATTAGAAAAATGGCTTATGGCAGAATCTAATGGTGAAAGAGACTCAAAAACAGTGAAGCAAAATGTCTTATAGGAATAGTTTGCTATGACTAACTACTTAGCTCTCATTCACAGGGTATTTAGCTCTCATTCATTGGGTATTTATGGCTAAGAGAATTCAGAGGCCATATTCCTTTATTTAAATTATCCAAAGGTACAGGGAATAAGTCCCAATTAAGGAGAAATGATGCTGGTATTGTATTGTTCTCATAAATGGGTAATGTATTTTATATCATCTAATTCATGTCTTTATTCTTCAGAACCTGATTTATTAAAGATTTTGTTTATCTATTTGACAGAAAGAGAGAGCGTGCGCACAAGCAGGGGGAGCGGGAGAGGGAGAAGCAGACTCCCTTCTGAGCAGGGAGCATGATATGGGGCTTGATCCCAGGACCCTGGGATCATGACCTGAGCCGAAGGCAGACGCTTAACCAACTGAGCAACCCAGGCGTCCCTTTCAGAACCTGATTTAATGGAAGGATGTAAAAGGAGCAATTACTAAAAGGGGCTAAATTGCTTCTGTACATGTTGGAGGCAGAAAAAGTGAGAAAGAATTATTTTTTCGTCTTTCTGTGGATAATTTTTTACCAAGATTTATTTAAATCCAGAGGAACTCTGCTTTTAATTTTAAAAAAGGAGAGAGAGAGAGAGAGAGAAAGAAAAATGGGTCCCTGTGATCAGGGCTTTGACTAAGCGAGCACTTTCTTCCTCTTCTTCAAGTTATATGGGAGGTTAAGATTTATAAGGCTTTCTGGCTACTTGCTCTGTTTCTTTGTGACAGGGGTCCTGTGTGATTGAGGCCAATTATCCATCACATCTGATTGGATTACACCGCCAGGTCGATGAAAATCCATGGGAATGCGTTTGGCTCCCTCTAGTGTTCATAAGCTGCCATTTGTCCTTCCCTTGAGTGCCTGAGTCGTCTGACTTGTTCGTGTCTTCAACTGCCAGGTGAAAAAACACGTGCGAAGCTTCCACTCAGAAAAGATCTACCAGTGTACAGAGTGCGACAAGGCCTTCTGCCGCCCTGACAAACTGCGCCTCCACATGCTCCGACATTCGGACCGCAAAGATTTCCTGTGTTCGACGTGCGGGAAGCAGTTTAAGGTAGGGAAGCAGTGAAAGCCTAACGTTGTTCTCACGGCCACCGACTTGATGTCGGGCTAAGGGCAAATGCCTGTTCATTTCATCCGTTAATCACCTACTTACAAAGAGCTGAACTTGACATGCATTTGACATCTTGTGTTTGACTTAGTTATTAGGATAAAATGAAGGAAAAAGCTCACCTTCATATCCCCAAATAATTAATTCAAATTGCTGAATAGAGTAATAACCCATTTCCTTAAAAGAATCCAAATGTACTATAAGTGGAACTAAATTGCTGTTGAGGAATTCCTAAGAGAACAATACATTTCCTTACCAAATTGAGAGACTTTTATTGAGTACTTACTATGTATCAGAGCCTGGTCATTGAGCCCTGCAAGTCTCAGGACTGTCATCGGGAGATCTGCAGAAATCTGTGAAACACTGAACGGCTTAGGCAACTTTGGGGCATGGTAGTGACTCCAAGGATTAAAATAAGACATCATAAGTATCAGTAGCCTGCCTGGAATTTAGAAGAAGCAAGGGGAAAACCCACAGGAGACTCAGGGATAAGAGTTAAACAAGGAAATATGAAACTAATAAAGAATACTTCATTGGGGAATCAGATGACTCACATTCAATGGAGAATCACTAGTGAGTGTGATTGTAGGTCGTGCTGTCATAGAAACTGGAAGAGAATCAGAAACGGATGTGGGAGGGAAAAACTAATTTTAAAAAGATGCATTGTATAGAATGTGGAGATGATAAAGAGATACAGGAAGTCATTTTGAAACTTTAACTTGATATGTTGTGGCATATAATCCTGCTGGCTTTCGCTTTACGGTAGCACAGTCTAGACCTTTGCAGGGAGCTCTAATGTGAACGCTCTGAATAGGCCTAGGTTCTTTTGTGTTTCTTAATTAAAAAACAACATGGACAATATATCCAAAAGGATCCCTGTCTCATGATGTTAACTGGTTGGCCATCCATCCATCCTACCATTTGGTATTTTTTTATTATCTCTTTTGTGCCTGATACCATTTTACCACCAGGCATGTGAAAAACCTTGTTCCTTTCATTTTCTCTTTCACTCTCACCTGGTGTATTAGGATAGGGTTCAGTCAGAAGCAAACCCACTGGAGTTATGCAATAAGGGAGTTTCTTATAGGAATAAGAACTTTGTTATAGAAGAAGATGGACAAGCAAGGGTCTGGCAGGAGAGGTTGGAGGATCAAAGAGAAGTCCCTAATGCAGCCTTCTGCAGCCCTGGTCCAGTGGACAACCAGAGCTTCCCTGGGAATCTGGGCACCCAGGCGCCTGCAGCGGGCTCATGAAAGAGAGCCGGTGCTGGCCACGGAGGAATGTTGCTGCCTGTGGCGGTGGACGTGGAGTTGCCTATGGCGCCTGCCCTCGGCGAGAGAGCTGGTGGCTGAGTGGGAGCCAGTGAGGGTGAGCGGGGCTATCCTGGCTCCCCTGCCTCTGGCCCGCAGAGCATCATGGCCGCTGCTCCATTTCCGCCTTCCAGTCTGGTGCGAGCCTCTCTCTTCGCTTAGACTGAGAACCACGCTAGGAAGGGGATCCATGTAAATATAGTTAGTTCCCCTTAGCCGAGTTGACGCAGTACAAAAGCACAACGTATCTACAATTCATTTTTCAGACTATAATAAGTTATTTTTCTAGAGAATAAATTTGATGTCACGTGCCTTCAGAAAAACCCTTAAATTTTAATAGCCTCTTAGATAGATTCCAATGTGCTTATCACTTAAAAGTCACCCCAAGGGGCACCTGGCTGGTTCAGTCAGTAGAGCATGCTACCCTTGCTCTCAAAGGTAGTTTGAGCTAGTTTGAGTTCAAACCCCATGTTGGGTATAAAGCTTACTTAATTAAAAAAAAAAAAGAGCCACCATAAGATTTGGCTTCACAGTGTTGTACACCTGAAACTAAAATAATATTGTGTGTCACCCAAACTAGTTAAAAACAGAACCTGGCTCCCCCTTACCTCTGCAGTTCCCCCTTCCACTTTGTACTCTGGTCGAGTGAACTGTGTGGTTTGCTGAGGTGTGGAATGTTGTCTCTTCTGGGGGCTTTGCATCCTTCACAACCCCCCACTTGAAATACACTTTCAGACTCTCCCATCGTTCCACCTGGCTGGCATCACTTCGTACGGAGGCATTCCTTGATGCCCCCCTGCCCCCCCTGGATTAAGTGCTTCTCCTGTGTATTCCCTAGGACCCTTTACTCGTGACCCTGTTGTAGCACTTTACTGAATTGTAACTGTCCAACTACAAACTCCAAAAGGGGGGACCTTTTGACTTTCAGGAGCTCTCAGTTTAAAGAGGAAATTGGACATGTGCGTTAAAAATTATTACTGCTCTTGGGGTGCCTACCTGGCTCAGTCGGAAGAACAGGTGACTCTTGATCTCAGGGTCATAGCTCAAGACCCACATTGGGTGTAGAGATTACTTAACTAAATAAAACTTCAAAAAAATTATTACTGCTACTGTAATAGAGGAAAAAAATAAAATGCCGTGAGAAGGATTCACTCTGATTTGGGGTGTGGGTGACACTTGAATTTCCTGAAGGGTGGGCAAGAGTTAGCCTGCTAGAGAAAGGGACAGGAGGAGGAGGGAGAGGGGGGTAAAGACACCCCAGGGGCATTTTCCAGCTGGGCTGCACTAAGGCCCAGGCAGTGGGCATGGAGAAGAGGGCCCGTATTCAAGACAAACATCTGAGGGAGAATTGGTAGAACTTTGTGTCTGGATGCCAGGCTGAGGGGTGGATGGGGAGGAATTGGGCTTTACAGCTTGGGAGGCTAGATGTCTGGGAACATTGCTGATCCAGAAGCAGGATTTAGGCAGGAGGAGAGAGTGGGGGCGTAATGATTTGGTTTTAGGGCTGTTAGGATGGAAAAGCCTTGCTGAGATTTGGCCTTCAGCGAATATGTCTGTCTCTGTGTGCAGAGTTTGGTGTAGTAATAGTCGTGGTAGTAGGCTTTGGGACTTACGTAATGAGTCAGTTACAATAAGTTGGTTTGTTTAAAGGGAATGGGTAGGGGGAAATTAGTGAATACCAATGCTGGGGAAAAAAGTAGAAACGCAACAGAAGTCTGAGGTGGTGAGCTTTATCACTCTATCTAAAGGCAAGGGGGCGCCTGGGCGGCTCAGTCAGTTGAGCATCTGCCTTTGGCTGGGGTCATGATCCCTGGGTCCTGGGATCGGCCCCGCATCCGGCTCCCTGCTCATCAGGGAGTCTGCTTCTCCCCCGCTTCTGTGCTCTCTCTCTCTCTCACTCCTCTCTCTCTCTGTCAAATAAATAAATAAAATCTTAAAAAAAAAAAAAGAAAGACACTCAAGAGAAATACTGTGATTTAGGGCAGGGCTTGTAATCCAGACTTTACTGAAAAGTAGGAGATGATGAGATTCTCTGCTTGTCCTTCTCCCTCTGACTCTCCCCCACCTGTGCACTCTCTCTCTCTCTCAAATAAATAAATAAAATCTTAAAAAAGAAAACCAAAAACGTTGGGGGTACCGGGTGGCTCAGTGGGTCAAGCATCTGCCTTCTGCTCAGCGGGGAGTCGGCTTCTCCCTCTCCCTCTGCCACTCCCCGTGCTTGTGCTCTCACACTCTCACTCTGTGTCAAATAAATAAATCAAATATTTAAAAAAAATAAAGACACTCAAGAGAAATACTGTTATTTAGGGCAGGGTTTGTAATCCAGACTTTACTGCAAAGTAGGAGACAATGAAATTCTCTGCTGGGCTTTCCAGGAATGAGGCGGGTGGGGGGTAGGAGGAAACACTGGTTGGATGCTGTCCATGGCAGCAGAAGAGGGAGGTAGGTGAGGGCTCCTAGCATTGAACTCTGAACTTCGAATGGTTCCCGATACTCGGTGGGCACTCAAGAAATACTTGTTAAATGAATGTGCTGAAAAAAGGCAGTGGTTAAATAAAGTCCTTATACTGAAATGTGGGAAGAACTATTCTGGTAGAAAGGTTCAAATTCTTTATCAGACCTATAATAGTTTAATCGTGTGTCTAAGAGAAGGGAGCCATGCTGAAGAGGGAGCTGGCATTTTTTGAATTTTTTTTTCCCTTGGGGTAGGCTCTGCCTGATTTTCTCTCTATGGACCCATATCAACATGAATCACTAAATTAGGTCATCAAACTAAGACCTGTGACCTAGACCATATGCTCCATCCATGGCGGGCAGTGTCATTGTTTACAGGAACTTCTGAATCCATGAGACGAGAAATACTTACATTTATGTGGGATTTGGAAGAATACCCTAACGTTTGTTAAAAGGTGTGGGAACTGTGCACACACGTGGCTTTGTAAATACAGTATTATATATCATTATCAATTTGTCTTGTAGTTCTTTTTTTTTAAAAAAGATTCTACTTATTTAATAGAGAGAGCAAGCGAGCACAAGCAGGGAGAGCAGCAGGCAGAGGGAGAAGCAGGCTTCCCACTGAGCAGGGAGCCCGATGTGGGACTCGATCTCAGGACCCTGGGATCATGACCTGAGCTGAAGGCAGACGCTTAACCGACTGAGCCACCCAGGCGCCCCTGTCTTGTAATTCTCAATACCAAATTTACTCCATTATCCGTTGATCTTCTCCGTATACACGTAAATTCTTTCTTCCCCAAAACCAAGGCTCGGTGGAGCACACGTATTTGCTAGCGGGCAGAGTTTGCCCTGTCCTTGTCCATCCCAGCACTCTAGCTCCTCGGATGCCTCTTCGTAGGTTGGGCTCACTGGTAACTCGTATTGCTTTTTTGAATCCCTTCCATTAAACATTTTCTACCCTCACTTCCCACTCCCCTGCCTTTTCAAACATTCTCTCTAAATAGCGAAAAGACAAACTACGGGAACATATGCAAAGGATGCACAACCCCGAGAGGGAGGCCAAGAAAGCCGACCGCATCAGCCGCTCCAAGACGTTCAAGCCTCGTATCACGTCCACGGACTACGACAGCTTCACGTTCAAGTGTCGCCTGTGCATGATGGGCTTCCGAAGACGAGGCATGCTGGTCAGTGCCCAGTGGCTTCCAGACCCACCCATTTCTGTTTATGGAGATGCCTTCTGTGCAGTATTCTGTACGAAATTTTGAGTGCATTTTGTCAGGGGCTAGGGGGAAAGCCAGAAGCACATGGTGCCCAATTTGGAGTTCTTCGCAGTCTCCCTTTGCCCTGCGGTGCCACAGCTCGTTTCTGCGGACCTCTTGGGATAAGTCTTTCTCTATCACTGCTCAGTACGAGTTTTCTTTTGCTTTACCCCGCTCAGTCGCTGCTCTTCTATTTCATTCTCCTCTTCTCTTTTGTGTTCCTGAACGTCCTTTCTGGTCGGGTTTTTCCTTCTCCCCAGTTGCTCCCTGTAACGCCTCCCTTTTCCAGATGCGAAAGAGCAATAGAAGGGAACAGCCCTTCAAAGCAGGGCGTGTGGACCGGCTAGCAGACACCTCAGGATAGCCAGTTCACTGCCCTCAATTCATTTTGGCTTTATTTCAGTTCTGGTAGCGCTAGAGGCGGAAGGGCATTATTTTAGAACCTGAGTTTGCATCTCATTCAGTGTCCTCAGTAAGACTAGGGCACTAAATAATGCAAGACAGCTTTGCATCAGGAGAATTCAACGATGAAATCCGTGCTAGTGTAATTTTCCATTTTCCAATGGCAGGTCTTTCAGTCAGAGAGTGTTAATGGAATCCCCAGTGACCCAATTCCCCTTCCGTCATTTGCCGAATGACTGTTAGCTCCTGTGAACCGTGACTGCTAAGGCTTGGTGTCAGCTGGGCCTGGAAATGCTGGGTGTGGCCACATGCCTTATAGTTTCGGGGCATGGCTTCAGAGGATCCCAACTGCTAGCAGTCAAGACCAGAGGCCTTTGGTTCGCTTCTCTTTGTAATGGGCTCTCTTGTTTCTCATTTGCTTTCCCCCCCCCTTTAGGTAAATCACTTATCAAAGAGGCACCCAGACATGAAGATTGAGGAGGTGCCAGAGTTAACTCTCCCCATCATAAAGCCCAACCGCGATTACTTCTGTCAGTATTGTGATAAGGTAAAGGGCAGCTCTCCATACTGGGCTGCCTTCCTGGGAGCCCTGCGTGGAGCCCATTTGTGCGCATGTATAAATATATACTCGGATCTCACGGTTACTCTTAACAGATGGTTCCCTGTCTCTCGGTAGTTTTCCATTCAGAGGAGAAAGGGCTAGAAGTGCAGCCTCATGTTAAGCCAAAAATTTTTTTCCTAAGCATTAGTTGACTTTGTGTTTAACATTTTTCCTTCTCTCTGTGGTTTTGTTACAAAAGTCGAAGCTTACCAAGAGCTTAGTATATGAATTCGTTTTAAATTTCTAAGCTCTAAAGCGAAATTGTTTATCTTCTTACTTGTAAAATATATACAGTAGGTGTGGGATTTCTAGAAGACTGAGTAGGATGTGGACAAGTTTTGTGATGGAAGACTGTACTATTTCATCCTTATTTTGGTGCAGTTACAAAAAGACCAAATATACATTTTTTTTCTTTTTTTTTTTTTTAAAGATTTTATTTATTTATTTGACAGAGATAGAGACAGCCAGTGAGAGAGGGAACACAAGCAGGGGGAGTGGGAGAGGAAGAAGCAGGCTCATAGTGGAGGAGCCTGATGTGGGGCTCGATCCCATAATGCCGGGATCACGCCCTGAGCCGAAGGCAGGCGCTTAACCGCTGTGCCACCCAGGCGCCCCTAATTTAACATTGTTTCATTGTAATATTGTTTCCTTATACAATGTAGTTGTGTCAGCTTAAAACTGGGAAACTTTTTTTTTTTAAAGATTTTATTTATTTATTTGACAGAGATAGCCAGCGAGAGAGGGAACACAAGCAGGGGGAGTGGGAGAGGAAGAAGCAGGCTCATAGCGGAGGAGCCTGATGTGGGGCTCGATCCCATAACGCCGGGATCACGCCCTGAGCCGAAGGCAGGCGCTTAACCGCTGTGCCACCCAGGTGCCCCAAAACTGGGAAACTTTTTAAAGCATAGATTCACCATTACGGGTGCTAGTCACTTTTAGACTTGCCATTTTAGAGGATTCTTTGGCGTCTAGTACTAGTAAACATCTGAGAGCTTTTGTAGAAAGGCTGAGTGGGATGAACTGGCCTTTGAAACAATTCTTTTTCTGTGACTGTGTGTCTACCTCTTAAACTTCAGGGTAAGGGGCATTTTTATTATTACTATCTTAGTTGTATAAATTCTAGGAAGATGCCTAGCATATCTACATTATGTTCTTATTTTATATACTCTTCAGTATAGCTGTTAGTATATTTTATTTTGGGCTACCTGAATACTTTTTCTCATTTCTCACATCTAACAACAGAATTGTTAGAGAGTTTGCTTTAAAGTAAGAAATTGGAATCGCATACTGCTTTCATGACAGTGCTTTTGAATTTGTAGGTTTATAAAAGTGCCAGCAAGCGAAAAGCCCACATTCTGAAGAACCATCCAGGGGCTGAGCTCCCGCCAAGCATTCGCAAACTCCGTCCAGCTGGCCCGGGAGAACCAGACCCCATGCTGAGCACGCACACCCAGCTCACGGGCACCATAGCCACCCCTCCCGTCTGCTGCCCTCACTGCTCCAAACAGTACAGCAGCAAGGTATGGGAAGGGCTTTGACTGCATCCGAATCAGGGTCATTATTTAAGGAATCTCTTGAGAGAACATGGTGATTGGCTTTTTCTGAATTGATGGGGGACTATCGGAGGCATTCTCCAGTTCAGGTGGCTAAGGAGACGCTTCCCGAGAATAGAAATTATAAATCCAGAGTGGGAAGAGACTATGTGGAATTTCCCCAGAGTTAAGTGTGTCGCCTACATCACCTGAGCACCCGATTGGTTTCCTTTGCCCTTGGTCTGCCGAAGGGCTCATATTGGAATATTTTATGCTCGTGCTCTATGAGTTCAGGTTTACAGAAGCACTTCCTAGGAACTTACATGATAGATCTTGAAAAAGGGGTCATTCTTGTTGGGGGGGCGGGAGCTTGTGATTGATTGCTGCAGGTGTTGGGGGGATTAGGGGATACCATGAGTGAGGCGTGCTGACCTTGCCTGACGGTGTGGGGTCACATGGCTGTTCAGTTTCTTCTCAGCCTCTTCCTTTTTCTCTTGCAAACCCTGTGCTGCAGGAGGAGCCGGCACAGAGTCAGGACTACACCTTATTTCTTTCAAGGCAAAACCCAGGAATATTGGCCGGGTTTGTGTTTGAGAAAAATTGCAAATAACTAACTCTAGTGATGAGTCTTGGTTTTGCTATACTTTTCCAGACCAAGATGGTACAGCACATTCGGAAGAAGCATCCAGAGTATGCCCAGCTCCCTAACACCTTACATCCACCACTGACGACAGCTGTGATCAGTGCGACCCCGGCTGTGTTAACCACAGACAGTGCTACCGGGGAGACCGTGGTGGTAAGTGTGTCACTGGTAAGAGCACCTCATCCCCTTCAGTGTCCATCATGGCTTCCAATACCAAAGCCACGTCTATCTTGCTATATAATTGGCTGCAAAGGTAGCCCATTATCCCTCAGTTTTCTACCCAGGGCATTATGCTTATGGTTGGTCTCCTAGCTGATGCTTAATCAAAGCTCTCTATAGAAGGGGCAGCAAGAAATGTTCAGTGGGGCTCCCGTGCTGCAAGATTGTCAGAACCCCTTGGGTAACTCCATCGGGGCTGACACAGACAGGTGTCTTCCAGCATCTTCTCACCTTTGGATTTCTCCTGTCTTACCTCAGGGCTAATTGTACAAGCAGTAGTGTTACCAGCTAATGTGTTTTTTGTGACTTTCCTAGACAACAGACCTCCTAACCCAAGCCATGACAGAACTGTCCCAGACCTTAACAACAGATTACCGAACGTCGCAGGGGGACTACCAGAGAATTCAGTATATTCCTGTGTCACAGTCGACATCCGGTCTTCAGCAGCCTCAGCACATACAGCTTCAAGTGGTGCAAGTGGCTCCGGTACACATGTTTCTCTTTACCTTTGCGGATGCCATGTCGCCACTAGCCAATATGGCGGCAGGGGGGCGGTCAACAAAAGCACCCAGTTCTCAGAGCTAGAGCTGGACCCCACGTCCTGAGCTTCCCATGTAAGGTCCGAGTCTAAAGCTTTTGTAGAACTCCCCTGGCTCTGGACTTAGCAGTGTAAGAGATTTCTCTCAAGAACAGTCTAGGGGTTTCAGGCCGCCATGTATGCTGTCGTCCTGTGCTACTGCGGGACGGGCCTACGTGAACTCTTTCAGAGCCTCTTCTGAATCCTTGAGCACCAAAGTTGAGTAGTTCGTGGGGAACCAGTTTGGTATGTCCCTACTTGGGCATCGAAAGGGAGGTTGTAAAGAATAATTTGAAGTTTTGAGTATCAGTCAGCACGTTATTAGTACAGAGGTATAACTACGTTCCTTCTACCAGATAATTGGTAGCTCATTCTCACTGATTAGGGAGCTAAAAGAAGAAATCCTCCCAGAACTATCGTTTCATTTAATTATGCTGAGGAAGTGTATTCAAGGCACAAGTGATCAAACCTGTTGCTTTGAAATAATTTGGTCTGAAAATTTAGGAAAATAGGAAAATTTAGGACTAATACCAGAGCGGGGAAGTGAGGAGTTGCTACTGTCATTGACTGTTCTTTATCTTGTTTTTCTTATGGGACATTTCTTTTAACTTCAGACTTTAGGGGAACCTATGAATCCCTGAAATTGCCTGTAAAGTGTGATGTGTATGTACATTATTCTGGAAAAAGGGACTAGATTTTCAGAGATGTCTGGGGTACATAAAAAGATTGGGAACCACTCTTCTAGTGGGTCAGTAGCTGAAAGCAAATTCTCTTCTTTGATCTCTTTTAACCTATCAAGGGTAGGGCATTAAATTTAATTGAAACTTAAGGGAAAAGGACTTTGGACTCCTGAGAGTTGCTCATTCAGCTTATTATGAGGAGCTATATTCCCTTTCTGTCCTTCTCTTTCAGAATAAAATAGCACTAGTGGCTTGTGTTTTATAAGCACAACTTTTTTTTTTTTTTAAAGATTATTTATTTATTTATTTATTTGACAGAGATAGAGACAGCCAGCGAGAGAGGGAACACAAGCAGGAGGAGTGGGAGAGGAAGAAGCAGGCTCACAGCAGAGGAGCCCGATGTGGGCCTCGATCCCATAACGCCGGGATCACGCCCTGAGCCGAAGGCAGACGCTTAACCGCTGTGCCACCCAGGCGCCCCTATAAGCACAACTTTTAAAATGATCTTCTTTGCTAATGTTTACCAGCTTGGCTTAGGTGTGGGCTCTCAGGGAGCGAAACCCTGGATGTGGAGTTCCGTCTGCCCTTCTGCTGGGATATTGTTTCAGCTGAACGTTTTCTCTGGTAGGATTTCCCTTCCCTGTAATCAGTATGCGTTTGGTCTTCCTGCCCTTCAGGCCACTTCCCCACACCAGTCTCAGCAGTCCACTGTGGACGTTGGCCAACTCCACGACCCTCAGACCTACACCCAGCATGCCATCCAGGTGCAGCATATCCAAGTGACAGAGCCCACTTCCTCCACCCCCGCATCATCCCAGGTAGGTTCTCCGACTGTTCACCGAGGGCAACGCGGTCTTGGGGACCCTGGCACGTTCGTAAGAGTGAAGAGACGTTATCTTCAGACCTAGGCACCTTGACTATTGAAATGATACCGTTTGTTTTGGGGCCTTCGTTAAGATCCTACCTTTGCCTCCAGGTTCTCTACTGGCGTCACGGACACACTTGTATTAAGTGATGAGCTTCCACTAAGCAAAAGGAGCCCTGCGATCTTATGTCCTAGGGACAACCTTGGCTTTTGCTTCCTATTCTAAATGGCTCTCTGATAGCACGCAGTTGCTAAGTTGTTCCTTGAATTTTGGAGCAGTGACTTCGTGGCGTGTTATTGTGTTTGTATGACAGAGGCTGTTACTGAGACAACATAGCTACATCCATTCAAAAAATACTTATAAAAATCTTACCCTTTGCGTGAAACTTTTCTAGGTCTTGCCCTCAGGGACCTTGGAGTCTAGTAGGGATATAACATGGATATAGGAGTAAACAGGATATGAGGCTAAGGTATCTGAACCAGAAAGGTTACATGTAGGCCCACCTCTGATCTTCACAGGTTCCGGAACAAGAATACAAATGAAAGCCTGCATGCCACGTGCCTAGGTGGTTAAAGGTTTCAAATCAAGCTAACAAACTTAAATAAAATATGTTCTTTGCAATGACATGGATGGAACTAGAGACTATTATGTTAAGTGAAATAAGTCTGTCGGAAAAAGACAGATACCATATGATTTCACTCATATGTGGAATTTAAGAATCAAAACAAATGAGCAAAGGGGACAAAAAAAGAGAGAGGGGCAAACTAAGAAACAGACTCTCTTTTTTTTAAAAAAAGATTTTATTTGAGAGAGAGAGAGCAAGCATGAGCAGGGAGAGGGGCAGAAGGAGAGGAAGAAGCAGACTCCCCCCTGAGCAAGGAGCCTGACAGGGGGCTCGATCTCACCACCCTGAGATCACGACCTGAACCGAAATCAAGAGTCAGACACTTAACTGACTGAGCCACCCAGGCGCCCCAACTAACTGGAATTTAAATAAAAACTTAAAAAATATATATGTTCTATCTTCCTGCTTGACACATACATTTTCATAATAACAAAATTGAAAAATATATGCTAAGTAACAATTGATACTAAATAACATGGATAGTGCCAACTTGAAATCACTTACTTGCCTTCCTGCCAAACACATGGGTGGCACTGGCAGCTGCCAGGCTGGGGCGCGAAGAAGGGAGAGAAAGGATTTCTCCCTCCCTTGCTGGCTCTGTGCCCTCGGGAGTGCTGTGGAAATCCATAGGATAAACATGCACTTCTCTGCCTTCCTGTTTACTGGGGGGCGTTGGGGATGGGAGGCTCTGCTGCTTGCCATCTATGGCCCCTCCCCTCCTTCTAGGGTGAGGTTCAGCGGTTGTGAGGTTTCTCTCACTTCTCCCAGTCCCAGGCACTCACCTCTGTCCACAAGGGGCCCATCTTTCCCACCCCCATGGGCATCACACTTCTAAGTTTCTCAAAGGACCTCTAGGCTGGAGGAACTTCTTCTCAGGAGGTGGGGGCACAGCGACAGCCTGCCCCAAGACTGATCCCTATTTCTTCTCACCCAGCCTCCATCCTGCACCTCACAGGGCCTTCTGTACCCACATGGACACCCGCCCCATGTATCTCAGCTCCCTCCACATCCCTGCAAAGGTGATCCCACGGCCACCCCCTTGGTCCCATGTGCCCAAATGCCATTAGAGGAGCCCACATCCAAAAGATAGGACCCCTGCAAGATGACAGACCCAGGGAAGAGACTTGTGCAGGCCCTGGAAGTGCGTGCGGGGCTGTTTCCACAGGGAATGGGGGACTCCAGTTCCCAAGTGTTGCCTAGAAGGGGACCCATATTCCAGGGCCGTGGTCTGAGGATGGGTCTTGCCCGGGTCTAAGGATGATGTGGCAATACAGATAAGTTACGGGCTTTCAGAAGAGGTAAAGATTGTGTTTGGCAGGGAATTAAGGATATTTCTGTGGAAGTGGTTTCTGAATTAGGTCTTGAAGGAGGGGTATGATTTTGACGTGGAAGTTGGGGGAGGCATTATGAACTGAATATGCTCGCATTGTGCGTAAAGGTGCAGAGGTGGGAAACTGGTATGTTTATGGAGAACCGTTTAGGTTACTAACAGGAAATGATGTTTGGGAGAAAAGTTGGGAAGGTAGTTTGGAGCTGGAGTGTGGAGGGCTTGAATGGCCAACTGTGGAGCTTGGGCTCTATGCTGTGGACAGGAGTAAGGCTCTCGGTGGATGTCTGCCTGTCCACCTGTGTTTATGTCCACTAACTGGGTGGGATTTCCCAGTGGACTCAATGGAAATTATGATTTCTGGGTTCTACTTCGATTTGTGTTACAGACTCGCTCTGTGACATAGGCAAGTTCTTTAGCTTCTCAATTTTTAAAATCTTATGTAATGAAGATAATTAGACTTTCATTTATCTTTCTAATGAGCTTAGTGAAATTAATTTTTTGGATATTCTTGTAGACAATCCTTTGAAAATGAATTAGGATTTGATAGTTATGATTCCTTTTCATTAATCCTGTTCTTATTTAAAATAGTATTATTTTAGCAGCAATACTTTCAGTGTCATAATTCACGTCAGCCAGATTTACTTTCTTCAGTTATTTGTGAGTCTTAACTATATTGGAAGTGATCGGTTTTCTACTCCCGCCTTGTCTTTCTCTCCAGGTAGCTGGGCAGCCCTTGAGCCCTGCCTCCCAGCAGTCCCAGCAAGGGCTCAGCCCCTCCCATATTCAGGGCGGAGCCTCCACGCCAGGCCAGGCTCTCCAGCAGCAGCAGCAGGGTTCCTCTGTACAGCACACCTACCTACCCAATGCTTGGAATTCCTTCCGTGGCTACTGTAAGTCGGAAACGGGGGTGGTGCTCTAGCTCATGACTGGGGAATCTACACTCGTGGGCCCTAACTTTGTCAGCTTTAGAATAAATTTTCTGGATTAAAGTATCATTGGCCATTTTCTACACTCTGTAGTGCGCATCCTTGAATGAGTTTCATGACCAAATGCAGGCCAGCGTTCTGATCTCAGAGAGCCACCCATTTCAGAGACATCAGGAATACTGCCAGAGAAGTGTAGGCAGATGGACTAAATAGCAGAATAGAAGGATCTAGAGTATGTCGATGGTGGTGATTCATCTCTTCCACCAACATTTATTGAATAGTCTTTGTATCAGAGGATGTGCTAGACCCGGGATATACGAAAAACTAACATTGACATTCATATCAGTAACTCCACACTGTCATAATGTTAGCCAGCTTTCATTAAGCTCTCACTAGGTGCCAGGAATGATTCTAAACCACATATATACTACACGCAGTAGTCACAACAACATACGAGTACAACTGTTATTTGCACTTTACGGATAGGTTTACTCAGACACAGAGGAACTTGCCCAAGGAACACAGCTAGTAACTAGAGGGTTGAAACTCAGGCAGTCTGGCTTCAGCGTTTACACTCCAAAGCACCCCACAGTGTGGCTCTCCTTATAAGATAAGAGATCATTATCAGGTAGAGAGAGATATATGAGTAGTTGGCTTTCAAAACCCTGAGATTGGTGCTGCAGGAGCAGTGAAAGGCTGGCTGCCGAAGGTCCTAATGGTTAACAGTTTGGGTGGGGATGGCAGCCTTGGATATGAGCTGGAAAGCATGAGATTTTTATGGCGTGAGATCTGGAATGGAGGAATAGCTAGACCTCAGTAGTAGCAACTAGGAGCGGCAGGGGCTGAGAAGTTAAGAAGGCCAGTGTTGGTCTTCCTTCTGTTGATTTCTTTCTTTGAGTTTGTCTCCCTTGTCCTTGATCTTTGGCCATGTTATGTGGATTCGGTATAGAATCAGGCTCAAACTCTACCTCCTTGCTATTTTTACAATATATTCTCTTAAGTATTGGTGGTCTCAATGAGGGCCAAGTCTTGTTTCTAGTCGGGGAAAGACTCCTACTCATTGTAAATACCAGGAGAACCCTGGTAAGTAGACATTAATAGTAAGTTTAATTCCTGTGGAAGAAATGTGGGATGATGCAGATCGCCATGGTAATAATAGAAAACCTGAAGAAAAGAGTCTGGAATTGAAGTTATTAGGGAAAACATTTAAAATACACAAAAATAGAACAGTATAATGAATGCTTTTGTACCGATTATCCAACTTCAGTTTTCAACTCAGGGCCAGTCTTGTCTCATCTGTACTCCCGTCATTCTCTTCCAATCCCCAACTGTACAATAATCCATATTATTTCTCCATAAATATTTTTTAAAAGATTTTATTTATTTATTTATCTATCTGTTTATTTAGAGCACCGGTGGGGCCGGGGAGGGGGGAGAGGGGCAGAGAGAGACTCTCAAGCAGATTCCTCACTGAGCGTGGAGCCCGATGCAAGGCTTGATCACATGACCCCGAGATCATGACCTGAGCCAAAACCAAAAGTCCCACATTCAACTGAATGAGCCACCTAGGTGCCCACATAAATATTTTTTAAAACACAACTCCAGAGGCACCTGGTGGCTCAGTCGTTAAGCATCTGCCTTTGGCTCAGGACATGATCCCAGCGTTCTGGGATCGAGCCCCACATCAGGCTCCTCCGCTGGGAGCCTGCTTCCTCCTCCCCCACTCCCCCTGCTTGTGTTCCCTCTCTCGCTGGCTGTCTCTCTCTGTGAAATAAATAAATAAAATCTTAAAAATAAAAAAAAATAAATAAAACACAACTCCAGTACTGTTAATCAAACCTAAAAATAAATGACAGTAATTCTTTAATCAACTATCCACTGTTCGTATTTCTGTGATTGTCTCATAATTTTTTTAAAAAGATTTTATTTATTTATTTGACAGAGAGAGCACAAGTAGGGGAGGGACAGAGGGAGAGGGAGAAGCAGACTCCCCGCTGAGCAGGGAGCCAAGTGCAGGGCTCGATCCCGGGACTTAGGATCATGACCTGAGCTGAAGGTGGTCACTTAGCTGATTGAGCCACCCAGGCGCCCCTCATAAATTTTTTTTTTAATGGTTGGTTTGTTCAAATTGAGTTCCAAATTAAGGCTCATGCATTGCAATTGGTTATGTATTTTGAGGGTTTTTTTAAAGATTCTATTTTTTTAAGTAATCTCTACACCCAGTGTGGGGCTCAAACCCATGACCCCAAGATCAAGATTCACATGCTCCACCAACTAGGTCGCCTTTGAGGGTGGTGTTTTTTGTTGTTTTTTCTAACATATTTATTCTCTCTCTTTTAAATTGCAATTTATGTGTTGAGGAAACTGGGGCATTTGTTCTGTAGAATTTCTCACGTTTTGAATTTTGCTGTTACCATTCCTGTATTATCATTTAGGATGCTTTCTTCCGTCCCTTTTATTTCCTGTAGACTGGAGGCTTGATCAAATTCGGGTTCAGTTTTTTCCCCCAAGACACCTCTGGCTGGTGGTGTGTACTTCCATCAGGACGCACACAATGTTCGGTTGTCTGTCTTCTCCCTCTGCTCCACTGTTTCATTAGCGACTGCAACGTTGTCATATTCTGATTCCATCATCCTTTACTTACTTATCAGCTAGAAAACGTCTTTTTTTTTTTTTTTTTAAGATTTTATTTTTAAGTGATCTCTACACCCAACGTGGGGCTCAAACTCAAAACCCCAAGATCAAGAGTCATGCACTCCACCGACTGGGCCAGCCAGGCGCCCCTAGAAAACTTCTGTAAAGAAAACGTTTTTGCCTTAACTAACCAGTTACTCTGAGGCGCAGTTTGCACAGAAAGGCAGGATAAAGGCTATAAATACCCAGTTCATCTCTTTTATTTACGTTTTCAAAATAATGAGTTCTTTCCTAGTATTATCCAAGGTGACCAATGAGGGGTATGTGTGTGTGTCTTACTGTTGTTGTATTCTCATGAATTTCAACACAGTAAATACATTTCAAACCATTGCAGTTGTTACCCTTATTGATGCTCAGATTATCCCATCATTGGCCAATGGGAGCATCTTCAAATTGGCCCCTGTGTCTTTTCTACATGACCCCGTAGTCTCTTATAGTATCTTGCGTGCTGGTATGATCCCAGCTTCTCTTATGATCTAGGTTCATCTTATAACATTTCCTATATCAGCTCTGGAATCAGGCAGAAGCCTCAAGCACTGGCTCCTTTTAGAAGAAAATATTATATAAAGACTATGAACTGGATGCTAGGATGAACTTTGTTTTTAATTTGCTTTAATAACACTGGTGGTAAAATAAAATTCAAGTTAGATTGTGTTGTGATTAGTAGGCACTAGTGGGTGCATTTGTCAGTGATTCAAATCGGAATATAAAAGGTAAAAATATTGAGCTAATAGGTAAAACTTTGTAACGTTTCAAGGTTTTAAAAAATTATTGAGTATTTGTCTTATGGATATTCAGAAGCCACAGTTGGGGGAGATGCATTGATTCTTTCTTTTTTTTTTTTTTTAAGATTTTATTTATTTATTCGACAGAGATAGAGACAGCCAGCGAGAGAGGGAACACAAGCAGGGGGAGTGGGAGAGGAAGAAGCAGGATCCTAGCGGAGGAGCCTGATGTGGGGCTCGATCCCAGAACGCCGGGATCACGCCCTGAGCTGAAGGCAGACGCTTAACCGCTGTGCCACCCAGGCGCCCTGCATTGATTATTTCTGATATTTGATAATTCTATGCTAACTTCCTATGATCATTTTTATCAGAGTATTAAGAAATCATACCATGATAGACTCTTATGGCAAGCAAATCTATGGAAAATGTCTCAGCGAGGAATGTGGCCGCTGGTTAGGTATTTGTTTCTACAACTTGTATTAAAATCTGAGACCACTGAAGTATGGATATTTCCTATTTTTCAGCATCGGAGATTCAAATGATGACACTTCCCCCAGGTCAGTTTGTGATTACAGACAGTGGTGTGGCCACTCCTGTCACCACTGGCCAAGTAAAGGCGGTTACGCCGGTAAGTGACCTGCCCGGGAGGGCTTCCCCTCCATCCTACTGCACCACTCTCCCCTCCCTCTGTTTCCTACTGCTCAGCTTTCCTTATCTGAGTTAGAAGTACCTCTTCTGTTCTCCTGTAACTCCTTGTGGAGCTATATTATAACCCTATAGTTTTATTTTCTTTCTTTCTTTCTTTCTTTCTTTCTTTCTTTCTTTCTTTCTTTCTTTCTTTCTTTCTTTCTTTCAAAAGATTTTATTTTATTTATTTGTCAGAGAGAGAAAGCATGAGTGGGGGGGGCAGAGGGGCAGAGGGAGAAACAGACTCCCTGCTGAGCAGGGAGCCTGATGCAGGACTCGATCCTGGAACCCTGGGATCATGACCTGAGCCAAAGGCAGATGCTTATCCAGCTGAGCCACCCAGACGCCCCTATAAGTTTCTTTTAACTACTGGTTTACTGTCTATCTTTTCCCAGCAGACAATGAATTCCTTGAAAGCTGGGTCTTGGTCTTTATCTCTTTATTCTCATATCTTTTATATCTCTCCTTATACAGGAGGCTAGGCTATAGCAAATGGTCAATAAATATCTACGCAGTTAAGAACTATAATGAACCTCCTAGATCCATATATGTACAGATTCGTAATCGATCACCTTTCTACGTGCTTTGTGGAAAATATTCGTGACTATTTGTCCTCAACTGGGTTGGGAGAGGTTAATAGAATGAATCGGTTATGGAGCTCTTTTTTTTTTTTTTTTAAGATTTTATTTATTTATTTGACAGAGAGAGAGACAGCCAGTGAGAGAGGGAACACAGGCAGGGGGAGTGGGAGAGGAAGAAGCAGGCTCCCAGCGGAGCAGGAGCCCGATGTGGGGCTCGATCCCAGGACTCTGGGATCACGCCCTGAGCCAAAGGCAGATGCTTAACTAACGGAGGACTGAGCCACCCAGGCGCCCCTGTTATGGAGCTCTTTTAAGTTATTTTAAACATTCAACATACCCCCCTCCCCCTGGAGGGGGGGACATTGTCATGAATTATCTTGTTATATTTAGATTTGGCAGGTCATTGTTGATTGTATCTGCTCCTCTGTTTTTATCTTCACTGGTTTGTTCTGGCCTGACTCTAAGTAATTAGAAAACAGTATGTAAATTTAAATTAAGACTCATAAGTGGCAGGGATATTGGGATTTCCCAGGGGAAGACTCTTTCCCAGGAGGTCTCAAAGAGTAGCAGGGTAGTCTGGTGGCCTCAAAACCTGATTTTTACCCGCTCAAAGCATACTGAGAGCTTACCCATTTCTTAGCACACAAACTCACATTAACTAGACTTAGGAGAGATGTGTAAATCCAGAGTAACACTATTGTCAGTGAAGACAATAACTGATGTAAAACAGAATAGTCTCGTTAACATAATCAATGAAATTTTTACTCCCTGTGGGACCCATTGACTCTTTACCTTTTTTTGGCCAGGAACTCATTTGAGAACTTGATTATAGCCAAGGATATTCCCCTCCTCCTGCCATAACACACACACACACACAAATTTAATGTACATTTTCCGGGGTTCATAGAATCTCTAAAGCCTACCTGTGGACCACCTAGTAGACCATGGACCCTAGGTTGAGAACGAGCCTCCTCCTGCTAGAGAAAGACCCACATGGGAAACCAAATCCTAACCAGAGATTGATGAGTGTGGACTCTGAGCACATGGCCCTAGGGAAATCAAATGGGTATTTGCCTATGGCTTTTTTTCTGGACAGTGCTTGGAAAGGCCACTGTCTGGGTTTTCTTCTGTGACTTCTTTTTTTCTTAGCCTATCTAGCAGATCGATTACCCTGCCAAGGGACATATTCTTTCTTTAAAAACATTAACTTAAGGAGATAGCTAGCTCCAGGTCTGTGAAGTTTTCATGATCAGAGGAAAAATAATGACAATGCCTGTTTTCATAAAGCTAAATGGATTCAATGCGAGGGACTTTATTCTAAGGTTGTATTCTTCTTATACTTTTGAGTCTTAAAATTTCTCTCATTTGACAGTAGCATCTTAAAAATAACGTTACTTGGCAAAATAAAATTTGGCAATACTTATTATTACTTTAATTTGCTGGTCTATGAAATTCTGAAGTCTAGGAACCACTGATCTTGACTCCCTGTCTTGGGAGCCATTCTGTCTCTTTAAGGAAACTTTATCTCTTCTGTGATCTAGTTTGTATTACTCTTTTTTTTTTTTAAAGATTTTATTTATTTATTTATTTATTTATTTATTTATTTATTTGACAGAGATAGAGACAGCCAGCGAGAGAGGGAACACAAGCAGGGGGAGTGGGAGAGAAAGAAGCAGGCTCATAGCGGAGGAGCCTGATGTGGGGCTCGATCCCATAACGCCGGGATCACGCCCTGAGCTGAAGGCAGACGCTTAACCGCTGTGCCACCCAGGCGCCCCAAGTTTGTATTACTCTTAAATATTAATTGACAGCAATCTTATTTTATGACTATCTAAATTCTTTTTTTTTTTTTTAATGATTTTTTATTATATTATGTTAGTCACCATACAGTACATCCCCGGTTTCCGATGTAAGGCTCGATGATTCATTAGTTGTGTATGACTATCTAAATTCTTAGGAGCGGTACAATAGCCCACATTTCTTTTGCCACAGAGGTCACTATTGTCATGCAAATTTCTGTATCTGAAGCGCTTGACTAGATCCTTTGGTAGAACACCTGATGCGGTCCCTTAAATTACCTTTGTAGTCTCTTGCTCTGATCCATCCCCTCGAAGGTACTCACATCGTTGCCTATTTTGGTGTCACCTTGTAATGTTTCCTTTCATATTCCTTCTTTCTCTCTCCACCAAGAACCTCCCCCACTCCTTTAGACTTCAGATTTCTAAGATCTTTTTTTATTCTAGGGTCATTATGTGTTATCAGAAAGTCAACCAGAATTGGAAGAAAAGCAAGGTTCCGCTCTCTCCGCGGGAGTCCAGGTTCAGCCAGCTACACACAGTGACTTGGACCCCCAGACCACCAGCCAACAGCAGCCCACACAGTACATCATCACGACCACCACCAACGGGAATGGGAGCAGCGAAGTGCATATCACCAAACCTTAACTTCTACCCTTGAGCTTGAATCCAGCAGTCACATCATGTCTTTTCTCATCCATAAGTCTGAAAGCTTCCAACACTTGGAACTCCTTTTTTAAGATTTATCATTCACTCAAGAATTTGGAAACCACCGTTTTGACACTCTACGCACACTGGGGCTCCTTTTATCAAGGTCATCTTTACCAAATTGACTCTTCAAACCCTAGGAGCTCCTGCCATGGAATGGAGATCTTTCAGGGGAAAGTGGATTTCAAGGTGGAGAAACTTCGCCTTACTCTTGAGTTGGTTTTTTAACACATTGCTAGGCCTTACTTTTCCTTTGTGGAAATACTAAGTGGTGTATCACGTTTGTACCAAAGGTGGAGAAAGGATGTGCCAAGTCCATGGCCACTGGACTTCTTCATTCCAAGCCACGGTACCGGAGGAGAGGGGCATTTTATTCGGTCAGAACTGCTTCATCTTCTGATTTTGCATTTTCAGTAATTTAACAAGGGGAGCCTATTGAATACGAAAATAAAGATGATGAAACAGAGGTTTGACAGTGATGTTCTGAAGGAAAAACCATCGTCTAGATTTTTCTTATTGCTGATTTAAAACAACCACAACAACAACTTGCCTCTTTGGGAAAACTGTTGTCGGGCTACTATTGGTAGTACTTTGCACAGATGCTGGCCTTCAGCCACTGAGGCCAAAACCTCCTGTTCTGATTAATCTTACTTTATTACCCCACAACGGTAGACTCCCTGTAAGAGAAAAGGTTTGTTGGATGTCAGCAGAATTTAAACTCCTACATTAAAGCTTTGCCTCCCATTCTCTGGTTGTGGTGTATTAAGAAGGTGGTGTTTGAGGTCTTGGTACCCAGAAAAATTACTAAGATAATTACATAGTGATAAAGTGAAAAGCACTGAAACCTTGTCCTGCCTTGCAGGACCCATCTACCATTCATTGGTACAGGATAAATTCCTTGTTCTTATCAGGTGTACATTTGACTCTCACATCATTCAGTGTATTTTAGTACTTCTCATGCTGTCTTAAAATGAACATTCTTTCAAGTTGGATGGAAAGTTGGCCCTCCTTATTTTTTTTAACACTTTTAACTTATACATATTGTAACTCACCTGGACCTTTTGGAAAGATGACCAACTTAGAATAAGAATGTGGGGACCATTTATATGTCAAGGTAATTATAAGGGATGTGGAAGAAATCCAGTCTTTATGCATCTTATACTGTCATTTGGGAGGAAAAAAAATCTGCCTCAGCGATAGTTTTTCTTAAATGTGTTCCTGTTTGCTGTCTTCTTGGCTATGAATTCAATGGGGAAAAAATATTTCCCTCCTTTTTACTGTGCATTCCAATTGTATACATAAAACACTGCAGAAATCAGTTTGTATTTTAACAACTTTTTGTGACATTACTAACACATTTTTAGAGTAATTATCGTGTGATGGAACTTATTACTCCCAAACAGAAAGACCTAAGTTCAATTTCAAATGAAGTTAACTGATCTATTTTATTTACGTATCTGGGTAAAAACTGGTTCTATAAACTAAAAAAGTATAGTAGCTTCTTTATGGTAAAGACACCTTTTTGAAAAAGAAATGATTCTGTTGAAATAACTTTACTAATATGTACATTTTGCACTTTATTTTTGAGACCTCATTTATTTAGTTATCCCTGAAAATCTGGGCACTAAGAGAACTTGAGAAAATTACTTGATAAATGTGTAGAGACTAGGGACGGACTCTATCTTTGGTAACAAAGAAATAATGGTGATGTTTTCAATAGAAAATATTGACCCTGAGTCACAAAACAGAGACTCTGGGTTCCAAAGTCCCACAATGTAATGATTGTAAATATCCCAGTGTCCAGTCTAGAAAGACTTGCTAGGTGAAGAATATTAGACTTTGCTAAAGGTCCAGTTTAATTTTTACACCTTAAATTTGTCCCTATTGGGTCCTTTTAAATTTGAACCAGAAAGGTACCTCCCCTTCCTTCAGGAATAACTTCTTGATTAAAAGAGAAAACTATCACTGAATGGAATGTTCATTTTATGCCGGTTATTTCAAGTTGTTAAAATACACAGAAGAAAATAGTTTGGAAGGACTCTATTTCTTTCTCAGCCAAGTTTTTTTCTTTTTCTCTTTTTGTACTTATATGTGGAATAAGCAAAGGATCTAAAACTAAGTTGTGTATTATCAACCAGAGATGCAGGTGGCAGTCAAGCCAAACAACACTTCTTTAAGATCAGGTATTCTGCATGTCCGTTCCAAGTTAACAGATTTTCAAAAGGACTTGGATTTGAAGAGATGGTGGCTTATAAGCCATCTGAAGACCAATATGGAAAAAAAAAGTATGTAGCCAATGTTTGTATTGTGGCCTCTCTTAGGACATATTGGCACTCTAGACTTCAATCAGTGCGGTGTGGAGATTTTGGAGTAGGTTACATACAGATTTTACATTTTTATTGTTTGATTTGTGCCCGCATAAATAGACATTTCATCATGTAAAATTCCTACTCTGGAAAAACCTATTGTTTTGATCTTCTTGAATTGTTTTTTGATTTGGAGTTATCCTTTCAAAAAAAAAACTCAAGATATCTAGGGCTAAAAAGCACTTCATGAGATGCTAAAGCTGACCCACAGGTTGAAACTATTGACCCTATCCTGTTATTTAAATGTGAACATTTATTGTACATTCAGTGAGTTATAGTGTTAATAGTCTTGTGCTACTCAGCAGGTGTAAAAATTAATAAATATTTTTTTTTAATAAACATCTTCCTTGTTTGTATGTGTGAAGCTACAAGAACTACTGAGATTGTTAATTTTTTTTTAAAAAAGATATTTATTTATTTTAGAACGTGGGTGCATGAGCTGGGAGGGGGGAGGGGCACAGGGAAAGAATCTCAAGCTGACTCCTCCCTGAACGGCGGGCCCTGGTGGGGCTCTATCTCACAACCCTGAAATCTGACCTGAGCTGAAATCAAGAGTAATCGCTTAACCGAATGAGCCACCCAGGCACCCCAATTTTTTTTGACTCTGGTTCACGCTGGCCTCGTCAGAGACACAATGTAAGGGAACTCAGGATTGACAACTGTGGAATGGTGGTCCCCTGCCCTTTTATTATTATTTATTTTTTTAAAGATTTTATTTATTTATTTGACAGAGAGAAACAGCCAGCGAGAGAGGGAACACAAGCAGGGGGAATGGGAGAGGAAGAAGCAGGCTTTCGAGCAGGGAGCCCGATGCGGGGGCTCCATGCGGGGCTCCATGCGGGGATCGCTCCCAGGACCCTGGGATCACGCTCTGAGCCGAAGGCAGAAGCTTAACGACTGAGCCACCCAGGCACCCCAACCCGTCCTTTTAGTTGGTGGTTTCTAATTCAAGAGCCTCCCCATGGTCTAACAGGCAAGAACTAAGGGCAGGTGGGCAGCCAGCAGGAGAGCAAAGATGGGCTTTCTTTAGAAACCATTTTCCAACAAGGGAGGAGCATTAGCTTGGCCTGCCAGCTTCCCAGATGTACTTCCATCCGTCCAGACCTGATGATGAGACGTCTCTGCACGACTGGTGGGAGAAGCTGTGTACTAAGTAGTCTGAAGCTTTTCCAAATAAGACCCACTGAATAAGAAAGGGACCTAGATTCTTAACAAGAGGAACGTTATCGAGTTTGATTTTAACTGTATTTCTTCGATGTGTGTGTACTTTCTTTCCGAACGTCAGGGGCCCAGGGACAGGAGGAAGATACGGGAATACGCAGGGGCACGGGCTCGGGGTCTGTGTTTTCCTCCCTGAAACTCAAGAAACTGCAGTTTTCTCAGCTGTAACATGGGAATAGTGTCTAAGAGCACACAGGTGTAGTACAAAGATATGGGCTAGAAAGTGCTTAGCATAGTGCCTGGTACAGCGTATGTTCTCTGCAGGCTAATAAAATTGCATTCACTCATTCATGGGCCTCAGTTTGCAACCAGGGAAAGACTACAGACACTCTTCCGAAGAAGCTCCTATGGCAGGTGAGACCAACAGGCCGCGTGCAAACTGCAACCCAAACCTATCAGCGCGGGCTTGCACCGCCCCAGGCCCCGCCCCGCGCGGCCCCGCCCCCGGCACCCTCCAGGCCCCGCCCCACGCAACCCCGCCCCTTCCGCCGCCCGAGCCCGGAGCGTGCACGCACCGAGACGCCTTGCGGGAGCGAGCGCGTCCGGGAGCCCGCGGGCCGAGAAGCGCTGCGGGTTGGGAGACCCGCGCCTGCGGCTCAGGTGAGGGCGGGCCCAGGACGGCGAAAGGGTTAAAGTGTAGCCCGGGAGCGGAGGGAGGGAGCGGCTGGGTCTCCGAGGGTCGCTGCTCCTGTGGGCCTGGGGCAGGGGAGCGGGCGTGTTGGGAGCCGGGCGGCCGGGTGGGTGGGGGTTAGGGTTAGGCACGGTGTGGGGGAGGGGCCGTGGGCGCAGAGGTGCAGTTTAGAGGGGCGGTACCCGGCCCTTGGGCAGGGCGGGGTTGGCTGGGGAGGGGTTTAGCTGCAGGGGCGGTGGATTTGGAGCTGGCGTTTGCTCCGGAAGCAGCCCAGGGTTTAGCTTCTGCGTTGGGGAGGGTCCAGGAGGCAAGGATAGCCCCGGTGCAGAGGAAAGGCCATTGGGAGACACTTTCCTTGTCTAGTACGGAGGTCCAGGACGCCACAAGACGTAGAAATCCTTGGCTTCCGGGGTTCCAGTCCTCTGGCAGCTCCCTGCTTTTTGTATTTTGAGATCCTATTCTAGCAGGGCAAATGTTGCCACTCGAATAGATTAAATTTAGCTACACATCTCGTAGTTGAAGAAACTTGTGAACAAGTTGTGAAACGGACGATCCTCTTAAGAGTCAGGTAGAACCCTGGCTTTGCAGCTAACTATCCTGTTCTATGTCAGTTTTGTAGAGACTACCTTGCTCTAAAGCATCAGGTTGCTTCTGCCAGTTTTTCTATTTTAAAGTTTTGTTAAACTTATGCGCCATGTGCTTTCTCACCTGCTTCAGTTATTTAGGCACCAAGAATGTTCAGGATGTTGTAATTTCCATGTATTGAACGGTGATGGAGCACAATTGTTTGGAGACCATCTGCTTTGTCCAACACAGATCTTCCTGCAGTATCTTTACATAAATCCGAAATCTCTAAAAGATTACTTGAAATAATTTGTGGGAAGATGCTTATTTTAGTAGTAATATTACAGCTCTGCTTTCTTATCATTTAAGAGTTTTGGAGTCAGAAGTCATTATGTTACTATGTTTATATGACTGCATTAAGTCATATAAATTGTCATCCATCTGGAGAATTATTTATTGTAGGATTCCAAGATTGAAAATAACAGTACAGAGGACCTGGTACAACTCCCCTTTGTCTTAGAAATAAGGAAATTGACACCTTGCAAGGTAAGATTTGCCTAAGGTAACTGAGATTAGGCTAGAAGTTTGGCATTTTGACTGTTAGTCTGTTTTTTTTTTCTTTCCATTTTATTGTGCTTGTTAGTCCATTTGGTAGGAATAGGAGAATTGATTTAGCAAATGTTTGTAGAGTGATTAAGTTCATGCTCGCTGTGGTCCTATTAGTTTTGTTCAATCCTGTGGCCTCAACTTTACAGCTGATTCTAGCCATTACCCGAACAAGATGCTTTCTGAAGATTTTTTTTTAAAGATTTGTTCATTTATTTGAGAGAGAGAACACAAGCGGGAGGAGCAGTGGGAGAGGGAGAATCTTAGGCAGACTCCCCACTGAGCATGGAGCCCGACATGGGGCTTGACCTCACGAGCCTGAGATCACAACCTGAGCCAAAACAGAAGAGTTGGACGCTTAACTGACTGCACCCGCCAGGCACCCCTCTGAAGCTGTTATGATATGTACATTTCTAAAGATGACCAGCCATGTTCACTTATTACAGGAAGGAGAAAAATACATTATATTTACATGGTTATAAATATCAGATGGACCTTGAGTTGGCAGATTGGCTATTAAGTTTACTGGCTGTTGTGGTCAGGTGCTTGGAGACCCCAGAGTTTATGTGGACTAAAGTCATATAAACATGCTCCCCTTTCACAATTGCAATTGAGAGTTTATACAGGAGGGGTAGTGTTAGGAACGTGTGTTTTGTAGTCAGACATACCTGAGTTTCATTCATTCATTACCCCTGAGATTGGGCAAGTTATTTGTCTACTTTGACCCTCAGTTTTAATATCCGTAGGATAGATATGATGACCCTGTCTTGCACAGTTGTAGGAATTAAATGAGATGCATGAAAGGCCTGGCACTTAATAGGCTCTCACTGAATAATTTATTGTTAGTGTCTGAGCTTTACTAGTCTATATGGTTGATTTTTCTTCCTGAAAGCATAACAAAGAATTACTAAAAAAAAAAACCCCAATAACTGTTAAAGAAATTATTTTTTAAAGATTTTATATATTTGAGAGAGAGCATGAGCATGCCAGGGGCAGAGGTAGTGGAAGAGGGAGAAGCAAGCTCCCAACTGAGCAGGGAGCCTGACACAGGGCTTGATCCCAGGACCTGGAGATCATAACCTGAGCTGAAAGCAGATGCTTTAACCGACTGAGCCACCCAGGCGCCCTGAGAAATCATTTTATGGTAGAGAGATTATTGGCCTGAGAAGTCTTAAGTTATGATTATCATTTAATTGCTAAGTCTCACTTTGCTCAAGTGTAGAACGAAGGTGTAAGAAATTCTGTAGATTTGGGAGTTAATTGTAGAAGCATTATGAGCAACAAGAGACCTACTAGAAAAGATTTGAAGATTGAGATAAGAATGCAGTGGTAGAAGAGAGAAGAGGTGTATAGCTGTAGTTAGGGTAGGAGAATAAAGTATAAAACTGGAGTCGAGTTTGGCTATTTTCTGGGCCAGAATATTTTTTGAAGGAGCGTTAGTATCAACCAGACCCCTGGGATTCTGGCCTTTCTGTCTGGAGGTGTGACTGCATATATTTGTCTAGATTATCTGTGGAACATAAACAATGGATTCCTTGGACCATATGCTGACGGATCCCCTGGAACTGGGTCCATGTGGAGATGGCCATGGCACACGTATTATGGAGGACTGCCTCCTGGGGGGCACCAGGGTTAGTCTGCCTGAGGACCTTCTGGAGGATGTAAGTAGTAGCAGCGCCACCATCTCTTTGTCACCTTGCCCGTAACCGCTATTCTAAACGTTTTCCTCACTACAAGTTTTCAGTCTTTTGTGCTCCTCTTGGTTTCATTTTCTACGTTGCAACCAGAGTGATATCCCTCTCTCTCTTTTTTAATGTAAATTCTTTAATATTGTGATTAGAGAAGAAACTCTAAGCTAGATATTTAAGCCCTATTTTTAGCCAGATAATTTTGAGCAGTTAACAAGAAATTATGTATTTTAAGGACAAAATTATGGATGTGTTTACGTTAAATTGGTTATCCACGTTGTGGATCGTGAAACAAAACCCAGGCATATCTGTCCATAAAGTAACCCTCTAGTCAGTTAGTAGTCCGTGTCCTGGGCTGGGATATCAGTGTGCTTTTGGCCCCTTTCCCAGGCAGGCTGTGTAGTCATCATCATCATTAAGGTGACTACCACTTATGAAGTGCTTATTATGTGCAAGACGTTGTGTATGCCAAAAAATGTATTGAGTTATCTCGTTTATTTTGCCATGTTTCACATATACAGATAGGTGTAGAGTGTCATATAGCAAGCATTCATTTGTGCATCCAGTTTTAGGGGAGAATTGCATTTAGTCATATCTGGTTCAGATTTTTTTCTTTCCTCATATATCAAACATTGTAGATAAAATTAAAGCCACCATTTATGCTCTCTGCCACCTGAAGTAAGAGCTACTGAAGTTGACATACATATCCTTCCCATCCACGTTTTCTTTGCACATTCTTTCAGATGAATCTCTTTATGTTACTCGTTTAGTCAGCAAACATTCGTTTTAGCAAGTACCTACTTTGTGGCAGACACAGATACAGGAATAAAGTGGTGTGCAAAAAAGATTTTCAGGGGAAGATCCTGGACACTCAGGTGCTTTCATACATGCATGCAGGAGACGCCTGGTAAGTGGTGAGATTTCTGGGCTGTCTCCTGCTTACACTGTCTGATGGCTCTCTCTCGTCCTTAGGATCATATCACAGTACTTAACATGGTTATAGGTCCCTTGCTCCTCTTTCTTCCGTGTGCTGCTCCTTCCCTCTCTCCGTGTCCCTGCACTAGTTCTACATTACCTCAACTCTCTTCAGTATTAAAAAAGTGAACTGTCTCACACATAAGGAGGATATAAAATTGGTATATGTATAGTACGTATACATTTTAAACAGCAATAAAACAATCATGTAGCTACTACTTGGGTTAAGAAGTAAAATGCTACCAATACCATTCAAGCTCCCATAAGTAATTGCTATCCTTTCTTTCATATTAATTATTCTTCTGTTTTTATGGTTTTGCTCTGTGGATTTTTAAATTTTTATGTATCTTTAATCTCTCTGCCCAACATGGGACTTGAGCTCATGACCTGCATGGTCTACCGACTGAGCCAGCCGGAAGCCCCTGCTCTGTGGATTTTCAACTCTCCTGCTTCACTTTTTTTTCTTTTCTTTTTTTATCCCTTAACTGCCTTAAATGTCACTTCCTCTGGTAGGTGTTCTCTGACACCTTGGGTCTGGGACATGTGCTTCTCCTGTGTGCTTCTGTGCACAACAGCGCTTCTTAAGCCACATTGTAATTCCTTGTTTGTTTCCCCCTGGGACAGTGTGCATACCAGTCTAGCTTAGTACTCAGCACGTAAAGATATACCGTATATAATTGAACTGAGATTGAACTCCATCCTGCTGCTTGTCGCTCTTCACAGGCGACTCAGCTCCTCATGCTCTCTCTCCCATGTTCACTTTTTCCTGCCCCTCATCTGAAGCTGAATTCAGTTGTCCATCATACCCCTTGTTGGTAGAAATGGTTTCCAAATGAGATTCTCTCTACTGAGATTGTTTTTCCTTTGGATTATTATTTACTGTTGGGTATAAGATAGTGGTTTATATGTAGTCATTAATCTGTACGATTTGAGAATTGAATAAAGATCGATGACTTTTTTTTTCTTTTTAGAGATTTTATTGATTTATTTGTCAGCGGAGGGAAGAGAGAGAGAGAGAGCGAGTGCACACACAAGCAGGGGGAGTGGCAGGCAGAGGGAGAAGCAGACTCCCCACTAAGCAGGGAGCCCGCCAATGCGGGGCTCGATCCCAGCACCCTGGGATCATGACCTGAGCTGAAGGCAGGCGCTTAACCGACTGAGCTCACCAGGCATCCCAATGACATGTTGGTTTAAACAAACTTAAAAATTTGGATGTAGTGATGGTCGCACAACAGTGTGAATGTACTTAATATCACTGTACACTTAAAAATGTACCCTTGAAAATGGATAAAATGGTAAATTTTATGTTATGTGTATTTTTACCACTCACAGAAAAACTTAAAAGCTTGTTTTTCTTGTTTACTTTTTTCCTAATTGTCCTAGCCTGAGATATTCTTTGATGTAGTCAGCCTCTCAACATGGCAAGAGGTTTTGAGTGACTCTCAACGTGAACACCTCCAGCAGTTTCTGCCTCACTTTCCTGAAGACAGTTTTGAGCAGCAAAACCAGCTCATCCTAGCCCTGTTCAGTGGGGAGAACTTCCGCTTTGGGAACCCTCTGCACATTGCCCAGAAGCTCTTCCGAGGTACGTAGCAGTTTGGCATTCTTTTTTTGACAGGAGTGGAAGAGTAGGAACGTGTTCACTTATGCGAGTACTCCTTTCTTCATTTGTTGTATTTGTTTTCATGTACTGACGCTGATTCAGAGACTAATTGTGTGCAACACTTTGCCTAGGCTATTCTTTTTTTTTCCATAAAAATTTTTAACTTACACAGGAAATACATCAATCATAAATGATTTATTGTAAAATGAACTTAACTGTGTAACCACCACCCAGATCAAGAAATAAAACATTACTAGTGTCTTATAGGCACCCTTTATGACTAGTCTTTAAAAAAAATTTCAAAAAATAAATTTCAAAACAGTTTATCATTTGCTTTATCTCATGTACGTATGTGTATACGTGTATTTGTGTGTCACACATACATAACACTCTTTGCAGAAAACGTGATACTTTTCTGTCAGACACTTCAGCATGTATGTATCTCTTAACAAGGACATTCTACCATGTAATCACAGTCCTGTTATCACACTCAAGAAATTTTATACTGTGCGAATGTCATAGAATATCTCATATTCAAATGTCGTCAGTTGTTCCCTAAGTCTCCTTTGTGGTGTCCTTTTATTTTTTATTTTTTCCTTTTAAATTCAGGGTCTATTCAAGTTCATGCATTGTGTTTGGATTTCATGTCTCTTGGCTCCCTGAACCTAGGGCCCTCTGCCCTTTTTTCTTTGTACTTCAAAAACAATAACTTCTTTTTTTAAGTGTAATTGACATGCAATATTATATTATTTTCTGGTGTACCTCCTGATTCTCTATGTATATTCTGAAGTGATTGCTGTGATACATCTAGCTACCATCTGTCACCGTACAAGTTGTTCCGTATTATTAACTATATTCCCTGTGTTGTACATTGTATCCTTTTATAACTGGAAGTCTATAGCTTTTAATCCCCTTCTCCTATTTTGCTTATCCCAATCCCCACCCCCGAACACAAGGCACAGTCATCACATTGTTCTCTGTATCTGTGAGTCTATTTCTGTTTCGTGGGTTGTTCATTTGTTTTGTTTTTCAGATTGTACATATAAGTAAAATCAGGATATTTGTCTTTCTCTGACTTATTTCAGTAAGCATAATATCCTCTGGGTCCATCCATTTGTCTCAAATGGCAAGATTTCATTTTTTAGGCTGAGTTGTATTCTATTATATATATATAAACCCTTTATATATATAGTCACTTTCACCCATTCATCTGTCGATGGACACTTAAGTTGCTTCCACGGCTTGTCTCGTGTACATCATCTTGCGGTGAACGTAGGGATGCATACACACTTTTTGAATTAGTGTTGTCAGTTTCTTCAGATAAATACCCAGAAGTGGAATTCCTGAATGGTAGTTCTGTTTTTAATTTTTTAAGGAACTCCATACTGTTTTCCATAGTGGCTGCACCATTTTGCATTCTCAACAGCTGTGCACAAGGGTTCCATTTTCTCCACATCCTTGTCAACACTTGTTATTTCTTGTCTTTTTGATAATAACCATTCTCACAGGTATAAGGCGATATCTTGTGGTTTTGATTTGCAGTTCCCTGGTGATTAGTGATGTTGAGCATCTTTTCATGTGTCTGTCTGCATCTGTAGATCTTCTTTGAAGAAATGTTTATTTATATCCTCTGCTCATTTTTAATTGGCTTATTTGTTTTTTTTTGGTGTTGAGTTGGATTTCTTTATATAATTTAGATACTAACCCCTTATTGGATATGTCACTTGCAGATATGTTCTCCCATTCAGCAGGTTGCTTTTTTGTTTTGTTGATGGTTTTCTTTGCTTTCCTTTGTTTTCTAGTTTGATGTAGTTCCATTTGGTTTGGTTTATGTTTTGTTTTGTTTTGTTTTGCTTTTATTGCCCTTGCTTGAGGAGAGAGATCCAAAAAAATATTGCTAAGACTGATGTCCCAAGAGTTTACTGCCTGTGTTTTTATTCTAGGAGTTTTAGGATTTTCAGCCTTAAATTAAAATTTTTTTTTAAGATTTTATTATTTATTTGAGAGAGCGAGCAAAGACAAGCGGGGAGGTGAGGGGGAGAGGGAGAAGCAGACTCCCTGCTGAGTGGGGAGCCCAATGTGGGGCTTCATCCGAGGACTCCAAGATCATGACGTAAGCCAAAGGCAGGCACTTAACTGACTGAGCCATGCAGGCCCCCCTACATTTAAGTTTTTAGTGATTTTTTTTTTTTTTTTTAAGAATTTACTTATTTATTTGATAGAGCAAGGGAGCATAAGCAAGGGGAGCAGCAGAGGGAGAGGGAGAAGCAGGCTCCCCATTGAGCAGGGAGCCTGGATGCAGGGCTAGATCCCAGGATCCTAGGATCATGACCTGAGCCGAAGGCAGAAGCTTAACCAACTGAGCCACCCAGGTGCCCCTTACGTTTAAGTTTTTAAACCATTTTGAGTTTATTTTTGTGTACGGTGTAAGAAAGCGGTCCAGTTTAATCTTTTGCATTTAGCTGTCCAGTTTTCCCAGCACGATTTATTGAAGAGACTCTTTCCCCTATTGTATATTCTTGTCTCCTTTGTTGTAAATTGATTGATATATAAGTGTAGTTTATTTCGGGACTCTGTTGTGTTCTGTTGATCTGTGTGTCTCTTTGTGCTGGTACCATCATGTTCTGATAACTGTAGCTTTGTAGTGTAGTTTGAAATAAAGGAGCATAATCTCTCCAACTTGATTTTTTTTTTCTTTTTTTTCTTTTTTTAGAAATCTTTTTTTTTTTTAAAGATTTTATTTATTTATTTGACAGAGAGAGACAGCCAGCGAGAGAGGGAACACAAGCAGGGGGAGTGGGAGAGGAAGAAGCAGGCTCCTAGCGGAGGAGCCCGATGTGGGGCTCGATCCCAGAACACCGGGATCACGCCCTGAGCCGAAGGCAGACGCTTAACGACTGCGCCACCCAGGCGCCCCTCTCCAACTTGATTTTCTTTCTCAAGATTGCCTTGGCTGTTTGGGGTCTTTTGTGGTTGCATATAAAACACACCGATATTTTTAAAGAGGCCAGGACACTTGAATTCTAAAATGTCCCGCTTTCTGGGCAGTTGTCTTCTTGTTTTCTCATGATTGAATTTGGGGGGGATGTTAAACATTTTACCAAGAACTCTAGATGGGAAATGTTACTTCTTTCCCACCATCACCTCAGGACGCACATGATGTCAGTTTTTCCAGTGTTGATAATGATGCGTATGATCGCTTGGTTAAGTGATTTCTGCCAGACATACTGATTATAATAGTACCTTTTTTCCTTCGGAATGAAAAAGGAAAATGTAGGATGATAATTTGGGACCAGGTGATAGTCTTCTTTCCCAAAAGCCTTTGTTTTACTTAGTGGTTTAACATCATTAATGATCTTTGCCCTGAGTCAGTTATTACATTGGGGATTGCAAAATGGTTTGGGGCCACTATTAAGCCACAGTTTCCTCTCTGTTCCATGGAGAGGAGCAGAGGAGGCCTCTTCTCCCCTTTCTGGGGTGACTTTGCTTTGGCAGGAGGCCCTGAAAGTGTAGCTTGTCTCCTTGAGCTTTGTTAAACTGGACAACATGATAGCTCCAAAAACCTGGACGGGACAGGCTTATTGCAAAACTTTTATTACCTCCGCTCGATTCAAACCAGCATTCCTTGCTTTGGTGAGTTACTGGTTTAAAGAGGAATTCCCCTGGATAGCTGACTAAGGTTTATTTCCCTGCAGCCAGGGGCCTCAGGCAGGAGTAGACCATCTCTTCCGATGGAGCCTGCCTGCATTTAGCGGGCTTATGACAGGGACCTTGTGTAATGTTTGCACTGTCTGCTGTGCTGGCACGTTTCCCCCCACAGCAGTACGATGGTCTGTGGAGGATGCAAGCAAGGAATGTCAGGGCAGGAATTCCTGCACGTTTCCTCCGACCGCGGTCATATTTCAGTTCTCGTGTGCCGCAGACAGGTGCGTTACCATGCTTGTTCGTCCTCTCAGCTGTCGTTGCATTCCCGTATTCTTTCACCTTTGGTTGTCTTTCCTGCCTCTGTTTCAGATGTTCACCTTTTCCTTAAGTTCCACGTGCTTAGCAAACTCTTGCTTCCTGCTTCATAAAGGATCTTCTGTCATAAACCCGCCACTTCCAGCTTCCAGCCTACACCCCGGCTCCCTGTATTCATTTCCATTCTGACCTACTTTACTTGTCTCAGAGGAAGAAAGAGTTTTGTTTTCTGTTTAAGATTAACCTCTGCTCTTGATCCTTTCATCTTTTACCTCCTCTGGGACCTCTTTTCCTCAGTTAACCATCCCTTCTGTCCTGTGTATTCGCTCTGTTTCGCTGTTCACTCCACTTGCTCTGCTTCAGCCTGTGGATGCGTTCAGGGGTCTCACACTAAAAAAAGTCCTTCACCGTCTCTCCCCTCTGTTGTCCATCATCATTTGCCTTTTTATCTCCAAACTTGTTGAAAGACATCCACAGCTGTCCCTTTCAGTCATTCTGCCCCTCCTCCCTCGTGGCTCTTCCCTTATTACCTCACAGAGAGTGCTCTTACTAATGCCGCCAGTGACCTCTTTTTTCCTTCACCTTTTTTTTTACTTTTAAATTTCAAAGCTACAGAAAGGTCCTAAGACTTTATAACGGACACCCATATACAGTTGACCCTTGAACACCGCAGGTTTGAGGGGTGCCTGCTTCCGACTCAGTCACAAATCCACGTATAACTTTTGACTCCCCCAAAACTTAACTAGTAGCCTAGTATTGACTGGAAGTCTTACTTACAGTAGTCGATTAACACATACTTTACATACTGTGTTTTTTATAATGAAGTCAGCTAGAGTAAAGAAAATGCTAATGAGAAAATCATAAGGAAAGTACATGTACAGTATGTACTGCAAACAATCCGCATATAAGTTGGCCCACCTGGTTTAAACTCGTGTTGTTCAAGGGTCAGCTGTACTCTTCACCAGGTCCACCAACTATTAACGTTAACATTTTGCCACACTCAACTCTCATTGTTACTGTACGTATTATTACTGTCATTTTTTTTGCATTTGAGAGGATTGCAGACATTGCACGCCTACATTTTCCACATGAATCTCTGAAGAATAAGAACATTCTCTCGGGGTGCCTGGGTGGCTCAGTCGGTTAAGCGTCTGCCTTCGGCTCAGGTCGTGATCCCGGGGTCCTGGGATCGAGCCCTGTGTTGGGCTCCCTGCTCAGTGGGGAGTCTGCTTCTCCCTCACCCTCTGTGTGCTCTCTCTCAAATAAATAAAATCTTAAAAAAAAAAAGAACATTTTCTTACATAACCACAAATGATAAGTTCAGAGATACTGTAAATACAGAATTCTTCTGTATTTAAATTCCCTATGTGAATATAGAATGTAACATAGACGTGCTGTTATCTTATAGTCCACATTCACATCTCACCAGTTGTTGCAGTGAGCATTTTTCAACTGCTCCATGTCTCTTTAGTGAGCATGTAATTTCCAAAGCAGCAGTGCTTTTTATTTATTTTTTATTTTTATTTTTTAAAGATTTATTTATTTGAGAGAGAGTGAAAGCACATGCGGGGAGAGGGGCAGAGGGAGAGGGAGAATCTCAAGCAGACTGCCTGCTGAGTGCAGAGCCCATCGTGGGGCTCAATCCCATGACCTCGAGATCGTGATTTGAGCTGAAATCCAGAGTTGAACACTTAACTGACTGAGCCACCCGGCCGCCCCCAGCAGATGCTTTTTAGTTCTCTACTTGGTCTGTGTACAGCATCTGCAGTTTTTTTAATTTTTATTTATTTATTTATTTTTAGCAAGCTCTACACCCAACATGGGGCTCGAACTCATGACCCTGAGATCAAGAGTTGCATGCTCTACTGACTGAGTTAGCCAAGCACCCCTGTAGAGCCCAGCACCTTCTGTCGTGACCACTTTCTTCATCTTGAGACTTTCCTCCACTTTTCATCAGTGACTCTTCCCTGGCCTGGATCTCCTTCCATGTCTTTGACACCCTACCCGCCCCGCAACCCTCCTTCTTTGCTAACCCCTCTTGCACTCATTGTTCCTGTCTGTGTTACTGCCGTTGAGGCACTGTTCTTACTTCTGTACTTGCCTGGTTTCACTCACTGTCTCTTCACTGCTGACTCTTGCCTGGCCTGGCTTGAGCAGCCACCTCCACACTGCTCACAGAGGGAGCTTCTTAAAACCTCACTTCTCACAATATTTAGCAGTTGCCTTCACTTGAAATAAAATTCACTGCCTACAAGGTTCTGTGTGACCTGGCCCCTGTCCACTTATCCTCTTCATCTGGTACTGCTCTGTCCTTTCCTCACTGATAACTAGCCCAGCACTGGCCAGTAGAATGTTACATGAGCCGGGGCACCTGGGTGGCCCAGTTGGTTAGCGTCTGACTCTTGATTTTGGCTCAGGTTGTGATCTCAGGGTCGTAAGATTGAGCCCTGCATTGGCTTTCTGCTCAGCGGCGGGGAGTCTGCTTCTTTCCTTCCCTCTCTGCCCTTCTCCCTGCCCTGCTCTCCTTCTCTCAAATAACTAAATCTTAAAAAAGAAAAAAAAGGAACTATTAATTACACGAACTATGTGTTCAAGTTAAAATATTCCAGTAGTTGGGTTAAGAATGATAAAGGTAGTTAATTTTAATAAGATATTTTGATTTATTATAATAAATAATTTCAGTAATATCTTCTTTAATACATATAAAATATTGTTTTAACAGAGGTGCGGCATTTAATGGCTTTCAAAAAGTGGGGGAAACTAAAGACCAAAGGAACGTAATTTCAAAGAAGTGCAGAGGCAAAAAAGATACTAATTTTTATATATCAAACAGCATCAGTCGCATTCAACTCTGGGCCCGTTTCTTGAAGGTTACATTTCCTATTGACCTGCAGCAGGCAGCACAGATGGTGGGAAAGACCTTGGACTCCGGAGCTGGACTCCCTGGGTTCAAACCTGTTTTCCCCTTGTGCTAACTGTGTGACCTTGGACAAGTTATTTAACTTCTCTGTGCCTCAGTTTCTTCATCTGTAAAATGAGGATTTAGTAGCTCCTTTTATGGGGCTGTTATGAAGATTAAATGAGTTTAGCTTAGCTTTCTAAGATTAGCTTTTCAATCTTTCCTCTCAGTTTTCATCATGGTCTATCTGCTCAAATCTAATATGTCCAAAATGGACTTCCCTTCGAACTTTTTATCTCAGGCAATGATGTCAATTGCTCATGTCCAGTGATCAGGGTACCGTGCTCAGTTGACCTCCCCATGGCCCCCATCCTTCCCCAGCATCTGAAACTATCAGCTGGTTTAATCTTTCTCCCTCAGAAATATATCTCAAGTCTCTCTACTTCTGTTCATGTAACCACTATTTTACTTACTAGTCAGGTAATATGTGCCAGACATTCTTCAAGGTTCTGGAAATATGGTAATGATCTTACATTCTCATAGGGAAAAACAGATGATGAACAAGGAAATACTTATGGGCATTAAGTACTTCCAAGAATGAGGAGAGGGTAATGGGACTAGAATGATGGGAAGGAGCCGTTTTAGACATGGTAGTTGGCCAAGGCTCCTCTGATGAGATGATATCAGGACAGGGACTTAATGAGGGTAGGAAAAGGAAGCCGTGAAAATACTGGGTGTTAGTAGGAAGCCTTGAAGGTAGAGGGAACTTTTAAGTACAAAGGCCTTGAGAGAGTAGGCTATGTAGCCTACAGCATGGAGGCCAGTGGGGCTGGGGTAGAGCGAGCAAATAGGAGACTGCTGGAAGATGAGGCCAGAGTAAGCCGAGGACAGATCATGAAGGGCCTTTTAGGCCATCTTTCGGACTTAGGCTTTTATTCTGAGGAGGGAAGCTGCCATCCTCTCTCACCTGGACCCCCTGCAGGAGTTTTCCTTCTTTCTCTCTTGCTCCCTGATATGTCCTCCTCCTGCTTTAAACCCGTCAAATTATTTCCGTTGCACCTAGGATAAAATCCAGCTCCACCCATGACCTACAGGTTTCTGTGTGGTTGGGACTCTGCCTCGCCTTCCCAGGGCGTCGCACGCTCCCTCAGCTGCAGCCTACTCTGCTTAGTCATACAGACATTTCCTCAAGGTTTGGGACGTGCGGAGTTCTTGCTTGCTTCAGATCCTGCTGTATATACCACAGGCCGTTCCTCCTGCCTTTTCCCCATTTTTACTTCTTATTTTTAAATTCCCATTGATTTTCCTCCTAGTTTTCTGTTTTGAAAATTTTTAAACATACAGAAAAGTTGGGAAATAGTATAACAAACGTCTGTATCTTTTACCAGTATTTATCAGTTGTTAACATTTTGCCATAATTGCTTTAATCAGGCTTCATTTTATGTTTTGTTCTTTAGTGATCCCTTTCCTGAATATACCTCTCCTTAATCTCTACAGTTGCTTCACATTAATTTCCTATAGTCCTTAAAAAGAGGATCTGTTTACCTGTTTATTTTCTGCCTTCCACTGGACCGTAGGCTCCATATACACAAAGATTGTCGTTTTTCTCTCCTGTACTGTCTTTCAGTTTAATACAGAGTATACCAGATTTTAAGCACATAGTAAATATTTGTTGACCTATAAATACATAAATATAAATATATATACACGCAGTTGTGCCTCTGTTCTCTTAAGATGGACACTTTAACCCGGAGGTGGTCAAGTACCGGCAGTTGTGCTTCAAGTCCCAGTACAAGCGCTACCTCACGTCCCAGCAGCAGTACTTCCACAGGCTGCTGAAGCAGATCCTGGCCTCCCGGAGCGTAAGTAGTGCTGGGGACGGCACGTGAGACGTGGACGTGAACGCACAGATCTCTTGACTTCAACAAGTGGTGCGGGTACCAAATAGCAGAGGTAGCACTAAGAGGAGAGTGTTACCAATGAAGCCATGACACAGTTAGGCTCTGTCATCCTTTCTCACTCATTTTAAGATGTAGCCTGATTTCGGAGATGTGAAAACATGAAAAGTATCTCTTAGAACTGATGAAATACAGCTTCAGTATTTAGCGGGGTCAGCAGATGGCTTTGAGATCCATCGTGGGTCGTTAAGGAGAAGCAGGTTGCCTCCAGATGATGTGCGAGAGCGCACAGGCCTCCAGCTGTCCCGATGGATGACTGGTGCACCAGGCTTCATGGCCCCGGGATCTGGACCTGTGTGGTAATCTTTGAGACACAGTCGTTGTGGCTCTAAGTGGCTCTTAAGCCCGGCTATGGAAATAGTTGGGTGTCCCGTATAATAAGTATTCATTCTTAAGGGAGCAGTTTGCCAGTGAGATTTAAGATGTTTTGCCATGTGGTAATCTATAGACGCTCTTCTTACTTGGACATATTCTCCTACATGCATCTCTGATCTGTAGGGAGGAATCGAGCTTGTTAAACAATACAGAGAAGAAAATGTAGACTTGAGGAATGCACCAGAACAAACTTTGGATGGTGACATGTATCCCCATCTGATCTCTTCCTAGGACCTCCTGGAGATGGCCCGGCGGAGTGGCCCGGCCCTTCCCTTCCGCCAGAAACGCCCTTCACCATCCCGTACCCCTGAGGAGCGGGAGTGGCGGACCCAGCAGCGCTACTTGAAGGTCTTGAGGGAAGTGAAGGAGGAATGTGGTGACACAGACCTGTCATCTGATGAAGAGGGTGAGTGTCTGTGGGCACTTGGGGTAGCTGGGATGTTGGATTTACACCAGCAGCTTATTGTTCAGTTGGAGCCAGTGGTAGCCATTTATCTCCCAGGAAAGAAGCTTTCCCAGTTGTCTCTCTCAGGGGGTGGATGATGGGACTCAGAACTCCTGGTGTCTGGGCTCTGAGACATTCCTGTTAGGTGGGGTGTGACTGCATACCTTTTGTACCCTTGATGCTTAAGTGGCATTTGAGTTTAGATGAGATGAGTCCCTGCGTGGCAGGGCTCTCCACAGTAGGCCTGTCTGGTCCTATTGTGCCACTTGAGAGAACTGCTTTTCCCCTTACAGGAGAGTAGTAGTGACTGTTGGCCTGCTGCAATGCGACCCCATCACTCTGTTGAAGTCTCTCTTCCTGGAAGAGCCGTTTAAATGACCTAAGTGTGCTCCAGTTCGTCTGGAGGAGGGTCAGAAAGGAATGGTGGAACCCTGGCCTCCATGTTGTTGGCTTAGCCTTGTTGAACCCAAATGGCCACTTACCCAATCTCCCCTATTGGAGTCCACAGCCACGTTGGATTTACAAGAAAAATTTTCTTTTGAAGATCTCAGCTCATGGCTTCCGAGCTCTCCAGCGCGTTCTCCTAGCCCTGCGGTGCCCCTGAGGGTGGTGCCCACGCTTTCAACCACGGATATGAAAACCGCAGGTGAGAACCGAGTGATGCTGCGGATGTTTCGGGAGATCAGGATGTAGATCTGAGAACTCCCTTACAGGGAGGTGGGCGCTGGATTCTTACCTGCCAGGGAATCGAAGCAGTGTTCCTTAGAAGTAGGAGATGGGGAGAAGTTTCTGTACGATTCCACTTTTTTACAAGTAGGTAGGCCTGCCTTCCTTCCTTCCTTCCTTCCTTCGTTTTGAAGCTTTTCCTTAGGAGCTGATCAGCTGGTATTTTGGGCTAAAGAAAGGAGATTCTTAGAATAGCAGTATTTAGGGACAGTTCAGTAATAGAACAGGAGAGGTAATCAGAGCCATAGCAGTTTCTTAGAATGTTTGTGAAATTAGAGAAGAACTTTTAATCAGAATAGGAATTGAAACGGTTAAGAATTTTTGAGGTGTTTTAGGAGCAGCTAACTAACTGACGTCATTGTTACTGACCAATGTGGAGAAAAGCTGGAGAGTTGATCCTGTGACTATTTCAAGACTATGTGTGCTTGTAGTGCATGGGAATCAAAAGGGACACTCAGAGAAACATGTGACTTTTGAGTATCACAAGTGACCAGAAAGACTTGAATTGGAGCATCGTGTTAGTAAATGACCTAGTCCATGTGGTTTGGTTCATTTTCTCTCAGATAAAATAGAACTGGGGGACAGTGACCTGAAGATAATGTTAAAGAAGCACCATGAGAAGCGGAAACATCAACCAGTAAGATTGGGTGGGGTGGTCATAGTGGTTTTCAGTCTCGTATCTTTGGATTGGCTTTTGGGAGATGAAGGTAGTCACCATATCATTTATGCTTCCTTTTCTACCATTGTTGGGGGACAGGAGCCACCGTAGCGGCTAGTTAACACCAGAGGTGTGAGAGGAAGACAGATGCTTCACATAGTGTCTGATTTAATCTTTACAGCAAGACTGGTACATGGATCATTATTTACCTGTGTTCGGAGAGGTTGAGCTTGTCCTTGGCCTGGCTATAGCTAGGAAGTCAGGACTCAGATCCTGTGCTCTTCCCACTTTTTACTCTCTGTTACTCTACGGAATCAAGGTAATGCCAGTGCAGCCAAGCCAGAGAGCAGAGAGGAGGAAGAAAAGGCAGGTGGTGAGGTAGGAAGCATCCCACACTGGAAATCAGCAAATGCCTTACCTTCTCTGAACCCCACTTTCACACTATAAAATATGGTGATACTTCACAAGATTGTTTGAAGAGCACTAAGATAAGGGATGCAAAAGAGCTTTATATAAACTACATGCCGTATAATAGAAAGGTTGGAAGTGCGTTCTTTGCCCCGTTATGAAGGGGAGTAGTTTTTATCTCCATATGTTTTTAATTCAACATGATTTCTTCAAGTGCACCCAACATCTGATTGTATCTAGGTAAATTGGCAAAATCACGAACAGTTTTAGCTTCTTGTTGGGGTCTCTATAACAAATCTCTGAATATCACATTCAGGATCATCCGGACCTTTTGACAGGGGACCTGACTCTCAATGACATCATGACTCGAGTAAATGCTGGCAGGAAGGGCTCACTAGCAGGTAAATGGTGTTCTCTATAGGTGGTCATCATCTGACTGTTGTGTTACGTTACGTGACCCTATGTACCTGTGGCAAAAATAAATGAGACCACAACTTCCTTCTTGCTGAGAACCTTTGTTTAGCTATTGCCTCTTACGGATTTATAGGTGGAAAATGAATATAAAATCAATACAACAGATCTTTGGCTCCTTAATAGGTGTTAAAATTAACCTGTAAGATCTCTCACTGGGTTTGGTAGGGAAAAAAAAAAAAGATTAAAAAAAACAACAAAAAGAAAAAAGAGCTAAATGTCTTATTAAGATTTTTCTTTCTTCTACTGGTGGGTGTTCGGAAAATAACATGCAGATAAGACCCTCACTTCTGTTGTAGAAAATGCAGTTCTGTGATTTGTGTTGCCTTTTCTTCCTAGCCTTATATGACTTGGCTGTCCTTAAAAAAAAGGTTAAGGAAAAAGAGGAGAGGAAGAAGAAGAAAATAAAACTGATCAAGTCAGAGGCAGAGGACTTGGCTGAACCCTTGAGCAGTGCTGACGGGATCCCATCTCTCTCCCAGGCCCCTTCTCCGCTGGCTATACCTGCTGTCAAGGAGGAGTAAGTGAGCAACCGAGATTCCTGCTCAAGGGTGAAAGGTTCACCTAGGGTGTGGCCAGCACTGGTGTGTGGAAGGACCCATGCGTGTTGAATCTGCAGGACTAGAGTCCCGGAGGACCTGCTAGGGACCGTGTATCGTGTAGTCCTTTATTGAACTTCTGTATGACTGTTAGAGGGTTTGGAGGGCCTAAACCATCTGGGGATGTATTCTTGGTCTCTTCGATTGTTCCTACATATTTTTTCCTTCATTAGGCCTCTTGAAGACCTCAAGCCTTGCCTTGGAATCAATGAAATATCTTCCAGTTTCTTCTCTCTTCTATTAGAGATCTTGCTGCTAGAGGGGCAGGCTAGCCTTCCTATGGTAAGAGTTTTGGAAAAGTCAGATGTACATCAGAGTTTTCAAATTGTAGAACGCTTTAACAGTCTACAGCTGGAGAAGAATTCTGGGTTCCTCTCAGAGCTCTGCAGCTGACTTGCTTTGTGACTTGGCGTTACACCCTAGCTTGCTCTGGCGCATCTGCGGGATTGCTGGTGTGGGATAGAACTCTGACTGGCTTCTGCCTTTTCTTTTCCCTTAGCTGGAGGAACGGGTTTTGGATTGGCAGTCCTCTCCAGCCAGCTCCCTCAATAGCTGGTTCTCTGCAGCCCCCAACTGGGCAGAATTAGTGTTACCAGCCCTGCAGTATCTTGCTGGGGAAAGTCGTGGTAAGGTACTTTTTTCCTTAGGGTCATGTATCCCCCCCACCTTTATTTAATTCATTTTCCTGGTAAACTGCAGCATTCCTGGTTAAATCCCCTATGGTTTCACCTAATGCTGTGCCTTGGGGGTCTGTCCTGATCCACTATGAAACATTCAAAAGTTCACTCGGAGCCCAGGAATCGCAATTATTCGGAGTTTCGCACTTTTTCCGACCTGTGCGGCTTGTTCACGTGATCCCATTTCTTGCAGCCGTACCTTCCAGTTTCTCTCCGTTTGTTGAATTCAAAGAGAAAACCCAGCAGTGGAAATTGCTTGGTGAGTAATTCATACTGCCCACTCATCGCGGTGGATTTTCATCCTCCCACATCCCCCGCTCAGCTGCTTTTGCTTTCCAGTCCGTACCGCCCAGTAGGATGTTGAGAACAGCCATATTAAGCCTTATTTTGCTCAGTAAAAGAATCCTTCGTGACCCCTTTGGTATCTCAGGGTCTAAGTTTCACCCCTCCACTGGATTTTGGCTCCCCCAAGCTGGGGCGGGACAGCCCTTCTAAGACGATGCACTTTGGTGCCGGCTGGATTTAAATCCATAGAGGTCTTTTACAGCGGGGCCCAGAGTCGTATTAATTGTGCCTGTGCTTTTAGATTAACCCGTAATAGTGTAATGATTTTTCATTCCTAACAGTAGGCTTTGCTGTTGCGGATAACATGCAGCAGGATATCAGACAGCCGTGAATACACTATTTCCAAGGAGCAGGATACTTTTTTTTTTTTGAATCTATGAAGTCCTTCTTACTAAGTTTTAGTGTCTTGCACCTGAAGCAGTTCAGTGACTGTTACCAGTGATGGTGATAAGAGGAAAATTCCATGTTGATTTCCTACTGAAATTTACTAACCTTTCCCTTTACCGCCTTGAGTGGTCTGTGAAGGGAGAGATGGAGAGACGGTTGTGAAGACAGTAGATTCATTTATTCCTTATAATGTTTATTTGGCTTTTAGGTGTCAGGCACTGTGTTAGGTGCTGGAGTCATATTCATTCACACGAAATAACATACACATTCTGTAAGGGGAAAGTGCCGGAAAGGATGGAAGTTGATGATGAGGTGTCGGTGTATTCTGCAGAGTCGGGAGGACCTTCCTGAGGAAGGAACATTTCAGCAGAGATGCTAATGGTGACTAGGAAGGAGCGAGGCGACTGAGGGGAAGAGCATTCCATGTGGAGGAAGCAGTATGGGTCAGCGATGCGGGGGGAGATTCGATCCGAAAAGTTCACACAGGCCTGCATAGCGATGATGATAATCTGGACCCGAGGAGAGAGAACGGACAGATTTGAGAAAGCTGCAGGTGGTAAAAGCCACAGGACTGGGCTGTGACTGGCTGTGGGGAGTAAAGGGAGAGTGCTGTCAAGCATCACTTCTGCTAGACCTGTGCCTCGTGGTGAGGATGCCATTCATTGTAGGCAGCTGTGGGGGACATCGCGCCTCGGGGAAGGTGGAGATCTTGAGTTTAGTTTTGGACATGCTGAGTGTGAGCTGCCTTCGAGGTATTTAAGTGTCGATGTTGAGTAGGCAGTAGGGTGTGTGGTTTTAGAATCCAGATGGGAGAGTTACGGCGCAGGGAGTTGTTGGCATATCTACAGTAATCAGCGCCAAAGGCATAGGGAGGAAGCATGAAGGGAGGAGAAATGAGGGCCTAGACTAAGCCTTGAGAAGCTCCAAGGCAGAGCAGGCTGAGTAGGAGAGCGTATACGGAAGTGACTACGGACCTGGGAGGGAACCATGAAGTAGCTGAATCTTGGAAGCCAGGGAAGGACACAGTCAGGAAGTGGGGAGTGGTCATTAGCCTTGATCATCCTAAAAGTTTCAGTAAGATAAAGCCCATGGACTTGAGGACATGGAAGAACTGGTGAATTTCCTTAAGAGTGATTCCTTATCAGGATGACGGGCATCAAGGACAGCGGGGAGCTGAAGGCAACCCACGATTGCTGACCGTGTCGCTCTTTCTGACTCTGTCAGGCTGGTTGCTTGAAGTCAGCCTGGAGGGGGACTTACACCCGGGGTGGCAGACATTACAGGACCAGATAATATGGGTTTTAAGCTTGTGGACCAGATAAGACGGGTGGCCAGTTTGCTGACCCGTAATTAATGTACCCCTTGGAAATCTGCAGATGCTACCAGTCAGGGCCCCCTCCCCTGTAGCAAGTTAAACATTGACCTTCGTACCTCTCGTTAAAGAGACCGTGAATCTAAACATCTTTCTAGAGGTTTAGCAGGGGAGGGGTTGATAGTAAGGGGGACTTGTGGCCAAGAGAGGCGTTTTTTTCAATGAGAAAAATTCTAAGTGAGCCTAAGTGTTGATGTAAAGAGTATGGTGGAGAGAAGGAGATTGAACATACAGGGGAGAAGGGAGAATTCACCATGATGGAAACCCCTGAGAAGAGGGAAAGGGATTGGGGGTGCCTGGGTGGCGCAGTTGTTACGCATCTGCCTTCGGCTCAGGGCGTGATCCCGGCGTTCTGGGATCGAGCCCCACATCAGGCTCCTCTGCTAGGAGCTTGCTTCTTCCTCTCCCACTCCCCCTGCTTGTGTTCCCTCTCTCGCTGGCTGTGTCTCCCTGTCAAATAAATAAATAAAATCTTAAAAAAAAAAAAAAGAGGGGAAGGGATTGGCCGTGGTCGGCAGGAGGTAGCCCTGTTCTCACTGGGGGGGGGGGGGGGATGTGGTGGACACCCAGGAGTAGGCTGGTGGGTTGTATTTTTCAAAGTTCCCAGGTGAGGATTCTGTGGATGTAGCCGGGGCTGAGGGACACTGGGTTAGGCATGTGGAGGATGGAGTGGTTTGAGGTAATGACAGAGTCCAGTGGTGACGGAAGGAGTGAGTGGCTGGGGTGGAATGGAGGGAGAAGGTTATGAGGACAGAACCAAGGAGCTTGGATATTGGCCATGCTCTGTGTCTGGTCGTGCCAATTGCCCAGTGTGGTGGTACGAAGTGGACTGGTAAGGGGCCAGGTGAGCCAGTGCTCCGTGAGAAATGACTAGGTGAGTAGCTGTGAGAAGCAGGGGACAGGGTGGAACAGGTGGATGGATGATGGTAAGAGTCTTAGGGACCAGACCTTTGTTTTATTTCGATTTTCCAGAAGAGTTGGGAGAGATAGTCTGGCATCCGTGATGGGATGGAAGGAGGAACTCTGCTCCGAGGGACGTGGCTGTGAGAGAATAGGTAGCCAGTATGCCCCAAGGTAGAAGGACTGCAGAGAAGCAGACTTTACACCAAATCAAGATGTGGAGGGAGTGCTGAGAGGAGGATTAGGCTGTAGGGAAATGGACTATGAAGGAGCAATTCTAGAAGGTAGAGCACTAGAGAAATCTTCCCAGGATAAGAAAGTTTAGCACTTTCCAGGGATGGTGGGACTGTGCCTGACTAGGGAGAGCACGTAAGAGTCCTCAGAAGTGTCATCTCAGCTGCCTTGGAGAAGGGTAGGCCCTGGGGGGCTGCATTCTTCCCATAAGCAGACCCAAGTGCTGGTGGTCTCTGTGGCTTCTAGTCTGGGCAGGAGACATAGGGACTGTCATGTGATGGGTGCTTCCATAGGAGCCCAAAGTAATAGGGGAGGAGGGCACAGAGGGAGGTGCTCATCTCTCTAGGCAGGTCAAGGGGGTCACTTTTCTCCTGCCTGAGGGCCTTCTTATTACTGTGCCAGTTGGTAGAATGCCTCTGTTGCACCACAATGAGAAGAAGCGTTTTCTGACCCCCCCCCCAAGGATAGGAAAACTAGGGTAAGCTTCCATGAAATCCTTTGTGATACCTACCACTTTGAGATTTTATTAATGTGTATTCCTCTCTCACTTGACTATAAACTCCATGAGAACAGAGACTGAGTTCGCTGAATAACCCTGCCTAGCATGCGGTGCTTGGCACACGGTGGCTGCTCAGCGAATACCTGCGGAAGGAGTGATTTACTCAGGAAACAGCTGGAAGTGTTGGTCCCGGCAGACAGTGAATGGAAGGCGATACAGGCTGAGGGGATAGTTTGTGCAAAGGACCATTGCTCTGTAGGTCCTGATGATGGGTTCTCTCTCTGGCATAGATATAGCAAGTAAGGAGAAAGTGGGATTCTGAGTATACCTTAGATTGTTTTATTAGTATTATTTTTACTATTGTTCGTATTTGCCTTTTTGTTTTCCTGATAGGCCAGTCCCAAGATAATGAAAAGGAATTAGCTGCACTCTTCCAGCTGTGGCTAGAAACCAAAGACCAGGCTTTCTGTAAGGTACGGTTTTTACAGAATGAATAACCAGATTTTTCTTATTGGATTTCCAGAGTCCTTAAATTAGCCAAATTTCTTTAGTCTATTTACCTGTTAATGTTTTCTTTTTTCCCCAGCAAGAAAATGAAGACAGCTCAGATGCCACAACACCTGTTCCTCGGGTGTGAGTATAATACTTGAATGGTGGGTAGTGGTCCGTGAAATTATAGTTTAAGGTATTGCTGTGGTTCTGCTGACCATTCTTAGTATGTGAGAGTCGTAGTGAACTTAGGGTTCTCGGTGTCCCCTGATTCTCTCCTGCTTTAACATACCCGCGAAGGGGAATACACTTCCATCCGTTGCAAATAGTAGGATTTCCTTTTTTTAAATGACTGCATACTATTCTGTCTTACGGATTATTATATACCACATTTTCTTTGCCTGATCATCCGCGGATGGGCAGTTAGGTGGTTTCTGTGTTGCAGCTATTGTAAAGTAATGCTGCAGTGAACATAAAGGTGCATGTATCTTTTCAAGATAGTGATTTATTTCATTTCCTTCCTGGAAGTACTTCCTTCCAGAAGTAGGATTACTGAATCATGATAGTTCTAATTTTTTTTTTATCTCATTTTTTGAGGAGTGTCCATATGCTTGAAGCAATTTCCATTCCTACCAGCAGTGCACAGTGCTTGTCTTTTCTCTGCATCCTTCCTAATGCTTGTTATTTCTTAACTTTTTGGTAATAGCTATTCTAACACATGTGAGATGAGATCTCCTTGTGGTTTTGCTGTATGATTTGCAAATATTTCCTCCCATTTGGTAGGTTGCTTTTTCATTTTGTTTTTTTCCTTTGCTGTGCAGGAGATTTTGTTTGGAATAGTCTCACTTGTTTATTTTTGCTTTTATTGTTTGTGTTTTAGTGTCATGTCTTAAAAAACTGTTACTTAGACCAGTGTCTAGGAGCCTCTTTCATATGTTTTCTTCTAGGAGTTTTACAGTTTTAGGGGTTATGTTTAAGTCTTTAATCCACTTTGAGTTAATTTTTGTGAGCGGTGTAGGATAGAGGTCCAAATTCATTCTTTGCCATGTGGATATCCAGTTTTCCCAACACCATTTATTGAAGAGACTATCCTTTCCTTATTGAGTATTCTTGGCTCCATTGTCAAATATGGACCATATACACGATGGTTTATTTCTGATCTTTTGATTCTGTTCCATTGGCTTATGTGTCTGTTTTTATGCCACATGCTGTACTATTTTGACTATTACAACTTTGTAATAAAGTTTGAAATCAGCAAGTGTGACGCTTCCCAGGACTGCGGTGGCTGTTTGCACTTGTTGGTGGTTCCATATAACTTAGGGTTGTTTTTTCCCTTTCTGTGAAAAATGGTATTGGGCTTTTGATAGAGATTACATTGAATTTGTAGGTGATTTGAGGTAATTGGACTTTTTTTTTTTTTTTAAGACTGATTGATTTAGAGAAGAGAAGTGGGAGGGGGAGAGGAAGAGAAAGTCCCAAGCAGATTCCCTGCTGAGTGCAGAGCCCGACGCAGAGCTCTGTCTCATGATCCTGAGATCATGATCTGAGCCAAAACCAAGAGTCGGATTCTTAACCGACCGTGCCACCCGGGTGCCCCAGTAATAACGGACATTTTAACAGTATTTTTCCAATCCATGAACATAGGCAAGCTTTTCATTTATTTGTGTGTGTGTGTTTGTGTGTGTTTTCAGTTTCTTCAATCAGATTCTTGTAGCTTTCAGTGTACAGATCTTTCACCTCTTTGGTTAAATTAATTTCTGAGCATTTTATTGCTTTGATGCTCTGGTGTCATTCTTTAGGTTCCTGAGCACCAGCGTGAGGGCCAGCCTGAATATGGCAGAACTGTTGTTTTACGTAACAGGGGTGTAGAGCTCAGTTTTTCTTGGGAGCAGAAAAACCATACTTGTCGTGTTACAAATTTGAAGTCATCTGTTCCTCTAAGGCTGAGTTTTTTTGTTGCCATTAGATGAGGTTTACTTAGCAACAGTACTGAAAACAGGTAAAAACATCAGCCTCTTTCTCACCTACCTAGTAACTTCCTGATTTTGAAAACTCGAGTAATTTTTGGAATTACAGGAGTTACTTGGTAAGATCTGGAAAGTGAACTTTTGACCTTTGCAGGAACAGAGTACTAATGAAGGGACATTTTTTTCATGGTGCAAAGGACTGGTTCTGGGTACTGGAGAAGGGGTGATGGATACAAAATTCTTTATGTTCCAGAAGAACTGACTATGTGGTGCGGCCCAGCACAGGGGAGGAGAAACGAGTTTTTCAGGAGCAGGTAAGGGATCACTAGCACCCAGTGAAAATTTCTTCATCTATGGAGCCATGCAGAGAAAGCTCTGAGCCTGACACTCCTTGAGTCCATGTTCTTAGAGGAAATTCACACCCTTAACCTTAGCTATTCTGTTGGTTGAGATTGTTTGCTGGGGGTGGAATTGGTGTGAGGAAAGGTATTGAGAAATGTTTTGGTGGGCTTTCCTTCCAGAGAGCAGAATACATCTATATTTATCTCTCTGTCCCTTTGCTAGTGATCTCTTTGGAGATCATCCTTTTCCCACTCTGTTTGGCTCAGTATTCCTAGTGCAGCACTGTTTCCTTGTTTTAGTCTCTTCAGGTCGACCCCTTATTGTATGAGAGTGTTAGAACCCCTCTAATTGTGACTTAGGAGCCTTGTCTCTTTTCTCTTGGTAGGAGCGTTACAGATATAGCCAACCCCATAAGGCGTTCACCTTTCGCATGCATGGGTTCGAGTCTGTAGTGGGGCCTGTGAAGGGTGTTTTTGACAAGGAGACCTCCCTCAACAAGGCTCGGGAGCACTCCCTGCTGCGCTCTGACCGGCCGGCCTATGTCACCATCCTGTCTCTTGGTATGTGTCATTTGTCTCTGGTCAGGGATCCCTTCTTTCTCTAATCAGATGTCTCTCCCACTGACTCCCCGGAAGGGCTTTGAGGGTCAGATGTGGTTTTAGGAGGCCTTGGAGTTTGGGACATGAAGGGGGATTTCTGTCCCCAGAGATTGATGCCAGGAATTGGTGTTTCTTCCCTGAAGTCTGGGCTCACATTTGTTTTCATGTAGGGATTTTTCACGGGCCAGCTAAATAGTGAGCTTAAGTGTGGGAATTTGCTTTCTCCAGACTGACTGTTTTAAAGATGAGGTTTTTAACCTTTTTTTGTGCCATGAAGCTCTTTGGTAGTCTGGTGAATCCTGCAAACTCCATCTCAGGATTTGGTCTTGAAATGCATTAAATGAAATGCATAGTTAGTAAAGAAACCATTCCTATTAAAATATTTATCAAAATGTTAAATTTATGATGTAGAAATACATATGTTTCTATCACGATCCTAGATGACAACCCCCGACAGCGGGTCTTACATCTCCTGTAATTTCCAAATAGTGATGCCTGGGAATGATACTGTGATGTGATATGAAAACAGCTGATTTCTAATCATGTCACTGCCAGGAGAAGATTTAGTACCTTTGCTCATAATTGAAGGAAATGCTAAATTTCAGCCAACTGTGGAAATTTTTTCCCCACCCAAGACCTCAGTCTTGGCTGAAAGTGTGAAGAGTATAGGACACTGCCCACTTATTACTTTCATAACAGATGATAAATACTGAGCGTGACTACGGCAGAGAGACCCCGCCTCCACAAGCTGCTCCCCACTAGAGCAGGTTAGAGGGACAGTCCGTCTCAGTGGCAGCCGTGCTTGACTCTTGAATTTTCCGTTTTCTGATGCCATCAGTTCGAGATGCTGCGGCCCGGCTGCCTAACGGGGAAGGTACCCGGGCAGAGATCTGTGAACTGCTCAAGGACTCCCAGTTTCTCGCCCCAGATGTCACCAGCACCCAGGTAGGTTGGAAAAGAGATCGTGTTTGTTTTGTTCCAGAATGGATTTAAGAAAACTTAAAGGAAGCATAAAATGTCGTATTTTTTTTTTTTAACTGAATGAAGAAGAGGAAAGGAGGAGATCCTAAGAAATGGGAACAGTGATGACCTAAGACCCTATAGTCAGTGGAGCACAGTTTTGACTCTGCACTTTCCTTCAGCTTCTGCAGCTTCTTAGTTCCCCAGCTCCTTCAGGGCACAGCTCAGACTCTCAGGAATCTTAGAGTGTGTCTTGTTTTGCCAAGTGATACAGTTAGCCATTGGCAGCATGGCCACCACGCCGAGATAGGATCTGCTTATCGGCTGTGACTTCTACCCCGCGATTTTTACCTGGTGTCTGAGGCTGACGCGTCCCTTTTCCCCTTTGCCGTGGTTCTCAGGTGAACACAGTAGTGAGCGGAGCACTGGATCGGCTGCATTATGAGAAAGACCCGTGTGTGAAATACGACATCGGGCGGAAGCTGTGGATCTACCTGCATCGAGACCGGAGTGAGGAGGAGTTCGGTGCGTGAGGCCCCGAGCGCTAGGGATGCTGCTGACTTCTTGCCGCAGTGCCGTTATGCTTTTCAGTGACGTTCGGGCAGGACCTGGCCCGCTGGTGAGGCCACCAGCCAGGGCTCGGCTCTTAATGCCCCGCCGTCCTTCCTGTGCCGAGGGGAAGCTCTGCTGAGGCTTACCACTCTTGTTCACAGAGCGGATTCACCAGGCACAAGCAGCCGCAGCTAAAGCCAGGAAGGCCCTTCAGCAAAAACCCAAGCCGCCGTCCAAGGTGGTAAGTGACTTCTGAGAGCAGCTGCCTTGGTGGCGTCGCGGTTGGTGGCCACAGTGTCCTGCCATTCCGTGGTGACTTTTGTTAAACTGCCCCCGGATTTCTCTTCTGCTTGTAGAAATCCGGTAGCAAGGAGAGTTCACTGAAGGTCCTCAGCAGTGGCCCCTCGGAGCAGAGCCAGATGAGCCTCAGTGACTCCAGCATGCCTCCCACCCCGGTCACACCTGTCACCCCCACCACTCCAGCTTTGCCTGCCACTCCGATCTCCCCTCCCCCTGTGTCATCAGTGAACAAAAGTGGCCCTACTACTGTCCCAGAACCAGCGAAATCTAGCTCAGGGTAAGCTCCTCCGTTTTTTTCTCCAGCTTTCTCCCTCTAAAGGCCTTTTGGATGTGTGGCTTAAATTGTTCGGCTTTTGTCGTGTTCCCCCCCTCCCGCCCCCATTTCCCCATTTCCTTGTAGTGTTCTTCTGGTGTCTTCGCCAACGATGCCACAGCTAGGAACGATGCTTTCCCCGGCTTCCAGCCAGACTCCACCAAATTCTCAGGCCACCGCCCGTGTCGTGAGCCACTCTGGCTCAGCTGGACTGCCCCAGGTGCGGGTGGTGGCCCAGCCTGGCCTTCCCACTGTGCCTCAGCAGTCCACGGGGCCGACACAGACACTGCCCCAGATGCCGGCGGGACCACAGATTCGTGCTCCAGCCACTGCTCCGCAGACCAAAGTCGTGCCCCAGGTAAACAGGAACAGCGAGCCTGGACCCCGATGTGGTCTGATGAGTCCAGCGGGCAGGCTGGGAGGGACTGAGGAGCCTGACACAGCAGCTCGTTTAAGGTTCACAGCTGAGTAGGTGTGACTAATAAGTTGTATTTTACATGTTGGGAATCAGAACTTCTGAGAAGTTTAGTTATTTACCCAGGATTGTAATGTCAGGACCCTCGTGGAGGTGGGACGTGATTCTAAATCCTTCCATGGTGCCTCTCATCTTAGCCAGGCCACTAACTAGTTGGATGATTTTAGAGAAGAGTCTTACCTCCTGCCTCAGTTTCCTTTACTGTAAAAGGGGTATAAAATTTGTTCTTATTGTGTAGAAATAAAATGGAACGTTCAGTGTGAAAGCTTTCTGAAAATTAAGATGTTCCACACAGAAGAACTTTACCGTGTCCACTTAGGAGCATAGGGAGCCTTAAGCACTGGCAGAGTACAAGTACTCTTAGAGGGACACTTCTGGGTGGTGGCATGCTGGAGACGTCTTGGTGTGCTGGGCTGATCTCGGTGTCTAATCAAGCTCTCGGCCTCACACTTGAACTAGACAGTAATGGCCACCGTTCCAGTCAAAGCCCAGACCACGGCGGCCACTGTGCAGCGTCCAGGGCCCGGGCAGACGGGGCTGACGATGACAAGTCTCCCTGCCACAGCCAGCCCCGCGAGCAAGCCAGCCACGAGTTCTCCCGGGAGCTCTGCTCCGAGCGCTTCCACGGCTGCTGTCATTCAGAATGTCACAGGACAGAACATCATCAAGCAGGTTGGTGGAAATCTCTGGGTGATTCAATGCCTTTGTCCTAAAGCAAAGGACAGTCGGAGATCTGAATGGTTTGTAATCTTTGATCCTTAGTTCACAGGTTTTCAAGGGTAAGTTCCCACCAATGGTGGTACAGGCTTCATAGGTGCCAAAGATCTCTTCTGTTTCTTTTCCAAGTAGTTTAGTGTTCAGTAGTTTCTGGATTTGGAATAGGTGTTTCATGAATTTATTTAATGAAAATCTTGCGGTATAACATTACATACTTTGTTGGCGTTTTTGCTTACCTCTGCTAACAGTAGGATACATTTGTACTTTCCTGGTTGTGAACATGCAAGGATGATAATTGAATTTTGAAGAATTGGTAAACTGGGGCGCCTGGCTGGCTCAGTCAGTGGAGCGTGTGACTCTTGATCTAAGGGTTGTGAGTTCGAGTCCCATGCTGGGTGCAGAGATCATGTAAAAATAAAATCTTAAAAAAAAAAAATCACAACCCAAAGAATTGTTAGGCACAGTAGCAGTGATAGATGTGCTTTTCATGTGCCTGCACTGTGCTTTTATGGGTACTGTGTAATTTAATCCTCCTAACGCCATGGGGTGGGAGCTTTTGTTATCTGTATTTTATACATGAAGAAAGGGGATCATCTAATGGTAAAATAATGTCATTGTTTTCATTGAACAAATATTTATCGAGTGCTTTTTTTGTGCCAGGCACCGTCCAGAGTATTGGGGATGTAGTGGTGTTTTCTGCAGACCGAATCCTTGCGTTTGTGGAGCTGGTCTTCTCATCGAGCGGGGGGCAGACAGCTGCTTCAGGGCCGGGTGTAGGAAGAGCTGAGGAGCGCAGTACACGGGGGCGGGTAGAGGGCGCTAGAGTGCCGTCTTAGCGAAGGCGGTCTGTGCGGGCCGGAGGGGCTGGCATTCGGAGGAGGGATGAAGTGAGGCTAGACAGTGCGCCATATTTTGACTCTGTGGCAACGAAGCATTCTCGGCGTAGGCGTAGCGAGTGAAAGTGCAGTGAGTCCGTTGTTTGCACGTCATATGCTCGAGGAACGACAGGAGAGCCATTGTGTGTGAGCTTAGTGAGCAAGTGTACAAGTGTTGGAAGGCGGGGTTGCTTGAGAGGTTAGCTGTGGTTAAATCACATCAGACTTCGATTTTAATTTTAATGTGCTGGGGAGCCATTGAAAGTCCTGGGCCAGAAAGACTTGATGTGGTTTACATTTAAAGGGCTCCCTGGCTGTTGCGTAGGACGGGCTTCAGGGAAACCGGTGGGAGGTAGTCGCGGCCGTCTAGGGGAGGTGGTGCTGGCTCGTGTGCATCGCTCTGGAGGTGCGGAGAGGGGCTGGGATTCTGGATCTAGGGCCGACGGTAGAGCTCACGTGATTCTCCGGTGGGCGGAGTGTGGGGTCTGTTGAAAGAAGGAGGTTGAGTGTGTCCCACAGCTTTGGGCTTGAGTGATTAGGTAGGTTATGATCATTTCCTGAGCCAGAAAGCACTGAGGTGCAGATGCTGGAATTCAGACATCGAGAACAATGTGTTTATGAAGTCAGCACCCGTATCAGGAGTATGAAAGTGTGAGTGACGTGAGGCTGAAAATTGATCACTCGTTGGTTATGGGGAATGAGTGCACTTGACTGGCCACCAGAGGATTGGTGGCTGTTTGGGAATGGGTTCAAAAGAGAATGTAAGGCAAGGAAGTAGAGACAGGGAATGTAGGCAGTTTTTCAGCAATTCTGTTTTTGAAGAGCGCAGAGGACCGGGGCTGGAGGGGGATGTGGAGTAAATGAGGATCTGCTGCTTTGTAGGTTGAGAAATGTTAAAGCGTGTTTGCACTCTGATGGGAGTCATCCAGTAGAGGGGGCAGGTGCAGCGGAGAGACGGTCCCTGAGGCTAGAAGAGTTCTAGGTGTTGCACCTGGGACATTGGCCTTAGATAGGAGTTGGTGTATGAATCCAGGAAGTCTGGGGCAAAGCCCACGCTCTGGACCACCAGTGCCATTCTGCTGCTCTCGAAATTGAAGGTCATCATAACTGTAAATAAAAGACATTTTTTGAAACAGTTGGGAAAATGGAAATATGTATTATTAGATACTATTTGTAGATGATTATTAGGTACTAGTAGTTGGGGTTTTGTGTGTATGTGGGTGTGTGGCCTAACACGTGGTCTATCTTGGAAAATATTCTGTGTGCACTGAAAAAGATGTGTATTCTGCTGTTTTGGGATGGGATGTTCCAAATATATCTGTTAAGCCTATCTGGTCTAATGTGTGTAGGTGATTTTTTTTTTTTTTTTTACTTGAAAAAGTGGTTTTCTAGGTTAGAAATATGTCAGAAGTATTGATAAGCAAAATGATACATAGTCGTTTACTTTAAAGTATTCCAATTCCTCTGTCCACCCCCCCCCCCCAAAAAAGAAAAGCGAGGAAGGACAGATAAAACAAGATTGGCAAAGTGATCACTTTGAAGCTGGGTACGTGGATTTATTATACACTGTTCTGTACTTTTGTAAATGTTCACCAGTTCTCAAAACAAAAAGTTAGAAAAATGTCTGAAATACACATCCCCAGGAAATGGAGGTTTGTCTCATTACACAGGCAGCTTAGCACTGTGGATCCCGTTGTCAGTGCTGTTTCTTCCCCATCCAGGTGGCCATCACTGGGCAGCTCGGTGTGAAGCCCCAGACGGGCAACAGCATTCCGCTCACAGCCACTAACTTCCGTATCCAGGGTAAGGATGTCTTGCGTCTGCCGCCCTCTTCGATCACCACAGATGCCAAAGGCCAGACGGTTCTGCGAATCACTCCGGACATGATGGCCACATTGGCCAAGTCTCAGGTCACCACAGTCAAATTGACCCAGGACCTCTTTGGGACAGGAAGCGGCACTGCAGGCAAAGGCATTTCTGCTACCTTACACGTCACTTCCAATCCGGTCCATGCCACAGAGAGCCCTGCCAAGGCCAGTTCAGCCAGTGCTCCTTCATCCACTCCGACAGGTACCACCGTGGTTAAAGTGACTCCTGACCTCAAGCCAACAGAAGCCTCAAGTTCAGCTTTCCGCTTGATGCCAGCACTCGGTGTGAGTGTGGCAGACCAGAAGGGGAAAAACACAGTGGCTTCTTCAGAAGCAAAACCAGCTGCCACGATCCGCATCGTGCAGGGCCTGGGAGTGATGCCCCCCAAAGCAGGCCAGACCATCACAGTGGCGACCCATGCCAAGCAAGGGTCCTCAGTGGCCAGTGGGTCTGGAACTGTCCATACTTCAGCAGTGTCCTTGCCCAGTATGAATGCTGCCGTGTCCAAGACTGTGGCTGTGGCTTCCGGCGCCGCAAGCACCCCCATCAGCATCGGGACGGGAGCCTCTGCCGTGCGGCAGGTCCCTGTCAGTACCACGGTGGTTTCCACGTCCCAGGCTGTGAGTAACATGGGGGAGAATAGCCCTTCTTAGGGAGCTTGGCTTTTTAGGAGCGGAAAGTATACCCAGTCTGTATCGCCTCATTTGACCCAAACAGGCTTATTTCCTAATAGGCTTTTTTTGTTAAATTTCAAAACAAATTTATGAAGTAGTGTATGTTTACGTTCTTATAAAGGATTAAAACAGTACAGAAGTACATAAGAGTAAAAGACAAAATTTCTTTCACCATCCTCTACTTCTCCCTTCATGAGGGCTAATAACTGCTGGTATTTTGGCATTCATCCTTCTGGTCCTTTTCCTGAGCATGATCATACAGTCGTACACATGGTTTAAAAAGAAATCCCTGTGAGAGACCTTAAATCCATATACTGTGCTGTGATTTGCCTCATTTATTTAAAACTATGTCTTCGGCATTGTTCTAGATCCTATGTGGATATTGACTGATACGTGGTAATCTGTAGAAGGGATGTGCTTGAACCGTTGTTCTGTTAAAGAGAATGAACGTGTATAGTACTTCTGGAGCGGAGGATGCTAGAAAGGGGTAGGGATGCGTACTGAAAGCTTTGTCAACTCCAGTCGTGCAACCAAAAAGATCACACCACTTACACCCCCCTCAGCAGCTCTCCTCTCTCCCCCGTGCCCTAACCAATGCTGGGTGTCCCGGGATTTGTGTGTGTGTTTTAACTTGATCTTACTGGTGAAGGGAGTTCTTTTTCTGTTTCATTTTCCTGATCTTTAGAGGAGTTGGGCATCCATTTCGCCATGTGTTGTCTAGTGGCGAATAAATCTTTGCGAGTTTTCTTCTGGGGTATTTGGCTTTTTCACCTTGTTTGAGGTGGCTCTTTATATCTTCTGGATGTTAATTCTTGGTATGTGTAGAAAATCCTTCCTTCCAGTCTGTCATTTTTTAACCTTGCATATGGAGCCTTTGCTCTGCAGGTATTTTATCGGATTAGATCTATCAACATTTTCTTTTATGGTTCCTGGGTTTTGCGTCTTGTGCTTTTCTTACTCCAGGATTATAAAGATATTAGCCTTCATTTTCATAAGGTATTTTTAGGGTTTTAGAAAAAGTATAGTCAATCCATTTGAAATATCTTTTGTGAATGGCATGTTGTAGAGATGTCATTTTACATTTCTTACTTTATTCCAGCATCGTCGTCTAGTTTATTCCTTACCCACTAACTTGAAATACTACACTTATCTTAAAGCAAATTCCCATATCAACATAGGTGTGTTTCGGGGTGTACATGTGTTTTTACTCTTTAGCCTGTGGGTAAGGAGCACTGTTGTGTAGCGTGGGGTGTGTATGCACAGTATAAAACACAGTTTTACTTTTCTAAGCAAGCTATGTAGTAAAACCTCATTGATTTGGATAAAAGCCAGAGTGGTGGAGGAAGGAGGGAGGACATTAGTTAAACCAACCAGCCAACAAACCCTGAAACATAGTCTGGCTTAAAAGGAAATATTTATTGAGGTTCTCGTATCATAAAAGTTAAATTAAGGAAGCAAGGGAACAGCGCATACTTGATTCACTTTGGTCTCTCTCGAGTCCTTCTCCTAACACAGAAAGGTAGTAAGCCCATGGCATCTCCCCTGCCACAGTCTAGACAAGTACAACCCGGGAGCCTGTGAGGGGCACGAAGCATGGAGCAGTGATTGTTTTCCTGGTCTCCTCAGCTAGTTAGGCTAGTTCACAAAGGGACAATTCCAGCTGGTGTTCTGGTGGTCTGAAATGTTGGAAGCAACCGAGGCATTCTTAAGAAAACGAACCCTAAGTAAATCCACCTGGAGGCACCATCTCAAGGTATTCTGTGGCCCTTTGGCATCTTTGAGTGCTTTCTGATGGGCTACAAATTGTGAGTCAACTGGAGATTGGTGTGGGGACCTATGACACACACAGTTTCACACCTGAGTGCCTGGCTTCTTGAGAAATAGCTTGCCCTTGGGAAGTGTCCATGCCGTTTCTGAGTATCCTAGCAACCACCCCTCTTGAATCATTTTTTAAAATCAGATTGACAAGATTTTACTGTGTATAAATTTTATTACCAAACAAGGGTTAAAAAGCAGGCAGCCTGAACACAGGTGATGCAGTGAGCTAGTCTTCGCCATCCTGAAATCCCAAAGACTCTAGGCCTGTTGAGCTTCTGTTGTGTTCCTTTTGGGCCTTACTGGCTTTGGGGTTGGACTTTTCACTTGGTTGAGTTTATTATTAATGTCCCTTAACCTCTCTTATCTCTCTGGGAGAGACGGAAAGCACCTGGAAAATGTGACCTGTTCCTAATCTAGCGTGCCTGGCTGTCTGCGCCCCGCCAGGGAGCCTGCGTTCCAGGGAAGCAGGATCGTGCCCTTGATTAACTCCTGAGTGCCTCTGTCCTTCGTCACACTTCCTTCACATAGTTGTTGTGTGCCAAGTATCGGGAGGTACACAGATGATGAAGTCCCTACCCTCTAAGGAGCTCAGACTCTTACCCTGCTTAAGTGAGCACGGCGCTTTCCCTTGCAGCTCAGTACGTGTGTTTATCCTGATGGTAGCGGTTATATATTCTGTTGCTGCTTTTGGGAGCGTGAGGAGGATGGTTAACAGGTCAGATGAGACCCAGATATAGTATGTGAGCGCTTCCTACAGCCTGTCGGCAGTTTTAGGAGGGCAGCCTGGGCCCACCCCCCAGAAATATTGCGCTGCTGCCGGGTATAGGAAACGAGGGCATCTGAGTGCTTGCTCCTCGGTTGGGTGGCCCAATAGGTGACACTTGGTGGTTCTCCTTCCCTCCTCTCCCGTAAGCCTGATTTCTTTTTCTCTTTAGGGGAAGCTGCCTACGCGGATCACAGTTCCACTGTCTGTTATTAGCCAGCCGATGAAGGGTAAAAGCGTGGTCACAGCCCCCATCATCAAAGGCAACCTTGGAGCCAAGTAAGTGCCGGAGTGACGGGCAGGCAGGGCTTCCAGGTGGCTCCTTGCCACCCAGTGGAAAGGCACCTAGTTTTTCTGGGGGTCTTCTTGGATATTTCTCCTTTGTTGTGCTCATCAACAATATTTATTGAGCACCTAGTATTGTTTTTAGGTGCTGGGGACACAGAGTGATGATTAAAAGACAAAAATCCATGCTGTCTTCAAGCTTACATTGTAGGATGAAGAGAGAAATAATAGAGTAAAATACCATGTAGGGTGGTGACACGTACTATGGAGAAAAAAGGAAGGAGACGGGGAAGTGCTGGGACGGGGTGGCCTGGTGATGTGGCTCAGATGGCAATTTCCAGTGGGGGTGTTAGGGAAGGCCTCAGTTTGACCTTGAGCCCTGTGCTGGGATAGTTAAGCTCCCAGGGCTTACTTGGGAGCCAGGCTTTGTGTGGTCCTGACCTAAACAGGGATAAGGGGCATGATGAAATCAGTCAGATGATCTCAAGGCAGCTGTTTTGGGGAAGAGTTTCTTGTCTGGAACGCATACTTCCCTGGAGTCCTGTCCGTTATTTCTGCCGATCAGGGTATGGTGTCAGAGCCTTTGTATCCACAGGGCCTTGGGGCTTTATGGGAAGCCTAGAAGCTGGGAGAAAGGTGGTCTCACCAGCTGGTTTCCATTTCAGTCCAGAACGCAGGAATTTTTGCTGGGCTCCCGACCTCCTTGTTTTCCTTAAGCACACGGCCTGCTTCTGGGCCAGAGAGAACACCCCGCCTGTCATGACGCCTCACTCCTGCTTTCCCTCCACAGCCTCAGCGGGTTGGGCCGCAATATCATCCTCACCACCATGCCGGCGGGCACTAAGCTCATTGCCGGCAATAAGCCTGTGAGCTTCCTCACTGCCCAGCAGCTGCAGCAGCTTCAGCAGCAAGGCCAGGCCACGCAGGTGAGGGCCCGGGCGCACGGTCGGCCGGACCAGGCTTCTCTCTCCTTTGCTGTTTCTTCTCAGCTGAGGAGCTCGTTTGCGACCTTCTGACCAGACCGCCTCTCTTTGCACACAGGTGCGCATCCAGACCGTCCCCGCATCCCATCTTCAACAGGGAACAGCTTCCGGGTCCTCCAAAGCAGTCTCCACTGTCGTCGTGACCACAGCTCCATCTCCCAAACAGGCGCCTGAACAGCAGTGATTCAGGGCGAGAGACGGCGTCTGTGCAAGCGCGCACCGGGCTGCCCTCCTGGCCGAGCCGAGGGGAGCAGAGAGGTGGCGTCGTTCTTCTCAGCTTGTCTGTTGAGGGAAGGCTGGCAGTGGGACGATGGCGTCCGTGGCCTGGAATCCGCCGCCACACTCCACGGGGGAGCACACCGAGAAAAGTCCGCTCCAGGCTTCCAAGGGCTTCCCGCTCCGGTCCGGGAGAACACCTCTGCTAGGGTTGGGTGAGGGCATCGTCGTGCCACACGAGCCCCAGTGCTCCTCCCGAGAGCCGGAGCCTGGGGGGACGGCTCACAGCCGCAGAGTGTGCAGACTGGCAGGAAGCCTCATTCTCTCTGCGGGTTGGGTTTTTTAGCTTCTGCTTTTCTCTGTGGCTAGGGGTCTAGATAGGAGTTTTGTGTCCAGAAATTTTTATGTAACTTATTTTTTTAAAGAACCCGTTGTACGTCTTTATTCACTAGAAACCTAGGCTTTCGCCCTCTCCCCTCCGCCCCCCAAACTGATTGCTTATTCTTTTGACCAGAATGAGAGACTTGCAGGATTCTTAGTTGGTGGCTGACTTGATCACTACGTGGTAATGGGGAGGCTGGAAGGTGGGCAGGAACCCTAGGGAGCGAGAGAGTGCGGGTTCCCCAAAACGGGGTGAGTTTGGCACCGCCTCATAAAGATGAGGTATCAGGATCTTGATTGTGGTCCATAGCTTCACCTGCGGACTTTGTCCTCCTCGTCAGGCCGGTTCACGCCAAAGTGCGGAGCCAGTGGGCAGAGTAGGCAGGCGCCAGCAGAGATGCTGTTTCTGCTGCTCAGACGTGACTGCGGTTCGGAGGTTACCCGTTCTGCTCTGCTCCAGGGCAAGAGGCTGCAAACCACAGCCCTGGGGCTGGCCACCTGTTTCTGTAAATAAAGTCTTAGTGGAACACAGCCCCTGGCCATTTGTCTGTGTGTTACCCATGGCTGCTTTCAATTAGAAGGCAGACCTGAGTCATTGCCGTAGAGTCCATATGGTCCTCAGGCCTAAAATATTTATGTCCTTAGGCCCTTTAGGTAAAACTTTGCTGACTTCTGCTCCAGAGTAGAGACGGCAAAAAGAGAGGGGGTGTGCGCACCAGGCAGCTCGGTCCCGGGAGAGGTCAGTCGGGAGTTACCAGTCCTTTTCATCCTGGCTGTGTCCCCTTTCTCAGCCTCCACCAAGCTCCAGGCAGAGCTCTGAACGGTATTGGAAATGTCCATCCGAAGTAATTCAAGCCCTGGCTGTTAACACCATAGGCCTCTTTTGTACGGGAGCAGCTTGGATGGCGAAGCTTTCCTGTAGGGTCAGCTTCCTGTCGCTCTTGAGAGTGTCCAGATTATTAAAAGTGTGTCTTTAATCTGTGGAAATTCAGTGATCTTTTCTGCGGTCTGGTGAGGAAGTGGAGGGGCAGAAAATTTCAGCGGCCTGGTTTAGGAGTTGCTAGGTGGCTGCTGTGTGATGACACAGGCTGCAGAGGAGCAGAGAAGGTCAGAGTGGCTCGTGGCTTTCTAGACATCTCATTGCATTTGATTCTTGAAGCAGTTCTGTAAAATAGACATCCTTATCCGTCTTCTGACTTCTCATCCCTGTGACACATTGCGAGTCTGAGTTGAGGTTAAAGAGAAGCAAGATGTAAATCCAGTCTTCTGATTCTAGGTCAAGTGTCCTCTCTGCTGCCTTTCTAGGGGAGGTGCCGAGAGGTGGGGACAGTTGGAGTGAGGATGGTAAGCCCCAGTTAGAGCTGAGGTGAACTCGCTGAGGGGTGACTGAGCTTTTGCTGGTAGTGGGGGGCTGGCACAGAAGTCCGACTGGGAAAGGGGAGAGGTAGGGACTGCCATGAAGGAGAAAAATGGCCTTTTAGCTGAGTGGAGGAGAGGGCATCTGTCTTTTCCAATACTTTGATATTTGCACGTCATTGCTTCCTAGAGTCACATTTCACATGAAGAGTCCATGTGACAGTTTCTAAATGAGAAAATGGTAGACATTTGAGGGATCCTGTCTGAGGTACTTATTGCTGGTTAAAACAAACCCTTCCTGAAGTTACTTAAGAAGTGATTGCATGAACGTAGTTCTGACATTCAGCCTCGCTCTTATGTACTGAAGTCACCTGTGTCTGTCTCCTTTGTGCCTGGGGACACTGACTTGCACGCAGAGAACAGGGATGTTTCAGGATGCTCGTGTAGGACTGACTCCCTGGTGAGTGCGACTTGGTACGGCCCAGCCTGTCAGTGGAGTGCTGAGGAATGGCAGCCCCTCCTAGAGTTGTTCAGGGTTGTCGGCAGCACTTGCATCAAACAAGTGCTTGGATACAGACCTTGGGGGTCTCGTAGAGATGTGGGAGCTATGGCGGATGTTTTGGGGGAACACATCCAGAAAAACCTGTGGGAGCCATTGAGCCTCTGCACCTAAGGTTCAGAGGTTGGTAACATTCAGACTGTGTGCCTGAGACTGGATTTGGTGAACAGCTCTGTGACAGGTTTGTACTTTTAATACCACATCTAAGAAGGTTTTTCTGCAGGGTTGATCAGTTCCATGAAGGTATCCCAAACTACACTGTGAAAGGGGCATCACAATAAGCTTCGGTGTTTCCCATCTGCTCTTCACACCTCAGCCCCTCACCCTGGAGAAAATACTACTTTTCCTTACAGTGTGCCGCACTGCCCCCGCCCTTTCCGTCCGCAGTGGAGATCTTTCCCATGGAAGTAACACTGCGGATGGGTTCCTTACCCCCACCTCCTGTCTCCAGGAAAGAACGTGTTTCTGTTAATTGCCCATACTGGGTCCTCTAGTACTTAGTGAACGGATGTTTGGGTTCCTACTTAGCAGGCAAACGAAAGTGGATCCTGAAAGGGGACCCACAGGTTCTCTTCTCATAATTAAATCCCATTGTCAAGTAGCTAATTCTTAACCCCCGAGATGTGACTTCGGCAGTGAGATGCTCGCTAACCGTGGGAGGTCAGCTCTCACTACGTGCAGCATTCCTGCCAAAGAGCACACGGGCTTCATGTCGAAGATGTCTGCTGTATCTGCATGAAGTAGCCGGGGGCTCTATCGAGAATAAGCTGACTTTGGAGGCCTGAAGGCTGGCTTTGCGACTTGGTAGCTGTGTGACCTTCGGCTCATCGACTTCTCTGCAGAACCTAACGTGCTTCTGTTCCGGGTGGTTGTGCGAATGACAAGGGAGACCGTGCCTTGCAGAGTGGGGGGAGTGCCGTGCACACGAATGGTACTGTTGGTCTGGAAGACCCTTCGTTTGTCCTAGCCCGCTTCTGTCAGTTTGTGCAACTTAACTAACTCTCCGTGTTCCTTCATGATTTCGTGGCCTTTGTGCTTCCTGTTCTCTATGTCCGGAGCGTGCTTTTTCTACAGGGCAGACTCCCCATCTCCTCCCCTCCGTCGTGTCTCATGGTAGTTGTACTTACCCCTTACGGTACCAGTCACCCTGTAGGTAACTGCTTGCGTATCTCTCCCATTAGACTGTGAGTTCCTGGCTGGACAGGTATCTCAGTAATCCTCCCAACCATTGCAGTGCCGGTGCAAAGTAGATGTTTAATAAATATTTGTTGAAGGAAGTTTAAAAAAAAAAAAAGAAAAATCCAGAACCAAGATTACAGTGTCAAGACTTTATATTACTAGTTCAAGATCCACATCCTTTGCAGGATTCTTACCCTTTGCTTTCAGCTATATTTAAATTGAAGGTCTTCAATAACCTGCCGTTTTTCTCTCTACCTCATTATACAGACTTCTCTTAGCATCTTCTTGTGAGGGTACTTTTGAGCACCCAGAACATCTGCGTTCCAGCTTTCAGTTGGGCCACTAACTAACTAGCTTCCTGATTTAAAAAAAAGAAAAAAGTCACCTTTGGCCCAGTATCATCACTTATCAGTAGTGTTGCAGTACTGTGGAATGGTAATGGTAATTAGGAAATGGCTAACAGGTAATATTTAAAGTACCAAAACTTGTGAATTATTTTACTTAAAAAATATGTGCTAGAATTGTATCTTTAAAATAAAGACAGTCTCATTTGCTTAATTTCTGCTAAGAAAGCACCTGTTTTCTTCAGAGAAAAAGGAATAAGTTATCAAAAGCAGTATTTTCTGCTGGATTCATATCCTGGATTCATCCGTGAGGCCACATCCTGTTCTGAAACTTTCAGAGTCTTTGATTATTTCTTTTCATACTGGGACACAAATAAAGGCTGGCTTCATTGTTCTTTATGAAGGATACCATAGCAACAGAGACTTCAGTCAGTTAAGTGAGAAGGTGCAAATATATAGAACCTTAAGACCGGACCAAAGCAAGTGCTGAGATCGAGGTGAGCTACCCCTTTGCACACTCCGGCTGTTTGTACTCAAAGGGGCATGTCCACCCCGCATGGATGACGGGTGCCCTCTCATTCCTCATCTGAGCCACTCAAGAGGGCCGTCTGGTAAGTGTGATCCGACTTCAGCTTCTGAATGCCAATGACTTCTCCTCCGTGCCTCTTTGACCGTGTCAGATGGCTGTAAGAGAGCAACAATAAGAGCACATGAAATCAGCCCCCCAATTCCCTTATTCTCTCGACCAAGGATGTTAAGGCATCCGCTGGTTCTTAAAGCATTTTCATATCTATATCTATCTATCTATCTATCTATCTATATATATATATATATATATGTATCTATCTATATATATATCTCCCCAATACTGTGGCTGTCTGCATATCTCACTTCTTGGACACTATTCATTGGTAGATGATTAATAATATTTAATGGTTAATGTCGTAACAGACTAAACATAGGTCTCCTGTTTCCCAGTTTATTGTTTCACTGACCAGGCACTGGAACTAAAGGAAACTGTGACCTGAAGTTCCCTTCTCTTTGGTCTGTGTGGAACTCGTGTGTGTGAACTCTGTCTGCTTTGGGGAGGGAAGTGGGAAACTAGAAAAAACGAGGGGCAGTTACAACAGAACTAATTATTAGCATATCCAAAAAGTCACTCGCACTGCAGTTCAAGGCCAGGTCTTCTGTTGACTCATAGGGTGACCTCATCAAGTTACTCAGTCTTTGAAGCCTTGGTTTCCCCGTCTGTAAAACGTTACAGCACATACTTCGTAAAATAATGAGGATTCAGTGGGGTAATAGACTTGAGGTTCTTAACCACAGGGCCTGGGGACAGTGAGTGCCTGGGAATGGTCAGCTATTCTAGTAACCTCTGATGAGCTCTTGAAAGAGCACTTGCTCTTACGGCATCGTGTCTGATTGCCACATCTCTGGGAAGGAGGTGGGGCAAATCCAGGAATAAGGTGATGGATTCAAAACGATGGACAGAACGGGGTGTGCAGTCCAGTACTGATGCCAAAGTCAGAGTTTTTCGTTTCACACCGCAGGCTTTAAGTCCATGAGAACTGCCTTTGAAACCTGGGTCTGTCAGGTGACAGTGGCAGTCCTTGAACTTCTCAGAATCTCATCACCCCCATTTGCAGAACTGGGCATATAGTTGGCACTCAAGAAGTGGCAGAAGTTAGCACTGCTTAGTTATGAAGGGTGGGTCACTGGAAATAAAAAGGATGTAGTGTAATAGATTTGGGGGACAAGAGGTGGTTTGGAGGAAAAAACTAGATGGAAGTTGTCTTCCCTTGGACTCACCAGAAAACGAGCGAGTAGCTGATGGCCACAATGCAGAGGGCAGCTAGGTAGTGCCAGCAGAAGCACATGGTGACGAACATGATGTTTGCGTGATCTTTCTGGTCCCATTCGGGTCCTCCAAAAGGTGGGAAGAGCACAAACCCGATCTGGTGGGTTACACAGAGAAGCCGGCCTTAGCTGGTCCTGAGAAGCAAGCTCGCCTCCCTCCCACGGCTACCCCCGTGGTCGGTTCATCGCCACTACCTCAGCTTTCCCACACCTCCGGTAGCATAGAAAGGCCTTTCTGCGCAGGAGAATTGCTCTAATTCTGGTTTTAGTATGGGCTTATTTTAAACATTTCAGGGCCTCCCATGTCAAGGGGGCAGCTGAGCAAGCGGAGCCTGTAACAGACTGTAGAAGTGATCCCTGCAAGTACCGTCTTGCAAGTGGAGCCTGGAAACTGTATCAACACCTCCACTCGGGGGGGGGGGGGTTGTTACTATGCTCGTGCATGCCCCGTGGACTCCGCTTGTCCTTCGTCAGCAAGCCGTTACTGGATGAAATGACCCAAGTCGGGGTAGGCACGGGAAGTCAAGTGGACCTCCGAACCCCTTCCTGTGGCATACGTCCCTGCTGGCCCTGCAGGACTTGCCTTGGACGAGCTCAGTGGGGCTCCTTGAATCCCCACAAGGTGAAGAGCCCCGTTTTGAATAATTACCTGCCAGAACCAGGTGCCCTGAAGAATAACGAGGCTGGTTCGGAAAAGTTGCAGCACAATATTGTCCCGGAGGATCACCTCCACGAAGATACTGAGGGCCCCTCCAAACACCGCGCACAGCAGGAGCGAGTGGATGTGCTGGTCCAGGGGAGGTCGGTTATGCACGTGGTAGTAGAAGAGGAAACCTGCACAAAGCAATTCCAGCCATCACGGGCGCACTGCTTTCTGCACGGTTTCCGTTCTAGAATGCCCTACACCTGTCTCAAAGCTAGATTCTTCAGCAGTTAGGAAGACAGGGCAACAGACAGATTAGATTGATTTCGTGTATGTACGAAGTGGATATATGCTGCAAAGGATGGATCTTTTAAAATCTTTTGATACAGGATGCGTAGGTGAAACATGTTGCTGATTTGTGACACGTGTGCGTGTGTGTACTTGGAATTCAGTTTTGCCCTCATTCAACCTCCCCTCCCCCTTCCTGAGGTACAGAAGTGAGGTTGTGGATTACAAAATGCTTTTTCCTTACCCCCGTGTATATGAGTTATATTGGGAAATCTGTCCTAGCTGCTGGGTGGGTCTCTGGAGGTTTCTGATGGGGTCCAGACAGGAACACTCCAGGCTGGGAGGTGGAGTGCAGTTTCTCTTCCCCAAACAGAGGGAGTTATTCTTACGCGTGGTGGCATCCAGCCAGGTTCTGGAGAGTTACTGTGTGTTTCGGTGTGGATGTGCACACGTGCTCTTATACACACGAGCGTGACGGGGGAGGGGGCAGGGACAGTGTGTGCACCGAGATCCAGAGACTTTGGCTAAAAGCCTTATGTTTTCATGTGCCGTTTTATGAACTATGTCCCCAGCACACAGGACCAAGTCCTGAGGTTTTTGAAATTCAGACATTTGGATTTTCTGGGGAAAGTGATTGTATTTGCAGTATTTCTGGTCTTTCTAGCCCGATCATCGTCAACACAATTCGTCAGTCTCTTGCTCTGTTTTTTTCCATCCGTACCACTGAGTTACCTTCGGTGAATGTCGCCACAGCCATAACCAGTCTGTCCAGCCCCAGGGGAACGTGGCTGACGAGATAGGTGAGCATATCCGTGATTCCCGAGACCGCGAAGAATAAATACATGGTGCTGTGCTGCCAGTTCATCAACTTGACCCACTCGCTTTCATGGTACAGGTGGAGATGTGGCCCGTCCGGCACAAACTGCTCTGCCAGGATCCCTGCAGGGCAATGAGTGGAAACTGAGGCGGGAAGAGGAGCTCCAGGACAAATAGACAAAAACTACCCCTAAGTCAGGAAGGAAGTTGAGACGCAGGTGAAAGTGGCCCGCGGTCCAGGGCAGCTACTTCAGTGTAGAATACGGCATTTGCCGGGGAACCTGTGTAGACCTCTTGCCTCTGTTGTCCTTTGGGGGTGGGGGTGCGGCGAGAAGGAGCAATAGAAACAGCCACACAGGTCCCTGGGATGTTTGTCTAGTGGTGGAGCTGAAAGGCATTATCACTTAGTGAGAATGTGGCTGATACACTAATCTTTGTGCTAAGTGAGCAGTGAAAGAAACCCCGGACCGAAACCATGAGGTTGAATATAATGGGATCCGAGCAGAGACACACCGGTGGAGAAGATAGCGGTGCACGCCTGAGGCAGGAGAAGCAGCGGGTGCGTTTTCGTCAGGGCAGACTTGGAGTGAGTGCTTTTCCTGGACATAGAGTGGGCTCTTTGAGCTCTGAGTCCTTCCCTGTTTAGGTCTCTGAACCCTACACACTGGGAGGACCAGGTGAAGGCCCGTCACCGTGGTGTTTCTGGCCATACTGTGTCTTACAAGGGGCAAGCCTTTGAGACAGAGGCTCAGAGTTCTCATCACCTGTTTTGGAAGGCAAAAGGTTGGCTTTTACGCCTCATGCCCAAAATGTTCTTAGGGCCTAGAATAATCCTCCATGACAACATTCTGGACCCTGTTCCCCATACATTTTTTTCTTAAATCCAGTCCCTTCCTGAACTTACATGTGAAAGATAAGAAACTGGTGGAAAGGACCTGGGAGAAGAAGTCCCACTGACACTAGAATGGGAGCTCTGTGAGGGCAGGAGGGACTCTGCTGGGTTCCCCATTGTCTCCCCACAACCTGGAGTAGTGAGTTCTTCCTGCTGGGTAGGAGCTCAGGAGATCTTGTTGAATGAGTAGTAGTTTCACCCAGCAAAGAGGCCAAATACTTTCCTAGCTCTACTTTTCTAGGCAACATTGATGCTGTCCTCAGCATTTAAGCTGTATTACAGCATTAAGCTGTTCACTTCTTGACTCCAGAAAGACGAGATACCTGAATGACTGGTGGATGGGAAAATTCAGCGAGGCTGGGCAGACAAAGCTAAGTGCCTCTGCTCGTTCCAGGAGGAGCTGCTGGTGTTGCTTCGGTTCCTTCTGAGACGCTGTAGGCCTCAGATGAGAAGTGGCAAAATGCAACTGCAGAATAAAGTTCCTCGTTACTCCCACGATGGGCTGATCCTGAGGAAGAACACTTTCTACTGTTGCCACTGTGGGCCCCTTCTCGTGGCCACTAGTGGAGCGGAATGGATGACGAGTCACAGTGGAAGGGTGTGGATTTTGTTGGAAGGGGCCACAGTAAAGGAAACTCCCTTTCCAATAGCCCTCTGCTGGCTTTCTATAGTCTCTTCCCCTGCCTTGCTTACTAGCTGTCTAGCATAAAGTCCCGTCCTTGTAATTGCGTGAGATTTGGGGATGGAGGATATGCCACGGAATTAGGTGGTAACTACTCTTGAGATTCTAGTGGAGAGACAACTGGAAAAAATGATTTTAGTACTTTCTTAACTCATGTACATGAGCTTACTCTATTACTTTTTCTATTCTTGTGTTTTATCTTTTTCATCAGGAATGTCTTCTATTCCTACAACTTATACCTATGTCCTTCTAGGGCAAAGAATGTAGTTTATTTGGTAGTTTTTCATGATGCACTATGATGTAAGGTGCTGTTAGCTTAACATTAACAAAGCTTAGTACACAGTAGATACTATAAAATATTTAGTGGCCCATGGAAAATCCTCGTTTTATTATCTGCCAGTGGAAACACCCATCTCCCAGGGTACAGAAAATGGGTTAAAGTTTCTGGGTGTGATGGGGAGATCCCCTGGACCAGATGACCCCCTTCTTACCAATGATTGAAAACAAGGTTCTGATTGCAGCTTCAATGATCTCGAGACGCTGATGGTAATGAGTCAGTCGGCTGCTTTTCCCCTTCTGGTGGAAGTACATCAGTGGGTACTTCACTGACCACCACAGCCCAACTATCAAGAAGAAGCTCCCTGGGAGAGCATGGCCCTTAAAGTTTGCCATCAGTGTTCTTCAGCACCTAAGGAAAGAGGGGACAGCTGTCAGGTAGCTGAATGAAGAAAACATAAATGGATATTTTGGCAGGAAACACAATATGTGACTGGGGATTCCAAACATAAGTCATATTAAGAAGGACCCACTCATTCTCAAAAAATAAGCCGAGTTATGTCCCTGAAGTCTGCTGAGTGAGTACCCAAGAGAATACCCCTGACCCTGAGGCTTTAAAAACATGGGTAAAATAAAAGGGGTGGTGGGGAGAAGGACAGGCAAATATTTACTGATCACAGGGTAGAAAAACCTTAAATGCGAGGGAGAGAATTAGAGAAATACTCACCTACAAAAGTATTTTATGTATCAAAAACAGCAGGAAGATGTTTGTAATAGTTATGATAAATGGCTATTGTGTAAGCCTTTGGCAAATTAGTAAGAAAAAGACTAGAAAAATGGCAAAAGACAGGAATATGCAAATCACAAAATGATACAAATTAATAATAATCTCATTGTAATTGAAGATGTGCAAATGAAAGCACAGTATCCTTTTCCACCTGATTTTTAAAAAAAGATTATTTGAGGGACGCCTGGGTGGCTCAGTCAGTGAAGCGTCTGCCTTCAGCTCAGGTCATGATCTCAGGGTCCTGGGATCGAGCCCCACATCGGGCTGCCTGCTCAGTGGGGAGCCTGCTTCCCTCTCTGCCTGCTGCTCCTGCTTGTGTGCACTCTCTCTCTCCGACAAATAAATACAATCTTTTAAAAAAATAAAAAAGATTATTTGAGAGAGAGAGCATACATGAGCAGGAGGGGCAGAGGGAGAGAGAGAATCTCAAGGAGTCTCCCCGCTGAACGTGGAGCCCGACTTGGGGCTTGATCTCACAAGCCTGAGATCATAACCTGAGCCGAACTCAAGAGTTGGACACAACCGGACACACTCTGGTGCCCCTCCCACCTAATTTGAAAATAATCTGAAAAATGAGAGATTTGATGCAGCCCTCTAGTATAGGAATATGTTCAATCTGATTCAAATTTCGTGGAAGTAAAAATAATTCTATAAACACCACCTTATTCCAAAAAAGATGGCAGGCCTCAATTTATTTTTACGCGTATGTTCTCACTGGGAACGTCAAGTGCCCGTGGTCTGTGCAGACTGTTCCAACACTGGCTGTCAGGACTTCCATCCCCTGTCACTGGCCACATGGTCTGTTTCACATCTGATGCATTTACAGTTGAGATTTCCACCCTTCATCAAGAACTTTCTCAAGTGTTTAAAAATCTTATAGTTAAAAAGTCAGATTGCATTTAAAAGGCTTATAATGGAAAGCAGCAGCCCTGTGCTCCACCCCTCCTCACCCACTAGTGAAACCACGTTAGACCCTCTCCACTATTTCTTCTGGGACTTGCCTCCACGATTCTCGTTAATTTGTGCACACTGCCATTTGCTCGTTTATCTTTGTCCGGCATTATCTACCAACTTCCTGGAGCTCTCCCTCCTCTTCAACCCTTCACGTTCACTAGAGTCACATGATGTTCCTTTGCTTCAGTCGTCAGTCAGTTTCGTTATTACGGCTCTGTAGATCCAAAGTCCTTACCAGGGCCGATAAGCCCTACGTGATCCTCAGCTATCTCTCCTTTGACCTCTCCGACCTACCCCCTCCAGCCCTGCCCCACCAGGTCCCTTCCCTGGCCTTCCATTTCCAAGCTCAGACAGCTCCTGCTTTCAGGGCTTGGGGGGTCTGGTATTTCCAGCGGGTTTCGCCCAGAGCCAACAGGGGTCTCCTTCACTTTACTCAGGTCTCTGTTCAAACGTTACTCTATTCCCGGACTACTTTGTGAAAAGTAGCAGGCATGTCCCATTTTTCAATCCAGGTATACTTTCTTTCTTTTTTTTTTTTTTTAAGAATTCATTTATTGTACATTTATTATTCACAGTTAATCACTACCTACCAAATGGTATCCAGGTATACTTCTAAATTTTCTTTAAAGCATGGATCACTATCTGATACTACATATTGATTTTTTTTTTTTCAAGCGTCCAGCTCTATCCACTAGAATGTCAAGTCCCTGAAAGGAGGGATTTGATCTGTTTTGTTACTGCAGTTAGCCCAGTGCTTACAGCAGGGCCTGACGGAGTAAGCACTCAAGTATTTGTGGAACGAACACATGCTCGTCCAAGTAGTATATTATGGATTAGGTTTTCACCATTTTTGGTTTTTTAGGTTTACAACAAAATTGAGAGTAAGGTAGAGAGATTTTTTCATACACCCCTTGCATAGTGCCCCCCCCATTATTGATATCATTCACTAGGGTGGTGCTTTTTTTTTTTTTTTAAACCAAGGATGAACCCACATTGATGCATCATAATCACCCCAAGTCCATAGTTTACCTTAGGGTTCACTCTTTTTTTTTTTTTTAAAGATTTTATTTTTATTTATTTGAGAGAGTGTGTGCAAGCATTGGGTGGGGGGGTGGGAAGGGCAGAGGGAGAGGGAGAAGCAGGCTCCCTGCTCAGCAGGGAGCCTAATTCAGGGCTCGATCCCAGGACCCCGGGATCATGACCTGAGCTGAAGACATGCTTAAGGACTGAGCCACCCAGTTGCCCCTAGGGTTCACTCTTGATGTTGTGCATTCCATGGATTTGGACAAAATTATAACGACATGTATCCATCATTATAAATATCACACAGAGTATTTTCACTGTCCTAAAAATCCTCTGTGCTCTGCCTGTTCATCTCTCCCCTCCTTCCCCACCCCTGCACCAGCCTTTTTTACTCTCTCCATAGTTTTGCTTTTCCTAGAATGTCAAATGCTGGAATCATAAAGTATGCAGCTCTTCAGATTGGCTCCTCTTACTTAGTAATATGCACTTTTTAAGTTTCTCTGTGTTTTTTTCATGGCTTGATGGCTCATTTCTTTTTAGCACTGAATACTGTCCTATAGCACCACAGTTTATTCATCCATTCACCTACTGAAGGACATCCTGATTGCTTTTAAGATTTGGGAATTTTGAATAAAGCTGTTACATCTTTGTGCAGGGTTTTGTGTGGACATAAGTTTTTACCTCCTTTTGGTAAACACCAAGGAGGGAGACTGCGGGATCGTATGGCGAGAGTGTGTTTTGCAGGAACTGCCAAACTGTCCTCCAAAGTGGCTGTACCATTTTGCATTCCCACCAGCAATGTGTGAGAGTTCCTGTTGCTCCACATGCTCACCAGCATTTGGTGTTGTCAGTGTTCCACGTTTCGGCCATTCTAAGAGGTATGCAGTGGTATCTCATCATTTTAATTTGCAGTTACCTGATGACATACTACGATGGGGAGCATCTTTTCAGATGCTTAGTTGTGTATCTTTGGTGAAGTGTCTGTCAAGGTGTTTGACCCATTAAAATTTTTTTCTTAAGTTTTAAGAGTTGTTTATTTTGGATTGCAGTCCTTTAGCAGATGCGTCTTTTGTAAATATTTTCTTCCAGTCTGTGGCTTGTCTTCTAATTTTCTTGATTTTGTCTTTTGCAGAGCAGAAGTTTTTAATTTTAATGAAGTCCAACTTACCAATTCTTTCTTTCATGGATAATGTCTTTGGTGTTATATCTAAAAAAGCATCAATATACCTGAGGTCATCTAGGTTTTCTCTTATCTGTCTTCTAGGAATTTTATACCTTTGCATTTTACATTTAGATCTATGGTCCATTTTGAGCTTTCTTTTGTGATGGGTAGAAGGTCTGTGTCTAGATTCATTTTTTTGCAAGTGGATGTCCAGTTGTTCCAGCACCATTTGTTGAAGAGACTATCTTTGCTCCATTGTGTCACCTTTGTTCTTTTGTCAAAGATCAATTGGTCAGGGTCTATTTCTGGGCTCTATATTTCTGTTTCATTGATCTATTTATCTATTTCTTTGCCAATACCACATTCTCTTGATTATTGTAGCATTATAGTAAGTCTTGAAGTTGGGTATCATGAGTCCTTTGACTTTGTTCTTCTTCAATATTGTGTTGGCTATTCAGGGTCTTTTGCCTTTCCATATAAACTTTAGAATCAATTTGTCTATATCCATGAAATAACTTGCTGGGATCTTGACTGAGATTACATTTAATCTATAGATCTAGTTGGGAAGAGCTGACATCTTGACAATGTTGTCTTCCTATCCATGAACATGGAATATCCCTCCATTTATGTAGTTCTTTGTAGTTCTGGGTTCATTCACCAGAGTTTTGTGGTTTTCTTCTTATAGATCTTGTACTTATTTTGTTAGCTTTATAGCTAAGTATTTCTTTTGGGGGGGTGCTAATATAAAGGTATTTTTAATTTCAAATTCCACTTGTTTCTCATACCTTTTCTGTTCCTCTGTTCCTTATTTACTGCTTTCTTTTGTGTATAACAAGTAATTTTGTTGTACTATTCTAATTCCTTTTCATTTTTTTTAGCTATAGTTTTGAAAATTTTCTATTCTAATGCTTACTCTAGGAATTACAGTATGTATCACTGTCTACTTTAGGTTAATATTAACTTAATTCTGGTAAAACATAGCCATTTTGTTAATTTGTAGCTCCATTTTCTACCCCCTTCATCATGCCGCTGTTGAATCACATATTAACAATACATAAATATATGTATCAAATATATGTATATAATATCTATATTATAAACCAAAAGCATTGCAATTATTGCTTTAAATAGTCTTTTTAAAAAACTTTTTAATTAAGTTTTTAATTTTAATTCCCGTATAGTTAACATATGTGTTATATTAGTTTTAGGTGTACAATATAGTGATTCAACAAAAAATATGGGACGCTTCACAAATTTGTATGTCATGCTTGTGCAGAGGCCATGTTAATCTTCTCTGTATCGTTCCAATTTTAGTATCTGTGCTGTCAAAGTGAGTGCTAGTCTTACATTTTTCAGGAAATAGAGACAGATACATAATCTTTCATATTTAATTACATATTTACCACTTCTAGTGCTCTTCATTTCTTCCTGTGCATTTGAATAACCCTCTAACCTCATTTACTTCCAAAATGAAGGATATCCTTTAATATTTCTTATAGAGAAGTTCTGTTACCAATGAATTTTTTTGCTTTTATCTGGAAATTATTTCATTTTCATTTTTGAAGAATAAGTTAGGCTGGATATGGAACTCTTAGTTGGTAGTTTTTCCTCTCAACACTTTATGTCAGTCCATTGGCTTTTGGCTGATGAGAAATCAGCTGTTAATCATATTGTTATTCCCCAGTGAGTTACTTTTTTTCCTGCTTTCAAGTTTTTCCTATTTCTTTGGGTTTCAGCAGTTAGACTATGATATATCTTTTTGTGGTGCTTTTTGTGTTTTGTTTTATTTTTTGATATTGGCTGAGCTTCTTGGGTCTGTAGTTTAATATTTTTCATCAAACTTGGGAAGTTTTCAGCCATTAATTCTTCAATTATTTTTTCTGACTCCCCTTTCTCTCTGCCCCACCCCCTTTTCTGCTCATTCCCATGTTTAACCCATAGAGCCAAGGATTTTCAACTCCCCAATCACCACCCTGAATTGCATCTGTTTCCCCTGGCAGCAAAACTACTTGTTTTCATAGCTAGCACCACGTAACTTAAAAGTCATTGACTGAGTGAAGGGGCTAATGGCAACAGCCTCAGGCAAAAAGGCCATGGCCTCCAACTGTTTTACCTAAAGATCTAGCAGCTTTTCAAAAAAATCAAAGCTTCTGTTGGGAGTTTAGCTGAACTACTCCAATAATATTGCTGTCTCCTCCTCCATTTTGTGTGGCCAGGTGGCCTGCAGGGGCCTTGAACTGTCAGGAGCCCCTCCTGAGAGCATGCCTGAGAGAACAACTGCAGAGTCACGAGTAAACCTAAGTTCCTGATAGGACTTCCCCAATGGTCTCCCCCATCTCCCAGGGCCTTTCCCTTGTGCACCCCTTAAATAAGACCCCTGTGAAGCTTACCCAAACCCTGTTCTTCCTGGTTTGAACTGACCAGTCCAGGTTTAGCCTGGGAATCCCAAGGGCTCTACTTGTGGACCCTAATAAAGGTATGTGTGCCAGGTCATGTCACACTCTCTACCTGTGCTCTGCTTTGACCTCCCCAGGGGGCCCCTCAAGGCACGCCTTGTACGTTCTCCAGGACTTTTGAGAAATAAAAATCTCTATTTCTGATAGAAATCTTCTGTTGAACAGAGCCTCACCATCAGCCACCGGGGGACTCTACTTAACAAATGTTAATTTAACAAAGTCCCAACAGCTCCTTAATTGTTGCCTGGCTTTGGTCAATTTGCAGTTCCTGGAAATGGCTGGTATTGACAATTTTGTCTAGTTTTATACATTTTTTTGTTCGTTTTTTGTTTTTGCAGAAAGAAATTGCCTGTCTGTTCATGCTGCCATAACTGGAAGGTTCTCTTCTCATTCTTTTTAAACCGTATATTGATCAACATAAGAAAAAAAGGCCTCCATTTTCATTTAATGTTTAACCCAAGTCCCTTTCATGATCAAGCCTGTTATACTCCTTTGTTTTCTTAGCCAGAAGTGCAGAAAAACCAGCTTTGCAAAATCCTTCCAGTCCTTCCCCATTTTCTGAGGAGCAATACCCTGAATAAAGGCAGAGTCCTTGTCTGTTCATACCAATTCATCAAGCCCCACCCTCTCCTTTTACCTGGTTTTGGATTCACATCAGTGGATGGCAGGGCCCGCAGCATGTCTGTAGAAACGATTTCTAAATTTACTTAACGCTGCTTGGAAGGCTGAGTACCTTGATTTGATGAGGGGGAGGAGCAGGGAGGTAGATTTCTTCCAATAACCAATGATTAGATTATTTTTTTATTAGCTCCCTCATAGGACACGTAGTAGAGATACAGGATGGGTCAGTTTCAATAAGGAGGAACAAGGCAATAACTAACTTCAAACAGAAAAATAAAAATTTAGACTTCTAATAATTTGGATAACACCATTCAAAGAGGTCAAGTCCCTGAGAAATCTAGCTTTAAAAAAATTATTTAAAAATAAATAAAGCAAATGTTTAAGGGATAAGCTCTTTAGAATCACACTATAAAATACTTCAGAGGTACCTGGGTGGTTCAGTCAGTTAAGCATCCAACTTTTGATTTCAGCTCAGGTTTTTTTTTTTTTAAAGTAGGCTCCACAGGGCTTGAACTCACAACCCTGAGATAAAAAAAAAAAAAAAAAATCAATCTAAGGAAAACCCACAGAGAGGAAAACATCAGAAAGTTATTCTGCAAAGACAATCTTCCTTTCTTATTTTAATATATTTGCTCTTTTTTGATATTGCATGAGATAGAGTGTGAAGGGCGGGCTGAGTGTTTTGGAAAGGTAGTAGCTTTAAGTTATAGCAAAAAAAAAAAAAAGAAAAAAAGCTGGCAGCTGAGAAGACTGTGGTTTGGGCAACTTTTCATGTCACATCTAAGGAGATCCTGAGAAATGAACATCATTTGCAGAAGATGTTTGATGGGCTTTTCCTTGTCCTTATCTTTAACCATTTCCCCCCTCTACATTCCCTAATTTTAATTTGAGATAAGTGAAATGGAAGACAAGTTGAAGATGTCCAGAAGAGAAAAAGGAGGGAAGATTGAAGAGTAGGAGACAGGGAAAGAAGACCGGAGAGTCATAGAAGTAGAGAGAGGGAGTGAGCAGAGGAGAGGAGAAATTATGCTTGATGCAGTTTGCCTGTAGTTAAAAATAAAACTTGATATGGTGCCCTTTGTTTCTTAATAAAGCCCACATTTTCCCTTATTTTAGATGAAGAAAGTAGTGAAAGGATGTATTTAGATGAGTGAGAGAATAAAAAATAAGGAAATCGAATCTTATTTTCTTTCTTGAGTGCCTAGGCTTAGCAACCAGCACTCTCCAACATTAGAACTAAGGACTTGGCATTCATGGCATGGGGAGGAGTTAAAGCCAATTCCTCCCAATTTGAGATGACAGGATACAAAATGTATAGATTACCAAATACCACAGAGAACCTGGACCTTTTCTTAGTTCTAGCCATACATTTGACTTAAGAAATTATGGTTTATCTTCACCACGGGATATTATGTAATCATTAAAAAGACTGCATTAGAGCTATACCAGCTGTACTGGAAGGTTTTCCATGAGATAGTTGGCTAAGACAAGCAAGATGGAAAAGACTACTTGACCCCATATGACCCCATTTTGAGCAACAATGGTAACGTCCTGCATATATGTATTACATATAGGTACAGGTATATGACTATATGAACAGGAAAAACAATATGAAAGAGTACTTTGAGGGTATGTAACACTATTCATTAAGTACTTCTGGCTCTCTTTCTTCTAGGCACATGGTATGATTGTACTTTCTGACCCCCTTGTGGTTGGGTGGGGTCTTGTGCGTTGTGACCAGAAGTGACGTGTTAGTTCTGGGCATAAACATGTAATTGGCAGTTCAAGACCCCCCAGAACACATTTCCTTTACCACATTACTATCAATGTTCATGACAGTGACTCTTCCATCAGCCTAGATCCCAGAGTGAAGAGACATAGAGCAGAGCTCCAAACAAGCCATGATTTACACATGGCATGGGAAAAATAAACAGTTGTAATGAGTCACTAAGCTTTGCAGGGTGTTTTTATCCAGCATAACCTAAATTGTTATGAGTCATAAAGATATACTGGATCAACGTGTTATGGGTAGGACACTTAGGCTTTCGTAGTTTCTTTAAAAAAAAAAAATACTGGAAAGCTTTACTATATCAAGGGAAGAAGTTATGATGTCATAAAGAAAGGCAGAATTTGTACCAAAAAGGTGCCAAATACAATTTTGGCAAACTGTATCTGGATCTGTCCTGATTCCTCTCTTTTCTTTCTGATATCAGATAGACACATTTTCTCTTTCAAAATGGTGCCTGAGTTCCTCTACCCCCACCCTACTGCCCTTCCTTAAAACACAGCAAAATTAAAATTCAGGCAAGCAGGAGCCTGTTTGTTACATTGTAGTTAGCCTTTAGGTCCATTTCTCCAGTCTGTGTCCCCCCCCTCCCCCCCCCGGTCTCAACAGGCTCTGCAGGTACTTTTGGTTGTTGTCACAACTGGGGGTGATGGTGGTGTTGCTCACATCTGTAGGTAGAGACCGAAAATGCTGCTAAACATTTTGCAATGGGCAGGACACCCCCCACAACAAAGAACTCTGCAGCTCAAATCTCAACAATGCTGAGGCTGTGAAACCCTGCTCTAGTCTAGGCCAGCTTCCTATCCTGCTTTTTTCCTGCCCAGAGACAGAGATCAGGTGGCCTTTATTTCTTTGTTATTTATGTCACCACTTATTAGAGTGTTCTATCTTCAAAACTGTTTATAGGGCATAAACTCACAGTCCTAGAAATTTTCCCCCTTGCTTTCCATATGCTTTTTTTTTTTTTTAAAGTAACAGCTTTATTGAGATATAGTTCACATACCATTTTCACCTACAGGGTAAAGTTCAATGGTTTTGAGTATATCCACGGAATTGTACAATCAATCACCACAGTCAATTTTAGAACATTTTCATACCCACAAAAAAATTTCCCTAACCCATTAGTGACTCCATTTGCCCAGGTCCCCCTTCCCCCAAAGCCCTAGGGAACCACTAATGTACTTCATGGCCCTATTAATTTACCTATTCTGGACATTTTATATACATCGAGTCATACAACATGTAGTCATCTGAGACTGAATCTCTTTTTTTAAATTGTTTGTCTGTTTAATTGCTATAGCCAGTGTGGGTCTCGGACTCACAACCCCAAGATCAAGACTGAGCCAGACAGGTGCCCACAGACTGGCTTCCTTCTTTTAGCATGTTTTGTTTTTTTTAATGTTTTTTTATTATATTATGTTAGTCACCATACAGTACATCCCTGGTTTTTTTAGCATGTTTCGGAGGTTCATCCATGTGGCGGCACGAGCCCCTACTTATTCCTTTCTACGGCTATTTCATGGGGTGCATATACCGCATTTACTGGCTTGCTAGGGCTGCTGTAACGAACCACACTGGGTGGTTTAAAAACAGAATTTATTTTCTCACAGTTGTGGATGTTAGAAGTCTGAGATCGAGGTGTTGGCAGGGTTGGTTTCTTCTGAGGCCTTTGTCCTGGGCTTGAAGATGGCGGTCTTCTCTCTGTGTCTTCACATACGTCTTCCCTTGGCGTGTGTCTGTGTCCCCTTCTTACAGGGCAATAGTTAGATTAGATTAGAGCCCTCGCTGATGACCTCATTTTAACTTAGTTATCTCTCTAAAGACCATGTCTTCCAATATAGTCACCGTCTAAAGTACTGGAGGTTAGGACTTCAACAACATATGAATTGGGGGGTGGGGAGCATAATTCAGCCCATAACACCACATTTTATTTATCTGTTCATCACTTGGCTGTTCCATATACTTTTATAGATTTAATTACTAAATCACTACAAAAGACAACCCAGATGTATCAAAGAGGACACTCTGAAGGTTTCAACGACCTTACTAAGTATTCCTGCTTTGTATTTCTGGGACAGTTTTCCTAATGAATCTGAAAGCCACCCTCATATGGTTCTAGAAGTTTCAGTGCTTTCTTGCTATTTCTCTCTCTCTCTTTTTTTCAAATAACAGCCTTGTTGAGATATAATTCATATATCATAAAGTTCAGTCCTTTAAAGCATATAATTTAGTGATTGCTGGTATCTTCACAGTTGTGCAACCATTACCACCATCTGATTTTAGAATATTTTCGTCAACCCATAAGAAATCCCATACTCATTAGCAGCCATTCCCCATTTCCTCCCAACCCCTCCGACCCTGGCAACCACTAGCCTCCTTTCTGTCATCATGGATTTGCCTATTCTAGCAATTTCCTATAGGTGTAATCATACATCTCTGCCTCTTTCACTTGGCGTGGTTTCAAGGTTCATCCAGTCTTGTAGCATGTATCAGTGCTTGATTCCTTTTTATTGCTGTTGTTGTTGCTTTTAGAGGGAGGGAGAGAGCGAGGGCACAAGCAGGGGGGAGGGGCAGAGGGAGAGGGAGAGAAAGAATCCTCAAGCACACTCCCTGCTAAGCAGGGAGCCCAACTTGGGGGGCTCTATTTCATGACCCTGAGATCATGGCCTGAGCTGAAACCAAGAGTCAGACACTTACCAACTGAGCCACCCAGGCGCCCCCATTCCTTCTGATTGTTGAATAATATTCCATTGTATAGATCTGTCACATTTTGTTTATCCATGCACCTGGTTTTTAAATTTTAATCTTTAAAAAATTTAAAAAAATATTTTATTTATTTGACAGAGTGAGCGAGAGAGAGAGCACAAGCAGGGGGAGCAGCAGAGGGAAAGGGAGAAGCAGGCTCCCTGCTCAGGGAGCCTGATGCGGGGCTCAATTCCAGGACCCCGGGATCATGACCTGAGCCAAAGGCAGATGCTTAACTGACTGAGCCACCCAGGCGCCCCAATCTTTTAAATTTTTAATTGAAGTATAGTTGACATATAATATCCATTCATTTATGGATGGATATTTGGGTTGTTATGAATAATGATGCTATGAATATTGGTATACATATTGTTGTGTGTACCTATGTTTTCATTTCTCTAGGAATGGAATTGCTTGATCATAAATGTTAACATTTTGAGGAATGACCAGACTCTTTTCCACAGTGGTGGCACCATTCTCCAGTCTCACCAGCAAAGTATGAAAGTTTCAATTTCTCCACATCCTCATCAACATTTGTTATGTTCATCTTTTTTATTTTAGCCATCCTACCGCATGTGAAGTATATCTCATTGTTTTGTTTCATTTTGCTTCCCAAATGATTAGTGATGTGAAGCATCTCTTTATGAGCTTGTTGGGTATTTGTATATCTTTTCCGGAGAAATGCCTATTCAAATTCATTGCCCATTTTAAGTTGATGTCTTTTTATTGTTGAGTTGTAATAACTCCTTATATTATTATAGATACAAGTCTTGTATCAGATATATGATTTGGAAATATTTTCTTTATGTGGGTTATCTTTTTACTTTCTCAATTATGTCCTTTGGAGCACAGAAGCTTTGATTTTTTTTTTAAAAAGATTTTATGTATTTATTTGTCAGAGAAAGAGAGCACGAGCAGGGGGAGTGGCAGGCAGAGGGAGAAGCAGACTCCCCGCTGAGCAAGGAGCCCGATATAAGACTCGATCCCAGGACCCTGAGATCATGACCTGAGCCGAAGGCAGATGCTTAACCAATTGAGCCACCCAGGTGTCCCAGAAGCTTTTGATTTTAATGAAGTCCAGTTTATCTGTTTTTTTCTTTTGTTGTTTGTGCTTTTGGTGTCATGTCTAAGAAACCATTGCTTAACTCAAGGGCATGAAGATTCACTGCTGTGTTTTCTTCTAAGATTTTTACAGTTTTAGTTCTTACATTTATGTCTATGATCCATTTTAATTAACTTTTGTATATGGTGTGAGGTCGTGATCCAACTTCATTTTTTGCATATCCAACTGTCCCAGCCATCTGGTGAAAAGATTCTTCTTTCCCCCTTTGAATTGTCTTGGTGCCTGTCCGTCTACCCTTTTATTCTTGAAAATGGATTTTGTCAGTCTTCAAAGAAGGACCTTGCCTACAATAAGGTGAAACTCTAGTGAGGAAAGAGTAATTCAACTATTATGACACATATATTAAATATTTTAATAGAGTGTGCAGAGTTATGACAATGAAAGGAGGACTCTGACTCACCCTGCAAGAAACAGGAGAAAGATTATAGAGGGAAGTGTCCCTAAAACTTCCTTGAAAAACAGGTAAGCATAGGTTGGGTGGATACAGTGCCAGGCAGAGCAAATAGTACATGCAAAGGCTGAGAAGCAGGTGCAGCCAGTCATCCATATAGTCAGAGCTGAGCTAGGTAATGTCGCTTACTCTCTTTACCCTACCATTCCTACCTTCTTTACCAGGGAAGACGAAATGTCACTCTCTTCCGTGGGTGGAATGCATTAAACCTTGAAATTATCAGAGATTAGGAATGCATTAAACCTTGAAATTATCAGAGATTAGGAATGAAAAAAGTCAAATAAACCAAACATTGTGGGCCTGTGTGCCCAAAAGTCTCTGGAAAGGATACGAACCAATTCACAAATGGGCCTGAGGAAGGTTAAGTTAGAAAAGATGCAAGTCAAGTTTTACATTAGTTCGGGTGCATTCGATTTCCCAGATTTCCCTTAGGGAAACTGGGTTACTACATGTTCCTTTAAGGGGAAATATAGTCACATAATAGAAAGAACATGAATCATGGAGTGCATGGAGTGTCAATCCTTTTGCTACCTCTGCTGGAAAGAGCTTGCACAAGTTCCCTAACCTCTCCGAATTTCTTCAGTACCCCTTCTTCCAAAACAGAAGCATCTTGTGAGGATTAACTGAGAGTGTCTAGCAGCTAACTACAGTGAGTGTTTAACAAGTGTTAGTTTCCTCTCTTCTCTGGTGTTCTTATACTTATTCCCACAATTAATGGGGGGGGGGGTGTGGACCAGGGCTTCTCTCTTAGGGGAAGTATAATTATTGAACTAAGGCTGCTGCCTTTGCTTTTAGAACCTAATTCCAAGTGGGGAGAGGGGAATCATGTGGAAAGTTTACCTGACTCTGGAGAGGGTAGTGGCTGAATATCTTTTTAATAGGAATGGGATGTGTGTTTGGTCAGTAGGCAAGTAGGTTACAGGGAGAATATAACATATTATTTTACTCCACGACATGGTTTTTATACTTTTTGAATTTGTTCTTGCCAACAGAAACACTCAGATGGCTTCTGGTCTGAGTTTACTTTGGAATATAACCAACCCTGCCTGACTCAGCTTTCTGTTACTCTGCAAATAACAAGTTTAATACCCTCCTTCTCCTATGAGCTGCTTAGTAGTCACATGCAGAGGAAGCAGAAGTACAGAGGGGAAAGTTCTCTGTTGCCCACAGCTGATGTAACGGTGCTTTAGTCCTGAACTTGAGGCAGAGTGCATCCCTGCTCTACAGTAGCCCGAGAGCCCTCAAGTCACTCTAGAGTCCATCACTCTTTTTTAACATTTCATGGTTACTACTGTCATTGTTATTTTCTCTGTAGGTGGGCCCTTGGAACAACTGGTCAGAAGGCATAAGACCAGAATAAGAATCTGAACCTTGTTCTGGCATGAGTTCATGAGCTATGGAACAAAATTCCATGAACAAGAGCTCAGTTACCTTCCAGCTGAGTTTGATTTCTAAGCAAAAGATCCTTCCTTCCTCCCTCCCTTCCTTCCTTCCTTCCTCTCTCTCTCTCTTTCTTTCTTTTCCTTCCTTCCTCCCTCCCTCCCTCCCTCCCTCCCTCCCTCCCTCCCTCCTTCTCTCTCTCTCTTTCTTTCTCTTTCCCTCTCTCTTTCTTTCTTTCCTTCCTTCCTTCTCTTTCTTTTTCTTTTCTTTTCTTTCTTTTTCCTTCATGTGATCCTATTAAATAGAAGACTCTATGCTTGGTGCTGAGGAAATAATAAAATGAGTAAGAAATGACCCCTCCTAAAATTTGTATGGACCCACAAAAGACTCTAAATAGCCAAAGCAATCTTGAAAAAGAAAAGCAGAGCTGTAAGCATCACAATTCTGGACTTTAAGTTATATTACAAAGCTGTAGTAATCAAAACAGTATGGTATAGTCATAAAAATAGACACATAGATCAATGGAACAGAATAGAAAATCCAGAAATAAACCCACAATTATATGGTCAATTGATCTTTGACAAAGCAGAAAAGAATATCTACTGGGAGAAATAGAGTCTCTTCAACAAATGGCATTGAGAAAACTGGACAGCAACATGCAAAAGAATGAAAATGGACCACTTTCTTATACGATACACAAAAATAAATTCAAAATGGATTAAAAACCTAAATGTGAGACCTGTAGCCATAAAAATCCTAGAAGAGAGCACAGGAAGTAATTTCTCTGACACTGGCCATAGCAACTTTTCTTAGATAGGTCCCCCGAGGCAAGGGATATGAAAGAAAAATAGAGTACCAGGGTTACATCAAAATAAAAAGTTTCTGCATAGCGAAGGAAACAATCAATTTAAACAATTTATGGAGACCAAAGAGAATGAGAACACAATGGTCCAAAACCTATGGGACACTGCGAAGGCGGTCCTAAGGGGAAAATACATAGCCATCCAAGCCTCACTCAAAAGAGTAGAAAAATCTAAAACGCAGTTTTTATATTCTCACCTCAGGAAGCTGGAGCTGGAACAGAAGAACAGGCCTAACCCATGCACGAGAAAGCAGTTGATCAAGATTAGAGCAGAGATCAATGAATTAGAAACCAGGGGCACAGTACAGCAGATCAACAGAACTAGAAGCTGGTTCTTTGAAAGAATAAATAAGATCGATAAGCCACTGGTAAGACTTATTCAAAAGAATAGAGAAAGGACCCAAATTAATAAAATGATGAATAAAAAGGGAGAGGTCACAACCAACACCAATGAAATAGGAAGGATCATTAGAAACTTTTATCAACAGCTTTATGCCAATAAATTAAACAACCTGGAAGAAATGGATGCCTTCCTGGAAACCTATAAACTACCAAGACTGAAACAGGAAGAGATTGATTTTTTAAACAGACTGATTAATTATGAAGAGATTGAAGCGGTGATCAAAAACCTCCCCAAAAACAAGAGTCCAGGGCCTGACAGATTCCCTGGGGAATTCTACCAAGCATTCAAAGAAATAATACCTATTCTCCTGAAGCTGTTTCAAAAAATAGAAACAGAAGGAAAACTACCAGACTCATTCTATGAGGCCAGTATTACCTTGATCCTCAAACCAGGCAAAGACCCCATCAAAAAGGAGAATTACAGACCGATATCCCTGATGAATATGGATGCCAAAATTCTCAACAAGATCTTAGCTAATAGGATCCAACAGTACATTAAAAGGATTATCCATAATGACCAACTGGGATTCATCCCTGGGATGCAAGGGTGGTTCAACATTCGCAAATCAATCAGTGTGATAGATCATATCAACAAGAAAAGAGTCAAAAACCATATGATCCTCTCAATTGATGCAGAAAAAGCATTTGACAAAATACAGCATCCTTTCCTGATTAAAACCCCTCAGAGTGTAGGGATAGAGGGTACATTCCTCAATTTCATAAAAACCATCTACGAAAAGCCTACAACAAATATTATTCTCAACGAGGAAAAGCTGGAAGCCTTTCCCTTAAGATCAGGAACACGACAAGGATGCCCACTCTCACCATTATTATTCAACATAGTACTAGAAGTCCTTAAAACAGCAATCAGATAACAAAAAGGGATAAAGGGTATCCAAATCAGCAAAGAAGAAGTCAAACTGTCTCTCTTCGCAGATGACATGATATGCTATATGGAAAACCCAAAAGAATCCACCCCCAAACTACTAGAAGTTATAGAGCAATTCAGTAATGTGGCGGGATACAAAATCAATGCTCAGAAATCAGTTGCATTTCTATACACAAACAATGAGACTGAAGAAAGAGAAATTAGGGAATCCATCCCATTTACAATAGCACCAAAAATCATACGTTATCTTGGAATTAACTTAACCAGAGACGTAAAGGATCTATATTCTAGAAACTACAAATCACTCTTGAAAGACACTGAAGAAGACACAAAAAGATGGAAAAATATTCCATGCTCATGGATCGGAAGAATTAACATAGTTAAAATGTCTATGCTACCCAGAGCAATCTACACTTTCAATGCTATCCCGATCAAAATACCAATGACATTTTTCAAAGAGCTGGAACAAACAGCCCTTAAATTTGTGTGGAACCAGAAAAGGCCCTGAATAGCCAAGGAATTGTTGAAAAAGAAAACAAAGCTGGGGGCATGATGTTGCCGGATTTCAAGCTATGCTACAAAGCTGTGATCACCAAGACAGCATGGTACGGCACAAAAAGAGATACATAGACCAATGGAACAGAATAGAGAACCCAGAAATGGACCCTTGGCTCTTTGGGCAACTAATCTTTGGCAAAGCAGGAAAAACCATCCAGTGGAAAAAAGACAGTCTCTTCAATAAATGGTGCTGGGAAAATTGGACAGCTACATGCGAAAGAATGAAACTTGACCACTCTCTCACACCATACACAAAGATAAACTCCAAATGGATGAAAGACCTCGATGTGAGACAGGAATCCATCAAAATCCTAGAGGAGAACATACGCAGCAACCTCTTTCACATCGGCCACAGCAACTTTTTTCATGACACATCTCCAAATGCAAGAGAAACAAAAGAAAAAATGAACTTGTGGGACTTCATCAAGATAAAAAGCTTCTGCGCAGCCAAGGAAACAGTCAAAAAAACAAAGAGGCAGCCCACGGAATGGGAGAAGATATTTGCAAATGACACTACAGATAAAAGACTGGTATCCAAGACTACAAAGAACTTCTCAAACTCAATACACAAGAAACAAATAAACAAATCAAAAGATGGGCAGAAGATATGAACAGACACTTTTCCAATGAAGACATACAAATGGCTAACAGACACATGAAAAAATGTTCAAAATCATTAGCCATCAGGGAAATTCAAATCAAAACCACATTGAGATACCACCTTACACCAGTTAGAATGGCAAAAATTGACAAGGCAGGAAACAACAAATGTTGGAGAGGTTGTGGAGAAAGGGGATTCCTCCTACATTGTTGGCGGGAATGCAAGTTGGTACAGCCACTTTGGAAAACAGTGTGGAGGTCCCTTAAAAAGTTAAAAATTGAGCTACCCTATGATCCAGCCATTGCACTACTGGGTATTTACCCCAAAGATACAGATGTAGTGAAGAGAAGGGCCATATGCACCCCAATGTTCATAGCAGCATTGTCCACAATAGCTAAATCGTGGAAGGAGCCAAGATGCCCTTCAACAGATGACTGGATTAAGAAGATGTGGTCCATATATACAATGGAATATTACTCAGCCATCAGAAAGAACGATTTCTCAACATTTGCTGCAACATGGATGGGACTGGAGGAGATAATGCTAAGTGAAATAAGTCAAGCAGAGAAAGACAATTATCATATGGTTTCACTCATTTATGGAACATAAGAAGTAGAAAGATCGGTAGGAGAAGAAAGGGAAGAAGAAAGGGGGGGTAAACAGAAGGGGGAATGAACCATGAGAGACTATGGACTCTGGGAAATAAACTGAGGGCTTCAGAGGGGTGGAGGGTGGGGGAATGGGATAGGCTGGTTATGGGTATTAAGGAGGGCACGTATTGCATGGTGCACTGGGTGTTGTATGCAAGTAACGAATCATGGAACTGTACATCAAAAACTAGGGATGTACTGTATGGTGACTAACACAACATAATAAAAAATATTATTAAAAAAGAAAAGAAAAACTAAACATCAACCTATGGAATGGGAGGAGATATTTGCAAATGACATATCCAATATATCCAAAATATATAAAGAACTTACAAAACTCAACACTCAAAAACCAAATAATCCAATTAAAAATGGGCAGAAGACATGAGCAGACATTCTCCGAAGACAACATACAGATGACCAACAGACACATGAAAAGATGCTCACCATTACACATTATCGGGGAAATGCAAATCAAAACTATAATGAGATATCACCACACACCTGTCAGAATGGCTAAAATCAATAACACAAGAAACGGCAGTGTTGGTGAGGATGTGGAAAAAAAAGGAACCATCCTGCACAGTGGGTGGGAATACAAACTGGTGCAGCCGCTCTGGAGAACAGTATGGAGGTTCCTCAAAAAGTTAAAAATAGAGCTACCCTACGATCCAGCAATCACACTACTGGGTGTTTACCCAAAGAATACAAACATACTAATTCAAAGGGATACATGCACCCCTATGTTTATAGCAGCATTAAATAAGTACAACAGCCAAAATATGGAAGCAGCCCAAATGTCCATTGACTGATGAATGGATAAGGAAGATTGGTGTATATATATGTAAGTAATATATACTTATATACACATATATATCTATACATACAATGGAATATTACCCAGCCATAAAAAAGAATGAAATCTTGCCATTTTCAAATGACATGGGTGGGACTAGAGAGTATTATGCCAAGCAAAATAAGTCAGTCAGAGAAAGACAAATATTGTATGATTTCACTCATATGCGGAACTTAAGAAACAAAGCGAAAAAAAAAAAAAAAGAAAGATAGACAAATCAAGAAACTATAGACTCTTGGGAAGCCTGGGAGGCTCCATCGGTTAAGCGTCTGCCTTTGGCTCAGGTCATGATCTCAGGGTCCTGGGATCGAGTTCCATATTGGGCTCCTTGCTCAGCGGGGAGCCTGCTTCTCCCTCTGCCTGCTGCTCCCCCTGCTTGTGTACTCTCTCACTTTCTCTCTCTGTCTCTCTGACAAATACATTAAAAAAAAAAAAGAAAAGAAACTATAGACTCTTAACTATAGAGAACAAACTGTTAGTTACCTGAGAGGAGGTGGGCGGGGGATGGGTGAAATAGGTGATGGGGATTAAGGAGTGCACTTGTCATGATGTGCACTGGGTGATTAAAATAAAAACTTGGGGAAAAAAAAAAAAGGAAATGACCACTACTTAAGGAGTTTATGATCTAGTACGGAGCTATGTACCTGTGAAAGACTGAATGTCATGAAATATACTGACTGCAATCCTCTAGTCACAGAGGGGGCTGGCATTGGAGCCGGGCCTTTCTTGATTGCTTCTTTCAAACTGTCCTGAAAATTAGGCAGTCTTACTGGAATCCTGAATTAAAGACTGAAGAACAAATCTGGGCTAAGTTCCATGATTTCTCAAGAACTAATAAAGAACACTGGCCTCTGAGTCAGCTGACCTGGGGTCTAGCCCATGTTTTGCTATGAACTTACTCTGTGACCTTGAGCAAGATATGTAGTCTTTCAGGATCATAACTTCTTTGTTAAATGATAGTTTGGAAGAGGTCATCTCCATGGCTTTTCCTAGCTCTAAAATCACTTTCTGGGTTTGCTCCTAATACATCACAAAAATGAAATGAAACCCGAAGAGGACAGAGCAAGTTCAGACATGGTGGGCGAAGAATGGAGCTAAAGTTGTGGATGTCACCAACGGAGACAAGCAGTCCCTTCAGCATGCATTAGAGCAGGAGGGGCATCCCTGGACTTGAAAGGTTGGCTTGTTTTTAAGCAACAAGGAACAAATTTCTAACGTATTTTTCCTTCCTTCTGTACTGTCAGTGAACTTGTTCAGCATTTACCTCAGTAAACAAGATGGATGCTGGGCCTTCTACTGCACTCGGCAGGTGCTTCTTGACACATGCAAGGTCTTACTCCCACTTCCCATAGACTTACTCCCAGGTCCCATAGGGTTTTTGAAAACTCATCCCTTCCCTCAAACCTGAGTTCACTCAACTCTGGGTAAACCTTTCCTTTGATTCCATGAACATAATTGAGACTATTAAGTCGCAAATCACCTCAATATCCTCTTCTTCACCTACAAATTCATATATATCCCCACCTATTCTTCTCAAATTCACCCCTCTGATAGGCCAATCTTCCATCTGTGTCCTCTGGGTCAACTTTTATTACTCATGAACTTCTCTCACTCTTTGTTGCCTTCTACCCTCCAACTATAACCAGGCCCAAGACTTTTCCCACACAAAATAGTAAAAGAAAAAGCAAAAAGAAACCAAAAAGTCTGCTTTGGCCCTGGATCTCTGAAGAACCACTGTACATCTCTCTTCCTATTTACTATTTCAAACATAAAAATAATATGGCTAATGTATATAAAATTTATAAAGAATAACTTAACTGTGTCCCATGACCCAGCTTAAGAAACAGAACATTACTAACATCCTTGCAGCTTCCTGTTCACACCTCCTTGATGGCTCCTCCCCTTCCTCTCTCTTGAGAAGTAAACATCATTTTGGATTGTGTGTTTAGCATTCACTCACTTTCGTTTTACTATATACTACATACATTTACTACATATGTTATCTCCAAACAATATAATAGTTTTGCAAATTTTTTAAAATTTATATATATACTCAAAATATGTGTATCTTTTTCTCACCATCTCCCCTAGTCCAAAGCCAAAACATCTTTGCTAATAGGCTTATTTATAGATAATTAAAAACAATCTCTAATATTAAAATTCTTTGGAAAGTCAGTAATTATTGAACTAAATTGCCACTTACATGAAATTTTCTTTGGATAGAAAGGAATTTTGATGGTTTTGTGTAATACAATCAAGCATTGTCAAAATCATTTAAATTTCTTGGAAAAACCTGGAAAGACAATTGCTTTCTCCATTTACTTCTCCTTCACCACCACGACACTGAAATTGTATTCATAGATGTCACCAAATGTTCTCCATATTGTTTCATCAATGGAAATCTTTAAAATATTATCTGAATAGACCTCTCTTCTGTTCTTGTGCCACTCTAGTTGAAGATGTCACTTAGTCACTTATTTTTGGAATTTACCTTCTGTTTTTGGCTTTCATGATATTCTTCTGTCCTGGCTCTCTTCATCTTCTGTAATCTTCCTCTCCTTTGAAGGATTCTCTTCTTTTACCTGTCTTTTAAACACTAGCAGACTTTGGTCCACTGTTCTTCTATATACCTTCTTCTTGCAAGAATGCATACACACCCATAGTTCAATTACCACCTGCACGCTGAGGACTCTTATCTCTAGCCTTGACCTCTTCCCTGAGTTTCAGACTCATATAACTAACAACCTGCTGAACCAACAGACACGCACATACACACACAGATTCTTCTTAGACACCTCAATGTCAACATGTCCCAAACTGAATTCATTATCTTCCCTCCCTGCCAAATTAGCTTCTGTTCTGCATCTCAAACTCGGGTGACAGCTTAACATCCAGTCACTCCTAAAGTGAGATTCCTAGGACTCATCCTGGATACCCCTCCATCCCCTACTCTGCCCTGCAGTGTCCTAATTTCCCAAGAGACTAAAATACTCTGCTTATTTTGCTTCCCTAAATTTTCTGGTGTTCTCTGTTTCCTTTCTATTCCTACAATAGTTATCTCATTTAGGCTCTCATTGTCTTTTGCTTTGACTACTGCAATGCCTATAATCCTGCCATCCATAAATCCTTCTTCCACCCTGCCACCAGCATCACCTACCTAAAATGTAAATCTGACTACACCACTATAAAATTAAAAATATTTCATTGACTAACCACCACACCAACGTAGTCCGCCCCTCTGCATGGCCTATACCCAGAACCTGGCTCTTGGCCTGTCTCTTGAGCTTCATTTCCCATTTCTTCCCACCACAAACCTTACGGTCTATACTTTGTTCATGCTTTTCCCTCCACCTTTTTCAGTGCTACCATAGTACCTTATACAAATCTTGATTTTGATCACTTAGCTTGTCATATGAAAATTACACATTTACATGCCTTACTCACTAGACTATAGGTACCTCAAGAGCAGAGATCTTATCTGCTTCATCTTAAACTTCCCACGGCTTAGCACACAGCCTGCCATATAATAATAGTTCTTGATCTGAACTGAACTGATTCAACTTCGCTGTAATCCTGAATCGTGAGGAAACGAGCTCCTAAATCCAGTCATTAGTAAGGTTGCTGCTAACATTACATTTTCATAAAATTTTTAGAGCTAAATGAGTCCTTCAGAGATCACCTCATACTATGCCTCTTAGACCCATGTATGGGTAAGCCCAAAATATCTGGAATCACATGACCAACATGGTTATCATCCTGGAGTATCAATTTCACCTCAAGATTTTGGGGAAAATGGTTTTCATGTTAAAACAGATAGAGATGGGGGTGCCTGGGTGGCGCAGGAGTTAAGCGTCTGCCTTCGGCTCAGAGCATGATCCCAGCGTTCTGGGATCGAGCCCCACATCAGGCTCCTCCGCTATGAGCCTGCTTCTTCCTCTCCCACTCCCCCTGCTTGTGTTCCCTCTCTCACTGGCTGTCTCTATCTGTCAAATAAATAAATAAAATCTTTAAAAAAACAGATAGAGATGTACTTTGGGGTAGCATATACTTTTTAGCATTAAGAGAGACTGTAGCTTATGCTGTGCTGTTTTCAGCCAAGCCTCCATGCCACGAGAGTACAAGTTCTGTGGTGAGTGATAGCGTTTGAGAAACACTAATTTGCAGATCACTGTTTTACAATGATCTTGTACTTTAGCTCTTGTTCTAGAGCCTTCCATATAAAAATAAACAATCCCAGTGGGAACAAAGCATAGAAACGATCTCAACAACAGTCAGAAGAGGGAGATTTTTCATTCTGCACCTGGGTTAGTTTAAAAAGATGTCTGCCTGATAGGCAGGGTAGGTCTTCTGAAATTAGTACATCACTGTGCTTTGTGCAAAATATACTACATGGCAGATGAAGGTAGGGGAGAGGAGACAGAAAAACAACATTAGAACAGAACAAAGAGAAAGTCTGGGTCAAAATGGGGGCCAGATCAAAGAGAGTGGAAAGAAGCAAAGGACAGTACAAGTGAGGCATGGAACATGAGGCGAGAAAGCATTCAAATAACACTGTGCTTCGAGATGGAACCAGATGGAGGGTCTTTGCTGACGATCTAAGAAATTATTACATCTTCAGTAAGATGATATGGGGAGTTTTCACCACTGGAAATTCTACCTGGTAGAAGATCTTCCCAGTCTGTTTTCCAACACATCTACACATCAAATTCGAGAATGAGGTATCATCGTCCAGAAAAAGTGACATTAAAAAGATGCAAAGGAAACACAGGAAACAGCAAGGGGACCATTAGGAAGGGTTAATTTAAAACGGGTAATGGAGTCAATTTGATTCAAGCAACGCTTATCCAGGGCCTCTTGCGTATCAGCACGGTTCTAGGTGCTGGAGAAAGAGAGATACCAAGGTTGAGCCCCAGCCTGAAAGGGCTTTGCAGTTTTCTTTGAAGGTGCCTGAGAAGGAAGAGCTAACAGTAGAAAACCTGGTATCTCATGCCTAGGCTTTCCAGTGAAGAGGTCACTGAAAGCTAAACAAGGAACACATATTATCTGGTGCCTTTACATGATCTAAAACTTCTTCGGCAAACAAAGAGTGCTGCATCTGCCCCAAGTTTGGGTTATCACATGCCAGGCTGAGCAAAGAAAGAAAATAGTATGGATTTGGAGAGCAACTTTCAAGGGCAGAAATTTTCTCCCAAATTCTATAAGACATTCTCTAGAGATATTAGAAAAATATTTTCTCAATATAACCTCTTAAAGAAAAATACTAAGCTAATTATAATTTTCCATCTTAATTAAATCTTCTAAACGACCTGTTAAGGGGTGCCTGGGTGGCTCAATCTGCCACCCAGCTCTTAAGCATCTACCTTCAGCTCAGGTCATGATCTCAGGGTCCTGGGATTGAACACCCCCACCCCATGCTTCTCTCTCTCCCTCTGCCCCTCTTCCCCGCTCATGCTCTGTCTTAAAAAAAAAAAAAATATATATATATATATGTAATATTTATATCATATATATGATGGTAGAAATGTAGAAATGCCGTGAGCATTGAAAATAGTTGCCTCTAAGGAGGTAGTTCAGTGTAGACTTAGCAAGAACCTTGTAGAACCTGTTACTTTTTTTTTTTTTAAAGATTTTATTTATTTATTTGACACAGAGAGAGATAGCCAGCGAGAGAGGGAACACAAGCAGGGGGAGTGGGAGAGGAAGAAGCAGGCTCACAGTGGAGGAGCCTGATGTGGGGCTCGATCCCAGAACACAGGGATCACGCCCTGAACCAAAGGCAGACACTTAACGACTGCGCCACCCAGGCGCCCCAGAACCTGTGACTTTTAAGACTACATACTCATTTACATTGACCAAAATAGAAAATTAAAAAGGAAAGTAATAGCCTCAAGAGGAATGAAGCAGGAAAGACTTCGGAAATAAAATGAAGATGCCTCTTCGAAACCACTCCCTAATTCAATGTTTTTCAAATTGTGATCCTGTGACCACCTACATTCAAATGATCTGAAGTGTCAGTTTACATAATTCAGATTTTTAGACTCATCCCAGACCTACACAATCAGCATTTCTTGTGTTGGACCTCAGAATCTATCATTTAAAAAATTCCTCTACACCCACTGCGTTATCTATTGCTTTTTTAGTAAACCGAAGAACAACAACAAAAAGTAAAAATAAAACAACAGCAACAATCCATGCAGAAACAAAGAGTCAATGACTCATAAAACATACTGTGCAGGTACTGCTAGTTGTATACCCAATATCCATTCTCCCCTTCTTCCTTAACAGAATCCCTCTTTTGTTGTATTGGCAACATGGATGACTAAAACACTAAATTTGCTCAGGCTCCCTTACAGTAAGGAGTGGCTATGTGACTTAGTTCTTATATGAATGAGGTATAAGAAGTCTATTGGGTGGAGCTTTCAAGAATGATCTTATTATTATAAAAACATAGGTTCAGCTTGCACATGCCTTCTGCCCTTCGTTCTGCCTTTTTTTCTGGTAAGCCCTCTCTGGAAAGAAGAGGTGCCTGTCTCTCAGTGAGGAGGAAAGCCACTACTAAGGATGGTGGTGCAGGAAGACAGTGGAATCCGACCCAGTCCTGAGCGTCTCACCTCTAGACATCTAGCTATTTGAGAAAAACAAACTCCTCACTCGTTAAGTTACTACAGTAGGATTTTCTGTTACTTGTAGCTGAATGAAGTCCTAATGACATCTCATACTTGTTCAAATGTTTATTTGATGGGTATTGAACACATTTTATTGAGTGCCTATTATGGGTCCTGTGCTTAGAATAACACAATGCGCCAGACCAGTAGGCTCTTTCCCTCATGGAATGTGGAATCCAGTTAAGAGAAGAATCTACAGATATTTGAGTCCAGGATTCAGGGAGGCTACGGTTTGCTATCACAGATCCCAAAGCAACAGAGTAAATCAAACTGAACCACGTGATTTGTATATCTAGGAAATCCTCAAGGGACCACATGCTGGAAAGAGTCTGAATATTGGGAGGCCTAGCTTTTAGCAAAGTAGGCTTGGATACTTGCTTAGTTTTCCCTGTATCTCCCCTTGTTCTTTGAAAAAACAAAAAGATTGGGCTTGATAATATTTCAGGCTATCCTCAGCTCTAAAATATTTCTGCAGTTACACTGAACAAAGGTGCGCATAAAATCTACCAAACAAGAGTGTTTCTAAATTTAGATTCTAAGAGTTCAAGTCAGAGGCTATATTCAATAAAAGGTCAGGAGAAACAAATCACAAACAACTCCCCATCCTCAAATTAAACGAGCAAACAAAAAGATACTGTGTAGGGAGCTGAGGTATTATGGAAGAAGTTCTGGTTTAAGTCCTGGCTCTGCCACCTAACAGCTGGATAACCCCAGGCCAGATACTCAGTATTTCTAAGTTTCAGTTTCCCCATTTATGAAATAAGCAATTACTTTTTCCTCAGAGTGCTGCCTATGGAAATCGCCTTGTACTCCGTAAAGCCCCTTATGAAGTGATACCAGCAAGATATTATCAACAGCTTATAATATCTAAATCCTGGAAAGGGATGCATGAGTGCGCTTTGGTATCTTCAGCCTAAATTCTTTCTCACATAGGCTGATAGATCTTTTGAGTTTCTCTGTCCCTTTCAGGAGCGTAGCCTGTGGCCAGAGAAAAGACAAGACAAAGAAAAAGATCTAAAATTCAAATCATCTCTGTTTATTTCTAGCCCCCAGTAAAGGTTTGGGGGAGAAGACTGGTTAAAAGGGAAGCTGAGTTCAAAGGAAGTGTTGGAATTACAGGACTTACTGGTTGCCTCTAATTGTTCCTACTGGATATTGTGTAGTACTGTGCATGATCTAGTTTTTGTCTTGCAACCTGTGTCTAAAAATAAATACAGATCAGAAATCTGTCTCGTATGCATCCATTAGTTGATGACACAGTGGTGACTTCCATTCTCTTACCCTCAATTATAAAAAGTTTTGCAATAACAGGAACTTTGGCTATGGGAGTGGTTCTACATATGGTAAAACTGCCCTTATCCATTTCCAACAGGCAAATGCGTTTGAGGAAAAGAGATAATCCTTTGATTATAACCAACAGAAGTAATATTTGTACTTTGACCAAGTAAGCATGGCGGCCGATGTTAACTTTCAAGTTAGCATAAGTCTTTCTCTTTACTCCTTTTCTCTCCCTATGTCAAAGTGCCATTTGCTAAGATTAGGCAAGAGACACAACCAGGGACTGGGTGGGGCAGACCCCAAATAGAATCAGTGGCGTCAAACTCGAGCTTTGATAGTTTCACCTGGGTCATCACAACCATTGCCCACCAGAAGGGTGAGGGAGGAATCCACGGAATATAAGGAAAAATGCACAGCATGAGGTAAGTATGTGGTGGTACTGTCCCTACCTCCCATGGAAGAAGTGAGAGGAAACCAGTCCTTTAAAGGGAAATTGAATGCTTGGCTCTCCTAATACCAGAACTAATAATGCCCAATCAGAAATAATGCTTCCCTTCTGGTTATGCCAGGCACTCTCCCTTGTAAAATAAAAAGACAAACCATATTCAATAAAGCCTTCGTATCAATTCCAAGTCTTTTCCAGAAACTCTAGGAGCAGAGGGTAAGCACATCCTTATTAAGTGGATGAACTCAGTCATCAACGACGCCGGAAGTGGCCCCGGCCCCGCATCTCACGGTGTGTATGACTCTCCTCCACAAGTCTGTCGTGGAACGAACTGCAGATAATACTGAACGGGTTGCACATCTGGTGAAACAGTACAGGTTTCTTAGGAACAATAAGCCGTACTACCTATTAAAGTGAATGTAAAGGCATAGATAGAATTCTGACGCCACTTTATGAGCCCAACAGAGCGGCGGGCGGGGCCTCGGGGCAAATGGTCGGGGATGCGAAGGAACATGGCGGCCACCGGGGAAATGGCGGAAGAGCACGTGAAGGAAATGGTCACTTCTCAGAAGAAGTGGCTGGCTAAAGTGTTTAAAAGATCTATTTCATAAAGGGATGGGCTTCTCTTTCTGAAGTGCAAATCCTTCCTACATCTAGGGCAATCTCCAGAGGTTATCCTTCTGGACCCAGACGAGGTTCAAGGTCCAACGTAACCCCCCCAACCCCTGCTCATCGTCCCCCTTGGCTCCTACCCGCTGAAGCAGTAGTCGAAGCTAAATCCCGACTCAGGGAACGTTATCAATCGCCTCTTATTATTGGATTCCGGGCTTCCTGGCTGAAGGAGAGTCTCTGGCTCGTCGCATTTGTGGGTTGGCGCTCACGGGGGCGGACGGTAGGGCGCTGAGTGCCCACGGCGACGTGGGGCCGACCTGTCTCTGGGCCAGACAGGAGCCGTCCGGGGCGGGGTGCCCTGGGATCCGCGGGGCGCGGTGGAGGGCGGGGGCTTCACACTTCGCAGCAGTTCTCATCCCGCGGCCGCCGGCGACCCGACACCCGTGCGCGCTCAGGGGGCTTCCCGATCGGCCGCCCCCACCCCTGGGCCGTCCGGCCCCTCCGGCTCTCCTGCCCGAGCCCCCTGCCCCGGCCGGGTCCCCTGGCGGTCCGAGACCCCAGCCCGCAGCGGCCGCTCACCTGCGCCCAGCGCCCCGGAGCCTTCCGCTGCCCGCGTCGTGCGCCGACTGCCGCAGCCGCCCGGCAGGTGCGAGCGGCCGACCCGGCCCAGGCAGCGCCGCCAGCCGGCCCTCCCCACCTCTGACCGCCTCTCCCCGCCCTTGCGGGCGTGCGGGGCCTCCAGTCTCAGTGTCCGCACTTCCCTCCACGCCCCTGACACTCCCGCCGAGGTGTTCCCTGGCCCCGAGACACGCCCTGAGGTGTGCTCGGACGGGGACCGGTGCCTGGGCACCCAAGGCGGACTGCGACCAACCGTGACCTCCTATGATGCAAAGCAGTGACAGGCCCTGGGAGGCGGCGAGGATTCGGGAGCAGAGGCTGTCGCAAGGTAGGCTGTTTACCGAGCCAACAATCGCGGTGAACACACCGGCGAACTAGTCACGAATCTCCCTCCAGCAAAGGAAGGCTGTGTCATATCCTGGACCAGAGTCCGATTTTCTGGTTTAAGCTTAGTGTCACACGGATTCCTTCATTCATTCATCCTACAGATCTGCCGCGTGTGAGATCCGCACAGTTCTAGGTACTGGAGAAGGATCTGCGAAGGAAAGTCCCTGCTGGAAGGGGCTCGCTTCCTACGAAGAAATGCGCAACTTTCTTTGTAGTATCCTGTGGACTCAGTGCCCTCATCTCTAAGTTAAGGGGTTGGCCTCCTAGTTTCCTACTCTTACTCATAATACCCTGCGGAAGTTAAAAACTTCCCCTTAGCAAGAGCTAAGGCTTCACTTCAGACCTACTGATCAAAATCAGGGGACGAGTGAGGGCAGAGGACCTGTTAAAAGTCCCCTAGGTGACCACAGGAAGTCAGGTGGAGGGTTGAGTCAGCCTCCCTTCTAGATCTCTAAGATGCCTTCCAGCTTATTCCATTGTTGTCGGTACTGGAAACCAAGAAGGTTGTGGAAACGATGCTCTATGTAGGTTTTAGAGAAAGGCGAAGGATATACAGGAGCAGGGCGGCAGGGGACACGATCCCAGCTACAGCTTCTTTTGATCAAATAGCTTTTCTTTCCATAGAGTCAAAGGAAGGCACTTCTGAGAATAAGTCATCAACCTGAGCAAATCTTTCCTCTATGAAAGTGAAGGAGGGCTGGTAGAAGATAATGGCAGAGAGCCACGGCTATCAGTTAAAAGGCTAATTGAGCCACACAATTCAGATGGATAATGTGCTGGTGCCAGGAGCTGGGAGAGCACTTCTTTTATTTCCCGTCACCTTGGGAATTTTTTCTAACTACGAAGCCTCATTTTGGCACTTGGTCACATCCATTATTTTTGATATGGGTGAGAAGGAGTAGTCTGGGATGTCTGTTACCCTGGGAAACTCTGTTCCTGTCACTAGATCCCCTTTCTCTTCAGTGATGTTTTCCTCTAAGGCTATGAGGATGAAACTGATGTGTGACCTCTCAGTTGTAATTACGGGTGGGTAGAGATCCTTCTTAACATTGAAAAATTGGAACTAAGAAAATTATATCTGCCTCAAATGATAATATCCAAGTGCCAGGACAAACTAGTTTTGCAAAGTAAGTTTGACTGTCTTTAACTCAATCTGTAAAAATAACACAAATCAAGTAGCTTAAATCAAACAGTTAACAAAAGATAAATGATTAATATATCAACAGTCATAAATTAATACAGGAACAGCTACCAATTATGATAAAGCCATTTAATATAACAATGAAACAGATTAGTGTCTAGAAACAGATCCAAGTATATGTGGGTCTTGATAAACAAAAGGATGGCTTTTTAATTCAATGGGAAATTGTTTACTTTATAAATACAGCTGACATAATTGACTATTCTTTTGGAAGATCTTATCATAGACTTGCTCATTATCTAATCTCCCATGGGCCATCATGATCCTAATTGGGCACATGACCACCCGGAATGATATCATTTTTTCCAGCCTCCCTTTTAGCGAGGATGGGTTATATGACTAAGTTCAGGATGATAGGTTGGAAGCGGAAGTGGTGTAGGCTACTGCTGGGTGGAGTCTTGAAAGGAAGGGGCCATGCCCATCCTCTCCCCTGTCCTGTCCTGCTGACTGGAATGTGGAGATGGTAGTGAGCCATCTTGGAAAATGAATGGTGATGTAAGGGGATGAAAGGAGGCTGGGTTCCATACACATCCTGGAATGCCCATCTCCAGTTATGTGAAAGACACATAAAATTCTATCTGGTATGAGTTCCAGCAATTGGAGGTTTTTGTTACATGCAGCCAAATCCATAAGCTAACACATGCAGAGCATCCTTCTTCCTTGCTTTAGACCATGAATAAACAAAAGTTGGAGATGGATTAAAGAAAGATCTAAATACACTATTTACTTTGCCCAGTAATTGCAGTTTGAAGACTCCATTGTATGGAACTGAGGCATCATAAGAACCTTAAAGATTTGGACTGCAGCATTATTTATAATAGCATGTGGTTGTCAATGTGGCAGTGGTCAAATATGGTATAGCATGTCCTTTTATGATATAGTGTGCAGTTATTAAAAAGGCTGAATTTGATTTGTATTTATGGACCAGGAAAATAGTCATGGTATATTGTTAAAGGTACAAAGTTTGCAGAGTGGTGGGTGTTTTTGGGTTTTGTTTTTTTTTTTGGTGGTAAAACATATATAATATAAAAATTACCATTTTAACCATTTTAAATTATACACAACAGTGATATCAATTACATTCACATTATTGTACCATCATTACCACCATCTGTCTCCAGAACTTTTTCATCATCCTATACTGAAACTCTATACCCATTAGGCAGTAACTACGCATTCTTCCGTCCCCCAGCCCCTGGTAACCTCTATTCTAGATTCCGTCTCTATGGATTTGACTACTCAAGGTATGTCATAAAAGTGGAATCATACAATATCTGTCCTTTTGTGTCTAGCTTATTTCAATTAGCATAATGTCTTCAAGCTTCATCCATGTTGTAGCATGTATCAGTTTCTTTCCTTTTAAGGCAGGAATATATATGACATACACTACGTGTAATACGCTACATTTTGTTTATCCACTCATCTGTCAATGGACCTTTTGATTGTTTCCACCTTTGGCTATTGTGAACGATGCTGCTATAAACCTTGGTGTATAAGTATCTCCTTGGGTTCCTGCTTTCAATTCTTTGGCATATATATCCAAAAGTAGTGTTGTATCAAATGGTAATTCTATTTTTTTGAGGAACTGCCTTACTGTTCTCTGGAGGAGCTGCACCATTTTACATTCCCACCAGTAGTACACAGGGTTTCAATCCTCCCTAACACTTGTTTTCTGTTTTTTGATAATAGCCATCCTAATGAGTATGAAGTAGTATCTCATTGTGGTTTTGATTTGCATTTCCTTAGTGATTAATTCTGGTGAACATCTTTTCATGTGCTTATTGGCCATTTGTATATATCTTCTTTAGAGTAACGTCTATTCAGGTGCTGTGCCCATTTTTGAATTAGGTATTTTGTTTCATTGACTCTTAGGAATTCTCTACATATTTGGTTTTAATCTCTTATCAGATATGTGATTTGCAAATATTTTCTCCCATTCTGTGGGTTGCCTTTTACTCTGTTAGTGTCTATTGATGCAAAAAGTTTTAATTTTGATAAAATCCAATTTTCTATTTTTGCTTTTGTTGCCTATGCTTTTGATGTCATTTAAGAAATCACTGCCAAATTCAATGTCATGACGATTTCCACCTATGATCTCTTCTAAGAGTTGTATAGTTTCAGCTCTTATGTTTAAATATTTTATCCATTTTGACTTAATTTTTTTATATGGTGTTAGATAAGGGTATAACTTCATTCTTTTATGTGTGGATATCTAGTTTTCCAAGCACGATTTGTTGAAAAGATTGTCCTTTCCCCATTGAATCATCTTTACACTCTTGTAAAAAAAATCACTTGACTTTACATACAAGGGTTTATTTCTGGGATCTTTGTTTTATTACATAGATCTATGTGTTTGTCTTTATGCCAGTACCACACTGTTTTGATTATTGTGGCTTTGTAGTGAATTTTAGGTCAGGAAGTACAAGTCTTCCAAATATGTTCATCTTTTTCAAGATTGTTTTGGTTATTTGGGATCCTTGAATTCCATATGAATTTTAGAATGGATTTTTTCTATTCCTGAAAAAAAAATCTTTCAGATTTTGATAGGGATTGCACTGACTCTGTAGACTGCTTTGGGTAGTATTAAAATTGTCTTTCAGTCCATGGACACAAGATGTCTTTCCATTTCTTTATGTTTTCTTTAATTCCTTTCAGCAATGTTTTGTAGTTTTCAGTGTACAAGACTGTCACCTTCTTGGTTAAGTTAATTCCTAAGTACTTTATTCTTTTTAAAGAAGTATTTATTTGAGAGAGACAGGGAGAGAGAGAAAGAAGGGAGGGGCAGAAGGAGAGGGAGAGAGAGAATCCCGAGCAGACTCCCCGCTGAGTGCAAAGCGGAGGCAGGGCTTGATTCCAAGACCCTGAGATCATAACCTGAGCCAAAACCAAGAGTAAGACATTTAAATGACTGAGCCCACCAGGCGTCCTAAGTATTTTATTCTGTTTGATGCTTTGGAAATAGAATTGTTTTCTTAATTTCCTTTTCAGATTTTTGTTGTAGGTGTATAGAAACACAATTGGTTTTTGAGTGTTGATTTTGTATTCTGCCACTCTGCTGAATTAGTTTATTACTTCTAACAATTTATGTGTGTGTGTGTGCGTGTGTAATATTTAGGATTTTCTACATAGATGATCATATTATTTGTGAATACAAATAATTTTATTTCTTCCTTTCTGACTTTTCTTGTCTGATTGTACTGGCTAGAACTTCTAATATTGTGTTGAATAGAAGTGGGAAAAGTGAGCATGCCTGTCTTGTTCTTAGTCCTAGAGAAAAAGCTTTTAGTTTCTCACCACTGAGTATCCTGTTAATGGTGGGTTTTTCATATATGACCTTTATTATGTTGAGGTAGTCTCTTTCTATTCCAAGTTTGTTGAGTGTTTTTTGTGAAGGGGTGTTAAATTTTGTCAAATGTTTTTTCTGCATTCATCAAGATGATCATATTAGGTTTTTTCCCCTTTCATTCTGTTAATGTGATGTATTACATCAACTGATTTTCATATGTTGAACTATCTTTGCATTTCAGGAATAAGTTCCATTTGGTTATGCTATGTAATCCTTTTGATATGCTGTTGAATTCTATTCATTAGTATTTTGTTAAGGATTTCTGCATCAATGTTCATAGTTATAGTCTCTCTAATTTTCTTTAATTGCAGCGTTTTTATTTGGTTTTGGTATCAGGGCAATGCCTGCTTCGTAAAAATGAGTTAGAACGTGTTCTTTTCTCTTCAGTGTTTTGGAAGAGTTTGAGAAGGATTGGTGTTAGTCTTCTTCAAATGTTTGGTAGAATTAATCTGTGAAGTCATTAGGTCCAGGACTTTTCTTTGTCAGGAGGATTGTGATTCCTGATTTGATCTTTTTAAGAGTTAGGGGTCTGGGGTGCCTGGGTGGCTCAGTTGGTTAAGCGTCTGACTCTTGATTTTGGCTCAGGTCATGATCTTAGGGCCGTGAGATCGAGCTGGAGTCAGGCTCTGCACTGGGTGTGGAGTCTACTTAAGGTTCTCTCTCCCTCTTCCTCTGCCCCTCCGCACCTCTAAAAAAGAGAGAGAGAAAGAGAGAGAGTACTGTTTAGATTTTCTTTTTTTTTTTTTATCATTAGTCTTGGTAGGTTGTGGAATTTGCTTCTAGGAATTTGTCCATTTCATGTAGTTACTGAGTGTCGGCCTACAATTGTTCATAGTACAATAGTTCTCTTATAATCCTTTTTATTACTGTGGAATCGGTAGTAATGCCTCTACTTGCATGTCAGATTTTGGTAATTTGAGGCTTCTCTTTTTCTCTTGGATGAGCTAGGTAAATGTTTGTCAGTTTCGTTAATCTTTTTGAAAAACTAACTTTCAGTCTCCTTGATTTCCTGGTCTCTGTTTTACTTATCACTGCTGTGATTTTTATTGCTTCCTTCCTCCTGCTACCACTGGACTTATTTTCTTCTCTTTCTAGTTCTCCAAGTGGTTAAGCTAGATTGTTAATTTGGAGTCTTGATTTTAATGTAAGCATTCCTAGCTATAAATTTCCCTCTTAGTGCCATTTTTGTTGCATCCCATAAGTTTTAGTGTGTTGTTTTCATTCTCATTCATGTCTAAGTATTTCCGAATTTCCCTTGTGATTTCTTCTTTGACCCATTGAGACTTTAAGGGTGTGTTGTTTAACTTCCCACAAATTTGTGAATTTTCGAGTTTTCTTTCTGTTATTGATTTCTAACTTTGTCCTCTTGTGTTCAGTGAAGATATTTTGCATGATATCTGTCTTTTTAAATCTATTGAGAGTTGATCTGTGGCTTAACATATGTTCTGTCCTAGAGAATATCCTATTTGCTCTTGAGAAGAATGTGTATTCTGTCCTCGTTGGGTGAAGCATTCTGTATATGTCTGTTAGATCCAGTTGATTTCTTCTTCTTTTTGTGTGTTGTTTTGTTTCACAATCATGAGATTATACGACATACACACACAAGTGCAGGGTGTGTGTGTGACATGTATGAGTAGAAAGGAAGGTATGGAAAGCTACCTTGGTTACCTCATGAGAATAACACTGGACTGGAGAGAGACAGGTGAGAGAACTTCTTTTCAGAAGTGTGCTCCAAGCTGAAGGGCTGGTGAGGGTGAGGGAATCTAGATTGGGTCGTATGTGATGACCATCCCGTCATGGCCTCAGAAGCCGCAGAGCAGTGGGGACTGTTGTTTGTTCCACTCGTCCTCTTGCAGAAGCTGTGATTGGCCAGTGCATGAAAGGGGATCCTCTGACGGACCGGACTTAAGAAAAGCATGAGTGGCTCGAAATGAGCAGCACTAGACATCCCTTGTGCGATACTTCAAAATCATCTCAGTCACACTTCTTAGTTTAGTCGTGGGTGTGGTGAACAGCTCCCGTGAGCTTTGACAGGCTTTGTGTAGAGTGCTCCCCTGCCTGGTTGCGCAATGATCTCTTGCTTCCTGCCTTGGGGCTTTTTTGAGGCTTGCAGGATGTAGAACGTTGGCAGGACTCCTCCCGGTGGTCATGAATGTGCAACTGGGAATTTGAGGAGAATAAATGGCCCATGAAGCCATTCTCCACCAATGGGGAATAGTATCTAAGCAACAGATGCTTTCCCTTTTTGTCCTATGGGTGGATAGTTCTGATACATACTTTTAAAAATTCCTCAAGAAGTACCAGTCAGAAAAAAAGTCCCAGTGGCCAACTTGTCCCTCCTTCCTGTGACACTCCCCTCATCTTTCACTCCTGCTGTCTGGAATCACCTACCCAAATGTACTACCTGCACACATCTCAGGCTCTGACTTGGAGAAACTTAGGTAAGAACAGGAGATTTGTTAAAAGAGTCTCTAGGCCAATTGTATGAGGCTCATGTCTGGTTTAACTACAGGTTAGGCGGCAAAGTAAAGTTGCATGATGTAGGATAGTCCCGTTCCATGGGTGATATTAAAAGTCTGCCTCTTGCTTGATGTCTGCGTTCCAGGAAAGCTTCATGTACTGGGTACTAGGTACCCTGTGGATCTGAACCTGTACTGAGGGTGTCAGCCTCTGATCAGAACCACCGATGGCTTGGGACCCCCGTCAGATGAGCAACATGCCACATGTGGACTGTTTGAGTCTGGGGGGAAATGCTCCAAACAGGTGGGTGTCAGATCCTGCAGCACTTCAAACCTCCCTCTTCTTTGGATGATTTTTGTCCATTGGCAAGAATCCCAAGATTGCACTCCCTCCTTAGTCTTGACATCTTCCAGCATCACTCCTTGGGCCTTGGCATTTTCTTGCATCTGAAGTGGACTTCCATGTCCAGTTCATTGATGGATCCATTGGGCTAATGTTGTTACCCATTGGGCACAAGCTTGATTGGCATGAGAGTTCATTCATGTTCCATTTTAAAAAGTCCTTTGCCATGAGCATTAACATATATTTTTCCTTTCCAGGCAACAAGCTGCTGACATAGTTCTTGTCCCCACACAGGGAATCCCTTAATGGTCCAATCATTCAATTGCCATTCTCCTGAGCAGATGGCTAGGCCCTTGGCAATGACCCATGAGTTGGTGAAAATGTAGCAAGGCTTGGTGGTATGGGTGGCCTGCACAGCCATCACCACTGCATGGAGTTTAGCCCACTGAGCAGAATGTCCATATCCAGTCCCAGCTAAAAGATGGCCACTATTGTCTAAATGGTGGCCATAGCTGTGAGGACTCTGCCTGTCTTTAGTTTTGCAAAGCCATCAGTGAACCATGCCACATTGTCAGCAGGCATATCTTTGAATCTTGGGCCCTGGGTAGCCATGGGGGTGGGGATGGGGGCAAAGCATTCCCTGTGGGTTGCTCAGTACTTCCCGGTAAGCTGGTTTGTTCATGGAGGTTACTCGTCCCTTGGGGTCATGGCTGGACCTCACCTTGGATATACCATTTCTACTTGATAATTGAGCTCTATTAGCTTGTCCAATTTTATTGGTGCCCAAGCAAGAATGGGCAGTTCAGGTCACAGAATCACATGCGGTGCTCTGGCTCTGAGATGTTTAGTCTCTAACGCCGCCCAATAGCAAGCAAGGAGTTGCTCTTCAAAAGGAGTGCCTCTGGTGGCTGCCTTGGGTAACTTATGGTTTCAAAATCCAAGAGGCCAGCACCCCCTACTGGCAGTTTTTTGTTACCGCGTACCCCAATCGGCATGCATGGAGGTTGTGGACACCTGTGGCGCCTAGATTCTGGAGGTTCCAAATGCAGCGTCTGGGCCACTGCTTGTTGAAGAGCTTTCAAGACTTGCTGCTACAAAGGGCCTGATTCAAAACTGATAGCCTTGTGGGTCACCTTAACTAGGGGGAACAAAAGAACATCCAAGTGGGGGTACATGCTGTCTCCAGTACCCAGAAAGGCCTATCAGATGTTGGACCTCCTTTTCAATAGTGAGTGCCCCCAGAGCGAACGATTCCTTTACTCGCTTGGGCACAAAGCCAAAGAGACCCCTAGGAAATGCACTTGCTGTGTTGGGTCCTGTACTTCCTCTGGGTTTATAGCCCAGCTGCCACTAGTCATTGTATTGCGACTAATTGCAGTGCTACCTCCACCTGCTTTTTTGTGGGCTTTCCAGCTAAGAGGTCGTAGATGTAATGGATGGCCGAAACTCCTGTGGTGACTTGGGTTTGTTGACGGTCAAATCCCGCCCAGTGGTAGCATATTGAGAATACGAGCATATGAGCTCCTGTCTGCCATGGGTCACCTCGTTTACTCCCAAATGTCCCAAAGTCATTCATTTTCAGGTCCTTATGGCGCCAGTATCCAAGAGCCCCATAAAAGTATCAATTTCTCTCTTTTCCCTTTTTATCCTGACGGAGGTACAAGGCCACTGACCCACAATGGGAACCTGAAGACCTCGGCCCCATCCTTACCTGTGCCCCCCAGCCTGAGACATTTGGGTCTGCAATGTCCCTTTATCAAACAGAAACACCAGCCACGCTGCATGAGATTTCCCTGGTCTCTGTCCATATGTGTCTTTCGGGTTTTGTATTTCATTTTCAGGGAAGGATCTTATTTCAACAGTTTTGTTTTCAGCAATACCATCAGTGGTTTGGCATTGAGTGAAAACGGATCTTATTTGAGGCCCCAATGAGCAGGACTAGGTGAAACACCCCCCCCAGGACTCCCTTAATCCCCTTGAACATCACCAGTGACCCTGTTGGTTCAAAACCTCGGGAGCTTCCCAGGTGAAATCTAAAACTGGTCTCTATACCTGGAGGGCAGGAAGAGACTGAAGAAAGAGGCAGGCCAATCGGATTGGTAGATGGCAGGTTTAACAAGCAAGGGAACTTCTATATGAGACTTGTCTTGGGCAGCTACAAGATGAATAGATCTCTATACCCACCCACTGAATCTTGAGTTTATATAGATGCCTTACCTGGGTTCAGTCATCTATATCATCCAGATGGTCTCAAGACCACATCACTATCTCAAGGCTACATCCTTGGGGCAGCTTCTGGGAGCTGGAAAGGCGAGCAGGATGTACATTCTAAGGACAAGGACAGGGTGAGGAGCCCCCCATTGCCACCTTGCAAGTCCAGCTTGCAAGTCAACCGGCAGTGATGTCCTCTCAATAAACTCCCCCTACAGACCCTTGGGATACCGTGGGAGTTGGCTGGTGGTGTGGCAATGTGAGGGTGGCCAAGAGCCAGGTATAGGTTTTCTTCTTAGGACCCACCTCATGTATCTCTGTCCTCATCCATTGCGCCAGCTCAGTCCTATTGACAGGGAGGTTATTTACATTCCATTTATGCCTATAAGGCAGAGGGAAGGAGCCCATGATCCTTGCGGGGCTGGCACCACCCCAGGGCATGGGGCTGACAAACCCTTGTGCTTCCACCATCTCGTGGTTGGCGACCCTGCTCATTGTGCCAAATTGTCAAGCAGAACACAGTGAACCAGTAAGCAATCCCAAGGGAGGACTCCAACTACCTAGAGGATAGCAAAGCTTATCACACCAGCCACCGGGAGTAGAAGTCCAGACACTCTGCTCACTGCATCTTGGTATTAGAGTCAGCAAGAAACACAGCACAGTAGAGCACTGGGTAGAAAAATGGTTTACGCACACAGAGAAGAGACAGCAAGGTCAGCTCCATTAGTGTGGGTCGGTCCCCTATGGCCACCAAGGTCCCCCCTCCACTCCTGACAGCCATTGCAGGGCAAGAGGTGTGTATGCACCCTTCTTGTCCAGAGTGGAAAGACCCCAACTCCTCCCCGTGGTGTCTGAAATACTGAATGCTGGGGGTGTGCCTGAGGTCATCAACACACATATGGAAGCAGAGGAAGGCTGTAAGCCTGGCACAGGTGTGTGGGCTCTGTGTCTCTTGGTAAGGAAGTGTTCCTGTCCCAAGGTCCCTTCTTAGGGTGCTGACTGGGGACTGAAAGACTGCACATGGGATGTCCTTAACCAACAAGAGCAAAAGTAGTCAGTTTGGGGGTTGCTGGGGCGCCAACTCATTAGTAACTAAAGGGACGGCATTAAACATTTACTCTGCCTTTCTTCTTCTTCTTTTTTTAAAAAGATCTTATTTAATTATTTTAGAGAGAGAGAGAGCACGAGCAGGATGGGCAGAGGGAGAAAGAGAGAGAGAATCTCAGGCAGGCTCCGTTCTGGGCTTCCAATGAGGAGCTTGATCTCATGACCCCGAGATCGGGTCCGAGCCGAAACCAAGAGTCAGATGCTCAACCAGCTGTGTCACCCAGGTGCCCCTACCCTGCCTTTGTTACATGAACCATATAGCAGAGAAATTAGAGAGTTTTAGAGAATGCAGGAGAATATTTGTAGAAAAATTCTAGCTAATAAGTACAGAATGAATGATAGAGTTAGAAAACCACCATTTGGCAAAAAAAAAATTTTTTTTTTGAGAGAGACAGAGAGCAAGTGAGCATGGGAGGGCAGGAGGGGCAGAGGGAGGGGCAGAGAGAGAATCTTAAACAGGCTCCATGCTCAGCACAGGGCAGAGGGGGAGGGCCTCCATCTCACAACCCTGAGGTCAAGAGTCAGAGGCTCAACTGACTGAGCCACCCAGGTGCCCCTCCATTTGGCAATTTCTAAGGAGACAATTGACTTAGGTAATCATCATTAATAAATAAATCTAACACAATATGTCCAAGACTTCTACCCTGAAACGTATAAAACAGTATTGAGAGGATTTAAAGAAGACCTATGTAAAAGAGAGATATACCATGTCCATATTTTGAAAGACTCAGTATAACAATGATTTAATCCTCTCTAAATTGGTCTATAGATTCAATGCAATCTCAGCCAATTATTGGAAGGTGTGTGTGTGTGTGTGAAAAACAATAAACTGGTTTAAAAGCACATACAGAAATGCAAAAAGGGTAAGAATAGCTAAGACAAACTTGAAGAACAAAGCTGAAGGACTCACATTATCAGATATCAAGACTTATTATGAAGTTGCAGTAAACACAATAGTATGGAAATTGGCACGAGAACAGACCAATTAACCAAAAGAACAGAAAACAGAGTCCAGAAGCTGACCCATACATAAACAGTCACTTGAATTATGCCAAAGTGTGCAGTGCAGTGCACTGGTGGAAAGGATAGTCTTTTAATAAACAGAGATGGGTCAATTGTACTTCCGTACAGAAATGTTTATACATTGACCCCTCCCTCTCACTGCTACACAGAATCGATTACAGTGGCTTGTAGATCTCATTGTGAAAGGCAAAACAATAAAGATGTGGAAAAATATCTTTACAACCTGGGGAATAAGAAAATATTTCCTACAAAGTACATAAAAAAGCACCAATTGTAAAAGAAAAAATGCATAAATAAGACTTTAGTATAATTAAGAACTTGTGTTTAGAAAAGGACAATGTCAAGAAACAAAAAGGCGGGCACCCTGGGTGGCTCAATCGGTTAAGCGTCTGCCTTCAGCTCAGGTCATGATCCCCTTGTCCTGGGATCGAGTTCCGCATCAGGCTCCCTCCTCAGTGGGGAGTCGGCTTCTCTTCTCCCTCTGCCCCTCCCTCCTGCTCCTGCTTGCTCTCTCAAATAAATAAATAAAATCTTCAAAAAAATAAAAATTAAAAGAAAAGAAAAGAAACTGAAAAGGCAAGCCACAGACTGGGAGAAAATATTTGCAACATGAATCTGATAAAGTATGTATGTACAAAATACATAAATAATATCTGCACGCCAGTAAGAAATAGGCAGAAAACACATTTAAAATATAAACAAAGGAGTTAAATAGCCACTTTCAAAAGAGGACTCATAGCCAGTAAAATATGTAAAAATTCTCAATTTTTTTCGGCTTTATTGAGATATGATTGCCATATCACATTATGTCAGTTTAAGATTTGCAGTGTGATGATCTGATATATATATGTATTTTGGGAAATATTTACCACAGTATGGTAGTTAACACATCTGTCATTTCACATAATTACCATTTTGGGGGTTAAGCTCTACACTTAGCAGCGTTCAAGTACACAATACAGTATATTTACCATAGTTGTCACTCTGATATTAGATTCCCAGAACTTATTCAACTTGTAACTGAAAGTTTATACCCTTTGACCAACATCTTCTCCTTCCCCCACTCCCTAGCCCCCAGCAACCACCCGTTTACTCTCTGTTTCTACGAGTTTGGACATTTAGATTCCATATGTAAGTGAGATTGTATGGTATTTGTGTTTGTCTGTCTGACTTGTTTCACTAGAACCTCAAAGTTCATCCATGTTGCAAAGCGCAGAATATCCTTCCTCTTTATGGCTGAATGAAATTCCACATGTAGATAGATATAGATATAGACAGATTGATATATTTCACATTTTCTTCCTCCATTCATATGTTGATGGATTGTTCCCATGTCTTGGCTATTGTGAATAATGCCACAATGAACACAGAGATGCAGCTATCTCGATGAGATAGTGATCTCCTTTTCTTTGGATATGTACCCAGAAGTGGGATTGCTGGATCATATGGTAGTTCTCTTTAATTTTTTTTTCCATTCTGATTCCTATAGTAGCTGTACCAACTTACATTCCCGCCAACAGTACACAAAAGTTCCTTTCCACAACCTCATCAACATGTGTTATCTGCTGTCTTTTTGATACTCGCCATTTCAGCAGGGACAAGGTGATACCTCATTGTGGGTTTGATTTGCATTTCGCTGCTGATGAGAGATGTTGAGCATCTTCTCATGTGCGCTCGTTGGCCATTTGTATGTCTTCTTTGAAAAAAAATACCTATTCAAGTCCTTTGCCCATTTGAAAATCAAATTATTGTTTTGTTTTTTGTTTTCGTTTTTGAGTTGTATGAGTTTCTTCAATATTTTGGATATTGATTCCTTATCAGGTACATGATTTGCAAATAGTTTCTGATTCCGTAGGTTTTGTTTTCATTTTGTTGACTGTTTCTCTTGCTGTGCAGAAGCTTATTTATTAATCTATTTATTTTTAAAGATTGTATTTATTTATTTGCGAGACAGAGAGAGAGAGAGAGAATAAGCAGGGAGAGCAGCAGAGGGAGAGGGAGAAGCAGACTCCGTGCTGAGCAGGGAGCCCAATATGGGGCTCGATCTCAGGGCCCAGAGATCATGACCTGAGCCGAAGGCAGACGTTCCACTGACTGAGCCACCCAGGCACCCAGTTTTAACAGTTTCTTGGTAGAGTCTAGGATTTTCCACAAAGTCTTTTCCACAAATTTTCTACAAAGAAAATTTTACTTCTTCTTTTCTGATTTTGGTATCTTTTATGCCTTTTACTTGTCGGATTGCTGTGGCTATGACTTCTAGGACTATGTTGAATAGGAGTGGTGAGAGTGGCCACCCTTGTCTTGCTCCCAGTCTTAGAAGAAAAGCGTCGTTTTGCCTGCGTTATTCCATCCCCTAAACCAGTATCGCTCAGTGCCAAGAAGGAACTCCCCAGCAAATTCTCTCCTCCAAAATTAATTACAAAACTGGACTAAATTGTCAAAATAACCATTCCAGGGCTCTGGAAATTGGCCAAAGTCATATGACTAATTTAGAGGTAGTTATTAATGAAATACTAAACTTTAAATAAAAACAGTAGGTTCTGGGGCGTCTGGGTGGCTCAGTCAGTTTAAGCATCTGACTTCAGCTCAGGTCATAATTTCAGGGTCCTGGGATGGAGCCCTGTGTTGGGCTCCCCGCTCCGTGGGGAGTCTGCTTTGTCCCTCTCCGTCTGTTCCTTCCCCCTGCTCATTCTCATTCTCTCTCTCTCAAATAAAATCTTAAAAAAAAACAAACACAAACAAACAAAAACCAGTCAATTCTGTGATTATCTTACCTGAGATATTCTATTTCCTATTTCTTCTTATTTCTTCCACCTTCCTCCTCAGTTTGTGGGATATTCTACCAGGGTGTTCAAACTGTGAAAACCCACAGCTTCACCACCGGAGGGGTCTCACTTGGTTTTGAATAAGCATAGAAAAACCTACTCCTAGCAGAATTGGAAGTAATAGTTATGATCTCAGGAGCAAACAAACAGGTAAAACCAGTGGCTCAGCTAGCCTGAGGTTGCAGTCCTGGCTGGCATTAGCAGTGAACTGGGGGACTGGCCAAAGAGTTAACAGGAAGATCTGGAATATGAGAAAGCCATAAGGTCTGGATAAGTTTCCACATGTCTGCACAGGATAGACCAGGGAGGACCCAACAGCGTGATCAATGAAAGAAAAATCTGATAACTTGGACATCATCAAAATGAAAAACTCAAAAGACACAGACTAAGAGAAACTCTTTCCAAGTAATGTATCTGATAAAGGACTTTTATCTAGAATGTACTAACAAGTCTTATGATTTAATAATAATAATTTAAAAACAGGCAAAATGTTTAAACAGACATTTCACCAACAAAGATATATGAATATCTAAAAGCCCATAAAAAGATGGGCGCCTGGGTGGCTCAGTTGGTTGAGTGTCCAACTCTTGGTTTCAGCTCAGGTCATAATCTCAGGGTCCTGGGACCCAGTCCTGTGTCAGCCTCTGTGCTCAGCAGGGATTCTGCTTGAGATTCTCTCTCCCTCGCCTTCTTCCCCTTCCCTCACTTGTGTGCTCTCTCTCTCTAAAAGAAATAAATCTTTAAAACAATAAATAAAAGCCTATAAAAAGATGGTTAGCAAAATTAGAACTAGGAAAATGCAAATTAAACCACAATGAGATACCAATACACCAAGATAGTTAGATTAAAAAATATAGCAACCCAGCCCTTCAAAAAAGCCCAAGATGATGTTGATCAGGAATAATCATGGAAATCAAATACAGAAAATAGTAAGAATTGGGGAGGATGTGGATAAACTGGAACCCTCAAATACTGCTTATAGCAATGTAAAGTGGTACAGCCACTCTGGATTACAATTTGGCAATTTCTTAAAAAATTAAACTTAATATCTGACCCAGCACTTTCACTCTTAGCTATATATCAAGAGAAATGAAAACATGTGTCCACACAAAGACTCATATGCACATTTTCATAGTAGCATTATACATAATATTCAAAACTGGAAACAATTCAAATGTCAGTCCACTGGCGAATGATAATGTGTTATATCTATAAAATGGAATCCTACTCAACAATAGAAGTAAACGAACTACTAATACATGCTTCAACATGTATGACTGTAAAAACGATGGTAAGTGAAAGAAGCTAGAGAGAAAAGACCACATACTGTATGATTTCATTTATAAGAAATGTTGAGAGAAGACAAATGTATAGAGATTGAAAGCAGATGAATGGTTGGTTGCCTGGGGCTGGAGTGGGAGCAGAGGTAGGGACTGATGGCAGTTAGGCAAGATAGAATATTCTGGGACAATGGAAGTTTTCTCAAACTGAACTGTGATGATATTTGCACATCTTCATAAATTTACTAAAAATCATTGAATTGTGCAGTTACAGTGGGTGAATTTTTTTATAAGTTATATCTCAGTAAAGGTATTAAAAATCATAACCCGCAATGGGTAGGGGGTGGAGAAGTATAGATGAAGCAAGATTGTTGAAGCTGGATGATAGGTAATAAAAGTTCATTATACTATTCCTTTTACTTTTGTGTGTGTTAACAAATTGCATTAATAAAATTAAGTTGGAGAATTTACAGTTACTGATTTTATTTTTTTTAATTTTTAAAAAAGATTTTATTTATTTGAGAGACAGACTGAGAGAGAGAGAAAGAGAGAGAGAGCACAAGCAGGGCAGAGGAAGAGAGAGGAGCAGACTCCCGGTTGAGCAGGGAGCCTGATGCGGAACTCAATCCCAGGACCCTGGGATCATGACCTGAGTCAAAGGCAGACACTTAACCGACTGAGCCACCCAGGCGCCCCTACACTTTCTAATTTTAAATTTTAATATGCTAGTTAAGACAGTGTGGAACTGGTGTGAGTGTAAGCATATAGATCAATGGAACAGAACTGAAAGTCCAGAAAGGAATTCTTACATTTATGCTTAATTGATTTTAGGCAAAGGCAATTTAAAGAGGATTAACAAATAGCCTAATGGAACAAAACAGAGCTCAGAGATAGACCCACCAGTTTAAATAAACCTGATATATGACAAATACTGTCATACTGATATATGACAAATATGCCACAAATCAATGCTTAGTAGATGCTGTTGGAAAAATTGGCCCATAAATAGAAAAATAAAACTGCATCCTTTCCTTATCTTTACCTATTCATAGAGGTGGACTTCAGCTGTACTAAAGATCTAAAGGCACATTTCTAAAAAAACATATATAAAAGCATCTTTGTGACAACTTAAGACCACAAAGCACAAAGCAGGAGGCAAAAAAATTTAATGGATTTTGTTGCATCAAAATTAGAGATTTTTGTTAAATGAAGGACCTCTAGACAAAGTCAACACACAGACGGTAGATTGGGAGAATATATTTGCAATATCCAACACTGACAAGAGACTATTAGTCTCTAGCTCTTAGCTGGAATATACAAACAACTCTCGTGAATCAACAACGAGAAACCAACAGGAAACTGGACAAACGATATAAACAGTGATTTGTAAATACGGAAACCCAAATGAAAAGTAATAAAGAGGTACTCTAGCAATTAGAAAAATGTACACCATATTAAAAGACTGGAGGTCAGATTTGCAAAAGTTAGAAACTGGAGAATGCCAAATGATGTAAGAGCGTGGGAAAAATAAGAACTCTCCTGCGTTGCTGGGGGAGTGGTGACATTGGTACAGTTTTCTTTGGAAAGTAGTTGTAAGTCTTTGGTTGAATTAAGCATTCGTATGTTCCAGAGAAATTCACGCACAGGCTCACAGCAAGACATGTATATAAGTGGTCATCGTAGTTGCAGACAATCAGACAAATGCAGTTGATACATACTAGGGAACGCTGCGCACGTTAGAAGCAACAATGAAATGTATGTAACAACATGGGTATGTTGTAAAAACAGTGCTGAGTAAAAATAGTAAGAAATAATCCAAGGTCTATGTATTAAAATGCCATTTATATAAATTTAAAACACATGGGTGAAATATGGAATTTAGAAGATACATACAAGACACATTTGAATATTATGTACAATGCTACTATGAAAATCATAGTTAACAACGGAGGTGAAAACTGGGTAGTGGGATTCATTCAATCATCTTCATCTGAGATCCAAAGGTGGCAGAGGAGGGAGAAATCATCTATGAGAACATCTTCAGATTAGTGGTTATTTGCAGAGATATAGGGAAGAAAAAGAATGGGAGGGATCTGTATTGTTTACATCTGTATAGTTTAATTTTTAAAAAATAGATAATTTATTCTATAGCCTCTGTATTAAAGGCAGTAGAGTTAATGATCAAAATCATGGGCTCTGGTTGTAGATTATCTGAGACCAAACCCAAATCTGCCAGTTATCAACCGTGTGACTTAGGGCAGCCTCTGCACCTCCCCAAGCCTCAATTTCTTCAGCTGTAAAATAGGAATGATGATAATATCTACCACACAGGGCAGATCTGATTACCAAAATATGTATTTCATATGATTGTGCCTGGCACATAATGGCATACTAGAAACGTTTTCTGTTATTTGAGGGCTCTAAGGCAAAAAGGACAAAAATAGAAGCATCCATTTAATAGTGGCCATGCATAAGCTGGTGTGCGTGTGTGTGTGTGTGTGTGTGTGTGTGTATGTATATTTAAGTTTTTGTTTTTGAAATATTTTTTGTTAAAAATAAAGGCAGGAATATACTTACCAAGAGAGGGAAGGAACACACAATGGAATGCAGGAAGAATGGAAAGGAGTCGAGAGCGAAGCAGGATTTTGAAACCTTGAAGCTTAGAGAATTCCTCAGAAATAATCTGTCAGTTGGGCTTTGGTTTTTCTTTTGCTGGGTCAAGAGTGTGAAATCTTGGCTAAAGTATAGTTAATGAGTGTTCTTTGTGTTTGTTCGAATTGATTTTTTTTTTTTTTTTTTTTTTGGTGGATCAATGGGTAGATGTTTACCCCCCTGGTTATAGGTCATAGTTCCTGCTTATTTGCATACCTGGTAATGTTTGATTGGACACTAGACATTGTGCGTTGTATGTTATCAGGTTTTTTGAATTCCTTTAGATTTTTATGGACTTGGTTTAGAACGCGGTAAATTACTTAGAACGGGTTTGATTTTTTTTTTTTTTTTTTTTTTTGCAGCTTGCTTTTAGGCTCTGATAAGACATGTCTAACCCAACTTTTCATCAAGGGCCAATTTGACCCCACTGAGGCACTAGGCTTCTGAGCCCTGTGTCTGAGGGTCTGGGCGATAGGCAGTCTTTCCACCCTGGCTAGTGGGGGACCACTGTTTCAGGCCCTGTGAGAGCTCCCCGGCTTGATCTGCCTCCTTCTCTCTGGTGTTCGTTCCCCAGCCTTGGAGGCCACATGCAGTACGCTGTAGTGGTCAGCCAAAGACGGCAGGGACCCCCTGCAGCTCTCCAGAGCTTTCTCTCTCTCTCTCTCTTTGCAGTTCCCTTGCTGATACTTCGCTAACAAATTTTCATCATCTTGCGCTCCTCGAGCTCTGAAATTGTCTTCTGAACCCAGTGAGAATGCCAGGCTCTGTTTTGGTTTCCCCTTTCTGCATCCAGCCTGGAGACTCTCCAGGTGGTGAGCTGGGACACTTTTCGGGATCACCTCGCTTGTTTTCCTTCTCTCCAGGGTCACTGACGTATGTTGGCTGAGTGCAAGGTCCAGAAACTTTTGTTTCACATATTTGGTCCAGCATTTGGTTGTTTAAGGAGGGAGGGTAAATCCAGTTTCTGTTACTCCATTGTGACTGAAAGCTGAAGTGGAACATTGGTTTTTGATAAAGAGTTTCATCATGTTTAAGTAGTTTCTTTCTATTCCTATTTTAATTAGTGTTTTTATTAGAGATGCTATTGAGTATTAGGAAACAGGTGCACCTGGGTAGCTCAGTCGGTTAAGCCTCCAATTCTTGGTTTGGTCTCAGGTCATGATCTAAGGGTCATGAGATCGAGCCCTGCCATGGGCTGTGAGCTCATCGCAGAATCTGCTTGAGATTCTCTCTCTGCCCCTCCCCCCACCTTGCACACCTGCACACACTGTCTCTAAAATAAATAAATAAATCTTAAAAAAATAAATATTAGGAAACAACTTTCTTTGCATTTATTCAAAAAATCATGTAGGTTTTCTTCTTTAACATACAAATATAATGGTTTATGTTGGTAGGATTCCCACTGTTGAACAACTCTTGCATTACTGGAATGAACCATTCTTGGTCATGTATTATTTTTATTTCATCTTTATTTTTATTTTTTTAAAAGACTTTATTTATTTGTCAGAGAGATAGAGATACAGAGAGAAAGAGCACAAGCAGGGGGGGAGCGGCAGGCAGAGGGAGAAGCAGGCTCCCTGCTGAGCAAGGAGCCCGATGTGAGGCTCAATCCCAGGACGCTGGGATCATGACCTGAGCTGAAGGCAGATGCTTAACCGACTGAGCCACCCAGGCATCCCAGTCATATATTATTTTTATATTATTAAAAAGCACTGATAGGGGCGCCTGGGTGGCTTAGTCGTTAAGCGTCTGCCTTCGGCTCAGGGCGTGATCCCGGCGATCTGGGATCGAGCCCCACATCAGGCTCCTCCGCTATGAGCCTCCTTCTTCCTCTCCCACTCCTCCTGCTTGTGTTCCCTCTCTCGCTGGCTGTCTCTATCTCTGTCGAATAAATAAATAAAATCTTTAAAAAAAAATAAAAAGCACTGATAAATGAGCAGTGCGATTGAAAGTCCTGGGATGACAGCATGTCAGCCTACAAAAAGACTGTTTGGATTGGTGATAACTAAGAGATTGCATCACAAAAATTTATGTGTTGGGGACTTGGGACTCAAAATAAATTTTTTTTTTCTCCAGTTAAGCTATTTAAAAATTCTGATGGGCTCTCTGGCATTTTAGGGGATTCCTTGTTACATTCAGAAGCTTTCTTAAGTCTTTCTTTTCATGTGTTAGACTGCTTGATGTTTTCCCTCAGTGCAGTGATGCTCTTTTCATTTTTTTCGATATTTTTTCCCTCTGTATTTCATTGTGAATGGTTGACATGGCTATGTCACTAAGTTCGCTAGCCTTTTCTTTTTTATTGTCTAATCTGCTGTCAATTTAATCCAGTGCGTAGCTTTAAAAAAAGTGGGGGGCGTGCCTGGGTGGCTCAGTCGGTTAAAGGTCCGACTCCTGATTTTGGCTCACGTCATGATCTCAGGGTCATGAGATCAAGCCCCACATTAGGCTCCACACGGAGCCTGCTTAAGATTCTCTCTCTTTCCCTCTCCTACTGCCCCTTCCCCACCTCTTAAATTTTTTTAAAAAAATTAAAAAAGAATTGTAGTTTTATTCTCAGAGGTTCAATTTGGGTCTTTTTGTATCTTCCACGTATCTTCCACATCTCTACCACCATGTTCAGTCTCTCCTCTAACTTCTTGAAAACATAGGGAATGGTTATATACAACAGTTACAGGAAACTGTTTCAGTGTTCTTGTGCACTAATTGTATAATCTGTGCTGTTTCTGGATTTGTCTTCATGTTTGATTTTTCTCTTCATTATGGATGGTATTTTCTTTTTTTTTTCATGCCCAGTATTTTTTTTTTAAAGATTTTTATTTATTTATTTGACAGAGAGAGAGAGAGACAGCCAGCGAGAGAGGGAACACAAGCAGGGGGAGTGGGAGAGGAAGAAGCAGGCTCCCAGCGGAGGAGCCTGATGTGGGGCTCGATCCCAGAACGTGGGGATCACGCCCTGAGCTGAAGGCAGACGCTTAACGACTAAGCCACCCAGGCGCCCCCACATGCCCGGTAATTTTTGATCGGATGCAAAACATTGTAAATTGTACTTATTGGGTGCTGCATCTACAAGAGAGAGAAAGACCGAGGGTCTTGGTGGCTATCAGCCTGCTTGAAGAAGCTGGCATGAAGCTTCCTCCTGTGGGTGCCGCAGCGAAAGAAGGGAAAGGGGGGCATTTGGTTCCCGAGCAGCAGCCTCCAGCCCCCACTCTGGCCTGAGGCACCCACTCCCGTGTTATGGATTAGCTGAGGGTCTGCACTCAAGCCAGAGGCAGTAATGGTGACTAGAAGAGTCCCAGTTGGAGTTTGTGGGCCCAGCCTCAGGACGCAGTAGGCCTCAAGGGTGGGCGAGGGGAGAGATGTTGGTGTCAGTAAAGTGAGTCATTAGAGAGAGAGAGAGGAAAGCAGCTCTAGCAAGGAGAGGAAGAATCAATTGACCGGAGTGGGGGAGCTGCTTGTGAAGAGGTTGTTGGTAGTATCTGGACGCTAACGGGACCATTCTTGAACCCAGGAACTTTGAAAACAAGAACACAAGTGCCAAGACTGAAAGGAAACTGCATCCTATTGTCTTTGCTGGGGTGAGCTCCAGATAGAGGCTCTGCTGTTATTTAAATGCCATTATTCTTGTCAACCATAGTCTTTGTCTTTAACTCTCTAAGGTTAATGAACTTAGAGAATATCTGGTGTAGACGAAATAAAATTTTAAAATGTTAATACATATGTAATATATTAATATGTGAATATCAAACCGCTAAGACTGAGAGATACAGTTTGAAACAATGAGGTTAGGTATCTGATCTATGCCTGAAAGTTCTTTGGACACACAGGAAGTCCCTTATTGTTGTACTTATTCTTTTTAAAGTTTATTTATTCATTTATTTATTTATGTACGTAATCTCTACCCCCAACATAGGCTCGAACTCACAACCCCAAAATCAAGAGTCGCATGCTTCTCTGACTAAGCCAGCCAGGTGCCCCAGTACGTACTTATTTTTTGACTGAGATCAAAGAAGTCTTAATGCACGGGGCCCACAGTGCCTGAAGCTCACATGTGAGAGCAATGCTAGTTTTGATGCTTGCATATGTGGATTGAATATTCAGAAACATTTTGTCTTTCTTTTTCACTACTGATCATGTGTTTTCTGTGTTCCACTTACATATCCACTTTCCCCCATGAGAATGTCAGCTCTTCTTGTCTTGTGGTTACCATGTGTGGAGTGATTACCAAGTGGACAGACATTTTATGTGTCTTATGTTGCTTAATTCACATACTCCTCTGAGAAACTGAGTTTCTTACTCTTATCTCCATTTTCAGGTTTAGGAAACCGAGGTTAAAATAAGCTGCCCAAAGGTATATGGCAATTAAAATTTGAACTCTAAAACTGTCTTACCAATCTCTGAATGCTCTAGACTTGATGTAGTGGGGGAGGCATAGTACCCAATACCGGATAACTGACTAATGCTTGGTAGAATGTGTGAAACGTGTAGTTGTCCACTGTGAACACAAGATGGCGCTCTAGGCCCAGCCACGCTGCCTCGTTGGCGTGAGTGAGCCGGGGCTCCGTCGGGGTTCACAGGCTGGGTCACTTGAGTTACTAGCACAGAATTTACAAAATCATTGACTAAAACTGAAATCAGAAAAGGCAGGGGCGCCTGGGTGGCTCAGTCGTTAAACATCTGACTTCAGCTCAGGTCATGATCCCAGCATTGTGAGATCGAACCCCTCGACGGCAGGAAGCCTTCTCCCTTTCCCACTCCCCCTGCTTGTGTTCCCTCTCTCACTGCCTCTCTCTCTGTCAAATAAATAAATAAAATCTTTAAAAAAAAATGCAGACTCCCTTGGGAGTTCATTTTTCATTTTTAAAGTGGGAAGATTCATTCTGTTACCTTCAAAGAGCAGAAATGACATAAAATTGTTCATAAATATCTCGATGAGGGGATCTGATGGCATTAATGAAATTATTTTACTCCCACGCAGTATAGGACCCAGGACAGAGAATGGTGACATGGAATCTTCTTTCCTTAAGGTAACACCTGCCTCCTTACCCCCCTCCAGGATTATAAATAACTCCCAGTGTAGATTTTTTAGGGCCTACAGGCACATATGGTACCCTCCCCATCTCCTGCTTGTCTCCTTTCCCAGTGATTCACACCTCTCTTCAGAAAGTTCTGCATATAAGAATGAAGCATGACTGTATGATCTTACACACACTCTCTGAAGATAGTTATTGGCCCCACCCATTAGCCTTATTTATCTGAGTGATTCCGAGACCCTTTCCCAAGGCTCTTTCCCGTCACTTACAAGAAATCTGGTGCTTCTCTGAGCAATCTCCTTGAGATTTGTACGTGCGTCACAATATTGTAGTTGTGCTTTGGCAAACACGCCCCATGCACTGCTCATGGCCACCTTGGGTGTGCTGCAATCGTGGAATTCATTTCTTGCAGCGATCAAGTCTGTATCAAACTTGAGTTTGCTTCCTTTTCTTTGAAACCTATTTCTCAGAACAGTAACCCCACTCCGAAATATACACCCAACAGAATTGCATGATGTGTACCACAAGACACATTCTAGCTTCTTCACATCTCTATTACTAATGTCTCCAAACGACACTACCCAAGTGCCCACGGAGGAATGGATGAATAAACTGTGGTGTATTTACTGCCTGAAATACTGTACAACAGTGGGAATGAATGAACTACAACCACACACAAGAAGAACGGATCTCACAAACTTAGGAATGAGAAAAGCCAGTCACTAAAGCGTGTATATTCTATGATTTTACTATATTAAAAAAAAAAACCCTCTAATCTATAACATTAGAGGTTAAAATACTGGTTGCCTTGGGATGGGGGGGTGTGGAGTCGTGACAGGAAGTGGGGCCGGGGGACATCTGGGGTTTTGTGATATTCTGTGTTTTGATCTGGGTGCTGGTTTCACAGGTGGACCTGCTTGGTGAACATTCATCAAAGCTGTAAGTTTCATGACTTATGTATGTTTCTCTATGTATGTTTTATAAAATTCGCAAATGTTAAAAACAAAACCACAGGCCCCAAATGGAGTCACTTCACGTTAAAGGCCCCATGTCCGCAAACCAAAACTTAATGCCTCACCTAACCTAAGTACTCACTCAGCTCCCTCTTCCCGTGTAACCTTTGACCAGTCAACAGGGGATTTCCTAGCCAGCACTAGGAAATTTACTGATAGACCCCTTCCGTTCCCCTTAGGAGAGCGACCTTGCCTAAAACAGTGGATTCTTTGCTATTAATTTCCTTTTTCCCCTCGCTCCCTCTTTACCTCTAAAAGCCTTTCCCTTACCGCAGATTGACGGGGCTCCTTTCTCTTTGCTAGATGGGATGCTGCCTGATTCATGAATCATTCAAAAAAGCCAATTGGGTTTTTTAAATTACTCAGTTGAATTTTTGTTTAACACACAAAAATAAAGAAATATGTGGTCATATGTAATTGGACTCCATTCGGGGCTAGTCTGAAATGGCACTTTATTTTTTTAATTTATTTCATTTAAAAAAATTTTTAAAAAGATTTTATTTATGTATTTGAGAAAGAGAGAGAGAACAAGCAAGGGGAGCAGCAGGCAGAGGGAGACGCAGGCTCCCTGCTGAACAAGGAGCCCAATGCGGGGCTTGATCCCAGGACCCTGGGATCATGACCTGAGCTGAAGGCAGACACTTAACTGACTGAGCCACCCAGGTGCCCCTGAAATTGCACTTCAAAGCGAGCTAGTGCTTAGTGTAGACCTTGATGTATAAGAACCCAGGCCCTGGTTCTGGTCATCCTGCGAGAATAATAAAGCCAATTTTAAAGGAAATTGAAAAGAACAGAATTGGCTTTATGTCTTTATAGTTATTGAAAAGAAAACGACAGGTCCAAAATGGTGTCACTTAGGCCAACCCAGCAAACGAAGACTTAACACCTAGCCAAAGTGCAGTTTTAGCCCCCTAGGAATGCAACCTTTAACCAGTCAACATGAAAAATCCTGGCCAATACTAGGAAATTTTCTGAGAGATCCCTACCCCTCTGCTTAGGAGCACAGCCTTTCCTAAACAATGCATTCCTTGCTAATACATTTCTTCTTTTTTTTTTTATACCCTCTCTTTGCCCTTAAAAACCTTCCTTTGTCTTGATCAGTGGAGCTCCCCTCTGCCTGCTAGATGGGATGCTGCTCGATTCAGAAATCATTTAATAAGGCCAATTAAATCTTTACATTTCCCCCATTGATTTTTTTTGGGGGGGGGGGCACAGTCCTTGTGTATTTAAGGGACGGGAGCTGTAGGGATCTGGTTTCAGATCCATCCTTCGTGCTACTCCACGCTCTGGTCACCCTTTCGTAGAAACGCAGGAGAAGTCCAGGCGTGAGAATTCGTCGGCACAAACAGCTGGCCCTGCTTCCCTCCCCATGGTCACCATGCCATTGTCTTCCTTCTCTGCATTGTTCCGGGTCTCGGCTGTACAGACCTTCCAAAATAACCATGCAGTTGTCATCATTGTTCGGGAGGCTATTTTGGAACAGTGGTTTAGCTTGGTGATGTGAGGGGATCCAGGAAGGGCCCAGCTGTCGGGAGGCCCAGGGATGTCAGGGACTGCGGGGTGGCTAGGAAGTCCCGGCATCCCGGGGATTGGGCTGCAGGAGGTTCTGAGGGGCCCAGAGGTAACAGGCTCTCTGACAAGTGTTCATTCTTGGTGTGCGGGATTGGGAAGGGAGGAGGAGAAAGGATGGGGAGGAGTGGGCTGGCAGGAAGCTGGGGAAGGTTAAGGTTACTGGAGGTGGAGGAAGAGAGGCAGAAGAGAAGAGTGGCCTGCAGAGGAAGGGGCAGGGGAGTGACGACTGTGTTGAGGGGCACTAATGGTGTTTTGACATACTGTTTAGGGAGAGCTTTCTATAGCCTGGGAGAACTTGGGGACAGCTGTGAGGAACTTTCCATGGGATGAGAGAAAAGTAAGTGGGAGCAAAGGGGGGGTGATGATTAACGGGCAGCCTCATGCGGAGCTGGATGGCAGCCTGTCACCTTTAGCAACTTCACAGGTGGTCAGACACTGTGACAGCTTCCGGTTCTGTGGAAATGGCAAAAGCAGGTCTCAAGGGTGTTGTGATGGAGGAGTGGGGATGAGTTCTTGGGGGACAAAAATGCAATCCCCCTATTTAAAAATTTCTCTTGACCTCACAGCCTGTAGAAACAGCATATCATGAATTAAAAATTGCGGCTTCACTGGTCCCTGCACCCCCGTGATCTCATGGGATCTCCAGACCCGTCAAAGTCTGTACGAAATGTCTGGGGTCCTGGGATACTGTGATTTTTAATAAGAGATGTATATTTGGACTTTGTCCCCATTTCTGGCACAAGACTCCTAGAACTCTCGGGATGTCCTGAGACAAGAGCAATACAGGTATATTTAGTTATGTTAATGAGATGACTTTTGGAAAGCCCCTAAATGGTCTAAGGATGGGGGGATGGTCACTAGAGGGATCAGCCAGATGACTAGAGGGTTGGAAATTTCAGTGTCCATCCCTTCCCTGCTGCAGGGGAGAGGGGCTGGAGATTGGGCTCAATCACCAATGGCCAATGCTTTAATCAATCAAGCCTGTGTAATGAAGCCTCTCTAAAAGCCCAAAAGGATGAAGTTCGGAGAGCTTCTGGCTTGGTGAACACGGGGAAAAGCTGGAGAGGGCCTGGGAGCTCTGAGCCCCTTCCCGTACACCTGGCCTTTGTTTCTCATCCATCGGGCTGTTCTGAGTTATATCCTTTCATGATAAACTGGTCATCTAGTAACTAAAATGTTTCCCTGAGTTCTGTGAGCTGCTCTAGCAAATTAATTGAACCCGAGGTGAGGGCTGTGGGCAGCTCCGATTTACAGACAATTATTTAGAAGTTTTTTAGAAGTGACTACCTGGGTTTATGATTGGGGTCTGAAGTGGGGGTGTGTTGGGGGGCGGTCTTGTAGGACTGAACCCTTAACCTGTGGGATCTGATGCTATCTCTGAATAGACGTTATTTCTGTGTAGATGCTATTTCTGTGTAGACGCTATTTCTGTGTAGACGCTATTTCTGTGTAGACGCTATCATGGTGTAGAGAGCGTCAGAACTGAGTTGAATAGTAAGACATCCAGCTGGTGTCTAAGAATTGCTTGGTGGTATGGCAATCCCACCCCACCACACACACACTGAAATTGGGTACAGATTCCAAGTTGGATATGGTGACCAGAATCTTAGGTCCTACAGGAGCAGTTCGTGTGCTCACATACGAGTTAGCTGTCCCAGGACAGCGGCTACATGTCCGGGTCTGAGTGCACCCCTGCACATTGAGCACGAGTTTTGCAGAACAGCTCTGCTGGGCGCAGAGGCCAGTGTGTTATGTTGGTCTGCGGGGAGCCCCTCTCAACCTGGAGTTACAGTTTAAGAGAAGGGCTCCCAAGAAGAGATGCTTATGTCTCAGAATTCTGGAGACTTTCAGTGAAATTTCCCCTGCTGTGCTCAGAATGCTCTCACCCAGGCTCTGTTCTGGGTTAGTTGGCAGTGACTAGTTTCTTCTTTCCCATAATGAGTTCTAGCCCCGAAAACTTCTTAGTGGCCCCGCCCCTCCACCCCCTTACAAAGATTGGGCATCCCCAGCGATGCCCCAGACGTCCCTGGATCCCTGGGATGGACCCGGCCTCAGTTTAAGCTCAGATTCCTGCTTCATCTAAAGGCCTGGTCTTACTGAGGAACAGGCTGAGTTTATCTTTGGACTCTGTTCCACTTGTCTCCTGCCCCACTGTCGGGACCCGTTCTTTCTACCCTCGTGTTTGAGTCACCACTCCTTACCACCTCACAATCGAGAAAACTCTCGTTCTCTGTTGCTTTCTCTCAGAATTTTCATGCTTTCAAAAGGGCCAGGGACATTCAGTGTTCTCATAAACTATCTCACCTCATAAGAAAATCTGGAGGAGATGCTCCACGCTTACCCTGGGCTCTCCATCCCAGCCCAGATAGAAGGGTGCCTATTTATAGTTGACACAATTCTGTATGTAGAAAATTCCAAGGAGTCTGTAAAAATCTTCCTAGAACTGGTAAGTGAATTTAACAAGATTCCATGATATAAAGTCAATATACAAAAAATCAATTATATTTCTATATGCCAGTGTATTAGTCAGGGTTCTCCAGAGAAACCCAACCAATAGGATGTGTGTGTGTGTGTGTGTGTGTGTGTGTGTGTGTATACATACGTTTTCTCTATTCTCTCTATGTGTATATATGAGAAAGAATGAGAAAGAGATTTATCTTAAGGCGTTGGCTCACACAACTGTGGGGACTGGCAGTCTGAGTCTGCAGGGCAGGCCAGCAGGCTGGAGACCCAGGGAGGATTTGGCTAAGGACTCTCTGGAGGCAGTATTCCTTTTTCCTTGGGGAATCTTCATCTTTTTCTCTAATTGGATGAAGCCCACTCACACTGTAAAGGGTGGTCTGTTTTGCTCAAGCTCTAGGGATTTTAATGTTAATCACATCTAGAAACTACCTCACAGCGACATCGAGAGACTGGTGTTTTTACCCTAAACTGGGTACCATGGCCTAGCCAATCGGACATAAAATGAACGATCACAACCAGAAATAATGATCGGGAAGAAAAGTTAAAAAAAAAAAAAACCACTTAAAAAGCTCCACAAAATGAAATGCTTAGATAAAAATCTCACTGAAATGTTGGCAAAAGAACTCAAAGACCTAAATAAATAAAAGAGAGGCACTAAAGCTCATGAGTGGGAAGATGTAACATAAAAAATTGTCAAATCTGCCGAAATTGACATATAGATTGAACACAATTCCAGTCAGAATCTCACCAGGACATTTTGTTGGTATAGGTTTTAAAATTTATAGAGAAAGGCAAAGGATTAGAAGAGCTAAAACAGTTTTGAAAAATAGGAACAATGTTGCAGGAATCACGCTATGCAGTTTTAAGACACACCATGAAGCTACGGTCATTTAGACAACGTGGAGTTGCAAAGGGATACACACGGATCCGTGGAAGAGAAGAGTCCAGAAATAGATCCATACCATCATGGCCAACTGATTTTTGACAAGGTACAAAAACAGTTCAGGAGAGAAATGATCATCTTTTCAATAAATGATGTTTGAACAATTGGACATCCATAAGCAAAAAAAACCCCAACAACAAACAAATAAAAAAATAATAAAAAGAACACTGGCCTCACGGCTTTTACAAAAGCAAACTGAGCTCAATGTAGATAATAGATCTAAATGTAGAATGGAAAACTAAAACTTTCAGAAGAAAACAGGAGGAGGGGCGCCTGGGTGGCTCAGTCATTGACCATCTGCCTTCGGCTCATGGGCTGCCATCGGCTCAGAGTCCTGGGATCGAGCCCCGCATCGGGCTCCCTGCTCCACTGGGAGCCTGCTTCTTCCTCTCCCACTCCCCCTGCTTGTGTTCCCTCTCTCGCTCGCTGTCTCTCTCTCTGTCAAATAAATAAATAAAATCTTTGGGGAAAAAAAAGAAGAAGAAAACAGGAGGAAACCCCTGTGACCTCAGGCGGGGAAAACAGTTCTTAGGATACCAAAAGCATGGTTCAAAAAATTTTTGATATATTGTTCTTCACCAGAATTAAAAACCTCTGTGAAAGATGCTGTTAAGAGAATGAAAACACTAGATACAGCCTAGGAGAAAATATTTGCAAATCACACATCTGTCATAGGACTCGTATGTAGGACATATGAATATGGATAAGCACACACAAATAAGTTAACATCATTAGGTGTTAGGGCATTGTAAAGTAAAACCACAAAGGTACTATTAAATAGGTACCACTAAGCCGTAAGATACCACTACACGGCCTAGAATAGTTAAAATAAAAATTCCTGGTTATACCAAGGGCAACTTCACTTTCATATTCTGGGGGCGAATGAAAAATGGTACAGCTATTCTGGAAAATACTTTGGCCGTTTCTTATAAAGTCAATGTACCTTTACCAAATACCCAACTCCCTAGAGTTAAAACTTATGTTCACGTAAAAACCTGTATATGAATGTTTACCAATGCTCTAGTCATAATTGCCCCAAAGTGGAAACATCCCAGTGTCCATCAGTGTGTGAATGGATAAACAAATTGTAGTACATCTGTAAAATGGACTACTACTCAGGAATAAAAAGGAATGTACTATTTATATGTGCAACAATCAATGACGTGCCAAGGTACACTGAGTGGAAGAAGTTGTCTCAACAAATTACATCTTATACTGCTCATTCGAATGCCACTTACGCAATTTTGAAAAGACAGATAGTGATGGAGAATAGATGAGTGGTTTCCAGGAGTTAGGAGTCTGGGGGCGGGGGAGGGGAGGCGGCTGTGATTATACAGTGAGAGCGTGAGGGAATTTTGTGGGGTGATGGTACTACTTTGTATCCTGATGATTACATGGATCGCCACATGTGTTAAAATTATGTAACTATATACAAGAGAATCTCCTTTACGATTAAAAAAAATAAAATTAATAACATTGTAGAAGATGGACAGCAGATTCCGATACTGGCCCCCAGCTCCTCCTGACAAAGGTCAGGCTGCTGATCTATAATCCGTGCAACTGCTATAAAAATGTAGTTCGGCTTTGTACCTCTTCCCCGAGGTCCGCGTATTTCGGTTTGGATTCTTGCTTTGGATCCATTATGACTAAACAGAAAGACTTAAGTTCTCCTTGTCAACCCCAGGAAGGTGCTGACAATCTTCCTCTCCCAACTGAGGGCTCAATAGGGGCTCTCAGCTGTGCTCCTTTTCACACTTTGATAGTGGAGATTGCCCTGTCATTTATTAAGATATAATTCTTATATAGTATAATACCTAGGTATTAATCATACGGTTTGATGAGTTTTGCCAAAGGTATGAAGGCACATTGGTGTGTTTGTAAATGTTTAACAACTGGCTCTCTGGTGGACTAAAAAGCCCTTGCTTTGTAGTATTTGAATTTCTGTGGTGTGAATAATTTTACCATAGCGAATTCCAACCTACTGATGTCAAGGGGCTTCCACACTTCCTGAAAATGTAACAGTCAGCATTCTCGATGCTTCCAGTGGGTTCCAGCACAGCACTGCTTGTATATACCTGTGTAACCATCACCGAAATCAAGACTTAGAACATCTCCATCACCCAGAAGTTCCCTGAGGCCCCCTGGTTGTCCCTCCCCACCCCCATCTTGTGCAAACTACTATTCTGATTTCTACCAGCACAGAGTAGATTTTTGTATTCGGAACTTCATAAAAATATAGCACACGTGTGTGTGTGTGTGTGTGTGTGTGTGTGTGTGTGTGTGTGTGTGTGTTCTGGGGGGCTCTAGGCTTTTTCCCCCCCTGAGATTTGAGATTTACCCAGATTGTTGCATTTATCTGGTGGTTTGTCCTTTCTCTTGTCCAGTGGTATTACTTTGTATGGATAGACTACAATCTATCTTGTTAACGGACATTTGGATTGTTTCCAGTGTTGGATTTTTCTGAGGAGCTTGAAAGTACTTGAGAGGCTCTGAAAGCAGGAGGTTTTCTTATTCTTGGCAAAGATTTTTTCTGGTGGAAAGAAGGGATGATCTTGAAGCTTTCTATTTTACTGGTGATCATAAAAGAGCATCTCTGAAAGTGTCTAGCACGTGGCAGACATTATCAATAAATGTGAGTGGAGTCTCAATTTGGTAGAATTCTATTTCTAGGCCCTCTGACCAGAAACAGATTGTTTTTTTGGAGAAGGGTCAGAATTAACCACTCTAGGGAAAAGAAAATTTAGAGTACTTAAAAAAAAAAAAGACAGATATTCTATCTTCTCATTTGATACATCCATTTCAGGAATATTTCACAATTCTTACAATGGGGAAAATTTCTATGTTAAATATTTTATGTTATACTTTTGAAGCCTATTTATTATACATAGTATCTGATTTACTCTATACACATTTCATTTTTAACTCAGGTACATTATCTCATTTAACTTTTGCTGCAACACAAAGCAAGGGCTCCGGCATTTAAAAGATGCGGAAAACTAAAGCTCCAAGATGTTAAGTAACTTTCCCAAGTTCACAAAGCTAGCGGAAGTTGTCTGACTCCAAAATTCATGCTCTTTTCACCTCACCATGCTTGCTGCCCTATGTTTACAACTCAGTAGAGATAGGCGGCACCTATTATTGAAATAATGGCTGCCCATTTTTATTTGATTCTCTGTGTTCCAGTAAGTAAACCTTCTTGTGTTTTCATTTTCTTTTTCCATGTCACCAGTACACTTCCAATAAACCCAACACTGCGTAGTTTACGTAAGCAAATTAAAACGTACCTACGGAAAAGTTTGAGTTGACGAATCAGCATGTTATAGAATGTTCAGTAGGTGGCGCTGTTTCCATGCTATTGCAAGACCTCCGCACGCCTTCCGTCACTAGGGGGTGCTGTCCCGCTTTGGGGACGTATTACTGCTGAGGGAGCTCCCTCTGACTCTTGCTCCCTAGAGCAGACACCAGGGCCTCTGGGTCAATCTCAGCATATTCTTTTCCTTCAGTGGGGGCCCTCCAAGTCCTGTTTCCCGGTGTGTCCATACAGCCAGAGCTCTTATGCTGATAGTCTTCTGGACCAAGTTTAATCCAGAGACAGGTTCACGTTCAGCTCTCCTAGAGCAGTACGGGACTGTGCAGAGCTCCCCCCACAGCAGCCACCGGACAAAAATGCATCTCCTCTGATTTGCTCTTACCTTCCAAGATAGATCTCTGGTCCCACACATCTCAGGTCCAAGACAGTTTCACAGCAGTATTCTTGCCTGGCTTCTTAGACTCTTATCACTCTGAAAGGTGAGAGGACACCAGGTTTTGAAAAAGTTGAGGCATGAAAAGGTATTCTGAACAAGCCTACAGAATGAGCAAGAGAGGTGTCCCAGTTCCACCCTGGCATCTGTCTGTCCGCAGAAATCTGTCACTGCGGCACAAAACTGGATCCTGTACATACGCTACCACTTAGCACAAACACGAATGCCTTTGGTAGATCTCTCTTTTCAAGGGTGAAAGGAACACACCTCCTTATCCCTGTTCTTGCCAAGTGAGGGGCTCACCAGAGACAGGTAGGAACGGGAGACAGGGCGTCCGGGTGACCTCCATCAGAGACAAATGCTGCAAGCCTAGGTTATCCCTTCTGGAACCATCTTTTCCAACCGGCCCTGGGCAGAGAATCAATGGCTGCAGGCTTACCAGCACCTCCTTAAGTGATTCTAGCTGTGAGGTCAGCGATTTCACAGGGTCCAAAACCTCTTTTGTTTCCCTCCACAGATTTTCAACTTTCAGAAGCTCATCTCTCTCAGGTAGGGGCAGGAGGGAGGAGGGAAGACCCAATGTTGACCATGAAAGGATGTGAATCTGGTAGGGATTGAGAAAATCTGGATGCCAGAGAAGGAGTGGATGAAATTTTGGATGGAGAGGAACTGGAGGAAATGGTATCTTAACTCACTTCTTAGACATTTGACTGCAGTCTTGTGGCCTGTGCGAGTTCCAGTGCCGGCCCAGGATGTCGGTAACAGAGCAGGAAGATCTGACTTAGAGACCCTGACCTGCCACTTATGTGTAGCTTGAGTACAGACTGAGGCTAGTTTTCTCCTTTGTGGAATATGGACAGTAATTCTACCTGTAAGTTTGCTGTATTAAATGAGATAGATTATATCTATATCATCGATATCTATGTCTATATCTGTATCTGTATCGTAAAAGCCATTAGCACAGGGCCTGGCAGTTGGCTGACACAGAAGAAATAGTGGTGATCCTTATATTTCACTACCCTCAGTTCAATACCTTTATTCAACCTTACAGAATGAATTCAGAGACCACACATATCTTACTACCCAAAAGCAATCACATGAGAAAAATCACCATAATTTTGGCCAGTTAATATTTCTGGTATAAAAAGTACCGGGCTAAGCACTGAAGGAAAGAAAGGACGAAAGAGTCTCCTTGAACTTGAGGCAAAGTTGGAGCGTGCTCTGTACTTCCCTGTGGAGGGCCCGGGGGCCTGGCTCTGTTGTCCCCTTGGCCTTCACCGCGGGCCTGGGTTCCATCAGGGCCGGGCATTCCCTTTGTGAGGGTGGAAGGCTCATCTCCTCCCTTGAAGAATTGCAGACAATTTGGACCAAAGAAAGGACTTTGGATCAAGTTCTTGGCTACTTCAGAAGGAAGTGCTTCCAGGACCCGAGTTAATGGAATAATTCTTTAAATCCATGATCTGACTCTCCTGCCCACCCCTCCAGTATTAATTTTCACTGTATTTCCTCCATTTTCGCCTTTGCCATGCAGCTCCCAGTGCCCTGAACCTATGCTTGGTGTGAACACCCAATTCCCTTCAGGATTTCCAAAAGCTCTCGCTGTTCCATAATGCCTTTCCTGAGCCCCTTGCTAGATCTAACGATTCCCTCACCGCTGATTCCCTTGATGGATGCCCATCCCAGAAACCCGAAACTTTGATTGCACATGATGTTTTTTTTGCTCACCTGTCTGTGGCTTCTAGGCTCTTCTCCTGGAGGGCATGTTCACCTTCACATCTCCAGCGTGCAGCCCGAGGAAGAGCCCAGCACGTGGGAGACGTTTAGTACCAGTTTATTGAGTGAACGAATGAAGGAAACAAAGTACATTCCACTTTAGAAAGAATTTACATAAGATAGAAATTTCCATAAAAACTAAACCAAGCCAGTGTCTCTTTCAACCATTTTATGGTTGACATTTTATGCCTTGGACAATTGGTCTGACGCTTTATTCATTGTTGCTATATGAATCCAGGAATATGTTTACATTTTAAAATAATTACCAGAGCAAGAAGTTTACTTTTACTTCATATACGAAGGCCTTTAAGTAGTTGTTACCTTCAAAAGAGAGACTTTCCCCTGCAACTCACAGAAAGCGTCTTCTCAGGCTACCTGTGACAAGGTCCTTTCTTGTGAGGTGGTAGGTGCCGCCAAGCCTCGTGGTCTGGACTGGGATCGGGAAGTCCTTTAGTGGTTTTGGGTGTGGCCAACTGGGATTGGGCTTCAGGGGTGGGGCTCAGGGGTGTCAGGTAATCTTATTACTTAGCATTAGAAGGTTTGAAAAACAAAGTGCGGCAAGGGGCAGGAGGTGGGGTGAGGCACTGTTTTAATTTTCAGGGTGCTTTTCTAGGGTAGTGAGAGTTCTCTTGCCAGTTTTGGTTTGGTGCAGCCCAGTTGGGGTTTGTCCCCAACAGGAGACTCCAAGGCTCCAGCTGAAGCTCTCTGATCTGGAGCTACTCTCCATTGACAAATCTCTCCCTCCCCACCTCCCCCAATCCATGCAGATGCAGGAAGGATGAGGAGGGTGGTGGGGAAGGGGCTGCAGTTGGTGTGGCAGAGGGAAAAATTAACTTGTCAGGAACTGAACCCAGAGCTGAGACGCTGGAAAAAAGTTCATTGCCTTTTTTTGCTGCTGGTCATTGTGGACTGAGCTCGGGTAAAGATTCTGGGGTCTATAGTTGCCTTTTTCTGGAAAGCATATACTTCCTCCATTTCTCTGACCTCTTCTACCTCTCCCATGTCCATAGGGAAGAGCATTGGGGTGTGTACAGAGCCTGGGCTCTGAACCAAAATCCTTGGATTCAAATCATAGCTTTGTTCCTTAGTAGCTGTGTGATCTTGGGCAACTCACTTAACTTCCCTGTAACTAAATCATCTCTTCTATAATGTGGGGTTCACCTCAAAAGGTGGTTGCGAGAATTAAGCAGATTAATACATGTGAAATGCTTACAACAGTATTGGTACATAATTGGTACTCAGTAAGCATTAGGTATTATTACTCCCTTCCCCTTTCCCAACGTCTCCCTTGGATGTTGTCTCTGTCCAGAAGGTACTCATGCGTGATCCTGTGCAAAATACTGTGGCGGATGCAGGGGGAGAAACTGAGATTCGATGTGGTTTCCGCACCCAAGGGCTTATGTGGGAAGACGTGGCGACAAAAGCAAGATGCTGAAAGTAAAGAATAATTTGGGGCTAAAATATGTTCTGCTGTTATACATGTTAGGAATTCAAAAGAGGGGCGCCTGGGTGGCACAGCGGTTGAGCCTCTGCCTTCGGCTCAGGGCGTGATCCCGGCGTTATGGGATTGAGCCCCACATCAGGCTCCTCCGCTATGAGCCTGCTTCTTCCTCTCCCACTCCCCCTGCTTGTGTTCCCTCTCTCGCTGGCTGTTTCTATCTCTGTCAAATGAATAAATAAATAAAATCTTAAAAAAAAAAAAAAGGAATTCAAAAGAAAGAGAGGTGTGGGTGGAGGAAGGGCTTCACGAAAGAAGCAGAACTTGATTTGGGTCTAACAGAGGGCCAAACATGGAGAATTGGTTTTAGGACTTCCTGCCATTCACAGCTCTGGATTGTTCCGCCTTCTAGGTCAGTATGGCAAAAACAACATTGACCGCTTAGCTCAGGAACATGCCCGGTAGCTCACACAGGAGCTTAGCCACTGCTGTCTTCTTAACTGGGAAAAATGCAAAAGGTTTAGGGGCTCTCCCATTCCACTGAATGCCCTGAGAGCAAATGGTCCAACTCTGGGGTTCAGCTGCCCCCCCCCCCCCAGTTGCCACCACACCAAGGCTGCAGATGACTGACTTCCAAGTTAGTAAATTCCACGCCTCATGAGCTGCCCTTGTTCCCTTCCAGAAGTCTGCAAACACAAGGCACTGTATTAAAAGAGAAATGCCTGTCACTGCGCATCCAGACCGGAGAAAAAGGGTTGTCACCTCAGAGGACACTCGGTTATTGTTCACCCCAGAGCCATGGACACACGGTCCTGCGATTTTCATCTCCTTCTGGCTCTAGCTTTAGCTTTTGGGTCGGCTCAAGTGAAGCTGAGTCAATTTTGGTGACTTTGGTGGTTAGGGGCCAGCTGGTGGGAGTTGGTGCACGAGCCCTACAGTAGACCCTAAACTCAGGGCGCCTGAGAATCATGGGAGGAGCTTGTTGAAGTTACATGCGGTGGGACCTCATGCCCAGTGACTCTGAGTCCTGAGGCCTGGGGTGATGCCCACGAGGCTGCGTCTTTCACAAGCACACCAGGTGATTCTGCTGACTGTGGGTCATGGACCACACGTGGTGAAAAACATTTAGAGACTACAGCTAATGGGGCCTTTGGCAAAGGACACAAAGGAAGTGACGTAAACAGAGGTGGAGCAGAGAGAGTGATTTTGAATGGTTCATAAACTGAGTGAAAAGGGTAATAGTTAAGGAAAACTGTCGGATCACAGGATCAAGAATCCCCAGTGTAGGGATTTCCAGCTGTATTCCAAGGAGTCCTCCCGTCCTCTGCAATCACTAACGTGGGGATGCTGAGGTTGGGGATGATGAGGGAATGGTGCTTTGAGGTCAACCCCGCTTCACCCAGAACACCTTCACTTTGATCTCTTTTTATATATCTGGCTTTTCGTGTAAGAGATCATTTGAAAAGTGGGTATTGCGAAAAGAAATTGAAAAGTCACTAACCTAGAGACAAAGGTTCAGTCCTCGGAAATACCGTAATCTCCTTGAGTAACTTTTGGAGCAATGGCCCATCAGGTCTAGAGTGCTCTGCTGGCAAAAGCAGAACGTTGGACAGGATGCTTCTGTATTTCCTATTTCCTTTCTCTCTTTAAGTCGCTTGTTCCGGGGCGCCTGGGTGGCTCAGTCGGTTAAGTGTCTGCCTTTGGCTCAGGTCATGATCCCAGGGTTCTGGGTTTGAGCCCCGCATTGGGCTCCCTGCTCAGTGGGGAGTCTGCCTTTCCCTGTCCATCTCCATGCTCTTTCTCTCTCTCTCAAATAAATAAAATCTTTAGAAAAAAAATCACATGTTCCATAATTTTTGTCTGTTCCAGATCTATATGAGAACATCTGAAATCTTTGGGTCTTCCTTTAGAAAAATGTGCACATATGCTCATACCTGTGAACTTCAGCATTCAATTTCAGTGGGTCTCTTGGGCTCCTTGAAGCCCATCCATGAGCTTGATGTTCACTCCCCACTCTACACTTCTATTATTATTATTATTTTAAGAGTTTTATTTATTTATTTGACACAGAGAGAGAGAGCACAAGTAGGGAGAGCAGCAGGGAGAGGGAGAGGGAGAAGCAGGCGCCCCACAGAGCAGGGAGCCCAATGCGGGGCTCAAACCCAGAACCCTGGGATCATGACCTGAGCCAGAGACAGATGCTTTGAGCCACCCAGGCGCCCCTATTATTATTATTTTTTAAATAGAAGTTCCAGTGGTTATTTTTTTCCCCAAGTCTTCCCAAATAGACCATAAGTCTCTTGAGTATAGTAATTGTGTCTTCTCCACAACAGTGGTGTCTACAGTGAAAGGGCAAGGTGACCCATTGCAGTATAAGAAGAAAATATTAGAACTTCCACTTGTTTTTAATCCTACCCAATTTTCTGTGTCAATTTCTACTTTTTTGTATGTTCTGTAATCCTCATTATGTTGCTAGGTCATATTATTTAAATAAACATAGCTAGATTGGGGTGCCTGTTAAAAACTTAATGAGAAGGATACCTGATTTTAAAAGTTTGGAGTATCCTGCCTTACAGAACTTGCATGTTTTTTTGATGCTTGCTCTGAGCATTCTGTGGGTGATAAAGATACACAAAAAAATTTGTGTCGGTCCTACTCTCTGGGAGCTTACGGTTTAATCTTGAACATAGTAGGTATTTTGTTGTGAATGGAGGAGCTGAGATTGTGTCTGGTTCATCTTACTCCAAGTCAGTAACTATACGATGAGTAACTATACGAAGAGTACTTAGAAAGTACTCTTCATACCCTTTGCTTATACTGCCTAGATTCCTGGCCTTTGTTTGTAGGAAAAGTACCGCAGAGGGATGCCTACGCTGGTATGGAATGTGAAAGAGAGTGTCAGATTTTATAATCATATTAGGTAGAGAGGCGCTATTGGTAATAGTTCTAGAACTTTTATATAGCAAGAGCTCAGGTAGTGGCAGTCTCTTTGGAAGCACAGAGCTCGGGGACTTACATAGCAATTCCGTTCCTGTTACTTAGGTTTTGTCTTAGGGAAGTGATGGCGATTATGGGATGAAGATGAGTAAAACGTCTGTTCTTAGTGCTGCCTCGGGATCTTCTGAGAAACTGGAATAAAGTTTTGAGGAAAAGGTAGCGAACTGGAGAGATAGGGCCAGAGGTGTCGGAATGAGAACGTCGCTGAGGAGGGAGCATACCAGCCCTTCGCAGGACTTTGCAGCGAGAGATCAAACCCCCAAAGAGAATATTTCTCATAGCAACTGCCAGACTGGACCCATCTCTCAACAGCTGTCAACCATTTATTAGTGGGACTCAACTGAAGCCAAGGGAAGGGGGAGGGAGGCAGACAAAAGGAGAAAATAAAGTTGTGTTAATTACCAGTCCATTTCCATGATGCAAAGGTGACCCAGTCTGTCATCTCCTTCCCTGTGGCTGGTGTTTTGTCGGGTCTGACATTTGCAGCGAGTGCTCCCAGCCGGGCATCTGTTGCCCCCATTGCCATGGAGACAGCAGCTGCAGCAACGTGTCCGCCGAGAATGTGCTGCCCGAGGTTTCAGGAACCATTTTGGAAGCATTTGTCCCGACAGTGCCTGCTAATCTCCCTTTCATTTGTAATTATTTTATCGCCTTGATTCTCTGCTTTGGCATTGTTCCCAAAGCTAACTCTGCTCCCCGACACTGGGGTCCGTGGGGAGGTGTCAGCCGCCCTGGCCCCGTCTGGGTGGAGATGAAAAGGAAGTGGAAGGGAGAGACTAGCTAGGAGCGTGGTGTCTTCAAACGCGCCCTGGCTCCTGTAGGCAGCCCTGGGAGGGCCCGGGCTGATTGAAGTAGCCCGAATTATGAAGCCCAAAGCCTTTGAGGCGAGCCGCCCCATCGAGGCCAAGAATAATTGAACAAATAGTTTATCTGGCTAACCAACAGCTGTAGAGCCTAGGCGATTTGGAGAGGATTAGGAACGAGCAGTGAAAGGATACTCCCACAGGGTCCTTCAAATCCTCATCCTGAATTCTACCAACGAAGAACACATGTTGAAACCCCGGACCTGCTTTTTAAGTCCGTTTTTCTCCCCTTCCAAAGGACTCTGTTCAGTGCTTCCAAGAATTTTAAGTGGCCGTGGCAACCAACTTTGGGGTCCCTGCTATGGGGTCCCGTTCAGTTGTCTCCTTCTGGTCCCCCAAACCTCGTTTTGCCTGAGACTAGCTCAGATTTGTGTGGAAATTCTGATCGCTCTGGGAGATGCCTGAAGGTTGCTGCCTTTTCCTAAAGTCTACATTGCTGGCAGCTGTTGTAATGTCTAAGTCCAGTGCCAGGGCCAAGTTCAGGTTAGGATGAAAGGGAGTTATGAGGGTGGCTGGATGGAGAGAGAGGACACAGGACTCCCCAACCTCATGTGAGAAAAAGCTGGAAACAAAAAAAGATCCAAACAGACCCAGGATCGATTTTTTTTTTTTTTAAATATCCATGTAGCTACTTGGTTGAAAATTTGGGAGAATTTCTATGTTAAAACCTTTGTAACCTTGGGGTGAGTAATGTGTTTCTTTTTTTTTTTTTAAAGATTTTATTTATTTATTCGACAGAGATAGAGACAGCCAGCGAGAGAGGGAGCACAAGCAGGGGGAGTGGGAGAGGAAGAAGCAGGCTCATAGCGGAAGAGCCTGATGTGGGGCTCGATCCCATTACGCCAGGATCACGCCCTGAGCCGAAGGCAGACGCTTAACCGCTGTGCCACCCAGGCGCCCCGAGTAATGTGTTTCTAACTTTGATTCAAAATCCAGAAATCACACAAGCCATAAGAAGTTTGAGAAATTAAACAATATAAAAAATGCCGCATGGCAGAAACACCACTTACAAATATGATTAACTGGGAAAATATTTGTAATTAGGATCTAGGAAAGGGCTAATCTTCCTAAGACATAAAAAACTCATAGACACCAATTGGCAAAAGACTAAAAATGCAAAAAAAAAAAAAATGGGTGAAGGATGCGAATAGTTAGTTCACAGGATAGAAGACAGAAAGGGCCCCTAAATATATAAAAAAGATGTTCAACTTCCCTCGTAAGAGTAGCAATGCAAGTTAAAATTACACTCAGATACCATTTTTCACCTATCAGATTGGAAAAAGTCCAGAAATGTAAAAACACACCGTGTTGGTGTATCTGTGAGGAAATGGAACTCTCTTACAGTAATGTTGGCAGGTAAAACGGAGAGTAATTTGGCAGTATCTATCAAAATTGCATGTAACCTTTGACCCAGCATTAACAGTATTGGGGATTTACCTTATAGAAAATTGCATACTTGCAAAATGACAACAAAATTGTGCCACTGGTTTTAATAGTGAAAGATTAGAGTTGATCCACGTATCCATTGAGAGGGGAATGGCTAACTGAATTATGGTACCGTCCTGCAAGGGAATGCTATACAGCTGTGAAAAAGAATGAGGAAGCTAGCTAGGAACTGATTTCCAAGGTGTATTAAGTGAAAAAAGCAAAAACGCAGTGGGTTTTATGCAATATGCTGTTCTTCCTATAAATTTTTTTATAATAATATTTTTTTATTATATTATGTTAGTCACTATACAGTACATCCCTGGTTTTTGATGTAAAGTTCGATGATTCATTAGTTGCGTATAACACCCAGTGCACCATACAATACATGCCCGCCTTACTACCCATCACCAGCCTATCCCATTTCCCCACCCCCTCCCCTCTGAAGCCCTCAGTTTGTTTCTCAGAGTCCATAGTCTCTCATGCTTCGTTCCCCCTTCTGATTACCCCCCCTTTCTTTATCCCTTTCTTCTCCTACCGATCTTCCTAGTTCTTATGTTCCATAGATGAGAGAAACCATATGATAATTGTCTTTCTCTGCTTGACTTATTTCATTTAGCAGCCCCCCATTCTCATCAGCCTGGGAAGCGGGGGTGGGGGAGGGGGAGCTGGCACCAGAGAGCTCCAGCCTTGTGGATGACAACTTGGGCAACTTATGCCTCTAAGCAGTCTTGTGTGGCTTCTCCAGGGGACCCCAACTTCCCTTTTCTTTATAGGAATCTCAAAAGTTCTTAAAAACAAGGCTCTGTCTACAAAAAGTCCCATACCCTAAGGCATTTGAGAATTTGGGTCCCAGACCAGAAGCTCCTGTTCATTCCCATTGTGTGAGAATCTTTAAAAGCAGAGCAGTGTCCCCGGCTGAGCTCAGCAGCACCCTTGTGCCACCTGGCTCCTCCAGGAGACCATCCTGTGAGACCAAGAACCCGCAGCCCTGGAGAGAAGCACCCCAAGGTCTGAGCAGCCTGCTTGGAGTGGGCGAGGGGGCTCACATATCCAGTGAAAAACACTGATATGGCACTTAGAATACAGAAGCACAGGTGCGCCTGGGTGGCTTAGTTGTTGGGCGCCTGCCTTCGGCTCGGGGCGTGATCCCGGCGTTATGGGATCGAGCCCCACGTCGGGCTCCTATGCTGGGAGCCTGCTTCTTCCTCTCCCACTCCCCCTGCTTGTGTTCTCTCTCTCTGTCAAATAAATAAATAAAATCTTTAAAAAAAAAAAAAAGAATACAGAAGCACGGGTCAAGGCACTTTACAAATATTAACGCATTTGGTCTTCATGATAACTGCATGAGGGAAGTATTTTCAGCACCCCCAATGTAGGAGAAGGAAACTGAGGCTCAGTGAGCTTACGCAGCTTGCCCCGTGTCACACAACTGGAATATGGCAGAGCTGGGATTCCAAACGAGGCAGTCAGTACTGACCCAACATATGATGCTGACTTTTGTTTTCAAAATGTAGGTGAAACTCATATCACATAAAATGAACTATTTAAAAAAGTGGCATTTAGTACATTCACAGGGTTGTACACCCATCACCTCTATCTAGTTACAAAACACTTCACACCCCAGGGGCGCCTGGGTGGCTCAGTTGGTAAAGTATCTGCCTTTGGCTCAGGTCATGATCCCAGGGTCTTGGGATCGAGCCCAGTGTTGGGCTCCCTGGTCTGCGGGGAGCCTGCTTCTCTCTCCTCTGCCTGCCATTCCCCCTGCTTGTGCTGTCTGTCTGTCTCTCTGTCAGATAAATAAATAAAACCTTAAAAAAAAAAACCCAACCACTTTCACACACCAAAGGAAACCTGTCCCCATTCACCGTCACCCCCTGTTATCTTTCCCCTGCCTCTGACACCCCCTGATCTACTTTCTGACTATAAGGCTTTGCCTCTTCTAGACATTTTGTATAAATGGAATCATACAATATGTGACCTCTGGGTCTGACTTCCTTCACTTAGAAAAGTTGACGAGGTTCATCCATGCCTGTCGCAGGTATCGGCCCTTCGTTCCTGTTTATGGCTGAATAATATTCCATACCTATCAGCCACATGTGGTCATCATTCATCAGTGATGAACATTTGCGTGATTTCTAGAGGGGCCTCTCTCCTTTCAAATCTTTGTTAAAAGTTTGTTTCTCCTTTCTTTTTTTCTTTGCCTTCACCATACCCCTAACTCCTCCCCCACCCCTGGTTTTTGTCCTCTTTCTTTTTTCTCCGAACTTCTAGAACAAAAGTCATAAATTGGTGAACTTCAGGTTAAATCTGACCTCAGATATGTTTTTAAACATGTTTTTAAAAATGCTTTTAAAGAATATCAGCTACCATTGAACAATTGGTGAATTTTGCATAAAAATCCAGTTATCTAGCTTCTCATAAAAAATTGGCAGGTCTGGCCACACAGGGCCTGTATTCCACTGGGGAGCGAGCAGCTGACCCTGTGTGGTGGCTGCCTTTGCAGGGTCTCGAGTTCATCAGAGACCCACAACTCGCACAATGTACACCTGTGACCCTCTCCTGGCCCAGAATCCCTCATTTATATTACCTTCCTGACCCCTCATTGACTGTTATATGCAGAACAGAATCAGATTACTTTAAAGATTCGGGTAAAGAGGCCACCTGGTTGGCTCAGTCCGTTAAGCATCAGACTCTTGATTTCAGCTCAGGTCGTGATCTCAGGGTCATGAGATCCAGCCCCCTCGTTGGGCCCTGCACTGAGTGTGGAGTCTGCTTAAGAGTCTCTCTTTCCCTTTCTCTGCCCCTCCATCCCCCACACTCTCTCTCTCAAAAAAAAAATTAACAAAGTAAAATGGAAATCTCTTAAAAAAAAAAAGACTTGGGTAAAGAATTGGAATCTACTCTGGACAGAGGCTTTTACTTTTCGGTGAGTTCCCAGATCCAGCCAGGGCATCAGGCAGTGATAGCTTGCCTCAGTGATTTATTATGCTAGAAGGATGGTGGCAGCTAAGGAAACACTATTCGGGTTTCAGTTATTTCTACTTTATTTTTTTTATTTATTTTTGTTAATTTGTCAGAGATAGAGAGAGAGGGAAAGAGCACAAGCAGGGGGAGCGGCAGGCAGAGGGAGAAGCAGGCTCCCCGCTGAGCAAGGAGCCTGATGGGAGATTCGATCCCAGGACCCTGAGATCATCACCCAAGCCAAAGGCGGACGCCTCACCAATGGAGCCACCCAGCCGTCCCATCAGTTATTTCTACTTTAATTTTGTATCTTTTGTTAACTTTGCAAGGTATTCAGTGAAAAGTTGCATCAGTAGGTAAAGCGCTTATAAAATCGAGCCAAGTGTTATTGTCGTTGGAAGGAAGACCTCTTTTTGCAGACACAGGGCTGCCCCGCTGGAATGCGGAGAGAAGAGAAGAGAAAACATTGCCTGAGACTCGCAGCGTTCCCTCTGTCATAAACTCGATGCCTGGAACACCCAGGGAATTAAGAAAATCCTTCATTGAAAACATAACGTTGTGGCTCAGATCTGGAAGGAGCAGAAGGAATGGGAATGACGGTATTTCAGGAAAGGAAGGGGGAAGAATTTTAAGAAGAAGGATGTTCATGAGTGTGGGTGCCTGTCTGTGTGTGTGAATTAGTCAGCGTGCCAGTGTGCACGTGCACGGACGGCAAACTGGGTCCTGCGAGTTCGCACATGAGAAAGGGAGATTATACGCTCACGTGTCAGAGTGAGGAGACTTCTCTTGCGTTCATTCCCCTTTTAAGATGTTTCCAGAAGGCAGAGATTTTTCTGAAGCCTCCACTGCTGTTGTCCACCTTGATTCCTGACTGAGGTCCCCTCACTCCTTCCCTCTTCCTCCCTTTCCAAGGTGTCTGGTAGCAGAGGAGAGATGTATTAATTCAAAAGCACTTAGTGAAATCCTGTGTCTCGGCTGGAATGGTCCTACAAACTTGGGACGAAAAAAGGCAGATGAGGCCACTGCTCTCATGAAGATTTTGTTTCTGGTTCAGGAAGACAGGCAATAAAAATTGACATAAAAACACAAATAAGTAGGAAGATTTCAGGGAGTGTAATTGCCACACACGGATGCTGCGTTGGATGGAGGTTGGTGGACGTCCTGCACGATGACCAGGCCACCAGGCAGGGATCCGGGGCAAAAGGAAGCACAAAGCGCTGAACAGTGAGAGTGAGCGCCATGTGATCCAACATAGCAAGCCGGGGCTGCCCTGGAGCGGGGTGGGGCCCCCCTTGTGGCCCCAGCAGCAACGGGTTCAGGCTTTATTCTAATGGCAGTGGGAATCCATTAAAGATTTCAGGTAGGGAGTGATGTAGCTTGATTTATATTCTAGCTACTGGGAAGATAAGTACTAGAAAGAGAAAAAAGAAAGTATACTTTTATTTATGTAAATCAGAAATCAAAACTGAGACATTTCAGCAGGTGTTAATTAAAAATAATATTGATAAACACATTGCACGTTCACATAGATGAAATGATTGATGCAGAAAAAGCATTTGACAAAATACAGCATCCTTTCCTGATTAAAACCCTTCAGAGTGTAGGGATAGAGGATACATTCCTCAATTTCATAAAAACCATCTATGAAAAGCCTACAGTGAATATCATTCTCAATGGGAAAAAGCTGAGAGCCTTTCCCTTAAGATCAGGAACACGACAAGGATGCCCACTCTTGCTATTATTATTCAACATAGTACTAGAAGTCCTAGCAACAGTAATCAGACAACAAAAAAGGATAAAAAGTATTCAAATTGGCAAAGAAGAAGTCAAACTGTCTCTCTTCACAGATGACATGATACTTTATATGGAAAACCCAAAAGACTCCACCCCTAACTTACTAGAACTCATACAACAATTCAGTAATGTGGCAGGATACAAAATTAATGCTCAGAAATCATTTGCATTTCTGTACACGAACAATGAGACTGAAGAAAGAGAAATTAGGGAATTGATTCCATTTACAATAGCACCAAAAACCATAAGATATCTCGAAACTTAACCAGAGAGGTAAAGGATCTACACTCTAGAAACTACAGAACACTGATGAAAGACATTGAAGAAGACACAAAAAGATGGAAAAACATTCCATGCTCATGGATGGGAAGAATAAACATAGTTAAAATGTCTATCCAGAGCAATCTACACTTACAATGCCATCCCGATCAAAACACCAATGACATTTTTCAAAGAGCTAAAACAAGCAATCCTAAAATTTGTGTGGAACCAGAAAAGAACCCGAATCACCAAGGAAATGTTTAAAAAGGAAAACAAACCTGGGGGCATCACATTGCCTGATTTCAAGCTGTACTACAAAGCTGTGATCACAAGACAGCATGGTACTGGCCCAAAAACAGACACATAGACCAATGGAACAGAATAGAGACTCCAGAAATGGACCTTCAACTTTATGGTCAACTAATCTTTGACAAAGCAGGAAAAAACATTCAGTGGAAAAAAGACAGTCTCTTCAGTAAATGGTGCTGGGAAAATTGGACAGCTGTATACAAAAGAATGAAACTTGACCACTCTCTCACACCATACACAAAGATAAACTCCAAATGGATGAAAGACCTCAATGTGAGACAGGAATCCATCAAAATCATAGAGGAGAACATAGGCTGCAACCTCTTCGACATCAGCTACAGCAACTTCTTTCATGACACATCTCCAAAGGCAAGAGAAACAAAAGAAAAAATGAACTTGTGGGACTTCATCAAGATAAAAAGTTTTTTTTTTTTTAAAGATTTTATTTATTTCTGTGACAGAGAGACAGCCAGAGAGAGAGGGAACACAGCAGGGGGAGTGGGAGAGGAAGAAGCAGGCTCACAGCGGAGGAGCCTGATGTGGGACTCGATCCCGGTACGCTGGATCACGCCCTGAGCCGAAGGCAGACGCTTTAACGACTGCGCTACCCAGGCGCCCCAAGATAAAAAGTTTCTGCACAGCAAAGGAAACAGTCATCAAAACAAAGAGGCAGCCCACGGAACGGGAGAAGATATTTGCAAATGACACTACAGATAAAAGACTGGTATCCAAGATCTACAAAGAACTTCTCAAACTCAATACACGAGAAACAAATAATCAAATAAAAAAATGGGCAGAAGATATGAACAGACACTTTTCCAATGAAGACATACAAATGGCTAATAGACACATGAAAAAATGTTCAAAATCATTAGCCATCAGGAAAATTCAAATCAAAACCACACTGAGATACCACCTTACGCCAGTTAGAATGGCAAAAATTGACAAGGCAGGAAACAACAAATGTTGGAGAGGTTGTGGAGAAAGGGGATCCCTCTTATACTGTTGGTGGGAACGCAAGTTGGTACAGCCACTTTGGAAAACAGTGTGGAGATTCCTCAAAAAGTTAAAAATAGAGCTACCCTATGATCCAGCAATTGCACTACTGGGTATTTACCCCAAAGATACAGACATAGTGAAGAGAAGGGCCATATGCACCCCAATGTTCATAGCAGCATTGTCCACAATAGCTAAACTGTGGAAGGAGCCAAGATGCCCTTCAACAGACGACTGGATAAAGAAGATGTGGTCCATATATACAATGGAATATTACTCAGCCATCAGAAAGAACGATTATCCAACATTTGCAGCAACACGGACGGAACTGGACGAGATTATGCTAAGTGAAATAAGTCAAGCAGAGAAAGGCAATTATCATATGGTTTCACTCATTTGTGGAACATAAGGAATAGCAGGGAGATTGGTAGGAGAAGGAATGGAAGAATAAAGGGGGGTTAAACAGAAGGGGGAATGAACCACGAGAGACTATGGACTCTGGGAAACAAACTGAGGGTTTCAGAGGGGAGGGGGGTGGGGAGATGGGCTAGCCCGGTTATGGGTATTAAGGAGGGCACGTATTGCATGGAGCACTGGGTGTTATATGCAAACGATGAATCATGGAACACTACATCAAAAACTAATGATGTACTCTATGGTGACTAACATAACATAATAAAAAATTAAAAAAAAAACCTATGTTTTCCAAAGCAAAGACATTTTAAAGAGAAGAGCGGCATTGTTTTACATGTTTGCAACTCATTCTACTGTTTGGCTTAAAAGAAGACTATTGATTTTTCATGGTTGCTTCTGAATCAAATGTGTTGTAAAGCGTTGTTTCAGTGGACATGGAGGGAGAAAGTACGGTTTCACAAGGATATGTAACTGTAAAGAGGAGAAGTATTTAATAGATACTTATGGATATTTTTCTACATAAAAAATTGAAGAGTAGTAATTTCTGAAAGGGCGGTTGCAGTGTGGGACCTGGAACCATGCCAATGAATTTCACATTCTGCTTCCTTAAAATCTATTGGTCAATCGTGCACTTGAGTGGACCTTACCCACGCATGATTTTGTAACACCATGCATTGGTCATTCAGAAAATAATGACTCACGGAGTTCTGCAGATCGTCCAAGTGTTGACAAATTTCGTTAAGCAAGATAAAAAAAAAAGTCACATTTGTTCATAACACCCTGACTTCACTGGAAAAGTCTTTACGGGCGGGGAAGCTGTCAAGTTTACAGTGGCAGATACAAGTTTTCCAGAATTGTAATTTTTGTTTGAAAGGGCAAATTTTATCATTGGCAACAAGTATGGTCAACAGCTTTCATTGAAGCGACTGGCTCATTTTATTTATTTTTTTATGAAAACATCTCTACATATCCATGTCTGAGTAAGCGGAATTTGTCAGTCACTCTTTCAAGTAAAAATAGCATTCCATGAGAAAAGCAGCTGGTTCATCTTACAATTCGAACAACCCTCAATTGCTTATCCTCTTGACGGGGTTGTACTTCATTGTGCTACAGAAGTGTTCTACGTAGAGTGTGTAACATTATAAAAGGTGTGGACTCAAGGGTTGAGAGTTAATAAAATCAATACTTTTGGGGCGCCTGGGTGGCTTAGTCCGTTTAGCGTCCAACTCTTGATTTCGGCTCAGGTCATAATCTCAGGGTCCTGGGATTGAGCCCCTCATCGGGCTCCTGGCTCAGCGGCAAGTCTGCTTCTCTCTCTCCCTCTATGATCGTTGTCGCTTTCACTCTCTCTCAAATAAATACATAATCTTAAAAAAATCAATACTTTCTACTGTTTCATCAAGAACATTCTCAAGTGAAACTAGCATTTTCCCCCCTGTGAACACATGGCAAAGAAGGATGCAGTGATACTAGGAACGTTTGGTGTTATCACCTCGATTTAAGTTTTGCCCACCACTGCAAGTGGGAACACAGTGGAAAAGATAAGTAATATCTTAGTATTATTTTGAAAATAGTTTTGACCTCACAGTTCCCCAGAAGAGTTTTGGAGATCCCTTAGTGGCCCATAGATCACACTTTGGGAAACACTGTTTGAGATGACTGAGTGTTCAAACTACATAAACACTCCATGTCTTCACTCACAGTTGCATTGTATTAGAAAACCAATCTGATAAATTTAGTCTGTGCCACACGTGATAAAGAGAAGGTCTCCTTATGGGAAAGTCTCTTGTCCCTGAAAAACCATGTCTACTTTTTTTTTTTAAGATTTTATTTATTTATTTGAGAGAGAGAGAGAGAATAGGAGTGGGGGATGGGAGTGGAGGTAAGGTGGGGGGGCAGAGGGAGAAGGACAAGCAGACTCCCCACTGAGCGAGGAATCCGACGCGGGGCTCGATTCCAGGACCCTGAGATCATGGTCTAAGCTGAAGGCAATGCTTAACTGACTGAGCCACCCCTCTATTCTTCTCATTGTACAGTTACCATTTTGCTGCACATTAGTTGATATTAAATTCACGGTTCCCCCTTTACCTTTTCCGAGCCCTAATATCTCCCTGGAGTATTGACAGTGAAATAGGTTCGTCTTATTTCAGACCCAGCAGAAGTGGAATAGAGCTGCATCTGACCTGAGGTCAATATCTGAAAATATCATTCATTTGACTATATAGGTAGGTGCCAGAAAATGTCTGTTAGTAATTACTTCCCATTTCAAAGGATTGCTAAATTTGACCAGAATATTTCAGGTATTTCATTGTATGGATGATTGATATCGGGTAAAAATGAGGTTTCGCAGTGCTATTGCATCTTGCACAGTTTTGGGAAAGAGATTCAGGAAGAGTTCTGGTATGTCCCCCTCGAAAAGGACGTTGGCTCTCACTTGGTACTTTACACGTCTGTTCCTTGCCGTGAAACAAACTGTCAGTAATTACCATCACGGTCCTTCACCGTTGTTAGAGAGGAAAGGAGAGTGAACTTGTGGGCACCCCAGGGGTTTGCCTTGGCTGACTCTCTTTGAATTTACAGTGGGGAGGGTTTAGAATGCTGGGGGCACAGGCGCTGGGAAGGAGAAGGGGGACACCAGACCAGTATTTTCACCATCTCCCCTCTTCAAGATCTTCTGATCAGTTTTTCATCTGTAAGTGTAGGCTCCTGGGCTAGAGGCGTCCTAACAGTCCTTCTAGAATTATACCTAGTGATTTTGGGAGATTGCAAGACGCCAGGGATCCAGGAGGAGGACTAGATGATTTTTTCAAAAGTACTCACTGTCATCTCTAGGGGGCGTGCCAGACCTCTTTACAGCCTTGAAAAGTTAAGTAGCCAATTCGCCCGTGTTTCTCAAGGCTTCTGAATTCCTTGGCCAGATGGAATTTACTGCTAGGGCACGAATTTGAGGCTGAGTTAGTGAGGGATAAGAAAAATTGACAACAGCAGGTATTTCATAGGGAAGTATGGTCTAGTGAAATTGGTCTAGTGAGACTCCCAGATAGGAAATGAACTAAAGGCTAATATTGGACAGGAGTTTGGGGGAGGTAGCAGAGAGGCCGAGATTCACAGCTGTTCTGAAAATGAGGGTATATTTTCATCTAACGCACATTTATTGATCCGGGGCTGTGCTGGGCCTTGGTAAAGCAGTGGTGGGCCGAGGAGACAGGCCAGGCTGGCTTTCATCACGTGGGAAGCCTGCCATGACAAAGTGTTCATGGAAGTTAAGACAGGCTAAGTTCAGACAGATGTTAATAGATAGCAGGGGAATGTAACCTGGTCTGGGGATCAGAGATGTCCTGAGGGCGGCAGACTCTAAGGATAAGCAGGAGCATAGAGGTAGGTGGGAAGCCTTGGGGAGGGGGTGTGGGGCGTGTAGGAAACTGCATCCTGAAAGACCTGGAAGGGACGGAGGTGCGGTGTCTAGGGGAAAGTGGAACGGGGTGGGGCATGGCCCTTCTGTTGAGTAGGCCGTGGAGGAGTGGGTAAGAAACTAGGCTGGAGTGTTTGGGAGGGTTCTGATCATGTTAAGGAGGCTGAACTCAAGCCTAAGGACAGTGGAAACCATTGGAAGGTTCAGGGAAGGGACTCAGGGGAGATCTTTCTAGCCAGAGTGGTGAATGGGTTGAGAGGCAGCAAGACCGCAGGCTGGGGTACAGTGAGGAGTAGCTGTGATCGTCCAGACGAGAGATGAGGTGGGCTGCAGGAGTATGGAGAGAAGGGGAGCCAATGGAGACATATTTATAAGGCAGGCGCACTGGGTTGGAGCTGAAGAACGTAGGGGGATTTTCCCCCCAAAACTTATGGCTTCACTGACAGACAAAATGAATAATGTTTTGTTCCCTTCGAGCAATACAATGTGGAGAGATACCTGCTTCCAGTGGAACCCCCACCCCCAGGAGTCGAATTGCTGCCTCTGTGTGGACAGGTAAGTGTACAGACCTGTCACTCTTCCTAAGGGGCCCTGTGTGCCTCGCAGCTAAACTATTCTGGCACTTTCAGCCTTAACGAAAAAAAGGACACTCAAGTTGGCCTGTAACCAGCGGCCCGGATTAATGTGCTGGTGTCCATTCCTAGGGAACGGTTGCAAAAGCCTCTCCACTCCATTGAAGAAACACTCTTTCTCCTGCTGCGACCTGTGAGATGTTGTGCAGCCCACATGCTTCTGCCAGAACTAGTGGCAGAGCGAGTGTGCCGCTCCGAGCCTCAACTTGGGAGGGGAGAAGGTATGCCTCTTGCAGTCAGATGTACAGGCGGGGCCTTTTCACAAGAAGCCTCAAAAGTGAACCAGCCAGAGGCACTCAGGGGCCTGGGGAGCAGGTGCCGGGCTGGGTCAGAGGGCTAGTGATCGGGATTCCAACAAAGGTCTTCCACTACATGCTGAACATACTGCTCCTTGCCTTCCTGCCGCACGGGATTGGTGGGCCTGGGCTAGGAATGTCAAGGCCTGAGTTTGCGGGAGATGTGGTCCTAGGAGACTCTGGGGAGGGAGTGTGCACCCCGTACCTCCAGAACCGCCCAGATCTTGGGGCAGTTACACGCTCAGATCTGACTGATGGCTGGTCTTGTCTCCTCACAGCCTCTGGTAAGGTCATAGGGACCCGAGCAGCCTCACGGGCTTGGATGGTGCCAAGGCTGCTCTGGTCTCTCCTGTCCTTCTTCCCCACGGTGTCCGCGGTAACAGGTGTACAGGGCTGCAGAGGGGAAACAGAAGTACTGCTGTGATTGGGTGTTATTTCATCCCGGGAATTCTGCAGGACGTGTGCAATCTACTCCTGAATTTCATTCCGAGTTATTCAACAAGCTAGCTCTTGAGTGGGTACTATGTGCCAGGCTCTGTTCTAGCTTCACGGACCACAACTGTCAATAAAACAATGGCACTTTGGGGGCGCCTGGGTGGCTCAGTCGTTAAGTGTCTACCTTCGGCTCAGGGTGTGATCCCAGGGTCCTGGGATTGAGTCCCGCATCGGGCTCCCTGCTCCGCTGGGAGACTGCTTCTTCCTCTCCCACTCCCCCTGCTTGTGTTCCTTCTCTTGCTGGCTGTCTCTCTCTCTCTGTCAAATAAATAAATAAAATCTTTAAAAAAACAAAAACAAAACAACAACAAAAAACACAGTGGCACTTTGGCAATAAAACTACAGCACTTTCACTGTAGAGGGAGATAAGAGATAATAAACCCTAAATACAGTATTGTGAGCCTTTTGGAGGGCGTAAACTCCAAATCTGGTTCCGTGCATTCAGGAGGATGCATCATTTTCTCTTGGTATCAGATGTGGTGAGAGCCAATGCCTGTCAGGTTCTCAGTGCTTGTCAAGAAACCCGACTTGGAGGCTGTGCTGTGATAGCGGCTGAGTTAGGAAGATCAGTTCTGTTCATGGTCTGCAAAGAGAGAGAGCAGAGCCAATGGGTAATGAGTAATTGTAGGAGAGCTGACAATACTGACTCCATCTTGCTCATATTTGGTCTCTCAGCGACCTCTCCTGGGGCTGTTGTTACAGCCCCCTTAGGGATTATATTAATCTAATACTTTCAAAATGCCTGCCACGGCTGGGATGGGAGGAGGCTTGTTTCTGCCTCCCATGAATCTTAGAGATGACATAACCTTTCCCCTTCCTGATGCATAGGTGATACCCTAAGATCTAATTAAAAGTTAGCTGTCAATTGGGTGTATGCAAGCCCTTCGAGGTGTGTGTAAGCCCTTTGATCTCACTACAGTGCCTTTCCGTGTGTCCCCCTCGCTCTAGGAAATCTGTGGACTAAGATCTGTGTTTTGCACAGAATAACCGTGCAGCTGCTATGGTTCGTCCTTTGCCCAATCCCTACTCCCCGTTAGTAAGTTACCCTGAATAAAACCGTGTCAACTGTATAGAGTGGCCTGCTTCGTTTTCTGGTCTCACGGTGCCCTTTCAGTTTGGGGGGATACTTTACTGCCCCTCCTCTACCTCCTAACAGCAGTTCATGGAGTAAATGAGTTAGATATAGTCCTAAAGCTCTACGCAGAGGCCCTGCAAATTTGTGGATGGATGTCAGGGAGCTGGGGGTAGTTGCCTCGGAGCTAGGAAGTGCTAGGGCTGGGGAAGGTGGGGAGGGCATCGGCTGAAGGGATGGCTTGCTTATTAAAGGGTTAATGTTCCCTTGTTTTTGCTTTCTCAGTCAAAAATGTAGGGAGAAGCCTGTGGTTCTTTCTTCAGAGGGCTGGGATTGTAACTGATCAAGGGACGCAGGTGCTTAGAAAATCCTTGAATGGGCACTGGATCAGGCAAAGGGGCCGAACATGGGCTGTCACCTTGTATGTTTCAGTCACGTGGGCTCTGCTCTGTTTCCTCCTGACTTTGGAGGCACGGATTTCAGGGTTTAGTTTATTGTCAATGAAGCGAGAGTCAGAGGCACTTAGTAAACCTCTTCCTGTGTTTGCTAATAATTATCACCCAATTCATAATGGGCTCTGCAATGCTCCTACTTCCTTTAATTAATTTGTCCTGTATTAATTATTGGGGTATTTTATTTTATAAGGGTGATGACTAACCCAGCCTGGCAGGTTCAGAGCTGCCCTGTTGGCACTTGACTGACAAGGGCTTGGTCTTCCAATTCAGCCCAAATCCATTCAGGAGGATGCATCATTTTCTCCTGACATCAGGCGTGGCGAGAGAGCTGGTGCCTGCCAGGGAACCTAGCCTCCTGGGGCAGAGATCTTGTCAGAGCTCAAGCTGCTGAGTTGGGAAGGTCAGTTCTGTTGTGATTTCCATGGGGAGCGAGCCGAGCCAGCCAGCAAATAAAAGCCCATGGGCTGAGGGTCCCACGGAGGAGTGTCTCCCAAGGCAGCGTAGCAGACGACCTTCAGACTGGAGGCCCCTCCACCAGGAACGACTTACCACTCAGATACTTGACGATCCTTCACGTTCTTCATGGAATGGGAGGATATTTCTTCCAACTTCTTGGTTCCCCTGAGTGCTTTCCTAAAGCTGTTCTTGATCCCTCTGAGTCTGTCTTGCGGTAGTTACAGTCTGCCCCTGCCCCCCAGTGGTTCTGCATTTGTATTCCAGTTTTATTTTCAACTCCTGTTCGAACTGTTATGTCATTGAATTCACAGTTGTGCTGGACGATGACGATGTGTGATGCGGTGTTGATCTCCAATCTAGAATATGTTCCAGGGTGCAGACCTCTCCCGCCCAGACTATTGCAGTAGTCTCCTGATGGTCCTGGAGCACGTGATGACCCTTCTCCCTCCACACATTCTCCCGTTTTGTTTGCTCCATGGTCTGTCAGGTGTCAGACTCATCCTCAAACTTGTCCTCTGCTTAAGCCCCTCATCATGGACTTCCTCAAATGTTTCGGCCCCAATGAAGCCTTCCTACCTCATGCCAGGCCTGCTGAATTCCTCCATCCTCTTCCCAGAGTACCTTCCATCCCAGCAGCAGCCCGAGTGACAATTCTTGGCTCTCCTGCCAGCTCCCTTTGTTATATGAGGCCTGCCTCAAGCTGGGAACTCGGACTTATTTGTCCATATAATCCCAGGCCTGAAATAGGAAATGAGCTCCTAGTTCCGTAGAACAAATGAAGGAATAAAGCTGGAATCTCCCTCCTTCCTTTGCTTTAATAAAGATGCATATCATCCAAGAACCAAGCTTCTCCGTTCTTAAAAACCTATGCCCTCTTTTGAGAAACATAAAAATCTGTTCTTTTTCTTTAATATTATGGATATTTCAAAACTAGTCAGATGTTGTTATTCAAGCAAAATAAAGCAATGGCATTTTGAATATGCTTGTCCGATCTACGTGCACTGGGCTTGGCAGGGACGGCAGTCCCATCTGCCGTGACTGTCACTGCCCTGCTTAGGCCCCAGGGTCTAGTCCCTGCAGGTTTGCGGAAAGTCAATTGGGTTTTGGCACTTTGGCTGTTTGGCAGTTGGCTCTCGGTGAGGGGGCCCACTGCCTTGTCACAGGCTGAGAGCACCCCAGTGGCAGGAAGGCCTAATCCGTGTGCCAAGCCAGGCCCTTCCCCAGCTCTCCCAGACCCGAAGGATCTCTGCCACAGTCACGTGGAAAAAGCACTTCAGGACTTCTTTAAGCCTGAACTCCGCAACTCCAGGAGCTGGAAGCTACTTTTCATGTCAACCTAAATTCCTTCATCCTGTGCGTTATGTCATTTCCCTCCTGTTCTGCCTGAGAAGATGGGAGAAAAGTAGCATCATTTTGTGCCGAACAGGTTGTCATTTCAGAGAACGCATACTGCAAAGTGAAGTTGCCTTGACCAGTGGCCACGTGACAGGTGTGTGTGTGTTTGGGGTGGGGTACACTTCAGTCTCTACCCGAGGGGTTGTTTTATTTGTCCAGATTTATGAGGGAGAGATTAGAAGGACAGGGGAGTGGTGAGCTCTGATATCAAAGTTAGTGAAGAGAGTGAAGATAGTGAGATTTGAAGTCAAAGTGTTGGACAAAGTACAGATTATGGAAGAAGGAGGAGGGAGCCAGTGGCTGGGTGTGGGGTTCATAGTGAAGGTAATGGGAGGGGATGGGACTCAGCCACCCGCCTAGGACAGGTGTCAGAGATTCTCACTTGTCAGAAAGCAGCTGAGGATGCCGTGTGTGGAGGAGAACCTCGGGTTTGGGAATCTGGGGGAGGAGCTGGGCACAAGTGGGTATGAGCGAACGTGTAATGCCACCCGGCAGGAGGGTATGTCCTTAGGCCTGGGAAGTGTTGCCCCCAGTTGGGTTGAAATGGACGAGTCACTCTCTTCCAGAGTGGCTCTCATAACCTGTATTAGAAAATGCTCTAGAAAATCCTTTGGCCTGGATCAGATATTTTGTGTCTGGTCTTCCCGCCATCCCTCCATCCCTCATCTGTGGCCTCTGAGGAGCCCTAGTCTCTGGGCAACCTTGTAGCCCCTGCTCCCCACCCTTCCATTTGCCTGACTTTCTCTGGGGTACTGCACAGAATCGATTAACCTAACAGATGAGGCTCCCAACGAGGTGGGTGAGAGGAGCCAGAGCTGCTGGGTCTGGACACCAGCTCTGCTTAACTAAGTCCTTAGTTCTGCTGGGCCTTGATTTGTCCTTCCTGTAACGTGGGCAGCCTGATGGTTCACTCCCCTGAGCTGCCCATTTCACGATCACACTGAGTTCCCAGCGAGTGCAATGCCCTGCAGCTCTCCAGGATGCAAATTTGTAATTTTTATTTTTTGCCAAGCCTCTCACATCAGCTCCAGTTTCATAACCTCAGTCAACCCACCCCCACCCCTCCCTTCCTGCACGTACAGAATTCTCCTCTCTAGCCCAGATGCACACCTGCGGGAAAACTTGGCATGGGCTCCCTCCCATCTGTCACCGCTCCGAATAGCTTGAGTGTGCTGATGACAGATGAAGTAATTGCAGAGCATACGAATGACTTAATATTTGATGTGTTAAAATAATTTTTTAATGCCAAGCATTTGTATAATTTATAGCTGGAATCCACAGTTTTTCTCTTGCTCCCCACTTTTCACTTGGTTATTCTCCCATTGGAATGGCAGGAACATTGGCTCCATGGCTCTTGTTTTCACTTAGTGTATTACAAGAGGAAGTGGAGAATCTTCCGCAGCCTCAATGATGACTATGGATTTCAGAATCTCTGGGCCCTCGCTCCATTCTTAGCACTTTGTGGTGCTTAAAAATACTCGATGGATGCATTATTAAATAAAAGTTGGGGGTTCATTTCACAACCATTTACTGAGTACTTATATGTGCCAAACACCATGCTAGGCAGTAGAACAGAGCAATGAACAAGACGGACAAGGCCTCTGCCCTCAAGGGGTTTATAGTTTGGTGGGGAAGATAGATAAATGAGAGATAGTAGCAATGCATGTTGGTTGCTTCGATGGAGAGAATGTAGGATCTTGGTGACTCAGGGTATCAAGAGCTCACCAATGCTAGAAGTAAGGGAAGAGCCTCCTTGGGCCATTGTGTTAACTGGAAGAACTAGAGTTTGTCCAGTTGGATAGAAAGGTACAGAAAGCCTATGCGAAGGTAGGAAGCCAAGACAGAGAACTGTCAGTTTGAGCAGCGGGAAGACACTCATTATGTCTAGAACTGAGGTTAGAACAGAGAAGTGAGGCTGTCGTAGTGGACAGAGGACAGACCACAAGTGACCATATAAATCGTGTTAAGAAGGGGTGGAGGGATTTTAAACTGGAAGGTGGCATAACTAGATTTTGTTTTACTAGAAAAGTTCCTATGCGAGACCATCAGAGAAAGAAGGTCTGGGAATACAGCCAGTCAAGGGAGTGGAGGTCTTCATCGCCTTGACTCCGAGAGGTCATCCTGGCTCAGATCTGGGCTTGGGGGTTAAGAGACACAATGGAAGAAATTGGCTCACTCTGTTAAAAAACTTTTTCCCCCCAAACAACAGAATTTTCTCAGCTAGCCTCCTTTTTGCTCTCCTTATTTCTGTTTCTTTCATGCTTCCTCACCCATGGGTGTATATGATCTTGCACATATAGCGAAGAAGGACAGGTGAGAAGAATATGGCCCCCAAAGGGGTAGGCAAGGTGCTAATTCCTCCTCTCTCTGGTGTCCTGCCCCCTTTCCCCGGTTGAAGTCTCCGCAAAGCCACCAGTGATGTGCTGGAACCAGCAGCACGGGCTGGCCAGAGCTGAGAGCTGGGAGCGGAATCCCTTCCCAAATCCACGACCAGTCACATCACATTTAAGTTCGACATTGGCTATGGGGGTGGGGTGGGCAGGGAGACCTGGATCATTGAAGTCAAGCAGATACTGCCACCACTCAGGACTCTTGTTTTTCCGGAAAATCTGGTTGTCAAACCTCGAGCAGCACACCGCTGCCTGTGGCTCACTGGTGGAGCTGGTAGCCCGAAGCGAGCAGCCCGAAGCCCTGAAGGTGAGGGACTTGTGTTGTCGTGGCGGGCGGCACAAGGTGGCTGAGTCCTCTGTAACTGAGACAGGTCATTTCTCCCCATCTCAGCGAGGCTGTATTTTTGAACTTATCTCTGAGTTTGAATCGGTTGCTCTTTTCCTACCCACCTCAGCTGTCTGGGGTGTCGCTGATTCTAAAGACGGCATGACAAGGGCACTGGGAAGAGGGTAGCAGGTGTCTGTTCGAACAGCCTCCCTTCTGTCCACCATCCCAACTACGAGTTGGCAGCCTGCACTTGCAGGTGTGTAAATCCTCGTGTGTGGCCATTCTTCAGCCTAGGGCTGTCTTCCCCATCCTTCCTCTGATTCCTTTCTCCAGTGCCCACTTGGGGTGAGTATTGATGTGAACGGAGAAATGGGGAAAGTATAATGGATTAGTTTTGCTCATTATTTAGCACTTGGAAGATGGCTAGTAGATGATGTAATCAACTTGGTGTGATGTGAACAGTTGTGCATGTGGGATGAGAAGACCTGGGCTCGAATCCATGCCTTCCTGCTGACCGGCCACGGGACCTCGGCAAGTTCCCTAATGTCTTTGAAGTTCAGTTTCCTTATTTGTCAATGGGTATGATCATACCTAACACGGAATATTATTCTGAGGATGGCACGTGGAAACTCATCAATATATGTTAATTTCTCTTCCTCTTTAGAGGTTTTCTAGCACTAGAGTGGCTTTTTAATATATGCAATTCATGTGTTTACTCTGAAGAGCTAATGGAGTGTCAGCCTTGAGGGCGCACAATCCCCAAATTTGCCCACACTGGCCCAGGAACAACGCCAAGATCAAGCTCCAAGCACCTGCCTTGGCTACTGTCCAAGGACAGTTGGTCACTCAATGCAAGAGCCAGTCCCATGGCCTCTGGAAAGATACTGAGCAGAGGGAACCACACGGGATTGGATGAAACTTTTCGAAAGGCCACCAGAGACTAAGTTTTCATGCTAGGACTATGGGAATTTTCTTTTTGCTCAATTTTTCCAGCCTTACTGGTTCAGCAGGGTCCTTCTGTCCTACAGGAGGTTGTCCTTTACTAGCTGCTGGTGGGGTACAGGGAGGAAGAGGTGGATTGGGCCTTAAGGCCTGTCATCATCTCTGTGGCAGGGGAAGGGCTGACATGTGCTCAGGTTGGGTATTGCCCCCTTGACCCAAATACCACCATATCTGTCCTCCCAAGGTCAAGTATATCATTTCCTACAGGGTTCCAAGAGTATCACAGAGCAGCACATCCTCTGAGGATTAGGGCAGGTGAAGTTATTTAGCTCAGCCATCAGCTTTTGCCTCCTAGTGAGGAGTGAGGGGTGAAGGGATGGGATAAGACCTCATCATTCAGGGCTTTGCGACGCGTCCCATGACAAAACTCATAGCTCTCATTCTCGACATCTTTCCAGTCCCTCATCAGGTTTTTCCATAGCCCCCTCGTGAAACTTTGTCCTCCATCTGGAATCCTCAACCCCAAGTGATAATGTATCTCCTTGAAGCTTCCAGAGCCCACTGCCTCCGCCATCAGCTGGATGACAGTGGAGTCCGCTTTGCCTCAGGCTCTGCATGGTTCCGAAGGGGAGCGTGGTTGGGCAGGAGGACAGTGGGCCCTCCCACCTCTGTTTGGGAAGCTTTATGAGAGACGCGTGCTTTTACTGTAGTCCTACTAGAGCCAAACTCAGCATGAGGAATGTAGATTCGACTCTGGGCTGATGAAATGGAAGGTCGGAGTTAGTGGTGGTGGAGATAGAGCGATTGTAGAAGGAAAAGCCTGGCGAGTTCAGTGTTACTGCAGGCCTCAGAGTCTGCAGGAGAGAAATTCACAGGAGAAATACAAAGTGCCAACCAACAGGTGAAAATACACCAACCTCACTAATCATCAAAGAACGCAAAGTAAAATGGAATAACAAGAATTCTTGGAAACTAACCTATGGAAAAACAGAAGTACGAAAAGGTGTGTATGGACAAAGATGTTTATTGCAGTCCTGTTTGTAGCAGTGAATAATTAGAAACAATTGTACGTCGCCAGGGGAATGATTAAACCTGTTATGGGACATCTCTGCAACGAGTACTGTAGCAGTCACTAAAGCAACAAGGTAGCTTTACGTGTCCTGAATAGGAAAGTGTCCTTGCTACATTAAAAAAGGGCAGGTGCAGAACAATTTGTATAATGTTTCTCTTTGTGTAAAAGAATTCTGTGTGGACTCTGTGTGTGTGTGTGTGTGTGTGTGTGTGTGTGTGTGTGTGTGTATAAAAGAGTGGAGGGATACACACCAAACTGTTAAGAGTCAATATTTCTGGGGATTGAGATTAAGGAGGAAGAGTGTGGGGGAAACAATGAATTGTTTTTATTGAGATATAATTGACATATAACATTACATTAGTTTCAGGGGTACAGTGTAATAATTTGATATTTGTCGACATTGTGAAATGATCACCACAAATAAATCTAGTTAACATGGATCACGATACAGAGTTACGGAGCTTTCTGTTTTGTGCCGAGAACTTTAAAGATCTATTTTCTTTGCAACTCTCCAATATGCAACACGGTGTTATTACTATAGTCACCATGCTGTACAGTATTTTCCCATGGCCTATTCATTTTATAAGTGGAATTTTGTACCTTTTGACCCCCTTCACATATTTTGGAGCTATGTGTTTTAACTTTGCGCCCATTTTGTTGTTTGAGTGTTCGTAATAAAGCTAAAAAAAAAGATATTTATACAACTGAGTATGTAACACCATTTTCATACTGTTCTCCGAGCTAGGAAACCCAAACCTTAGCATGGATCTTGGAGCACGGTCTGGCAGGGAGTTAGGAGCAGGGGGAGATAATGCAGGCTAGGCCCCAGAGCTAGCCCTGCTCCCCGGGGTGGGGAAAATAGTGTAAGTATGCAGGTCCCACGGGTCCTGGGGGGCGGTGGGTTGCTATCTGGCCAGGCAGAGCATGATAGCAGGCAGCTGGGCCTCTATGGTGCTCACACTGGGGTCGTCCAATGTGGCACTTAGCGGATACATCAGCAGTGCTGGTGTTATTTCAAGACCTGAAACAGTGGGCAGGTAGCCTCTGGAAGCTTGTCAAGATGTCACAGAGCCTTGTCAAGATGACAAGGTTGACACTCGAAAGAATGGAAGAGGAGTCTGGAAAGAGTGCGACTAGAGACATCAGGATTCCCTGAAAGGGTCGACAAGCTAGTAAGGCACGGGGAAGAATAGAGCCAGTCACCAGAAGTACAAGCAGGAACAATGCGTTGGGGCACCAGCTGGCATCACCGGCACCCGCTACCGAGGGTAACTCGGTGCTTGCTCCCAGCGTGTTCAGATGACTCCCGGGGCAGCTGGGGCCTGGCGTCCGAGGGAGAGTCAGGTGGCTCCAGCTGTGGGGAAGTAGGGCTGCAAGTCTCCGAATGAGGCCCAGCCCCACACAGCTGTGGCAGGGCCTGCCAACGGCTGCCCCCACCTCCCGCTTTGAAGCCTGTTGGAGCTCTGGCCCCGATGGGTCCCTTCTGAAGCGTGTGTGCACACAGGCTGCGGGGCAGGGCCGGCCGTTGGAGCCTTGCCCACGACTCCAGGAGACTGCAGGAGAGAGACCTCATGTCCTGTGGCTGCCCAGGTCCCAGAGAAGGAGGTGCCTGGGGGGCTGCCCGACCCCCTGATGCAGCCTGCCAGCACTGCCTCTTCGCAGCCTTCTGGTCATTGTCTTCTAACCGCGGGGCTGGAGGACTCCACCTCGTGGCCAGTCAATAAAACAGGCTGGTGTGTCTCCCCTTGGCACCCTGACAGCCCCTGCACCGTGGGAACCCGGCTCCAGGAGTCTCCGTCAGGCACAGGCCTCCTACCAGGCGCTCAGCCTCGGCCAGCCCCTGCTGTCAGTGGCCCCGGCCACAGGAGTGTCCTGCTAGGCAAGTTCTAGAGGCTCGCGGGGTGGGGAGGGACGGGTCAGAGCTGCGGTAACAGCAGCTTCTTTGTGGATGAGTCCCCTCCAAGCCTCATCACTCCTGGTCTGGTCTCCTCCTCCTGGAGCCCCAGAAGATGCAAGAGAGAGCACTGGAGTGGGAGTCAGAAGGCGGACTCTGAGTCCTGGCTTGGCCTTTGCTGGCTGTGTGGCCCTGGGCAGGTCATCAACCTCTCTGAGCCTCAGGTGGCTGTAAAATGTAAGTTAGAAGTCTGTCTCCGGCCTAGGGTTGCTGCAGACGGAGTGCTTCTGAGGTGTGAGGCTCTGGGGTCCCACTCAGCCTGCTCGAGTCTGTTCCTAGCTTGCTCACCCCTAATATACAATATATCATAGTCCTTTATGACGTCAACTTTCTGTCTCCCCCCAGGAGAGAACACCTCACAGAGAGAAGGCTTTTGACGTAATTCGTTCACTGTGCTTAGAACCGTGTCTGGCATAGTGGAGATGTTCAGAACTATCTGCTGGGTGAATGGACGGGTATCTCTCGGATTCCTCCGATCAGCCCCGTGAGATGAGAATCATTTAGCATCTCCACGGTATGAATGGGGAACCCGAGACATAGGGAAGAAAATCACTTTCCTGAGGTCACGTAAGAAACGTGTGATGGGGCTGATGTTCAAAGGAGGCGGCTTAACCCTACAGCCTGGACAACCAAGTTCTCTAAAGAAAACGATGCACAGGAAATCGTTGGCTACCTCGTAAAATGCCGTATAAATGCGAGGTTAGAACAATTGCCTTTCCGGGGCACCTGGGTGGCACAGCGGTTGGGCGTCTGCCTTCGGCTCAGGGCGTGATCCCATTGTTATGGGATCAAGCCCCACATCAGGCTCCTCTGCTGTGAGCCTGCTTCTTCCTCTCCCACTCCCCCTGCTTGTGTTCCCTCTCTTGCTGGCTGTCTCTAATAAATAAATAAAATCTTTAAAAAAAAAAAAAAAAGAACAATTGCCTTTCCTTCGCTTGGTGATCTAAAAATACCCTTCCCTTTTGTACAGTGAGGCAGCCCCTGCCTTTGGCCCGGCCACCCCCTTCCCCCACCCCGCTGTGTTTTAGGGAGCATGGTCAACTGTTGCCTTTTTGCTGGTATTTATTTTGTATATTATCCATAGCCAATCTGTAATCCAAGGCTGATTTACCCAGGCCACCCAGCACATTTCCCCGCCACCTCCTGCCTCTGTCAGCTGGTGGGGAGTGTGACTGCGTTTTTATTGCCAGCCGGAGCCAAGCTTGGTTCAGAGTGAAAGTCCCGTAAGAGGCACATTGCATTCCGAAGCCAGACAGATTTCTGAGGTATATTTCGCTAAGATATATTCCCACTTCTCTCCTCGTTATCCTTGTTACCTGAGAATTAATTGTCAATCTTTAAGAAGGTTTTACATGTAATACGTACTTACAGTAGCCTGTTCTCTCACATCACTAACTTTCACACTGTCTGGGCCTGGATTGTATCTTCCGAGCCTGACTTGGACTTGAACTTATGCCTTCTTCCTCTCCTGCTTGCCCGGACTGCCGGCCCCCGCCTGCCTCCCACTTCCTTCCTGAGTCACATACCCCAGGGTCCTCCTCGCTGTCAGGGCATGGGTGTCCTGGTTGGGAATCAGTGGGGTTGAAGGAGGAGGGAGTGAGGGGTTGACTGGGGAGTTGGGAAAGCAAGTACAGGAAGGAGAAGAAGCAGAGAGAATGTCTCTGGCCCAACCTGAGTTCTCTGTTAAGCCAATTGCTTCCTTCCATTCCTTCTTTCAAAGATTGTTGCTGCTTCCTTGGTGGTCAGAGAAGAAGGCTTTCCATGGGGAAGGGGGTGGTGTAGAAGTAGGGTTCCCTGCCCTCCTGGTGGGAAGCAGGTGGGCATGCCAGCATCTTCCTGGGAGCAGGGGTCCATCCTGGTGAGTCCCACGGAGACCCTCGGCATCTGAAACCCAGAGCAGGTGATGGAAGGAAAAAAGAAAAGAAACCAGGCTTTGGAGTCAGCCTGGCATTGAATTCAGGCCCAGCCTTTCCCAGTTGTGCAATGTTGGTGGTCACGGAACATCTCTGAGCCTCAGTTTCCCCATCTGTAAAACCACACTTCTCAGGGTTGTCTTGAGGCTTGAACGAAATGGCCTGTAAAATGCCCAACAGAGAGTGCATCTGTGTCAGTTATTATAATGTTACCCACATGGGGAAAAGTTTGTTTATCAGCATTTCCCTTAGAGAAAGCTGGTTTGCTGGGGAAATGCTTTGATCTATGCTTTGGAATAGAAGCTGAAATTCAGGGGCACTTGGGCACAGGCAGAATGTGCTGCACAAGCATGGGGAGGGCTTGTGCATCATGCTGGAGAGGTGCTGGAGGCGGTGCATGGAGGGACCCCCTCCGTGGCCACCTCCTCCATAGGGAGTTTCTCTGAATCTACGAGGTGCTTGCAGATAAGTGCGTTTCTCGTGGCAATCGGGGGTTGGGCTCACATCTGGGTTGATGTGGGGCAGAACACGCACCAACAAGGGACCTGGAGGCAGGAGAATCTTGAAAAGGGAGGCACAGATTTCACAAAAACCGTGGGAAGGACTGTGGAGTCTTGTAGCCCAAGGAATTGGGGTTCAGATCAGGTTTAACAAATTATTTATGGGCTGGGAGTTACAGCGACATCTTGTAACTTACTAGCCCATCATTATCATTGTCCTTATTTAGTAGAGAGAGAGAAACAGGTTTAAATTAAGTGCTTTGCTCAGTCAAGGTCGCATAGCACCAATGGTGACAAAACCGGTCTTAAATTCCCTGTTGCCTGCTTCCAACCGTGGCTGTACCCTCCGAGCCAGACCACCTGTCCATCATGAAAGGCTTGTGGTCTCAGGTAACAGATGAGGAAATTAATCTCAGGGGGTTGCACAATCTGCCCAAGGTCAGACCTGGGCTCAATGCAGGGCGCTTAGAAGGGGCAGAGGTTGCCAGCAGGGAGCAGGCCTCTGGCTGGGAACTTCAGGGCTGTGGGGAGCCATTTTCCTTTTAGACAAATTACTTCACTTCTCCGGGATGATCGCCGCTACTAATCCTGTCTGTTAATTACACTCCAGTTTCCTTCTCTGCAAGTGGATTAGGATTACTGCGCCCCGGAGTCCTGCTCCCACACTCTGGCTTTGACTTCATGGCTGCACCTGTTCCATTCTTGCGGGGCCTTGGTCACACTTCAAAGCATAATCTCACACATCAATGCTAAATTTAGCTTTAATCAAATAATTGCCAGAAAAAAATTGCCAAGCACTAAATCATCAAATGATCTTTACCAACTGCAATTATTGATGACTAAGAAAGAATGCTCTAGGAAGAGAGGAATCAGTTACATAATCGAACCCTCATGGAGGATTTAAAAAATAATCCTGTGGACATACAATTGTCTTCTTATATCAGAAAGCTTAACACCTCTATCAGATGTCCTCCTAGAAGCCGTGGAAAGCTCATTGGCCATGGAGATAAAGACGATGATCCCAGAATGGTTATAGGGGAGCGGAGAGGAGTGGGGTCGGAGTAAGAGGCTGGGCAAGGGGATGGGGATCTTCTTCTGCCTTCTAGATCAGTATTATCTAAGTTACACTGTTAACTGGTCACCAATTAAATTCTCCAACTCGGGCAAGACATAGAGGAAAGGTGAGGGAGAAAAGAGAAGGAGGAGGTTCCCCCAAATAGCTCTCTTTAAAAGGAAGGTGAACAACAGAGAGAGGAGGTATAGGGTGGCAAGGTCTTGGGGGCATAAACCTATTTAGATGATTGGGGGCACCATTTTATAGAGCTTGGGAGACACGCAGTAGCACCAGGCATTAGTAGAAATGACTTAGTGATTGCCCAATGCCCACTGGCTACCTCTAGCATCTTTGTCATTAAGAAAGAAGTTAGCTTCGCTAAGCCTGCATTCTGCAGAAGAAACTGCTTATGTGATTTACCCCCCTCTGAGCACCAGGACATCAACCCCTCATGATCAAGCAGTGGCCATGCAGTCTACGAAGATGACAGAAAGATTTGTCGAGAATAGTTAAGCCCACTCTCCGTGCTAGGCTTCTGTACAGGCAGGGATATTCTGCAGTCAGCACCGACCCCTGCACACCTCAGCCTGATTCTGTGCTTGGTGACACCGCTTTGGTTGCTTACGTTGGCCACTGTGGGAGTATTTCCACCGTGAAAATTGGCAAACATTCAGGGTTTTCCCTTTGCTGGAGAGCTGGTTTATTTTTTATTTTATTTTATTATTATGTTAGTCGCCATACAGTACATCCTTAGTTTTTGATGTAGTGTTCCATGATTCATTGTTTGCATATAACACCCAGAGCTCCATGCAATACGTGCCCTCCTTAATACCCATCACTGGGCTAACCCATCCTCCCACCCCCCTCCCCTCTGAAGCCCTCAGTTTGTTTCCCAGAGTCCATAGTCTCTCGTGGTTCATTCCCCCTTCTGTTTATCACCCCCATCATTCTTCCCTTCCTTCTCCTACCCATCTCCCTGCTATTCCTTATGTTCCACAAATAAGTGAAACCATGTGATAATTGCCTTTCTCTGCCTGACTTACTTCACTTAGCATAATCCCCTCCAGTTCCATCCATGTTGATGTGAATGGTGGGCAATCATCATTTCTGATGGCTGAGGAACATTCCATTGTATATATGGACCACATCTTCTTCATCCATTCGTCTGTTGAAGGGCATCTTGGCTCCTTCCACAGTTTGGCCATTGTGGACAATGCTGCTATGAACATTGGGGTGCATATGGCCCTTCTCTTCACTACGTCTGTATCTTTGGGGTAAATACCCAGTAGTGCAATTGCTGGGTCATAGGGTAGCTCTATTTTTAACTTTTTGAGGGATCTCCACACTGTTTTCCAGAGTGGCTGTACCAATTTGCATTCCCACCAACAGTATAAGAGGGTTCCCCTTTTGGAGAGCTGGTTTAAAAATTTACTAGCAAGATGATGAGAATGGCTAAAATTTAAAAAAAATCTACTAACAGAACACCTATGGGAATGGCTAAAATCAAAAACGCTGGTGAGGCCAGATGAGGGTGGGGAGCAAAAAGAACTCTCATTCACCGCTGGTTGGGGAATGCAAAACGGCCCATCCAGTTTGGAAGACAGCTTGGCAGTTTCTTGCAGAGCTCGCCAAAGGCTTACCCTCTGATCCACAAATGGGGCTCCTAGTTATTTACCCAAATGAGTTGAAAACTTAGGTCCACACAAAAACCTGCACACAAGTGTTTAGAGCAGCCCTATTCGTAACTGCCGAATCAACCAAGATGTCTTTCAATAGGTAGACGGGTAAACAAACTGTGGAATACAGAGACTGGAATTCACATAATGGCACGTTATTCAGTGATACAAGGAGATGAGCTATCAAGCCTTGAAAAGGCAGCGAGGAACTTTAAATGCATATTGCTAAGTGTCAGAAGCCAGTCTGGAAAGACTGCATACTGTATCATTCCAACTATATAACATTTTGGAAGATGCAAAACTTTGGGAAACTTTTATAAACACCAGTGGTTGTAAGGGTTGGGGAGTAGTCGGGAGGGGTGGAGAGGTAGAGCTCGGGGGATTTTAGGGCAGTGAAACTTTTGTATTGCAAGCTCATCACCCAAATGCAAGGTGTTAACAATGGGGGACCTGCGGGTGGTTGGGCTGGGAGGGGGGAGGGAGTGTATGGAAATTCTCTGCAAGTTCTGTTCAATTTTTTTTCTGTAAACCCAAAACTGCCCCCCCAAGTCATTAATAAAAAAAAATGCACCAGATTATCACTGTGTGTATATAACAACTTACTGAATATCTACATATATTCAGTATATATATATATCTCGTATGTATATACGACTTACTGACCCACACGTGTGTTGGGTGCACGCAGAAAGCAACCGTACTCTTTCATACCCTTGCTTCTGTCTGAACCTGTTTCTCCTCTCCTTACTGATGTCTGTCGCTTTCCCAGTCCTTCTCACATACTAAAACATCTCGTTTGAGCGATATTACAGAGCCCAGTCCCTTGAATTATTCAAGTGTCAGTCGCTGGCCTGATCCAGAGCTTGTCCCCTGGCCCCGTGTGGGCCTGTCACAGGCTGGGAGACACGTGAGGAAGGAGGGCACAGGTGGCCTCCTCACTATTCTGCTTCTTTTCCCTTCCCCTCTGTCTTCTCCACTCAGAAGCCTGCTTTTGACTTCTCTGGAGACAGAGGAGGGAAAGCAGGTTATAATCTGGTTTGGATGGCCTCTGGGATGGCAGCTGGCCCCGTTCTGGCTCTCTGTGAGGTGGTTGCTGTGGTTTCCTCGAGGTCTCTGGGCTAGGCTCCTCAGTCCAGGGGAGCCCACCTGTGTCCTTTGACGCCTCTCCTCGCCTGGGTCCCAGTGGCCCTCTCCTCAGCAGACAGCGTCTGTTGGGGTCCCTTTGCCCTGAAGGTGGTACTCTCGGCTCAAGGCTGTTTCCCGTCCTTGGATCCCACACGGCTCTCTCCCAGTCTACCTTCTCCCTCTTCCCCGAAGCCAGAATCGGGCCAGCCTTTCACCTTTAGAGATTCCGGAGGTTCTCCCCTTCGCACATTTCTATGGTTTGTGGCTGAGGGTGAGGGAAAGAACTTCCTGACTCTGCGAGTGGTATTCTCTCTAACAGACTCCTGGCTCCAGTCTCGGCATACTGATCAGTCTTCAAACCCCAAGCAGGTGATGGGCCGAGGGTTACTGATTGGCATCTGGCTGATGTTATCAAGTTCTGTACTGATGCTGACACCCCCTCTTTAGAATCGTGGGGCCTCCGGTACCCTTTACATCCCAGCTCTGGGCCTCAGCTCATGCTGAGCCGAGAAAGAGAAAAGGCATAGCCCCAGCCATTCAGCAGCAAGTAAGCAGCCCGACTTGAGGGTTCTGGTGGCCTCTGGGTGAAGAGCTTTGGCAGAAACAATAGCGAAAGTTACATTTTAAGCTCTTACTGCATGTAATTTGCCCTCGACACTCCTTCTGGGACATTTTTATTCCACCCAGATAATAAATAGTTCCCTTCTTGTCCTCCATCCCCCCCTTTCTTCCTTCTTCCCCTAATCACAAAATATTGTCCATAACACTTTATCTGAAATCCTTGGGGACAGATGCTTTGGAGTTCAGGCGCTTTTGAATATTAAAATGATACATAGATGAATATTATGTAGCATCTCTGGGAGTTTGGGGACAGTGTCCTTTCTGCAGGGAAATATAAGCATGTCACACTAAATGGGATAAATATAGACGATGTAAAGACGAATACTTAAAACTGCGTAAAGTGTCATGTCGGTTCAAGACAGGTTTTGTTGCTAAATGAGTTTGTTTTCACTTTACTAAAAACTTCCATCTTGGAAACTTTTTTGGATTTCCAATTATAGATAAGGGACTAAGAGCTCATACACATTCGTGCATACATACATACATGCAGTGGGATAAAAGCTGGAAAATATAGAAAACCACCAAGAAAAATATTCACAACCCAACCATTCAGTAGTAACAATCATCAATATTTCGGTATATTTACCTATAGAAAAAATACACACATATATTAAACACACACATATGCATATGCAAATATGTTTGCTTATTCCCCCTCCAGAGAAATGGGTTTATATTCGCATTGTTTCTTTCACTTAAAATATCTAACAGACATTTCTCCATGCCATTAAATATTTTATAATAGTCTAACATCCACTTCGAGTTTTACTGTATTGTGATGCCATAGTTTATCAAGCATTTAAATTGATTATAATTCTTTGTATCATAAATTACATTGTAGTGAGTATACTTACCATATATCTTTGGGTGTGTCTCTAGGTTCTTTCCTAGGATAAATTACTCGATGTGGAATTACTGGGTCAAAGGGCATATAAGATTTTTTAATAGAATATGTTGAAGTACCTGTTTTTGTCAAAAGGCTACAAAAGAAATTGCTAAATTTTTTTTAAAGATTTTATTTATTTATTCGACGGAGATAGAGACAGCCAGCGAGAGAGGGAACACAAGCAGGGGGAGTGGGAGAGGAAGAAGCAGGCTCACAGCAGAAGAGCCTGATGTGTGGCTCGATCCCATAACGCCGGGATCACGCCCTGAGCCGAAGGCAGACGCTTAACCGCTGTGCCACCCAGGCGCCCCTGCTAAATGTTTTTGATGCATGCAAGTGATTTTTCTTATGTAGTTATTATTGATTTTATTCATTATCATTGTTATCATTGTTTCAGAGAATTCACTTATATTTAGAATAAAAATTTGTATTCAGAATACATTCCCATTTATTAAACATTATAAAAAAAATTCCAGAGAAATGAAACTCACATTCTATATCTTAACTTAGTAAAAATTTTTAGAAAGTTTTAAAAATCATTCTTTTTTTTTTAAGATTTTATTTATTTGCACCCACATGAGCGTGGGTGCACGGGCAGAGGGTGAGGGAGAAGCAGGCTCCCCACTGAGCAGGGAGCCTGATGAGGGCTCGATCCCAGAACCCTGGAATCATGACCTGAGCCGAAAGCAGACGCTTAACTGACTAAGCCACCCAGGCGTCCGTCGTTACTATTCTTTAAGTAATACTTCAGAAGCCATTCAGTATCCACTGAATACTGCTTTCCTCATATGGTGAATCCAGGGATGTAAAAATTTTAATAGGTTTATTGAAGTATAATTTACATATAATTAAGTGTACATATTTAAAATGTAGATTTTTGGGGCGCCTGGGTGGCTCAGTCGTTAAGCGTCTGCCTTCGGCTCAGAGCGTGATCCTGGCGTTCTGGGATCGAGCCCTGCATCAGGCTCCTCTGTTGAGAGCCTGATTCTTCCTCTCCCACTCCCCCTGCTTGCGTTTCCTCTCTTGCTGTCTGTCTGTCAAATAAATAAATAAATAAAATCTTTAAAAATAAATAAATAAAATGTAGATTTTTGCTGAAATCTATTACAAGTTTCCTTGTGCCCCTTTAAAATTCCTTTTCGCCACCCCTGTTGACCACCCTTATGCAACCATTGATCCGCTTTCTGTCACAATAAATAGTGTGTGTGTGTTGTGTGGGGGGGGGTGTGGGTGTGTGTGTGGCATCCTCACCACTGAGAGGTCCTGAGAACAGTGACACCCCCATAGCAGTAAGCAAATTTCGAGCTCAAATCTTACTTTCTAAATTCCTTTCTCCACTGAAACGAGCCAGGCTTCCTGGAGGAAATGACAGATTTCATGAGTGTGGCTGAGAAAGGACATAATGATCCTGGAACACGTTGTTGTGCTAGAAAGTAAGGAAGTGCTCCAAGAGAGATGGATACAGGTGGAGAGGACATAAAAGCCAGCCCGCAGGGGCTCCCCATGACCGAAATGGGCATAATGTGAACATGAAAATGAATGATGTTGTAACCAAGTATAGCTCACTGAATAAAGTAGAATCCATGAGTCTGTAGTGTGTAAATATTTAAGTGAATAAATCAATGAAGGGAAGCGAAAGCTTTTCCTTACCGTGGGATGCCAACTAGCACACTTGGAAGGAATGCCGAAATTAGAATATCACCATTTGGCAACCAACATAGCAGCTAATTCAGCCAAGGAACATCAATGAATGTTAGAACTGGCGGGTGAAAGTTTGATGAGGCTTAGGGTATTTTGTAGTCTCAGAGAGTCTTACCTACGAAGGGAAGAGGAGCAGCTTCATAGTGGAGAAACCTGGCAGACGCTGCCTTCGCCCAGTGTAAGTTAGCATCAGCTGTGATAGGCTCACCGTAGTCACGCGCCGTCTGGTAGAATGCAAGGAAAACTCAAAATCACTTCTGTGCCCCTTTTGCCAAAAATGCATCACCTCAAACTCGTCATGAAGAAACGTCAGACAAATCCAAATGCAGGGGCATTCTACCAAATAACTGTCATACAATCTTTAGAGTTGCCCCGGCCGCGAAGGTCAAGGGCATCTGAGGAAATGTTCCAGATTCAAGAGGAATCAAGCGACGTGACAACTAAAGCAATGTGCTATCCTGGATATTATTGGGACAACTGGCAAAACTTGAATGCGTGTGCGGATTTGATGATAGTATGTAAATGAGCTAATCCCCTGATTTTTACATCATGCTGTTATTATGTAGGAAAGTGTCCTTGTTTGTGGGAACTACGTATCAAAAGGTTAGTGCAATCTTGGAACAGAACTGACCATTCTTTGACTCAGTCACCCCTTGGCTCTACCATTGCATGATCTCCAGCTCACTTTTCTAAAATTTTTAAAAATATGTTATTTAAATTCAATTTATTAGCATATAGTGCATTATTAGTTTCAGAGGTAGAGTTCAGTGGTTCATCAGATGCATACAACACCCAGTGCTCATTACATCCCATGCCCTCCTTAATGCCCATCACCCAGTTATCCCATTTCCCCACCCTCTCCCCTCCAGCAACCCTCAGTTTGTTTCCTAGCGTTAAGAGTCTCTTAGGGTTTGTCTATCTCTCTCTGATTCTGTCTTGTTTTATTTTTCCCTCCCTTCCCCTATGATCCTTTGTTTTGTTTCTTAAGGGCCTGATCTTTCCCTTCTGACGAAGGTTTCTCTGAGGGTCCCCCGCTGGGAGCAAGCCTGAGTTCTCTGGGTACAGATGCCAAGGACTATTCGAAGAACAGTATGAGAGTGGGAAGTAAAGCAACTGAACTTTGTTCTATGCCTGGGACTTCCCCTACTCTTGCTGGAGTGTTGAAACCAGGAAACTTATTAACACTATCTCTATTATATCAACATGGCATTAATATTCATGTGTGGAGGCTGGATTGAGTTAATTCTGGGAATTCCCCATTGCTATAGACATGATCCCCAGAAGGAGTTGGCCATAGGTTAGAAGGTGATTAAAGCTATAATCCACACAGGTAAATACTTAGCAATCAGATGCTTGCTTCTGAAAGCTGTACAAAATCTAGCCATATCAGTTTCGTATTTATACATTTCTTCAGGACATTTTATAAAACTTAACCTATCATCAACTACAAAAAGCCTTGTGTTGGAACCTGGCGATCTTCATGCGGGTGAGGCGGTAAAGCGACAGCTCTTCGTGCTCTTACAGTCACTTGGCTTCGTTCCATGTACTCAGGCTACCCTGTACCCACACAGCTCTCTCAGAATGCATCGCTAGTGATGATCCTCCCTGTTACAGGTGAGTAGGCAGTGGCCTCATTCTTGAGATTCCACCCCTTCCCTTGATTTTCTCATTAGTTAACTTCAGGCCATTTGAACTGGCCTCCAAAGTGGGTCGACCAGTTGTCTCCCAAGTCATTTGCAGAAAATTACTATCTCCCATCCTCTGCACCTGCCTCTCCTTCCAGCTCCACCTACCCCTCTTTCAGTCACATTCCTTACCTCTCCTCTATGAACAGCAATGAAATAAATGCTGGCTTCTGACAAATGGTTTAGGTTCCATCGTGCTCCACTGCACTCTGTTCAGCCCAACCAGGCGGACTGTGGCAAGACCCAGTCCTTTCGGACACTCACTAACTTGGCAGAGCATTTCAGCACTACCTCCAGATCCTGTAAGTGAGCTGCTCCTTGACAGAGCTGGAGCCAGAGCTCCCAGACTAGTGTTCATTGCATGTTACATTGCATCACCATCCTCTCCCAGTTGAATGACCCTTTCCTGGGGGTGCCCACGTCCTGTAGAGAGATAACGCTGCTTTCATCCCCAACTTTAGAGAGCTCACTCTAGTCAAAACTTTGTGACATATGACAAATGCAGTTGCCAATTCAGCAAATCTCTTATCAGGGGTCCCTCTGAATATGTGAAGAGGAATGATGGTGAGAGACAGTCAGGAGGAGAGCCTAGTGTCTCAGGGCTGGGGACGAACCTTTAAAACATGAGAGAATGCAGAGCCAAGAGGGATGAATTGGGGGATTGTGCATCTCTCAGGCTATAAACCGCCTTCTCAGCCCCATTGCCCTATAAAAAGTGATTTGGGATAGATGCTGGAAAATAGCCTGTGTGTACTTGGGGAAAGAAACTTTTCATGACATAACGATTTTGGATACAATCCCATTATGCTGGTGCCCTGCGGCTGTTTTTTCCATGAAGGCATTTCACAATTCATGATCTCCTCTTTGGGAGAAAGAAAGAAACTAGGTCGTGGGGGCCTGAGTGGGCATAGAGGAGAACTGACTGTGTTTTCTTTCAGCTCCTATGTGTAGTAAGGTGCTCCCTTAATATGGGTTTTCCTTGAGTAAGCACTAGGAGGTCCTTGGCTTGGCCCTGCTGTCTTCAGCTGTCCTGAGCTCTGAACAAGTTAGTTCTGGATGGAATACAAGAAAAATACCATATGGAAAATAGAACCTTAAGAGGCCGGGTAAACAATAGCACAGAAGTAGCTATGGCATCAACCACCATCAAAAGAACGACAAAACCCAAAGTCACCAAGCAGGGCTTTCTTCCTACCATAGTTTGGTTGGCTCTGTGATTTGGGGAAAGAGGAAAATCCGTAAGACATGATCAAGGTGTTTCCCCTAGAATATGTGGTGGCCTAAGGTGGGTGGGATTCAAGCGTTCTGGGTTGGTGGCCCCAGATGAGAGTCCCAGATGCTTCTTCATGGGTGACTCAGAGAGATGGGGTAGTGAGCAGACACCACAGTGGAAAGAGACCATCCTTGACTCAGAGTGTCCCATGGAAAGGAGAGGTGGTCAGCCTGCAAAGGGCAGGAGGCAGAAAACAGGGAAGGGTTATGTGTACTTAGAATCATACAATAGCACGTTATCTTCCCGGATGCTTCCTAGTTGACAGAGCACTTTGGGTATTGCTTCATCCTGGAGAAATCTTGAGAGGTAAGCAGGACAGGTACTCTATCTGCAATCTGTGGCCAAGGAATTCAAGATTCACAGAAGTTAAGATGTCTGTCCAAAGCCACACAGCAAACAAATGGCAGAGCCAGGTCTGGAACTAGGTCTGGAACTCAGATCTCTTGAGCCCATGTTCAGTGGGATTGCCAAATGCAGGGAGAATATGCTGGCACTTGAGGGATGTTAACATGCTGACCTGTCTGGTAATCTTTGCCTCCACTGCCATGCCTTGGAGCTCAGTATTCCCACCATGGACTCATTCTTTTAGGTTAAGGCATTGTCTCCAGCAAAGTCCCTTTTAGAGGCAAAATGTAGGTATAAGAGATTATGAATTCCGTAAGACTTTGGGTCTGTCTATATGACTTTCATGCTGTGTTGTGGTGACAGGATCTCTCAGAGGTACAAACGTGCACTTAACCCTTAGCTTCTTGATTCCTTATTGTGTTTTTCTCTCAGAGCTGCAGAGAAAAATCTTGTGTGGGGCAGCTGGGTGCGCCCGTGATTGAGCGTCGGACTTTTGATTTTGGCTCAGGTAGTGACCTCGGGTGTCGAGATCAAGCCCCACGTCGGACTCTGAGCTCCGCAGGGAGTCTGCTTGGGATTCTTTTTCTCTCTCCCTCTGCTCCTTCCCCCGTCACACGCTCTCAATCTCTAAATAAAAAAATAAAATCTTTAAAAAAAAAAAAAGGAGAAAGAAAAATCTTGTGCGGTGCCCTGTTCTTGGGCCATCTTGGACTACTTATTTATTGTTTCACGGATACACCTTCACATTCTCAATTTCATGCCTTTATTCAAGCACTTCTGTTTGCCTTTCTTGCCATAGTCTTTCTCTTCAAATATAATGAGTGCTCTGTGAGCCATAAAAGGCCATCTCAAAATCCCATCTCAAAAAAAATATTCTGAAACTCTTAACGCGGTTCCTGACAGTGACTGTGGATGGGAGTTTGGGTGGGGCATGTTGGAAAGTTTCTATTCACTTTGGCTCAGTCCCTTAGATCTCAGTAGCCTTGGGATGTTGGTGTCTTTCTTGAGGATGGGCAAATGTTTTATGTGACCGACACAATTGAATTCTGCTAATGGTGTGGAATGATCGTATCAGGCCTTTAAAGGACGTGCAGAATTTCTGAATTGTTCACTCCACCTTTTCTACATTGGAAACACATGATTCTGTGCTGTAGTCGGGAGCCATCTTGCCTTTTGGGTAGTGCCCAGCTCATAGTGAGAACCAGTGGTAACTGGAAAAGGAATTTAGACAAGATACTGTCTGTGATGCTTAAAAGGGAGATGCCATAATTATGTCAAGTTGTCATTATTTTCTTCCCCCTCTTCTTCTTCCCTGTCTCTCTCTTCTTTAAAAGATTTATGTATTTGAGAGAGAGAGAGAGAGTGTGTGCATGCAAACAGGGTGGGGAGAGGGATAGAAGGAGAGGGAGAGAGAGTCTTAAACAGACCCTTCACTGAGTGCAGAGCCTGATGTGGGCCTCTGTCTCACAACCCTGAGATCATGACCTGAGCCAAAACCGAGAGTCGGATGCTCAACCCATTGGCCACCCAGATGCCCCTTCCCCGTCTCTTGATTGAGAATGAAGGCTTTTTATTCAATTCAGCACGACAAATGCTGAAGTGTCTACACCATTTTCTAGGCTAGTGGGTCCCAGTCCTGGACTGGACAAGAATTAACTGGGAGATTGTTATTAATACAACTGCCCAAGCCCCACCTGGAGATTCTGATTTGGGGGCTCTGGGAAGGCACCCAGGACACTGTATTTTTAATACCCCCCCCCCCTTCTGGTTATCTGCTCACCCAGGCTCAGGAACCACAGGTCTAAGACTGGGGGTATAAGCCACTCCTGGGGACTAGCACAGAGCCCCCATCCCCCCAGGAGAGGTGCTAGGTGAGCTTCGGATGATGGCACTGAAGCTTCGAAGAAATGCTGCTGTTGCTGCCCTGGCTGGCGAGCATCTTCGCTGGTGAGGCCCGCTGGCCCGGCATCTTTTGGGATGCACAGATCATTTCCCCCGCACCTAGACTTCCAACATCTCAGAACAAACAAGATTTCCTCCGAAGAAGCAGAATTGTCCCGCTTCGTCACAGAACCCTTAAATGAGATCACCATGTACTGAAATCTGCGAACTCGCACCGGTACCTCCAGCTCCAGCCCCAAACCGCAACGTTCATCCTAAGTTTTTTCCTGTCTCGTCGTTTTTAATTCCCTTTACTGATAGAGAAAGACTTGGCTCCCACGATCTTTAATATATTTACTTATTTGATCAATTGTCTGCATTAACAAATGTCCCATTAGCACCACCACCCCCATCCATGCACGGTACCCTCTTGACCCCCCGTAGGCTCTGGCGACCTGTGCTGGTTTGTCCCGCTGTGCAAAATCCCTCCTCTTTCTGCCTGGGCACCAACACTCCACGCTGGCCCACTGTTGCATGGATGCTCTCTGGGCGCTCAGCGGGGCGGTCCCCCAGGAGAGACCCCTCTTTATCTGGCTTGGGCTCTACCACTGTTGTGCCAGGTAGCCCCTACAGGGATGTCCTCTCCACCTTGCCCTCTTCACCTCCCCCACTCTGGGCCATCACGCCCCCATTCTCTGGCATTGGAAGCCTATCTTGTTGTTCAGTTCTGCTAATGGATTTTAGACTGACTTGTTCCAGAAAAGGAGGGAAGGGAGAGGAAGAAGAGAGTGACCATAACCTTTTGATGGCAGAGATTCTGCTTTATTCTTCAGTGAATCCTGTGACTAATAAGGTATTGTTCACCTAGTTTTTTTCCTGGAGAGAGTCCACCTTTGAGAAGATAGTGTATAAAGGCAGCCGGGTGTAGTCAAGAGCACCAGGTTCTGGAGTCACTTAGAATCTGGCTTTGATGCTTTGAGTTGGTGACCTTTAATGCCTCAGTTATCTTGTCTATACCACGAGGAGAGTAACTGCACGGACCCCACAGAGCTGTATGAGGATTAAGTTCGATAATCCATGTAAAGTGCTTAGCAGAGATCCCAGCACAGGTAAGTAGGCAAGAAAAATGCTCTTATGTCAAGCAGTATGGAGTCACTTTTCCTACCTGTGAAACGAGTTGTTGGCTGACCTCGAGGGATCCTAGAATATTCTAGTATTCTAGCATCAAATTACCTTAAGAAACCAGAAGGAGGGGTGATGAATCAGCACGTTGGAATTCATGCTGCTTCCCGGGTGGGCACAGGATGGTGTCTCTGAAGAGGGTTCTAGGTCAGGGTATTGGAATGAGAGGACCACACAGATGATGAAAACAATAAATCCTCATACTTACTTAGCGCTCTACGGTTTGCAAACTTTGTCTACATGTGTCATCTCATGCAATCCCTACAACAGCTTTATGGGGGAGGCATTTGTCAGACGAAATCCTGGGGCTGGGAGAGGTTAAGTGACATTACTCAGAAGTAGCAGAAGTAGCAGGGTTGGGACTCAGTGAGTGAGTGCCCGGCAGTGCTTGTGACATGGCCCCACAGACTAGCTTCGCGGCCTTCCGAGAGCGACAGTTCCAGGGGCTGACTCTTTCACTGACCTTTTCTGCAGCTACTCCAGCTGATGCCCCCATCTCTTTTCCAGGCCTGTTTGCGGCCATGTGAGTGCTTGCTCTGTTTGATACAGAACCAATATAATGACTGCCCTACTGACCAGGGCTGAAGTTCTAATCTCAGAAAACAAAGGAGACAAACTAGTAATCAACAGCACTCTATTGTTGGGATCACGAAAGGGCACTGAGGGGAAAGGGTGATTCAGGCATTGGGCTGGGAAAGTCGGACTGGTTTAATCTAGGAGAACTTCCTGGAGGAGGTGCTACAATTGACATATGATTTAAAAGTGGGGAAAATGTAGTAGTTGAGGCTGGAGGAACCAAGCCATCCAGGGAGTCTTCCCTCCCTTCCTGACCCTCCCCTTCTTACCTCCTATGGATCTGATAGTCTTGCTCAGGTGTACTGAGGCCCAGCTCCATGGCAAAAACCAAGAAGAGATCCCAGGACATCTGACGTCCCTAGATTGAGGCCTGGAGAGAGATGGTGCTCCTCCCCAACCCCATCATTAATCTTGCTCAACCTCTTTTGCAAAATGAGAGTCTCAGCAACTAGGGAGGAGATGTGGAAGGAGTGCTTGCAAACTCCCCAAGCTTTCCGGAAGAAAGAGACAGTGTTTGTGCGAGGCTCCCCTGGAGGTGCCTGCCGCAGCACTGTGCACTCCCGTTCGTGCCCCAGACCTGGGGGCTGGGCATGACTTCCCAGTGTAACCAGTGCACACCAGTGAGCATCAGGAGAAGCGTGTTTCAGCAGGTGGTGGACAGGGGCCAAATACCTCGAGGTTACAATGCAATAGATGATGGAAGACCAATTAATTTTTTACAACGGGAGAAATAGCTAAAAGATTAACAAGAATTAATTATTTATTGAATTGCTGCCTGTGCAAAAAGGGGGAAAACTGCCCTGTATGGGGAAATTAATCTCTTCAATAATCTGGGCTGTTGGTTGCTATCTGCCTATGTGCGGAGGTCATGAAATCATCTCCAGGCACTGGGTGAGATCATTTAGGAAGCAACGAGTAACTTTTGCCAGTTTCTTTCAGGGCTGTGAAAAAGCATAGAGATCTCGGAGTTTCTACCTTTCTGTCTTTCAGTCTTTCTAGCCCCTGTACAGAACGAACAAGCCCTAGAACCTGACCTTCATCCTGGGCCTGCAGTTCAGACCCTCAAAACAGGCAGGTTGGGACAAACAACAGGACGACACAGATAAGCCTGGGCAGTCAGCAGGCCCTGGGCACATGGGCTCAAAACGGGGGTCAGGGAGCCACGGGGGTTCCTCCTTTGACCAAGGACAGACTTCTGAGTCCGAGGCTGCTTCTGAACAGATGTAGGCTTTCGGAACTACCCCTCTTTGTCAGAGGAAATGGCTGAGATACATGGGATCTGATCAGTGAGCTGGGTCTCCCTGTCCTTCCAGGCCCAGTGAGTGAGGACCTGGGGTGAAGATGTGGTAGGAAGACTGGATTGCTTGGCCCCTGTTCCCCTTCACCCCATTTCCGCCCACTGCCAAACTGAGCTCCAAGTCCTTTGTTTTATCTCTTGACTCCAGGCCTCTCCTGTCTCCTGTTTGGACTGTAGCAACAGCGTCCTGCAGCCTCCTGCCTCTGGATGCTTCTCTCCAGGCATTTCTGTCATGCTGTCCTAGAGATCATCTCAGTAAAAAGTCTGGTGGTCTCACATACTCTGCCTAAAATCCTTCCAGCGCTCCCCAACCTATCCCTTGCTCAATATTCCCAAGTGGTGAGGAACCTCTGTCCTTCCTCCTCTCTTGCTCTGTCTAGCAGGTGCCCCAAGGTCCCCACAGTAAGCTCTGCACCTGCCCCTGGGACCCCGCACCTCTTCATACATGGCTCCGCTCTGCCGAGAACACCCACACTGCCACCCCACTGCCTGGAATTCCTACTTCTCTCTCAAGACCGCTCCAGTCTGGACATTATGTGGGGGGTGGAGGCTTTCTTCGCGGAGGTGGGCACTGGGTGAGAAGCTCCCCAGTCTCCATGTAATTACAATTGGGAGGAATATGGTGAAGGAAGACATCTGTGCTCTGACAGCTTGTGATAGGGAGGCCCCAACATAGTCTGGCCAGAGCAGGCCTCCCAGGGAGTGACATTAATGGGACTTGGTGTCCTTTAGGCCATGGGTTCAATTCCCATGGGGGGGGGAGTAATTTAGCTTAGCTCTTGAACCCACCCATCCTGCAAATAAACCCTCTCACCACAAGGGGGCCTGGCTGAGCCTGGCCTGGCAGGAACTCCTCCCTCCTTGCAAATTGTAGGCCCTTCTGTCAGGGTCTGGAGGAGCCAACATCTTCTCCAGAGGTCAAAGCCACTTTCGGGGGACATGGCGCCTGGACCCTCCACGGGGGGAATTGGGAGGGAGCTCTTCTGGCTGGGCTAGTCCTGGCATTTTGGAGGTGACTCTTCGTGGGGTGGCCCCGACTACCCCGGGACTTCTGCATTTAGTCCCGTTATCTCCCCAAGGTCATGAGGAGCCACTTGCTCCCAGTCTCTCAGCATTTCGGCCAGGTCTGAAAATGCAAAGTGAGACAGAGAGTTCATACCTGGAATAACAGTCTGGGGCTCCGTTTCCAGCTAGCGGCCCTGCGACAGCGCACCGAGCCCGCCTTCGTCTCCGGGAGCCGTGGCCGCCGCCTCGGCCCCCGCGGAGGGAGCCGGACGTCCGAGTCCCCTGCAGGTCAGGAAGGACTCTTTGTTCGGGGCTCCCGGCCGCCTGCTCCCAGGGCCTGTCTCAGATGGGAAAGAACAGGCGAGAGCAGCTTCCTCCGAACCCGTCTTTACCCCTTATCCACACGGGTATGATTTGAGAAACATCAAGGTTCAAGAGAACCAAAGTCTTTTCCTCCCCAAGATCCAAACACACCTAAAATTCCATAGTTGGAAATTGAGTCAAGACAGGCAGTGCCCTCACTTTAAGGCATCCTGTAAAAGTCACCGATAACAGTTAACGTTTGTTTGCTGTTTGTGGTATGTGAAGAGCTTCTGCATACATGCCTCATGAGTCCTCCCGGCGTTTCTGGGGACCCGCACTATCGTGCTACTCTCCATTTTGTGGAGGAGAGACTTGCCCAAGGTCCTCAGCCCTCAATTCCGGATCTTCCACGGCTCCGTTCCGTGTTCTCTCCATTATCTGAGTACCGCCCAAGTAGTCGATGTGCGAGAATTTGTCTGATCGCGGGGCTTTGCGGCGGCACAGCGGGACCGCCCAGCAGCATCAGGGAAGAGGCCGGTGATCCACCTGCGGGGAAGGGGAGTGGGAGCCGAGGGCCCGAAGCTGGGAAAACCCAGAGGAAGGAAACCCGGGCGCAACGCGGGCCGTGTGCTCTCCATGCCAGGCAGAGTGCCCGTTCTTGGGGAATTCCAGGTCCCTTGGAACTAAGTGTGTGTGTTTTCACACTTACTGGTTCTTTGGATTTGATGAGGGGCAGGCCTATTTCAAATGATTTCCTGGGCCAGGCTCTGTGAGCCGCAGCGTGTGGGCATTGCTCAGTGATTTGGGGGCTATGCACCAGCACTCCATCCATCTGGAATGCCCCAGCTCTCTTCCCTGGCTATAGAGAGTACCAGAAGCTTCTCTTTCTTTCTTTCTTTCTTTCTTTCTTTCTTTCTTTCTTTCTTTCTTTCTTTCTTTCTTTCTTTTTCTTTCTTTCTTCTTTCTTTCTTCCTTCCTTCCTTCCTTCCTTCCTTCCTTCCTTCCTTCCTTCCTTCCTCTTTCTTATTGAGATATAGTTGACATATAACATTGTATTAGTTTCAGATGTATAACATAATGGTTCAATATTTGCACATATTGCAAAACAATCATGATAAGTCTAGGGAACATTCATCATCATACCTAATGGCAAAAATTTTTTTTCTTGTGATGAGGACTTACTATCTTTGCAACTTTCATATATGCGATGTAGTATTGTTAATTATAGACACCATGCCGAACGTTACATCCCCAGGACTTATTTCATAACCGGAAGTTCATAACGTTTTACCACCTTTACCTGTTTCTCCCACCCCCTGCTTCTGGCAACCACCAGTCTGCTCTCTGTATCTGTGAACTTGGTTTGCTGTTTTTGTTGTTTAAATTCCCCATATAAGTAAGATCATACAGTATTTGTCTTTCTCTGACTTATTTCACTTAGCATAAGTAAAGCCCTCCAGCTCTACCCCTGTTGTTGCGAACAGCAAGATTTCATTCTTTTTTCTGGCTGAATAATATTCCACTGTATATATATACCACATCTTCTTTATCCATTTATCCACTGATGGACATTTAGGCTGATTCCATATCGTGGCTATTGAAAATATAAACACAAGGGGTACATATATAATGGACATGTTTTTCAGTTAGTGTTTTTGTTTTCTTTGGATAAATACACAGAAGTAGACCTGCTAGATCATTCTTTGCCGACCCTCCATACTCTTCCCCATAGTGACTGTATCAGTTTACGTTCTCACCAGCAGTGCACAAGGGCTTCCTGTCCTCCACACCCTGGCCCGCATTTGTGACCTCCTCTCTTTTTGATACTAGCCATTCTAACAGGTGTGACATGAGATTTCATTGTGGTTTCGATTTACATTTCCTTGCTGATGAGGGATGTTGAGCATCTTTTCATGTGCCTATTGGCCGTCTGGATGTCGTCTTTGGAAAAATGTCTACTGAGATCCTCTGACCATTTTTTAATGAGATCGTGTGGGTTTTTTTTTTTTTTTCTCTTGAGTTATAAGAGTTCTTTGTATATTTTGGATATGAACCTCTAATCAGATGTAGGGTTTGCAAATATTTTTTCCCGTTCCGTAGGTTGTCTTTTTCTTTGTTGGTGATGTTCTTTGCCGTGCAGAAGTTTTTCAGTTTGATGCAGTCCTACTTGCTTATTTTTGCTTTTGTTGCCTTTGCTTTTGGAGTCAGAGCCCCAAACGACCAAAGTCAAATAGCTTACTGCCTCTGTATTCTTCTAAGAGTTTTACAGTTTCAGGTCTTACGTGCAAGTCTTTAATCCATTCTGAGTCAGTTTTTGTGTATGACTTAAGATAGTGGCCTGGTTTTATTGTTTTTCATGTGGCTGTCCAGTTTTCCCAACATTTATTGAAGAGACTGTCCTTTCCCCCTTGTATATTCTTGGCTTTATTGTCCTAAATTAATTGACCATTTTTGTGTGAGTTAATTTCTGAGCTCTCTCTTCTGCTCCATTTATCCTTGTACCTATTTTTAATGTCAGTACCATCCAGTTTTGATGACTTTAGCTTCGTAACATAGTTAGCACCAGGGGGCATGACACCTCCAGCTTTGTTCTTCTTTCTCAAGGTCGCTTTGGCTATTTGGGGTCTTTTGTAGTTTAATACAAATTTTGGGATTGTTTGTTGCATTTCTGTGAAAAATGCCATTGGAATTTTGATAGGGATGGCATTGACTCTGTAGGTTGCTTTGGGTGGTATAGCTATTTTAACAATACTAATTCTTTCAATCCATGAATACAAATATCTTTCCATTTATTTGTTTCTTCTTCAATTTCTTTCATCGACGTCATAGTTTTCAGTGTACAGGTCTTGTCGCCAGCAAGGGCTATCTTCTCCCCACTTGGCACCTCTCTGAGCTGGTGCCTGCTTTTGGCAGGGACTTGTTACCCCCAGGGTGCTTCCAACAGCCTCATAAGCAGGGAGCTGGGTGTGGACGCTGCCCTCAGCTCCTACCGTGGAGGGTGGAGGGACCAGGTGGATAAATTTAAAAAGCAGGTGTTTCATTTCTTAAGTTTGATATCAAGCCTTTGGGGGAACATTTAGAAAGATAAGTAAACGTATAGCACATGCACACTTTAAAAAGCTCATTTAATCATTTCATTCAGCGAACACTGGTTGTCTTCGATACAAAGATGTTGGGGTCACAGAAGTGAGCAAAACAGATGGCGCCGTCCCTTGTGGAGGTGACTTGCAGGTGGCAGAGGCAGGCAATAGCAGGAAGCCTCATAAACAGGGACATTGGCAGGTGAGTCAGGTAGGAAGTGCGGAGAAAGAAGAGTCCGGCCGGGTAGGAGGTTTGGCATGGCGGTTGAATTGTGAAATGAGATCCGAGAGGACTTACTGAAAAGGTGAGATTTTGCCAAGCCTTGGAGGAGGGCGGGCAGGATGTGGAGCGGGCCTGGGTGCTCAGCGAGCAGCTAGAGCTGTGGGCCGGAGGGAACAAGGAGAGAGGAAGGAGAGGAGACCAGAGAGGTTTGGGGTTGGAGGAGGGAAGGCAGAGCACGTGGGGCCTTGGAGGCCACGCTAAGGACTTCAGCTTTTACTCTGGGAGGAAAGGGGAGCCACTGGTGGGTTTTGAGGCAAGACAAGATGGGCCAGGAGAACTCATTCCAGTCCTGATGCTGCCAGGTGCCTGCCATGACACTTGGACAAATGAGGTAACCTCTTTGGGGTGTAGTGTGTTAGGAGTGAGAGGAGACGGTTGCATTGGGGTGTTTCCAAGGTCTGTTGTAAATCTGTGGTGTGAGATGCAAACCCCATCACGTCAACTCTTCCCCGGTTTTTCTGTCCGCCACAAAAAGTGCCCGACTCCATGGCTAACATTTCATTTTCTTCACTCTCCTTTTCCAGTTCGCCCCACAGGCAAACCCAGGTCCCCAGGTGCATCTGGAAGTGAGAGCCAGTGGCTCTGGGAGAGAAGGCTGAATTCCTTGCCTCGCCCATGGGAGCTGAGTACAGCTCTCTCCAAGGCAATTACTTCTCCTGGCTGGGACCAACAGTCGAGCAGTTTCCCAGGGTGAGGCACGCCCATGGTCTGCCCCCAACAACCCCTACTAGGCTGGCAGGATTATACTGGGAGAGGAAACAAGTGACAGGCCTCAACAGGTCCCTCTGGGAGGGGAGCAGGAGGTGGCAGGCAGTGTCCTTCCCTGGGCAGGGTGGCAGAATTGGGGTGCAGTGAGCAGGCTGTGTGTCACCGCAGGGCATCCCTGTCACTCGGAGGGTATCTGAGACAAACGCCTCGGCCGGGAGAGACCCCCCTTGCACGTGTGATTGCCAGGAGCAGCCGCCAAAGACTCTTTCGATGCAGGATTGTCAGAAGGGAGGAGCGTCCCTTTTCTGGCAGAGGGAGTATGAAATGAAGAGCAGAGGTGTTCAGAGCTCCTTTCTCCCCGAGTCTCCCTGCTCAGCACAGGGCTTGTCGTGGGGACAGGCTATCTCTGCCTTTGGTTCCGTGTCCCTCCCACCTCCAACAAACCGTCACTTCTGCTTTTTTTCCTTTGCCGGCTTGCGGGGTCCTCATTAGCCAGGTTTGCAGAGCTGGAAGTAAAACGCAATGTCATCCAGCCACTGGGTTTGAAACTCATGGCTCTCCGTGGGCATGGCTGCTAGGCCTGTAGGAGAAGAGAGTCCAACTGAGGGAAGAGATTAACTGCTGAGTCCGGACTAGTGGGTTCATAGCTTTCCAAAAGCACAGCCCAACATTTCTGCGAGGCGCGTTGTTTTTTGTTTTTGTTCTTTTTATATCAGGTTTATTGAGGTATCATTTACATGGAGTAAAATTGATCTTTTTAGGTGTATAGTTCAATGACTTTTGACAAATGTAAATCGTCATGCAACCACCACCGCAGACAAAATATAGGATATTTCCATCACCCCAGAAAGTTCCCTCATGTCTCTTTGTTTTCAATCCTTTGTCACCCCCTGCCTCTGCCAGGAGTATTTTTCCTGAATCATATAGAATCATATGTTTCCTTTTCTCTGAGTGTCTTAGTGTCTGTCTTCTTTCAGTTAGTTAACCTTATGTTTTTGAGAATCACCCAAGTGGTTGGATCGGTAGTTCTTGCTTTCATTGCTGTGAAGGACCATCACGTTGCCTACGTTAGCCTACAGCGAGGCAAAATCATCTAATACAAAACCCATTTTATAATAAAGTGTTGAATATCTCATGTAGTTTATGGAGTATCGTACTGGAAGGGACAAACAGATTGGCTGTAAGTGTATTGGTTGTTGACCCTTGTGACCGTGTGCTGTCTGGGAGCTGCCCAGCATCTTGAGAGACTATGGTACCATATACCGCTAGCCTGGATAAAGATCAAAATTCCAAATTCAAAGTATGGTTTCTACTGAGTGAATATTGCTTTCCCACCATCCCAAAGTTGAAAAATCATAAGTTGAACCATCATAAGTCAGGGACTGTCTGTATATAAAAAGATGTTTAATCTTACTAATAATCAGAGAAATGCAAACCTAGAGCAAGAATAAGGTGATACTTTACCCTTGTTTGATTGGCAACAATTATGAAGCCACATAATAACAAGTGCTGGTGACGATATGGAGAAATGGAAACCCTAATGCACCTGCTGATAGAAGTGAAAAATGGCACAGCCATTTTGGAGAGCTAGCTTTCTTGAACTGAAGTGTGCATATACTTATGACCAAGCAATTCCACAGTAGAAAAGCTCACACGTGAGTGCAGAAGGAGACCTCAAGAAGAAGTTTATCACAGCACTCATTGTGGTAGCAAAGAGATGGAAATGTCTTAGGGGTCCATCTAGGGGAAACTAGTGGCAATAAAATGCATTTTATGTATATGATGGAATACTGTCTAGTATTTTGAAAAAATAAACATGAGATACATGTAATCATGTGGCTATTTCTCAAAAGTATAATGTTGAATAAAAAAAGGAACAGAATAAGACAAAATGGGGTTTTGCATGAACCAATAACGATAGCATGTCATAAAAGAAAGAGTATGGTCTACTTGAGAAAAATACGTATGCCTACATACAAACAGGAGAGTTTAAAAAGTTGTGTGTGTGGATATGTGTTTGTGATAGCCGGACAGAAAATTTAGGGAAAGAAAAAGGAGAATCTTATATGCTAGCCATTTATATAATTTCAAATGGAACATTTGACATCCCCATGCTCAAAAACGATTTTGTTGATTAGCCATCGGGGAATTTCAAACAAATAAATTCCCATCTTAAAAGTATCTCACTGATTCTTAAATTTTTTTTAAGATTTTATTTTTTAAGTTATCTCTGCACCCCGTGTGGGGCTCAAACTCACAACCCCGAGATCAAGAGTTGCACACTCCACTGACTGAGCCAGCCAAGGCACCCCAAAAGCCTCTCACTGATTGTTTAATCTGCTTGCCCGCTGTAGTGTACGCAATATTGACCTCCAGGAAGACATATGTATGTTCCAATCCTACAGAACCCATAAATTGGACCTCACTTGGAAAAGGGGTCTTTGCAGATGTAATTGAGCTAAGTATCTTGAGATGAGATTGTCTGGCACTCAGGTGGGCCTTAACCTAATGACAAGTGTCCTTATATGAGACACCCAGGAGAGAGACACATAAGGAGAAGGAGGAGAAGGTCACACGAAGACAGGCAGAGATGGATCGGAGTTATTCGGTCACAAGCCAAGGAATGCCTGGAGCCTCCAGAAGCCAGAAGAGGCAAGGAAGGAACCTCCCCTAGAGCCTTTGGAAGAAACGTAGCCTTGCCAACCCCTTGATTTTGGACTTCTGGCCTCGCGAACTGCGAGAACAAATATGTCTTGTTTTAAGCTGCCAGGTTTGTGGTCATTCGTTACGTGGTAATTTGTCCTAGGAAACTAAGACCTGCATTCGGCATCTTTTCCCTTTATAACGTCTCAGCTCTCCCTGTAGAAGCGTAAAATCAGCTCCTCTTACGGTCCCAAGCATGATGTTTTTTCATTTGCTGTGTTCACGGGGTCTCATCCTCTATGTGTGCTTCCCAAAAGCCGAGCTCAAAGGTGACAGAAAGACAGGGCGTCAAATTAAATTGAATCACCCGATGAAATGTTACACTCTGTTTATTAGTAAGGTTAATTAGTCAAAGAGAAAGTCTCAGTTTGGTGGGAATAGGCATGTAACCTGTAACACCAATCTCCCCTTTCGTGAAGAAAGAGAAAGCAGGATTTAGGCTCAGCTCTTCGAAAGCTGGCAACAGGATCTGGTTAGATAGTAATTACATTGTTTGGGCTTCACTGAATTTATTTTCATGCTTGGCTATCTTCTACTTATTGTAAGAGATGCCAATTTTTCTTTTAGGCCTATAATAGCAACTTTCCTTTATAAACAAATGACTCTAAATTGAGACTTGAGTGATTTTAAAGAAACATATTAAGTAAATAACAGTAGAGATAATATACAGAAACATCTGTGAAGGTGGGAAATATTATATTGCCCCTGGAAGCTTATCAAAATAATTTTTTCCTAAGGAAAGTTCCCTCTGTAAGGGAATTCTGATGCCAGTACTTATCCATTTCTGAACTGTTTTGATTCATCTCTTGGTTGAATGTGTTTCATTTTCATTTATTTACAAGAGGGGCTCATGGATATTACGTTCTCTGAGTTTTTGTATGTTTCACATTGTCTCCTGCCTCTGATTCATAGTAACCCATCTGGTGGAAAGTTCTTATGTCCCATGTTCTTTTCCTTAGAGCTTTATGGACATTGTTCCACTGTCTTCTTGCATTAAATGTTGCCGGATGCTCATTGCTCTTTGTCCTCGCCCAGGCGGCCTCCCACCAGTATCAGTAAATTACTTTTTGTTCTTGGATACACGAGACCTGTTCTTCTTACTTTGAAGTATAGCCGATTCATCAAGACATGTCTCAGAGTTGAGCATTCTGTATCGCTTTTTCCCAGAACCCAATGTATCTCTTGCAATTTCCTGACACAGTTCTTTCTTCCTTTTTCAAATACTAGTAAATAATTTTTCTATTCAATGTGTTGTAGTATTTCCTTTCTGGACACGAATAGCCGTATATTGGATCATTATCCTCTACATCGTTATCTTCTCCTAACCACTTCAATTTTGTTTTTTTCCTGTGCATTTTCTGGGACTTACCAGAGGTTCTTCTGGAATGTGATAGATTTAGTATTTAGATACCTTCATTTTGTTCCTTGCTATTTCAACGTTGTTTATTAACTCTGTTATTTTGCTTCTCAGTTTTTTCGTAGCTCTGTTATGACTATTTTTCATCTCATTTCATTTTCTCGTCTGATTACTTATTTTTGTTTCATAGAATTTATGTTTTTCTTTTCTTTTTTTTCTAAGTCCAAAACATTTGTTTTGGACTTTCCCCCTGTTTCTTAGGATTATGTTATCTTCCAAAACAGATCCTTTATTTTATACTACGTTTCTTCCTTTTTATTTTTGCTCTAACATCTCCGCATAGTTGCCATGAATTTTATTCTTAAAAACATGTAATATAAGCAGTCCTATCAGCACATCCCTGTGGCCCAACCGGGTAAGTGTGAGTCAGTTTTTCTTGGTGCTCATCTCCACATGTCTGAGTCCTTTTGTCTTTCTTCAGTATTGTTTGTTTCTATTCTTACAATATTTCTTATCCTTAGCAAGTTGCTTAAACTATGTGTCTCTCCATTTCAACAGTCTATAAAATGGGAATATTATAATAATAGTACTAATTTACAGGGTGAGCACTAAATGAGCTATAAAGTGTAAGGTGCTTGTCATGGTGCCTGGCATACACTAAGGGCTAACATCCCAAGGGAGGGGGGCTTTCATCTCCCCAGCTTCTAAGTATTGGGTGCCCATGCGAGCAAGAGGTCCTTAGACTTCTCTGCCTACACTCTCTGGGTGATCTCATCCTCTATTTTAATGTGAATATCATTCACAAGCTGATGACCGTCAAATTTCAGACTTTAGTGTGCACTTCTCTCCTACCCTCTGGACTTGTGCTTCTTACCACTTACCTAACATTGCCGCTCAGCGTCCCATAGACATCTCAAAGTTAATATGTTCAAAATCGATCTCCTGATCTCCAGTACCTTCCCTTCCCTGAACTCACTCCCCTTGTAGTCTTCACCTTCATTGTTAAAGGTAACACTGCCCTTTCATCTGCTCAGGACAAAAACATGGGAATCATCCTTGACCTCACATTCAACTCAATCCTTCAAAATAGAATCCAGTATCCTAACACTGGTCATCACCTCCACTAGCAAGCACTGCCATCAATCACACGCATCATTGTAAACGCCTCTACTTCTGTGCTCAACCCCCACCCCCCACCAAGTCTATTCTCGATACAGTAGTGAGTGTGATCTCATTAACATCTAAATGGAAACAATACACCAGTCCTCTCCCGAAATCTCCCCAATGGCATTTCATGTCACTGGGAGAAAGATGAAGCCAGAATCTTTACAAGAGCCTGTATGCTCTATCCCTAGCCACCTCACTGAGGCATGGATGTACATTTTATGAAACTTCTGCATATATTGAGATCATATGGCTTTTAAAAATCTATCAATATGGTAAATTATATTGATTCATTTTTAAATGTTAGCCTAATTCTGCATTGAAGTGAGCATATAGGGGGAATAATGTCAGAAAAGGTCTGAGGAAGAGGGGAAGGTGTCTTATGGGGGCGTGCAAGGACCAGGAAGAGATGATGAGAGAGAAAGAGAAAAAAACCACATGTGGAAGGCCTTGTCAGACACGGTATGGGTTTCACACTTTCCCCTAACACTTATCTAGGCTTGTTCGAAGGGTTACAAGCATGATATGACCAGACCCCTCGGAAGAATCCTCTGAGTACACTGTAAGGTACTCGGAATGCTGTAGTGGGTGGTTCGGAGTGGGCTACACTGGGGGCAGAGCAAGGAGATCGGAGGCCCTTGCAACAGTTCCTAGGGAATATGGCGAGAATCTGAGCAAACACTGGCTTCTCACCAGGGAGTAGTCATTTCTGCCTGTAAGCGTAGACTTGGTGGAAATTCTCCTAGCTCCGCCCCCATAGAACACGCAAAGGTATTAGGTAGCAAGCCGGAGAGCTGGCTGTCTCCTCCCAGGCCCAGGGAGCCCATGCCTGCGTTGTTCTGGGTGTTCGTGATGAACGAGTGAACATCTCATGGCGGCATAGAGGAAGAGGAGGAGATGGCCGCAGATAACCATGCAGTATTGCCATTCCCTGCTCCTGAGAATGAGACATCTCCCCAAAGAGATTACGTTCGCCCAAGACAGTGTTTCTGGACAAAATGAAAGACAGCCAGCGCTTATCATTCTGAGAGCTCTTTCTGACACAGAGATCTTGGTCGCCCCAAATACTTCTTCACCAGAGAATTAGAAATTGTATTTCCTACCCTCATACCCTGGGGCCCTTCCCCATACCTCCTCATCTCCCTCACATTCAACTTCCATAACACTTCAGGATGCGAATCTCGTTTACAAATTCCTTTCCTACAAGTCTTCTTACTTCTGAAGCGGCTGCGGTGTGAGGGAAACAAGTGTCTGGTTCTCAGAGGTTGCAATAGACAGAGAGGGAAGGAGAGACAATACCAATGACGGTAATAATAGAGAAAACACAACCAGGAGGAAAATTGCCTAACATAGTCGATTAGATGTCTTAACTCCATAGTCTTAACTTCAGCGTAAGTACAGATGGGGAAGCTATGGATGCACTCAGGTGGTTGCCATTCATTTTCTAGATGAAAAACTGGCTCCTGGCCAAATTTCCTCTGTCTTCGATAACAAACAAATCCAGACTTCTCCAAAGGTTCAGTCTTTGCTAACATGTCCTGCATCCTTCTATCACTCTTTTTCCCCCAAAATCACCAGGGATTTGAAAGAGGAAAAAAAAAAACATGAAAAGATTTATTCACTTTGTCTTGATTGATTTTTTTTTTAATTCTATGGGAAAGAGGGATGAAAAAAATCAATAGAATTAGCTGAAGTTACATAATGGATAATGAGTGTCCAATTACAGGCTGTTTCCCTTTATAAATAGATTTATTATTATCACCAAAAGGTATTAAATTTGATACTTTAGAGAGCAGTGCTGTCCAGCAGGAATATAAAGTGAGCCATATTCATAATTTAAAATTTTCTAGTAACCTTATTTAAAAGTAAAAGGAAGCAGGAGAAATTAATTTTAATGCTGCATTTTAACCTGATACATAAAGAGTATTATCATTTCAACATGCTATTAATGCAAAAATTATTAATGACATATTTTGCATATTTTCTCATACTAAGTCTAATATATCTGGTGTGTATTTCATGTTTATAGCACATCTCATTTAGGACTAACTCGTAGTTCAAGGGCTCAGTAGACACATGTGACCAGTGGCTACCATATTAGAAAGTGCAACTCTAAAGATTCTTGGGTAATTGGCTTCTTCAAAGGGTTGCAACTCAAGGCCTAAGGATCCTGGACTTGCTTTCCTATGACTTTCTTCAACAACTGCATACACGGTTCTAGTGGGACAAGGGCGGATGGAGTGAAAAGGAAAGGAGGAAGGAGGGGGCGCCTGGGTGGTTCAGTTAAGCGACTGCCTTCAGCTCAGGTCATGATCGCAGTGTCCTGGGCTGGAGCCCCGCATCGCATTGGGCTCCCTGCTCAGCAGAGAGCCTGTTTCTCTCCCTCTGCCCCTCCCTGCCCACACTCATGCTCTCTCTCTCTCTCCCTCTCTCTCTCAAGATAAATAAATAAAATCTTAAGAAAAAAAAAAGAAGGAAGAAGAAGATACCGAGCCCAACTCATCCAATCCCAGGGAGGTACTGACGTCAACCTCAAACTACCTTGGCGAGAACGTGCTGTCACAGATGCCATGGAGCCAAAGTCTAGAAAAAGGAAGCCTAGAGGCAATGGGGCAGATGAAGCCCTACTCATAGTCCCACTAGTGGCTCTGTAGCGCTTTTCTTAGCTAATTCTCAGAACTTTCTAGTTCCTGTTCCTTGCTGTTGGCCTATAATGATCCTTAAGAAGAATTAATAGCCCCGTAGAAAATGAGAGCTGGAAGAGGCTTTAGAGGTCCTTTGATGCAACCTCCTCATTTTACAGTTGAGGACAGTGAGATCCAGAATGTTGAAGACTTGCCAGAGGGGACTCAGCGGGCTGAAACAGAGCCTCTCTTTGCCTTGAGACACTCAGGCTGGTATCTATTCCTGTGCGCCAGAGAGATACAAGAATGTGCTCAGCTGGAGCAATTCATAGTCCTTCCAGGGCCCAGTGCACCCAGGAAAAGGCAAATATTGTCATCGTGTGCAAGTTGGATTAATGCACCTGGATGTGCTATGTGCTGAGAAAATCTCAGGATAAATATCGAGTGTTAGGAACGTTGATATACAGGGAAGATGAGCACGTGCTGGGAGACAGAGGCACTCACACCCTCCCCTCCTAGTGTCCCGCGCTGACCAAAGGTCAGAAAGGTTCAAATAAAAGACGAGTTGTCAGACTTGCCAGCATAGCAGGACCCAAAGATATCCTGCCTATAAGAAATGTACTCAAATATAAAGGAAAAAAAGGTTACTGAAATCAAGATCCCAAAGAGATATCTGCACCCTAGTGTTCACTGCAGCATTACTCACAGTAGCCAAGACATGAAAGCAAAGTAATGTTCACTGAAGGAAAAATGGATAAAGAAAATGTAGCATATACATGCAATATACCGTATACATACGATATTGTTCAGCCTTAAAAAACAAGGAAACCCTGTCATTTGTGACAACATAGATGAAACTGGAGGACATTATGCTAAGTGTAACAAGCCAGACACAGAAGGACAAATACGGCATGACATTATGTACACGAGGAGTCTAAAATAATCAAGCTCACAGAAGCAGAGAGCACAGTGGTGGGAGGGGCAGGAGGAAGCAGGCAGGTGTTAGTCAAAGGGTATAACGTTTCCCTAGAGACCTACTGGACAGCCCAGAGCCTGCAGTTAATACTGTATACTTCAAATTTGCTTAGACCGTTGATCTTACGTAAAGTGTTCTTACCCTAGAATAATAATAGTAATAATAATAATAATAATAATAATAATAATGAGAAAGACAGGAGGAAAGCTGGAAGTGATAGACACATTTACGGTACAGACTGTGATGATGGCGTCATGGGTGTAAACTTATCTCAAAACTCATCAAAGTTGTACACCTGAAATAGGTACACCTTGTTATATGTCAATCAGAGCTCCACATAGTGTGATTTTTATTTTTTTATTTATTTTTATTTTTAAAAGATTTTATTTATGTATTTACTTGAGAGAGAGAGAGAGTGCATGTGCTGGCGAGCCGAGGAGGGGAGGGAGGGAGGAGCCGAAGGAGAGGGTCAAGCAGGCTCTGCACTGAGTGTGGAGCCCCATGTGGATCCGATCCCACAACACTGACATCGTGACCTGAGCTGAAATCAAGAGTTGGACGCTTAACTGATTTTGCCACCCAGGTGCCTCAATATAATATTATTTTTAAAAAGGAAGCATCCCGGTGGCTCAGTCGGGTAAGCGATCAACTCTTGGTTTGAGCTCAGGCTGTGATCTGGGGTGTCATGAGGTCAAACCCCAGGTAGGGCTCTGTGCTCAGTGGGGAGTCTGCTTGGGATTCTCTCTCTCCCTCTCCCTCTCCCTCTGCCCCTCCTCCTACTCACACACACACACACACACACACACACATTCTCTTTCTCTTTCTCTATAAAAATAAATAAATCTTTTTAAAAAATTTAAAAGGAGGTCAAAACTAAAAACCTGGAAAAATATATCCCATGCTAACATGACTCAGGAGTGCTGGGCTGGCTATATTAATTACAAAGTCAGTTTCAGGACAAGGAATATTACCAGAGATAAAAAGGGATGTTTCATAATTATAATGGTGCAAATTAATTTTTAAAAAAGCATAATTCTAAATTTCTATGCATCTAATGACAGAATTTCAAGATACATGAGGCGAAACCTGACAGAACTGAACGGAGAAATAGTAAATCCACAATGATGGCTGGAGACTTCGAGCTCTTCTCGCAGTGGCTGACAGAACAGGTGAACAGGAAATCACCAAGAATGGGCGAGGCCTTGAAAGTGCTAGCCATGAACTTGACCGGATTGACATTTTTCAAACAAGACATCCAACAGTGGCAGAAGACACACTCTTTTTTACTACACATGGAATATTCATCAAGATCAATTATGTGCTGGGCTATAAAACAACTCCTCATATATTTGCGAGGGCTGGGATTCTGTTATCTGATCACAGGATTGAAATTACGATTCAATAACAAAGAGATAGTTGAAAAATCCCCCAAATATCTGAAAATTAAACAACATATTTCTAAAGAACCTATGGGTCAAAGAAGAAATCACAGAGGAAATCAGAAAAATTGTTTTAATTAAATGAAAATGAAAACATTACATAAAATCTGTGGGGATGTCACTAGAGCAGGACTTACGAAGAAATTTAGCTTTAAATGCTTATGTTAGAAACGAAGGTGTAAGATGGCCTACGCTTCCACTTGAAAAGCAGAAAAAGAGAAAATTAAACTCAACGTGAATGGGAAATAATAAAAAGTGGAAGTTAAAAGGGGCACCTGGCTGTCTGAGTCAGAAGACCATGTGACTCCTGGTCTTGGGGTTGTGAGTTCGAGCCCCACGTTGGGTGCATAGATTACTAAAAAAATAATAATAATAATAATAAAAATTTAAAAAAGTGGAAGTTAATGACATACAAATGAAAAAAAATCAATGAAATTAGAAGTGATTTTGTTGAAATGATCAATAAAATTGGAAAACGTCTGGCTAGACTGGTAAAGAAAAGACACAAATGACCACTATTGGGAATGAAAGAGAGAACATCACAAATGTACTAGAGATGCTACCAGGATAGTGAGACATATTATAAATACTTTTGTTGGAATAAATTAAATAACCTAATGAAATAGACAAGTTCCTTGAAAGACAAATTATCAAAATGGACACAAAAAGAAATAGAAAATCTGAATGATCCTGTAACTATTAAATAAGTTGAATGTGTCATTAAAAATCTTCCCAGAACGAAGACTCCAGGCTCACACAATTTCATATATGAATTCTAATAAACAGCCAAAGGAAAAATACTACGAATTCAACATAAATTTTATAGAATAGGAAAAAAAGGGAACACTTCCCAACTCATTTTATTCTCATAAATTCAAAATCATCCTGATACCCAAACTAGACAAAGACAGTACAAGAAAACCAGAGGATATTCCTCAGGAACATAAGCTCAGAAATCCTTAACAAAATATTAGCAAATGAAATTCAGAAATACGTGAATCATCATTTGCCTGTCCAGACCTTAGTTCCTTTGCATATAAACCAAAAAGGTTGAGCCAGAACAGATCCTTTCTTAAGTTCTTTTTAAGTCTTACATTTTATGGTGTGTTCAGCGTGGCCACTGGTCCAGATTTCTTCTTCCCTCTCTCTCTTTTATATTGAGGTATAACTGACATACAACATTATATTACTCGCAGGTATCCAGCAGAATGGTTTGATATTTGTATATGTTGCACAATGATCATTACAATAAATCTAGTTAACACCTGTCACCATACGGAGTTATAGAACTTTTTTTCCCTGTGGCAGAAGCATCTCTTTTAAAGGGGCTTAGGGGCCCCTGGGTGGCTCAGTGATTAAGCATCCACTCTTGGTTTTGGCTCAGGTCATGATCTCAGGGTTGTGAGATCAAACCCCGTGTCCTGCTCCGCGCTCAGCACAGAGCCTGCTTGAGATTCTCTCTCCCTGTCTCTCTGCTCTTCCCACTCGTTCTCTCTCTCTCAACTAACTAAATAAATCTTTAAAAGGGCTTAGAGTTGCTAAAATTCCAGTTTTTATTAGCCTTAGGGAAAGAAGGCAAGTTTAAGTGGCATATAACAGGCTTTAAAATACAAGCATACCTCGTTTTATTGTTTCTCACTTTATTTTGCTTCACAGACTGTGGCTTTTTTGTTTGTGGGTTTTTTTTGTTTTGTTTTGTTTTTGTTTTTTACACGTTGTAGGTTTATGGCAATCCTGCATCAACAGAGTCTATCGGCATCATGTTTCCAACAGCATTTGCTCATTTCACGTCTCTGCATCACATTTTGATAATTCTTGCAATATTCCAAACTTTTTCAAACTTTTCTATATTCGTTATGGTGATCAGGGATTGCTGCTGTTACTACTGTAGTTGTTTCGGGGACCCATGAACCACGCCCGTGTAAGACTGTGAACTTAATTGATAAGTGTGATGTTCTCACCACTCCTCCCAGCGGGTGTTCCCCCATCTCTCTCCCTCTCCTTGAGCCTCCCTATTTCCTGAGACACAGCAATATTGAAATTCAGCCAATGAGTAACCCTACAACGGCCTCTAAGCGTTGAAAGGAAGAGTTATGTGTCTCTCACTTTAAATTGAGAGTTAGAAATGATTCAGTTCAGGGGCGCCTGGGTGGCACAGCGGTTAAGCGTCTGCCTTCGGCTCAGGGCGTGATCCCGGCGTTCTGGGATCGAGCCCCACATCAGGCTCCTCCTCTATGAGCCTGCTTCTTCCTCTCCCACTCCCCTTGCTTGTGTTCCCTCTCTTGCTGGCTGTCTCTATGTCTGTCGAATAAATAAATAAAATCTTAAAAAAAAGAAAAAGAAATGATTCAGTTCAGCGAGGAAAACATTTCGAAAGCCAAGACAAGCTGAAAGCTAGGCCTCTTGTGTCCCAAACTGCACGCTATAGAGGAGCTGTTCATGAAAGGAAAAGTCAATCGATATGTCAAACTTCACTATTGTCTTATTTTAAGAATTTGCCCTGCCCCCCGCCCCCCCCAACTTCCAGCAACCACAGTCCTGCCCAGTCAGCAGCCCCCAGCAGCGAGGCAAGACCCTCCACCAGCAAAACGATTACAACTTGCTGTGGGCTCAGATAGTGGTTAGCGATTTTTAGCAATAAAGCGTTTTTTAATTAAGGTATTTACATCGGATTTTAGACCTAATGCTATTGCACTCTTAATAGACCAGTACAATGTAAACATCACTTTTATATGCACTGGGAAACCAAAAAATTTATTTGACTCACTTTAGGGCAATAATCTATTTATTGCTGTGGTCTGGAACGGAGCCAGCAGTGTCTCTGAGGTACACTTATAAAGTTACAAGGTGGTCCTGTCCCCCGTTGGCTCAAGTAGCAGGAATTTCAGGTCAGAAGAAGCAAGAGTAAAGGATATTGGACAGAGGAGATGTGTTGGGGATGTCACACTTATGTCACATGATGTAAGTAATTCCCCGCCCCATCTGGAATTTTTCTGGTGCCAAGGCAACGCATCTTTTAGTTGGAATGGTCGGGGACTGCAACACAATGGAACTCAACCTGGGTGGTATTCAACTCGAAAGCCAATTTTATCCTGACAGAAGCCAAGCACATCCCTATAGAACCTCTTCGACCACCCCTTAGAACATCAGGGGAGAAAGAAGCCATTTGTGGGGGAATAGGAAGAACATACCAGAAGTTAAGTTTCCTTGGTTCCAGCATTGCACCTAAGTGTGAAATTCCAAAATAGGATCACAGACTGAAACTATAAAAATATGATTGTTATATTCGTGTTTAAATTGAGGACTTAAGAAATTGTAGACAGGATGATGATCATTTTCTCGCAACTGGTCCACAATCCAATATCTGGAAAGGCCGAGTCCGGGGCAGCCGAGTGTGGACTATCCTCATTGGGCACAAAATAGGATTAGCAGGCAAGGCAGGGCCAGGAGGAAGAAAGGAGAGGGTCTTGACAAAGCTGAGAAACACCAGGCTGAGTTGCACGGGCTCCTTAATGAGGACGGATTGGAATTAATCGTAAACCCACCTTGTATGTTGCTTCGGGTTTATTATAGAGATAACCTTAATTTTTAAAGGATAGTATATTATATATAATTCTCTAGTTGTACGGAGCCAGTCATTTTCATCTAACCCTTTTTGCTGTATTTTTAAAGCCTCAAGTAAAAGACCCCCTTCAGATATTCTGAATCTTGGTCACACGGACCCCAAATCATTTATTGCAGTCAAGATTTTAGTGCTTTGAGGGACAACTGGGTGGCTCAGTCGGTTAAGCATCTGACTTCAGCTCAGGTCATGATCCCAGGGTCCTAGGATCAAGCCCTGTGTTGGGCACCCCGATCAGTGGGGAGTCTGCTTGTCCTTCTCCCTCTGACCCTATCTCTGCCTCTGCACTCTCTCTCTCTCTCTCTCAAATAAATAAATAAAATCTTAATTAAAAAAAAAAAGGTTGGGGGTGCCTGGGTGGCTCAGTGGGTTAGCGTCTGCCTTCAGCTCAGGTCACAATCCCAGGGTCCTGGGATCGAGCCCCGTATTGGGTTCCCTGCTCAGCGGTGGGCCTGCTTCTCCCTCTGCCTCTGCCTGCCACTCCCTCTGCTTGTGCTCTCTCTCTTTGTCAAATAAATAAATAAAAAATCTTTAAAAGAAAGTGGTAGTGCTCTGAAAGGCTGGTACAGTAAGAATATTTACCGATGGCACCGAGCTGGCCTCTTTCCTGAGTGTGCCACAGGCCACACTGGCGTACTGGATAAAAGGCAAAAAGCAGAGCAGACTAATGACTTTGAAATGAATGGCTTGGGCCCTTTTTATTCCATAATATCCAGAACTGCTCTTTGCCTCCAGGGAAAGCTCTCCTTTGGAGGCTCTGAACAAACCAGGTGCCCCGCATGCACTGTTCATGCCTTTAACTATGCACGAAATGCCTCCTCCTTCTATTCCCAAGGCTGGTCTATGCTCAGGTGTGAATATACTCTCGGTTATGCTCTCCCCCATCATTTCTTTCTTTGGGCTCTTACAACTGTTAATGTTTCCTTGTTCTTCTAGCTGTCTTTGTGGGGAGGGGTGTGTTAGCTTTCCTCTGAAGGTCTTCTCTCCATCTTTGACGCCTCTAAAATCACTACAGAACATTTACGTTCGTATCACCTTTTACTTACCCTGTTTGGAACTTGCTATATTTCTTCGATCTAGAGTCTTCTGTTTTTCTTCTGGGAAATTCTCAGCTGTAATCTCCTCGGAGATTTCCTCTCTCCGTTTATTCTCTACATCATGCTTTTATATCTCTATGCTATGCTTTCTGGAATGCTTAAAAGATGTGTTTCACCTGTTCATTCCATTCTCCAAATCCCAACCGCCTTTTTGTATTTCCCTTCTTGCATTTCATTTTTTTTTAAGATTTTATTTATTTGTTTGAGAGAGAAAGAGAACGTGAGCTGAGGGGAAGGGGCAGGGGGAGAGGGAGAAGCAGACTCCCCACTGAGCAGGGAGCCCAACTCGTGGCTCCATCCCCGGATTCTGGGATCACGACCCGAGCCAAAGGCAGATGCTTAACCGACTGAACCACACAGGGGCCCTGTTGTATCTCACTCCTGATCCCTACTTCATCTCTTATCTCTCTATGTGTAATTTCAATTACCTTTCTGTTCTCCAGGCATCTTTAGCTGTGTCTAATGACTATGGATTCAAAAAAATCTCAGGTACACAGAATTAGACTGATGCTAATCCTTGCTTCATTACATACTTTCTTCGTTTGTTAATGCATGGTCCTCCTTTGCCTGTTTAGATATGTATCTATTCATTAAGAATATATAAAAAAACGAAAGCACTAGAATGTTAGCGATAACTTCAATCTGCCTACGTGCTTCCACTTACTTTTGTCCCAGTGCTTTCCTCTCATCCAAGGAAACCACGACCCTGAAACTTGTGCTAATTATTCCTCTACTTACAATTTTTTAAAATCATATCTTAAGAATATATGGAATGGGAGAAGATATTTGTAAATGACATTACAGATAAAGGGCTGATATCCAAGATCTATAAAGAACTTCTCAAGTTCAACACTCAAAAAACAAATAACCCAGTCAAAAAATGGGCAGAAGACATGAACAGACGCTTTTCGAAAGAAGACATACAAATGGCTAACAGACACGTGAAAAAAATGCTCCATATCACCGGCCATCAGGGAAATACAAATCAAAACCACAATGAGATACCATCTTACACCAGTTAGAATGGCAAAAATTAACAAATCAGGAAACAACAAGTGTTGGCGAGGCTGTGGAGAAAGGGGAACCCTCTAACAGTGTCGGTGAGAATGCAAGCTGGTACAGCCACTCTGGAAAACAGTGTGGAGGTTCCTCAAGATGTTAAAAATAGAGCTACCCTATGCCCCAGCAATTGCACTACTGGGTATTTACCCCAAAGATACAGATATAGTGAAAAGAAGGGGCACATGCACGCCAATGTTCATGGTAGCATTGTCCACATTAGCCAAACTGTGGAAGGAGCCGAGATGCCCTTCAACAGATGAATGGATAAAGAAGATGTGGTCCATATATACAATGGAATATTATTCAGCCATCAGAATGGATGATTACCCACCATTTGCATTGACATGGATGGAACTGGAAGGGATTATGCTAAGTGAAATAAGTCAAGCAGAGAAATTATCATATAGTTTCACTTGTATGTGGAACATAAGCAGTAACACGGAGGACCATAGGGGACGGGAGGGAAATCTGAAGGGGGGGAAATCTGAGAGGGAGACAAACCATGAGAGACTATGGACCCCAGGAAACAAACTGAGGGATTCAGAGGGGAGGAGGGTGGGGAGAGGGGGTGACAGGGTGATGGGTATTAAGGAGTACACGTGCCGTGATGAGCACTGGGTGTTATGTGTAACTAACAAATTGGAACACTACACCAAAAACTAATGATGTACTATACAGTGGCTAAGTGAACATAATCAAAAAATAAATCAAAGTTATTTCACTGCTCCAGGAAAAAAAAAAGAACATATGGATTCCTAGACAGCACATTATTCGACTTTTTAAAAAAAAATGGTCTAACTTTCTAAAAATGGTTCTATGCTACAATAGTCTTCTGGGGTGTACTTTTCCACAATTCCATTGTTAGAATTCATGCATAGCGCTGCATGTAGCTGCAATTCATTTGTTTTGACTGCCCCATAATGCGCCATTGTGTTGTTGTGTGATTATATCACAGTTTATCTGCTCTTTGGTCAACAAGCATTTGAGTTGTTTCCAGGTGTCTGCTATTAGGAGCAGCACTGTGGTAAATATCACTGTTCATGTCTCTTGGATTTCTCTTGGTTATGTTCCAAGAAATGGAATTACTGAGATATAGGATATGGGAATGCTCCACTTCCAAGATAATGGTACACTCTTTTCCTACGTGGTTGTACCAAACAAATTGGCTATTTAACCTGTCCATTGAGTTTTTAATTTTCAGGGACTGTATTTTTCACTTGTAAAAGTATAATGTAGTTCTTTATTAAACTCACTTTTGTTTCCAAACTGTCGTCTTCTGTGATTACAGCTTCCGTTTCTTCATTGTTCTGTCTGATCAGTTTAAACATCCGCGTATTATCATCTTTTTCAAGTTGTGTAATTATTCCAGTTCTTGAGGTGCTAAGTGTGTTTGTGGCATGTGCTTAACACCCATACACACTCCCCCAGCCCATGGTTGTTTATTTCATCGTGTGGTTTATAAATTTGGTTATGACCTTATCTTTAGCACAACTTTTTCCCCCTGGGGGAATCCTGTCTAATCTGGCTTTAGTGCCTCCACAAAGCGACTGGTCGATTGCTTCTACTGGAGCCACAGCGATTTCAATGGTGTAGAATATATGGGTTTTATTTGTTTGTTTTAGAGACAGAGAGCACAAGCATGCATGGGCGGGGGGACAGAGGGCAGAAGAAGAGAGAAAGAGAGAATACCAAGCAGGCTCCACTCCTAGCACAAAGCCTAACATGGGGTTCGATCTCACCACCCTGAGATCATGACCTGAGCTGAAATCAAGAGTTGGACGCCTAACCGACTGAGCCATCCAGGTGCCCCAAATGTATGTTTTATGTTATGTTGATATCTTGGTTTGGGGTTTCTATCTGTATATGTAGCATACATCTAGATCTCACACCCTGACATGGCACAGGCCTGGAGTTTTGCCTTCCCATCGATGACTTGTTTGTTTGTTTTATTTTTAATTTTTTAAAAATTTTTTATTATGTTATGTTAGTCACCATACAGCACATCCCCGGTTTCCGATGTAAAGTTCCATGATTCATTATTTGCTTATAACACCCAGTGCTCCATGCAGTACATGCCCTCCTTAATACCCATCACCGGCCTATCCCAGTCCCCCACCCTCCTCCCCTCTGAAGCCCTCAGTTTGTTTCCCAGAGTCCATAGTCTTTCATGGTTCACTCCCCTTCTGTTTACCCCCCCCTTCATTCTTCCCTTCCTTCTCCTCCCAATCACCCTGCTATTTCTTGTGTTCCATAAATGAGTGAAACCATATAACAATTGTCTTTCTCTGCTTGACTTATTTCACTTAGCATAATCTCCTCCAGTCCGGTCCATGTAGCTGCAAATGTTGGATAATCATTCTTTCTGATGGCTGAGTAATATTCCATTGTATATTTGTTTTAACTCCAGAAAGCCTCGAGTGGATGTCAAGGTTCTTTGCCACTTTCACGGTTGATGGATGGAATTTTCCTAGTTCCGTTTCCAGGGTCTGGGAAGCCCTTCAGGTCACTGCGCCTTATGGAGGGGGATTCAATTGTAGTTTCCAAATCCGTGCATACTCATGACCATTTAACTGATAGCAGTGTAAACATGAAAATCCGGTCCACAGTCCCTGGGGCCTGTATGCAGAACCTCTTGGGCCATTATGACATTAGCTCTCACTTTCCACTCTTTCTGGGTTTGAGTTCTTTCTCTTGTTCATTTGTTTAGCTAGCATTTCTATGAGTAGATGAAATAAGGGAGAATGCCCAAGTCAGGGTAGGCAAGCTTGTTGCTAGAAATTCTACTGATATATTTTTATATCAGCACTGGCACCGTTCCTCCTTGAACTGTTGCTAACTGATTAACTTCAGGTCTCTCGCACTGACGGCAAACGCCTTGAAAGGCAGGCACATTTTATTCACCTTTGTCTTCTGCACATCCGTGACTTTTGCACCAACATGTGAACACAGAACACACACCCAAATAGAATTGCGAAATGCAGACATAATGAATGATCAAGTTAGTGAATGAATGCCACCTGGCATCATCATCTTCAGAGACTCCACATTCGTTTTCCAATAAAACCCCAGTTCTACATTTTATGCAAAGCACTCTCAAGGTATAATAAGACAGAGGCTTATGGAAGGTCACAGAAGATCAGTCAAGGAGCAGGCCGGAGAATTTGGGAATCCTGAGCTCTGGAGAGCTGACAGCCTGTTGTCTCTGTTCTCCAGGGAGTACGAGAGGCCAGGACAGCTGCCGCACGGAGGCAGTGTGCTGTGCATTTCACAGGATTTGTACACTCACTTTTTTGTTCCAGACTGTGCCAGGGCTTGTGAAATTTCAGGGGTGGGAACACCTCCAGGAAAGTGGCAGAACACAGGTGGCTTTTGTGCAAAGTCTCCTTCTCAGTGCTGCCAGAAGTTCCCTCGCTCCGCCTGCATTATTCCTGCTATTGCAGTCACGAATGGGGACATTCAACAAATGGAGCTTATGTTCGGAGTGAGCGTGTGTGGTGCCCACACATGTGTGCGTGTGCCGTGTGCGTCATGTGTGCAGCCCGTGTCCTTGGGAAAGGACAACCAGCGCTCCCTGAATAAGCCTGCCTCCGTCCTTTCCCATCACATGGAGGCTGTTCTGGGTACACCTGCCCCACCGAACTGCGAGTGGCCTGAAGATGGGTATTACGTCAGCGCCATCTTTGTACCCTCTGTGCCGAGAGAGGAAATGTGCGCTCAGTCAGATGATAAAAGAGGAAACATGGGACGAGATGCCTCCAGAGTCCAGCTGCTTTTCTAGGCCAGGATCTGTGTCTCTCCTATTAGCCCAAGTCTCTGAGGATGAAGGGTCCCCTTGCTCTTCTTTCCGGCAACAAGGGCTGATGTCAACGCAACTCGCATCCCTCCTTGCCTGGCCTAATTCTCTGTCAGCTTTGGTTTCTACTGATGAATGTGATAACAAAAATACTTTTTCGTACGATATCAAATGATTACTTTGACTACAAAAGGGATATTCCTTCATGGTTTTAGCAATGGGAAGAAATATAAAATTATTTTAATATTTCCATTAAATATGCATAAGTGTCCAAAAAAGTCTTCGGTAGGCCTATTCCCACCTTTGAGAACTAGAACCAGTTTGTGGCTTCTTCATGAAGTGTGTGGCAATGGTGTCCCCAAATAGCTTGGGGTGATGAAAGAAATCGGTGTGGAGAGACACCTCCCTATTTGTCTTCTCAGCCTTGGGAGTGGGCCCCAGTAGGGCTTTGCCCGAACCCTGGCCTCTCTCTGCCCAGGGCTATGAGGTACTCAGAGTTGTTGCATTCTGAGTGTGTGAAAAGCGCAAAGGGAATGTGAGTCAGAGAAATAATTCCTAGGGCCAACCTCACCCTAGAATTGTTTCATTCGAATGGGGAGCTAGGGATGGGGGAACAAGCCCTTTGCCAAAGTCTCCACACTGTTCCAACTTGCCTTTGACTTCAGGCCTCAGCAAACACTGACACAGGGCTGACAAATGGAGAAGGGCTTGATTTACAGAGCACTCCTCTGTCCCAAAGACACCAAACACTGTAAATCGAGGCTCAAAAATGTTTCCACATAGTGTGAGCTGACTCCGTGCCTCTCACCGCCTAACCCCTGGAGTAAATTTCCAATGGGCAACATGCCCTCTTAGGAGGCGGGACAGAGGAAATCTTCTTCTGTACAGATGCCATTAGGAAAGTCGGACGAAGAGCCAAGTCAGGTGCTGTGTTCTTCAAGGCAGGAATCTTGAGGTCACTGGGGGAATTTCATAATGGCTCCTCCTCTCTGTCAACCAGCTTTAGAGGGCTCTCTCAGTATTAGGGGTTATACTGTTTAATGACAGGAGCATGGAGAGCCCCTCTGATTTTCGGAGCCTGGCCCTAATGGCACAAACATCTTGAGTTTCTATGAATGTTTCTCAGACAGTCTGCCCAAATGAGCACAGCCCTAGCCCGCTTCCCTAGGACACTGGAGTGTTCCACAGGTTTTCCTTACAGTGGTGACTCCAGAATTCCTACAGAAGAGGGTCTTAGGGGCACCGATTTTGCAAGTGGAGGCTAAGGAATCTGTCTTAAACCTGGGCTTTCATGAACCATGGGATCAGCTGGTTGGAAATGATCACCAGAAAGGAAAAACAAACATAAAAGCACGAGTAGAGAAAAAATATATACTTCGTTTACATCACGGAGATACTCTTTGGGTTATATGGACGTGAAATCCAGAATTTATTTTTTCTTTCTTAGTCAATTATTCCAGTTGTACAGCATTTGTTTCTGCTTCGTTTCTTCCTTCTAGATTATTCTGTGAACCTCTTGGCCTGGGAATTATTTAGTTAGTTGAGATTTACTTATTTTTTGCTGACCTAACTTTTTGGGACTTTGGATATGGGGTTGACCCAGGTGGCATGTGGGGTAGGTAATATTGGCCCTGCCCACATTCCTTGGCTCCTTGGGACCCTAGAAGAAATGCTGTTGTTTTGGAATTAGACTGACTATATCCAGTAGAACCACAAAAGATCCAACCACAGAGACTTTCACTAGCGTAAGAAAGCAAGTCACTACTCCTCTCTGGATTTCAAGATCCTATAAAAGAAAGAGGTTGGCCTAGATGACTCAGATCTCTTGTTGCTTGTTCTATCTAGCTATCCACTGTCCATCCTCAGAAGAGTGAGTTATGGGGCTTATTTTCAGCTCTCCCATCTATTTATTATAATCCCAGAATGAGTTCTTTCATGCTTCCCTGATTGCATGTGTTCCGGTTGCAAAGTGGGGACTCTCATTGGCCTATCTTCTACCCACCAGCATCTCAAGGAATCTCAGCCTCTCAGACAAGAAAGGTGATTTGGCTCCTCCCTTCCTGAAGAAACTCCAGAGTACAGCCAAATCTAGGGAGAAAGACCCACACAAGCACAGCCAGATACTTCCTCTCTTGGAAGGAGGAAAACAAGAGGAGGAGAATAGCTCCAACATGGGACCACTCAAGACAGCCTGGACCACAACACTGGGCACCAGGACTCCAACCCCTGTCTGTGGGACCTCGGTCACTCTTACATTTATAGAGTGTGACAGCAGGAAGGTCTGCAGTGATCATCTCAACAGCCAAAATTCTGAAGAATGATATGAGCTGTGATCAACCTTTATTAAGCCTGAGGACATCCTTCTCCTTCAACGGTTAATCCAAAGAGAACCTGTTTTGTGCACAAATTCAGAGGCAAATCAGATGAAGTAAACAGATATGGCACCTTCCTTCTAAGAGTTCATGGTCTAAATTAAACAGTGCAAACTCACAATGGGGAAACAAATCCTGGACAGCCTTCAGGAGCATTGAGTCCAATAGTGACACCCATTGCATCCTGGCCTCAGGTCGGGGGCTCTAATCTATTCAGGATGCAGTAAGGGCTTTGGGTTTTGAATATGGGGCAGTGCTTTCAGCAGGAAAAATCACTATGTTGTGCTGGTCAGTTAGGAAAGTTTCCATGCTAGAGAGAATTCCAGGGTCGACGTGACGTGACAACTTGGGAGGGGAAGAGGTGGTGTGAGGAAGATGCTGAAAGCAGAGTGGACAAGCTCATTTAACGAGGACCAACAGTTTCCAGGGCCTTAAAGGATGTGACCACTTGAATTAGAAGCTTTTAGGTTGTCTGTCTCTCATTATTCCGTTGTCTCTGGAAATCCCACCTCCCACACCACAGCTTCCCAGGACGTGTCCAAACAGAACCGGTATCTTCACCTTTTGCCAATGGTATTAGAACTCAAATGGGTGCTTGCTCTCTCTACCTAGATTCACACTGGCCTGTGGCACATATTTACATTTTCATGGCTTGGTAAATGATGCCCCTGTTTCTCTCAGCAGGCAGACAATACACATCACATAGCCAAAGCACGTCGGCGTGGGAGGAAGGGCTAACTACTGCAGCCCACTCATTTCACAGATGAGAACACAGAAGTTACCAGACACTCTGTAAAACTCGCCTCGTCAGTGACTTTGGGGAGCACAAAGATCGTGTTTGTCAGTGCAGGGCTGTTGTTCTCTGGCTTGGGTTGGGGATCTGCCTTCCCGCTGTGCTCCACCTCTCCCCTCCTTCTCAGTCCCGGCTGCCCTGGTCCGCCTCCGCCATCCCTGTCCCTGGCACTCAGGCCAGCGCGCACAGACCCCCCCTGTTTGGGTCCAGGACGACAACAGCAGCAGAGGAGGGGAGGAAAGACTGGACTCCAGCAGATAAAGTGGAGGGGAGGAGAGAGAAAGAGGAAGAAAAGAAAGGCTACAGACACATGACAATTGTCCTGTGAGCACAGAGTGAAGGAGACAGATCACCTTGATGACACGACTTCTGCAGACACTTCGCAATTCAGAGATGCTTCGAGCACGGCCGCCGCTTTGGAAGACTATCATGAATTTGGATCTCTATGTTCCAGCCTGCTTAGGGAGCAAAGAAGCAGCTCTTTAACTGAACATACTCTAACTACTCGCCCTTTTAGAGCTCCCCCTCCTACCTTTCTTTAGTGGAAAGTACATTTCTCCCCTAGAGGCTTCTATTCAACTGTAGCTGCAAAAGGATGAATTCTGGACTCAGGACCAGTCTAATGATGTATATTAAGGAGTCTAGCTGTAATTCCAGGCCAGGAACAGAGAGTTCCTGACACTGGGAAACAATATAATAGGAGAGAAAATAGTGGAAATTTCAATGCCAAGGGTAGGTTGTGTGTCTTAAAAGCAAAGTTTTTAAAGAAAGCATGCCTGGCCTCAGATTGGGTGTGAGGTATGGGCTAGTGCTTATGGGGCAGCAGTTCAGAAAACAAAACCCAGAATTCAAATACTAGATAGACAACGATTTGTGCACTAACAATTTAGCAGCAGGAGTATACATCCCTGGATTTATTCTGAGAAACCGTTGAAAACTCCTAAATGTCTAACAGTTCTATTTAAAGACTCTTAGGACAATGTACCCAAAGATTCCCTAGCAGAATGCCATTTCACTTTCCAGTCATTGTGGTAAATATAACAAAATCATTAAAAAGATATCAAAGGTTTAACTGATGATTATACTACAGTGATTGTCTTCTATGTTGCCCTGGTCGGTGTCTATACATTTCTAGAAGTTTTATAGTGATGTGTGTGCAGATAAAATAATTTGCATTTAGTTCGTTGTTGCACTTGTGATCATTTTCTATAAAAAGTTGGTCATTTGGCTGTTGGCAATGCATGTGGCTTAGTTTCTACTGGAAAATCTGATTCAGCTTACATCATCTTGACTTATAGCACCTCTGCCAGGAATGAATTCAAGGAGCGCAAGACAGCCCTGTTTTTCCCCAGGTCTGTAGAGGCCTGTTGGTTTTAATGGGTTATGTGCAGGACACAAGGATGTGACTCACCTATCCACTTAACAGTCATAGAAAAGTACACAAACAACTCGGCTTCAGCCATAATACTCATTGTACGGACCATAATGAATGTGCATTACCATTTGGTTCTTGTGATTTTACAGGAAAATGAGCGTGGGTGCTCAGGGAACAAACATACGCCCGTTCAGTTCAATAGCATCAATGTCATTAACGTAACTGTAATTAACTGTTTTCATAGGGCAAGTGTGCTGAACCGTGTGTTGTGAACTTGAACGTCACCGACATCCCTTTCTGATGCCTTCCTGCTTTATAGAAGAGAAGCTGGCAGCTACATTTCCCAGAATCTTCTCTACATGGTTCCAAGAGAGATCATCCAGTGAGAGGCTCTTCTGTGAGGAAGGGGAAGGCAGAGACCATTATTCTCAGAGGCAGATGTGAACAGATGCACAGAGAAGTGTAAAGTTCAGACAGCTTCCAGATGGACTTCTTGAGAATCGTCTATGTTGGGGTACAGGCTGAATAGTTGGGGGGAGCACCTTATAGACTCACAGGTTTTGTAGTTTCTCAGGCGAGCTCTTGAGGACGTTAGCAATGGCTTGACTGATCTTTGCTTCCCCAGTGGCTGCGTACTCTCCTATCTTAAAACTCTTAATACTCAGGGGGCGCCTGAGTGGCTCAGTCAGTTAAGCTTCTGCCTTTGGCTCTGGTCATGATCTCCAGGTCCTGGGATCGAGCCCCGCATCAGCCTTCCTGCTCAGCAGGGAGTCTGCTTCTCTCTCTCTCTCTCTCTCTCCCTCTGCCCCTCCTCACTGTTTATATAAAAAAAAAAACCTCTTAATACTCAAAATACACAGAGTAGCTTCTATTTTCCTGATAAACTGCTACAAGAAGTAATTATTAAGTAATTCAATACACAATGAGGAAAATAGGACGGAGAGACGTATACTGTGTTATAGGAATACCTGTGAAGGGAACCAAATCTCCAATTTGGGGGGCAGGAGAAGAGAGACTCCCTGAATGGTCTCCAAGATGAGGCTTGAAGGATAAAAGGGGGTCAGGTAGCCAAAGGGCATGGAGTGGAGGAGATGGGGACTGTTTTCAGCTCCCTCCCCAGAGACCAGGAAGAGTTCAGGGAGGGTTTTGGTAGGTGCCCCATTGAGGGGGGAAGGTGGGTGGTAAGCCCTAAGAGCAATGGGGAGATACTGCAGACTTTCAGATAGTCAAGTGACATGATCAGGTTTAGGATTTCAAACAATCGCTCTGGCTGTAGGATCGAGAATGGATTTCAAGAGAGCAAGACTGAATGCAGGGACTCCAACTAGGAGGCCATTGAGATTTTCCTAGCCTGGCCTTGGCCATTGGCAGTGGGGCTGGCGAGAAGGTAGCAGATGCAAGAAATGTTCAGTATATGACTGGTAGAGGGCTTAGAGAAAGGAGGAAGTCAAGGGTGACTCATTTTACACATAGGGAAACTGACGCTCAGAGAGGTCATACAGCTCACCTAAGGTCACACAGCTTAGAAGCAGAGGAGTCAAGATACAAGCCTCCATTATTCTAACTCTGGAGCCTTGGCTTTTAACTCTAAGCTCTATAGCATGCAAATCAGAACACAGTCACCGGGTGTTCAATTAAAAAAATAATTAGCATGAGGTAGTTGTGACATGATTACTGTTCTATATTCATGTATCGGTGGTTCTGTTGGGCTCTCTTTGTCTCTTCTGTGATACTGTATGATTTCCCAGTTGCTTTAACTTAGTCTCATCAGTAAACGTTGTAATTAAAGGAAAAGGAAGGGTTAAATAAGATTTCTTCTGTCGCTAAAATTTTGGTTTCAGTTTAAAGTACAACCGAAAGGCATTTCTGTTTTACTTTTTGAAGTATATAAATTTGAAGTTCTGGAAGTTCTAGAAGCTAAAAGCCATGACCAGCTGTCGTATTTTGTTTGCCAAAATGACTAAGATGATGTGTAAGGTTGGGAAAGGTGTAAAATAATTATCACATATCGCTCCCCAAACACCCACCTCTTCTATTATATGTTCAATGTTTCAAACAAGTCCAAAACAGTCAGAAACAAATACCGACTTGCCCACGATTCTAACTCCCTTCCGTTCACTGCTGTCTCAAGCCTCTGTCTCCAGAACAAACCTCTTTGCTGAGTTCCAGACACCAGAGGACATCCCCAGACAAATGACTCAGGCTCCCTAGACTTTCTGCGCTCCAACAGTCTCACCGCCCCACGCTGCTTCTCCTCCTGAAATCCGCATCAACCAAGTCAACAAAAACCAGACACTTAGAAGTCGTTCTAGATTCTTTTCTTCCCGATTCCTCACATCGGCTCAGCCACTGAAGCCCGATGATTCTACCTCTTTGGTATCTTTGTTTTCTTTCCTGTCCACTCCGCTGTGATTGCCTTAGCACGGTGTCTCCAAATGTCTGCCATGATAATTTTTGTGATGCAGAAACCAGAAATCAGAATTTCCGAAATCACGTTATTCTGTAGTTCTCATAACACCTTCCTCGAATGTCTTTAGATAATAAAGATTGGCCACCATAATAAACAATGTGTAGTTCTTCTGTGACAGTGTTATAATACACATTTGAAAGGTTCGCTGTAAAGGAGAAAAAGATATAATAAGAAATGCTTGGTTATTCTTATTATGAACCAAAACATTGTGATCAAATTACATAATTCAGTAACATGAAAAATGATCTCTGCCTAAAATAGACACTTGATAATAATTAGATGATAAAATAATGAGAATATAAAATTAGAAGGGAGCATTAACACAATATAAATGCCAAGTAATGATTTTTTTTAAGTTATGTAAATTCCAGTCAGTTCACATACAGTGTAATACAGTTTCAGGTGTACAATATAGTGATTCAACACTTCTGTACAACACAGTGCTCATCACAACAAGTGCCCTCCTCCTTAATCCCATCACCTATTTCCCCCATCCCCCACCCACCTCCCCTCTAGTAACCATCAGTTTGTTCTCTATAGTTTAGAGTCTGTTTTATGGTTTGCCTCTCTCTCTTTATCTTCACCTATGTTTATCTGTTTTGTTTCTTAAATTCCACATATGAGTGAAATCATATGGTATTTGTCTTTCTCTGATTTATTTCACTTAACATAATACCCTCTAGTTCCACCTATGTCATTGCAAATGGCAAAATTTCATTCTTTTTGTTGGCTGAGTAATATTCCATTATATATATATATATATATATATATATATATACACACACACACACACACACACATACATATATATATACATACACACCACCTCTTCTTCACCCATTCATCAATAGATGGACATTTGGGCTCTTTCTATTTCTATGATTTGGGCTCTTTCTATTTTTATGATTTGGCTATTGTTGATAATGCTGTTAGAAACATTGGGGTGCATGTATCCCTTCAAATCAGTATGTTTGTATCCTTTGGGTAAATACCTAGAAGTGCAATTGCTGGGTCATAGGGTAGTTCTATTTTTACTTTTTAACTATGGAACCTCCATACTGTCTTCCAGAGTGGCTGCCCCAGTTTGTATTCCCACCAACGGTGCAAGAGGGTTCCCCTTTCTCCACAACTGTTGTTTCCTGTGTTGTTAATTTTAGCCACGAGTAATAATTTTAAGTCACTGATTCTAAAATCATTCTAAACATTGAAAGACAGTATTGCAGGAAAGGGGATGGGTGGAGGGATGGGATAACTGGATGATGGGAATTAATGAGGGCACATGATATAATGAGCACTGGGTGTTACATTCAACTAATGAATCATTGAACATTATATCAAAAACTAATGATGTACTATACCTTGGCTAATTGAATTTAAAGTAAACAAATAAAATTAAAAAATAGTAATATGGAAGCACTGTCGAAAAAGGAAACTATTGAAAAACAGCTTCCAATGAGAAGCGCTGGAGCCGTCTCACACCACGTAGCCTCACACTCCCTTACAACTTCTTTCACTGTGTCTCCTGATTTTGTCATGTCCTCAGTATTGTTTTAAACTGTTCTCCACTGATTCATCCATAAAAACCTATGTTATAAAAAAAGAAAGACAGTATTGCAAATATTTAATATTTTAAAGTTATTCTTTAAAATAAAATTATAAATCACACAAGCATGAATTTCCTTGACCAGTAGCCTATCTTCGTTTTAGGGCAAACATTCCAGATGTCAAAAAATGTCTTTTATCTTGTGCTGAGGTTAGTTGAATTGGTGGGTTGAAGATGTGTTAAAAACATCTTCACATTGAGCGTTAGTGAACACGTTGCTTCAAATAAGCTCATTTTCTCTTTTTAGCAATGAAAATATTTTGTCTGCTTGCCTTGGTTTTTGTTTTGCCATTGAAATAGATATTGCTTTTTTGAATTCAAATTTTAAATCAGTTCCTGGTCTCTTATTAGAGCATTCTATCACATTATTCTGTCTCTCTCTGTGTATTTCTTTTGTCAAAATATTTGCAAAGACCTATGGCTTCTGGTGAATATTTAAACACTAGAAATGCTAATGAGCATTCGGTAATATTCAAATAACATAGCATTTAGAGCTTCTAACAAGCTCAACAGCTCCCTACAGGATTGCCCAAATTGCCCATTCGGGACTTCTCACTTAGCTTCCACAAACTTGTTAATTTCTTAGCACGACGGAGAGAATTTGTATAAAGTATACTATGTGTGTAAGCTTATTAATATTTATTTTATTTGCAAGGATGACATCATTATTAGCAGACAGGACCTCAGAAACGTACCTATAGCATGGCAACAGCCTTAAGCAAGACTGACTGATTGGATAGTGACTGCTTCTCTCTTACACGCTTCTGCTCCGGTTCCCAGAATGTCAACTTCAATATTTGGCTCTGCGGCTCCATGTTTCCTGCTCTTGTTTTTGACTTGATGTTGAATGGGTTTCTTTGAGCCATTGGTGCCTCTAGTGTTAATATTTAAGCTCTAATTCTCACAGGTGAATTATAATACTTTCTCTCATTTTTCTGATTTCTCAACTGATTATTATCATTTTTAGGTCTAGGGTTTAGAAAAACATAAGCATTTTAAAGAAACATTGGGAAGGAATTCCTACATGGATACACTAGTACAGATTTCTTTAATCTTATAGTCAAATAGTCTCTTTATTGGTCTCTGGCTTCTTGCCATGTATCCTTCGATCCATTCTCTCCACTGCTTATTCTGTAAAACTGAATGTACTTAGCACCTGGGGGGCTCAGTCTGTTAAGCGTCTGCCTTCGGCTCAGGGCGTGATCCCAGCGCTCTGGGATCGAGCCCCACATCAGGCTCCTCTGCTATGAGCCTGCTTCTTCCTCTCCCACTCCCCCTGCTTGTGTTCTCTCTCTCACTGGCTGTCTCTATCTCTGTCAAATAAATAAATAGGATCTTAAAAAATAATAAATAAATAAATAAATAAATAAATAAATAAATAGAAAAGTAAAAAATAGAATTTCTATAAATGAAAATAAGTTATTGAAAGGAGAAACTCAAATAGACTATTTAAGTGACAGATTAGAGTCAGAGAGAGAATTAGAGAACTAGAATATAGAGTTGAGAAAATTATCCAGAATTGTCCAAAGAGACAATTCAACTGAAATCAATTTATTAGCAGTAACAGAAATGAAAAAAATGGACCGATAGCATCACAGGGATGAGTAAAAGTAACTGTCAATCTGTGTGCTAGATATTTTCAGTTTGCTCTCCAGACTACTTCCACCTTTCCGCGCATTGCTTCCTGTCCCAGGAGGCTGAACTTTATAGACTGCATTACTCAAGGTCACTTGCTTTTTGGCTATCTGGTTGGGTTTGGTCACTGTAAGGGTAGAGAGTGGTAAGACCTCCCAAAAGAGAGAACAGAGTATTTATTCTCTGGATCTAAGACAAGATCCAGACAAGCAGGCCCCCTGCTCTGGGCCCTGCACTAGGTGTGGGTGGGGGGTGGAGTAGAGACATGTTTTGGAATGCCTGCCTCAAAATTGTCTAGGCCCCTGTCTAGTGCTTGGGACAGCTAGGACCAGCAATACGGAACAGACAGGACACCACAGCCCGCACACGGTTCTGCATGATCTCGGGTTAACTGAATCATAATTTTCTAACTCTTCCTTCAGTGGCTGGAACTGGCTGGACTTGGTAGCGCTGTCCAGGCAAGGTGCCCCAGGCCATATCGGGTCCTACATGCGTCCTGAAAGGTGAGTGTCTGACTCAAAATTGTCTAAACCTTCTTCCGGTGCCTGGGACCAGCTGGAATCAACAGTGCAAACTGAGCAGGGAGCTCTGAGCTTGGGCTGGGACCTGCATGGGCCCAGGCCCTATTTATCACCTTCGAGGCATATTTAGACCCTGTAATCCATTTAGCGTTGGGCCAACAGAACAGAATGGTGCTGATATGCTGATATGGGGTGACTCACATCCCGCAGAGGATGAGTTCAGAGCTCTAGGCTACCGGACTGTTGGCCTTTGGGCTTGTGCCTTTTATGTAGACTTATCATATCTTTTTTTTAAAAGATTTTTATTTGTTTATTTGACACAGAGAGAGACAGCCAGTGAGAGAGGGAATAGAAGCAGGGGGAGTGGGAGAGGAAGAAGCAGGCTTCCCAGTGGAGCAGGGGGCCTGATGTGGGGCTCGATCCCAGGACCCTGGGATCATGCCCTGAGCCGAAGGCAGATGCTTAACCACTGAGCCACCCAGGCACCCCTAGACTCATCATATCTTGCCTGAATGTGTTCTGACAGTGGTGCCGATGCTAATCAGTAGTACCCAAGGGCAGTGGGGGCAACAGGAAGTGTCCTTTGCCCTGTGGATGCTTCACCGCTGGCTCACTGGGTGGCCATAGGCTCATAGGCTCTGAGCCATATGCCAGGCAATCCTCTGGGAATGGCTGTGCTTGTATCCACTGAAGGCTTTCAAGAGTGCCACCCATCCCTTAATCCACACCCTCTGTTGCTCGTGATTGACGTGGTATCACTTTGCTCTCCCAGGTCAGTCTTGAATGGTATGTTTAATGTGACCAGAAGACAAATTACCATTCTCATTCTGCATACTCTGGATAAACTTGATCTACAGTCATTGTGAGTAAAACACAGTAAGCACTTTTGAGAGAGTCACTGGAAGCCAGTGTTCGTGAGCAGCATGATGGATGGAAGATACGATATCACGAGTAATGATGTAACCAGCGTTAGATAAACGGTTCTAGAAAATGACAGAGGCACAGAGACACAGTTGTTTCAATCCATACAGGTTCCAAAGAGTTGTGCATATGCTATAAATTACTTTGACTCACATGTCCATGAATTTTGCAATACATTTTAAAATTAAATTGTTTATGTAGAAAAGAGCCCTACTCTACCTGCCTGGGATCTCAGCATACCATAGGGCTGGCTCGGCCTCAGGCTCTCTTTCTCTGCCAGGTCATATTTTAAGGTTATAGGCAGAATGTATGGACGTGCGTTCTGAAAGTGTGAGATACAGGAATATAGAATATAAAATTAGGCCAGGCAGAATTTATCGATATTGGAGCACTCACCTGGTATTCTAGGTTTAGTATGTCGACTCAAACACGTAGAAGGGGCACTTAATTGAAGCCTGGACTCAATAATAGTGTATAGCAAGGTTCTCAAAGTTGAATATGCAGAGAATCACCTGGCAATTCTGTTAAAATGCAGATTCTGATTCTGTAGGTCTGGGCTGGGCCTGGGATTGTGCATTTAGAACAAGTTCCGATTCGTGGGTCATATTCACATAGGAAAAACCTATAACCAATAACGTGGAGAAAAACGTCTCAGCGTTCAGGAGCTGGGAAGGTCGGAATGGACTGACTTATCATGAGCTCAGCCACTGTTTAACCATCCCCCCAGGAGGTCCTAGGGAATATTCTCTTCATTAAAATATAATAACCGCATTGCTCAGGGGAGCACCAGAATTATTGAAAAAGTGTAGTAATCTGACACGGGCCAGAGATCGTGGTGGCAGACGATCGAACTGGGAGCCCTCATTTTGGTAGAAATGATGGATCCTGGCGTGGGAGAGATCTGGTGGTGGTGTTTAGCCATCAGACACATGCTGGACAAGTTGGGGTAGAGGCGATCTCTATTTTTACTCACACGGATCTGTAGGACAGCAAATTAACCAGACTCACGCAGGAACAGAATGGGTAGTCAATCTGCAGCAGTGCTCACTGGAACTTATGAGGGAAACTATTCTAGGTCTGCTGGGCAACAACAGGATTCTAGATACTGTAGCGGGGTTTCATAGCCTCTTACCTAATTCTCAGACATCGCTCAGTTCAAAAAGACTTGAAGTCTCTCGATTGAGGAGATAGTTGGATCCCTGGCGAAAAGGAACGTCAATGTTGTCACAATGTATATACTATGATTATTTCTGAAAATCTTTTCCTGAGAAGCTGGTGCCCATTTACCAGAGTGACTGTGCATGGTGAAAGATAAATACGCAGAATGTCTAGGTATTCTTAGATACCGGCCTTGAGCTGATTTTAATTCCTGGATTTGAAAATGCCTCCAGAGCTCACTGTTCAGATTGGAGATGTATGGATGTGAGGCGATAGATGGAGTTCTGACTCAGGCTCGCTCACAGTGGGTCCAGTGAAATAAAGAACCCAATGGATAGGGATTTCCCCAGCCCCTGAATGTATGGTGGAACTTAGACATGCTTAGTAACTAACATGTTAAAATCTCTACATTGGTTATCTGATCTATGGACTGAAAGCTATTAGGGTGCGATGGGCCAAAAAGAAGTCCCTGGAACAGCCCTTCCATGAGGGAATTTGAGATGCATTTCTCCCACCAAGGACTTTTTAATGCAGGGGGTGGTGATTCCTACACCATCTGCCTTTAAGGAGCATGTTTGACTGGTGAAAAAGTTATCTGGGTCTTTGAGAATGAAACTTAATCATCCGGTAACTCAAATCTAAGTTGCTGTCCTGGTGTATTTACTGGAGAAAGTAGATGTCCTGGTGTATTTACTGGAGAAAGTAGATGGATCTGCTGATATTGGGTATGCAGCTTGGACCTAGCAGATGTTTCCGTTCTAGTCCCATCAGTAAGGATGACCAGAAGCAGTCTGCATTCTTGTGGCAGGATCGGCAGTAGACCTTCACTGTTTTTTCTCAGAGTCCTGCTCTCTGTCCTAATCTAGTATGAAGGGATCCTGAGCCTTTTGGTGTTCCACAGAGCATGACTTTGGCCATCGCAATGATGATATTATGCTAATTAGATCTGGTGAACAGGAAATATCACATAACTTCAATGTCTTCAGAAAACACATGCATGCCAGAAGATGGGAGGTAAACCCCATGAAACTTCAGGACACAACAAAACCAGTTTTGAAAAAAAAAAGCTCATTGGCCTGGATAATGTCAGGATAGCCTCTTATAAAGTGAGCAAATTGCTGTATCGTGCACTGCCTACTATGCAGAAAGAGCCATACTATTTGATGGTGTTGGAGGGAAACATAGACTTCATTTCAGTGTACCACTGGATTTGGGGAGCCTGGCTGACTCAGTTGGGAGAGTGTGCAACTCTTGATTTCAGGGCGGTGAGCTGGAGACCCATGGTGGGTGTAGAGATTACTTAAAAAAAATGAAAGCTTTAAAAAAAAATGCAGGACAACTAAGTGTACCAATAGAGCTAGTCCCAAATAATTTATAGAGCTGTCAGTTCTGAGAAGACAGCCCAAGGTGGCGGAGGAGCAGGGGACCTTAGTTTCTTCTGGTCCCAGGCATTCAGCTTGATGGCTATCAAATCATTCTGAACACCTGCGAACTCAAACGGAGATCGAAAAAAAGAAGAGCTGCAACTCTACGCATAGAAAAGCGACCACTTACCGCAAAGGCAGGAGGTGCGGAGAAGTGAATCCGAGGCGATTTATGGGAAGCTAGACCTGGGAGGGGGGAGGGAGGCTCTGTCAGCAGCCGGTGATACAGTAGCAGTGCACAAAATCAGAACTTCTAGAAGTCCGCTCTGGTGAAGGATGTCCTGGCCTGAAAGGCACTCAGGTGCGAAATGGGGCGGAATCCGAGGCGGGACAGTGTGATCTCAGGATCCCCGGGATCCCAGGAAGACCAGGGGCCCCTGAGTGCGGCAGGGCTCCCAGGCATCTGGGTGGGGAAGCCGGCTATAATCAGCGAGCCCAGGAGGGGGCTCTCAGCTCCCCCCAAACCTCGGCACAGTTGGGCAACTGCTCTCCGAGCAGGGGCCCAGCAAGCGGCAGAACCAGCGAGACGCCCCCTTCGCCCCGTGGGAGGAGCAGTGTGGGAGCACATCGCAGGAGTCTGCAGGGTTTGGAGACTCCAAACGGGGTTGCGTGCCTGAGATAGAAATGCTCGGTCACAGGCCGGGTGAGCAAGGAATGCAGCTGGAGACCAGGGAGACAGGAGTGACTGACTGCTTTTCTCCAGAACACTGAGGAGGGGGGCCCCAAGCTCTTGGCTCCCGGGCTGGAGATTGGGAGGTCGCCGTTCCCATTCTCATCCTCTAAAGCTGAGGGGAAAGCCTTCAGGGAACAAAAGCTTCCTAGAGCAATCCAGAGCGGATTAGTTAGCCTGGTCCCCTGGCAAGGGCGGTGCAATACACCTGGGGCAAAGACACCTGAGAATCAGCGCAACAGGCCTCTCCGCAGAAGATCCAAGAACACGCTGCCACGACCAAGTTTACCACTCAATGAGAACTGCAAAACTCCGGCGCAAAGGGAACACAGCACATAGAATTCATGGTTGTTTTTCCCATGATTCTTTAGTCTTTCAACTTTAATTTTTTTCTCTTCCCTTTTCAACCAATTTCTTATTTTATCGACTCTTTTTTAAAAAAATCTTTTTTAATTTTCAACTTTACATTCTATCCTTTCATTAATTTTATTTCTGTATATACATAAGTTTTTCTTTCTTTACAATTTTGGGATGTAATTTCTTCTAACCTACCAAAATATATCCAGAATCTAGTGTATTGCTCTATTCTCTTCACCTGTCTGATCATATTCTCGCTCTCTCCCTCTCTCTTTCTCTCTCTCTTTTTTTTTTTTTTTTTGGTCTTCTTTTTTTGTTGTTGAAGCCTTTTTAGATTTGCATCTTTACAGTTATATTCTATCCTTTCATTGTACTTAATCTTATTTTTGTATATATATTAAATTTTTACTTTCTTTACAATTTTGCAATGTAGTATCTTCTAACAAACAGACCAAAATACACTCAGGATATAGTGTATTGCTCTGTTCTGTTTACCTGTTTGTATTTTCTTTTTTTTTTTTGTCCTTTAATTTTCATTTTTACAGTCACATTCTATCCTTTCAATATATTTAATTTTATTTTTATATCTATATGTAATTTTTTCTTACATTTATAATTCTGGGATCTAGTTTTTTAACAAACAGACCAAAATACACACAGGATCCAGTGTACTGCTCTGTTCTGTTTACCTGTCAAATTATCTTCTCTTTTTTGGTTTGTTTGTTTAATTTTTTATTTTTTTCAGTTTTGGGTCTCTTCTGATTTGTTTAGTGTATATTTTTCTGGGGTCGTTGTTGCCATTTTAGTATTTTGTTCTCTTGTTCATCTGTTCTTCTCCAAAAAGGAGAATTACCGACCAATATTCCTGATGAACACGGATGTAAAAATTCTCGCCAAAACACTAGCTGATAGGATCCAACAGTACATTAGAAGGATTATTCACTATGACCAAAGGATTTATTCCTGGGCTGCAAGGGTGGTTCAGTATCCACAAATCAATCAATGTGATACATCACATAAATAAAAGAAAGAACGAGAACCGTATGATCCTCTCAATAGATGCAGAAAAAGCATCTGACAAAGTACAGCATCCTTTCTTGATTAAAACTCTTCGCAATGTAGGGATAGAGGGAACATACTTCAATATCATAAAAGCCATATACAAAAAGCCTACAGTGAATATCATTCTCAATGGGGAAAAACTGAGAGTTTTTCCCCAAAGGTCAGGAACATGGCAGGGATGTCCACTATCACCACTGTTGTTCAACATAATTCTAGAAGTCCTAGCCTTAGCAATCAGTCAACAAAAAGAAATAAGAGTCATCTGAATCAGCAAAGAAGAATTAAGCTCTCACTCTCCACAGATGACGTGATACTCTATGTGGAAAACCCAAAAGACTCCACCCTAAAATTGCTAGAACTATACAGGAATTCGGCAAAATGGCAGGATATAAAACCAATGCACAGAAACGAGCTGCATTTCCGTACACTAACAATGAGACAGCAGAAAGAGAAATTAAAGAGTCAATTCCATTTACAGTTGCACCAAAAATCATAAGATACTTAGGAATAAACCTAACCAAAGAGGCCAAGGATCTGTACCCAGAAAACTATAGAACACTCATGAAAGAAATTGAGGAAGACACAAAGAAGTGGGAAAACGTTCCATACTCATGGATTAGAAGAACAAATATTGTTAAAATGTCTATGCTACTAGAGCAAAGCAATCTACACATTCAATGCAATCCCTATCAAAATACTATCAACGTATTTCACAGAAATGGAACAAATAATCCTAAAATTTGTATGAAACCAGAGAAGACCCTGAATAGCCAAAAGAATGTTGAAAAAGAAAACCAAAACTGGTGGCATTAGAATCCCGGACTTCAAGCTCTATTACAATGCTGTAATCATCAGGACAATATGGTACTGGCACAAAAACAGACACATAGATCAATGGAACAGAATAGAAAACCCAGAAATGGACCCTCAACTTTATGGTCAACTAATCTTTGACAAAGCAGGAAAGAATGTCCAATGGAAAAAAGACAGTCTCTTCAATAAATGGTGCTGGGAAAATTGGACAGCCAGAGGCAGTAGAATGAAACTAGAACATTTCCTTACACCATACACAAAAATAGACTCAAAATGGATGAAAGACCTAAATGTGAGACAGGAATCCATCACAGTCCTAGAGAAGAACACAGACAGCAACCTTTGTGACCTTGGCCACAGCAACTTCTTGCTAGACATGTCTCCAAAGGCAAGGGAAACAAAGGTAAAAATGAACTACTGGGACTTCATGAAGATAAAAACCTTTTGCACAGCAAAGGAAACAGTCAACAAAACCAAAAGACAACTGACAGAATGGAAGAAGGCATTTGCAAATGTCTTATCAGATAAAGGGCTAGTATCCAAAATCTATAAAGAACTTATTAAGCTCAACACCCAAAGAACACATAATCCAATCTGGAAATGGGCAGAAGACATGAACACACATTTCTCCAAAGAAGACATACAAATGGCCAACAGACACATGAAAAAATGCACAATATCACTTGGCATCAGGGAAATACAAATCAAAATTACAATGTGATACCACCTCACACCAGAAAGAATGGCTGAAATTAATAAGTCAGGAAACAATAGATGTTGGCAAGGATGTGGAGAAAGGGGAACCCTCCTACATTGTTGGTGAGAATGCAAACTGGTACAGCCACTCTGGAAAATAGTATGGAGCTTCCTCAAAAAGTTGAAATGAAGCTACCCTATGACCCAGTAATCACACTACTAGGGACTTACCCCAAAGATACAAATGTAGTGATCCAAAGCCCCAACGTTTATAGCAGCAATGTCCACAATAGCCAAACTACGGAAAGAGCCCAGATGTCCATCGACAGATGAATGGATAAAGAAGATGTGGTATCTATATACAACAGAATATTACTCAGCCATCAAAAAAATGAAATCTTGCCATTTGCAATGATGTGGGTGGAACTAGAGGGTATTATGCTAAGCAAAATAAGTCAATCACAGAAAGACAATTATCATAAGACTTTACTCATATGTGGAATTTAAGGAACAAAACAGAGGAGCATAGAGGAAGGGAGGGAAAAATAAAATAAAAAGTAATCAGAGAGGGAGATAAACCATAAAAGACTCTTAATCATAGGAAACAAACTAAGGGTTGCTGGAGGGGACAGGTGGGGGGATGGGATAACTGGGTGATGGACATTAAGGAGGGCATATGATGTAAAGAGCACTGGGTATTACGTAAGACTGATGAATCACTGACCTCTACCTCTGAAACTAATCCATTATGTGTTAATTACTTGAATTTAAATTTAAAAAAATAAAAATTTGAAAAAAAAAGCCATCAGTTCTGAATATGTCCCTGAGCAAGAAACTCTAAAATAGATCCAGACGACAATGCAAATTTCCCTGCTACTTGGATTTTTCGACCTACAGTTGCAGTAGTAATTAGTGTCTTTGGTAAATAGAGATGCTTATGGAGCCTCGAGTGACACCCAGTGAGAGAATCATGGCATAGACTCCTAAGAATTTGGAGTAAGGCTGTTTATTTTTTGCTAATAATGACAAAAGCAGTTATTGGCTTGCTAGCATGCTCTGGTAGAAACTGAGTGCCTGACCAAGAGACACCAAGTAACTACGTGATCTGAAACACCCATCATAAGCTGGGTGTTGTCTGATCCACTATATCATAAAACTGGATCTATGCAGTGTGTTAAATGGAATTGGTGGGTCTGGAATGCACAAATAAATTACGTGAATATGTGGCTTCAACTCTCATGGTATTTATTCCTACTCCTTTGCCACCACACCCTCGACCCATAGCTACAACCTCGACCTCGTGGAGTTTTTTTTTTTTTTCTTCTATGACCAGTTAACAGAATAATCACAGGACCAATTTTAAAATGAGTCTACACTGTATACTGGCGCTGGCTAGAAATGGATTTCTCCTGCATGACAATGCAATCACTCAAGAATGCCCTGAAAAGCTATGGTGAAGGAAAATCCCCTCAGTGGGCAGAATATCTGGAAATACATCTGATTGCTCTGTGTGTGGAAGGAAAGATGGCTGGAGGTATGACTCTATACACTAATTTATGGGCAGTTACTAACAGGTTGGCTGGCTGACTGGGGACTTGGAAAGACAAGATTGGAAGATCGATAACCAAGAGATTTGGGAGACAGGAATGTGGATGGATCTCTTGTACTCTAGCATGAAGACAGCTGTCCACTAGAGAGCATCCACTGGAAAGGAGGTACTCAACAATCAAGTGGATTAGATGACCCATCTTGTGAACATGATTCAGTTTCCTTCCTTCTTCAGCTACTTTGGTGCTTGCTCAATGTACCCATGAAAAATAGTTACCTCTGTAGCAAGATGGACATCATTCTTGGGTGCAACAACATACCTTTTCCTCAGCAAAGATGCTCTGGTTACATCTACTGCCAAATGACACCTGCCAACAGGGAAAGGCAACGCTCAGTCCCAATATGGCAGCATTACGTAGGGATAGCAGCCTACCACCTAACGGCAGGTTGATTACATTAAATACCTCACATCACTGAAGGGAAGTGGTTTGTTTTCATAAGAATAGACACAGATTTAATCGTCCTTGCCAGTAAAGTTGATGCCAGCATCATCATTCATGGTCATAAAGAAGACCTGATTTTCATCGTGGCATTACACTCAACATACTGTCCAATCAGAAAAAATATTTTACAGTGAAGAGAGAGTGGCAATGGGCTCATGGCCTCAGATTTCAAAGGCCTTACCTCATGGCTCATTACCTACAAGCTTGGGAGAATGATGAAATAGTCTGATAAAGTGTCATTTAGGAAACCAAACGGGGACATTTGGCAAGGCTAGGATGTCGTCCCAGAGCATGAGCAGCAAGCACTGTGTAGTGCCGTACACAGCTATCCTCATGCATCATCAGGCTCCATGGGATGGAGAGCACAATGCCCAAGGTAGCAATACTTTCACCACGAGAAATGGTTAAGTTGGAAGCTGAGACTTTCCATTGGCCATCAGGGGCCTTTCAGGTCTCAGAGGGGAGAGAGTCACTCTACTGGCGGGCATAAATGGTTTGGATGAGAAAAGGGAAATATGGCTTTTTTCTTCCTATATATGGGGACAAGGAGGACTATGTCTGGAACCCAGGGTATCCACTAGGGTGCTCCTCACTGTTTCCATGCACAAATGTATTGATCATGTGGGATGTAGTAACCCAATGAAAATAGTGATACTCAGGATAGAGTAAAGATACTGTGTTTGGAAAAACATGTTTTGTGAGAGAAGGAAAAATCAAACATGGAATAAGGGAAGGTAAAGAAGAACCCTACACTATTGGATTTTATTTGGAGTTATAATATAAACTCTGTGTGTGTGTGTGTGTGTGTGTGTGTGTGTGTGTGTTAGCTCTGTCTTCTGAAAGTATCTAGAAGCAAAGGCATCTAAGGTAACAATGAGTATACTTAGCATCCATCTCTTGGTTTCTAAATATCATTCCTCACTAAAAGAAGTTACAGTTGCTTAAGGAATTGCATGATTTTGTGTCTGGGACAAGGAAAGCACAAGGTGAACCTGACACATTCATTGTGCCATTAAGCAAGGAAGTGCTCAAAGATTAATGGGATATTTTAAAAGGACACAGGAATTGACATGAAGGGGTTGCCAGTGGCCAAAATTGGGATAATTTGAGCATCAGAAAGATGTGAATGGATTACAACAAATGGAACGAAATAGTTCACAGGTTAATAGTAATTTTTTTAAAGGAGAGATTGAGAAAGAAGTATAGGAAAAGGGAGTGTTCTAGGAGTATATATATATATACATATATATATATATATATATATATATATATATATATATATCTCAAAGGATCTATAACCGGAATATAAAATGAAATCTTTTAATCTGATAAGAAGAGAAGCAATGTGGGAAAAAAGGTGACAGTTCTGAACAGAGACTTCACAAAAGAAGATATATGTATGGGCAATAATCACATGGAAAGATACTTAACACCATGACTTATCAGGGAAATGCAAGTTAAAATCCCCATTAGATACCAACACACACCCATCTATAATGAAGAGGACTGACCGTACCACGTACGAAATGTATGTGGAGCAACTGGATCTTTCATACACTGCTGCTGGTGATGTAAGATGGTACATCCGTATTGGAGAGATTTTACTTTTTTACTTTAGAGAGAGAGCGAGCAGGGAGAGGGGCAGAGGGAGAGGGAGAATCTGAAGCAGACTCCATGCTGAGCACGGAGCCCACCGTGGGGCTCGATCTCATGACCACAGGATCATGACCTGAGCCAAAACCAAGACCCAGAGCTCAACCAACTAGGCCACCCAGAGTTTGCAGATTTTTAATAGTGTAAACATATACCTACCATATGACCTAGTCATTCCATTTCAAGGTATTTTCCCAAGAGAAATAGCAACTTGTGCTAAGACAAAGGCTTGTACAGAATACTCTCAACAGCTTTATCTGCAATAGCCCTAAACTAGAAACAACCCAAATGCCCATCCACAGATGAACAGATAAATTGTGGTACATTCACGCAAGAGAATAATACCCAGCAATAAATAGGAACAATGATGATTCTCTGGAGCGCCTGGGTGGCACAGCGGTTAAGCGTCTGCCTTCGGCTCAGGGCGTGATCCCGGCATTATGGGATCGAGCCCCACATCAGGCTCCTCTGTTATGAGCCTGCTTCTTCCTCTCCCACTCCCCCTGCTTGTGTTCCCTCTCGCTGGCTGTCTCTATCTCTGTCAAATAAATAAATAAAATCTTTAAAAAAAAAAAAAGGAACAATGATGATTCTCAAAATCATTATGCTAAATGAAAGAAGCCAGGCAAAAAAAAAAAAAAATGAGTTTCTAGGGCATGAGTCCATGTATGTATAACTTTGGAAAATGCAAACAGGTCTGTAGGGACAGAAAGCAGATCAGTGGTTGTCTGGGGTTAGAAAATGAGGAAACTTTTGGGGGTGATGAAAGTGCTCAGATCTTATTGTGGCGATGGTTTCATCAGGGTATACACAGGTCAAAAGTCACCAAAGTATATCCTTCAAATATGTGCAGTTTGTAGTATGGAAAGTCATACCTCAGTGAAGTTGTAAGGAGAGGAAAAGAGAGCAAAAGTGGAGCAGAGAAGAAGAGAATGAGAGAGAGAGACATGGCAGAACAGAAATTTCTTCCTTTATAGAAGAACACCAGATGACAAAAACAGAAGGAAAGATGGAAACTCAAAAATCAGTATTTTATAACTCCTCAGTGTGACCATTTATGCAGGGAAGGGTGATCGATCAATGCTCAAACAACTGAGTGAAAGATATTAATGGGTCCCAAGATATGGCTACACAGATTCCTTTTTAGTTAAAAAAGGAGAAAATGTGCCTTTACAGTAGAGCAAATTGGCAGCTACTAACTTAACCCAGGAGTCAAGCTTGGCATTACCCACACATATACGCCATTTCCTATATGGTGTCCTCACCCAGAATGTTTAAGACGAATGTCATGACGGGGAAAGAGTCAGACAAATCAAGAATGTGGAACTTATTGTAGGAGCGCAGGCCTGGACTCTCTCAAGAATTCAAAATAATGGAGAACAGAAGGAAACGCTAGGGAATACCTAGGATGACAGAAATTGGAGAGACATCTGGCCAGATGCAATACATAAATTGTGCAAGGATTCTAAATCAAAGACGAAAAACCAGCTTGGAAAATTTGAATATCACAAGATATTATTGAATTAATGTTGATTTTCCTAGCTGCGGTAATGGTGATGTAGTTGTAAAAAAAATTTTTTTTTTGTTTTTTAGAAACGTGTGTTGAAATATTTAGGAGTGAAGTGTTGTGAAGAGTGTGATGTAGATACACGCACACACACACACACGCACACACGCACACACACGCACGCACACGCACACACACACACACACACACACACAGAACATGAATTTAGCAAGACTTTTAACAGTTGGCAAATCTTCGTTGCGGGGTTTAGTGGTGTTCACTGCATACGGTTTATACATTTTCAAGAGAAAAACAAACAAACTTATTCAAAAATTCCAGTCACCACCACCAGCTGATGTTATTCGAAAATGACACAACTTAAATGTAATGACACAGAGAGGTTAAAAGTAAAGGGTTAAAAAAAAAAAAAGATAAATGAGGCACAAAGTAATTTTTAAAAGTTGCCATGTAACTTCTTTAATGTTACACAAAATAGATATTTTCAAATGGAAAAGTATATTAGTCCTAAAGTCAATACACAGTAATAGAAGAAGCAATTCAGCAGGACGGTGAAACCATTTGACATGTGGAATAAAAAAATAATTATAAATAAAAATAAATAAATTAAAAAAAATAAAACAACAACAACAACCAAAAACACACCAAGACGGAGAACAGTACAGTGTGTTTTGGGGAAGGTAGGTGAACTACGAATATCCACTTGCCTATATATTTAGGTTGGGAGGAAACAGCTGGAGGGGACAGGCATGGAACAGACCACACTGAATATACCTTGACTATCTATTTGCGTATAAAGTCATGTATATGCAGTATGGTATTGGACAACTGACAAAGACAACAGTCTCAAGTCTTTTATTACACAATTTGTAAAAAGTAATTAATTTTCCTAGATGTTTCAACTACATATCCCGATTTCTCACTTGTTATTTAACTTCGTTTAGTTTTTGGTTCTTTTGTTGTTCTGTTTTTCATTTTTTGTTATTGCTATAAAAGATTCTATATTTAAAAAATAAAAAAGTCGTGTACATGTTAAAAATAAATAAATAAATAAATAAATAAATAAATAAATAAATAAGTAGGCGTATGCTAAAGGAAACACTACTCGCTCCTACCTTCCATGAGCAGAGACGTTCCTGAAGCGTGTTCCACTTCTGTCACCTGACTCACTCAGCCCTTGGGAGTAACTTGTCTGATTGGTACGTGGGCACGGATAAATGGCACGCAGCATTCACTTTGCCCTTGCCTTCACCCTCTTGGAAGCAAGCGGTCCTCAGGGGCTCTGCTCCTCTTAGCTGGGGATGCCCTGGCCTAGAGTTTGCCTGCACCCGTGAGTGGGGATCCCTGCCCCTTTTGGGGTTTGTGTGCAGGCCTATTCGATTCTCAAACCAAGATATGTCTTAGCCTTATTAGCCACGATGGTGATCGTTTGTCCTACATCTTTACTTTTTGTTTTATTGCTCAAAATAATCAGACTCAGACAGGAAAGAGGGTGTTATTTATTGGAGACCTCCTCAAAACCCCCGATAGCACACAATCACATAGCCTTAAATATATATAGAAGGAGCAAAAATGTACAGAACTTTGAGGAAAAATGGAGAAATCCACGGTCATGTTGGAAAGCTTGGAACAGTACAGGTAATAAGTTTGAACTAAATGAAGAATATGGAGCCTGGCTACCAATTATTAGAGAACATGCATTCTTTAAGCATTCTAGACTACTTATAAAATTTTATCAGGCACTAGGTCACAACGCAAGTTGCAATAAATTAAAAAAAAACCCAGTTTATTTAATTAAACCGATTCTCTAAGCTCAACGTAATTAAATTTGAAGTTAATACCTAATAAACAGACAAACCTTACTACTCCCTTACATCTGTACAATTTAAGCACACTTCTAAACAAACCATAGTTCAAACAAATTATAACAGGTGTTAGAAAGTATTTATAACAACAAGAGTGAAAACACAGCAACCAAACCTGTGAGACACAGATAGGTAATAGCTACAGGAAAATGTGTAACAAGAAGAAAGACTGAAAATCAAGAGTTAACTGTTCAGTTCGAGAAGTTAGAAAAGTAAAACAGAAGAAACTCCTCCTCCCTTCAAATCAGAGATTTTGATGGAATTCCTCAGGTGATCCTATTTACGTGGAAGGATAAAGGGCCAAGGATAGCTTTGACAATTTGAGAGTAGAATAAAGAGGGGAAAGGGACGCTACCAAACAGAAAGATAAAACATCAAAGCTCCACGTAGTTGAAATAGTGTCCTAATGGTGCCAACAGTAGATAGACTAGGGGTCATCAGACTAAGACCTGTGTGCCAAATCCAGCCCGCTGCCTGTTTTGTAAATAAAGTTTTATTGGAGCATAGCCCCACCTGCTAGCTGCTTTTGCACTATGACGGCAGAGGTGAGTAATGTGACAGAGACCCTAGGGCTCACACAACGTAAAACACTTACTATCTGGCTCTTTACAGAAAAATTTTGCTGACCCTTGAAGTAGGCCAATGGAATAAAATAAAAGACCAATGGCAAATGGCATTTCAATACAACTGGGAAACGATAAAATATTCAGTTAGTGGATTTGGACCAATTGGTTATGGAAAAAATGGAAGTACATCTGTTCTTTACACATTACCAAAAAAAGTATTGTAGAAAGATTAAAGACCTAAATATGAAAACTAAAACTCTCAAAGTTTTAGACAAAAATATATGCCATATCTTCCGAACTTATGATGGGGAAGACTGTGTTAAATAATACATAAAAAGCTTCAACTATAAAAAAGAGCTACCACCATAAAGAAAAAGATTGATAAATTTGATTATATTAAAAATGAAAACTTCTAGACAACAAAAAACTTCATCTACCAAGCTAAAAGACCAGTCACGCGCAGGGAAGAGAGATCGGCAAGGCAGATAGGAGAGAAAAGGTTAGTGTCCAGAACGTATAAAGAATAACAAATCAGTAAGAACATGACGAATAACAGAAAAACAAAGGATGTTTCTCAATGGGCGATTCACAGAAGAGGAATCCCGGGTGGGTGACAGAAAGATTTTTACCTCATTAGTAATTAGGAAAATAACAGTAAGATATTACTTCATCCGTTAAAAAAAGTGTAGTCTGATTACACTGAGTGTTGACAAAAATGTGGGGTAATCAGCAGGTTGTACTCATGGCTGGCGGTAGTGGGGATCAGTACGACGGGGCTGGAGAACAACTTAGCGAAATCTGCTAAAGGTGAAGAGGCACAAACCCTGGGACACCGTAATCCCCCTTCCAGGAATGTCCTCTTGCGCACAAGGGCCCAATGAGACATGTACAAGCAGGCCCAGGGCAGGTTCGTTAGGAAGAGCAGAAATTAGAAGCCATCCATTGCCTAACACTGTGGAACCGTCCACATGTTTACCCGGGGTAAGGCCTGAACGTTAAGCTGGAGAACCAGCACTCAAGTGTTATGGGTGCTCTGATAGAAGGACCGAGGGGTCCTAAAGCGGGGAGGGACCTGGTCTTCCTGACGGAGCTGAGGGTGTCTCATTAAAGATGACAGTAGTGGGGCGCCTGGGTGGCTCAGTTGGTTAAGCGTCTGCCTTCGGCATGGTCCTGGGATCGAGCCCCACATTGGGCTCCCTGCTCCGTGGGGAGTCTGCTTCTCCCTCTGCCTCTCCCCGCTGCTCGTGCTCTCTCTCTCTCTCTCTCACTTACTCTCTTTCTCTCAAATAAATAAATGAAATCTTAAAAAAAAAAGATGATAATAGTGCATTCTCAAGTATGAATAGGAGGGTGAAAGTCAGAAACAGAAAGGCAACACAAGCAAAGGGCCTATCTGGCAGAGGGTAAGCAAAAGCACAAAGCCTGGAGACAGCCCGACCCATGCTGTCCACTGGCAAGCTCCTCGGGAGCTTCTTGAGCTAATCAGAAACCAGCCTCCACACAGGGAGGGCAGGGAGAGAGCGAAGAAAGAGGCCGGCCACCCCAGGTTGGGACGTGGTAGGTCTAATAAGCAAGAAAACTTACAAAGGAGGCTTGTCTTGGGCGCCCGCAAGAGCAGTAGATCCCTGAACGCGAGACCTGCCAAATCTTGAAGGTTGTGCAGAGGTGCTCACTGAGCTCGGTCCCATAGTCAGTCCAGGGGGCCTCGGCACTACATTGCTACCTGAAGGTTATGTTCTTGGGTGGCTTCTGGGAGTAGAGGAGGCAAGTGGGAAGCACATTCCAAGGACAGAAAAGGCGGTAAAGAGCCTCTGATTGCTGGGGGCCAGCTGCTGGGTCGACCAGTGCTCACATCCTCTGGCTAACCTCCCCCAACAAGTGGGGATGGTGGCAGTGCGGCCATGGCAGGAGTGGGAGGGTGATGACGTCATACTGGTGATGGCGCAAGACTGAGAGTGAGGGCTAGAGAGGCTGGTGGAGGCAAAATAACGTATGACGCAATACGGGAGACGTTCTTATACCATAAACAAACATTAACTAAACGCCGATCAAAGACCTGAATGTCAGAGCTGAAATTAAAAAACTCTTGGGAGAGCACGTAAAGGAAAGGTTTCGTGACACTGATTTAGCCATGTTTTCATGGCTGCAACAGCAAAGCACAGCAACAAATGGAAAAAAATAGGTTAACTGGCCTATATCAAATTCAAAAGCTTTTTTTTAATCATTAAGGCAAATCATCATTTAAGTATTTCTCAATTTTACATTTAACATTTCTCAATTTCAGAGATTTAACTTTTGTTGCTATAATCATTTCCCAAGCCACTGTCACTTACCTGCCATCTGTATCTTATTCCTGAACATTAAGTGTCAAATTAATCCATAAAGTTAACATAAAGCTTAATAATAAAAATGCCCAGATTTTTTTTAATTGGGTCCTTAATCGTCTCCATCAGCAGTTCTCAAACCTTTTGGCTTTAAGAGCCCTTTACACTTGTATTTTATTTTATTTTATTTTATTTTATTTTATTTTATTTTATTTTATTTTATTTCTTTTAGAGTTATTTATTTATTCGAAAGAGAGAAAGAGTGGAAGCAGGAGCAGGGGGAAGGGTAACGGGAGGGGGAAGAGAGAATCTCCAGCAGTCCCTCGCTAACCACAGAGCCCCACATGGGTCTCACTCCCAGGACCCTGAGATCATGACCTGAATCGAAATCAAGAACCGGCCACTTAACTGGCTGAGCCACCCAGGCGCCCAAGAAGCGGTAGTTTCTTACAGATTAGTTGCAGTGTGAAACCTGAAGCTGTGTTAATGAGCGCTTCAGACTGTTCCATTAAACCATGGCCCGTCTTGCGCCTGAACAGATCTTTTTTGTTTTGTTTTGTTTTCCTTACCCATGAGTTTGTCATACTAATCATTGGCCATTTGGAAAATATTGATTGAGTTATGCAAATCTTCCAAATGTTGAAACATCTCATTATAGAAGATCTGAAACAAACCCCACACATTCATTGATATCGACACCAATCTCATCACAAAAGTCATTAAGTACTGGGAAGCTGTCATGCTTACAGTGGCAGATGCATGTGTTTCAAAATCCTACCTTTTGTTTGAAAGATCAAATCTTGAGTTGGCAACAAAGACTGTTAAGGTGTTTTCCTTAAAGTGAAAGGCTCACTTAATTTTTAAGAACACACCTGCCAAATACCCAAGCCTGAATAACCAGTTTATCTATCAGTCATGTTTTCAAGTAAAAATGGTGTTATGTGGGAGGTGGTGGGGGGTGGCTAGTTTAGCTTGCAACTCAAATGATCACACAAATGCTTTTCCCCGGGACAGCCATCATATTTTGGTATGCAGCAGAATTGCTTTGTGTGTACTTTGCATGTTAACACACAGGATATTTTTAAAAGATGTTTATTTAAGGACTGAGAATAAAACTAGTAATTTTTACTGTTTCATCAGGGACATGAAGTGAAATGCTTTATACTTTCTTCGAGTGCATAGTGTGAAGAATAGAACTGCTAGTACATAGTACCATTTAGTTCCACGGTCTTAATTTGTGCTAAGGCACCCATTGTTTTCCCCACCATTGCTTTTGCCCCATTGGGGTAATGGGAACACAATGAAAAGAGTAAATAATGTCTTATTATAATGAAAATAGTTTTGACCTTGTGTACCTCCTGAAACTGTTTTGGGGTCCTATACTTGGAATACTGCTGCTAGAGGAAATGGAGAGTATGGGGGAGGGACATGGTCAAATTTGCGATTTAGGAAGACTGATCTGACAGCAGCATGGAAGATGAGCAAGATAGAATCCATCTGGAGGCAAGGAGGCGATGGCCGTGTTCCAGGAGAGATGACGAAGCCCAGGACTAGGACAGAGGCTGTAAGCATAGAGAGCACAGGGATAAGGAAAATCATGACCTCGGCTGTAGTGGTTCTCTGGGGCGTAGAGACACAAGCATGGCGGCTGTGTACGGGAAAGTGAATGAAAGGGGAAGGGGAACCTGGTTAACAAAGGAACGGAAGAGAGAAGGAGCTTGCACCTGTCACAGGGTAAGGGAGGGCTTATGCTGAGTTAGGTCAATTTTCCTTTTTAGGATGAAAGAGACTTTCGAGTATGTTTTTTAAGCTCTGGGGAAAGGGGCCATCTGAAAGAGAAATGATGAATTCGAAACCTTTTATTCACAACTCCCTGTCTTCCGCAACCTCCACAAATGGCTTAAAGAAATGGATTCTTCCTGATACAAGGAGCAAACAGTCGGCTGTACTTACCACCCACAAGGAAGTCACTGCTGAGAAATTATGGCCCCTACCATCTCCTTCCTTCCTCACACCAGACTGCAGCTTCTCTGCATCTTTCATAGCCCGGGACTCTCGTGCATTACTGGATTTCAAGGCATCGCCCCCAAGATGAAGTGCCAGTGTCTATCATGAGGAGTCGTGCCAATGTCTATCATGAGGAGTCCAGCCATGGGAACTACTTTCAGTTTCTCTGGAGCCCCTTCCTCCCTCTTACCTCCAGGCCTCTCCTTCCCCTCCATCTCAACAGGCTACTCACACTGGAGTTCCCAGGGTGGATACCCTCCCCTCACCAGTGCCTCATCGAGCACGGCACTCATCACACTAGGCTGTAGATTCCTATTTGCAATCCTTGCTTCCCCCGCGAGGCTAGGAGCTCTGTGAAGGTAGGTACATCTTGTTCTCCGTGTGTCTCTGTGTGTCCTCTGTCTCTGCGGACATAGGAAGACGCACTCGATGTGTGTTGCCGTGAATGAATGAATGAGCAAATGGGTATATTCCTTATCCTTTTTCGTCCTGCTTCTCTTCGTGAGGAAAGAAGACCCAGGCAAAGCAGCAGACTTGGAAACAGATCCTAAGAGTCGCTTTCGGTTATGCACCGTCTCTCTCGAGAAGATAATCCTTAGCTGGAGACGGGCTGCGAGCACCCTGCGGACTTGGAGGCAGTGAAGACTACATCATAATAACCGTCCATTAAACTTCAAAGGGAGAAAAATGAAAAACATGACTAGAGCTAATTGGCGGCTGCAACAAATTGGTTCCTGGGCATTATAAATGGCTTAATAGTTGGTCTAGATATCGTTGAGATAGGTCGGTGCCATATATAAAGACAAACAGACAGAAGCAGCAATAACTGGCAGAGCCCGTGACCTCATCCAGTCGCAGCTCCATAGCCTAAAGGGAAGAAATTTACCAGTTCTGTGTGTTTGGCATAATTATCTGTCACGAAGTAGCCAAAAACGATTCTCTTGTTTAACAATTACATTACCTGAAGACACCCAGTCTAGGTGAAATTGCTATCCTGGGCTGGGAGTCAGGATGCCTGGGGTCAGATCCGGCTCTGAAGCAACCAGCTGTGTGCCCATAGGCCAGTCGCCTGTCTTTATTACTCAATACGCTTGTTATAATACTTGGGATTGTGCATTCACTTATTCATTTATTCAACACATATTTATTAAGCACCTACTGCATTCCTGGCACAATGCTGGGTGCCGGAGATCCAGAGTGGAATAAGATGAAATCCCTGACATTACCACAGTCCACTATAAAGGTATGCCGAGAAACCAAAGGAACACAATAGGACGATGCTGTTGAGGTATGTACGGCTGCTGTAGGGGGACAGGGAGGTATGCACAGGTGCTGTAGGGGGAGGTAGGTACAGGTGCTGTAGGGGGACAGGGAGGTATGCACAGGTGCTGTAGGGGGAGGTAGGTACAGGTGCTGTAGGGGGACAGGGAGGTATGCACAGGTGCTGAATGGGGAGATATGTATAGGTGCTGTAGGGGGACAGGAGAATGGGTGAGTGAAACCTTGCTAGGAGAAAACTGGTGAAGTCTTGAGAGGGGGAGATCTTAGTAGGAGTTTGCCAAATAAAGAAGAAAGCCAGCTCTTTCAAAGTAACAGGCACCGTGTATCAGCGATACGTGAAAAAGAAATGTATAGGAAACTGAGCGTTTGGGGGGGTGTAGTTAGACGATAAGGGACTCATTGGGGTCAGTTAACTCTTGGGGAGGTGTCTGGGCATCCTCTTGTAGGCTCGAAGGCAGTGGTTCTCGAACTTGAGGGTGTACCAGCATTACCTAGGAGGCTTGTTAGAACACAGACCCTGGGCCCCCGCCCCGGAGTTTCTGCTGGAGCGGGTCTGAGGCAGGGCCTGGGGATCTGCATCTCTAACAAGCTTTCAGGGACTGAAAACACTGCTAGACCTGGGCGCACACTTTGGGAAGCCCTGTACCAGGGAGTCTTCTGATGCTTATTCGAGCCGTTGGGACTACACAGAGCAGGCTGGAAGGAGACAAGCCAAGAACAGAGAGGCATCCAGGAGGCCTGTAGGGGCTCCTAGAAATAAACCTTCTGTCAACTCTCGTAAGTCGAGAGACTTTAGTTCATCTATGTCCTTGTTTATTTCTTTTGCTAGCGTGTTACTGGCCCCTGAAATGTTTACATTAGAGCTCTCTTCATCGGATTATGATTTGCTTCGTATTTCAGGGCAAACACTTCTGGAAGAGGCAGCACATGAAATTGCTATCAGCCATTTACTATACAGCGTTGATTTAACAATGAGATCCTTTCTACACCCGCGTCAGATGAGAAAATGATGATTGTTAATGCCCTGGGAGGAAACATCCAGTCCAATGCCTGCCACGCTCCACCCTGACTGCAGGACACAACTACATCACTTCGCCTCCCTGAGCCTTCGTCTCAGGCTCCTCCTTGGCGAAGTGGGGATAGTAACAACACCTGCCACAGAGTGTCCTTTTGTTTGTGTTGTTGTGTTCTTTATGACTGCATTGAGTGAGAAAACGTGTAAAAGCTCCTGGAATATATCAAGTGCTAAACAGAAGTGCTAAAAGATAAGTTCATGCACACACACACACACACACACAAAGACATATCTTTCAGTACTTCTTTTAGCATATCGAAAACTCCATAAGATTCTTAATGAATCCAAGAGATTTGTCAGGCCTATTGGTTGTTTGTTCTGTGTGCATATCTGTGCACACGCATACGCACACTTGTGTGTGTGTGTGTGTGTGTGTAAGACAGAGATAAAGAGAGAAAGAAAGAAGATGGGAGAGGTGGAGAGTGAGACAGAACATGGAAAGAAGTGAGACAAAGTGGAAGGAGGAGGCTGCTATCAATTCCATTTTTACCTTTGGGCTTCGGTCTTGTTTCTACTAACATTGCAGATTTCTAAATTAAAACAGATTAGGACTCAGAAATTTCACAGTTGGGGAGTTCTCCTTGCTCTCAAATGAAGATTCTTCCGGGAGCCTTTCGGGACTTCCTGGGCTCTCTGTGGGATATTTACAGTTTTCCACAAGCCCAGGAACAGTTGGTATCGATTAGGCTCCGACTGAATGCACCCAATCCCTTTAAACAAATTCTCGTCTAGCCAGTTACACAAAACCTTTCCTTAACCTTGGTATAATTCTCTACCTCCAGGGTATTGACAGGCCGGGTTTAAAGAACTCCTTTAACTAAATATGACTGAAGTTTTCCTTTCATCAGGAAGGGCTGCAGAGAGGATGTAACATGTTATTCTGGAGTGCGTTGGCAGGCATGCCCTGGAAGAGCAGGCTGTCAGCTTACCCACAAGTGAACAATTACCTGGGTGGCATGGTTCATCGCACCAGCTTCACCAGGGTAAAACAAAAACAACCCCCTTGTCCCAAGGAAAAGAAAGGAGACATCTACCAATTTGTAAGAGGATAATTTCCTAATTACCCCATGAAGGTTGTTATTTCTGGTGAGTCCTTAAATCAGGTTGAGAAGGGTGAAACCTGATCCTTCCTTTAGTGATGAAAATGTTATTGCAGGATTAGATTTTCACATAGTGTCTCTCCCTCCAGCTGAAGGAACAACTCGCTAATCTCCAGGGTAGCTGTGAGGCAGCCCGTGTGGGCAGGGGAAGGTCCCCAAGTGGAGACACCAGAGCAGGGGGCATTTCCGGTTGGTTGCAAGGTGATGGCTTAATGACTTGGAAAACCTCCCTCCTAAGTGTGAGAAGGCCCCAGCAGAATACATGACTCACAGCAGAGAACCTCTGAAGGTTTTAGAAATGAAGCCTGCCTCAGTTTTTTTTTACAACCATTAAATTCCCCTCAAGGCATCTTGTGAAAAAAGGAGGGGTGTTCTGGTAGAGATTATCAAACCCTAACCAATCCCCAGCCACACATGGGACACTCCCAGACTGCTGCCTACTATTCAGGAGAAGAACCAACATTTCTGTAAGACCTACCACGTGTTCGAGAACTCTTCCTTCTAGGGTCTCCTTGACTTTGCAACAACTCTGTGGGGCAAATGTAACAGCTACTCTTTGAAAGGGGAGAAACTGAAGCTCCAAGTCTACATTCCCCAGTGGAGGAGCAAAGGAAGAGCGCCTGGTCTCCCCGGATCTTACCGTGTGCTTCCAGAAGGGGGAGGCCGCCTCCGTAGCTCGCTATAGGCAGAGCCCTGCTCCTCCACTCTAGTCAGCTGTGGGCTAACAGGTAGGTGACCCCGGGAAACAGGCCGATCAAGGGGAGAGGGTGAACCAGTGGGAGCAGGGAAGCAGACGTGGTACAACCTGCCTGTGGAGAAGGCTGACTTGGGAACGACAGGCAGGGCTGCTACCAAGAACAGCCAAGTAGGTGAGATGTGGCTTTGTTCTCCACTCTCTCCGCTTCCAGAATGGCCTCCCTCCGCTTCTGGGATCCACTCACTAACTCAACAACGAGTTATTAAGCACCTCCCATGTACCAAGCACCCTAAGAGGCACTGGGGATATAGCAGTAAACAAACACAAATCCCCCCAGTGGAGCTTACATTCTAGGGGTTTCCGTCCAGTGGCTTGGGGATGTCTTTTAGGCTGCTTGGAATTCTCTGTTAGGGTGTCTGTCCCCTTCCGATTTCTGTCCACACGCACACGAAAGCACACTCACCGACACAACCGGCTCATATGCATACACAGGCCTTCTCCAGTGCTCCCGCAAACACCAGCGCGCACACGCCCTGCCCCGCCTTGCAGGCCCCCTCCCAGGCTCACGCCTGCACGCGCACGGACAACTTGTACGACCTGTCCCGCCCCCCGCCGCCCCGCCTTGCGACCCAGTCTCACGCCGAGGGTCGGTGCGAAGGTGCCGGCGGTGTCCTGGGCGCCAGCCGCCCAGGGGCCGGTCTCACGCCCGCAGGGGAGGGCGGAGGCGGGCGCGGAGACCCGGCAGCCAGTCCCGCGTGCTGACGCCGGCGGCTTCTTCTCCGCCCGCCAGGCCCCGCCAGGTGCCCGCGGCCGGTGCGGGCCCCTCCTGGGGCGGGCTGCGGGGCGGGCAGGGCGGCCCCCTGCGGACCCCCGCCCGCCCCCCGCCACGCCCAGGCCCGGCCGCGCTGGACCGTGACTCGGTCCTCAGCAGTGATTGCGGGCCCGGCCCGACGGGAGGAGAGGGGGCAGGCGCGCTCGGCGGCGGGGCTGGGGCAAGGCACAGGCGGAAAGCTACTATCAAGCTCTTTGGAAACCGCCTCAGCCCTGGGTCTGCGGCAGAAACTGGACTCGGTGGCCTGAAACCGGGCCGAGGAGCAGTGTCTGGAGGTGCGGGCCTGTCCCTCGGGGCTGATCGACTAGATGCTCCTTCTCCCGAGGCATGTCAGGGTGTTGTTTCCAGCCCTAGCGACTGCCTTCCCGGCTGCTCTCAGACACGGCCCCACCGCAAGGCTGCGCAGAAGGGCCAGGCGAGCGTTCCCTTCCTCAGGCTCACGCTTTCACCGGGGTCCCCATCTGGGGCAGCTCCTTACCGGGCCGCTTTGTTTTCCTGGGTCAGTGAGCACTTATGAGAAGTTCTCCCGAGGCCCTTTCCACCTTCCTGGCTTCTCAAGGAAGAGAAAGAGGAGAGTGGCAAAACCAGAAGTGTCCCCCCCCCCCCACCCGCTCCCAGGACAGCTTGCTCCCTTCAGAGAGGCCTAGCTCTGAAGGGCCCCCTGTCAAGTTGGAGGGTGTGTGCTAGGATCCCACAAGGTCAGGGTGCAGTCTGCTTTGCGGGTAGGTGGGCCCCAGGCAGCGTCCTCCTGCACCCTGTATGGATCAATGTAAACAGCAAGAGACTCACAGAAATGGGGTTCACCGTCCTGTGCAGGGCAGGAGTGAGTCCCAAGAGCAGAGAACTCTCTTTATCCTCCGGCCGGAACTTAGTTAAAGAGGTAGAGAGACAAGCAAGTCCCGCTGCTCTCTGCAAGGACAGAAGGGGCACTAGCTCCTGGGAGAGCATGGAAGGGCATTTCTTCTCCAGGGAACCTGAGCTGGGAGCTACTGACTCTGAAATTTGAGGGGAGAATCTGCCTATCAGCAGTTGGCCCTGGGAACCTCCACATACCCTCCTTTTGAATTCTCACTCTATTCAACAGCTCTTGTCATCCCCTTTTTACAGGGGTGGAGAGTGAGTCTCGAAGGGGTTATGTAGCTTGCCAGCGTCCATACAGGGCTATCAACGGGGGAGGCCAAGTAGGACCGCCTGGACCAGCTTCAACTTGTTGTATTACCAATAGGAATTCATTTTCTTGGTTCTTGCAAAACAGGGGAGAGGTTTGGGAATAAGGATGGACCCCCTTCTGCTCCAGTCACGCCAGTTTCACCTCTGCCCTAGAAATAGTCCTTGGTCTCTTCAACCTCCTAGATTTCTCTCACATAGTTTTGCAGGCTTGGCCAGTGCGACTCCTACACAGCCCTCAAGGCCCAGGTAGCAAACCTCTTCCTGCGTGAGCCTTTCCTGCCCCCTCTAGCTTTTGTCTGTGTCCCTTTATACTCCAGCATTTACCTTCTGTGCCGTAAAATCGAACCCTTCATTATATCTCCATCTTTTATAGCTCTCTCATTGTTTCAGTTTCATTGGCCTTATTTCAGCAGCCAGACTGATCTCTATAAGGGCTGGGACATGAATAGCCACTTCCCTTATATACCCCTGTGTGTCCAGCATAGTGCTGGATGCAAAGTTGCACTTGGTAACCCAGTAACTCTTGTTTGACTAATTGACCAGACACATTTGAAACTGGCCCGATGTGGGTTGAGGAGCTTTTGCCACAAGAAGGGTGGTATTTTGGGGCTTGTGGCCATGAACCAGCTAGTAGCAGCTCCCCTGGCTGGGTGGCTTGCCTGCCTGGTTCCTCCAGACTGTCAGGAAAGGACGCACCTGGATTACCTGAGAAAGAGAGACAGAGCTCAATTGTATTCTCTGTTCACACTAAGACATCCAAGGACCTCTTAGACCAGGTGCTGCTCCTTTAACACCTACAGTATGCAGTGATCGGTGACCGAGGATAACTAAATGAAATGCAAACAGCTTCCTCCATGACAGAAAAGATCTGGTCTAAAACTGGGGTAGAGCACACAAAAACAACCGGAAGGCAAATGATAGCTTTTTGTTTTTTAAAGATTTTATTTATTTTTTTGAGAGAGAAAGAGAGCGCGAGAGAGAGAGAGAGAGAGAGAGATCATGAGCCGGGGGAGGGGTAGAGGGAGAAACAGATTCCCTGCTGAGCAGGGAACTTGATGGAGGACTTGATCCCAGGATGCTGGGATCATGACCTGAGCTGAAGGCAGACGCTTAACCGACTGAGCCATCCAGGCATTCAAATGATTGCTTTTTGGCGTAGTTCTGTTTCTTGTTGAAGGTTTTGAGACCCTTTGAACACATCAGGTGAGGCCAAGTCTCTTTTTCTGTTATCCTGTCAGCTCATCCCTGACCTTCGCGGCTTGTAACGTGTTTCTGCATCCATCGTCTTGTTTATTCCTCACGGAGCTTTGAGAGGAAATAATAGTAACAACGACAACGTTAATAAAACACCTATATTTATTTAATAACTATTATGTACTGGGCACCATTCTAAGGACTTAATATATATTAATTCATTTGTTCTCCCATTTTACAGATGTAGAAACTGAGGCACTGAGGGTAATGTTTCTGACCCGTACAGTTGTCCACGTGGTGAAGCCTGCACTTGAACCCTGGTCTTCTGATCGACTACCTGGCAGAGAGAGGGACAACTGTCAGGTCCCCTTGCCTCATGCTTGTGGTTTCATCCAGTGCTCGTTTCCTTCACTCGGTTCTTCCAGGAAACTTTCTCGTGCTGGTCAGTAGGAGAGCCCCAGCTTCATTCCTAGGGAAAGCGCAGTTGCTGGGGCTGGTATCCTGGGCTCAAGGACAGACAGACCAGAGAACTAGGTTTAGAGCTAGTGCTTGCTCTGCCGCTTGCTAGCCAGCCGTGAACTTGGTCAGTTCCTGTAATCTCTCCAAGCTAAACTGTCTTCATCCTCGGGCTAGGAATGATAATCCAAAAATACTTGACAGGGGACGCCTGGGTGGCTCCATCGGTTAAGCGTCTGACTCTTGATTTCGGCCCAGGTCATGATCTCAGGGTCGTGGGATTGAGCCCCAAGCTGGGCTGGCTCCCCGCTCAGCAGGGAGTCTGCTTGAGATTCTCTCTCCCCTCTCCCTCTACCCCTCCCCCAACTCTCTCTCTCTCTTTAAAATAAATAAATCTTTACAACAAACAAAACACAAAACAAAACAAAAACACTTGACAGGGTTGATGTAAGGATCCAATGAGATGGCGTCAAGATAGAGCACTTGTCATAAACGTCCCCTCTGGTCCCCTTTCTCCTGGACAGATGCAGGGTTTACTGATGTTGGATTGATATGGTTATCCTCCTGAAGGTAAGGAGGCAGGGACTGTAGGAAAGGAACGCTTATCTGGCTATCATCTGGGGAGAAGGCCTGTCTTCAGACTCAAAGCGGGGACTCCAAAAGTAGGTCTTGGGTGGGAGAGAGTTCTAGTACCTCGACTTCTCTATCTTCAGCCTGGACCCTGAGCCCCCAAACAGGCTGGAGGGTGCTCCTTGGAGACAACTGGGGCTGGACAGAGAGGCCTCCCTACGGTGGGCCACAAGGAGCAGAAGTCACCCTGTGGTTTATCTGCACAATCTTCTGGCTTTATGTTCCTCCTTCGTTATTCCTCGCTCGAGTTACAACTTGTTGCAAAGCTCCAGCCTGGTCTCAGCCGGGCCACAGAGGGGAGCAGTGGCCCCGAGTCTGGGCCTCATGCCGGTCAGCCCAGAGTGATACCAGCTGTGTGTGGTGGTGGGAATGTCCCCAAGGCAGAGTGAATCGAGATTCTTGAACCATGAGAGTCTTACCGAAAGAAAGAAACGCACCGAGTAAGGAAACTAACACTGAACCTGGGCTCTGCCAGGCAAGGAGCTTTGAGGGCATTTTTTCACCTAATCTTGACAATAACCTATAAGGTTGGTGTCTGGGGAAACTCAGCCTCACCGAGGTCAGCTGACTGGCCCCAGGCGCCCTGCTAGTGTGTCTCTGAGCCAGGATCCAAAGCAAGGTGTGTGGAACTCACATGCCCATGCCTTCCACACACGGCGCTGAGTGCCCAGGATGGCCTCGCCTTCTGTGGCTCTTTGTTTCTCCTTGAGAGAAGGGGGGCACTGTTTACTTCGCTGGCTGGGATGGTGAGATCTTTATCATCCTCAGAAAACATGTCTCAAATCCCTAATTGTACATGGCACCGAGGAAAGCGCTGAATAATTTGGGATACAGAAATAATTAAGTAGAGTACGCAGCCAGGCTTTCTGCCCTCTGGGAACAAAGGATCTCCAGCATGTGAAGACGGCACGATGGCCCCAAAGCCCAGGTCGTGGCTGCCATTCTCTGAGGCCAGTAAGCCTCTCACCACAGTGACAGACGGCACCCGTCCCCTTAGGAAAGGTGTGTCCAGGCTGGCTCGGCGGTAGGAGGGTCTTCACAAATCCGGCTCCGCTTATGGGAAATGCCTCTGAGAGCATAAGACTGTGGAGGCAGGTAGAGGTGAGTTCGAAACCTTCTTATTAGCTGTGTAACCTGGGACAGGCTCCTTAGCCTCTCCGAGTTTCAGTTTCTCAGTGGAATTGAGATGGGTGGGGATGCCATTCTGTTAAATGAGATGATATATGTAAAAGCACTTAGCACAAATGTCCAACACATAGTAAGTTCTCGATCACGAAGAGCTATTATTATAGCTGTTGGGTAGGTAGCTTGCACTCAAAATGGATTTTAAGGATGAGGGATTTTTGTGGGGAGGAGAAGGGGTGACTTTTGATTGCACAGCAGAGAGACACCCCTTACCCACCCCCACTGCTTTGTGGCTGTCCCAAGGCAGCAAGGCCCTTGTGTTTCTTATCCACTCCTCCTCCTGAGAGCCTTTCTGGGGCAGTCCCTCCAATGTCTGTCTCTTAGTCAACGACTGATTTTCAGTTTCTATTCCAGAGAGATGGGAGGCTTTCTTCAGGCAAAAGGCACAAAGGAAAATTGAAATGCAGCATACCGGAACATCTACTGAATTGTACACAGTAGGAATACAATAAATGCGGACTGACCGGGATATCTGGGGCCCTTACCTCCCCAGACCCACACTGGTGGCTGCCGTCCCAACCCTAATTGCAGAGGGGGGCTGCCATGGCAGGTGGAATGCTCTAAGATGTACTTTTCAGCCTGTAAGCGTCCCCAGAAGGCACACCCCTGGCTCACCCAGAGCTGGACATGGAGGGAGTGACCAAGGGCACACGCTGCAAAAAATCTCTTTTGTTTCTTCTTGGCAGAGGCCCTGCACAACACTGGCTTCATGCTTAATGGCCTGTCTGGGGGAACAAAACCCACAGAACCAAGGGAGAAAAAGATTAAACTCATAATAAAACCAAACCCAAACATCACCGCCCTCCCTGTCCTACCCAGCCCTTACTTTACACCGTGAGCTGTCTGCCAGCCAGCTCCCCTCCCAGGCAAATAATATTTATTCCATGAGGCCCTGACACACCGGGCTAGAACAAGACAATGCTTGATTGTTTCTTCCTTCCCCCTGCGGCAAACGATGGGTTGAACGAAAGACGTGAAAAGGGAAAGGAGCAATATTGATGTTCTTCTCGTGGGACCCGGGTCCGTGAGCTGTCAAAACAAGCCTGAGATAAGGGCGGGGGTGGGGGGGTTGGGGGGAAGGGGGTGGCTTGGGATTAGTGCTGCTACTCCCCCTGACCTGCTCGGAAAGTTTCGCTCTTTCACCAAAGTTCCTGGCAGCTGTGACCACTGACATGGCTTTTGCTTCTATTAACCAGGAGAGTCATGAAGTCATGGAGCTTAATGAGGCTCTGCGAGGCCCGATCGTCATTCCTCGGTGGAAAGTGCCAATTCATTGCTTGTAGATAAAAACCCTGGAGATCATGACTAAGTCAGGGGTGAGCTTTTCTAGCATTAGGGATTGACAGCTGACCCTAACGTGACCCTACGCTGCAAAGGAGGCTTGTGTGAGTCAAAGCCTCCAGCCCTTCTGACTCGTCAGAAGATGGAAAGTGGGTGACCACTCACAATGAGTTGGATCACTGGTTTCCCCAGCTTCTCAGCTGGTGTTCAGGCCTGAAAGGTCCAGAAAGATCTCTTATCCATATTGGTATCCATCAGTGAGGTGCTTGTTGAAGGGTGAGACAGTTTGCATAGTCCCAATCAAAGTTTACTCCCCCCTGGATCAGATGATTGCCACCATGGGCTAGGACAGGGGGTTCGTTCTACTGTCCTTCCTTGAAATTAGGGATTTTGTCTATTTTTGTCTTGGAGCAGTGCCTGGCACAGTGCTTGTAGAATATTTATAGGAAGGAGGGAGGCAAATGAGAACCCCAGGGCTCACCTCCTTTATCCTCCCTTGGGTGGGAATCCATCTGGGGAATTCAGCAAGAGCTAGGAGTGGCTCAACCAGCCAGGGTGCGGACGCCATTAACTGCTCAAAAGTCAAAAGAGCAAAATGAGGACTCGCTTGGAGTGCAGTACTCGTCAGCGATTCAAAGCTTTCATTTATTCCAACTCACTTAATTTTCACAATTACATGAAGGGAGGAGGGGAGGCATTACTATGACCATTTTGCAGATGAAGAACTCCAGGTTTAGGAAGGTTTAGTGACCCCTAAGCACACATCAGACCCCCGGACTTCTGATTCCCAATGCTCTTTCCACGTTAACTCCAAGAACTCTCTCTCCTGTAGGGGCTAGAGGGCAGGCACTGTGGAACTCAAGGACTTAGCGTCTAACCTGGTCTTTGTCCACCTGCCAGTGTCCCCTTCTCACTTGTCAGGACCCAGCCAGACTGCCCTTCTTGCTCAGAGGCCTGGCATTGGAAGGGAATCAAAAGAAAGAGAACGGCCAGAGAGCTTGTCCCTTGGTCTATTTTGCTGAAGTCAGGCAGTGGTTGGGAGCATGAAAAGGTTGGCACTGATGCCGTTCTCAACAAGGAAGTGTTTTCCTTCCTTAAATCCGTCTTCTCAGCAATTTCACTCTTGTCTCTCGGGGCTGAGCAGGAGGGATTGACTGCACCTGCATAGAACCATGAGCGTAAAGACTGGGAACGGGAACAGGACATTTGCCAAATTGGGGGTGCGGTGGATTTAAAGGATGAGTGGCAGCTCCCAGGAAGACTTGACTCCCCATCACTCCAGCGGGGGCACATGCAGCCTCACGGCTGCCCAGGGGATGGCTGGCATTCTAGAAATGCCCCTCCTTATGGGAATTGCGATGGGCAATTCCAGGACTGGGGAGGGTAGACCCTGGTTGGAAAACCTGGGATAACTGACAGTCTGGCTTATCCCATGTGGGATTACTCAGTCTATAAAAGTCCTATTTATTTGTTAAGGGAGGGGCAGATCCCTATCCCATCTGTTGACACCTGGACCGCAAAGGAGAGGGAGCTGCACCTCTTTGCCCCTCCCAGTGCCCTGGATGCAGCACTCCCTGCCAAGCCGATGTGGTTGCTGGGAAGAGCACCTGGTGGAGGAGCGATGGGAGAGCCTCCCGCTGGCAGCGGCCGCGTCTGCCGAGAGCCCATTGTCATTCAGTGGAGTGCAAGGCCCAGGCAAGAAGCCTGAGAACACTGTTCCAGACACGTTTTGTGTGTGTGGGGGGGGGGGGGGTTCGTATTTTTTTAGATACCTGCCGCAGAGTGGGCCTGACCTGCTTCACCAGCTCTCCGAGAGCCGCCCTGAAATGTAGCACCATTTCTTTCCATGGCTGTGTCCGTTTTCTCCAAGACCAAAGGAGTAAAAGATTCAGGAGGCCTTACATCTTAGATTCCAGGTCTGAGCAGTGCACACCATCCCTTCACCTCTGGTTTCCTTCTGCCATTTCAGTTCAGATAGCAGGAAAGTGCAGGGGAAGACTAGCCACTGTTTGAGGTGGTGATTTGCTTAGTTTCAAGGTGCTGTCAAAGAACAGGTAATTATTGTAGGAACTTTTGGCATTTAGAAAGAACAGAAGGTCAATACTTAAGAGACGCGGGCTCCAGCCCTCGCTCTGGCATGAGCCAACTTGAGTGGCGAGTTAGTCTTTCTGGATCTCCATGTTCTCACCAGGCAACAAAAGAAATTGGATTGATGCTCTCCCCAGGGCTTCTTCCAACTCCAATATTTTACGACTACACAACCACTAATCTCAATACTGATGTCCTTGCTTACCCAGGGAATGCCACTGATACACCTCAGGTGGGATGCGTGTTCTGAGTTGTTTTCTGCTGTGCTGTTGGCTCTGTGGGGCTCCGCCTCCACACGGTCCCGTTCCCTTCGTCTGCCACAGTTCCCATGCAAAGAGGGCTTGTCCCGTGGCCTTGCTGTCCTCGGGAGCCCCTCAGAGAATGCCATCCAATGGCCGCAATAGGGCTGGGAGCTCTGGATCTCAATTCCCACCTCAGGAACTGACTTGCTGGTTGGCTTCGGGCAAGACTTGGCTTCTCCGAGCCTTATCCACCCAATGGGATCAATAATCCACCCTGGGAAAGCACTTTGGGATGCTTCAGTGGGAGAAGCCAGAGGAGCATGAAGCAGCCCCATTGTGGAGGCTGAGTATCTAAATCCCAGAGCCTTTGGGAGCCAGTGGCCCCTTACTAATGGGCGGCACACTCAGCGGAACTTTGTTAATTTCCCAGTTTGCACGGAACCAAGGCCTCCTGGCAGACGCGGGGTGACTTGTTCGCATGCATTGTGAACTTGGATCAAGACACCCTCTTTTTGGATTAGCTCTGAGCCTGGTTGTGAAGCATCTTACTGGGATAGTGAATGGCTTTGAAATGCATTTCAGTGAGCTCTTTATAAACTCACTCATCAGGCCTGGAGGAACTGTGCTTCCTTCGACTGATTCAGCTTGGCTGCCATGCTGGAGGCTGCTGAGTCATCCAGGCAAGGCCCGTTACCTGCCAAACATGGCTTTCCTGGACCCACCTTTCCGGTGTAACGAACCTACAGGATTCATCTGAGAGCGCCTCCCTTCTATCTTCATTTTCCCCCTTCCCATCCTCCCAGCTCCGCCCCACTCCCCAGCTTCTGCTTCCCAGGTCGGGGCTCCTAAGCCGAGAAGGGAGAGCAGTTAGCTCAGACTCCAAGGCTTTATATGGTGAAATGATTTATCACTTCCAGGATAGGCACGATACGGTTCATCATGCCTTACAGTGATCAGTCAATAAGGACGTTGCTTCAAGGAACTCTTTAAATATTCTTTAAGTCTCTGGAGATTAGTGCCAGATTCTTGATCTCTCTGTGAATATTTACACAATGGCTAACACTCTATATAAATTAGTGAGGCCACATACAAATGTCTGATCATGTATTACAAACGAGATGAATTCTAGAAGAATGCAGCAGTAACCCACACCATCAATACCATAATAACATTAGGATGGAAATGCCTGACTCACGTTGGAGTGGATTGGGGCTGATTTTTTTCTCATAACAAGGTACACGGTTTCCCTTTAGAACTTCTTTTTTTTTTTTTTTAAGATTTTACTTATTTATTTGTCAGAAAGAGAGAGAGCACAAGCAGAGGGAGCAGCAGGCAGAAGGAGAAGGCAGCTCCCCTCTGAGCAAGGAACCTGATGCGAGACTCGATCCCAGGACCCTGGGATCATGACCTGAGCCGAAGGCAGACACTTAACCGACTGAGCCACTCAGGCGTCCCCGTTTAGAACTCTTAATAGCAACTCAGAAATAAACACCGTTCTCCCCTTTATGTCTTGGTAGTTTAGAAAAATATAGTGAGCTTTGGGGTCAGTCAGATTACATTATAATCCCTATTTTGCGAATTGTTAATTGTGAACAGATTGAGAACAAGTTACTTCTGTGAGTTTTAGCTTCCTTGACTATAAAATGGGAATATAATACCAACCTCACAGGTAGGTGAAGTTCAATTTGAATATGCATATAAACGTAAATTTCCCGGTATGATATCTGGCATTGAAGAGACAGTTAATAATAGCAATTAGTATAATTAGCGGTACTAATATGGTAGTAGGGGAGGTGGTAGTGACAGATGTAACAGACTTCCTAAGGGCAGAAGTGGGAGGAACTGACCTCCAGCCTTCTCTCCTTGCCCTAAATCCTGTCAGTAGAGGGAAACAGGATTGTTGATGACCCACATCATTGGTCCATATTGGGTTCGTGCATTCATTTAATAATTTTTTTTTTGAGTGCTGTGTAAGTTCCAAGCAACAAAATCTCTGCCCTCATGGGGCTTACGTAGTAGTGCTTTGGGCGAAAAACCTCTGGATCACTCCAGATTTAATATAGCACTTTCCTATTTCCCATCTTTATTGCTTACATTACCGTCCCATACTGTCTCCAGCACAATCCACTCCAGGTAAGAATAAACCGAGGGAGCTCAAACCCCGCTTAGACACCTACCAGCCACTGGTGATTTTCTCCTTATTATCAGGAACTGGCCAGTTTTCCTTCTAAGGCTCTTTAATTTTTTCTCAGAGTGGAAGGAATATTTCCCTGATTAAGTAAGGTATGAATTCAGACCTCTCTTCCTAGTAGCTGGGATGCAGAGCAGACTGAATCACTGTGCCACTTTGGGCTCAAGTTGTTATATAACTCAATGCCTTGTTTTCCCCTTTCACGTTGGGGGTGGGAGAAGCGAAAGGTGCTCAGCAAAGAGGAAAAAGCTAGAAACCTCTGAGGTAGGTGATAGTGGGCAGGAGGTCAGGGGACAGGGACAGAAAGGTAGACCCATAGAGCCTGGGATCCATTGGAAGTCCCCACTCCCTTGACAAGAGATGATGAAGTAATTTAATAAAGAATCACCTGTATTCAGGGGCCTGGGTGGCTCAGTCTATTAAATGTCTGACTCTTGATTTCGGCTCAGGTCACGATCTCAGGGTCATGGGATCGAGCCCCATGTCGGGCTCTGAGCTCAGCAGGGCATCTGCTGGAGATTCTCTCCCTCTCCCTCTGCCCCTACTTGCACGCTTGTGCTCTCTTTCTCTCTCACTCAAATAAATAAGTCTTTAAAAAAATTAATTGTATTAAAAAAAACCTGTGTGGTTGCAGGTAATCACAGCCAGGTGTTTCTTTCTTGGGTCTCAAGCATGAACGCTTGTCTGCTGGCTGTCGGTGTGAATGTAGAAAAATGGTTGTCCTGTCAAGGGTGGACTGTGACGAGATGGCAGGAACTCGTTTGACACCAGTATGAACCCTTCACCTAGAACTCAACTCAACCCCAGGGATTTCTGAGCTGTCGAAGAAAGTTTGATGACTTTCCTTGCTTAATCAGGCCCTGCTAAGCTCCCTTGAGGCAAAATAAGGAAGAAGGGGCAGTGAATTTTGTGTCTTTCTGTGAGAATGTACAATTTCCAAAAGCAACAACCCATCCTCCAAATAAATGTGTAACCAAAGATAAAAAGGTTCTCTGCTTTATAAAATGAGTGAAAAAAATACCCCCCCCGAGTATCCTCTTCCAACAAAAATACCGACCCCTCCTTTACAGAAATTTGAGGATCTCCGTGGCCTAACAGAGTAACAATACACACAGTAGTTTAAATATATTTGTTAAATCAAATTAGGTTTAACTGGTTCCCCCCATCTCCTCTCTTTGTGATCTGTCATTTATTTCCAATATGCAGGCAGTGGGAGCTCCTAGACACTCAGAGAAGATCTGTCCCAATACCCATAACGTGGAACCTCCTGTTTCCCCGACTTGTTAGTCACAGGAATGGCAGAACAGGAAACGCATCCTTAACTGCGCACCAATAATTAAGGACTTACCGAGCTCTTCAGGTTTTACCAACCCTTAAGTCACAGTCTACGACTCATTCATTGGCACATTTTCTCTTCGGTGATAATCGCTGCTCTTCCCACAGGTAAGTTTTTCTAGAAAAAAAAAAAAGGTTCAATATTGGATACTTATAGTCAGGCCAAGAATACCTTAAGCCCTTAACCCTACTTATTCCAATGGACACTGCGTATTAGCTTCGCTAGAACAAAAACGTCGTTGTATGACGATGAAGCTCATGACACCATCCTCCCCCTCCCCCGCCAGGTTGTCATATATATGGGCATTACCGGGTAGTGATTAAGGTCCTGGAGTCAGACAGAGTGGGGTATGACTCCCTGCTCTGAACCAGTAACCCCTCATGGGACCTTGACCACGTGACTTGGCTTCTCCACCCCGACCTCTATATAGGGCGTTGTTAGACTTGTGTTGAGTAAGACAACACCATGCAGTGTCTACATGATACACAGTGCTCAGTCATTTAAAAAAAAGTTGTTTTGATGGTCATGATTACGGCGAACCATTTTATGGGCAGCCAAGCTATATTTACACACCGACAAGGATTCTACACAGCTGCACTTGAAGAATTTCTGCTGTAGGGAAAGAGAAAAATATTAGCTCCCATCACAAAAGACCCCATATTGTATGATTCCATTTATATGAGCCATCCAGAACAGACAAATCCATAGAGACAGAAAGTAGATTAGTGGTTGCCTAGGGCTGGGTAGTGTGTTATGGGGGTTATGGGGAGTGACCGCTAATGGATACCGGGTTTCTTTCTAGAGTGATAAAAATGTTCTAAAATTGATTGCGGTGTTGGTTGTACAACACTGAATATACTAAAAACCACTGACTTGTTGACTTTAAGTGGGTGAATTGTATGGGATGTAAATTATATCTCAATAAAGCTGCTATAAAAATATATTAGCTCCCATTGTTGTTCAGTTAATCCTTATAATAGCCCATAGTTTTCAGTTCCCCACAGTCAAGAAAAATGAGATTCAGATAGGGTAAGCAACATCTGGCCTATATAATTAACATGTGAGGGGCCCAGGTTTTCTTCTTTATTGATTGACTGATGGGATCTTAGGTTCACAAAATTGGATTAATCATAATCATTGGTTCATTTTCCCCGTTTGTCCCTTGAAGGCCATCTTTTATTTTACCTTACTTTATGTATGTATGCACACTTAATAATGTAATAAACGCTTCTCGACCCACTGCCCAAACCAAGGCTAGAATATTACCAATAACTTACAGTTCCTGTATGTTTCTTTCTTTCCTACTCCCTGTCTCCTTCCCAGAGATAAGCACTACCCTGATTATTGAGTTTAGCATTTCCTTGCCTCTTTTTTTTTTTAAGATTTATTTGTCAGACAGAGAGAGAGAGCACAAGCAGGGGGAGCAGCAGGCAGAGGGAGAAGCAGACTCTCTGCTGAGCAAGAAGCCCGATGCCCGACCGACCCCAGGACCCTGGGATCATGACCTGAGCCCAAGGTAGACGCTTAATTGACTGAGCCACCCAGGCGTCCCTCCTTGCTTAAAAAGTTTATTTCCCCTCCACAGCAATATGGGTGCCTAAATGGTATATTACTCAGCTTGGCTTCGTTTCATTTTAATTTCGAATAGTTTTCAAACTTTATAACAAGTCTGTCGTGTTGTATGTGGTCTTCTGGGACTTCAGCATGATGCTATTCAGATCCATCCGCGTGAAGGAGTCCCCCTGCAGCTCAGTTGTTCTCATGCTGCAGAACATTCCATCGTATAAGCATACCACAATTTATTCCCGCACTCTCCTCCCAAGGAGTCCTTAGTTGTTTACAGTTTTTTGCTATTTTGATAAGTTCGACTGTGATAATTTTTTGTGTATGTGTCTCTTGGTATACATGTGCTGAATTTTCTCTTGGGTGTATACTTCCAGAAACTGGATATACACATAAGAGATGTGCTGGGTATGCAAGCATCCAACATTACAAGATCGTGCTAAATGGTTTTCCAATTTCCCACCAGCAATGAGCTCATATCTAACATCTGGTATTGTTAGGCTTCCCAGATTTGTCCATCAAATGGCTGTAGGCTGGCATTTCATGGAGATAAAACGTGATCTGTCTTTTCCTGAGGATCGGTGAGGTGAGTAAGCGTCTCTTTATAGGTTTATGTGGGTCTTGAAAAAAAATATGAAACTTCAACTTTTTTTTTAAAGATTTTATTTATTTATTTGACAGAGACAGACAGCCAGCGAGAGAGGGAACACACGCGGGGGGAGTGGGAGAGGAAGAAGCAGGCTCCCAGCAGAGGAGCCTGATGTGGGGCTCGATCCCAGAACGCCGGGATCACGCCCTGAGTCGAAGGCTGACGCGTAACTGCTGTGCCACCCAGGCGCCCCTGAAACTTCAACTTTTACTTAAAACTTGAAGCAAACCCACGATGTACCTTTATTTTCGTCTCGTGAAGTGCTCCACACACAGGCTGCACAGCCTGGTTCCAGATGTGTTTCTTGCTTCGTGAAATCCTTCCGTATGGTTATGGCCCATTTTTAAATTGCGCTGAGTTTTTTCTTATTTGTAGGAGTGCTTTACATATTTTTGAAACTGATCATTTGTCAGCTGTACGTAGCCCCAATATTGCCTTCAAGTTTGTTTGGAGACTTTGTTGACAAACAGAAATTCTTAGTTTTAATGTGGTCATACGTATGTGTCTTTTCTTGTATAATTAACGACGCTTGTGTCCAGATTGAGAAATCGGTACCTACCCCAAGGTCATAAAGACATTCACCTATACGTGTCTTCTGGAAGTTTTCCAATTCTGCTTTGATATTTGTATTCTTAACCCATTTAGTATTGATTTATAACGGCGTGAGACAGCTATCCATTTCCAATTATTTCCAAGTAAAAAAGCCACCTTTTTCCAGTGAAGGGAGGATTTAAACCCAGATCTATCTAACTTGAAAGCCTGTGCTTTTAAGATCGATCGATTGATTGATTGATTGATCGTATCTGAGAGATAGAAGAGAGTGAGAGGGACAGCACCCAGAGGGAAAGGGAGACACAGACTCCCCACTGAGCAGGGAGCTTGACACGGGACACCATCCCAGAACTCTGGGATCATGACCTGAGCCGAAGGCAGACGCTTAACCGACTGAGCCACCCAGGTGCCCCAAAAAGCCTGTGTATTTAATTATGATTGTTCCTTGCTATTGTAAGGAAATGGTAGCACGTCATTAGACTGTTTAATAAACACATACTAGACACTGAAAGAAAAGGGGAATATGGCACAGTTTCTACCGTCCAGGCTTCTGCCCATTACCAGGAGCCAACGGCTACATTGGGTCCTTCTTTGCAAATGATTTCGCCCCCTGCTAAGTTTCAGGATCGCATATTTCGGTTCCTGTTTTGGCATTGGCAGTTCCATAGAGGGGTTTCCATGGTAAGCTCTGGGTTCCACTTCTTTATTTCTTGTTTCCTTCATTTTCTGAAGGTGATAGTGACATTGTGCAGAAGAGAGTAGGCTCAGAGCCAGACAGACCTGGTATTAAGCCTCTGTTCTATCACATGGCAACCTTGGGGAGATTAAACCCTTTCTGTGTCCCTCTGTGTCCCCATTCAAAACACGAGTCCTCAGTAGAAAAGGGACTTAGCTCACCCAGTCGCTCCTGTGGTAGAAGATGGGCCACTGAAGACTGTGGTGGCCAGCCCCGCCAGGACCACTGGCATTGTGGAAGGGTGGCTCCCGAAAGAGCTAACAAAATGGCAAATGTCCGCTTCAGCCTCCTAGGATATTATCCTGTCTTGTCTTTTTCCCTCTACTTGGTCTGAGGATCTTGTGCCTTCAACTGGCCTGTGAGCTCCCGGGAGGGGGGGCAGGCGTGGTGCCTCTGTTTCTTCCAGAGATTTCACAGACCGTGCTGTGTACACAGCAAAACCTTTATCAGTGATGTTTGAATGACTGAGTGAGAGAAAGCGTCCGTGTTCTCAGGGTCTTACACTTAAGAGCGAGCCTTTTGGTTTTGTTTGAATTTGGTTTCCCAGGAAAAACAAAAACAAGAAACAAAAGCCAGCCATCAAAACAGAGAGGAGAGAAAGGCCTTTCTCCCCATGCTTTCCCAGGTGCCTAGAGCCGGCTTTGAGAAGCTTGGGTGTGACAGACCAACTCCCACTCGGTCCCTAATTGATCACCACCACCTGGCGGGAATGTTTACTGCCTGCGCCTCTTACCCCTTGGCGGGGAGGGTTCTCTCTCGTTCAGCCAGCACAGCAGGAGGGAGCGGCCCCCTCCACGGCGCACGGCACCACCCTTGCCTCCACCAGCGAGGCAGCTCTATATATAGCCCGTCATTAATCAACAAGTGATGAGGTACAGCAACATCCCTGGGGCCCGGGGCTGCCCAGGGCACTTTGCATTGTCACCGCGTACAGTTTTCGTCCAAGCTAAATAGACACTGGGTGGGGTGCTGTTTCTCGCACTATTTACCGGCCCCTGGGATTTTTCCTTATCCCAAAGGACTGAAGGGAACAGGCCGACCTCAGCAATTTCTGGGGTGAGGTCATACGTGCTAGCAGGATTGCTTGAGTCTGGGAGGCTGCGCGCAAGGCCGCTGGGTTTTAAAGATAGGGCTGGGGTTAGAGAGAGAGACAGGCAGGAAGGGGGCATGTGTTCCCACAAATTCTAAAAGTCATTGGAAATTGTTTTGGTAAGGTTCCAATTATGTTTCTCAACCGAGCACATTTTTATAGTGTTCCAGGTGTTAGAGAGAGGTAACAAATGAAAACGATCAGGTGACATCTACAGTCAAAAATCAGCCCCAATTGATGTTATTTATTGAACTACCTTGGGCTAACTGGAATTTGAATGATCTGCATGCTAGAATCTAATTCAACCTTCCTCTGTCTTACATAGAAAAGTCCAGAACCTGACAGGAGAGCAACTGGGCTTACATCCCAGATGGACCACCTTCTAGTTCTGTGGTCCTGGGCCAGGAGCTTCACCTGGCAGTGCCTGCCTGTGGTCAGCTGTAAAATGGGTACCCTTGGGCCCGGCTCTCTCCAAGGTTTGTGTAGAGATTCAAAAGGAGGTAACGTGAATAAGCACTCCCTGAAAAGCAGGGATTACACTGGCCACTCGGCCCTCACGGTGGGGTCCTGATGGCTCCAATGCGCACCACCATCCATGTCTCTTCTCTTCCCTGCTTTAGTTGCACTCCTTCCTCAGACGTCCTGCTCACCACTTCTCACCATGTACCTCTCTTCTAGATTCATTTTTTCCCATTCTAGACCTTGATTAGGATTTCCCAAGGTATCTTCTGAACTGCTAAGTCCCCCAAAATGGTCCACAACCAAAGGGGGTTCTAAGGACAAATCAGTTTGAGAAATAATGAACCTCCTTTTAGACAGATAATATAACCTCCTTTTAGAAAGTCACAATTCTCGTTAGGGCTTTGAAAAAGTCTTGCAGGAAGGAAGCTTGTCTACCTTTGCTGCCTAATTAGTTAGCAATTTCCTAATTAGCTTGACCACGAACCCATTTTTCAAATACTGCTTATTAACAACGTGCTTCCCCACCAGTGCGGCTTGGAAAACACCCTGGATGATGCTGATACGATAATGACGATGCCCATTGATTGAATGCTTGATACATGTCAGGCTCCATGACAGTTCTTTATAAGTATTTAACTCCCAAACACCCCAATGAGATGGGTGCCTTACATATAACTACAAAGTGAGACTGACTAAAACTCCAACCTGCCTACCTCTGTTTTACAAATAAGAACCCATTTACAGATGAGACCCAAGGAAGGTAGCTTACCAGAGTCGTAGAGCTGGTAAGTGTTGGAGCTGGACATGTCCTAGGCCTTGCACCCAGGTCTGTCTAACTTTAAAGGCCCTGCCTAATCACTGCACAGGTGGGCCTGACTTGATATAGGGCCTTTGCACCGGTGAGGCTGCTGACGCATAGCTTCTGAACTAGAATCCACATGGCAGAAGATGGAACTGGGTCAGTGGGCAGCCAACCCAGTGGATGGCCCCTAGCAGTCCCAGAACCCATGAAATGGGACAGCCACACCCTCTCACTGGACAGCTAGGAAACCTTGACTCAAGAGATGGAGTGTGGCTTGACCAGTGTGGTTTGGCCAGGACGGCAGCCATGTTGAAGCCCGGAGAGCTCCAGAATCTGTCCTTGCGACAGGTCTAACCCCACCCTCCTCTTTCTGGGGCCGTCCTCCCGCACTCAGGGACTCAAAGCTGCTTAGGTTGCCTGACTGCTTCTCACTAATTGAAACCTCGGGGTGCTGTTGTGGTGCCTGTTGCTATAAACACCTTGCCAATTTGCATAAGTATTTGACATTATAAAAGTTCCTCAAAGATCTTATCCACATCCCTGGCATGCGGCCCAAACGAAAAGCCAGGTAGAAAGACAATGTGTGTGTTATTAAAAAAAGGGGGGGGGGGATGTTTTCTTGTTTTTGTTCCCTGAGCAGAAGGGCAAGGAATGGAAAACATATCCCCACCAGAGGCAGTGCCTGTAACTGGCTTTGTTTTGCTTTGAAATGGTTTGAGAGGCATTTCTCTTGTACCTTCAAAGCTGCCTGTCGAGTCTGAAAAGCCAGAATGGGACTGTTAAGATTATATAAATGAATTTATGGTTTGGAATGCCAGGTTCTTCGCAGGGCGGAAAGGAACTTCAGAGATCCCTGGGTCCAGCCGTGTCATTTCACAGACGTGGAACTGAGGGCCCAGCTTGGACGAGATCGTCACCGGCCAGCATCCCAAGGAGCCTGCTCCCCTGACTTCCATCCCAGGGCTCCCTCACCTTTCCAAAACATTCCAGAGTCAACCGAATGGCTCACCCTTGTTTCCAACAGAACGAAGCTTGATTTGATGTCACAACAAGACAACATGCTTCCCGAGCTTCAGAGCCTAGACTTACTTAGCAGTTCCCCCCTCCCTCGTTGCCAAAGACCTCTGTGACCTCTCCTGCTGACAGTGCCAGCCACTCCTGAGGCACCCGCCCTCAACCAGGAGGGTGCTGTGTTCTTCACTGCACAAACTTTGAACCTCTAGGACTCCTCCACGAGATGGGCACTATTATCCTGCTTTTCCTATGTGGGAATTAAGGCTGAGACGTTAGTGTTCCTTAGTCATCCAGCTAGAAAGTGAGACTGATTAACACGCAGGCCTGGCCCACTGACTTTCATCAGCTTCATGGGGTTGCCAGGAAGTTGAAGCAAGATGACGTATACAAAGTGCTCATACGGTGCCCTGCACACAGTGGGGGCTTCCAAAATGGTAGGTCCCATCCCCAATGCCTTCTCTGAGTCCTTTTTCACCTTCATGTAAATCCAATAGAAAGAGAGTCTGCAATATGCAGATTTATCAACCCCTGACTCACCTAAAATGGCCTTTTCTTCAGAGGGACTTGATTACAGTTCATTCACTTTAATGGCCACCAAACACTGATTTCAGATGTGCGCAAGCTTACTAACACTTGACGGGTTAGAAGATGGTGCTTTGCAACCAAGAGGCCAAGACGCAGTTAAATTATCTGAACACTCAAAATTTCCAGGGAGGAATGTTCCTCTTATCTTGTCTCTTAGCCAGGAATGAAAATGTCCATCTTATCTCTCAATCTTATCCTTGCATGAGCAGTTCTTGATACAGTTGCTTGACTCCCACCAACTGGTCTCCCCGTACATATTTTCCGAGGCCTCCTATGGAACAATTAAGCACCACAACTCAGCATGTAAGAGGTTGAGTAGAGAAAGCGGAGAGGGAAAAAGGAACTCAAGACACCCAAGAGACCACGGGCTTGGGCCAGGAAGAAGTCATTCCACGGAAGGGTTGGCCTGTGTCTTTCCACTGGTTCCTGACAGACTTCCCACAGCCCACCCCAAGCAGGAGAGCAGATTTGTTCTCTTACGCATGATGCTAACATCACCAGCGCCAAATGGGAATGGTACCAATCTATCCAGGAAAACCAGAGTCTTCCTCCCCCAACCCTGACATCCACCCCTCAGTTACCTCCAGGGCAGGACACCACAGTCTGGAAGACCGGTGTCCAGAGGTGAAGGGGAAGCAGAGTTGCAGCCATAGGACCACAGAGGTGGTGTCGAAGCTCCTGGAAGGTAGGAGATGGGGAGGGGAGGAAACCAGTGTTTATTGAGCAAGTACTATGTGCCAAGAACTTGACACATATAATCTTATTTAATCCCCACAGAAATCCTGTGGGGTAGGAATTATTATCCGCTTTGTACCAATGAGGAAACAGAGGATCAGCAAGGTTAGGTAACTTGCCTGAGGTCACGTGACTATTGGGGTGGAACCAGAATTTGAATGCATGTCCTTTGATTCCAAATCCTGTGTTCTTTCCACTAACACTAGCACCCTATGCGATCCATTATAGAGTGTTGACTCTGCCATTTGTCCACGTTACCTTGTGAACTTGAGCAAGCTGCTTATTCTCTCAGCTTGCTGATCTGCAAAATGGGGCTAAATCCAGTGCCTACCTTACAGGATGGTTGTAAGGATTAAATGAGGTGTGTATATAAAGTGCTCACAGCAGTGCTCAGCGTGTCGTACGGGTTTTATTAAAGTCAGCCATTGCATTTACTTTTACTTGTTGATGGTGCTGTTCCTACGACCTTGGAAAATGCTTCCACTCTGCACCTTGGTTTTTTCATCTGTGAAACGAGTGGGTTGGACTGGATGATGCCTCATCTTTCCAATAAAAATAAATAAAATTTTATTTCCAGCAATAAAATTCTATTGCTCGGTTAGGCATTTAGTTTCCCCCATGGGCTAGTCCAAGCTTATCTAGCCAAACTCCCTCCCCCTCGGAACTGCCCTGTTGGGTGCTCAGTACTTAGCACCACGCTCCAACCCTAGCACCCAGCTTGTTTGTGTCACTGCCAAACTCCTCCCAGCCTTCACTCCTACTCTTCACCCTTCCTTAGGCATCCTAACTTTCCTCTGCCAATTTAAATCCTGTACTTCTTTCAAGGCCCAGATTAAAACTCATCTCTTCCATGAAACCATCCCTGGCAAGCCCCACCCTGAGATGACTTTCCCTTCACTTAAAATTCCCTCAGCTATTATGCCCATAATCTGAGTCACACTGATTCCAAATGGTTTATATTGTCTCATTTAAGTCTGTTTGATTTACCCAATTCCCTCAAAGTAAACTCCCCAAGGGCAAGTTTGTTTTCCACTCCCGTGTAGCCTCAGCCGTGCAGGCACAGTGCTGGGTGCACGGTTGGCGAATGAAGGGGCGGACTGATGGATCAGTCTTTCCTTCCTCCACCAGTAGCCGAGAGCACCACTGCTGGGGAGGGAACTTTCTGCGGAATGCTGCCGACTGGAGGAGGGGAGGTAGCCCTCTGCCTGCAGAGGAAGGGGAGGCTTCTGAAAAAGAGGAGTCATGAGAGAGGGCGAAAAACCATGAGAGACTCTTAACTCTAAAACAAACTGACAGCGGCTGGAGGGGAAGGGGAGGGGGAAGGAGCAACTGGGGGACGGGCATGAAGGAGGGCACAGGATGTGATGAGCACTGGGCATGATATGCAACGATGAATTATCGAACTCTACATCTGAAACTAATGATGTACTATATGTCGGCTAATTGAATTTAAATTTAAAAAAAAAGAAGAAGAAGAAGAGGAGCTCAAGGATGAGCGAGAGTCACCAGAGTGCGGTGCGAAAGACATAGTTTTGTCAAGATGAATCAAAGGGTGTATTTTAGGAGGGAAACAGTTTGGGGACAGTGAGAGGAACTGAAGCTGGAAACGTGGTTTTCAGTTATCAACGGCATTAGATCTTTATTCCCAAATACTAGGGACATGTCAAATTTAAAAGCTGTATGATGAGATTTATTTATTTATTTATCTGGTATTAAAATACCTTTAAAAAAAAAAGGAATCAGGGTGATGATCATTGCTTGTTTCTTATTTCATTTTGTTTCGTGTTTGCATCTTTCCTTGACAAAATAGAGATCTGGCAATGCTATGTCAGAAGGGAAGTTTCCAGGTCCGAATTCTTGGGGCCACTGCCGGAGAGTCATGGAGAGAATACGGACTCCAGGAGCACGTACAATGTTGATGTGACTCAGGAGAACGAGCAAAGATTTAGAACTTCTAAGAAAGTTCTGCAGATGAGGCCAGCAGATGTGGCCCAGGCTTACAGTGGAGGCTTCAGGGAAGGGAAGGGGAGAGGCAGTCTGATTTGTTTTGATGGCTTTAATCCCTGTTCCCTCCCGTCAGAGGTGTGGACCATTGGAGATGCCTACTCTCTCTCTCCTCTTCTTTGTGCTCCTTTCCTCTGCGAGCAATTTCCATCCGCTGCCCCTCCCTCCCAGGGCGGGAATGGAATGTGTCCTTTCTCTGCGCGCCACTCTGACTTTATCACCGATCTTCCTGTCTTTCAAAGCAAGGGCTGTCAACTGTGATTTCTCATCTCCAGGTGCGAAGGAAATTGCCCCTTGTAAGTGTTTGCCTGTCTCAGGCCCCCGCCCCCCAGGGTGGCTTCAGAGCCTGTCAGTTGAATTTGCACTAATGAGATTAAAGTAGGTGTGTTGGGACTTTCAGACATTTTTGCCCAGATCGCTCCAAAATTCCTAAGGTAAGAACTTGCCTGAATCAATATCGTAGTAATTTCAAATCATGAACTGTCCCTCGTAGGGCATTTCAGTCATCCCTGGGCAACAAGAGTACAGTTGAGAGGCCCTTAGAAACTAAGGTGTAGAGGAGGGGGCAGGGTTGGGGGTTGGGCTCTCAGGTGGAAAAGGTATTTCAAGACCTATATAGCAACTTTCAGTTTATTCAGTAAGTGCTTATTCTAGTTGGGATTTACTACAGATGGTTTGCCCCAGGCCTCGAGGGAGTTTGCTTGAAAGAGCAAGCAATCATAACAAAAGGAAGAGGGGGGTTCCAGAGGTTAAAGGAGAAGGCCTAATGAGGGGAGGATGGCGGGAGTGCGGGGGAGGGGGGTGATGACAGAGAAGGGGGCTTCAAGGCTGCTTCTGGAGTTGTGGGCTGGGGTATTGAGTCAATGGGAGGGCCTAGAGGCTGGAAAGGATATAGGGCTAAGGAGACTTCATTGTTGCCGAAGCCATCATAACTCAGAAGAAATTGAGGCTTGGCCAACAGCAGAGTCCTGAACTGTCTTTGCTCTGCTGTGTGACTTTGGGCAAGTTACTCCACCCTCCTGGGCCTTAACTTCCTCAGAATAAAGTGAGGCATGGCACCTTGGAGGTTTTTTCCAGCTCTGGCGTCTTATTCTGAGACACTTCCCACGTTTGGTGCCTCCTGAGAAGTGGGTTCGAACTATGTCCTGAGCTCGAGGTAGGGAAGGAAGGAAGGAGGGGCTGAGCCAGCTGGAGTCCGCAATGACCCCGCTGCAAATACATTGACAATGGCCCACAGCCCGAGGTGAGACACGACATTCTGCAAACCCATGCTCTAGAACACTGGTGCTAGCCAGAGGCAGCCCCACGTGGTTGACATTCGAGCAGGTGGAAGTCAGGCAGCTAAGCTAGCTGGACGAGAGTCTTTCCCATCATACACGTGTATGCACACCACCTTACGGTCACCTCTGTGTCTTTGTTCTATCCTCCTATTTATGGACTCCTTCCATTTCCCCCTCAACTTTTTCCAATTACACTCATAGACAAAGGCTCTAACCCCCTCCAGGATCCAGTTTCTTGTATTGATTGCCATTGCTAATGGAGCAGAGATAAATTGTCTGCCTCCCGATGTCCTCTCCCGTGACACAGAACGACCTTATCTAGATAAGCGATCATTCATTGTCTTCTAGAGTGCCAAGGTGTTGGGTAAAAATGAGAAGGAAATTCTGTCACGTGCTCGAGTATGGATAAACCTTGAAGACATTAAGCTCAGTGAAATAAGCCAGTCACAAAAAGACATTATTGTATGATTTCACTCATATGAGGTATGTAGAGCAGTCAAATTCATAGACACAAAAAATATAATAGAGCTTTCTAGGGCCTAGGAGGAGGGGGGAACGGGGAGTTAGTGTTTAATGGGTACAGAGCTTCAGTTTGGGAAGATGAAAAGTTTCTGGAGCTGGATGATGGCAGTAGCTACGCACAATGTGAATATATTTAATGCCACAGAAGGGTACACTTTAAAATGGTCAAAATGGTAATTTTTATGTGCGTGTATTTCACCCCAATAAAAAAAAAGTGGAGGGCTGGGGCGCCTGAGTGGCTCAGTCAGTTGAGCATCCAACTCTTGATTTCGGCTCAGGTCGTGATCTCAGGGTCTTGAGATCGAGCCCCGAGTTGGGAGGAGAGCTCCCCTCTCTCTCTGCCCCTCCTTACCCTCATACCCCCCTCACTCTCTCTCTCTTTTAAAGAGAAAAAAAAAAAAAGCGGAGGGGGGAGGGCTAACTCCCAGCACAAAGGAACCTGGTTTTGTCTTCCACTGGGTTTCTTCAGCCAGGTTGTCAAGTTCTAGAAGCCTACTAGCCTCTTGTTGATCGGATTTATGACCAGGTCTGGTGAGTTTCCATGGGCATAGTTAACAGAATATGCTGACACTTGAGCTGGTTTTGGATTTTGGGCTCTTTTTTGTATGGTGGCCATCCCTCAGCTCTTGCTATCACCACACAGAACAGTACCTTACTCATCAGCCCGTGAAGGAGGTAAGGGACTCAGTGATTACGAAACTGGGGTTCAGAGCAGGTGGACCTGGAGGGTGAAGCCCGAGGAGAGAAGGAGTGCGAAGCTGTGCTCTAATGGCCAAGAAAGGGAAAAAGAACAGTGGGGGGAAAGATACAATAAATCGGAGTTCAGGTTTCCTATGTAAGTGGGTGAGCACATCTCTTTGGAGGCTGCTAGTTCGAACTATGAACGAGTCATAGGAACTATCCGCAGCACTGGAATTTCGTCAAAACCAGAGTTCACCGAGACCTCTGGAAAATGAAATTATCTTTTCTCTTCTACTCTCTGTTCTGTTTCCTATCAATCTCTGTCACTTCTTCTCATCCCTTTCCATTGGCACCAGCAGCCTGAGTGCCAAGGGCACCCCGCTAATTAACTACCCTTGGTCTGTGAGCACAGGTGTGCTTTTGTCAAGATTTCCATGCCTGGGGAAAAAAATCCGTTTTTGGCTCTGACGATATCCCCGCTGGTCCAGGTTCCAAAAGTCTTTCTGCCTCGGCCTTTTCTGGGACCTCACATAACTATGGCACTATTTCAGTTAGCATTTATTAGACACCTACCTTGGAGCAAGCAGTGAGCTTGGAAGTCATCTAATCCAGTGCCTCGTCAAGCATCAGAGCGCATGTGAATCACAAGGTGATCGTGTTAAGAGGAAGCTTCTGAGTCAGTTGGTCTTGGGGCAGGCGGGGCCCAGACTCTGCATTTCCCACACGCTCCCGGGAGATGCTGATGCCGCGTACTCCTGAACCATGCTTTAAGTAACAAGAATCTAGTCCAGCCATTCTCAGCCCTTGTTATACGTTAGTCTCACTGGGTGCGCTTTTGAAAAATATGACAGCCTGGGCTTCGCTCCCAGATATTATCATTTCATTGGTCTGGATACAGCCGGTCTTTTTTGGTCTAGAAAGCTCCTCAGTTGATTCTTATGAGGAATAGCAGCTACTGAAAACTAGAGCTCTGCTCAAATACCTTGATTTTACATCTTTCTCATTAAAACTCTCAAAAAGAAATCCCACCTTTGCTGCCCTACCTGTCCCTCCAGTTGACTTGGGATTTAATTTCCTATTGTGAGAGTATTAACTGTTGTAATAGAATAAGAAAAAATAACGTTGAGTGTATACTATACGACAGACATTGCAGGGACTTTACATGCAAATCCCACAGTACCTCGTGCAGTGGATACTATTATTCTCATCGTCCTCATCTTTTTTTATTGATGTGGAAACTGAAGCGCAGAGAGGTCAAGTAACTTGCCCCAGGTCACACAGCTAGTGAGTGAGAGCCAGGGTTGGAACTCAGGAAGTCTGGTGTCAGAGCCAACTCTCTTAACCACTACATCATTCAGCTTCCCTCTGCAGGGCCGTAGCTAGCAGCAGTGCTGGGCAAAGATGAAGGAAATATGCTCTTTTCAATTAAACACTTTTATTGATATGCTAATTTTTTAGTCTTTTTGTTGTGGTTTTTTAAAATGGTGCACACTTTTTTAAAAGAAGATTTATCTATTCCTTTGAGAGACAGAGAGAGTGAGTGTGACGGGGGAGAGGCAGGAGGAGAGGGAGAGAATCTTCAAGTGGGCTCCCTGCTGAGCGTGGCACCCGACAAGGGGCTCCATCCCATGACTCTGAAACCATGATCCAAGACCATGACCTGAGCCGAAACCAAGAGCCCAATGCCTCACCAACTGAGCCACCCAGGTGCCCCTGTCTTTTCATTGTTTTTATGGATCAAGTTCATTTCACTTTCAAAGTCACCAATGCTACAAAGCTGTGTGTGCACGCACCTTACTTTCCTACTTTCCATTCCATCTGTCCACTCAGCAGTTCCATGCACGCGTGTGCAGTAGGAATATTTACTCTTCATGAATGGAGCCCAACCCAGGTCCAGGACAACGCTCTGAGAAGGACTTCAAACTGCATCTCCCTGCTCCCAAAGGATTCGAAGAATCCCACAAGTTCCAATCTGGCAAGACTTATTTCTAGAGTAGTCCCCAACATAAGGGGGCTCATCCATGCCAATGATCCCTTAGCATATACCTCTCCAAAACACAGACTTGCCCTTCGATCATAATTCAGCACAGCACAGAGCCACCTCAGACTCTGAGCTAGATGCTTTAGTTGCCAGAAATCCCAAGAGGTCTTGCTATTAATGGATAGTCTGTCTCTTATAACACCGTTACAGAGCGCGGGATCCAATGAAGTCAGAAAAATCTCCAAACTATTAGTCTAAATAAAGCATCATGAGATACTCTCAGATCAAACATACTATAAGATCAAATCCAACTGATAAATCATGGAACGCTACATCTGAAACTAATCACATACTTTAATGTTGGCTAATTGAATTTAAATAAAGAAAACACAAATCCAATCAGTTTGGCAAGTTGCTCTTAGTCTGGATGTCATCTGCTATTATGGTTCTCCCTTGGTGCAGATGCCTAAGAATTACCTGGGTTATTCTCAAGCCAGTGAGCTCTAACAGGCCAGAGAGAGGAAGAGTGGCGAATTTACATGGTTCAACCCAAACAGATTCAGAGAATTTCAGAGTCAGAGGTTTTGTGAGACCCCACCAGGCCCTGTTTCAAATGTCTGACTGCTCTTCCTGTCATGCCGTATAAACAGGTGTCCGACATCTGCCTAAGCACTTCTGGTGTCAGAGAACTCATCACCTTACAAGGTGGTCAAATCTGTCGTCAGAGAGTTCCTATTGTTAAAGTTCTTACTTAGAACGAGTTCAAACTATGTCAGTGTAACTTCTGCAAATGGGTCCTGGTTCTGCTCCCTAGTCACACACACACAAGCTGGTTCCTCCTATTTAACAGCTTTGCTTAAAGCAATGTCAAACAATTATTACATCTTCCTATACCTTATACCTTTTTCTCCAAACGGAGTATCATTTTTAAGATTCCCATGACCATGACAAGGCTTTCACCACCTGGTCTCTCTCCTCTGAGCACCTGCCATACTGCTGAGGTCAGTTAAAAGCCCACTCCCCCTCCAGCATGGCATTTGGTGGGCTGCTACCTCATTTTCCCTGGATGTCCACTTTCTATTCATGATACGTACCCAAGAGCATGCAAGCCAAGAACATTGAGCTTGGACTCGACCCTAGCAACCCATGCCCACAGCTTCCTCTCTGAGCCTCATGACATTCTCAAGCAGAGAAGAACAAATAAATGTTTATTCTTGACCTCCTCCCACAGCTGGTCTTGGCTGGGATGCAGCACTGACCGATGACGCTATCCAAGGGACTTCACGACTGGCACTTAGTCTGTGTAGCCTCCTCGAGGGGCTCTGACAGACAGCAGGACCTCTTTACTAGCAGAGCCTTCAGGAGGCCCAGCAAATGCTCAGGCACTCAGATGCCTCCTTGCTGTGCTCCCTGACACTCACAAGGCAGTATTGATTCTCCGAACCACCCCCTCCTCTTTTTCTGACAATGCCCAGGTCAGACAGACTCATGGCTCCTGCTGGAATCTCCCAGATGCCACCCTTTTGTCAATTCTTTGTCTTCTTCCAGGTTTCAAAGATCTGTGTGCTTCTATATGTTGTCTGTTTTAGACTTAAGGCAGCAGGCAGCTTCCTTTGGTAGCAGCTGAGCAAATAGCTGGGCTCAGAATGAGCCACTGCTTCTTTCAAAGTCTTTCTACCACCTTCCACGCTGGGACGACTTGCTGCTTTGTGGCTCGCAGGAGCTGCCCTGGGCATATCGTACTACTCTGCCTGTGCTCGGGGCAGCTGATCGCACAAGAGAGGCAGTGGGCATTGCTCATTGTGCTTGGATGCCCGTGCCTCAGGCCAGGAGTGGCCAGTCAACTACTCTGAGGCGCCCACACCTCTTCATTGCCCCGAAAGCCCTTGAATTAAGGGAAGGGGATAGACAATAAATATATGGGAAAAAGTGCTCAACATCATTAGCCATTAGGGAAATGCAAATCATAACCAATATGCTATACTGCTTCACACCCACTAGGATGGCTAAAATTGGTGAAAACAAACGTTAGTTAAGATGCGGAGAAATTGGAACTCTCATGCATTGCTGAGAATGTAAAAATAGTGAATGTAAAATAGTGTGGCTACTTTGGTGGAAAACAGTCTGGCAGTTCTTCAAAATGTTAAGACATGGAGCTTGCATATGACACAGCATGTCAATCCCAGGTGTGTACCTAAGAAGAATGAAGACATATAACATCACAAAAACACGGTTGAAAATATTCATTGCAGGGGCTCCTGGGTGGCACAGCGGTTAAGCGCCTGCCTTCGGCTCAGGGCATGATCCCGGCGTTCTGGGATCGAGCCCCACATCAGGCTCCTCCGCTATGAGCCTGCTTCTTCCTCTCCCACTCCCCCTGCTTGTGTTCCCTCTCTCACTGGCTGTCTCTGTCTCTGTCTAATAAATAAATAAAATCTTTAAAAAAAAAAAAAAGAAAGACAACTCCTCTTTGTAGATCGGAAGATTTAATATTATCAGATGGCAATAATCCTCTAAGCGGTCTGTAAATTCAATACAATCCCCATCAAATCCCAGATGGCGTGTTTACAGAAATTGAGAGTCTGGTTCTAGAATTCATATAGAAATGCCAGGAATGCAGAATGGTGAAAACAACATCGAACAAGAACAAAGTGGAAAGACTTACACCTCCTGATTTTGAACTTGCTACAAAACTACAGTCAAGACAGCATGGCCCAGGCATAAGGCTAGACTTAGAGACTGACAGAATAGAATTGAGAGTCCAGAAATAAACCTTTACATTTATGGTCAATTGATATTAAATAAGAATATCAAGACAATTCAATGGGGGAAAATATAGTTTTTTCAAGAAATGATGTTGGTAGGCAAACTACTGAGTGGGGAAAGATATTTGCAAATGACATATCCGTTAAAGGGTTATCCATAAAGAATTTATACAAGTCGACACCCAAAAACCAAATAATCCAATTTAAAAAATGGGCAGAAGACATAAACAGACATTTCTCCAAAGAAGGCATATAGATGGCCAACAGACACATAGAAAGATGTTCAACATCATTCATCATCAAAGAAATGCAAATCAAAACTACAAGGAGGTATCACCTCACACCTATCAGATTGGCCAAAATCAAAACACAAGAAACAACAGGGGTCGGCCAGGATGTGGAGAAAAAGGAACCCTCGTGCACTGTTGGGGATAATGCAAACTGGTATAGCCACTGTGGAAAACAGTACGAAGGTTTCTCAAAAAGTTAAAAATAGAACTACCCTATGATCCAGTAATTACACTACTGGGTATTTACCCACAAAATACAAAAACACTAATTCAAAGGCATACATGTATCCCTATGTTAGTTGCAGCATTATTTACAATAGTCTAACTATGGAAGCAGCCCAAGTGTCCACTGATAGATGAGTGGATAAGGATGTGGTGGAGATACAATAGAGTATTACTCAGCTGTAAAAAGGAAATAAATCTTGCCATTTGCAATGACATGGATGGAGCTAGAGGGTATAACACTAAGTGAAATAAGTCAGTCAAAGAAAGACAAATACCATATGTGCAGTTTTCTTTTTTTTTTTTTAAGATTTTATTTATTTATTTGACAGAGAGAGAGACAGCCAGCGAGAGAGGGAACACAAGCAGGGGGAGTGGGAGAGGAAGAAGCAGGCTCCCAGTGGAGCAGGGAGCTGGATGCGGGGCTCGATCCCAGGACTCTGGGATCACGCCCTGAGCCGAAGGCAGATGCTTAGTGACTGAGCCACCCAGGCGCCCGGAATATGTGCAGTTTAAGAAACAAAACAAGTGACCAAAGGAAAAAAGAAAGAGAGAGGCAAACCAAGAAACAGACTCTTAACTGTAGAGAACAAACTGATGGTGACCAGAGGGGAGGCAGTTGGGGGGGGGGGGGAATGGGGGATGGGGATTAAAGAGTACACTTATCGTGATGAAAAAAAATAATAAAATAAAATGATTTTAAAAAGGAATGAAATGATGCTGGTTATCCGTATGCAAAGGAACGAAGTTGGACCTCTACCTCTTTGCGAGCTTTAATTAGCCCATGGTTCCTTAGATCTGGCACCAAAGCACAAGCAAAAGAAAAAAACATAAACAAATTGGATTCCACCAAAATTAAAAGAATAGTTCTGTGCGGGGCGCCTGGGTGGCACAGCGGTTAAGCGTCTGCCTTTGGCTCAGGGCGTGATCCCGGCGTTCTGGGATCGAGCCCCACATCAGGCTCTTCTGCTATGAGCCTGCTTCTTCCTCTCCCACTCCCCCTGCTTGTGTTCCCTCTCTCGCTGGCTGTCTCTCTCTCTGTCAAATAAATAAATAAAATCTTTAAAAAAAAAAAAAAGAATAGTTCTGTGCTTCAATGAATACCATCAAGAAAAGTGAAAAGGCAACCCACATAATGGGAGGAAATAGTTATATATCCTATATCTCATAAAGGACTTATTTATAGACTGTATAAAGAATTCATACAGATCAAGAATAAAGGGATAACCAAATTTAAAATTGGGCAAAGGATCTGAATAGACATTTCTCCAAGACAAATAAACAAATAAGCCCATGAAAAGATGTTCAACATCGTTAGTCATGAAGGAAATGCAAATCAAAACCGCAATGAGATAGCACCTCACGCTCACTGGGACGGCTGGTGAAAAAGGCAAACGATAGCAAGTGTTGGGGAGAAGGTGGAGACGTTGAACCCTTCTACACTGTTGGTGGAACCACAAAGGGCTGCAGCTGCTTTGGAAAACAGTCTGGCAGTTTCTCAAAATGTTAAACATAGAGTTACCAGGATGCCCGGGTGGCTCAGTCTGTGAAGCGTCTGCCTTCGGCTCGCTCGTGGTCCCAGGGTCCTGTCGAGCCCCACGTCGGGCTCCCTGCTCAGCGGAGGGCCTGCTTCTCCCTCTCCCTCTGCCGCTTCCCCTGTTTGTGCTCTCTCAGTCTCCCTCTGTCTCAAATAAATAAATAAATAATCTTTAAAGAAAACAACAACAACATCGAGTTACCATCTGATTCAGCGAGTCTACACCTCGGTATATACCCAAGGAAATAAAGACACCTGTCTGCACAGAAGTGTGTACATGGACGTTTATAGCTGTGTTGTCCCTAATAGCCAAAAGTGGAAACAGCTCAGATGTCCATCGACTGACGAGGCGATAAATTAAATGTAGCATAACCGTACAATGAAATATTATTTGTGCATAAAAGGAAATGAAGTATTGATACATGACTCTTAACATGGATAAACCTTGAAAACATTAGGCTAAGTGAAAAAATCCAGTCACAAAATCCGGATTATAAGATTGTGTTAACATGAAATGTCCGGAATAGGAAAACCCACAGAGACGGAAAGCAGGTTTGTGGTTGCTTGGGGCTGGGGGCTATGGAGAAATAGGGAAGTGATGGCTAAAGGGTATGGGTGGGTGGGTTTTTTCTTTCTTTCTTTCTTCCTTTCTTTCTTTCTTTCTTTCTTTCTTTCTTTCTTTCTTTCTTTCTTTTTCTTTCTTTCCTTCCTTCCTTCCTTCCTTCCTTCCTTCCTTCCTTCCTTCCTTCTTTCTTTCTTTCTTTCTTTCTTTCTTTCTTTCTTTCTTTCTTTTTAAAGATTTATTCATTTATTTATTTGAGAGAAAGAGGGTGCACTAGCAGAGGGGGCAGAGGGCGAGAATATCACAAGCAAACTCCGTGATAAGCACCCCATAAAGGGTACAGGTTTCTTTTTAAGATGACTGATGCCTGTGCCTATGAATCTATTAAAGGGCATTGACTTGCATCCTTTAAGTGGATGGATTGTGTGGTATATGACATATATCACAGATATATCAATAAAGCTGTTCTAAACAAAAAATCTAACAAATTATTTTAAGACTCAAAATGAGGGTCGCCTGGGTGGCTCAGTTGCTTAAGTGTCCGACTCTTGATCTCAGCTCAGGTCATGATCTCAGGATGGTGAAATTGAGCCCCACGTCAGGCTCCCCACTCAGTGAGGAGTCTGCTGGAGATTCTCACTCTCTCCCTCTGCCTCTGCCTCTCCCCCCACTCCCACTGGAGCTCACTCCTTCTCTCAATAAATAAATCTTAAAAAAGAAAAAAAACGAGTAAACCACGATCAAGGTAACAATTTGTTGGCTCTGCTCGAGGCTGGTTACGTGGCACTGAGCTGGCTGCTTCTGCTCCCTGCCTCAGCTCCTCTGTGAACGGGGAGAAACCGTACCTAGCTCCCAGTGCCTCTCCCCTGCATTCATTCCCCCGCCTCCACTCTCATCTCATGGCTGTTCTTACCTGCACACATTTTCACTAAAGTTTTCCTAAGGCACAGGTCTGATCATACCTCTTCCACGCCCCAAACCTTCAGTGACTCCCCGCTATTGAATAAAGACAACAGCTGCCCCTACGTTTCCCTCCCCCCCACCCCTCCACCCCTGCCATGCCATCCCTCTGCTGGGCTCACCATCTTCCCAGCTCCTCAGGCATTTTACAGAGGACAAACAAGGCTAGTCATCTTTCTCCACACCAAAGGGCAGCTTCCCTGCCTTTAGGCCTTGACCCACACAGGTCTCAGTGGCTGTCAGAATCTACCCACCCTCCACAGTCCTGATCTGTGCCAGTCCAGCCCCGATCCCTGTCTTGCTGGGAGCCCAGCACTTACCCTCTCTGGTCTTGTTTCCCTTTGCTGGTAAAACCATGGGATTGAACTACCCAGATATTCTGAGGAATAGGAATTCCTGGGGATGCGCATCAGGGCTTTTCAAAAGAGGGTGGCATGTTCAAGTAGGTTCAGGAAACCCTGGACTGAACAGATTTCCTTTCCACAGGACTTTTCAGAGCCTTTCATTTGCTAATGGGCATTGGTGGGTCACCAAGAGTGGGATATGATTTGCAACCTTTTGAAGGTTTTTGAAACTAGGCTTTTGAAACTATGCACATACACACACACACACACACACACACACACACACTATTAAAGGAACATCTCGCCCTACATCCTGGAAATGCTGAACTAGTTGATCTTTAAGGATCCTTCTGGATCCAAAAAATAAAAACAAAACAAAAGCTAGTATCTAAAAATTGCCACCTTCACATGCAATCTTTCCTAACCCCTCTGCGCTCGAGCCATCTGACCCCCTTTGTATTCCCATGACACTTTCCGTACCCCTACTGGAGCCCTTACATTATTCTCCTTTATGAAGTGAAAGCAGTCCCTTCCGATCTGTGGTCAGCAGGCTGGAGCGAAACACAAAAGCAGGCCGTGGAGCCACACCGAGAAACCGGGTTCAGATCCTGGCTCTGCAGCTAGCCTGCTGCGGCTTTGGGCAAGTTAAGACCTCGGTTTCCTTACCCTAAACATGGGAACACTAATACCTTACCTGGAGGACTGGGGTGGGGGGAGGGGGCACCCGACCCAAAGCCCGCAGGCCCTGGCACTGGGGGACATGCACTAATTGGAACCTGTTATTATTATTATCATCTCTGCGTGGATTTGTTTTCTGACTCACCTGTGAGGTCCTTGAGGCGCTTCACACCCCAGACACCTGCGTCCCCTCCCAGAGCCTCTGCACTTAGCACAGAGTACAATTTTTAGGAACACTGAATGCAATTAATTTTATTCAAATGAATTAACTGAGGACTTCTTTGGGAAGAAAGGCAGAATTTCTGCCTTCCGCTCAGGCCGTTGGGTTTAGGGTCCCGGCACTTTTCTGTTGAATAATCTCCTGCAGGCCTGTGCAGGACCCACGTGTGTTTTTTTTTTTTTTTAATGTTTTTTTATTATATTATGTTAGTCACCATACAGTACATCCCTGGTTTCTGATGTAAAGTTCGATGATTCATTAGTTGCGTATAACACCCAGTGCACCCTGCAATATGTGCCCTCCCTATTACCCATCACCAGTCCCACGTGTGCTTTTTATCTGGGGTCAGAATTCCTTCTAGGCCTATGCCGGGCAGCTCAAAGACAGGATACTAAGATAGGAAACAAGGCAAAGGAATCAGGGCAGCAAAATTTGTGCAAACATACTTTTTCTTCATTATGAAGCCCCTGGATTTTCCTAAATTCTACTTCTGGTGCAGTCAGCGAGAATAAGAGAATGAACGTGTTAGCTAAGGTGGGGAAAATGCTGGGGGGAGGACGCGGGGTGGGGGGGAGGCGGCGATAGCAAGTTCCTTGTAGACATTGCTCATGTGGGTCTTGTTCAAACTGGCCATCAGTGTTCTCTGACGATTTCTCAGGGACTAACCATTATGCAGGACACTAGGGCTACATCACTCACTGTTATTAGTCTTGAAGCATATGCTGTTTATAGAGAAGACAAGACTTAAATTCACAAGTCCGCTAAGGAAGGGGGGACTTGTAATCTGGCAGACTTTCTTTGATCCCTTTGGCTCAGATAAGTTCCTTCGTTCTCTGCACCCAAGCGGTCTTTACCTCCCCTGTCTTACCACTCATCCTTGCAATTCTTTGTTTCATTTGTCTTCCACGCGAGACTGTAAACCCCGTGAGGTAAGAGTCACTAACCCCCGCTCCCCCATCACCAACACCTTGCACAACACGGATTAGGTCACTTACAAATACTGCCCTTGCTGAATAGCTGCCTTGAATCTAGATTGTGAGGTTTAATGTCTGCGAGACTCTGTGCCAGAGGTAAATTGTTAGGCAATTCACAGAAGGGAGAACTTCACAGGGGCTGAGACTTGAGAGGGTCCTGTATGGTTTGAGCTGGTGTAGAGGAAGAGAGAAGGCATTCCATGGGAAGGCACAGCATGAGCAGACACGCAGAGGTAGGGGCGCCTGGGTGGCTTAGTCGGTGAAGCATCTGCCTTCGGCTCGGGTCATGATCCTGGGCCCTGGGATCGAGTCCTGAGTCGGGATCCCTGCTCAGTGGTGAGTCTGTTTCTCCCTCTCCCTCTGTTGCTCCCCTTGCTTGTGCTCTCTCTCTCTCTCTCTCTCTCTCAAATAAAGAAATAAAACCTTAAAAAAAAAAAATAAAGATGTGCAGAGGCAGGAGTGAATGCTGTCTGTAACTGCCCAGGGTGGGGTCTCTGGCTTAATGCATGCCTACTGAGGTCAGGTACAGAGGCATTTCATTAACGTTATCAGGAGGAAGAGGACTGTGGACTTCCTCCATCTGTGACCCAGAGCTCCTGTCTACAACCGAGGAGTCTGCTCACCTGTGCTTTGTCCAAAATAGCCCGAGCTGCCTGTGCCCAGTAAAGCAGCTGAGCGGAATGCAGAGCATCCTGGGCAAAGACACCTGTTCTCTTGGCCACCACCACCGGCTGGGTGACCTTGGGCAAATTACAGCCTTTCGTTCTCTGCCTGGAACAGAGTAAGCATCCAATAAATGCAGCTATTACTATAATTAATATCATTATTATTGCTACAGACAAGTCTAGGGAAAAAAAGACAATAGAGGTTTAGGGCAGATAACTTTTGTTCAGTTTTTATATCCTGGTGTAAGATCTCTGGATCAGAGGGGCACCTGGGTGGCGCAATCGTCATTAGGCGTCTGCCTTTGGCTCGGGGCATGATCCCAGCGTTCTGGGATCGAGCCCCACATCAGGCTCCTCCGCTGGGAGCCTGCTTCTTCCTCTCCCACTCCCCCTGCTTGTGTTCCCTCTCTGGCTGGCTGTCTCTATCTCTGTCAAATAAATAAATAAAATCTTAAAAAAGAAAAAAAGATCTCTGGATCAGAGACTTTTTAAAAAGATTTTATTTATTTGAGAGAGAGAGAGAGTGCATATGAGCTTGCACAGGCAGGGGGAGGGGCAAAGGGGGAGGGAGAATCAGGCTCCCTGCTGATAGGGAGCCTAGACATGGGGCTAGATCCCAGGACCCTGGGATCATGACCTGAGCTGAAGGCAGATGCTCAACGGACTGAGGCACCCAGGCGTCCCCCGGATCAGACTTTTTATTCACTCACAGAGCACCTTAGTAACACACGTTCCCCATGCCCAGTTCCTTATGGGCCAACGCATGAGGGCCAAGGAGAGGAACCTCAAAATTACGTGACTCGGAGCTTTATATGAAGCATCTGGAAAAGGAGAGAGGGAGAGGCGAAAAAAAAGGATGGGGAGAGGGCTACAGGAAAGAGCCCTTTGCTCTGGAGTATCAATAGAGAAAGCTCTCTTGAGGAAAAGGGAAGGTACCCATGTGTGTATGGATGTGTGTGCATATATCTACGTACAAGTGCATGCTTGTGTGCAGATACGTGCTCGTCTTTGCCCACGTGGGTGTGTATACTTTATGGGGAACTTGTTTATGTATACTGCCTGGAGAGGGGTCCAGTTTTCTCTATCGAAGAAAGGGTGAGTTGAACATATGAAATGCAGGCTGTGAAAACCAACAGGAGCACAGAGGACGGGAGCGAAGTGTTTCCCATCACCAGCCTGTCCCATCCCCCCACCCCCTCCCCTCTGAAGCCCTCAGTTTGTTTCTCAGAGTCCATAGTCTCTCATGCTTCATTCCCCCTTCTGATTACCCCCCTTTTCTTTATCCCTTTCTTCTACTGATCTTCCTAGTTCTTATGTTCCATAGATGAGAGAAACCATATGATAATTGTCTTTCTCTGCTTGACTTATTTCACTTAGCATTATCTCCTCCAGTGCCATCCATGAGTTTCTGCTTTGTCATCTATTCTTTGAACATAGTCATAGGTCTTTTAAAATCTGTGCCAGATCATTCCTATCCGGGTCAGCTATGCATATATTTCCCTGTTCTGTTTTTTCCATTGGTTCTATTGCTTCCAATGTCCGGTAGTCATTTGCTGGATATTGGATATTGTGCATTGAATATTCTAGAGGTTCTGAATGACGGTTCCTCACTCTAGGAAAGACTCACTTTATTCTCTGGCAGGTAACTGGGAATCAGAGCTCCTCAATCCAACAGGAATTAAGTTGTCTTGAGACCTATTTCCAGTCTTTGTAAGTCTCCATCTACAGTGGGTTTGCTCTTACTCTTAGAGTGTAGCTCTTTGGGGGTCCCCACTGAGAACCCAAGGTGTTGTCTAGGACCTCTCCACCCCCATCCTTGAGGAGATACTGAACCCTAATTTTTGTCCCATGGACCGAAATACTTGTAAAAGCTTTGTCCTGCTTCTCAGTCTCTCCCACCTGACTTCTTAGCCTCTGCTTGGCACAGCTTCGACAGTAAAGGCCTCAGGGATCAGTGCTGGGTGTCAGGCTCACTTCTCTCTAGAGTCTTAGCTCTCAAGTCCTGGCCACCTTGGAGAGACTTCCATTTGTACCTCTCCACCTCGGGAGGTTGCCTTCTCTTCTGAGTCTCGGCCTCTTAGCAGTACTCTCTCTGCCTGGCTTCTTCACCTCTTGCCCCATACCAGGCCTCGACAAATGCCCAGTGTGTAGAAAGTTGGGCTCAACTCAAAACTCAATAAGCTTTATAGGATGTGATCCCTCAAGTCCTACTGCTTGCCAGATCCCCAGTGCCTTCAAAGAGAAAATCTGCAAGAAGAGATTGATAGAGAAAGAGAGAGAGAGAGAATATCTGCATTTTGCCTGGCTTTTCTAGGTCTTCTTAGCAGGGGTGTTGGCCGGCTACAAGCTACTCCATCACAGCTGGAAAAGAATGTGCTGACTCTGACAGATTTCTAGAGGCACCCGGGTGGCTTAGTGGGCTGAGTGTCCAACTCCTGATTTCGGCCCAGGTCATGATCTCAGGGTCATGAGATTGAGCCCCCCTGGGCTCAGCGAGGAGTCTGCTGGAGATTCTCTCTCCCTCTCCCTCTGTCCCTCCCCTCACTTGGGCTCTCTCTCTCAAATAAATAAATAAATAAATAAATAAAATCTTTTAAAAATAACAAAAAAATAAAAAACAAAAAGATTCCTAAAACATCACTTTACTGTGTTGGTCTCAGTGGCCGTCACTGTCCTTTTTAGTTCTCATCAATTATGAATTCAAACACATTGTCCTCCCATTTCAGGCCCTTCTTAGCCTCTCGGGAACCACCCCCTAGTCACCAGGAGCAGCATGCCTGGTTGTTGGGCTCCTCCAGGAGCCCACCTCTCAGTCATCCCTCAGAGCCCCGCATGGCCCTGTGCTCTTCCCCCCAACCTCTCTCCCTCCTTCACTGATGCCATCTTGCACGTCTCCCTATTTCTTGTCATTTGCAGAGTCATGCCCTTAACACTTCTGAGTTATAGTCATCTCCCCACGAGACAATAAGGACCCCTCTACCCCCCCCCCAGTGTTCCCCCTTTAACACCACCTCTTCCCTCAAACTCAGACAGAGACAGTACTGACATCTTTTGTTTTTCTCAGACACTTGGGGACAAGAAGACAGCTTCCATTGCCCTATTACAAGCAGCATGAGCTTTCCGACTTTCCTGGGGATTCTTGAGTTACTCCAACCTCACTCCTGGTCTCCTTTTCAATCTCCCCCTTCCAGGTAACCCACCTAGCAGCGTCCCTTCATTTGACTTTCCACTTTAATCTTGCTCTTCTCCTTTGTAGCCTGTTGTCTCGGAAAATAATGGTTTTGGGAGTCAGACAGACTAGAGTTTGCATCCTAGCTCTGCCATTTACTTGGGAACTCACCCAGTGTTTTTGAGTTCACCATCACAGATGATAAAATGAAGATAGTAGATTCTGCCTCCCACCATTGTTGTAGGGAATAAATGCCATCATCTGTCCAAAGCACCTAGCCAGAGCCTGATTATTTCCTTCCCTGCTCATATGCTAAAACCCTGTTCATTTTTCCAGTACCCTCTCCCTCCCTCACCTCCTTCTTCTCTTCTTTCATTCCTTTCTTCCTATGACCCATTAGGATTTATTGGAAAGAAACCTAGGTTCTAGCCTGTTCTTTGTCACTGACCTAGTAGCAGAACCTTGAGCAAATCACTAGCTCTTTCTGAGCTTCTCTTATAAACGGATGCCCTGCAGGAAATGACCTCTAGGATCCTTTTCTCCTGAAACACGCTGTGATGCAAAGCAATTCTGGAATTCCGTCTCTTTCACAGAGACTTTTCAACTGTTGAAAATAGTGACAATTCTTTCTCCTTTACCCACATTCCATTGCCTTGTTTGAACATGCCCCTTCTGTTTTTGCTCTTTACACTAAAAACATTTATCTGTAAGGATTTATGTCAGAATGGCTGGGGGCAGGGTGGTGAAATGATTTCTGCATGTTGATAGGGAGAGACTTAGCTCTGCAAGAACAAAAATGTTGCCCTCAAGGGGGAAAAGCTATCCTCTGTGGAGGTTGTGTCCTCTCTATTCCCACCCTCAAAAGAGCCTGATGGCAATGCTTGGCCGAGTTCATGACAAGCAACAATCAAACACTCTTCCTCCCTCCCTCCCTTCCTTCCTTCTTTTCTTTCTTCCTTCCTTCTTTCCATTCTTCTTTCCTCGCTGTAGGCTCACAGGAAATACACAAAGCATTTTACCAGAATTCATTTCAGTCTCTAGATTCAGTTCAATCTATTTGCCTGTTCCTGCATTCTTTCTTTTATTTAACAAATTGCTATTGAACATGTATTTTGTGTGAGGCGCTGCTAAGTTTTACGATTGTAAACATGAATAAGACATAATTCTTGCCTTTCAGGAACTCACCATCTACTTAACTAGCTCATTTAACAACTATCTTACTATCAGGTGTCACTCTGGGCTCTCTGGAAGCAGTCTGTGAGACCGAGTGTGCAGTGTGAGATGCTTATTAGGGATGGAAACCTGCTAAAGGGGGCAGGGGGAAAGCAGAAACGGACAGAAGAAAAAGCTGGCCATGATGCAGGCCTGACAGAACCTTAGGACCCCATAGTGAACTCTGGAGTGGGGAGCATTCCTTGGTCATTCCACAGTGGCCCAAATGCAGGCCTTTATGCCCCTGAGTTCCAGTTTCCTATAACAAAGCACAACAACAGAGATGTATTCCCTCGCAGTCCTGGAAGCCTGAAGTCCAACATCAAGGTGTCTGCAGGGCAGGCCCCTTCCAAAGGCGCTAGACATGGTTTCTCGTGTCTTCCAGCTCCTGGTGGCTCCAGGTGCTCCTTAATGTGTGGCAGCGACACTCTCATCTCGCCTCTGTCTCCACAGACCTTCTCCTCTGTGTGTCGGAGCCTCAAATCTCCCTCTGCCTTTCTCTTATAAGGACATCCGTCCCTGGACTTGGGGCCTATTCTAATTCCAAGATGATCTCATCTTGAGAGCCTTCATTTAATTACATTCACAAAGACTCTTTTTTCCAACTAAGTTCTCATTCACAAGTTCAGGGGGTTAGGACATGGACTTGTCTTTTTGGGACCACCACTCAACCCACGACACCCTGCCTCACTCAGTCCCCCAAAGGGTACAGCCCTCAGAGATGCCGCCGTCTGCAACTGAGGCAGACCTTAACGTTGCCGACAGTTGGAGGCTGTCTGCCGGCTGTGTTCTCCACAGGTGGGCGGCAAGTTCTTCCCTGAAGGTTGTCTGGTGGCACGTCTTGTCTACTACACACAGCCGAGCTCCATGCTGGGAATCAAGATGAGGTGGTGATAAAATCAGAGAGCCCCTGTCCTTACCACACTTGCAGGGCAGCAGGGGATGACAAGTATTAGTCATATAACCCCACAACTCCTGGTAAAAGCACGTCAGTGGCTCGTGCTGCTAAGAAGCGGTACATGTTACCATACGAATATGTGGAGGGGAGACCTGCTGGTGCTTGATTTGGGAGTGGAAAACAATATTCAGGACAGAGAGAATAGCTTAAGCAAAGGTTGGGTCTTGTGCCTTCAAGAGAGTGAAAGGAAGCCAATGAGGCTAGAGTCAGAGAGTGGAGAGGGACAAGCTGTGGCATGAGGTTGGAGAGGGGACGTGCCGTGGGGAATGTGAAAGATCTGACCTCTATCCTTAGAACAACACAGTTTCATTGAAGAGTTTCGAGAAAGAGTATGATGGTGTGTGGGGAGTTGGGAAGTGACCAGACCAACTTGCATATGAAGGCGAGATGTATTATGTCATGATGGCAGCAAAGAGACCAGATTTCAGCAGAGAGGCAGCCATGACAGCAGACCAGCCAGGAGCTGGTGGGACCTCAGCCCTGGGGGATAATAGTGGTGATGGAGAGAAATCGATGGATTCCAGAGAGATTTAATGGATATTTAACAGGATTTGTAGATGGACTGGGAAAGAAGTGAGGGAGAGAAAGATGTTCAGGATGAATGCTAGGTTTTCTGCAAGTAGATAAGGAGTGGTGATCCTCATTGAAATGGGGAGCATTAGAAAGAACAGGTGTGAATGAGCATGGAATGTTCAAGAAGCTGGGAAGAGTTGTTCTGTGTGTGGTCTAAAGGGAGACCAAGAGCTCAAAGAGAGGCTAAGTACTCTTCTGCCTCCTCTCCTCTGTCCACTGCTGAGTCCAAGCCATTGCCTCTCCATCTTCATGCACAAATCTTCCCCTTTGAGGTTTATTCTTCCTGTCCATGCAATATTATTGCCCTCCCTTATCGCTGACAGGTATTGACTCTTCTCTTGGTCCTTCCCCACATTTGGCGAGAATTTTGGCTTGTGGCCCAGACTTTCTATTTCATGTCAAGCTGTCATTCTGAGTGACCTCTATTTATGTAGACGTCTGGATCTCACTGACTCTACTTTGGCTACTCACACCTACTCACCTTGCCCTTTTCAGCCCCCAAACTGTACCATGTCGGATCTTAAATGTCATATCCCACTGTCTGAATACAATCTTCTATCCTTCCAGCTTGCTTGTAATTTACTCCCATAACGGCTGTTCTTGGTCCCTTCATTTTCTCCTGGTCAGCCACCCCTGGCCTCACTTCCTTCCTTTCCAGCTTACATGGAGTGGGATATCTCCACATTGCACTGCCCCATCTGAGCATAACCTTGAATTTTGTGTCTTAGTTTCCACATTCACCAGCACTCTCAAATCCCTTCTAAGTTTGTCCTGCCTTATGTTAGGCAAAGCCCAAACCAGGATTAAGCCTAACTATGCCTCCTCCTCTACTTCTCCCAGGCTGCTCACACTGCTGGAGAAAGTCATCAGGTTGTATAGACGGGTCTCCAACCCCAGCTTTGCCCTCAGACCCTTGGACTATTTGGAGAAGTCTGGGTGTGGGTCATCAGCAAATATAGCACTTGTGACATGCACTTAGATAAGGTTGTCCAAGGAAAGTGGGAGACAGGATGGAAGACATTAGATTGCAGTAGATTGAGGCATGCATGAATAACGGAGTGGAGACTCTAAGCAGGAATACTTATTCAGAGACCTTGATAGAAAAGTGAAGGAGAAAGATAGGGGAGTAGGTTTAGTACTTTAATTGTAGGATGGGAGAGATGAAAGTGTGTTTTTATGTTCAGAGGAAAGGGCTCATTATGAAGGACAGGCTGAGGTTATAGGAAAGGGGGTGATTGCAACTAAATGTCCAACAAGAAAGGGATAATGGGGGCGCCTGGGTGGAACAGTTGTTAAGTGTCTGCCTTTGGCCCAGGGTGTGATCCCAGGGTCCTGGGATCGAGCCCCACATCAGGCTCCCTGCTCCGCTGCTTCTTCCTCTCCCGCTCCCCCTGCTTGTGTTCCCTCTCTCCTGGCTGTCTCTCTCAGTGTCAAATAAATAAATAAAATCTTGAAAAGAAAGAAAGAAAGAAAGAAAGAAAGAAAGAAAGAAAGAAAGAAAGAAAGAAAGGAAGGAAGGAAGGAAGGAAGGAAGGAAGGAAGGAAGGAAGGAAGGAAGGAAGAAAGAAAGAAAGAAAGAAAGAAAGAAAGAAAGAAAGAAAGAAAGAAAGAAAGGAGGGAGGGAGGGAGGGAGGGAAGAAAGAAAGAAAGAAGAATGAAAGAAAGAAAGAAAGAAAGAAAGAAAGAAAGAAAGAAAGAAAGAAAGAAAGAAAGAGATAATGAAGCAAATTATGGACCTCCACTCAGTGGACTATTTTACACATACAGAAAGGAGACACATAAAATTGTTACGCTATCTTACTCTAAGTCCGTAAACAGTGTATCCATCTGCATAAAGTCTGGACAGGAATAAAGAAAAACGAAGAGTTCCTATGTCAATGGAACAGATTCAAGCCTGGGTATTCAAGGCCAGAAATCCCAGCCCTGTAATGTGGAAACAGATGCATCGGGTTCATAGCTTGCTTCGCCACTTGCTTTGTTAGTCACTTAAAGCATCTAAGCCTTGGTTTTCTCAAATATGTAAAATGGGGTAATAATAATTCTTCTTTCATAATTGTGAGGATTAAATGAGACAAAGCATGTCCTTATGGTCTGTGGCATATAGTAAGTGCTTAGTAAATGTTACTGATTATTACCGTTGTTGTCATTAGCTCTGCCAATGTTCTGAGTCAGACTCTCTGTCTTCAGATGTCTGCACAGCAATTATAGCATGCCATAGTGGAATGAGGGAAGGCTGTGGAATTGGACACCCCTACAATTCTACCTCTGATTTAGCAGAATAAATTTAAATGAGTTAGTTAACTTCTGAGACTCAATTTCCACAATTTTTAGAAAAGAATATCTACCTCTTGGAGCACTTGGGTGGCTCACTCATGAGGTGTCCGACCCTTGGTTTCCGCTAGTGTCCTGGTCTTAAGGTTGTGGGACTGAGCCCCACATTGGGCTTTGGGCTCAGCAAGGTGTCTGCTTGGGATTCTCTCTCCCTCTCCCTCCCTCTCTGCCCCTGCTTGTGTTCACTCTCTCTAAAATGAATAAATAAAAATTAAATCTTAAAAAAAAAAAGAATATCTACCTTTTAAAATCAAAATCAAATTTCTTAATCTACCCTACAAGATCTGGGCCATGTTTCTCTCTCCAGCCTCACCTTATATTTCTCCCCTGCACCCCTACACCCCAAACTGATTCCTCCTACTCACCCTTCAGATCTGTGTACTCACTTCCTGCCATCTATTAGATTGCTTCAAGTTTCTTTATTTTCTCCCTATCACTCTACTGATTTATAAATTATATGCTCTAATTCTATTAGTATTTTATATGAATATGTTTTAGCTACCATCAGTATCTTTTCATATTACATAAGTCACTTGCCCAGTATTTTAATTTCACTGTTTTTATACCCCACCTAATCAACCGGCATTATTTTTCCTGTTTAGTAGTCAATTCGTGTATTTATGTACAAGCCTATGAATTTCTTTGCTCAACATTCTTTCTGATAGTTTTTTATTTAGTTTTCTTTTTATATGTACACAATTTAATAGTTCTTCCAGTGAGTTTATGTTCATGATAAATTCTTAGTTTTCATTTATCCAAAAATATCTTAATTTCACTGCCATTGTTGCATGATACTTTAGCTGGGTATAGGATTCTAGGTTTATGATGTTAATCTCTTGTCACTTTGAAGATAGTATTCTATTGCCAATGGTTAGTGTTGTAAGTCAGCCATCAGTTCACATGCCATTTCTCTGTCGGTATCTTATCTTTTGCTATGTTTAAAAACATTTCTCTGTGTCTTTCTCTCTGGTTAAACATATTTTTCTTCATCTTAAAAAATTCTTTGTCTTTGTAGTTTAGTTACATTGTGTCTGGATGTGGGTTTTCTTTATCATGCTAAATATTCGGTATGCTCCCCCTATTAGAGGATTCATTTCTTTAATGATTCTAGGAAATTGTCTTTGAACATTCTCTCTTCCTTATTTTCTCAAGTCTCTCATTTTAAAACCCATGATAGATATAACTTGGCATTCTTAGTCTATTCTCTATGTCTGTTAATCTCATTTCCCATTTTCCATTTTTTTCTCTTTCTGAGCTTCATTTTCTTTAATTTTTTACCTCATTTTCCAGTTTATTAATTCTCTCTTCAGCAGCCTCTAATCTACTTAGTTCATTTTAATTTGAGTGACTGTATTTTTTTCCTTCTAAAAATTTTATTTAGTTCTTTTTTTTATAATTGTCTAGTTTTTTAAAGCATTTTTGGTCCCATTTTTTACAATCCTCATTTTGTGTCTTTAAAATATATTTATAATTTAGGGGCGCCTGGGTGGCGCAGTCGTTAAGCGTCTGCCTTTGGCTCAGGGCGTGATCCCAGCGTTCTGGGATCGAGCCCCACATCAGGCTCTTCTGCTAGGAGCCTGCTTCTTCCTCTCCCACTCCCCCTGCTTGTGTTCCCTCTCTCGCTGGCTGTCTCTGTCAAATAAATAAATAAAATCTTTAAAAAAATAAAAATAAAATATATTTATAATTTAAATTATATTTCTCTTATGGGCTTTTTCATCTCATTCAATTACTGAAGTTTTTCAGGGTCCAATTTTGTTAGGTCTGATTTTGTTTTGTTTTGTTTTTGCTCCTGATGACGTGCTTCTTTCTGTGTTTGGTAATGTTAAATTATGAACTCATCTTGACAGTCATTTATGTGTGGTTTTATTTGTGGAAAATTGTGGAAGCCTGGATTGCATCTGTATTTCTGTAGATGTGAAAGGAAGGGTCTCTGTCCCTCCCGGGAATTTCTGTTTTTGTTCCTGCTTAAGATATCAACATAGGACTACCTTTTATGCTACTTCCTCCCCAAGGTCATGTATGCTTAAACCCCAAATTCTTTGAAGTTATGTAATTATAAAGTTTCTGGGGAACTTATTTCCCTCCACCAGAATCCAGACTAATACAAATAAGTGTTCTCATCTCCTTTACCTGCTGGCAGTTATTTTCTGTTTGTTTGTTTGTTTGTTTGTTTGTTTGTTTGTTTTAAGTTTATCCTTTCCCTAATACTGTGAGTGTTCTAGATTACATGAGGGTCTCAGTTTTAACTAACCACCTTTGGGGAAGTGCCGAAGTCTTCTTTCTTGAACCAGTGTAGGTATTTCAATCTAAGCTCCATAAGGGTAAGGATTATATATATATTTTGCTTAACAGTAAACCTCCAGGGCCCCACACAGTGCTTGGTACATAGTAGGTCACAAATAAAAGTGTGTGGAATGGACGGCGTTGTTGTGAGATTTACATGAGAAATTGTATGGAATTAGCATATAACAGGTGCACAATTACTAGACATTTGTTCATGGTGTCTTTCACTTTCTTCTTCATTTGTATGGATTCTTGCTTCTGAAAAACTTAAAAAGCTTCAATGGGACCACATTATCTTTTCGTGGGCCTAAAATTTCCCTACCATTCCCATAAGTCAGTTTGATTTAAAACAGCCCCAGATACGGAGGCTTAAAGGCCCCTCCTCACACTTGGGTGCACTTACAATTTTTGAAATACACATGGGGGAGATGTGGATGGGAGACAGAGATGGGCGTTTGATCTTACTGGGCTAGCCCCTTTGACCTATATTCTAACATATTTTCTTCTGGTCTTCTCTTCAATCTGTTGATGTCTCCAGCGCCCAGGTGGGCTCTTATTGGACTAGCACAGAACTAAGCACAAAAAGACGAAAGTTCTATCCAAGTTCTGTCACTGACCAGCTATGTGATCTTAGGCAGTTCCCTGAACATTCTTGTATTTTGCTCCTAATAAGGAAAATATAAAATTTGGGATCCACTGGAAAATCTCCCATCATATGAATAGTTTATAATCCACTGTAAAACTGCTTGCCTGTCAGACTATCTTCAACCTTCCATCGCTACCAAAGCAGGATGCTTTCTTCAGCTTGCTTGTCTACCTTCTGTCCTTCCCTGTGCCAGTTGCTTCCTCCTTCCAATCCACACCTTCATCACTGGCTTATCCCCTATTATAACAGGTAAGCTACTTGAAGGTGGAGTAATATCTGTATAGAATCTACAGATTATTAAATGATTATCATTATTATAATAGTAATTACACTTTATTTTTACCCTGATCCTTTGCGCTCAAATTAATCCTGCCCTACCTTCCTAAATCAACAAGTAAATAATTGTTTGGAATCTCCTAATAGAGGGATTTGTATTTTCCAAGTGTCTCACTCCCTGTGACACCTTGTCAATATCCTCCTTCATTTACCAAGGAGATGACGGTGGCACAAATGAGGGAAGAGTTTCTTTCGGAGCCTTGTAGGGATTCAGTAACTCTCCACTGCCTCTCAGATTATGGTAACAATGAATGGCCTAGAAGGAGAATATAACTGAGGTTTGGTGGTCCTAGGGTTGGTTTTACTGGAATACCTTGGTGTCCTAGGGCAAGTCACTTCACCTCTCAGTCTCATTGCCTTTATCTGTCATAAGAAGAGATTAGATCAGATGATTGGTAAGCATGGACCTTAAAGTCACATGGATCACAATTCAAATCTGGACCCTGCCGCTTTCACAGCTGCGTAACGCTGGAGTCATTAAACTCTCTGAGGCACAATTGCCTCCTTTTCCTAATTGTCCAGGCTAGGTTAGCTATAAAGCTCAATGTTTCTATCTTTTTTTTTTTTTTTAAGATTTTATTTATTTATTTGACAGAGATAGAGACAGCCAGTGAGAGAGGGAACACAAGCAGGAGGAGTGGGAGAGGAAGAAGCAGGCTCACAGCAGAGGAGCCTGATGTGGGGCTCGATCCCAGAACGCCGGGATCACGCCCTGAGCCGAAGGCAGACGCTTAACGACTGAGCCACCCAGGCGCCCCTCAATGTTTCTATCTTAATTCACTCTACTTCATTTCCTGTCCCAACTAACTCAGTTATCTCCCATCCTCACTCACCGTTCTTCCTTATCACCTTTTTCTCCCTTCCAAGACAGCTCTCATTCTTCACATTTACTGCCCCCCCCCCCTTAGTCTCATACCCCTTAGAATCACATAAACTCAGGCTTAAAGCTCACCAGGGCTTTCCATCCTTCCTCATATGCCTAAGATCAGCACCAAGGAAACATATACTTGATTAATAGTCTCCCCATCTCTACCACTACTACCACCACCGAGCCCTTGCTTATGACCCTCCAGGGGTAAGGAGCACACACCTGCTGAATCAGCCTTTGCCATTTTAGGTTACCTCTCTATTCATCTCATCTATTTCATTAGACTAGCTTTTTCCATGTGCTGAAAATATGGTCCTTTCATTTTTTATCTTATCACTTCAATCGTAAGAGAGAATAAGGCTTTAATTATCTGGATCTCAAACATACTAATCTTGGAGAAGATATTTATTGGCCTATCTCAGATAAGAACATGATACCTCCTATAAAAGTCATATAAATGGGGCAAGGATATAGTTGCCGGGAGAAAGGGGATGGGCTTAGCTGATAGAGCAGAGTTCTATTTCACAGGGGTGTTGTTCTAAAAGCATCCAAAAAGCAAAAATTAAATATAGCGTAGGTCAACCTTGAAAATCCCTTAGGGATGCACTGCATTAGAGCCTGAAATCCAGCATCGCAGTAAGTTCAAAGTCACCAGTGTCTCTTGCAGTGTTGGAACAGATTGTTAGGTCCTCATTAGATGATGCCTGTGGATTATGTTTTGTGGCCATGTGATACAAAACAAAGCAAACACAAACAAACAAATCCTCTGAGCAGACATTCACATTCATCTCACTAAGATTTACTATGTGGGGGCCCACGTGTACTGTTTGGCATTGCGTGGAAAGCATTCAAGATTGCTTGAGTACTTTTGAAATAACAATCACTTACTCCCTCTCTCATTCTTTCTCTCTCTTTTTAATACTGCCGTACAGGTGAGTTCATGCAAATTAAAACCCTGGAGGTGGCCTTTCTACCCTATTTCTACAAGCCCCTTTAAAGATCTTACAGCTTAATCTAAAGGACAGACTGGTAATGGGCAAGGAGGATAATTGCCACAATAGAGGCAAGTAAAAGGTCATGGGAGTCCATTGAAGAAATATGTAATCCAGTAGAGGACGGGTCAGGAAAGCTGCCCACAAGACAGGACAGCCAACTGGAGACCTGAAGAACAGAGAATAGTTAGCCAGAGTTAGGAAAAAGATGATCCAGGATGAACATACCAAGATTAGGAGGCAAGTTGGAGCATATCATACTAGTTCAGGATAGGCTTTGAATACTGGGGCTATATGACAGGAGAAGCAGGGGCTGGTGACCAAGGAGAGCCTTGAAGACTGTACTGGGGAGTTTGGAAATTATTCTGAAAGCAGTAGGGAGCCACTGAAACCAAAGAGAAACATGATCGTGTTGTGTAGTACAAAGAAGATTCTGGCTATGCTTTGCAAGTGAGAGAGAAGAACAGCAATGTGTTAGACCAGGGGGTCAATTACGAACATTCCAATAAGGTAGGCAAGAGATGATAGGGGCCTAGATCATTGGCTGTGGAGGTATAGCAGACAAGAGAAAGGAATTCGCTCTCCCGAGTATCTGGATGGTGGTGCCATTTGCCTAGGTAAAGAATAATGAGAATATCTTCCCATTTTCCAGTTGGCTTTAAATTGCTCTTCGCATTTCCCATCCAGTCGTCTCTTTTCTTCCTCTCTCTTTCCACTTCCAGACAATGGAGACCAGGATAGCAAAGGCTTTCCTATCTTCATTGTGTAGGAGTCTAGACAAAAAGACCTCAGAAAGAACCTTCTAACTTTAAGACTTCTCATTTCTTAGTCCTTACAATGGTGACTGGATGGAAACAGAGAGAAGGCGGGGCATAATGGGATATGGAGAAAGATCTATTCATGGGGTGAAGAGTGATTTGGATGGCAGATGAGAGACGATTGCTGTCCTCCCCTTTCCCTTGGTAACTCAAGTTCTGGGATGCCAATTTCCCTGCGGTTCCCAATCTCTCCATGTCAAAGCTTTCCTGGTGCTGGCTCACCTTGGCTATGGTTGCCTCATCTTACTCAGAGCCTCGAACGTCTATTTCACCTGACAGGAGATTGCCACACAAAGAGCCATTGAGAAAAGAAAATCTAACAGGTGAACCCTTGAACATGATGGATTCCTCCTGACCCTTCCCTTTTTGGTTATAGACCAAAGGGCACACATGAATCCCAGGTTTTAGGATTAAGAGCTTACCTTTAAAAAAAGAAAGAAAAATAGATAGTGTTAATTAATTTTTATTTGAGGCCTCCACCCTTTTCCTGCTCTCTATTCCTCTTTTGTCTAGTCCCAGGGAAGACGTGTGGGAGAGGCCCAGCCTGTCAGCAGAGTTGGCTCTTCTGCAGCAGGGGACTAACTGTGGCTACTGTGAGCCATCCCGCCCCAGCCACTCCTCTTCCCCTTCCAGCTCTTACACAACAGCCGAGCAGGCAGATGGAGAGTCCAGTTTGTGCTTTTCTTTCTGGGCTCCCAGGCTTTTCAAAGAATCCCTTTGTTAGTTAATGTCAACCTTCCCCCAAAGGCCCGAAGTGAGAGCCAAGGAGGCTGAGCCCAGATGAGGTGGAGCCTTCTGTGAGGGGTGCCGGAAGGATGGGATTTGCTGGTTGCCTCTGGGGTAACCCTGGCATCTGTGTGTTTTCCAGGGTGAGAGTGGCTGGTCTAGGACTTCCAAAGTCTTTTGTATGTCTCACCTACTGAAGGAAGCCTTCCCAACTATTCCCATTCCTGCTCCGATTGTGTCTTCGTTGGGCATTCTCTCAGGCTGGTCTGTGTGTAATGCCTTTTCCTGAGGCATTTCATAGGCCACTAAATACACACACATAAAGTGACCCATGCTTGGGTCAGAGACAAGTTCAAAGCCAAGACTCAATCAAAATTCTATGCTCTTTCTACTGCACTAAGTTCTCTGGTCCATTCAATACTCTAGAATCAATTATGTAGTTTCAGGGGCCCAGTGGAGAAGTTGAGTCTTTTTGTAGGACATATACTACTCCCTTGCAATGCTCAGTGCTCCCTCATGACCTAAAGTTGCTTAAACACAGTGCTTAAATAACAGCTCTGGAATCCTGAGCAGTTTAGGAGTATTTAAAAGCCCTCACTGCTCTAGGCCTTAGCACTCTTCTTTTCCAAGCAGGCCCTCTCAAGGACTCCTGACATGGTGACATTTGGGTTAGGGTACAAAACAACTGGCCCCAAGAAAGACAATGGGACAGGAAATTTACACAGCTTGTAGAATATTCTCCATCTTTGATAAGTTCTCACTGACAGGCATAAAGAAAGAGGCAGCTAATGTTGGAGAGGCTGCACAGAGGAGCATTTCAGAACATGAACTTGAAACCAGACCGCCCAAGTGGGCCCAAATGCTGGCACTATTCATTCATTAGATCAACTTAGAAAAATGTACTCCTCTCTCTCTAAACTTTATTTCTTCCTCCTTAAAATGGGATTTAGGACATATGAGTAAGCTGTCATGAGGATTAAATGCAGTAATGTCATTAGAAAGTACTTAGCATACGGTACTTCTTCAGTAAGTGGTAGGTGGTAAAATGAAAGGGTTCTGTAATGACCAGCCAGGGGTTAAATCTGAATTCTGGGTCTTTTGGTTCTGTGACCTTGAGCAAGTCACTTAACCTCTTTGGGACTCAGTATCTTCTCCTTTAGTGAGAGGTTGGACTGATGACCTCCAAGTTCCCTCCCAGCTGTAAAATTCTTTGATTCTGTGTCTACCCACCTCATCACCCCATCTGACTCCCAACTCACCTCTAAGCCTCTCATGGCAGGGACCATTTCACTTGTAACCCTAGAGTCAAGAGCAAAAGCAAGGCTTAGTGGATTTTTTTTTCTAGGAGGAAAAACCCTAGTGCTGGGAGTTGGGACTATCATTCTTGGTGCCTTAGGGACCCACAGTGTAAGCTTGGATCAGAGGAGGGAGGCTTGTCAGCTACCCTGAGTTTAAAGGCCACAGAGACATCCTGTCAAGGCCAAATCATCAAACATGCTGGAGAAAGGCTGGCTGAGGGCTGGTGACTTGGTGCCTCGCAGGCCCAATCCCACCTAACTGGGCTTGAATCCAGCCGGAATGAAGGAACACAAGGCCGTGTTATGCTGGAAGCTTGATGATATGCTCCCTCCTCCTTTTACTTTCGAGGCAGGGCTAAGCATGACAGATCTCTGACCAAGGTTACTCTGCCACGTGGGTGACACAAAAAAGTGAAATGCTAATCTTGTTCTCTCTCCTCAGTTCTTTTTCAAAAACAAACAAACAAAACCCAGAAACTCTTCCAAATTCAGATCAACTGGAGTTCTAATTCCTCCCTTCTTTCAAACTTTTTCAGACCTTGCTATTTTAGTTAGACTATCCCTGTTGGCTTAAGAAGAAAAGATTTATCTTCAGTTTGATTCCTGAGTACGTCTCCTTGGGGAAGATGCGTTTATAGACGTGGAATCAGTAGCTTATAGCAGAAGCCAGCAAGGGGGCTTGATTCTGGAAATGAGGCCACTCAAGACTAAAAAGGCACAACAAGAGACAACTCAAGATGCCTAAAAGCCTGACGCACTGGCGGCCATGACCACTAACCACAGCTCACACTTGCCCTGTGTGCCCTATAGACACAGCTTTGAGATCTGCAACTTTGTCTGGATGATAGGAACATCTGACTGGTCACTAAGCCTTGTGGGTCCCACCTTTAAAATAATTCATGATTTCATTCCCCACTTTCCATTCCTTACTGCCGCCCCCCCCAGTGACCTGCCCCAAGGTTTCACAGGTCTGTGAATGTAGGTGGGAACACATACAGATACACACTGCTCCTCTCAGATCTGAACCCTTACCTGCCACAAGAAAATCCAGCCCTTCTCAAAGTCTCCCTGGATGGCTGGGATTCTTCAGTTTTGTCATGGATGCTCATAACATACGCAGTCTTCTGATCAATATCTACACGCACGCACGCATCTGCACGCACACCACTACCAACTCCGTTACCAACACTTTCTGTAGGATGCCCATGTTTGACCCGGGCTGGGTTCCACACCAATCAGGGCAAAGTCCCTCTGCCCACTGTGCTGTACTTGGTCACAGTTTCTACCTGGGGGTCCACAAAGATCCTTGTGGAAATGGCTCCTTTATCTTTTAGCTTCGTTTCTTTCTCTGCAGAGTCTCCAAACTAGTCTAACAGACAGCTGTCAAGCCATTCAACCATTCTCCTCAAGGTTCCCTCTTCTTTCCCCAAACCCCTGGATGATTTTTCTTAAGGGGGAAAGAGTCCTATGCACATTGGCACATTCAGTCAAGACCCTGGGGGTAGCAGGTGAGGCCTAATGTCATTTCTCAGAAGCATCCAAGTCCACCATGGCCAAGCAAAGATGTCCCGTTAGAGCAGCTGAACCGCCATTATTCTGCTTGAATTATTGATTACCAAAGTCTCCTGGTTATCAGTCTCTCTTTCTTCCAGGGCACCGCCCACACTGCTTCCAGAGTGTGGAAACTTCTAATCCAGAAACAATTGACCATTGTTCACAGAACAAAGAGCATGTTTTTTAAGGACCTGCCAAATCTAATGATTGGCCCTACCCCCAACACCACCTCCTTTGCACCCCAGAATCCAGCCACTCAGTTCTCTCTCCAATTCCCTAAATAAGCCAGGTGTGTGTCTTGATCTTTTGTTGAAACTGTTTTTTGCTTGAACTCCTCTCCCAGCTAATTATCCATTTACTCTCTAGTTGACTAAATCTTACTGAAATCTCAACGCCCAGTTTATATAGCATTTGTGTGAAGAACCTCCAGCTTCCTCTTTCCTCTTCTGCTCTAGAATTCTTGGAAAGGTTTGGGGCTTAGAATTGGAGAATCCATGTTCATGTCCTGGTTCTCCTGTTTCCTAGCTATGTGAAATATTCGGCAAGTTATAAACTCTATAAGCGTCACTTTCTCATCTGCAAAATGAGGATAATAACCCTTTCTTCATGAGAATTTTTTACAGATTAAATGAGATAATGTATGTGAAGTGCCTGGCACAAATTCTTATGACTATTATTTATGAGTTACATTCTCCGAGCTCCAGTTCCTCATCAATTAAAGTGCCACTAAAATACCAACTGTGAACATATTTTTTAAAGTGATCTAACAAGTGTTAAATGCAATTCACTAATTTCAATATTTTTGACGTATAGCTATAGGTGGTTTAACCTTACCTGCCTGTATTCTTGTGTTTTGCTGGATGATGTGTATTTTGTTCTGCAGTTAAGTGTTGCCTTTGGGTTTTTCATTTGTGTTCTACAGCTTTGTCTACTTTGAGGGGCAGATTAGAAGGTATTCAAACTATGGTGTCACCACTGCCACCTTCCGCATTACAATGACACTCCTTTTCTTCCCCAGCTTTATTGGGGTATAATTGACAAGTAAAATTATAAGAACTTTAGAACATACATCATGGTGACAGGATACACATATACATTGTGAAAAATTCCCACCATCCCACATCCATCACCTCACCTATTTTATCTGTTTTCTTTTTCTTTTTTGTGAGGACATTTATGTTCTACTTTCTCAGCAAATTGTAATTAAAATGCAGTGTTATTAAGTACAGTCAACAAGTTTCACATTAGATCTTCAGACCTTATTCATCTTATAACCGGAAGTTTGTACCCTTCCTTTTACTAACCTCTCCCCACTCCACCACCTCTCAGCCCCTGGAAAACATTGTTCTACTCTGTGTCTACAAGTTCGACTTTTTGAAATTCCACATTGAAGTGATACCAGGCAGTATTTGTCTTTCTGTCTCTGGCTTATTTCACTTAGTAAAATGCCCTGAAGTTCCATCCATGTTGTCACAAATGGCAAGGTTTCCTTCTTTCTCATGCCTGAATAATATTCCATTGTGCCTATATCCCGTCTTATTTATCTATTCATCGGTCAGTTCTTAGTAATGTAAATGCAAATAATGCTGCAATAAACATGGGAGTGCAACTATCTCTTCCATATCCTATCTTAATTTCTTTCAGATGTATACCCAGAAATGGGATTGCTGCATCATATGGTAGTTCTATTTTTGTTTACTTTTTAAAAAATTTAAATTCAATTAGCCAACATACAGTACATACTTATTTTCAAATGTAGTGCTCAGTAATTTATCAATTGCATATAACACCCAGTGCTCATCACATCGCGTGCCTTCCTTAATGCCCATCCCCCAGTTACCCCATTCCCCCACCCTGGTTGTTCTATTTTTAATGTTTTCAGGGACTATTATACTGTTTTCCATAGTGGTTGTACTGATTTACATTCCCACCAACAATGCACAAGGGTTCCCTTTGCTCCACCTCCTTGCCAACACTTGTTAGATCTTGTCTTTTTGATGACAGCCATTCTAACAGGTGTGAGGTGATATCTCATTGTGGTTTTTTTTTTAAAGATTTTATTTATTTATGTGACAGAGAGACAGCCAGCGAGAGAGGGAGCACAGCAGGGGAGAGGGAGAGGAAGAAGCAGGCTCCCAACCGCAACGCCGGGATCATGCCCTGAGCCGAAAGCAGACGCCTAACGACTGCGCCACCCAGGCGCCCCTCATCGTGGTTTGGATTTGCATGGCCCTGATGCTGAGTGATGGTGAGCACTTTTTTGTGTAGCTCTGGGGTGTAATTGACATTCCACCAGCCTGATGTTTTTTGCAGAAGATTTCAAAGGCTGAATTGAGGAAGAAACCATGCTTTTGCTGCTTCTGTTGATTCTCCTAGCAAGAATAGTTACATACATGTGTGTGGCTGTATTGAGTTTTTCTTTTCAGGGTTGGCTGGATTCCCAGTATCCGTTCTTTAAATTTATGGGTGTTAAGAGGCAGGATTGGGGGAGCATTTATGTTTTGCTAGTATGGGTCTAGTGGGCCTCATTTGATTCTGGAGTTAGCTGTTACGTGATGGTGGCTTATTATTCCATGGATGGTGTATATGGTGGTATGTTTCTCGAGCTATCATTTATAGTGGTGATTCCTGATTCCCTATCTTCCTGATTCTTGAAAATGTAGAAGCTCAGCTGACTGGCTGTATTGCTGTAAACGTCAATCCCTCAGCTCTTGTAAGGATTTTTGTAAGCATTAAATCTCTGTACTTAATCCTTTTCTGATAGAGTGGTTTCTGTGACTTGTCATTGAGCCTTTTCTAATACGGACATTAGATAAATTTCCCTTTACATACTGCTTTAGTTGAATCTCACAAAATTTGATATGTTGTAATTTTATTCAGTTCGAAATACTTTCTAACTTCCCTTGTACTGTCTTCTTTTAGCCCATGGGTTATTTAGTTGCGTGTTAGTTTCCAAATATTTGTAAATTCTCCTAGTATCTTTTTTTTTTTTTAGATTTTGTTTATTTATTTGACAGAGAGACAGTCAGCGAGAGAGGGAACACAAGCAGGGGGAGTGGGAGAGGAAGAAGCAGGCTTCCAGCGGAGGAGCCCGATGTGGGGCTCGATCCCGGAACGCCGGGATCACGCCCTGAGCTGAAGGCAGACGCTTAACAACTGTGCTACCCAGGCGCCCCATCTTTTTGTTATTGATATCTAATTTAATTCCATTGTAGAGAGAGAACAAATTTGATTTGAATCCTTTAAAATTTATTCAGACTTGTTTTATAGCCTGGAATATGCTTTCTTTATCTCGGCAAAGGAAGTGTGGTACACCTTTACTGACTTTCTGTCTACTTGTTCTATCAATTAACCATAATTTGTCTATCTCCCCTTGCAGCTCTCTCAGTTTTTGCTTCATATATTTTTAAAGATTTTATTTATTCATTTGAGAGTGAATGTGCATGAGGAGGGGAGCAGCAGAGGTAGCCTGCCAAGGGGCTCCATCCCAGGGCCCCCGGGGCATGACCTGAGCCAAAGGCAAATGCTTAACTAACTGAGCCTCCCAGGTGCTCCTGCTTCATATATTTTGAAGTCATGTTATTAACCTTGAAGATTGTTACATCCTCTAATAAAATTATCCCTTCACCACTATGAGCATACTTTCTTTTATCCCCAGTAATATTCTTTGTCCTGAAATCTAATTCATCTGATATTAAAATACCCACTCTATCTTTCTTTTAACTAGTGTTAACAGGGTATAGCTTTATATCCTTTTACTTTTTTTTCCTTTAAAATTTTTATTTATTTGAGGTGGAGTGTGGAAGAGTGTATGAGCTGGGACGGGGGGCAGAAGGAGAGGGAGAAGCAGGCTCCTTGCTGAGCAGGGAGCCCGATGTGGGGCTCGATCCTAGGACCTGAGATCATGACCTGAGCTGAAAGCAGTGGCTTAACTAACTGAACCACCCAGGTGCCCCCCTTTTATTTTTAACTTAGTTGTGTCTTCATATTTGAAGTGGGTTTCTTGAAGGCAGCATGTGGTTGTATCTTGGTATTTTATTCAATCTCACAATCTTTGCTTTCTAATCGGAGTGCTGTGACCATTTACATTTAGTTGAGTCTTTCAACTTACTATTTGTTTTCTATTTGCTCCACCTGTTCTTTGGTTCATTTTTCCTCTTTTAATGCCAATTTTAGATTGAGTATCTTTATAATTTCATTTGAGAGTCATCTCACAATGATAAAAGGGTCAATTCATCAGAGGACGTGAGAATCCTACGTGTTCATATGCCTAGCAACATAGCTGATTTCTCTCTTTAAATCTCTTTCTCTCTCTCTCTCTCTCTATAAGATAGATAGATACAGATATATAAAATCCTCTAATGTACACACACAGATAGATATAAATATCTATGTAGACATATATATATTATATATTATATATATATATATATATATATATATATATATATATATATATATATGTCTATAGCAATTTACAAACTATCTTAGAGGTTACTTTCAGATTTATAGTGTATATCTTTAAGTTACCAACGTCTATCTTCAAATAATATTATATTACTTCACATAAAGTATAGGAGCCTTATGACAATATCCTTCTATTTCTCTCTTCTTGGCCTTTATACTATTGTTGTCATACATTTCCCCTCTTTATATGTTGTAAATTCCACAATGCATTGTTATTATTTTTGCTTAGTTACTTTTACTTACTTATTTATTAATTTTTTGGAAAAGATTTTATTTGTTTATTTTGAGAGAGAGAGTGCAAGCGGGGGGAGAGGCAGAGGCAGAGGGGAAGGGGGACTCTCAAGCAGACTTCTCACTGAGTGCAGAGCCCCACAAAGGGCTGGATCTTACGACCCAGAGGTGATGACCTGAGCCGAAATCAAGAGTTGGATGCTTAACCGACTGAGCCACCCAGGTGCTCTGCTTAGTCAGTTACTTTTAAAAAAGGTTTTTTAAAAAAGGGGAAAAAGTCTTGTATATTTATCCACATAGCTACCATTTCCAGTCCTCTTTAATCACTCGTGTAGATTCAAATTTTCACCTGGTATCCATATTTTTATTTATACACTTATAATAAACTCCATAATATGTTGTGGTTCGTTTTATTGGCACTGTCAATTACCTTTTCAGAAGGTTAAATAATAGACAAAAATATTTGTTTTTGATCCATGTGGTTATCATTTCATTCGTGTGTGTAGATCCTAGTTTCCAACGCGCTTCATTTTCCTTCTGCCTAGAGGACTTTTTTTTTTTTTAAACATTTATTGTGAGATTGGTCTCTATCTTACAATGATAAATTGTGATAAATTCTTTCAGTTTCTTGATGTCTGAAAAAGTCGGTTTCACTTTCTTTTTTGGAGAAGTGCTAGGGGTAGAATTCTAGGCGGAATTTTTTTTCCTTTCAGTGTTTCAATAATATTACTCCCCTGTCTTTGGCTTACAACAAGAAATTTGCAGGCGTTGTTATTTTGTTCTTCTGTACATGATTTTTTTTTCTTTTTTTCTTTTTTAAAGATTTTATTTATTTATTTGATAGAGAGAGACAGCCAGCGAAAGAGGGAACACAAGCAGGGGGAGTGGGAGAGGAAGAAGCAGGCTCTTAGTGGAGGAGCCTGATGTGGGGCTCGAACCCAGAACGCTGGGATCACGCCCTGAGCCGAAGGCAGTTGCTTAACCACTGCACTACCCAGGCGCCCCCATGATTTTTTTTTCTGACTACTTTTAAGATTTTCTCTTATCACATGTTTTAAGTAAATGATTAACTAGGATATGCCTAGGTGTAGTTTTCTTCATGTATCTTGTGTTTACGATTTATTGAACTTGGAGCGCCTGGGTGGCTCAGTCGGTTGGCTGTCCAACTCTTGATTTCTGCTCAGGTCATGATCCCAGGGTTGTGGAACTGAGCGTTGTGCTGAGCTCGGAGCCTGCTGGTGATTCTCTCTCTCCCTCTCCCTCTGCCCCTCCCCCACCTCTCTCTTTCTCTCAAAAAAAAAAAAAGATTATTGAACTTGCTGAATCTGCAGACTTAAAATTTTCATCAAATTTGGAAAATGTCCAGCCATTATTTCTTCAAATACTTTTTTCTGCCACACACCCCTTCTTTCCTTCTGGGACTCTAATTACATGTATATTGTGCTTCTTGAGATTTTCCTATAGCTTACTGATGCTCTATGGGTTTGTTTAATCTTTTTCCTCTAAATGTTTTATTTTGGATAGTTTCTATTCTAAATGTTTACTAATTTTTCTTCTGTAATACCTAATCTGCTGTTAATCTGATGCAGCAAATTTTTCATCTCAGACATTGTAACTGTTATAACGACCGTTTTAATAACTTTGTTTTCTAGGGCGCCTGGGTGGCTCAATCGGTTAACCATCTGACTCTTGATTTCAGCTCAGGTCATGATCTCAGGGTCATGAGATCAAGCCCCATGTCAGGCTCTATGCTTAGCACAGAGTCTGCTTGACATTCTCTCCCTTGCCCTCTACCCCTCCCCCAGCTTGTGCTCTCTCTCTCTTCTTTCTCTAAAATTAGTAAATGAAATCTTAAAAAAAAAAACACCTTGTTTTCTAATTCTATCATCTGTGTCATTTCTGAGTCAGTTTCATGTAATTAACTCACCTTTCCTCATTACAGGCTATATTTTCCTGCTTATCTGCATGTCTGTAAGTTTTGATTGAATTTTACTATTTTACTATGCTGCTGAATATTTTATATTTCTATAAATGCTCTGTAGCTTTGTTTTGCAATCCAATTAAATTGCTTGGAAATAGGCTGATCCTCTCCTGTCTTGTGTTCATGTTTACTTTATTGGTGTCAGAGCAGCATTTAGGACTAATACTTCCCCATTACTCAAGCAAAACCTTCTGAAAACTCCAGCGGATGCCTCATGAATTATGAAGTTTTGTGCTCTGACAGGTGAGAACAGGAGCTATTCGCAGCCCTGTGTGAACTCCAAACATTCTTCCTTCTAATTAATGTGGTTCTTTCCCTGACCTAGGGTAGCTTCCTCACATACATTCGCTAATGGTGACTCTTATTTACCCTAAAGGGGGAATCTTCTACAGCCTTGCCTCTCTCAATGCAAGGGTTTTCCTCTTGGTCCATTGCTCTGCAAACTCTAACCATTTTGTTCTTTTTACACTCCCAGCTATTCAGAGACATAACATATTCTGCCTGGGTCTCCCTCCCCACCTCAAAGGAGAGTTCCCCAGAAACTGTCTCCAGAACATAAATTGGTACCATCATAAGAGTTCCCTCATTTGTTTCTGACTTCTCAGGGATAATTTGCCTTTATTACCTGATTTTCAATTTTTTAAACCATTGTTTCTTATATTTTCTCTCATTTTTTTGATATTTTAGGTTCTGGCTCTTATATTTTCTCTCTTTTTTTGATATTTTCTGGTTCTGGCTCTTTTATCTTGTTCAGGAGCCAAAGTCCATTGAACCTTGACTAATATATACACCAACCTTGCCTTGCCTCTTGTTGGATAAATTCTGCTACCTCTGCTCCCATACTACTCCATAATCTTCATTCGATCAAAGAGATGATTTCAATAGAAATATCTTCCATATGTATCCCCAGCCTGCAGAAAACAGTAGTGACAATACAACACCGATCCACTGGTGTTCTCTTCACTAATATTATATCTCAAGGCCTTAGAGACGGAATGTCTTCTGGGTCCTTTCAAGGACATAGTTAAGGGTTAGTGAGTGGGTCACATATGATAAATCCACTCCAAGTTTCGTTCTGTAATCTTGGGATTTCTTTCTCCCTACATTTTCCCTAATGATGTCTAATAAACCATTAAAGTTGTTCTCAACCATTTAAGCTAACACGTTCAATTCAAAATCTCCACTAAGTGAACCCATATGAATCATCTTACCCCATCTAAGATTACATTTGTACTCTTACCTCAGCCAGCCTCTGATCATCTATTACCATATCTATTTCCCAGTTTTTAACCATCGAAATTTCGAATATCTTATCATTATTTGTGTTACTTCCACAGATTGACTTTGTAATCGCCTTCCTGGCATATCCAAGGATTTGACATTAGTTATAGATCTGAAGGCAGTGCGAGGTGGTTAGCACAGCCCATGATGACAAAATGTTACCTCTGCGGTAACATCACGCAGAAACAGCAGACTGAATGAGGAGGGGAGAAAGTCCCTTCCTGCTGAAACTTTGAGAATCGAGATGCATCAAACATTCCCCATACCAATTCTTCATACATCACTCTTTCCCAGTCAGTGTCCTTACTTCTACATAAGAATCCTCTTAAAGCAAAAATTCAACTTATTTTAGAGATCGGTGTCCCACTGCGAATTTTATATTCAGTTACCTCAGGCCTGTGGCTGTAAGAGATAGCACAGAAGCTACCTGATTACAGGATAATCTCATGTGCTAAAAATTTTAACTTTTGACTTAACATTTTCTTTCTTTAAAACTTCCAACAGAGTTAAGAACACCAAGATCAGTCCACAGTGCTTGCATGCCTCAGGCCCTCCACCGTGGAGGCCACCAATGCCTTGGGAAAGAAGGTCCTGTGGTAATTTATGTAACTGTTTCATCACTGTCCCTCATGGGCTACCTGAATCCTCTCCTCCAACACCAGCTAAACAATCATTGCCTTGCTGTCAAGTCCAACCACTTCAGATAACCAACCACCAGGTTCTCATTTCCTTGAGCGTTTACTGCTGGCAACCATTCCAAGTACCAATCAGTGCATCCAGCAAGGTCTTTAGATGCAAAGAGTAGAAGCTATTCTGGCACTTTAAGCTAAAAAAGGTAAGAATATTAGGTAACTCAGCAAATGTCCTCGAGGCCAAGAAAGCTAGACCCCGAAGGTAAGCAGCCAAAACAACGTCCATCCATGTAGCCTCACGACACTTAGGCTCACAACAGTTCACAACCAGAAACTCCACCACTCCCGAAGATCCGGAGACTTCTGCTGCTACACCTGCTTGAGGACTGATCACTCCTGTGTGGCTATCTCCTCATATTTCTGACTTCTGAATCCAGGCCTCATGAGGTGTGCCTGATTGCCAGAACCTAGATCACATGACTGCACCGTAGTTGGGTGAGGTCTGCAGTTGTGAATTTTCCAGCTTCTACCTTGGGAAGAGGGGATTCATAGTATGGTAACTTACCAAAATGTAAGGCAGAAATGAGAGCTGCAGGATGACCACAAAAAATTAATGTCCTCTCTACAACATTGTCATTTATAATCCTAGTGCACAATTATGGGTTAATATACATAGATACACAATTTCAGTTGCCCAAAGATCTCTGAGATTTAGGGTTCAGAAAAGCTTCAATCTAGATTTTGGATTCATACACTACTTTCCTGCACTAAAATGGAAGCACAGGTGATATAGAAAGAAGCCAAATTAGCCCGCAGTGAAGTCTCGCCTAAGACAAGAAAGCTAGACCTAGGGCCAAGAACGCCTCTCCATCCTGGAAGTCCCATCACTCTGTCACCATGCAATGTGCTTCAGTGGCCCTCGCTGCAATCTTGCATACTGGTTCCTCTATTTATAAAACAGTGTTTCTGGGTAGAAGAGTCCTGGAGAATGTCAGGTTGCCTCTGTGCCAAGATAGGATTAGGGTTCTCTGCATCTTGGTCACACCAATCACTCCCAGAAGAGACATAGGCTGGCTGTGGCTAAAATTAAGTGTTCAGCCCCACCTGACCCCAGTAGCCAAGCCCATCATGCCCACTTTTGGAACAGCTAATGTTCCCTGCCTCTTCTGGGGATCAGGTGGCTGGGGACCGCAGCCAGGGCTCTTCTGTATGGTGATGTGGACTCCGAGGTTTGCAGCGGAAGCAATATCACCTGGGATTAAAGGATTGCCGTCCCTTTAAATCTGATCTCTCTCAGAGTTATTAGTAGGCTGTTCTTTGGCCCCATTTCTCTATCATCATTCATTCAGGACAATAATTTGATCCAGAGAAATAGATCTCTGGGTTCAGGGGGATCTTTTCAAGCCAGAAGGGCTATGTGGGAAGATCATCATTAAGGGGACACATTCATAAAAAGCCTGATTTCCAGTTGCTCTTCTTAGACTCTGCAGAAAGAGAAGAGGTACATCCCCTGTTTCGGGGGACAGATAACTCAGCACAGACATGGCGGCTCCGATGGCTCTGTAAAGGACGGACATGTGACAAAGAGCAGGGAGCAGCTGACTCATAGCCAGACCACAGACTATGGTGCTGACGTCAAACCCACCTCTGTTCACCTCCAGGCAGGTCCTCGTGCCCTCACCCTGGGGCTATGTGAGCAGTTTCCTCACTGGTTCCTCCACCTTCAACAGTTCCCTTCCGCAACCCACTCTGAGCTCCCGTAACTCTTCCCAGAAACCTCCAGCAGCTCCCCCTGCTCCCACAAGCCCTTCTCAATCATTCTGTCAAGAAAATGTACAGCTTTCCACATCATGAAAGTTGTACTGTACGATCTGCTTAAAATAGACCAAAGCTGCTTCATATTCAGGAAATCTTTCATAGTAAGTCTTACTGTATCAATCCAAACAACATCCGCGCTGGCTTCTCCACTTCCTCACCTTTGCTCACACTTGCCTTGCTCTGAGGGCTGTTTCCTACCCCTCTCCCTCCATCATCATCTGCCCAAACCGTCTCGATTGTTTGAGGCACGATTTGAATGCCACCCACTAGCAGAATAATCTGCAGGTCTTTTTTTAAAAACATGGATTCCCCAAGGCCCTCATTTTCTAGTTCCTTAGTTCTGGGACAAAGCCCGGGAATCTATTTTTTATTGTCCCAAATGATTTTTACATCTCCCAGATTTAAGAACTACCCACTAGGGCTATGGATCCTAAACTTCTGGGTTTCACAGAACAGCCAGAGTTATACACATGTGTGCACGCACACACAAATGCAATTGAAGGACTCCGTGTAGGCTTCCAACTTTATATTTTGCTCAATAAGGATATTATAAAACATCAGGAGAAAAGCACATTGTTTTTTATGTCTCCTGAATAAAACCATCAGCCCAGAAGCATTCGTTGGTGGAATCTGAGCATGGGCTCAGCCCTTGCCCAGGTACAGGGAGGTGGGGGACACTGGAGAATGGTCCCTGCCTGAGGGGCCTACAGCCTAGGAAGCATGAGGGGCTCAGGATGCGAGTTATCAACTGAAGACCAATTCAAGTCCATTTCAATCAGTACTAGAGAAGGTCAGAGCAGGAGCTGACTCCCCGGGGCCAGGGCCACAGGGAGGACTTCACAGGGAGGGTGGAATGCAGCCAAAGTCCTGTGAATGGGAAGCCAAGGGATGTGACGGTGAGGGGGCAGCCTGCATGAGTAGTACCAGCCGAGAAGAATTTTGTCTCCTCAAAGACAGAACTTCAGTAGCCCTGTTCCGAAAAAAAACTTAACCCAATGAAGGGGGAAATAGAGGCAAATATCAGTGTTATCAACTGAGCTTTAAAATCAGGGTCTACAACTCTGCTGTGTCTCTATAATCTACAACCTGTATATAGTTTGTAGAAGTGTCGGGGCGCCTGGGTGGCGCAGTCGTTAAGCGTCTGCCTTCCGCTCAGGACGTGATCCCGGCGTTCTGGGATCAAGCCCCACATCAGGCTCCTCCACTGGGAGCTTGCTTCTTCCTCTCCTACTCCCCCTGCTTGTGTTCCCTCTCTCACTGGCTGTCTCTATCTCTGTCAAATAAATAAATAAAATCTTTAAAAAAAAAAGTGTAATGGAGCAGAAAGGGCAGGGGGCCTGGATTCATCTCCCAACTCTGCTTGGACAAGTCACATGACTACACAGAGTCTCAGTCTCTTCGTCTGAATGATGGAAATAATATCTGCCTTCCTGGGATGTTATCATGAGGTAAGAGGAGTGATTCAACTCAACCATTACCCTTTCTATGAAAGTTCTTTGTTCTCAGTCTCCTGATCCCCTAGTTGGAAACAATCACTTCCTGTCTTATGCCCTATTGCATTTTGTAGAGATTTCCAAACATCTTCCTCCATGCTTATATCCCTCTACCAGACTAAGAGCTCCTAGAGAAAAGAAATATATCTTGCTCATGTTACGTTCTGGTGCCTGATGCACTCCTAATACCACTAAAATCTCAATCAATATCCATCTGATGACAGAAAAAAATGAGTGTGCTTTATAATATAAATAGATATTATGTATATGTAAATATAAAGTATATATAGAAAAAATACACAGTGTAAAACACTATAAAAATGGTAGTAACTCCTGCCGTTCCTTTTAGGAACTTCTTGCATTTGCAGCATTTTCTTGTGCTTGTAATGGCTGAGTGGTCATATGACAAAGGTAATTCGCTAAAAGAGAATTCAGGGTAAGAACTGTAACGATAAAGCCTCCCTTTAAAGAAAACAGCCCCCTGAATTCTTGGAGTGGTGAAAGATAATCTTTTTAGGAGACCCCCTGACACTTTGTGATTATAGGTCAAAGACGGCCATCTTAGGGCAGCTCCACTCACGGAGTGGTGTTAACGCCATGGCCAAGGGTTCAACAGAGGCTGGTAATTAGTAAATGTATTCACTGTGCTTTGGTTTATATTTTCATTCCCAGAGGCGATTATTAAGGAAATATTTTGGCCTGATTATAGATAATAATAAACCAAAGTGCACTTGCATTTCCTTAAGTATGCCTGAAATTCACAGATCTAGCCAAGATCACTAGACATTTGTTATCACCTCTAATCACAGTGAGAACCTTATGTAAACAGCTAATTGGCCTGAATAGAAGGGCAAACGGGACCATGATTTGTGAACATATTCATTATCTTTGGTTGCTGTGGCTATTAGTTGACTTTGAGTCTTCTCTGGTCACGAAACTGGTAGAGACCTCCAAGATCATCTAGCCCAACTGGCTCCCAACACATAACTGCCTTTGCTGTATTGGCTGGATGTTTATCTGCCACCAAGAACTTTCAGTGACAAGGTGCTCTCATTTTCAGATGTTTGTAATAATTATGAAAATTGCTCTTGATTTGGCAGATTCCGGCTGGATGCTCAGCAAACCCATTTCCTCTTCTTCCTAGGAACACAGCAAGACTCTATCTCCTGGGTTTCCTTCAATGAGATGCAGCACGTGACTAAGTTCTAGCTAGTCTTGGCAGAAGCTTGTATCCCCCCTCTGGGCCTGGGCCACTGACATCTCTACTGTGTTCCCTGCCGCCCATCTGCCAGCTGGATGCAGAGGATTCAGAGAGGCATTAAGAGATGGCAGGGCCCCAAGAGACATGAGCAGACAGTTCTCCAAAGAAGACATCCAGAGGACCAACAGACACATGGAAAGATGCTCAACATCACTCATCACCAGGGAAACGCAAATCAAACCGACAATGAGCTATCACCTCACACCTGTCAGAATGGCGAAAATCAACAACGCAAGAAACAACAGGTGCTGGCGAGGATGTGGGAAAAAAAGAACCCCCTGTACTGTTGGGGATAATGCAAACTGGTGCAGCCACTCTGGGAAACCGTATGAAGGTTTCTCAAGAAGTGAAAAATAGACCTGCCTTAGGATCCAGTAATTGCACTACTAGGTATTTACCCAAAAAATATAAAAACACTAATTCAAAGGGATACATGCACAGTCGCATCTGTTTATTGCAACATTATTTACAACCGCCAATGGAGGTGACCCAAGTGTCCATCGAGAGATGAATGGATCAAGAAGAGGTGGTGTGGGGCGCCTGGGTGGCACAGCGGTTAAGCGTCTGCCTTCGGCTCAGGGCGTGATCCCGGCGTTATGGGATCAAGCCCCACGTCAGGCTCTTCTGCTGTGAGCCTGCTTCTTCCTCTCCCACTCCCACTGCTGTGTTCCCTCTCTCGCTGGCTGTCTCTATCTCTGTCAAATAAATAAATAAATAAAATCTTTATAAAAAAAAAAAAAAAAGAAGAGGTGGTGTGTATATATACAATGGAATATTCCAGAGCCATAAAAAAAGAATGAAATCTTGCCATTTGCAATGACATGGATGGAGCTAGAGAATATAACACTAAATGAAATAAATCAGAGAAAGACAAATATCATATGATCTCACTCGTGGAATTTAAGAAACAAAACAAAGGAGCAAAGGAAAAAAAGACAAACCAAGAAACAGACTCTTTTTTTTTAATGATTTTTTATTATATTATGTTAGTCAACATACAGTACATCCCCAGTTTCCGATGTAAGGCTCGATGATTCGTTAGTTGTCAAGAAACAGACTCTTAACTTAGAGAACAAACTGATGGCTCCCAGAGGGGAGGTGGGTGGGGGGATGGGTGAAATAGGTGATGGGGATTAAAAAGTACACTCATGATGAAAAAAAATTTTTTTTAAATCTATTCGAATAAGACAAGAAAACCATGTGAAAAATCAAGAGAGAAAGGGAGAGAGAGAAGGCAGAATCCCAGAATGAGGTCCCTGATGCTCGGTTTGAAGGAAAACCATGGAGGAGAAGCATGAGACTAGGAATATACATGTTGGACCACTGCAGGAACAAGTGAATTTCACGTGCTATGTGATAGAAATTGGGGGAACGTCTGATAAAGCCATTAGCGTACCTTGACTTGCACAAAACTTAAGAGTGCTGCCATCTCAAAAAAAAACCCCACAAAAAACCACTATGATAGATGACATTGGCTTAGCAGTGCGATGAGAAGAGAACTGGGAATGAGGGCTGGGAAAGGTATTTACAATGGCAAAATATTTGGTACCAATTTGCCCGTGCTAACTCAGAAAGCAGCCCCGTGGGTACCGAGCGTAGAGCTCCGAGCGTACAGCTCCGAGCGTACGGCTCCTGATGGCGGGAAAGAACGCACGTGTCAGTGTGCTGGTTACTATGGGCTGCCTTCAATAAATATTCCAAGAAAGAGAGAAACTCAGGAAAGAAATTGAGCTTTCGTAAAGATGAGATTAAAGGCTGTGGCCTTCTCACCCAAGCCTATTAGCACAGCTAGCTTCCAGGGAAAAAATAAGCTTGGTGAGGGAGCAAAGTAACTAAGCAAGGTTGAGAATTATGCTTGGGGAAGAAATCCAGGTATAGTTACTGGCAAGGGCACTGGCTAGAACCACACAGAATGCAAGGCCGGTAAACTTGTAAGCCTATTACGTTACAGAGAAGCCACAAAACCATACTAAAAAAAATCTTTCACTGGTCCAGCTCAAAACAATCCTTGGGCCTCAAAACTTCCACAAGCATGAATTAGGTACCAAGGCTGTACAGGAAGTGATGTCACAACTTCCTTGTCACTTGAATAAAAGGAATTATTTGCCTTCCACTTATCTCCTTCCCTTACCCCCTGTCCCAAGAATATATAAAATTTGAGTTCTGTACAGTAGCTCCCCCCTTTCTGCGGGGGATATATTTCAAGACCTCCAGTAGATTCCTGAAACCACAGGCAGTGCCAAACCCTATATATATACTATGTTTTTTCTTGTACATACATACCCACCTATGGTAAAACTCAATTTACAAGTTAGGCACAGTAAGAGATCCAACAACAAGAAGTAAGAAAAAATAATAATTATAACAATATGCTGTAATAAAAATTATGTAAATGTGGTTTCTTTCTTTCCCTCAAAATATCTTATTATATGTTGTTATATTATTGTTAAACCACATCGAATCAAACACCCCCTGGGGAAGATAGCAACATTAACCTCTGTAGTAATGGGACAGTACAATTAGCTAATAGGAAACGGTAGTTTGCTGCAAAGTGCTAGGATAGAGGTAATATATGAAATAAGGAGCATGAGGGGGTAGAAGGGGTCAAGAATGCTCTCTGGGTTTCTGACCTGTATAACTAGATGGATGATAATGCCACTCACAGAGACACAGCATGATCTACCTTTATTGTCTTTTTTTTTTTTTTCAAGAAGGAAGGAAGACCAAGTTTGGGAGAATAATCATGAGTTTAATTTTAATATGTTGAGTTTACGATGCATTTTTCAGCAACTAAGTATAGAGGTTGAGTAGGCAACTAAATTATATTTGAAGTTGTGGACTTTTATGAGATGGATTGTAGCCAGGCACAGGGGTGCAGGAGCACCTGGTTCTGGGGGGCCCAGGAAGAGCAGGTTCGACCACTTGCTGCTGACAAAATCCACAGGCAGAGAAATGAGTGGTGGCGAAACAAGAAAGGGATTTATTTCAGTGAGTCCAACACAGAAAAAGACAGCTGATTAGCATCTCAAAGACTGTCTCCAAAGTGCTGAAAATACTTCCCGGTTTATATAAGGGAAATGTGGGGCAAAGGTGGGTGGGTAGGCGCAGGTGGACAGGAAAGGTCAAGTCAATCCTTGTCTTGGGGTCAGTTACACAGAGCATGGTGTCTTGCTGGCATGGTGCCCTTATTGCTTGAGGGGGTAGTTTTGGTTCCCATCATGGGATGCTTTGCCGGCAGAATCTTCCGCCTGAGCCAAGAGACCCGCTGGAAAGAAGAACCCAACTAGAAAGTTTAAGGTCCAAATGGAGACAGCTGAAGTCTTCTTTAAGGACCAGGGAGGCAATATAGATTATAGAGAAAATAGTGGTCTGTGTAAAACCTAGAGAGCCGCGAGAATTTACTGGCCTCGAGAGATGAGGATGGGCGTACAAAGGAACCCATGAAAGAGATGTCAAAAGACAGGAGAGTGGAAGAGCATGGTGTCATCAAATCCAGGCAGACAGGATCCGAGAATGAGGGAATGGTCAAACAGGTGGAAAGGCCAAGTAAGCTGAAGGCTGAGAATTGTCCACCAGCTTTAGAGACAGAAAAATCTTAGCTCTTCTTAATTTAGAAAGTGCTTCAGGGCACCTGGCTGCTCAGTGGGAAGAGCATGCTGTTCCTGATCTCGGGGTTGAGAGTTCGAATCCCACATTGGGTATAGAGATTACTTAAGTAAACTTAACAAACAAAAACAAAACCAAAAACCTGCTTCAGTAAAGGGAGAGCAGAAGCTAGATTGGAGGCAACTGAGCAAAGAAATGGAATACAGACAACTCTTCCAGGAAACGTGGCCGGAGGAAGAAAAAGGTCAGTAGCTGATCCTAAAGATATATTTTACAATGTTGCTTGGTTCTTAAAATGGGAGAGTTTATATTTAAATATGTATGAGATAGATTTCTGCTTCTGCCCAATATGGAGTCACAGTGACCAGATTGACCCTCTGTCTGAAGCAACAGCAACCAGATAAAATATATGAAACAAATTATAGGAAACAAGGACAGAGATTGCCCTGAGAGATGGGAAACAAATGAGCCACGCCATAAGATTGCCCCAGTTTATTGCCTTCAGAGAGTTTCCAGGCTGTGGTTCATGGACAGGGAATTCAGGGTTCATGGTTCATGGACAGGGAACACCTGCTAGACTCCCTATCTCCCTTTAAACAGGAAAATCTAAGGCGTTGGGGACACCAAGAAAACTAGAGTTTGCAGGCCAGGGTACCAAAAAAGGAGAACACGGCCCACAGGGAGAATCCTGGAAAGCTGAAGATTGTTCCCTTGAGTGTTTAGCAGAAAGTTATTTACAATAGTATCAGATTATAAAATACTTAGGGATAAATCTGACTAACAATAGGACAAACTTGCACACCAAAAATGACAAAACCTTGCTGAAAGAAATTAAAGAAGACCTAAATAAATGGAAAGGTATGCCTTATTCATGGGTGGGGAGATTAAATATTGTTAAATTGTTGATTCTACCCAAATTAAATGCATTTCCGATCAAAATCTCAGCAGGCTTTTCTGTAGAAATTAACAAGGTGATTCTAACATTCATATGGAAATGCAGAGGACCTGAAACAGCCAAATGAATTTTGCAAAAGAAGAAAAAAAACTTGGAAGGTGAATGCCAGCTGATTTCCAGACTTATTATAAAGCTATTGTAGTTAATATAGTCTGGTATTAGTATAAAGATAGAAAATAGATCAATGAAAAAGCATAGCGAGTTCAGACGTATGTGAGTGAATCTAGACATAGACAACTGTTTTTTGACAAAAAAAATAATAAAACAAATCTAACTCACTTATAATTTTTTCAATATGGCTATGAAAATATTGGCTATCCACATGCAAAGAGAGAGAAAGGAAGATGAAAGAAATGACAAAGAACTTTGATCCATTCTTCACATTTTACACAAAAATTGACCTAAAGGTAAAAATCTAAAATGAGGGGCGCCTGGTGGCTCAGTCAGTTAAGCATCTGCCCATGGCTCAGGTCATGATCTCAGGGTCCTGGGATCGAGTCCCAAATCAGGCTCCCTGCTCAGCGGGGAGTCTGCTTCTCCCTCTCCCTCTGCTGCTCCCCCTGCTTGGGCTTGCTCTCTCTCTCTGTGTCAAATAAATAAAATCTTAAAAAAAAAAAAAAACCTAAAACTAAGAATTTTGGATGAAAGCCAGACAAAAGCATATGAATTGAAACCATCAATATGAGCTGATAGGAGATGTAGCCATCTCTCTAAATCTTCAGAAGACACCAACTAATCCCCAGCGACAGAAGGCAGGTCTGGGGTCGCCTGGGGAAGTGGGGCAGGAGGAGATCAGCAAGGCACATGTGGAAATGTTTTTTGGTGGTGGATTTGGTTACTATCTTGATTGTGGTCATGGTTTCACATGTATATACATGTGTCAGACTTGTCAAATTACTCACTTTAGGTGAAGTGTATTGCATGTCAATTGTGCTTGAGTAAAAATATTTAAAATGATACTTATGTGATAGATACAGAGATTGAAGAGTTGAGAAATGAGAAGGTATAACCTATGTGATAAGCTTCCAAAAGTTGGAGGTAGGCATTGAAAACACAGGTCAGAGAAGTAATCGTGCACAAATGTAAGGACACTTCTTCAGTAATAAGAGGAAGAAAAGAGAGACTGGGGACAACGGTAGAGGTTCGTGGCTTTGGTAGCAAGGTGTTGAGGGGGTCCCATCTACTGGCTTCTTTTTTCAGTGGAAAGTGGGAAGTATCATTGCAGATGCAACACAAGGTGTCTAGTGAAAAGAAGGGTGCCTGGGTGGCTCTGCCAGTGGACTGCCTGTCTCATGATTTCAGCTCAGGTCATGATCTCAGGGTCGTGAGATCGAGCCCCGCATCCGGCTCCACGCTCAACGTGGAGTCGGCTTCAGATTCTCTCCCCCCCGCCCCTCCCACTCAGGCTCTCTCTCTCTCTCAAATAATACATAAACACATCTTTAAGAAAGAAGAATGGAAGTCGGCATCTGAGAATGGTTGTAGGGGAAACGGCTGAACTAAGAATGGGAAGCATGGAAAGTTGTGATCAGAGTAAAATGTTTCAAGTAGTCGTTTCCCAGGTAGGTAAGTCTGGGAGGGTGACGAGGTTCACGGCGTGATTGTTGAGGTAGGACATTGAGGGGGACTTGGTTGGGGGAAGTGAAGAAAGCCCATTCAGATGCGTTATTGGGGGAATTGTCTGGATTTTGCTGATCCCTCCACTGGAGAATCATTTAACATGTCCCCTGTCCGTTTATTTCCTATAAAATTGCTATCTTGACGTAGGAGCTGGATCACGTTCAGATTCAATTATTTTTTCCTTTGCAAGACTCACTCATAGGTAGTGGTGTGTACTTTAATCAGGATACACATACTGCCTGCTTGTGGCTCTTTCTGTAATACAAGCACATGCACTGGTGATCTCCACCTGATTCATTCATTCCATGAGGCTCTGAATGGTGACATTGAAATCAATCATTCCTTGTTCACTTACTATTTTTTCAAAAGAGAAACTTCCCTCATCAGTTATTTCATTACCTGGGGGCACAGTTCATAGAAGGTAGATGCTTGATGCTTTCCCTTTATTTAGTAGTTTTCAAAATCATAAATTGGTTTCCTAGCCTCCCTTCAAAGGTGATGGATTCGTTTTATTTTTTAAACTCTGGACACATGGATGTATACATATTTGATGTACTTCAATCCATTGCAATTATTATTCTTACTGACATTCGCATGGCCCCAGTTTTAGTCGGGGGAAGCTTCTTCAAGTAAGCTCCGATGGCCCTTCTATTCTTTTGACGCGATCTAGCAACGTTTGATAGCTTCGCTGCCTTCTAGCCCAAGCCGTTCCAAACCAACCTTACGCAATTTCTGCCCTTGACCTGGAATGAGTCATTTCCAAGGAGTCCCTGTTCCTTTTAGTGGAAAATAAAATTTCGAGATCATCACCTAGGTGCCAGAAGTTTCCACTGCCCCTGGGCTGACCATTGCTCTTGGTCTCTTCCAAAGGCAGAGCTAGAAAACACTTTTTTAAAAAAGCTAATATACATCATGAGTTCATACTGATGACAATATCTTTAATATTCATGGAAACAATATGTCCCATTAGCCAATAAATTGGAGGTGAGAAAAAAAGAGAAGGGGAACCTACAGACAAAAAAAGAGACTTAGGGACACACTAGCTCTTAAGCTCAGACTCCTGCTTCTATGCTAGAAAGGTAAAGAGCTGGGCATTTCCCTTCCTATAGTTCCATTCACCAAAAGAGAGTCAGACTCTTTTAGCTACAAGATGACCCCCAAATAACTCTGAATTAGAACCTTCCTTTAGCATGTGTAAAATAATATGTAAAAACGGAAAAGATCCATTTTGAGCACGTATTTATAAATCTTGCAAGATGTAAAATATAAGGTGAATTGAACCCTGGAGACTCGGGTGAACTAAACTCACAAAAATTCTCTTATGCTACTTCCGTAAATACCTTTTTCCCCACCGTCGTGAATTCAAACTAGCTGCTTCGGGAGCATATTCTCTATCAGCTGGTGTTTTAAATAGTTAGAACCTGACAGTCGAAAACCAGTTTGATTCTGGAAAGTAAGTCTTGTATAGCTGCCTCTGTGTGCAGAAGCCTTTTTTTTTTTTTTTTTTTAAGAAATATGCACTCATTGAATTGATTGTCATGACCACACACGTGTTTCGGGGTCCAAACAGACACAACGGCCTCGATTATTTAATAAAAGCCAATGTTTGCCATCCTTAGAAAGCAATACAAAACAACCAGCTCCAACACATCTCGAGCTTTTGCATGCGTGCATGAACCCCACTTCTTGCTTCATATTTGCATGCTGAACATCTGCTTTGATTGTACATCGTATCTGTGTAACTATGCTGTGATTCATAGTGACTTTCTCGCATGGAATTTCTTTGCATTGCGCACAAACTTCAAATAAAAAAAAAAAATTGGCTGACAGGGAAGCCGAGAAGAAGAGAAGGAGGATGGCAAGGAGCAGGAAAAGGAGGACTGGCTCTAGGGTCTCTGAGGGGTGGAAGCATGATGAGCTGGGGCCAGGACCAGGGGTCCAACGCTGGCTTTGACCTCCGAGGTCACTCCAAGAGCCGCTGAGAAAGAGCCGCGTCCGCGTTCAGAGCTAGAACAGAGGACTCAGCATTCCAAGCAGCTTCCACCCGGCATCCTCAAGCTTCTACTTGTGCCGCTCCCGTTCCGGGATGGGAGCCAACATCCTCTAGCCCTGCTTGCCATTCCGGAGTAAGGATGCTGTCCTGTGAGCGTGCTCCCGACGGGACCCCCCTCCTCCGAGCTTCCTCCTGGGACCAGCATCCTTTTCCAAAGTCACTGCCAATGACAACACCGTACAAGGACTATTCCCAAGCCCCCGGATCCACAACAGAAAAGCTGGCAAGGGCTGGGACTGGTTGCTGGTCCGAGTGGGTAGATGGAGGGCTTGATCATTCACATCGGAGGGGCAGACCGAGGTCTCTCGAGGTCATGCTGTGAAAGATACTCCGGGTTACAACAGTGGGAGAGCAGGGGGCAAAGGCACCTGCTGGGGAAGCTGAGCGACAAAGGGCTCTACCTACCTCCATCCTCTGCCCTGAGATCAGGCTCAGTCAACTCGGCCTCGGGAGCAGTAAGACCGGCCCAGTTCAGGGATGAGCAGTCCTCCCAGCTGTGTTGGGCAACTCTGTGCGGTGATTTAGCTCACACGTTGTCCCAGCTTCCCCGCGTCTGAAGCGAGGCTGGTAATAGTGCCTCCCTCACAGGGCTACCGACATGATGCAGGGCGCTGATGTGACTCTAGCCCTTGGGACCCGGCCGGGCACGTAGTCAGAGTGCGTGAAGACACCACCCCAGAGTCTCGCTGCTTCCAGCGGAGCTCCGTGTGTGTGTGTGTGTGTGTGTGTGTGTGTGTGTGTGTGTGTGTCTCCAGGTGCTTGGGAAGAAATGCCACGGGAAGGAGGGAAGCCCTGGCAGGACCAAGAGGGCTTGGATCAAGGACATTGTCTACGGTTCCCAAAACGGCAGGGGCTCAGCCTGACGTGCCTTGAGGTTCTTGGCAACCATTTTGAGCAGGTGCACGGCGGCCACTCAGCCCGCCCCAAGCGGTGTGCTCTCAGGAGCCGAGACAAAGGATGAACTCTAGACCCCAGAGTCCTGCGGGAGAGATGACACACGTCTTGACGGACAGGGTGAACTCAAGTCAACTCCGAGGGCCCCGGCTACATTCTTGAGCTCCAGGAGAGGCCGTGGTTTAGGTTTCGGTTGTTCTTGGCCTCCTCGCTGACCTGGGGCACTATTTCCTCCTCCTCTCCCCCATGCCTCCCCACCTGCTTTTTAAAAAATGTTTAAAGGGTTTTGTCAGTGAATGATCTTATTCATAAAGCAGGCGTGATGACAGTTTGCAGAGCTAAATGGGCACTTAACTGCGTGTCTAATAAATCTGCAACAAAAATAAACAGAAGGGAAGCGGGTTGGGGAAAGAAAGGAGGTCAGGTATGAAAGGAGCCTGTCACAGTGATTTACCACTGCCCCCCTCAGCAGGCAGCGTCCGCTCGGTCCCCGCCTGGCCTCCGTCGACCTGGAGATCCGAGAGGCTGACAGAGAGCCCTGGGTGGAGGCCATTCCAGAGCACGGCCGGGTGGACACAGCCGGGGTGCGGGTGGGAGACGACGCAGGAAAGGCCACTGCACCTACTGCCCATGGGTGAGGCAAGCGCCCAACACAAGGAGCCAAAGGTGGGCTGGAGTCGAACCTCCTTCCTCTGGGCATCTGAGCCCAGATCGCAGATGGCATGATCAGCAGCTTTCTGCCTGCCCCAAACCACCCAGGATTTGGGTGGCAATCTCTGGGACTAGAGGCATAGTCAGGTGAAACTAGCAAACACCTGTTGTCCCGGTGTTAATCACCCTCCCAGGTGAACAAGGGGCCTACTTAAAACATTAACCCTCCCTTAGGGGGCCCAGCCTGCTGCATGACAAGCCGGGGGATGTACTGTCCATAAATCACCTTGCTGTTCTGAAAGAACCATCTCGCAGGGGAGGGCAGGTGTAAACACCTCACAAACCTAGCTGGAATCCCTGCCGCTCCTCCAAACTCAGTCAAGTGGTTGTTTCTCTGGCAAGAGGTTAGCGTATTTGAGGGTGGGGCTGTATTATCCGCCCCACCCCCCCGCCAGCCTCCCCCACCCCCACTCCAGCACAGTGCTGGGCACAAGACAGGTGCTCAGGAACCACCGGTGGGTCTGAATGGTGGCTACTGCTGCTTCTGGTGGGAGAAGCCTGCAGCGCTCGGCTTCCTGAGGGCGCAGGACGAGTGCACAGGCCTGCCCCCCAGCCGGCTGGGGGGGGGGGTCCCCTCTCCCTGTTTCCCCCTCTGTGGGTGGAAAGGACATTTCTGGCTACTGCCCATCCCAAGATTTTAGACTTGTTTACAGTCCTCAAAGCCGAGCCTCAGGGTACACTGGCTCTCCCAGCCATACTTGAGGGTGAATTCACCTCCCTTCAGCCACTTCCTATCACCTCATGAATCAGGTCTAACAACCTCACCAACCCACCACCAGCTACCAAATATGATTTTGGTATGGACAGGATGTTAATTTTTGTTTTGGACAAACGTCTTAGTAGGCGTTGTCTTCCCCCCAGCCTGCCCCCTGCTACACTGCCTGTGATCTTGAGGAGAAGTCTTCTGAGGGCATCTTCTTCAGGGCCCTGTCAGTACTTTTTCCAAAAGGAATTAGCAAAATGGAGGGGGAGTGGGGGGATTGAGCCTTGGCCATGAGGGTCTTCGAGTGTGGGATCCTCATCATCCTTTGCCTTCCTCGGCCCTGGGGAAATGGGCCCAGCCTTGCTTCCCTTGGGTGATGGGAATGTTTTTGCAGACAACAGAGATCTTTTGCTCTGCCTTCTCTCTTGTCTCTGAAAAGTGCTGGCAGCCCCAAGCCCTGTAGCCAATGAGTGTGGCGCTAACCATGGCCCATGACCAGGAGAGTTGCTTCATGATTTGGGGCCTCAAGGCTTCGTGACAGTGGCCTGCACCCACCAGACTGCTGAGAACTCAAAACCTCTGGGCCTCCAAGAAAGATGTCAACAGGAGACCAGGAGCATGCAGCTCCTCTCATTACCTACCTGTGGGCCTTCGGAGCCCTGAGTGTAGAGACAGGACTCAGAACACATAAACTGAAAAACAGCCTCAAGGAATTTAGGCTCTTAATAGGGAAACAAAACTAATCCGTCCTCTTTGGAAAGATGGCAGGCCCATGGCGTTAATGACAAAAGGTACATTAAGAGGAAGAGGTGGAGGGGAATTAACAGGTTAGACTGGAGAGGAGGTGAGGTTAATAAGGAACAGGAAGAGGTGGCTGAGAAGGGTAAAGGAGAGGGGGGCAAAGGCAGGTCGGAGAGAGGACGCAGTCTCCTGGGCATGGAGCAGGATGGGGTGCAGCCCCTCGGAGTGCGACTGAGAGAGAGAGAGGAAGGAGGCGTCTCCCGTGAAAGATGCACTACCAGGCGACACAAGGGAGAAGAGAGGAGCGAAGGGGGTGAGGGGGTGCCTATCCAGACAAAGAGCCCCAGCAGCTCCTCAGGGCTTTAGGCAAACAAGCAACTCAGTGCAAAGAAATCCTGAGAAACGAGTTTGCTTTTTTTTTTTTTTGTTTTTTTTGTTTGCAAAGCACATGTCAACCCTCTAACCCCATAGTTCCTGCCCGTCACAGGTCCTTCAGAGGTGATAGGGGGCGAGAGTTAGGCACCTCCAGAAAATGGCGGAAGATCAGGCAGTGACCTAATGGCCGGTCCAAGCAGGGGAGAGATGGGGGAGGACCCCTTGGGACACGCTTTAATCTGGTCCTGCTCCTTTTCTGCTGAGTGGACAACACGTGACCAGGCTGACAAAGCACAGCCCACGGAGGAAAGCGCTTTATGTTGTGTGGCCCAGCCCAGGGAGTGGGGCAGGTGGCATGAAGTTGAAAGGTCGTGAGGAGGACAGGGCACTCTAAGCGCCTGGGGAAGGGAAGAGGGGCTCACAGAGGTCCCCAGACCCCTTCTCGCAGGCAGCTTTCGAACTGACTCGTCTCTGAGAAAAACGTAAAACCAGCCTGGTGAGGGCTGGTGTCTGATGGATCTGTTCAGACTGGTTTGAGGACTCCAGGCTCCCAGCAGGAGACCCGTTGGCTTATTGTTTGCATCCAGCTAGGGCTGAGGGTTGTGTCTCAACCAACCCTCGTAGACTGGGGAGAAGCAAGTCAGAGGGTACGGTGACCCAGAACACAAACCCATTGTTAGGCGCGCACACTTGGCCGCTTACTGAGGGCCTAGAACCTGCTCCAGGAATCCTTGCTGATGTAAAAGATGCAGGGGGGTAGGGCCTGGGTGGCTCAGCTGGTTAAGCAGCTGAAGGCAGTCATGATCCTGGGGTCCTGGGATCGAGTCCTGCATCGGGCTCCCGGCTCCTCGGGGGGGCCTGCTTTTCCCTCTCCCTCTGCCTGCCACTCCCCTGCTTGTGCTCTCTCCCTCTCTGTCAAAAAAATAAATAAAATCTTAAAATAAATAGATAGATAGATGATAGATAGATAGAAAGAAGTGGTGGGAGCAGAGGCCATGGCCCCTGGTGGCCTCACCTTCTGTAGCCAGAAAAGCCCCCCCCCCAATCCCCACCTAGGACAAAGCTGACAGTGGGGCAGACTGCTGCTGACAGCCCCCCACCCTCCCCACCGCCCTGCCACCTTGGGAGGGACAGTGTGCTAGCACTCACCTTGAAGGTCCCTGCAGGGAACCTGACCCCATGGTTCTCAGCATGGCTTTTGACCAGCTACCTGACCCAGGGAGAGCCAACTTAACCTCTCCTGGTTAACAGGCTTCCTATAACACTGGAAGAAACAGCTCATTTCACAGCCCGGGGGCGGGGGCATCAGCTAAAAGTGCTCATAAAAGCGTTCTCCGATGCTCAGAGCAGAGACACTGCAAAAAAAAAAGGGGAGGGTGCGAGGTCTCTGTGGCCGGCTTCCCTGTGTGGACAGTTGGCTTCGGCTCTCTCCCTTCTTCTGGAAAACTTCAGAAAGCCTCAAGTGACCAGACCCTGCAATAAGACCCTGAACCCTCACGCGGTCACCATCCTGGATGCCAGACAAGGGAGGGAATGCTTTTGTTTAGCAAGGCCAACAAAGGTAGAGGACTCTGGGAGAGTGAAGGTCCAGAGAGAGGCCTCCTAGAAAGCGGCCAAGAAAGCGAGCAGACCGGGCTTGGTGCAGGGAAACCCTGGGGTCAGAGGTCCCTGAATAACCCTGCTCTAGACTTCACCGAACAAGACCTCCTGTTCACAACACAGAGATGCCCTGTGGAGCTGGGTTTCTGGGGGCCATCACATATCTTGGGAAGTAGAGGGAAAAGGGAAAGGTGGAGGGCGAGCCAGGCTCGGCGAGGAGTCAATGCCCACTCACATTCCCAAAGCCCAACCCTGACCCCTCTTGGAGTCCCAGGGCAAGGCTGCTCAGAGCTGAGACCAGAGGACAAGCCCAGGCCTCCCAAGCGGAGGTGACCTCGGGCTCGGGGCTTCCAAAACAGCAGGAAAGATCAGGGCAGGTCTGAGACCATGCACTGAAATACCTCCAACCCCTGGAAACACTACAGATGACAGGCCAAGGCCTGATGGCTGCAAGTCAGAAACAGTGCCCAGAACCCGAACTCAGGAAAACTGTGCGTGTGACAACAGTCACTGTCAGACACCTCAGAAGAAGATGGTACGAGAGCCCACGACAAGAGACTGAAAACCACCACAAGGAAACAGCAGCCAAATGAAAAGTCCTTCTGGGATGGGGCTGAGCAGGACAGAGCGGCTCCTTAGGAGTGAGCCCAGATTGGCACAGACCCACCTGCGTACTGTGGCCAGGGGTACACTCGGGCTCATGGGACACCGCTCGGTAGGCAGATCATAAAACTGGCCTTGGGGGGGAGGGTGCTAGAGGGGCGGGAGGCAGCTCTCTGCCCGCACAGCCCCAGAAACCTCGCACACAGCTGGGTGTGGTCTGCTCATACTGGTTCTGGAGGCCAAATCCTTAGCTCCTTTGTTCACGAGAGGTAAAAAAAAGACCGGCTTTCTTTTTGCTGATCTCAATAGCAAAGGGAATGAAGGCGCTGCCCGGCCAAGTCAAAACGGCAGTCACTCTGATTGGCAGTGTTAATGGAGGGAAGCCGGCAGCCCGATTGTTGAAAACAAGCAGATCATCCCTGTGTAACTTTCCAAAGAATGACATGAGTTGTTTTGCAGAACTAGCAGCAGGTTTTGCTCCCTAGTTGTAGCCATTAGGAAAGCCCGGTGGATGTTTCCCGAACCCACAACTGGGCAGACGTACCGCACGATCGATACTTTCCAGTGGGCAGGATAGGCGCTCTGCCCCACGGGACATCGGTGCTGAGAAAGAGGAGCTCTATGGGCTCCGGCCTCGGGCCGGTGGGCACCACCATCAGACAAGAAAGGGTCAGAGTTCCTGCTTGAGCAAGTCTGGACCCTCCCTCTTTGTTGGTCTTCCTGAAAGTGGGACATTGTTTTAAATTTAAAATCACAGAGCACCTCTAGCCAAGAAGCTCGCAAATCTTTTGTTACAAGTTGCAGAGCCCATCATCCAAATGGATACTTAATAAAGAAAGATAAACAAGCCATAAAAATAAGGTTACCTATGCTGGATGGGGGAGGGGGGAGGGGGGAGGGGGGGGAGAAGCATGACTTCTTTTTGTTTGACTTTTGAAGCACATACATTTATTGCCTCTTCCAAAAAGTAAAGCCGTATTTAAAGCTGGAAGCCCACAAGGGAAAGTGGCTGAGAGCAGAGCCGCTCTGGCAGAAGGCGGTGGGAGGGGTGGTGGGCAGAGACCAATCTTTTATTTTATAGCGGGGGAAATTAAAGCCCAGGGAGCCGGGCTCTCTCTCTGGGTCTTTCCAGAAGACGTATTCAGACAGGGCTAAATATACTCCCCAGAAGACACAGAACACCCAATCCTTTCGAAAGATTTATTTTTAATTAAAAAATAAAAGTTATCTTAACATATCTGCTTTGCAGTTTCAGGGACGGCAACTCAATAAAGCAAGAAAACCAAGGCTTTCCGGTTCTTGGGTCACCTCGCCGTCTTATAATGGGTACAAAGGCACACGTGTCTTCAAAACGAACTTTATTCAGAAACAATTCTAGTAACTCAGAACTCGCTTCCCCCAACTCTTCTTTGCCCACCCTCACCGGCCCCCCACCCCCCCCCCAAAAAAAACAACCAAAAACATTAAATTCTCTTTTAAAACGACAGAAATAAGTGCTGAGTCAGCAAGGAAGCCAGGCCTGCTGCCCAAGCTCCTCTATGATCTCTCTGCTTTGATGACTGGCTGCCCAGGGGCTGGCAGGGAGCGAGCTGGGGCCATCCTCCACCCTCCACCGTGCCAGCCCAGGACAGGGGGCTGGGCATGCGGGCAGGGTTCTGGTACCCAGCCCCCCCCCCCGCCCTCACCCCCGTGGGGGCAGGCAGTTCCAAGGCACTGTCTCCCTTCGTTAAGGGCATCCCGTGGCTAAAGCAGCCTTTCAGGAAGAGAAAGGCCTAAGGCAAGCAAGTCTTCGTCAAATGCTTGTGATGAAAACCACTGAGACCCGTGGGGGTTGGGAGACGTGGATCTCTTCTCCCCAAGTTTACCAGGCTTTGGGAAGCGGATCTCTCTCTATTCTCCCTGACTTCCCTCTTTCCATTCCTCCCCAGCTCCCCCTTCCCCCCAGAGAGTTTTTATTTTAGCTTGATGGTGGGGGTTCCGAAGAGGCTACTGGCAACTCCTGGGGCTGGCCGGGGGGCTCTGCCACCTCTAAGGGGACATCGCATGCTTTTGGTTCCTGTGGGTCACAGAGCTCCTCCTGTCTCTGGGAGGGTGCAAGGTGCTCCTGGCTCTGGGCCTGGCTGTTCATCTTCTCTTCAGCTTCAATCTCTTCCGAGGTGGGGATGGAGTTCTTCTTCGGACGACCTTTGGGTTTTGTGGGTGCTTCCTGTCCACCTTTAAGAACCTACGTGGGAGAAAAAGTAGTCATTAAGTCTAATACATAACTCCCTCCCTCCACTTTCCCTCTCAACAGTGTCTATACCTTTCCTTCCCAGCAGTGATAGTCTGGCAAAAGGTATTTTCAACCCATCACCTCTAGAGTTTAAAGACATCTTCATTCTTTATTATTATTATTATTATTATTATTATTTTAGAGTGACTTTTTAAAAAAGATTTTATTTATTTATTTGAAAGAGAGAAAGAGAGAGAAAGAGAGAACGAGTGCTAGCATGAGTCAGGGGGAGGCAGAGGGAGAGGGAGAAGAAGACTCCCCACTGAGCAGGGAGCCCCATGTGGGGGCTCCATCCCAAGATCCCAAGATCATGACCTGAGCCAAAGTCAGACGCTTAACTGACTGAGCCACCCAGGCGTCCCAAGATACCTTCATTCCTTAAATGTTCAATGTACTTTCAGTGAGTATCACATATTTCGGCTTTCAATAAAATGATCACAAACACATTACAAAATCCAACTTCAACAGTAAGGAAAGAAATAAAAATTAAAAATATTAATGCAATATCTATCAAGTCTACAAGTTAAAAAGACAATATTTGTAGCAAGCGGGAAAATAAACACTCTAGTGTGGAAATGTAATTGGTACAACCTTCCCAAAAGGCAATCTGAGAATTCGAATCGAAAGTCTTACAATGTGCATACTCTGACACAGAAATCCCATTTCTTTTTTTTTTTTTTAAAGATTTTATTTATTTATTCGACAGAGATAGAGACAGCCAGCGAGAGAGGGAACACAAGCAGGGGGAGTGGGAGAGGAAGAAGAAGGCTCATAGCGGAGGAGCCTGATGTGGGGCTCGATCCCATCACGCCGGGATCCGAAGGCAGACGCTTAACCGCTGTGCCACCCAGGCGCCCCAGAAATCCCACTTCTAATAATTTAGCCTAAGTAAGTCATCAAAGACTGAGATAAAGATTGATTTGCAAAAACATTCATCAAAAAATTGGTTATAACAGCAAAAATTGGGGGGGAATACTCTAAACTTTTGCTCTACAATTGGGTACATAATTATAGTATATCCCAAAGAAAGAACACTTGATAACCATTACAATCATCATATAGGAGAATGTTTAATGCCATGGGAAATATCATTAATGTACTTTTGTGGAAAACCGGTTATGAACCAGCATAATCCAATCTGGAGGACAACCAACCTATTTCCAGTGTCAGGATCATGGAGAATTTTTATATTTTTTCTTTAGGGTTTTTGTTTTTTGTTGTTGTTGTTGTTGTTGTTGTTGTTGTTTTTTGTATGCTCTCATTTTTTTTGGTATAAGGATCGTGGGTAAGTATTTCTGTAATCAGAAAAAATGTTATAAGGAATATACAACAGAATGGTTCAAAGACGGAGCAGAGAAGAGAACGTTCTAGCTAGCTTTGAAAGTCGAGTAACTAAGTTAAATTCGAACTCTGCTCCTTAGCAGCTGCGTCTTCGGGAGCGTTCTTCAAAGACTGAGCCTCAGTTTCCTAGTCTGCAAAACCGAGATGATAATACCTCATCCCACAGGGTGATAACGAGGATAGGACGAGCAGCAGACATAATGTATACAAGACAGCAAGAACTCCTCCTGCTCGGCAGAACAGGCCTCCCACCCCCCTCGCCTGGTGAACTCAGCTTAGAGAGCGCTCCTCCGGGGAGCCTCCCCTGACCTCCCAGGTCCACATCAGAGGCCCTCCAACGTGTGCACGATGAGCTCTTACACTTCCTCCACTAGAGCACTTTGCACAAACCACCGTCCCTGCATGTTTACTTGCCTGCCCCTCCCACTCAGCCCCTGCACAGAGCAGCAGGCATTCAACGACTGGGATTGAACAACGAGCCTCTCCCTGGAGGTGAAGAAAGAGAACAAAGCAAGCAAAGGAACAGTGCCCCAAACAGCCTCTGCTGATCTCGAAGGACTTGCACATTTATTATCCCAACGTGTGATGTCCACGAGAATACCGTGACTTACGAAGGGAGAGCTTTATAAATATGTGTATGTTACTTTAGAATATCACAGACAGTCCCTTCTTCCACTGGCTCTGAACTCTGAATTGGTGTTGTGGTGGCTTTTCTGGGCAGCTAGTGAGAAGGGCTTCAGGAGGACCTGGATTAGCACAGATAATTAGGAGTGAACTTATATTTGCTACTTACGTAACCCGCTTACTCTTACCTTCCGTAGTTGAACAGAGGTTCCTTGAAGGTACACCCTGCATCTATCCCTTGCCTCATGCTCCAGACAACTAACTTTGAACTAACTCTATGCAGTCATTAAATACTTGTCAGTTACACCTCTTTCCTTCGAGAGGCATGGGACCTCTGGGTGCTGCACTGTAGGAACGAGGGCAGTAACTCAATAGGCGGTGTAAGTTCTTTTTTTAAACAGCTTTATTGAGCTATAATTCACATACCATATACTTCATCCATTCATAGTGACAATTTAGTGATTTTTGCTACAGTCAGAATTGTACGACTATCACCAGAATCCAATTTTAGAACATTTTCATCACCCCCAAAAAGAAACCCGGTATCCACTAACAGCCACTGGTATTTTGTCCCAGGCCCCGTCCCCCAACCCTAGACAACCGCTCAGCTGCGTAGAGATTTGTCTATTCTGGCCATTTCATAGGAACTGAGTTATACAGTATGACATCCTTTGTGACTGGCTTCTTTTCACTCAGCATGATGCTGTCAAGGGTCATCCATGCTATTGTCTATATCGATATTTCAATTCCTTTTAATGGCCAACCAACAGCCATTGTAGGAATACAATACATCCCACTTACCCATTCATCAGCTGACAGACACTTGGCTTGCTGCTACCTTTTGGCTGTTGTGAAGAGTGCTGCTATGCAGGGGAATATAGAAACATCTGTTCACTTCTTTTGGGTGTATCCCTACAACTGGAATTGCTGGGTCATATGGTAACTCTATTTTTTTGAGGACCATCCAGACTATTTGCCAAAGCGACTGCACCATGTTCCAATCAGCAAGTGTATGAGGGTTCCAGTTGTCCATATCCTCACCGATGCTTGATGGTACGTCTTTCCAACTACAGCCGCACTAGCGGGTAGGAAGCGGTACCCTGGGTCTGTGCGTTGAATTTCCCTGATGGCTAATGAAGATGAGCATCTTTTCCTGTGCTTCCGGGCCAGCCCTATGTCTTCTTTAGACAGGTGTCTATTCAAGTCCTTCACCCATTTGAAAATTCAGCTATCTTTTTATTATTGAGTTGTTAAGAGTTTTTTATACACATTCTGGAGACAAGGCCATTATCAGATACAAGATTTGCAAAGCTGTTCTCCCATTCTGTGTGTCGTCTTTTCCCTTTCCTGGTGATGTCCCTCATCGCACGGAAGTTTTTAGTGATGAAGTCCAGTTTATTTTTTCTTTCGTTGCTTGTGCTTTTGGTGTGCTCAGAGGATTTTGCCGAATCCAAGGCCATGAATATTTACTCTAAAATTTTCTTCTAACAGTTTTACCAGTTTTAGCTTTCACATTTCGGTCTGTGGTTCGCTTGGAGTTATTTTTTGTGTAAGGTGTGAGGAAACCCCTAAGCTCTCAATAAACACCTGCTTTTAGCTGGGCATCTGCTTAACCACTGAGCTTCCCAGGAGCACAGCTAACACGCAAATACGAAGGGGACCTCTAACAAGGTACGGATGCTGACAGAATCCTCCTCGGGGGAGAAGGCGTCCCTCTATTCCTTTTCACAGAAGTCAGCATCTGATTTTTATTTCGAGCGCAGGCTGTTGAAAGTACACAGATGTGCCAAGATGGAATGTACATGTTGAAAGCAGCTCCACTTGGGATGAAAGAGGTTATACAAAATTAAGTTGCCCCATATAGTAATCAAGTTATAAAAGGGCAGGTCTAAGGAAGCCACCTAATTGGCAAAAGAAAGTCCAGCCCAGCAATTAGAGAACACCACCCACACAGCTTGGATAGACCCCACCTGGCTGTTTTCCTACTGCATGAAAAAAAAAAAAAATCAAACAATCGGACCATTTTCTAAATGGAATAAAACATTCCAGCGCAAGCAATAATTAGGAGATAACTACCCTCTTGGCTGCTTCCCGCGCTCGACCTCTGGCCCCTTGCCTCCCAGCACACCTGAGACACGCAATTATCTCACAACCGCCCCATGCCAGGAGCTGCACATTTTCATGCACCCCGTGGCCCTCCTCCCGGGATCCCTCTACCCAATTTATTCCTAAAGCCAATTTAGTCCCCTTGGTCGGGGGAGTCCAGACAACCCACTGCAGCACCTGAGGTCACATGACTCTCCGAAAACCAGCTAGACACCATCTACTTCTATCAGCTGTGCTTGCTACCAGCTGCCGTTCCCCCCCCCCCCCAAAAAACCCTTAAACTAGATATTCAAATATTCTGTTGCTGAAGATGTCAGGACAGGCCTGTTTCCTTCCCAAGGTGTTGGGGGGGGGCAGTTTGACAGCACAGCATGGAATGTCAGTGCAGGGAGGAACCTTCTACCTCCCCCATTACTCAGACAGGCAACCAAGCAGGCCAAAGGTAGCTTGTTATGGTCCAAGAGCAAAGCCAAGGGCAGGGCTGGGATTTGAACACACTACCCTGCCCATTTGAATCTAACGCTCTTACCAGCATCTCATCGTGCGTAATGAGTGAGGGATACGTCAAAGGTGCCTCTGTGATTTCTGATTCTAGTACTGATCTGCAGTTCTCTGGTCTCCCGGCAGACCCTGGGTCATGGACTCCTTCACTTTCTGCACCCCTTTTTCTCTATCTTCATGTACGGCTCTCTGGAGCAGGGAGAGTCGGGTCAACTGATGACTACTTCCATGAAGCTGAGAAGCAAGCTCGGATTCTCCGGTGCAAACCTCTTCCCAGCACCCTGCTCGGCAGCCTTTCTCTGCCTGAAGACGCAGTGCGACCTCAGACAGGGCCCCACATGCTAAGGCACTGACTGGGAGCGGGCCCGGCAAGTGAGGAACAAGAAAGAACAAGCAGCCAGGATTGTTCTTATCCAGAAGAGAGGTTCAGAGCCCCAGGAACCTGTAGAATTCATTTCCCACTTATATATCTTCTGGATTCTCTGGAGACGTGAATTACATGCATAAGTAAAGAATAATAATAATAATAATGATAATGAAGAAGAAGGAGGAGGAAGAGGAAGAGAGAAGCTAACATTCTCAGCTGCGTTCTGTGCAGGAAACACTGACAGAAGGCTCGTACAGGGATGAGCTCAGTTAGCATGAGAAACCCCATAAGGCACGTAAGTATGGGGCATTTTGCTAATGAGGAAACAGGCCCACGGAGGTGAAGTAACCTGGTCAAGATCACACAGATGGTAACTAGTGGCCATTTCTTGGGATTGTTAACTATCTGGAGATCTGCAGCGCCAAAGATGACGACGGTGCAGGGTATGTGGCCCCCTCAATTCTGTGACCAGGGCAGGAGGGGGGGATCCATTTGGATCATCCCACAGAACTGGGTTTGAGAGCTGAAAGAGATCCCTGAATGATGAGGCACTTTCAGCCTCTTGCAAAACGCTGGGTCCTCCTGGAACGCAAGCCAAACAGAAATGGAATAGAGAGTGAGCGCCCCACCTGACGGCACGATGAAATTTACCCAACCCGCTATAGGTTACAAATGCTGACCGGTAAAAACTAGTCTGAGATGCTATCTGGCCTCTGGCAGCGCTCGCCTTGGCCGCTGTGTGAATAACGCTTGAGAATCAAGTGCTAATCTTTTTCCAGTTCCAATTAGGTGACTAGCCTTGAGACATCTTTATTACCCAATTAGCTTTTTCTTTTCCTCCCAGTACTTGAAGAGATAGCCTTGAAAGAGTTCTACCAGGAAAACATATGAGGCAATCAGGATCCCAACAATGCCTCGCTGTTCTGGGGGAGTCAGAATTCAGACCTGCGACGGAACAACCATCCCCACATTTTGAGCTCTGGCCATTGTGAAGTCGTTCAAAGTGCCCCAGGTGCTCCAGCCCCTTCGTTCTGCTCGTGACACCCCCCCCACCTTTGCTTGGCACACTTCTTTTATTCATCCACTGAGATTAATTTAGACGGCACCTCTTCCATGAAGCCCTCCCTTTCTCTACCCTGATTCTGAACCCAGTAAATCCCACTGTGGCCCTGATCCCTCTGAAAAATTACTAGTTTCACTAGTGTCCTCCCACCTGATGGAGTATTTTTTTCTAATTTTATTTTGTAATGGACACGTTCGTGACTTATCTTGGCGTCTCCATTGCCTGGTGCTACATTTCTCGGCTCCACATTGAACTGCTCGAGTGGACAGAGAGCGTGGCACTCCCGCCTCCGGAAGGGACCTGAACTCGGTGGAATGCTCTCTGAGGTTAAATCTGCTAACTAATTTCCCTTTTGCTTTATGCGACACGGATGACCCTCAGTGACCAGCTCACACTTGTGCTGGCAGCCCAGTGGCTGGTGAACCCCAGATGACGTCAGAGGCGAAGGCACACGCTCGACCCACCGGCATCGGGCGGAGCTGGTGGGGTTGGCAGGCTGTCAATTCCTTAATCATCTGACTCATGAAGAGATCGCTGATAACCGATTTCAACAATGCCTCTGCCACTCAGGAGACATTGATTTCGATGCTGATGATTGACGAGGAAGGAGGTGGGTGGCGGACTTGCCCAAAATCAGCCAGGGAGGGACAGGCATGGGAACTCGGCCCAGAGTTTCTAACTCCCAGATCTGGTTCTTTCTGAGATCAGTTCCCAGGGAGGTTTCTGCCATCATTTTCTTCTTTTCTTTTTTCTTTTTTTTAAGATTTTATTTATTTATTTGTCAGAGAGATAGAGAGAGCGCGTGCACACGCACAAGCAGGGGGAGTGGCAGGCAGAGGCTGAGGGAGAAGCAGGCTCCCTGCTCAGGGACTCAATTCCAGGACCCTGGGATCATGACCTGAGCCAAAGGCAGACGCTTAACCGACGGAGCCACCCAGGTGTCCCTCCACCATCATTTTCATGTGTCTATAGCATTCTCGAGGGAATGACTACATATTTAATCGAATCCCATTTATCTCTCAACTTCTCCCTACACCTTTCTCCAATACCCGTCCCCTGAACACCTCCGGGCTTACACACATACAATAATTATAATTCACTATTATGTGCTCCCTGGGTGCTTTCCAGACCTTGATTCTCCAACGAGATCACAGATGCCACGAAGGCAAGCTTCTCTCTTATTTCCCTATTTCCTACAGTGCCGAGGATAAGGCACTGTTCACAAGAGACACTAATACACATTTGTGGATTCCCCCAGTATATATGTGTGTGTACTGACATCTCGGCCTCACTTTGCAAGGACTCTGAGAGCCACGCCACCTCCACCTGAACACCCTTCCCTCGCAGGCTCAGGTTCCCCCAGAGGAAATTATGAGATTTGCCCAGGAATTCCCTTCCGGGAATATAATAAACGCTGGCTTGCTGGCTTTAAAAAAAAAGTTTCCCATTAATATTAATTTACAATGTATTTATTTTTCTCATTGTTAGCAAGAACTAACATTTTCAGAAAAAAATTATTGGACAAAAGCACAAAATTGAGAAAACGTCTCTGTATCTATTAGCTATTAAAAGTATCTATTAACTTACCTGTTTTTCTGAAAACTACGGGCCAGAGAAGGACCTCAGTTTTAGTAATTGCAAAAAAAAAAAATCATATTCCAGCCCTTGATCATCAGGAAAGATGCCTTATGGCCAGATGGGTTCACAAATCAGAGTGTCATCCAAGCAGGACTGGACCACCTGGTCCGCATAAGAGGAAAAAGGGCCAGTAAGGTTCGGCGAGGGTTTGAGGAAGGCCCAGGTCACAGGCCATGGTCTACCTGGTCTCTCAAGAAAACAGGCTGCTGCCGCCCTCTTTTTCCAGCTCACCTCTTCTCTGGGCTTTGACCTTTTCCCTTGTGGTTTACAAAACTGGCAATGAAACACACAACCACTTTGGAAAAGCTGGATTAACAGATTATTCAAATTTGCTCTTTTTTCAAGAAAAAGTGAACTATGATAAAGCTGAGTCCCTCAAAATATGGAGATGTCTATTTGGGGTTTTTTTGTGGGTTTTTTTTTTTTTTTTTTTTGAGAGATGTTTATGCTAGTAGATCCATTTAGAAACCAAAGATGGAATGATTCATTAGCTAGGTAATAAAGCAGCGTGAGGGAAACCATAGTAGCCATGGGGCCACGTCGATCAGAGGAACCTGGGAGCTTGTGAATACACATTCCCAGCCCCATCACAGACCACCTGCCCTCGGGATCCTGGGAGGGCCTCGAGTTCCGCATTTTCACCTGCAATCCAGGTTCCTTTGACACCCACCGAAGCTTGACCATCCCTGCATTATAGCACACGGAGCCGCAGGGACAGATGTGCCCTATACGTCATTATGAACAAAGAGCCCTGACTTCTATTCTTAGCGACTGGTGGGAGGGGGAAGGAAGTTCTTTGAAAAGGCTAGCAGGTGGGGTTAAAACTAGCAATGGAGAAGCTTGTGGGCTTTCTTTTATTTCTAAGGAAACTGTGAAAAAGAACATCCTTCTGGTCAGGAAATCCAGGTCAGGAGGAATGGCTTCTTTGTCCCAGCGACCTCCCTCCCAGCCAGCATCATAAAAGGCCTTCCACTCTCTGGAAGCCCAAACCACCAAATGGTCCCTTCCTGCCTTCTTCCCAGCCCTGTAGTAAGAGTTCCCCCATCATGACGGGTTCACGGTTGAGACTCACTCTCTTCGTTCTTACCATTTTCTTCCACTTCATCCTGCGGTTCTGATACCAAGTCTTCACCTGCAGTTGAGTGAGTCCCAGAGACTGGGCCAAGTCCAACCTAGAAGGTGTGAGATGCAGAGGAAGGATGAGGAAGGAAGGAAGGGGCAGGAGAGACGGGGTCCTGTGGGCTAGATCCAGGCACCGCTATCAAAGCACGGACTTCCCCCATCAAACCAGTACTTCCCCAAAGAGCCTTACTTTCCTTCCGAAAATGTCACGGATGAAACTCTGGGAACCTAAGACACAGATGCCTACAACACAAGGACACCTAGGACCATCATCCTGGAAGCATTCACTGTCTGCCCTGGACCCGAAAAGGATTTCTCAGCCTTGATCGCAAAGTCCTCTTTCTGACCTGAAAGAGTCTTTACTGGGATCCCGTACAAAAATGAGAACTCTGCCCCCAAATCCAAACTGGAAAGGGAAAGTAAAGACCTGTCATCCTTGTCAAAATCCTGCTCATCACCCCAGATGCGGTCCAAGCTCACCCCCTCCTACAGGGGAGCCTCCCCACCCCCACCACACCTCCCACAGGTTCTGCCCTCTGGACCTTCCCTTCTGGTCACCTGCGTGGCTCCACGTTCTCCAGCGTTCTCTAACTGCTTCCCACGAGTACTTTTTTTTTTTTTTTTAAAGATTTTTTTTTTTTATTTATTTATTTGACAGAGATAGAGACAGCCAGCGAGAGAGGGAACACAAGCAGGGGGAGTGGGAGAGGAAGAAGCAGGCTCATAGCGGAGGAGCCTGATGTGGGGCTTGATCCTGGAACGCCGGGATCACGCCCTGAGCCGAAGGCAGACGCTTAACCGCTGTGCCACCCAGGCGCCCCCCCACGAGTACTTTCTACCTCCCTGACTCAACCGCAGGGACTTCTTTTCTGTCCACAAAAATGCCTATCAGGTTCTCAATCCAGACCAAGGGCTCAAAAATACTTTCCGAAGGATGGATTCATTCATTGTAGCTGCCCTAAACTGTTATAATGTTGGGTTCCAAAAGAAACATTCAATCCGTAGCCCCTCCTGCTTCCCATTCTACTGCTAACCGTGGTTCTGCATTTCCCTGGAGCCTTCTGGAAAGTCTTGAACGTCAAAGCCATTCCTGGGAAGCGTGAGGCTGGAGCTACTTCCAACAACACAGCAACCATTTCCGGAGAAGCGAGGCATCCCAGGCCCCTGGCTCAGCCCTGACCTATGCTGTCTTATTTATTCCTTTCACGACGCTCTGAAGTCGGTATAATTATTCCCATTTTATGGATGAGAGATCTGAAGCTTGGAGAGATGAGAATAGCTTAGAATCTCTTGGTAACCATGGCCAAATGCTGTCTGCTGCCTGTTTTTGTAAATAAAGTTTTTATTGGAACACGGACACCCATTCGTCTGCGTACTGTCCACGGCGGCTTTCCTGCTCCAGCCCCGGTGGTGAGTGGTTGTGACAGAGACTGAAATTATTTTTTCCCTGGCCCTGTACAAGAAAAACCTTGCTGACCCCTGGTAGATGATCCTAGAGTGAGAGGCGGAGCCAGGATGAGAACCTACTTTCATCTGGCTTCTCTGCCTGCTCCTGTATGGGGGCTCCGCTCCACCCACCATATTTTTGCTCAAGTTCGATCTGTCAACAGGAAGCCCTTCCTCAGGCTTTAGAGGAGGAAATGCAAACAACCCACCTGGAGTATATTAAATGAGAAAGCGAACCAGGCTTCCAAACTCAGTCCTCAAGACACAACTACGGACCTATATTGAGAAGAACCCCAAGTCTGCTGCCTGAGCACCATGTGGAAGGACCACCTCCTTGAGCCAACATCAGCGGTCTCCCTGGGGCTCCAGCCCTCGTTCCTGCAGCAGAATGGACTTCTAAAGCAGCAACCTGGGATGGGCACCCTTGCCACAGGGAGCGGTGGTCACCACTTTCAAAGTCCTAGGTGTCTGAGGATTACAGTCTGTGGCTCTGAGGTCCCTTATGTCCCACACACTGTCACGACTGCAAGCCTGAGGCATGGGAGACTCCCAGGTGCACATTCTCAGCTGCGACATTCTCTCCCCAAGGAGCGCTGAGCAACATCTCACCGTGAGCAGGACCAATGGGTATCGGCAATGAAGGTTCCAGGTGCTGACTGCTGGCACTGCAGCTGCCCAGCCCCCCTGCTCTGACCGGAGGGCATGATTTAAATCTTCAATAATAAAAACACTCTTTCTTCCAAAAAACTTCAGAACCTGTCTTAAATCTGCATTCACGTATATCTGGTTGTCCCAGGAAAAGGGCTACTGGAAGCTCACAGTGTTATTGAAAGTGATTAACAGACAGGAGCTAATAAATTCCCAGCGCCAACAGCAGTGAGCTCTCCCCACTAATGAAGCGCTGCTTCCCAAGCAGCCATTCATTAAGAACCAAAAACCCAGGGGGCTGTCCCGCAGGCTTCTGGTCTCCCAGGCTCCCTCTGCGCCTTCCAGCCCGGTTCACCTGAGGCCATCAGGTGCATTAGTCAACGGCAGGCTCAGCTCACAGCTCTGCCGCCGCGTTAGCAAATGGTGTTAGCTCACTTGGGAAAAATGCACCCCTGACTCACTCTGGCTACAGAAACACGCTTCACTGTCATCAGCTTTCTCTCATTACCTGCCACCGTTACAAATTCTCACTTCCCTGCATATTCGCTTAAATGGGGTCACCTAGGAAACCGGAGAAACAAACAAAGGGGAAGAGGGAGAGAGCTGTGGGAGGAGGGAGTGCTCATGGCCCTGGTCACGTAGGGAGGTGAGGAACATGGGAGAGGGCGGGTTAAGGCGGCAGCTACCATGCCAGCCAGATGGTGTCCTTCTCCCCAGGCAAGTGAATCAGTCCTGCGTAGGTCACCTGAGAGGTGCCTGGGCAGGTATCAGGAAGTCCCAGGAGCTTGATTAGGAATCAACATTTCGGTTAAAATGTTCTCTGACTTCTAGAAAATAAGCCTAAAATTTTACCCAGGCTTGTTGAAGCCCTTTCGGTGTCCTACCACACAAGTCATAAATGATGGCACTGACCCCCACTGGCTGCCCAACTCCCTGAGGCTCCCCATTACCTGTTGGGGGTACCAAAACAGCTGCTGATAACTGGGGATCCCTTCTGTCAATCCCCAATTCACAGCCATGCCTCCACTGTCTAGCCAACGGCTCCCCAGATGCTCAAGTCCAAAGAGAACTCACTTTCCCCCACCAAACCCACTCTGCCCTCTGCCTTGCAACTTCGGTCACGGTGTCCCTGTCTATGTGGTGGCCCAATCCAGAAGGCGCGGACTTCCCAGCTCTCTTCTCTCTTCCTCACACCAATGTCAATTCTGTCCATTCCACCTTCAAAACTGTTCTCCAATCTATTCCCTTTTCTCTGTGCTCACTGTCACAACCTTAATTCAGGTTTTCGGTGACTATCCCTGGACTCCCTCCCTCTCCCCTGCTCCATCGCTTCCCTCTCCAATCAACCATTTACAGTGCCACCAAAGCGAGGAGTCTAAAATGTAAATCTGGCCACGTCCCTTCCAGCTCTTAGTGGCTGCCAATGAAGACGAAGTCCGCATTCTTTGGCCAGGCATGTGAGCCTTCCCACCTCCGGCCTCATCTCCTGCCACGCTCCCATTTACACCTTAGCCTGGAGACATCCTGACCACCTGCATGTCCCTCAACGTGCCCAGTGGGACATGCTTCTGTGCCCGTGGGGCCATTCCCTCTAGAGTCAAAGGTCTTAAATGTTGCCTCCTCCGAGATGCCTTACCGAACCTCATCTGACACACTCAGCAATGTCTCTGGGCTCCTCCAGCCCTTGGTAACATACTAGCACCAGGACCCGTGCCCTGTGTTGTGGGTACCTGTTGTCCTGTCCTTCCCTAGGATCGCGTCCAGAGCAGGACTCCTGTCTCCAGCTTTCCGGACTCACAGCCTCTGCCACCGTGGCTGGCCCCCAGCAAACCCCCAGCACACAGCTGATGGGGCTCACGTAAGTGAATCAGTAAACGGATGTCCTCTGGTCAGTGATTTGTAAACGCCTCTCTCTCTTAAATTTGTGTCAAACAGCTACTAACTAGCTTTAGAGATGCATCTGACTTTCCTTCCCTTTCTCTTTAATAGGGCTGGGATCAAATCTAATAAGACAAGGAAGTGAGCAAAAGAACAGAAAAAGGACCTAGAAAATCCTCCCAGCAAACAGGATCACATATTAGCTCCGCCATCTCCAGATCCCAGAGCGAGTTTGCAAGAACAAGGTAAGACACCCATTCTTGCACATATTGCAGTTACGATACTAGATTAAAGAAATAAGGTGAGATAATTAAAGCCTCTGAGTAAAGCAGGGGTCACAGTCCCCTCATCTGGATCTCAAGAGGATTCAAAGAACACACATCTGGGTGTTGCTCGTCTCTCAACCAAGTGGCTCTGACTTGATATCCATCAAATTTACAGGACCTCTAACAGCTCCTCAGCGGAATCAGTCCGAGCCTCCCCAGTCAAGAGCCAGGCCCACAGCCTGAGCCAGCTGGGAGTTGGAGGGTGGGGAGAAGCCTGAGAAGGCCACGGGTCCCAATCCCACATCGAACCCCACTGCATCTGATCCTACATGTAAGTGGCTTTAAAAACCGGACCCGTTTTCCAGCTCAGAGCCCGGGCAACCATTCACTAAACTTGACTTTGCTCCTTCTCCTGAAGCAGTTAAGTTAAATACGGGGATAGAGCCGGGGCTTGAGTGTGACGCGTGCACGTGGGCTGGGTTCTGTCAAACAGGCTGAGATTATGTGGGCCAAGGATGAGACTCCTGCCAGCGTGTGGAAAATCTCTCTAAAACGGTCCTTGTGGTTCTCTGTCCCACCCCGAGAGCAAAAGGCGTCTCCCCTTCCCAAGGGCCCTCCCTGCGGACAGTTCTCTCCCCGGGTTCTCACCTGTCTGGGGTGGACAAGTACTTCTGCTTCTGGAACTTCTTCTCCAGGCCCATGAGCTGCAGTTCGGTGAAGATCGTACGACTCCGGCGGGGCTTCTTCTGCCGCGGCGTGGGCTGCTCCGTCTCCGACTCGCTGCTGCCGAGAGCCTCGCCCCCCGGGGCCTCAGCAGAGGAGGCCTCAGAGGCTGGGTGGCAGGACAAGGCCTGGGCAGCTCCCGGGGGTGCGGGGACCAGCTGGGAGATGACCGCCGGCTGTCGGGTGATCACTGAGAGGAGAGGGTATGCCCGAAGGGAAGCGGGGCCTGGAAGACAAACAGGGCAGCAGGTCATGAAAGGAGCCAGGGTGCAGGGAAGCCAGGGGCCCTCAGAGGACCACTGGCCCACACCCATCTGACGGATGGGGCCTCCCAATCCTAAGGAGGTAGAAGACGAAGAAGCAGCAAGCAACTCAAGACCTGGAACTGCCGGGTGGGCAGGTGAGCTTTGCTCAGCCTGATGTGTTAGAACATTCGAGTTCCCTGTGGCCAAGAAGAGGTTCTTGCAATTCGTCTGGTTTTAAGTGGGCATTTCCCTGCCCCCTCTCTTTTAAACCCCTAAATTCTGGTTTCAGAGACATGGGTCAATAGTCTGAGCCGATGAAAAGAAGTAGTCAGAAAAAGGAGAAACGTGAGAGAATAGATTTGTAATATACAAACTGCTGGAGAGCCCCCTCTGGTCTTGATAAAAATACATAGTTGCCACTATGACTTCCTGCTGAGAGGTCTCCAGACCTTGAATCATGACATTTTTCAGAGCGGGAAGGAAGCTTAAGGATGATTTAATTCAACTTCTTCCTTTCAGCGACAAGACTGAGTGAAAGGCTCAGTGCCTTGCCTAAGATCACAGAGCTAGGGGTAAGGAGATCCAGGAGTCACACCAAGTTCTTCTGGCTTAAAGTCTAGCGCTCTTATCACATCGTGAAATCACATGGATACATCAATCTGGGGGGGCGGGCGGAGCAAGAGGAATAGATTTTAATTCACAAGAAAACTCAGATCCATTACGACCCTGCTGCCTGCTGCCTGCAGCACTGTGTGAAAGACTGCTGGGCTGGGTCAGAGCCTGGCTGAGGAAAGAGAGCTGAGGTTGATTGCCCGTGTCTGCCATGGGCATGTGCGGGGGTGTATGGTGGCACGTATGCTAGTTATGTGCCACTCCTGCCTTAGGAATTTCCAGGCAGAAGTACTTTTCTGTCCAAGAATCTGTTACGTCTCTAAAGTTCAAGTACAAGAGCTCTCCCTTTCCATTATTCAATAGAATCATGTTTAAAAGGCCATGATCATTACCTACGTAAGTCATTTTATCTCTCTGGGCCTCAGTCTTGCCATCCACATAGCAAGTAAAAGTAGGTAATTTCAAGGAATTCTTCAAACTCTACTAGACAGGTGCCATAAAAGTTCCTCTCATCCCAAGCCCACCTTGATACCTGATGAAAATAGAAAAGACTTGGGGGGTCGCCCTTTGGGACTCAGGCCAGCCCTGACAGCTCACTACAAGGGCAAAGGCAAGCCTGTGAGCCAACCAACGCTCACAGTAGCTTTGGGTTAAAACCAACCAATGTCACAGAAACAGCAGGGTGCTACCTATCGGATCTCTGTCCTCTGGGTTGGCATTTCTTTTCTTATTCATTCCCGTGCTTCTGTTCTGGGCCCCAGTCATAGTTACTAAAACAGATAACTTCTCTTGTTCTTTGACTCCTTTTCATAAAGCCCAGTACAAACCACAAAGTTGTTAAATAATAAATCACCAATGCCTATGTTTTCTATTAACTCTCCAGCCAATGCTAACACTTGAGGTTTCGTGTTGTGGATTCTTTTTGAGGAAAAAAAAAAATCATCTGGGAATGAATTATAGCAAGAAAAGGAGGATGCCCTGGCTTGCAGTTTGGGATCTCCCAGGATGCGTTATGAAACGTCACTTCTTGAAAACAGTATCTGAAAGCCTCTTTACAGGCACAAGGTAGTTCTCATCTTGAATCATTTTACTCCTTTAATTCTGATATTTCTTTTTAAAAGGAACTCTCTTGATTAAACAGGCTAATTTAAAATCTAGAAGCTTCGGAGCTTACCAGTATAGGAAACGGCTCGTTATCTACCTGTCCGTAAGGTTTTTAGTCGTCAGAGTTTTGGCTTTCTCTTTTGTAAGAGAGTTAAACTTTTTCCCCCCTAACATTAAAAAATATTTTGGACATGGGTAATATCTAGTGTTGGCCAGCATTTGGGGAAATGGGCGAGGGTGCAAATCAGTATAGTCTTTTAGAAAGACACACTAAGCAATACCTCTCAAAGTACTGACCAGGCAATTCTATAATTTGAGACCAATTTTCCCATATGCACAACAATTTATGTACGAGCGTATTCACTGCAGCCTTGATTATAATAGTGAAACAGGGAAAGCAACCCACATAGCAATAGGAAAATGTTTAAATGGATTGGGGTACATCTATAATATGAACTACAATGTAACCACTAAAAAGACCTATATAAATAGATAGATTATATGGAAAAATAAACTAAAATGGAAAAGATTCTAAAGTACTGAGAGAAAATAAAGCTATGGAACAATTCGCATTCCATATAAAAAAATCCGGATATGTGTCTGCATTTATAAATGCATTGCTTTTAAGCCCAGGAAGTTAGTCAGCAAACTATTAACAGCGATTACTTCTAGGGAAGGCGTGGGAGTGAAGCAGGGCGAAACGTCATCTACATGTAGGACTCTAACCCTGTATTCAATCCTGCCATAAATGTTCATTGAGCATCTACTTTGGGCTGTACTCTGTTCTGGAAGCTGGGGATAGAGCAGTGAATAACATCAAGTCCCACCTTCAGGAAGCTTACACTTCAGTCAGGAAGGTAGACTGCAAACAAACAAACAAATCCATATATAATGCCAGGTAGTGATAAACTCTATGAAGAAAAACACAGCAGATTGCGAAGATGGGGCAGGGAAGGAGGACATGGGTATTTCCGAGAGGGGAGGCGAGGCTAGGCAAAGCAAGGAGGAGATAACAGTTCTGGCAGATAGGTGACTCAGTGGAGAGGAGAACATTGGGAAGGGCACCCCAGGGGCAGAGAAACCAGCTCAAGCAAAGCCCTAAAGTGGGAATGGGCTTGCGTTCAAGGAGTTGCAAAAAAGCAGAGTGAGCAGGGCAGGGGGATGTCACAGGAAATAAAAATTTGGAATGCTAGGGCGCCCACATAGGGTGGCTCAGTCGTTAAGCATCTGCCTTCGGCTAGGGTCATGATCCCAGGGTCCTGGGATCGAGCCCCGCATCAGGCTCCCTGCTCAGTGGGAAGCCTGCTTCTCCCTCTCCCACTCCCCCTGCTTGGGTTCCCTCTCTCGCTGCCTCTCTGTCAAATAAATAAATAAAGTCTTCAAAAAAAAAATTTGGTATGCTGTAGTCAGATCACGTAGTCCGATCTTGAAGGCCAGGCCAAAGAGTTTGGATTTTCTTTGGGATGTAATAAAAGCATTGGCAAGATCTGAGCTGGAGAAGGATATGCTGTGGTTTACATCCTGAAGATCCCTGTGGCTGCCGTGCGGGGGACAGACCGTAGGGGTGAGCGTGGAAGCAGAGAAGTATGCTGGGAGGTGAGGCAGCATTCTAGACCAGGCATCACTGTGGCATGAGCCAGAAAGGTAGTAGCTGCGTAGTGAGAGGTGGTCTATTTGGCTTGTGCTTTACAGTGCGAGGTGGAAGAGCCTGCAGAAGGGTTGAATGTCATGTCTGAGCTACAGAGAGCTGCCATGTCAGGTCTGGGTTTTGGGGCCTGGCACATAGAGGAATGACAGTGCCATTGCTAAGAAGGGAAAGACGGGGCAAAGAGCAGACCAAGACTTCTGTTTTACTTTTTATTTATTTATTTTTAAAGATTTTATTTATTTATTTTGAGAGAGAGAGAGCACAAGCAGGGGGAGAAGCAGAGGGAGAGGGAGAAGCAGACTCCCTGCCGATCAAGGAGCCCGATGCGGGACCCGATCCCAGGACCCTGGGATCATGATCTGAGCCGAAGACAGCCGCTTAACTGACTGCGCCACCCAGGCATCCCCAAGATTTCTGTTTTAGACAAGTTGTTGTTACACATGGTGCATGTGTTGAAAAGGCAACTACACGTACCAGTCTGGAGTTCAGAGAAGAGCTTAGGCTGAAGACACAACCTTGATTCTTGGGAGTACACGTGGTGCGTAGAACAACAGGATTAAATGACACCACCTAGACAGCGAGTGGAATAAAGAAATAAAGAGATCCAAGGATGGAGCCCTGGGGTACGCCAACATCTGGGGTCATGAAAAGGAAGAGAGCCCATCAAAGGGACCAAGGAAAGGGAACAGAGAAGTAGTAGGAAGCCATTACCCCATGATATCCCAATGCCTAGATGATACTTCTGTAGTACAGCTGACCTCTGAACAACGTGGGGGGTTGTGCGGGGCTGACCCCGCAGTTGAAAATGCATGTATAAATTCTGACTCCCCAAAAACATAACTGCTAATAGCCTACCATTGACCAGAAGCCTTACCAATAAGCACTTAACACATATTTTGTATGTTTCACGTATTATATACTGTATTCTTACAGTGAAGTAAGCTAGAGAAAAGAAATGTTATTAAGAAAATGGTAAGAAAAAGAAAATACATAGTACTGTACTGTATTTATTGAAAAAAAACCTGTGTCCAAGTGGACCCATGCAGTTCAAACTTCTATTATTCAAGAGTCAACTGTATTTAGGTTTTACTACAAGCGTGTATTATTTTTGTAATTTTAAAGAGGAAGCGTTAGACTACATGAACTTTAGTTTTGTTCTCACTGTAAAGTTTTACTATATGTCCAATTTGTCAAAAAAGAATTTTCAGGCCTATAAATAGTTAAAACTTCTTCTAAAAAGCTGGCCAAAAACAAACAAACAAAGAAAAAAAACCCTCAACAACCTAGAAATACCAGTAATGGAGTATCGAGTATGTTTGGTTTTAGGACACTGCTAGTAAAACAAATAGTGTGGTATTTGGAGCAAAGGGGACACTCTCTCAGCCACTCCTCAGCCAATGGGTCTAAGGAATTTTCTCCTTTCATGATAGAAGATGTTTGAATTCTCGTGCTAGACAGAATCACGTTCTTTCTTTTAAGATAAAAATTGTATAATGTGGAGAAATGATAGTCTTTAACAAGCGGTCCTGGAATGACTGGATATCCCCATGCAAAAAAAAAAAAAAAATGGTAACCTAGAATTCATAGCTTATTTTAAAAATCAACTGAAAATGGATCATACATCCAAAAGTAAACATAAACTTATAAAACTTTCAGAAGAAAATAGGAGAAAAATCTCTGTGACTTAGCATTAGGCAGGGAATTCTTAGCTATGACACCCAAAGAATGTCACATTAAGGAAAAAGGTAAAAAGCTGGTCTCCATCAATAGTAACTACTTCTACTTGGCAAAAGATACTATTAAGAAAATGAAAATACAAGCTACAGACCAGGAGAAAATATTTGCAAATCACATACCTGACAAGTGATTTGTATTGAAAATACATAAAAAAAAAAACTTCTCAAAGTTCAACAATTTTAAAAAATCACCAAAAAAAAAAAAAAAAAAAAAAAAAGAGAGAAGTTTTGAGCAGACACCTCCCTGAAGCGGATACACAGACAGTATATAAGTACATGGAAAGGTGCTTAGGACGATAAGCCATTAAGGAAATGCATATTAAAACTACAACAAGGGGCGCCTGGTGGCTCAGTCAGTGAAGTGGCCAGCTCTTGATTTCGGCTCAGGTCATGATCTCAGCATCATGGGATCAAGCCCCACGTGGGGCTCTGCGCTCAGCATGGAGTCTGCTCCAGATTCTCTCTCTCTCCCTCCGCCCCTCCCCTTGCTTGCATGCATGCTCTCTCTTGCTCTCTCTCAAGTAAATAAAAACTTAAAAAAAAAACCAAACTACAAGATACCACTACACATTTGTTAGAATGATCTAGAAATTTTTATAAACTGACAATATCAAGTGCCGACGAGGCCGTGGAGCAACGGAAACTCTCTCTCACACGTTGCTGATGGGAACGCACGCAAAACAGCATAGCCTCTCTGAAAAGCAGTTTGGCATTTTCTTATGAAGTTAAACTTACAGTTACCGTAGAACCCAGTCATCTTCCCTCCTAGGTATTCATCCAAGTGAAAAGAAAACATAAAAACCTATATGTAAATGTTTATAGTGGCATCCTTAGTCATTATCAAAAACTGCCAACGATCCAAACATCCCTCAACTGGGAGGGAGAGACAAACCATGGTACCTGCATACAATGGAATAATGGACTATGGTTCAGGAACAATAAGGGAGCAAAGTACGGATACATGCAGCATCATGGACGAATTTCAAATTACACTAAGTGCCCGAAGCCAGACTCAAAAGCTACAGAATTCCATTTACACGACATTCTGGAGAAGGCGAAACTAGAGATGGAGAAGACGGCTAGACCTCAGTGGCTTCCAGAGATTAAGGGTGGCGGAAGAATCTGACTATAAAGAGGCGACACAAGGTAACTGTGACGAGCCTGGTTTATTATTATTATTGAGGTGCAGTTGACATACAGTGTGACGTTAGTTTCAGGTGTACGACAGAGTGACTGGGCTACTCCACACCTCACGCTACGCTCACCGCGAGTGTAGCTACCATCTGGTGACAGGACTGGTTTTACCTGGACTGTGGCTCTGGGTTATACAATTGGATGCACGTGTCAGAGCTCATGACCATACACCAAAATAGTGAACTTTTATTGATTGTAAGTTAAAAATAAAATTTAAAACCCCCCAAACAGTCAATAAATACTTTAACTGCTATTTTGTTTGGGGGGGGGGCGTTAAAAACATTTTTTTTAAAAATTTGAGCATAGTTGACACACGTCACATGAGTTCTGGGTGTACAACAGGGTGATTCGACGTGTTTATACATTATGCTAAGCTCACAAGTGTAGCTGATACTTGTCACCGTACAATGCCAGTACCATTCCAGTGACTATGTTCCTTAGGCTGTGCCTCTTATTCCCGTGACTTATTTATTCCATAACTGTAAGCCTGTACCCCCCACTCCCCTTTATTCATTTGACCCATCCTCCCACAGTCCTCCCCTCTGGCAGCCAAGGGTTTGTTCTCTGTATTTACAGGTCTGATTCCGCATTTTGTTTGCTTGCTCATTTGTTTTAGGTTTTTTTTGGGGGGGGGGGGTTCAACATATAAGTGCAACTACATGGTATTTGTCTTTCTCATTCTGACTTATTTCACTTAGCATAATACCCTCTAGGTCCATTTATTTTGTCTGAAATGGCAAGATCTCACTCTTTTTTAAGGCTGAGTAATACTCCAGTGTGTGTGTGTGTGTGTGTGTGTGTGTGTGTGTGTGTGTGTGTGTCTGCCTGTGTCTGTGTATATATACCACATTTTCTTTCAACAGGGAAATGCTAGAATCAAAAGCACAAGAAATAACAAGTGGTGGCAAGGCTGTGGAGAAAAAGGAACCCTCGTGCACTGTTGGTGGGGGTGTAACTCGATACAGCCACTGTGGAAAACAGTATGGAGGTTCCCCCCCAAATTAAAAATAGGACTACCTTATACGATCCAATAATTCCACTGCTGGGTATTTATCCAAAGAAAATGAAAATGTTCTTTTATTTTTATTATAAAAGTAACATAATCTGTTATAAAAGAAATTTAAAACAATTCAGAACTATATAAAGTATAAGTCTCCTCTCATCACGGTCAACCCTAGGCCTTAGAGCTGAACTTCCATCACTATCCCTATGTATTAGCACAACATACAGATTCTCCAAATCTAGTAATGTGTGTGCTAGTGTATTGAGACACGTAGTTACAAAGGGTTCATTTTGTAAAATATAAATATGCCCCTTCATTTCTTCTAAATGGGTAGCCAACGATGTCAACACCATACATTGACCAGTCCAGTGACTTAAAATGCTACCTACCTTTAAGATTCACTAAGTTCCCAAAGAAATGAAATTGGGAATTCTTGTTCATTCTGGGGCTTCTGGGAGTCCGTTAGGGACTTCTAGTCACCAGAATTCTGAGAGTCTCCTGCTCTCTAGGAAAGCAGCACTACCGTTCCCAAAGGCTGCCTTCCGGTCACCCACTGCTACATGAAGGCTGTGGGGGAGAGGGGGGAGGGGAGGGGGGAGAGGCAAGGGTCAGGAGATCAGAGAGAGGGGTACATTTCCAGAGGCTGCCGTGAGTTTGCAACTTTGCAGAGAGCAATGGCTATTTAAAGGAGATTTCTGAAAAACATTGAGGGTACACACTGTGTATAATCCATGAATATACCCTTTCAGAAAAACTAAAGATCTTCATGTTCAAGGCTTCTGTGGCTAGATTTCTATTGTCTTTGAATATAATTCTGTATATGCACTGGACCACATGGGGCCCTAAAAATAGGTGATATTATGTACTGGACTCTTCTGACCTACTGAACTAATATACAAGCTGACCAACTCCACTTGAATTATCATGGTTTTTTAAGGGAGTTCTGTTATCTGGGAGAACAAGTCTCCCCCACCCCCTTTATTCTTTTTACAAATTTTTCTTGGCTATTGTCATTAATTTATTTTTCCAGTTGAATTTTAGCAGCAACATGTTAGTCTCTAAAAAGGCAAATCCCACTAAAAATTTGGTTCAAATTATACTAACCTTATAGATTAATTTAGGGAAAGCTGCTCTTTTGAGGATCCTATCCTCTGGTAGGTTGAAAGCAATTGCTGTTATTTAAAAATAACTTTTGGAGAAGCACTCATATGGGGATGTAGGTTGGTACAGCTGTTGTAGGAAATAGTATGGAGGTTCCTCAAAATTAAAAATACAAATACCAAATGATCTAGTAATTCCACTATTGGGTATAAAACATCAATTCAAGAAGATATATGTACCCCTATATTTACTGTTGTATTATTTAAAACAGCCAAGATATGGAAGCAACCTAAGTGTCCATCAATAAATGAATGGATAAGGAAGATGTGGGCCATATTAATTATATACATAATTATATATACATATATATATACACACATATATATATACACATATATACACACACACACACACACACATATAATATGGAATATTATGCAGCCCTAAAAAGGATGAGATCATGCTATTTGAGACAACACAGATGGAGCTAGAGGGGATTATGCTAAGTGAAATAAATCAGACTGAGAAAAACAAATACCGTATGACTTCATTCATGAGTGAAATCTAAAAAAAAAAATTAATAAACAAAAAGCAGAATCAGGCCTATAAATACAGAGAACAAACTGATGGTGGCCAGAGGGGTGGAGGGTTGGGGGATGGACAAAATGGGTGAAGGAGAGTGGGAGGTACAGGCTTCTCGTTATGGAATGAGTAAGTCATGGGGATAAAAGGTAGAGCATAGGGAAGATAGTCAGTAATATTGTAACAGCTGTATCTGGGGACAGATGGCAGTTACCCTTGTGGTGAACACAGTATAATGTGCAAACTTGCTGAATCACAATGTTGTACACCCGAAACTCACATAACATTGTACGTGAACTATACTCAAACGACAGAGAAATGGCCTTTGGAGATTCATGCGATTTGGTTCTTCAACGCTTAAACCCAACAGAAAACCTTCATCAAACACAAAACAAACAGGGGCACCTGTGGCTCAGTCAGTAGAGCACACGACTCATGATCTCGGGGTCAGGAGTTCAAGCCCCACGTTAGGCGTAGAGCTTACTTGAAAAGAAAAGGACAAAGTTCTGATGAACGTCGGTGATCTAAGGCAACGTCCCTCACCCAAGCCCACAGTTGCAGAATCCAGACCCGAGCTTCCGATGCGAGTTCAGGGACAATGTGGCGCTCTCCTCGCTGGCTGGGGGCACCGTGTGATGTCGGAGGTGCACACACTGGCATGAGCGTAAACGTTTGGGGGTTTCAGGAGGACCGCCCGTGCACGTAATCCGACTGCAGTGGGGCAATGTGTGGAGTGTTGGGTGCTTGGAAGGAAGGGGCTCGGCCGCAGCAGAAGTCAGGGTGGCTAACGGGCTGCAGAGCGCTGACTCTCCCAAGAGACAAACCCACGGGGAGCAGAAAAGTGAGACAAAACGTACGTGAGCCAGCTGTTTGCCGTCTTTTCTTGTTTTCCTACCTGACCCGATTCCCAACGAAACAACACTGGCCCCGAGTTTTGATTTCACAAAGCACTGGCAACTCCCATTTCATATTCCCACAAGAGTACTGTGAGATCACCCAGCCACATTTTTATATTTTGGCTAAAAATCAAACATAGGTTTTAAAAACAGTAGGGGGAAATTCACAATGCGCACATACGTTAGGGGGCACTGCGGCCACTGCAAAGGCGGTGATGTATAACGCTATGTATTAAGTGTGTCTTTCTCTTTCCCTGGGAATGATCACTATGTGAAAATGTTGACTGAAGACAGCTGCCTGCTCTGTTGGGTCATTTACATACACTTGTGAAATTTAAGCACATTATCTGCTACCGAGTAATGACGGTCATAAACCGAGGACGTTGTTTAAACAAACACATTTTTTAGTTGACAAACGGAGTGTAAACATGACCACGATGAATGCATTTTCTAATCGTTGTTTTCCCTCCACCAATCCCCCTGACCAATGCTTTGCTGCGGGACGGCTATCACGTAACTGTGTGTATTGTGTACCTAGAAGTCCTTCCCTGCCAAACGACTGGCTGCTTTGAGAATCTGGTTTTTCTGAGTGCATCAGTGGTCGCTAGGCCCCGAGACATCCCAGGGTATCTGGGATGATACAGAACATTGGGCAGGCGAAATACAGATCATTTTCCGCTGGTGCTGAGTCTGGAAACTGTAAGCTCATGCCTGGGAATGTGTTGGGGCCAAGGGGAGGCAGAGCCCAGGCCCATCTCCTCAGTATAAATCCTCCTTTGTGGCAGAAGCCCGTCCCCTCCAACTACAGCTGTACTTGAACTTCAGAGGAGAATCCCCAAAGAACAAGTTTCTGTTCCTACGCATCTCCTGTGGGCTTCTCTTCCACTCTTCCAACATACCAGTCCCCAAATTGACTCTCCACACCCACATTTCCGGTTGACACAGGCGGGGGCCAAAGGTCTGAGTGGATAAGAATCTCTAAGCTGCCTGCTTGACTGATTTATGTTCCAGGAATGTGTGACCTATATATCCGCTGAAAGCTTCAGAGGGTCGAAAGCAACACACACAAAGACATGGTGTAGAAACACTCAGATAACCTGACAGACTCAATGGGACAACCGGGTGGCTCGAGCAGAGTTTCCTGGGAAAAATCCTAGAATCACCCCCCGCCAAACGATTCCCGTAGGCTCACATTCCTACCAATTGGCTGGTAATCTGAGGTAGGGGAAAGAAGAGGATCTCCACCCTTGACGTGTGGAGTGATCTCGAACAGGTTACCAACACTTTCTTCGTTTCAATGTCCTCTTCCATAAAGCAGGGCTAATCACAGTTCACCCCAGATTTCTGTGAGGATGAAACGCGTTACCGTTTGTGAAGCGCCCAGTGGGCATTTCATTGCTGTTCCCTCCCTTTCCTTTCCTGCCTCCACTGGAGTTGCCTGATGCTCTGTGAGGAAGCCAAAGGAAAGCAGATAGGTTTTCTTACTGAGAAAGCAGACCTTACTTGCAAACTACACACATGGGTCCCCTCATCCTCTGTGCATTCATATGCAAAGCGAGACCGCCACACCAGAATCTGCCAGTTTCTCTTTGCCATGTGGACGGCTTCAGATGCCCTTACAGCTGGGTAGTGGGACTGAGCCCAGCAAAGAAGCTGAAGGAAATCAGTGGGTGGGCTGACCTAGCCCAACATCCCCTAAAACTATCAAGACACCAGAAATTAAAAAAAAAAAAAAAAGATTTTGTAACTTCGCTGCACTGTCTTCTGGAAATTATAATTACAAGTGAAAAATTGGAATAACTGAATCAAAGGTATATATATTTTCCAGGTTTTTGAATGATACGGATACACACTTTCAGATAGCTTGCCCATTTCATTATTTCCATGACAAAACTTATTATTATAATCCTTGAAAATATTTGCTAAATTGATAATAAATGATTGATTGCTTTTAGGTGCTCCCACTTGGGTTAGTAACATTTCCAAATATTATTTTATGTATTGATTAGGAAAACTGTTGTACTATTAGTCTATTTGCATTGCTTTTATTTGCATCATGCATGTATTTGTGTTTCATTACTTTGTGAATTTCTTGTTTAAAATATATTTGTAAATAAAAATAAAATAAAATAAATAGTGAGAAAAGCACTACGTAAATTACATTTGGAGTTTGATCACAATTTGGATGTAGGAAAAATATTGAACAGAAATATACAACATGCAAATATGCCAATGATGGCCCTCTTTGACAAGTATAAAGTGATTTTTACTTCTTCTTAATTTGTTCTCTATTTTCTAAAATCTGATCTATTCCTGCAGTAATCATGTACAGCACAGTGAAAAGCAGCTTCTCTTAATCTCTATTGTGCTCTTGCTTCAATCATTTTTTTCTTATGTTCTGCTAGTTTGCAATTATTAAAATGTGACTGTGAGATGCAAAATTACTGTGAATTTCATTTAAATGACAAAGCAATTATTTTGGCACTACCAAATTTACAATAAAATTGGTATTTTATGTTGTAGAGTCAAAAAAAAAAAAAAAAAAAAGACACCAGAAATCATTTGCAGGTTTTGCAAACCTGTAAAAAAAAAATTCATAGAACACTTAAGAGGCCCAAAGCACAGCCCAAGTCCATTTCTGACAACTGCAAGGGAAAGGAGATGCAGGGGTTGAAATTCATTGGCCCTGGGTTATGCTGAAAGTGGGCGAAGGAAAGGCTGAGTGGAGGGTAAGTGGTAACCAGACACGAAAGTTCAGTCACTGTGCGTCTAGAGGGATAATCTGCAAGCATGAGAAAGAAGGGGAAGAGGGATGAAGGCAAATATAAAGATGATCCGAGGGGCCTTTTAACTTTGGCACGCACCAAGTTTCTAGCATGGATTTGCACGACTAAAGAAAAGAGAAAATATTTTAAGGGGCCAACTCAAAAGCTGACAAAAATGCCTTAGCCATTAACTACTTCATTTAAAAAAACGGGGGGGGAGGGCATTTTGATGGGTTAAGTGTAAATGAATTAAAAACACATGGAGGGGAGCCTGGGTGGCACAGCGGTTAAGCGTCTGCCTTCGGCTCAGGGTGTGATCCCGGCGTTATGGGATCAAGCCCCACATCAGGCTCCTCTGCTATGAGCCTGCTTCTTCCTCTCCCACTCCCCCTGCCTGTGTTCCCTCTCTCACTGGCTGTCTCTATCTCTGTCAAATAAATAAACAAAATCTTAAAAAATAAATAAATAAAAAATAAATAAAAACACATGGAAAAAATTTATTCCAAAATCCACATGAGACTGCCGTACTGTCGACTCTGGAATAAACATCTAGCTAAATAAAAACTTAAGAAGGTTCACAAAGGTTGAAAAATAAAGGAAGTTGGGAGAACACATTGGGGGGAGGGGGACTTAGAAAAGTATAGGAAGTTTGGAACATGAGCAGAGGCCATTGGAGCAACCCTGGTAGGCTGATGGCATGGCGCCATCTTTCCAGATTCTTGATTTTTGCACAGAGACAAGCTCAGTCTTATCGCAGTCAGCCTGCGATGTCATCAGAACTGCAGCTGCCCACAGGAGCGCTGGGCTACACCGAGAGAGCTCGGTGCAGTCAATTAAGCCAGTTGGGGCCGATAGGTTTAGGGACCTTCCTCTCCTGCCTAGAACGTTGAACGACCCAAATGTGGTCACCATCCACCCTCAGCCTTCGCCACTCCCCGGCTCCTTCTGACAAGGAACATACTGGAGATGGCACTGGCTCTCTCCTCCTGGCCATTCTGTTTTCTACAGACGCCCACACCTGCTTTCATCCACACCTCATAACCACTCACTGACGGAAAGCTCCCCAGAGCAGCTGTTGCTCAGCGCAAAGACTGAATTAATCACTCCTACCTTCATGCGCCCACAGCATTTTGTTGGTGTCCTTGTTCACCCTTAACTCAATTCAAACCCTGGAGTAAGAGTTCATTTGTTTACTCTTTTCTTTCTCACGAAATGGCAAACTTCTTTAGGACAAGAGTGGGAAGCGCGTCTTCCTAGTATTTAACTCCGCGTCTTACTTGAACTGATTTTTACCGGGAACCACCTCTGGGCTCTACGGCCTTGGGTCAAACCACATTCCCAAGCTTCTGTCTTCTCTTCTATAAAATGGCAATGATACTTCTCCACAAGCTTGCGGAAGGTTAACGTCAGATAATGAGCAGGAAAAGAAATATCTTCCAACAATGAAGAATGATACCAAAAGAGGCCCTGATTTTTTTCCAGCGCTCAAAAGAAACTCATGTTCCGTATTTTGGAGATGCCTCTATTCAGTAGAAGTCACAACACCGCTCTCTTGTGCTAACCGAATCCACCCCTCGCTTCTTATCTTGTGCTCTGCCATTTCTAATTAAGGTCCTGGCGTCCCATGGAGGCAGTCTACGCAAAGCTGACCAGGAGGAGTCCTCTCGTTCACTGTCACTATCATCAGTGAACTTGACCCACAGCTACGCAGCTCTATGCTAACTGCTAGAGACAGGAAGACAAACAATTCCTCATCGTTGCCTTCAAGAAGCTAATTATCTTGGGAAAATGAGACGTTAAAATTAAAAAAAAAACAAACTAAGAAAACAAAGAAGCATGTGACAATGCTGGGTGTGATAAGAAGCCTAGGAATTCAGGACAGATGGCTGGGTTCTAGAGAGTACAGGGCCTCGTTGCGAAAAGAAGAGGAGCTGGGTTGTGGGGAGAAAGGAAGGAATGGATGCCAGAGCCACGGTCAAGGAAAAACCAACAGGATCTGGAAAACCACGAGACTGGGGTGGGAGACAGGTGCAGACACATGGGAGACTCAAAGACTCTAGTGGTGCCTGCCAGAACTGTGGCACCCCTGCAGTGTGAGAATGTCCTGGTAGAAAAGACGAGGCTTACAGAGGCTTATTTAGTTTGTGGTGACAATCAGATACCCAAGTGATGATACCTAACAGGCAGGGACAGTCAAAGACTGTCCTGCCCAGGAGCGCTCGGGGACAGATATGGAGATTGTCCCGAGAATCAAGAGTTGAAGGGCTGAAAGTCAAATCCATCTCCCGAAAAGAAATACTTATGAACAACAGAGGATCAAGGACCGGGCCCCGGGGTATGACTTTGTCAATATAGCTGGAAAAGGAAAAAGCAACAACAAGCAAGACAGACTTGTCTAAGGATGAAGTCACATAAGGAGAAGGAGTAAAGGCTCAATGAAAATGGCCAGAGAATTTCATTTTTTTTTTTTTAGATTTTTATTTATTTATTTGACAGAGACAGACAGCCAACGAGAGAGAACACAAGCAGGGGGAGTGGGAGAGGAAGAAGCAGGCTTCCAGCGCAGGAGCCCGATGTGGGGCTCGATCTCGGAACGCCGGGATCACGCCCTGAGCTGATGGCAGACGCTTAACGACTGCGCCACCCAGGCGCCCCTACCAGAGAATTTCAAGAATGACAAACTTCCAGTAAGTTTACTCACTAGGAAATCTTCTGATTTCAGTTCTGAAACTTTCCCCCCTTCTCTGCTATGTCCAGACCGATCTTCATAGTACGGGCATCTCTCTACCAGGCAAGCTGGGGAAATGTGCATCACACCAGGGCACTGAGCAAAGTTTCTAGAAAAAGCCACAGGAGGTTACCTTTCTGCAAGCGGCCCCGTGGGCCCACAGGCAAGCTCCTGATTACCCAGAAGGAAAATTATCTGCCAAACTTAGAACCTATCTCATGCCAAAATGTAATTTTCCAAATTCAAGTTCATTTCCTCCTTCTCCCTATGTATTTTAATCCTGGCTTAAATGTATTCTCTCTAGCTTGCCTTTGGTTGCAAAGAATAGAAACAAAGTGGGATAAAAGAGAATAAAATTCAATTTAATTTAACGAATTACGGAATACCTCAAGTAGACACTGTGCCAAGAACTGGGGATAAAACAGTACGCAAGACAGACCAGGTCCTTGCCCAGCTTATGGTCTGGCCAGATGGCAGACACTTAAGAAAGCAGTCATTCAGGGTGCTATAAGGAGCATTCAGCAAGAGGACCGAACCAAATATAGGCGGTCAGGATGCCCCCAAAAGAGTATCACTTAAACAGAGATGTGAAGGATGAGATTAGCTGAGATTCTAACCAGAGACTAATAGAGAATAAAAAGAAAAAGGTCAATGTATACAAATTTGCCAAATACTGTATAAAAATATATTTTTTTAAGAAAAACAAAAAACACAGGATGCAAAGGCATTTGGACCTTACCAGAGAATACCTAAAGAGCTTCTAAGGTGGAAACTGCTTCTGCTGAGTGGGGCCAGTGGGAAGAGCTCTCTGCTGGAACAAGAAAGCAGGTTCCTAAACTGGACTGCTTTCAAACAAACCAGGGTCTGGTAGGGCCCCCCAGGTATAGTCAGGGATTAGAAGAGTTCCCTTTGCCATAACGATCGGCAACCTCCAGGCATTTTCATCCCATTGTCTCGATGTCACACAGTCAGTCGTGTATTTCTGCGGTCAAGTCTCCTCTTCCTGGTAATCCCCTTGTTTTCTGATAAAAGTGCATCGTTAAAGGTTATACAGTGAATCAGGTCAGGGAACACAGACCTACGTGGCAGAAAGGGCTCAAACTTTGGAGAGATGCACCCTACCAAAGAGAGGAGGAAAGAGAAGCTCCATATTTGGTGGAAGGATCTTCTTAGATAGAATGGATGAGTTCCTCTCCCTCTCTCTTCTACTCACGCCATTAAGATCAAGAGGCAGACAAAGAGTAGCTGGAACATTCCACAGCATAAATATCAATAAGTACTCATGCTTGAGTCTTGCTCTTGTAGGTAATAAAAGATAAGAGTAATAAGGGATCATAGTTGGAATAACAGCAGTAAGGTTCTGCAAAACAGTGAACGTGAATCATGTAGACCATGGTTACCCAACTGGCCAACTAGGACCAAAGATGATTGCTCCCTACAACTAGGACCAAAGAAGGCCTTCCCCTTCCCTGCACTGAGCCAAACCCTGTCTGTTAAGCTCCAACTCTACCCTCAAGAATGCCAACATTAAGCTTATGTAGCCTTTAGTCCATAGTGAGATCTTTGTCTGAATCTTGTTCATCTGGTCACGGGGGAGTTAGTTTTTAAGGTCCCTTTTTGGTACCGAGATGCAATCATTTTATCAGCAATGATCACATTCAGAGATAAGGTGTCTCTTTGCCTTTCTCAACCCAATTAAAGTCTTTGCCTTATATTTCTATCTTCCACACTGTACTTCCTATACTTTGCCAGGATACCGAGTAAATATTAGCTGAATTAAACAAGTGTGCTGAGAATGAGAGTATTAATGCCTCAGGTAAGCTTCTCCAGCAGAGCCAAATCTCCGTTCACAAGGAAGTGCAGTGATAAACTGTGTACTCATCTGATGTCCCCATAAGGGACCCAAATCGCACTACCCAAGGCAAAAGACTATCTTTGCATTAAATCTAACCATGTACAATGTGGACTTTGAGGCTATGTGATTTTTAGCTAATGACACAGTGAATAACAGAACACAAAGATTATTTTTTCTAGCCCAGCCTTTGATGTATGAGGCAAATGGTGTTCGACAAACTCACACAGAAAGTCGATGTCTGAACTAGGACCAGAGCTCACACCCCTAGGGGTAAGGCCAAATGTTCTGTCCATGGCAGGAACTTACCAAAATGCTGAGTAGTGGTTGACCTCAGACACTTCTCTTTTTCCTTCGTGTGGTTTATTTTATTTTATTTTTTATCATTAACTGACTTCGCAACCTAGTGTTACAAGCACTGCCATTTTAACAATCTGAGAGGACATCATAAATATTACTTTGGAAGTCTCTGGGCCTTTGCAATTCCCTTTCAACCCCCCGCTCCCAGCTATACTGAAGCATAATTGAGAAATAAAAATTATATACATATAAAGTGTGCGACATGATGATTTGACATAGGTGCACACTGTGAAATGATTATCACAATCAACCTAATTACCATAGCCATCAGCTCACATAATTGCCTTCTTTGTGTGTGGTGTGGCAAGAACGCACTTGGCAAATCTTGAGAATACGAAACATTAACTATGGTCATTACCTGCTGTGCATTAGGTCTCCAGAACATATCTGTCCCATAAATGGACGTTTGTCCTCTTTGACCAGCATCTTCCCATTTTCCCCAACCACCAGCTCGCTGTGACTCTTCCCTGTGTCTAGGAGTTTCTAGACTGCACACCTGAGTGAGACCACAAAAAATATTTCTCTTTCTGTGTCTGGCTTATTTTACGTAGCATAATGTCCTCCAGGTTCATCCGGATTGTCACAAATGGCAGGATGAATAACATTCCAGGCTGAATAACATTCCATTGTATGTGTTCACTACAACACACACGTATCGTACATACTCACGGTACAACGAGTCAGTGGACACTCGGGGTGCTTCCATGTCATGGCTACTGTGACTAATAGTGCAACGAACATAAAAGTGCAGGAATCTCTTTGCGAAAATGATTTTATTTCCCTTGGATATATACTCAGAAGTGGGAGTGCTGGGTCATATGGTGGTCCTACTTTTCATTTCGTGAGGTACCCTCCATACCGTTTTCCATAGGAGCGATAATCAGGAAGCCCATTTTTAAGGAAGCTTGAGTGGTTCAGAGATTAACAGTTAATAATCTGATATGTCACAAACCAATTTGAAAGACTTCTGCTTAGAAATTTCTCCTAAATCGGGCAAATACACATTTAGGAAGAGAGGAAGACTGTAAGAGCAGACCTTTGATCTGTGTATTACAACGTGATGGCCTGCAACATTGATGCTGATTTGCTCACTACTACTACTACTACTACTACTACTACTAATAATAACTCACTCTGTGTTAAGGGCAGTAGGAAGGGTCAGTCTCTCTAAAAGAAGAGAGGGGCTCAACGAGACACTGAATTAGTCTCACGCCTCTTAAATTCTACCCATATCTGAAGGCAAAGGACAGACAGAGGGGACAAAAGAAGGAAAGCTTACTGAGCACTGATCATGTAGGCTAGACTCTGTGCATACCTACCTCTTAGTCTGAGCAAAAACTATCAATGATGTGGGCACATATCTGGAATCTGAACACACACCTGCCTGAGTCATGGCCATGCTCTTTTGATTATATCACGCTACCTTCCAAAATTCTAATATACAATTTACCAGGGAACTTTCCTTTCTGATGTGCCTAGTGTTCCAGGTAATCAATATACATGCATACATAGTTAAAGCCTTCTGCTTCTTCCAGGGAGTGCTAATGAGTTATGCACTAGTGTTGGCTCATACTGCCTGAGAAGTGTCAATCCGTATTTCAAGGCCCCCATAATTTTCGTGACATCGTGCCCAATTCCCAAGAGAAAAAGGCAGGCAAGGAGATATTTTGGTTTCATCTTAAATCACATTAATTTTTTCCCAGTAGGAAGCAACATGTTTCGATGTATAAAATTTAAATCTACAGAAATACAGACACCAAAAAAAGTATATTCTCACATACAGAAAAACCAACGAAGTTCACAGATTTCTGAAAGATAAAGGAGATCCTATTCGGAGAGGCTCTGTTTGGAAGAAAGATGGCACCAAGGTTTTAGCCCAGACCAGAAAAGAGAACAAACAGTTGTGTTTCCTGGGGAACAGCTTGAGTTGAAACAACATACGACATTCTGAAATCCATCTAATACAGAAATAATGGCCCTATTACCAAGACCAAAGAAGTGAGCCAAGCCATACACATGGGCAAAGAACTCAGGTTTGTAGCCAGATGTCCAGGTACTTTCTCATTTTCCATGAGCCTTTTCCCCATTGACCACATGAGAAGTAGAGAGGCATGTTAATAGAATTTGCAACCATTATTCCCAAAGATGTGTATCAATATTGCTTTGGGTTTCCCTTAATTACTCAAATATATTTTCCCCACTGGTAACAAGTTAGCAAATGCTGGAGAAAAGTAAGGAGGAAAACAAAAGCTCCCTTTCTTCAGTAGATTCTGAGCTCAGGATTATAGGCTCAAAAATGGTCATTCTAGCAACAGAAAAAAAAATAAGGCCAATAAATTGCAGTGTAGAATTGGACCAAGATTTATGTCAAAGGCACAGATTTTTAAAATAAGTATATGTTTTTAAATTTTAGGATCTCTTTGGCCTCCTAAATGAGATGGATGTCAGAACAAGGTTCTGAAATGTAATCAGAAATGTTAATGTCATGGTCAGCATATTTCACTTTCTAGGTACTCTTATCAGCTGAAAGGGGCAATACAAACGTGAGCTATCCTTATCACCCGACAGGGACCTCTGGGCTGGCACAACTTTCCTAGAATATCTCCCTTCTTGCTGTCAGCATTGCAGATCCCACTTCCCACGCCAAGTATACCCACCAACACAGACACAACTTGGCTCTGGCACAGGCCCCGGGCCCCCTAACACCTGCGATGTGTGTTCCTCTCTGCTCTTTAGATGCAGGACAGAAAAGAGGAGTTGGAAAAGAGCAACTTGGAGGCCCCCAAAGAGAAGAGCGTCAACGTGCAATCTGCCCTGCCACCTTGTGCTCCTTTAATTGGGCCATGGCTCTCTTCCACTGGCCCAACTCCACAGGCTCTCCATCCAGCTGCCCATTCAGGGCCCTTTCAGGCCAGACCCTGCCTTCCCTCTCCCATCGCACAGCTGACAGCGTGAGATGAGAGCTACTCCGGGGCCAGTGATTCCCCTGCCCTGGGGCCAGGGGCTGAGAGTGAGTCAGAACCATAGCAGTGTTCTGTCTGATCCAGATGTGTCTACGTAATTACCCCACGACTCAGGGAAGGACTGGTGGACGGCAGGAGCGCTACATACAGATAAAACCACTGGATAGACAGACTCCCAGGACACCCCAAAAGCTTCCAAAGATAGCCGCAGGCAGCAGCCAGATTATACCATACCAACATCTCAGTAGACACCATCCATTCACAGAGAGGATGAACCACAGCTGACCTTTTACATTTTCAGGCCTATAATGAAGTTATTGGAGTCAGGTTCAAGTCGTCGTTTTTCCAAGGCAGTAATTAAATACAAACTAGTGGGGCCAACTTGTTAACCCACTCACCTACTGATTAAGACTTCTGGCTGGTCACAGCGCAAGGGGGAGAGAATGATCGGTCCCGACATACCCACTCTGAATACAGTTGATGGACTCTGCAATTTCTGCTTGTTCTTAACTAGCGAGGCTCTGTATCTTAGCTTCACAATTCTTTGCACGTATATTCAAAGATGACCAATCAGAAACACTGAGCCAACTCACTTCCCCCAAGCCATCTCAAAGAAAGTTCCTGTAGGAAAAGAATGTCCTGCTAAACGTCTCCCTTCCCCGGCACTGCCCCTCCTGCTTCTCAACGCGCTCACATTCGTGAGTCTTTCTTAACCAGCATTCCCACCTCCACCCCTAACCACACCCTACTCGCTCCACAACAACCCCTGAGCATCACCCATCTGTCAAGGCTGGGTAAACAATCCAGGCCCAAGACCCTGGCCTGATTCCCAAACACTGAGAAAGGAAGCAGCAGAACTCACAGGGACACAGTGTGAGGACGTAAAAATAAAAAAGCACATTCGGCCTCATCTTCTGTACCAGCCCCTGGCCCTGAACGCACCTGCATACTGTGGGAAGGCCCACAGAGAGAGCAGCGAGCCCCTCCAATCCAACCTTTCCCATGAAAGAGACAGGTAAAGCAAAGGGCAGGAGACTCTTAAGAAGCCCACATCTCTGAAACTGGATGGGTCTTTCTGGGCACGGACTCTGAAAAGCCTAAGAAGGGAGCTAAAAGCCCAGGTGATACCAGACCCCATAATAAGAAGTCTCAACAAACAGTATCATGGGAGATACAGGGAAATTGGTGGGATGTTAAGCCCTCTACTCACTTCAAAAACACCCAGGGTCACGACTTTTCTGCAGGAGGAAGGGTACGAGGGAAAGCTGGGGTAAGAGGAGAGTAGTTTGTAAAACCAAATCGTGATAAATGTCTTAACGTACCCTGAGCATTCCTCAGCTTACGACTCTTTGAACAATTTAGTTCTAAGAAGGAGTCAAAAGGTCCCAGGTCAAAGAAAGAGTCAAAAGATTAGCTGGCCAACCTTTGGGGCACCTGGGTGGCTCAGTCTGTTAAGCAGCTGCCTTTGGCTCAGGTCATAGTCTCAGGATCCTGGATCGAGTCCCGCATCGGGCTCCCTGCTCAGCGGGGAGTCTGCTGCTCTCTCTCCCTCCGCTCCTCCCCACCACTCTTCCTCTCTCTCTCTCTCTCTAATAAATAAATAAAATCTTAAAAAAAGAAAAAAGAAGTCCCAGGATCCAGTGCTCCATGATCTAGGAAATGGTTTGTAAACATTTGGTCTTCCTTGAGGAAAAGAGGGAGGCGCTGAAGGTGATGGTTGATGCATTTAATATACGTGTCGTAATAAATGCGCTCAGCCGAGCAACAGATACTGCTTATCTGAAATCTCTGGACAGCTGTAGGAAGGAAAGCTTGCTGCGTGGAATAGGTACGTGAAAGCATTTCCCATGATATCCTGCAGGCTTTGCTAAAAAAATAGAATAAAATAAAATAAAATAATAATAATGATGATGATGATGAGGTTAAAGGCTTTTCCTGATGCTGCTGGATCTAAAAGGAGAAAAGGGCCATGAGGACAACAACTGGCCAGCCAGGGCCCACACAATGACGTCATGGAAAACATCAAAGAGCGTCTTAGTAGGCAACACTCAAAACGCATCATTGTCATGATTAATACCATCAAAACATTTATTAAGAGCCTAATTACGAGGTCTAGCATAGGGAGGGACCTGAGAGCACCCAAACGTCTCTTGCTCATAAGGTTTATAATGGGGTCGAGGTGAGGGGAATCACCTAATTTTTAAATTAAGATTGAATATTCAATTATAAATAAAAGAAAAATCCACTAAGTTTTAAATAAAGGCATAAATGAATTATACTACTTACCACGACTGAAAATGAAATACTTAATGCCCTAGAGCCAAAAATAACAATGAGTCCATTCATTAATTGCTATCTCATTATTTGGGAGCTTTGTTGACAGCTCTATTGTTCGCCCTGATTATTTTTGGCCTAAACCCTTTAGCCTTTATGAAAATCATTAGTAATAATGCATTTGAATTTCTCACACCTAGCTCAGGTAGGATTTTCACATACCTACGGATTTTCACATACCTACTTGGAATTGAGGCACTGGGTCTTTCCTAAGCCAGGGCCGGACAAGGATCACAACGGAGCTACGGGCTGACTCTAACCCATTCCCGCAGAGAGCTAACAAAGGATCTGAAGATACAGGTTTCAAGAGAGCATTCTGGAGGTCGACGCAAAGGATGTGTGGCAGTTTCCCATCCCAGACTTGGAGAAGATCTCCTTCAGCGGAGAAAGGTCTCAGGTCATTAAAGAACGATCCGTACCTAGTAACCATAATTCATACTAAAGAGAAGACAGCAGGGGAATGAGGAAGAGGGTTTATTGGCGAGCTGAGAAATACTACCAGAGTCCCATGTTAGAATCAAAGATGGTACTTCATTTAATTCCTTTTTGTCAGAAGCTCTTAGCGAAGCCATAGAAAGTAGCTTAGTCACAGGGCCTAAATTAAATTACAGCCAGAACTGACCCGGATCAAAGGCCATCCTATCCCTACAAGCCTAGCACTCACTTAGGGCTTACCTGCAGGAAAATCGCCACTCGCCTTTCTCTTAGTATTCGCTCAAAAAATGTACGCTCTTCACTCCAAAATCTCTCTACCTTAGTCATGGCAGGAAATTCAAACTAACATCAAACCGAAATTACCCCTGAAGTATTTATTGTCCAATCCCACGTGCCCTGCCGTCTCTGGACACAAAGAACAGCCCTCCTTCTCCAAGGCGCCCCACAGCATTCCCACCCTTTCCCATCCCACTGACTGACTCTGCTTAAGCTTCATGCCGTGACCACTGAGACATCTTGTTAACTGGTGTCCCTGGTCTTCAGGCTTGAAGGTTTTCCTGAAAACGACTTTTCATCCCTGCACTCCCTGCCCCCAAATCCTTCAAGGACTCCCCAGGGTCCAGAAGATAAAGGTAAATTCCAAGAACGGCAAATCAAAACCCCCGACGGATGGAACTGGTCCCCAAGTTACCTTTCCAATAATCACACAGCTACTCAACCTAACCTGATACTTGGTCAACGTGCAAAATATCCACTTTGCTCACACTGGCCTCCCTCTTCTGCTCACGCCGGTCCTACAGATGGTCGTCACAAACTCAGCTCAAGAGCCAACACCACTTAATAACTTGTGTGAATGTGGGCACACTTCTTTCGCCTCCATAAGCTATGGCTTCGCACCAGCAGCACAGGGAAGGACAGCACGCAGCTCCGAAGCACGACGCCCACGGGCTAAATGAGATAATCCTCGTACAGTGCTCCGTAGGGTGCCTGGCTAGAAGCTCGTCCTCGTTGTTTGCTCTATAAATTATAAAATTAAATGAATTCTTTGCAGCTCTTTAAGGCAACTCTCCAAGTCCACCTGCAACTAGAAACCTGTCCCAAATTCATCCAGGGCTACCTCCTGGAATTCTTAGCGCGCTTTAAATTCCCAGCCATAACCTAGCAGCAAATAACTCCTATTTTCTTCAGGCTTGTCGTTTCTGTTTTCCTCCACTCAAAACAGAAGTTTCTTGTGTGTTAGTCTCCCCGGTGTCTCCTTCAGACCTTCCTTTGGGGCTGGGTGCATAACTGGCACTCAAGAGTCCCCGGCTATCCCAAGCACAAAAATATCTCCCTCTGCCAAGACCACCTACACCTACTTTATAAACTACTTATTCAGCACACCTTACATGATCGCTTAAGTTTTCAGCACTTAATTTCAAGCTCCAGTCAAGCACCTTAAGGACAGGAACCCTATTTTATATCTGATTATCTTCCACTGAGACTCCATTCCTAGGAGTGTCCATTCCAACCGCAAATTAAAATGACCTAGGGAGCTTTTTAAAAAAAGTACTAATTCCCAGGTCCCATCCCCAGAGATTCTCATTTCACTGGCCGGTGGCCAGGCCTGGGGATTCGATGGTGCACCCGGGGTTCAGAGTAACTCACAACCAAATACAAACTACAAGTCAATGGATTCTTGTGATTTACTGATCCACAGGCCTGCCGGACTCTCGGGAAGCCTCCCAGCCTTCCTGACTCTAAGTTAATCAAGCCTTTTTCTGTGTCCTTTGCCCCACATGAGCCACATCCCAACTCCTCCTGTTCTCCTGATTTCACCCGGCCTGGTAGCCCAACATTCAGTTACAGAATTTCCATCTAAGCCCAGCTCTCTGAAGATTTAAAGGGCTATTTACTAAGCCTAACTTCATTGTGTCCATAATGTTCTCATTGATATCCACTCTCTGCCTTTCCTTATAGACTCTCAGCTTAAGATGGAGGGTCACCATAGCACAACCAGAGAGACCGTGAAATCCCGCTGTATTACAGACCTATTTCAAGCCAGTCCAAGAATGTACTTGGAAGGAATCCTGTTACAATGCGGGCTTGTCTAATATGGCCATTACTCTGGATTCTGGATAGCGTATTAGACTCCCCTTTACTAATCTTTGATTAGCTGAGGGCAGCAAAGGTCATCGTCCGTCTCTTAGGGTTCACAGTCAACCATATTCAAGTAGTATTCCCACAGAAACCTTCTCTTTTAATTGCGCCTGAATATTTCCTGAGCTCCTCCAGTAGACAAAATTGAGATGGTCTCTCTTCTTAGAGTTTGCAATCTAGATAGAGAGCATGCATGAATAATAATACAATAAACAAGTAAACAAATATATAATCGTTACTCGTGTCAAGGACTATGAAAGAAAGAAAACAGGTTGAGTGATGGAGCATAGCTGGGCGTGGTTTGGGGACCAAGGAGGTGATCTTTTAGAAGATATCTCAAGGTTAAGAACCAGCCACAGAAAATGTTCCAGGCAGTAGAACAGCATATGAAATGGACCAGAAACAGAGAAGAGTTTAGCGTATTCCAGGAAGAGCACAGAAGATGGAGATGAAGCACAAGTTCGGAGGGCCAGGGGGTCGGGGGGGGGGGGGGCAAGGGGGGCCGGGGGGGCCAGGCCAGGCAGGCTGAAGTGGGCTTTGTTAGGCCTGCTGACCCGTCCTGCTCAGGGTCCCTTCCAAGGCAGGTTGAGATGCTCAGCCCTTATTTTACGATCCCTTTTCACTACTTTTACCCAGAATTTGTCTAGAAGCACAAAAGGTGTGCTTACCAAATCCTCTCATGCCACAAAGAAGTAATATGTTGCATGACATACCCAGGATTTTTGACGCTTGGAAGGGGCTAAAATCAACAAGGATGAATCCATCCTTCAGTGGCTTTCAGGACAAAACCCGATCTCCTTAGCAAGGCGTGCAAAGCCCTGCCCACCTCGGCAGCTTCCGCCCTCATCAGCGAGCCTATTGTTCAGCGGGTCCTCCAAACACCCTCGGGCCTTTTCACGCCCCTTAGTCTTGCCACGTTTGCTCTGTCTGCCTGGTTCACCTTCACCTGGTTAACTTTTATTTGTGTTTGAAGAGGTAACAAAGGTACCAAATCCTCCAGGAATCCTCCTCTGGCCCTCTCCCCACACTCTCTCTTCCATTCCCAGAGGGTTTGAGGGCCCTCCTTGGTGATTGCACGGTATCTTGCATACACTCCTATCAGAGCGCTTGTCCCACCATCTTGGAAATTTCCATTCATTTATACATCTTTCCTACAAGACTGAGCTTGATTCCAAAACTACATCGTGGTTCTGAACTGCAACTGAGAAGCAGTATCTAGTAGAGCCCCAACTATTTAGCACTCAGAGTTTACTGAATGAACGAACAAATGAATTAAGTAAATATAGCACGGAAACCATCCGGCTTGCCAGCTGTTTGTGGAGTGCAGATGTGTGAAAAGGGGGATCTGAGCTGATCACAGTTCCAAGGGCCCAACCAAGGCTTCACTAATGGAAGTACCAAGCACAGACGTGCGCAGAGCATTGGGTCCGATCATTGAAACCATCCTTTAAATGCGACTTGACTCTCTAGGACGGGGTGATGCAAACAGTATCATGTCAGGAATTTCTAGATGAACTAGACTATGCGCTCCTAGAGGGGGGAAGAGCTGTGTCTTACCATCTTTGTATCCCGGGCAAGTAGCACTATCCACAGAGTAAGGGCTCCATGTAGGCCCACTGCATACTTTAAATGAAGGTAAAGGGAGTTCAGTCCGATGTGACTTAGCAGGACTGTAAGAAGTTGCTTTTGAATTTGAGGGGCCTTCACCTAGGCCATTAGATTTCTAATGAATGGCTCCAGAGTATGAAATGAAGACTGAGTAGGGTGGCTTTAACTTCGTGAACGCCAACAAAGGAGCGGGTGGCCTGGCAGACCAGCAAGGGGTTCCCTCCCCACCGGACGTGCAAGCAGAGGCTAGGACACTCTGGGAATTCTGGGGAGGAAGTGCCCTCCCGCACGTGGGAGGTTAACCAGGTGGCCTCTCTGGTCCCATCCAGCGGGCTCTAGGACTCGGAGGCTCTACACTTGAACATGAGAAAGGTGTGTCTGTTTCGAATATCCTTTTGGTAGACCACTGTCGGTGTTTCTCATTAGATGCCCACTCGGTGCTTCTTTGGTTTTTCTCCACAGCGTGGATTCTTGAAAACAACAGAAAATCGCAGTTGCTTTTTATTTTTTAAACTGATTTTTAAAGTTGATTTTTTTTGTTTTGTTTTTTACCAAACACGTATTTTATTTTGTTTTTTTATCGAAGTGCAGTTGACACACAATTTTGCATTCGTTTTCGGTGTACAACATACTGCTTCAACATTTGTGTATGAAGTGATACATCTCGCGACCATCTGTCACCATACAAAGTTGTTATATATTATTAACTGCATTCCTTATGCTATACATTGTATACCCACGTCTTCTTTATTTTATAACTGCAAATCTGTACCTTTTAATCTCTTTCCCCTCCTTTTGCCCATTTATCTGCCCTTTAAAACAAATTCCTGTAGTCTCTTCACAGGTCTCTCTCTTCATCAATTTTATGCATTTTATGGACTTACCTATTAACTCAGAAGCCATAAAAATCCAAAAACTCAAGGGTAAATGTCACTGTTTACCAGAAAATGCACGTCGAGCTAAAGGGAAACCTTAAGGAACAGTTATATATTCAAGCCCCATTGAGACTAGTTAGCCCAGCACAGAGAAAACCCATGCGTCCATCCTCCTCACAGGTCCCTCTCAGACACAGTCCACTGATTTTTGTGAAGTGCCCTTGCCAGGGTCCCCCCCCACCCCAGTCTCACGGTGCCTGACCACAGGTGCGTCTCCCCCAGCAGCCAGCGTGGTCATGGCCTGCCCCTCTGTCTCCCCGCCAGCCTGCTGGCCCCCGAGAAGCAACTGTGCTTTACGCACCTTGTCTCTACATAGGACACCTGAGGGACAACATGGCCCCAAAATACAAATGCAGGTTTTGGGAGTCAGACCCAAATTTGAGTTCAGACTAACAAGTTGGGTGGTCCTGATGGAATTCATTCATCTCTCTGAGCTCCATTTTCTTAAAATGTGAAACGAAGACAAAAATAATAATTATGCCATAGGATTACTGTGGGAATTAAATGACATTTCTGTGAGTTTTATTAATGAAGAGCTCCTTAAACATTTGTTTAAAACCATGGACGCAGAGACAGAGGAAGACAAATACTGCCTGGTATCTCATACATGGGATAGAAGAAAAGGTCTAATTCATAGAGACAGAGTTAAAAAGTGGTTGCCAGGGGCCCCGAAGATGGGGGAAATAAGACAGGTTGATAGAAGTGGACCACCGTTATCATCAGATGAGTTCTGAAGATCTAATGTATAACACGGTGACTATAATTGATAATGCTATATTATATGTATAATTAAAATTTGCTATGGGAGTAGAACTTAAATGCTCTCTCACAGGAAGAAAAAGAAAGAAAGAGAGAGAAAGAAGGAAAGAAAATAAAAGGAAAGAAAAAAGAAAGAAAGAAAGAAAGAAAGAAAGAAAGAAAGAAAGAAAAGAAAGAAAGAAAGAAAGAAAGAAAGAAAGAAAAAGGAACGAAGGAAGGAAGGAAGGAAAACAAGGAAAGAAAGAAAAGAAAGGAGGAAGGAAGGGGAAAAGGAGGGAGGGAGGAAGGGAAGAAGGAAGAAAGGAAAGTATGTGAGGTGATGGATATGTTAATTAACTCCACGGGGGGGAAATCCTTTCACAGTGGATACATACATGAAATTATCATATATACTTGAAAAATCTTAAAACTGTACTTGTCAATTATACCTCAATAAAGCTGGAAACCAATAATGGGCACTAGGGATATTAGCTGAACGTGTTGTTATCATGGTTTAGCACGTTCCATTCATGTTTTAAAGTATTTATTAAGGCGTTACCTTATGCAATGCGCTACGCTTTGCTCTGTAGTAACAAATACACAGAAGGAGAAAAAGAAGGCTTTTGTCCAGGAATTCCTAATCTAGTACAGAAATAGGTAAGTTAGACACATAGGTATCTATCAAGTAAGGTGTTCAATTAAGTGTGGGATAAAAAATAGAAGGCCTGTAGAAATTCGGTAGAGGGGGTGAAAACTTCTCCCCACAATGTTCAGGAAAGGGAACGGCAGTGAGCTGCACTCTGAGTAACAGGACTTTGATCGGCAGAAGGAATGAACGCAAGCGTTGTTGGCAGAAGAAACATCATGCCTGAGATAAAAAGACAAAACATGCAAGAGAGGCTAGGGAGAAAAAGTCATGGAAGAGAACTGGAGACTAGCATTCAGATGGGGAAACGGAGTTTCTATACTTTTAACCTCTCTTGTCTCTTGAAAGTCACTTGTTTCTTCCAAGTTCTCCTGGGAGCCAACACGGTATGTCTGAGCTTTTCCTTCTACCATATGCATTACTAAAATGATTTGAATTTATTATCGAAGGTATATTATGAGCTAGGAAGCTGTTACATTAATCCGGGTCATAATGGCCTGAAAACTATGAATATCAATGAAGAGACAGGCAAAAAAAGAAAAACTCCACACTTGATGGAGATGGACCAGAGGTGGGGGGGAAAGGAGAAATTAGGGAGACTCATGCCAGACCTTGCTGCCTGGGTCCAGGCAAATGGCGATCCCATTAAATAACTGATGGATGTCAAAAGCCAGACCTCCTTGGAAGGAAGGGGCACAGGAAGGAAGATGAATTTGGGTTCAGACTTGCAGACTCAGTCGTAGAAGTGTATATTCGTCACCTCCATGAGACCGTCAACGCGAATCACCTACCCTCTCGTAGGGTGAGCAGCACAGAAAATTCGCTCATTATTATACTATTGTTAGAATGTCTCAGAACTGCTTCAGGTCCAGAGGAAAGAAATGCTTCTGCCCAAATGCTCGGAGGCCTTCAACCCCTCAGAGCATTAAGGGGCTGGATTTCACTGCATCCGATGGAAATCTCTCTCAGATCATGCGATGGTCACAAGGAAGCAAAACACGGATCAAGAGGATATATGCATGAATGTATATATAACCCACGTATTTTTTGCATACTTCCAAATTGCATTGTTTATGCAGCTGTTCACAAACTCAGCTTCTCTGTTTATTTTTGTCCTTAGAGGAAACAGAGCAGAGGGTTCTGCCTATTAGGCGCAGGGAGATCAAAGAGTCCCTTTCCCGGCCCGGAGAGGGTATTCCACTAAAGCCTTCCATCTGAGCGGAAATCAAAACAAGCCTGCTGCCCTCCGAATGGCTCCTCCACGGGCAAGCTTACCACAGCACCTGTTAGAAGCCTCCTTTCACTGCTCACACCAAATGGACGGGCTTTGTGTTTTCCTGGGAATGAAACGTGAAATAACAGCCAGGCTCTCCAAAGAGAAAAGCACTTCCCACCAGGTTTATTAAGACAGCGTTCCTCTCACAGAACAGGTAGCATCGCTTGTTGTTTTATGAACCAAGGAGGGCCAAGAGCCTGGAAAGGTCAACCGGCAAAGGAAAGGTATCCAGCCGTTTGTACACGGACTCGGGAAGCAGGCAGACGGCAGATACTTGCTTTCTCTCTTGGGCCAACGGGGTGGGGGGGAGGGGAAATCAACACCCTCTGTGTTTTCTCTTCCCGTCTCCACGATGTGTCACCCTCTTAATTGGTTCTAATCACCTGAAGCAAGACTCTAGAGTGACATCTACTCCCAGCGCCATTTTGCTTGGCACATGAGACAGGCGGGCCCTTGTAACCTGTGAATCGAGCATTGTTCCCCGTGTCAGCCTGCGGCCTCCCATGAAGCCCTCCTCCAATCTGACTGGGGTTTACCCAGGATGTGCCAGTTCCCATCAACTGTGTGGCAGTGTGCGTGACTGTGGGCTTCGACACTTCTGGGAAATTTCGGGGCCAAAAGGACACTAGACAGACTCTCTCTCACGGAAACTTGGATCAAATCATCATTTAGGATGGGAGCCTAGGTCCGTACCCTAACCCCTGTTCTGGGGCTGCCTTTACCCCTACTGACCTTCCTGTGCCTTCCGAAAAGTACGAGTTGTCATTGGATCCCAAATCCACTAGCAGCAGGAGCCATAAAGACCTAGGTCTGCAGGAAATGGGGTGGGGACTTTGGTTACGGCTTCTGTGTCCAGGTACCTGCAATTCACCATCAAGTCTACAGCAAAAGACTCCAGTCAGTTGTATGACCAACATACAGTGGACAGTCATGGGTGGTAGAGGGATATGCCTTGCACAATTCTGCTGGCCGGCACAACACTCACACTGCGTGAGCACCAGGGCCAAAGGCAGCAGCGCATGTGGGGTGGAGGCTGCCGTTGGAAGGCTGAAGGTGGAGATGCCAACAGGGGTCTCCTGGAGGACCTGGGAATAACATCCAGGACAGATCCAGATTTCACTCAGCTTTTAAATAGGATTCCATCCAAGAAGGTGTGCAAGGATCACCCAGTTTCTGTGATAAAAATTACATCTGCAACACTGCTGTGCTATACCCACTTCTAGGCAAGGAGTAAGGGAAAGGAAGAACGAATTTTTAAGTATGCAACTGAGTGACGGTGACGACTGTCCCAAACAGCCAGCTGCTGACTGAGAACCCTGAAGGAGGCTGAGAAAACCAGTGGAGCTCAGAGCTCTAGAAAGCCGCAGAGCTGCCCGGGAGGCTGGTTCAACCCAAGGACTGCAGTACTTTACTGCAAGGACACCATCAGCATTCCACTGCTCATCTTGCTATGTGTCAATTTCTCCAAATACTGCGCATGTGAGTAAACAAGTGATTTGCAACCGTTCTCTTCCTCCTCAGACCAACTTCTTTAGGTGCCCTGTTGGAGCACCTCCCTTGGCCTGAAGCACTTCCCTCCTTGACTGTCTTCTCCTTGGACAGACCTCACTCCTGGTTTCTACTGCTGTTGTCTGGCTGTTTGTTTTGGATCTCCCTCGGTGTCCAGAATGTTCTCTAACATACTTGAGACATTCACTTAGCAGTCGTTGCCTGATTTATTAACTGACTGATTTTTCCGGGACAGGGTCTACTAGGAACCCGGCACAAGAGGAGTCAACCAACCAGTTAATCCTCAGACCACTGAAGTCGCAGTATTTACAAACATAGTGAAATACTTCCTTTAACTTCCAAAACATTAACATTTCATGAGAGCATTTCATAAATAGCTCCTTTTTCTCTTTATAAAGCCCTGCACATAATGAAAGCACTATTATTCACCCTTCTTCACAGGTAAGGAAATTGCAACATTCCTGTCTTCAACAGCCTGCCTAGTCACGCACTGATTTTCACATCAGCGCACTCAACTCAATCATTCATTCAGACAGTTGTCATGTGCTTATCAGATCTATACCAGTATGTGACATCTGAGAGTTTACATGCATACCTTCTCATTTAATCACCATAACAATCCTACGTCGTGGGTATCATTATGCCTTTTTTAAAGATGAGGAAACATGCTCAGAGTGTCTAAATAATTTGCCCACATTTACACACTTGATGGGCATGGACGGAGCATTCAAACCGAGTCTGTTCCTTGAAGAGCTGTAGGCTATGATTCGTACACAATGATGCTTCTCCACGAAACCTGGGAAAACAGAGCCAGCACTGAGAGCCAAGCCTCACCACTCCGGGGCACCAATCACCCCACTTCATCCCACACGACAATGACTTACATTTGTTCAGACACTTCTATAACGGTATGTATGTCTTCGACATATTTGTTTTTACGTTACCCACCGTCCTTGTCATAAACCGCAATCTTTCTACCTGTAGGCCAAACAACAGACACTCAAGTCTCTGTCATGCTAAAAACATGGTTTCTTGACTTATCCCCATCTCTGACAACTTCTCCCTTTCCCACTTTAGCCAAGTTTCTGGCAATACTGTATTATCTTCGCCTTCTCATTACACAGTCACCCCCAAATTCACCACGACGTTGGTTCTGTCCCAACCATCTGAATGAAAATGATATGTCGAGCACCTGGGTGGCTCAAATGGTTAAGCGTCTGCCTTTGGCTCAGGTCATGATCCCGGGGTCCTGGGATCAAGTCCCGCATCGGGCTCCCTGCTCCTCCGGGGGCCTGCTTTCTCCCTTTCCCTCTGCCTCTCTCTCTCTCTCTTTCATGAATAGATAAACAAAATCTTAAAAAAAAAAAAAAAAAAGAAAGAAAGAAAATGATATGTCAAGGTCATCAACAACCAAGTGTGGATCATGACTCTGCATTTCCAAACAGCTCCCAGATACTGCTGGTGCCACTGGCCCACGGACCACACTCTGGATAGGGCTTCTCTGGACACTTCTCGATCTTGAGTTAATTGGATCCCTCAGCTGCACTTAACACCCTGATGACTTATTCCTTTTGAAATTCTCTTCCTGACACTCTTCTCTGATTTTTCTTTCATCTCTCTGACTGGGGTTTTGCTCAGGCTCCTGGTTCTCTGCTGCTCATTAAATGCTGGGATTCCCCAAGGCTCTGTCCTTGGCCTATTCCCACCACTGCCCTGGTTCATCATCTTTTGCCTGGATAATGACAGCCTCCTAACTGGTTCTCCTGCCTTCAGTCTTGTGCCTGTCAAAGCCATCCACTAAAATGACTCTCCCCTCAAACCATACCCAAGTGCTAGTCCCTTGCTTGGAGCCATGAAGTGATGGCCCAGGGCCTACAGAATCAAGCCCCCACAGGCATGGGACCCTTCCTTGCCAACCTCACCTCTCAGCACATTTCACATTTTATTCATACTGACATTCCTACAGTTCCCAGACACGTACGATGCTGTCTCAAGCCATATTATCCTTGGTCCTATTCTCCCTCTTCCCAGAATGCCCCCGGCTTCACCCCCAGGAGTCTCATTCCCCTGGCTAATTCCTATTCATCCTTTAAGATTTCAGCTTGGGCTTTCTCATCCATAAAACCTTCCCCAGCCTTTTCCTGCTGCCTCCTACACAGAGAGAGCTAAATCCCTTCCTTTGTGCTCCCACAGTGCCTCCACGCTTACCTTTTCCAGGGCTCTCCACAGAGTACTTAATTGACTTCTAATATGTTTGTATCTCTTTACCACTCAGTAAGCTCTGAGGGGATAATTCATCTTTGTAGCTGCTCCCTCACCCTGGCAGGGAGTAGGCGTTCAATGAATGTTTTCCGAGCTGACTTAAATCTCTATCGCTCCCGTGCTAAACGAAGGTTCTCGGCAAATGAGAAGCCATGTAAGGGTCTATGGTTCTAATCAAAGGACGGTCTCTCTAGATTCAAGAGACACAGCAGCTGAGTTCCAGTCGAATTTGTTCTCTTGTCCTCCCACTTTGCCCCCTTAGTCAATCTGAAAGTCTTCCCATGAGAACAGGAATCCAAATGGGAAGCTGGCTATTTTGGTGGCCTCCTGGAGAGACTACAAGCCTGACGCACCGTGTGTGACCAATGCAACACTGATGGGCTGATCCAGCAGGCAGCCAGGAGCTGCTCCAGCGGCCATCGCGTAGGTACACGGACCACCATACAGGTCGTCCGCCATATTGTTCCTCGAGCAGCTACTGACAAACGTGGTCATGCTCTTTCTCTTTCTGAAAATATCCCTACAGTTGAACTGCCATCCCCAAAGGGTAGCTTAGGTAGGTAAAGTAGTCTGGCAGGATTTTCTCTGAGACCGGCTGTCACTAAGGAACAACAGTCATCCCAACGGTTCTAAGAATGAGAAAACTCAGATCTACACAGGCCCCTTCTCCCACAAACCCTAATATGGGCACCATGCTCTCTCAAGGTTTTATAAGCCACGTATTTAGAACTGGAATCAAGGATGGCTTTTGCCAATAGTGCCCAACTGTGTTCTGAACAGGGTGAATAACACATTTGCTGGGCTCCCGTACAGATTCTGGTGAACTCGGCCAACCAAATGATCCATGAACCAGAATCAAAATACTCACATTTGAAGCTCTGAAATGCCAAAGGGAACAGCAATGATACACTTTTTTTTTTTAATTCACCTGTTGCAACTAGGATTCTAATGCTTTGCAATGAACTGTGCGTGGTTGAAGTCTCAGTTAAACTTACTCCTGCAGACATTGAGCATCTGCTTGGAACAGGCAAATGTGCATGCACGTAATTATATTTTGTGCATTTTCCTAAGTTTCCTTGTCGATACTGAAGAACCTTCAAGTACACCACCTGTGAACACATTATCTGTGTTCAGAAGAAAAGTTCGAAAGAAGAGAAACAACTTACTCTAGGAACGTAAGTCACTCCAGGAGCTCATGACAGAATTAAAAGTAAACTCTGTAAAAAACGAGCCTCCTTTCCTGGTAAAACAAAGCCCTAATTTCATCAAGAGACATGGATGTTATCCTGACCCCGTAAGACAGTAATGATGAAAAGGGAGGATTTTTGAAGCAACAGTGAGTCATGATTAGAAAACACACAACTTACCCTAATGGTTTGCATTGTCCTTCTGTTACACAGGGTTAGGCTGAGTTTATGTGGGTTTATTTTTATTTTTATTTTTTTTTAAAGATTTTATTTACATATTAGAGAGATAGAGAATGAGTGTGGGAGGAGGAGCAGAGGGAGAGGGACAAGCAGACTCTACGTTAAGCACAGAGCCCAACACAGGGCTCGAGCCCAGGACCCTGAGATGGTGATCTGAGCCCAAATCAAGAGTCAGTCACTTAACCGACTGAGCCACCCAGGTGCCCCTATGTGGGCTTATTTTTAAAGATTTTATTTTCATCTATTTGAGAGACAGACAGACAGCACGAGCAGGGAAAGGGGCAGAGGCAGAGGGAGAAGCAGACTCCCTGCTGAGCTGGGAGTCCCATGCAGGGCTTGATCCCAGGACCTTGAGATCATGACCTGAGCAGAAGGCAGACTCTTTTTTTTTTTTTTAAGATTTTATTTATTTATTTGACAGAGATAGAGACGGCCAGCGAGAGAGGGAACACAAGCAGGGGGAGTGGGAGAGGAAGAAGCAGGCTCATAGCGGAGGAGCCTGATGTGGGGCTCGATCCCATGACGCCGGGATCACGCCCTGAGCCGAAGGCAGACGCTTAACCGCTGTGCCACCCTGGCGCCCCAGAAGGCAGACTCTTAACCAACTGAGCCACCCAGGTCCTCCGTGGGTTTATTTTTAAAACACAACTTACAAAGAGGCATTTCAGACAGTATTATCATTAATATTCTACTAATATTTTATACAGTGACACTTACAATGCAACATAAAGCCTGGTGATAAAAATAATTCCCCCAAAGGTCATAAGATCTTCAACCATCAAAATAATGTTCAATCCTATTCGCTATGACATTCAGGAAAAGGAACTCATTTTATTTTTTTATTTTATTTTTTTTTTGAGAAAATCTTTTTTTTTTTTTTTTTTAAGATTTTATTTATTTATTCGACAGAGACAGAGACAGCCAGCGAGAGAGGGAACACAAGCAGGGGGAGTGGGAGAGGAAGAAGCAGGCTCATAGCAGAGGAGCCTGATGTGGGGCTCGATCCCAGAACTCCGGGATCACGCCCTGAGCCGAAGGCAGACGCTTAACCGCTGTGCCACCCAGGTGCCCCAAGGAACTCATTTTAGAAACGTCTGTCTCTGCCTATTCATCCTGGACGCCTCAGCTTAGAGGCTGCCTTCCCTGCGCCTTCCCTCACGGCTGCCCCAGTCCTTGTCTGGGTTAGCGGCCACTCAGCACACCGACCCACCCCCATCATGGAATGTGCCATTTGTATCGTACCGGTGACTTCGTATTTACTCCTCTGCATCTCCCACAAGAATGAGGGCAGAGACTCTGACGCTCTGTCATCACACCTGGGGGTAAGTGCTTGAGGGTTTTTTTATTAACAAACTCCAGTTGAAACAATAAGGCCTGGGGGTTTTTTGTTTGTTTTAATTTTTTTAAGATCTATTTATTTATTTGGGGGGGAGAGTTCGTACACGTGAGCAGGGGGAGGGGCAGAGGGAGAGAGAGAATCTTCAAGCAGACTCCCTGCTCAGTGTGGAGCCTGATGCAGCCTTGATCCCAGAACCCTGAGATCACAACTGGAACCAAATCAAGAGTCGGCCGCTCAACTGACTAAACCACCCAGGAGCCCTGCCTTTTCTTAGTTTTAATCAGAAAGCTCATTGTGGATCACTCCATCATTTAAGAGTTACATTTAATTCACTAGGTTTTTTTTATTTTTTTATTTTTATTTTTTTAAATGATTTTTTTTTAAAGATTTTATTTATTTATTTGACAGAGATAGAGACAGCCAGCGAGAGAGGGAACACAAGCAGGGGGAGTGGGGGAGGAAAAAGCAGGCTCATAGCGGAGGAGCCTGATGTGGGGTTCGATCCCATTAAGCTGGGATCACGCCCCGAGCCGAAGGCAGACGCTTAACCGCTGTGCCACCCAGGCGCCCCTAATTCACTAGTTTTTTTTTTTTTTAATTCCAGTATAATTAATGCAGTGTTATGTTAGTTTCAGGGGTACAATATAGTGATTCAATAATTCTATACATTACTCAGTTCTCATCACAACAAATGTGCTCTTAATTCCCTTCATCTATTTCATCCATCCCCCCACCCACCTGTCCTTTGGCAACTACCAGTTTATTCTCTGTATTTAAGAGTCTATTTTTTTTGTTTGTCTCTTTTTTTCTTTGTTCACTTGTTTTGTTTCTTAAATTCCACATATGAGTGAAATCCTACAGTACTTGTCTTTCTCTGGCTGACTTATTTCACTTGGCATTATACTCTCTAGATCCATCCGTGTTTTTGCAAATGACAAGATTTCATTCTTTGTATGGCCGAGCAGAATTCCATTTTATAAACGCACACACACACACGCATGGGTGCACACGTGCGCCCTGCATCTTCTCTATCCGCTGATCTACGGGTGGATACTTGGGCTGCTTCCGTCATTTGACTGTTGTAACTAACGCTGTCATAAACATAGGGGTGCATATATCCCTCTGAATTAGTGGTTTTTTATAGTCCTCAGGTAAGTACCCAGTAGTGGAATTGCTGGATCACAGGGTAGCTCCATTTTTAATTTTTTGAGGAACCTCCATACTGTTTTCCACAGGGGCTGTACCAGTTTGCATTCCCGCCAAAGGTGCACGAGGGTTCCTCTTTCTCCACATCCTCACCGACACTTGCTGTTTCTTGTGGTTTTGATTTTAGCCATTCTGACAGGTGTGAGGTGGTATCTCATTGTTAACTCATTAAAGTTTTTAATGCAAACTTTGTAAATTTTTGATCAACTTGTTTAAAATCTGGGGCACCTGGGTGGCTCAGTCGGTTAAGTGTCTGCCTTCGGCTTGGGTCATGATCCTGGGGTCCTGGGATTGAGCCCCGCGTCAGGTTCTCTGCTCAGCAGGAGCCTGCTTCTCCCTCTCCCTGCCACTCCCCCTGCTTGTACTCTTTCTCTGTCAAGTAAATAAATAAAATCTTTAAAAAAAGGGGGGGGGTTAGAATCTGATTTGAATAAAATCTGATAAAATCACGGCCATTTGTACAATTTCCTGTGCATGAAAAGAGGCAAGCGAGTTCATTAATAATTTTATTTCCAAATGGGTCCCACTCCAAACATTTTAGGGCATCTTCCAATAACTTCCAGCATGGGATAGATTCTTTCATGCAAAGACGTTTAATACCCATTTTATATACCAGGTGACTTAATTCTTTCAGTTTCTTAGTGCTTTTCACCCCGCAAAGTCCTAGAATGTTTTGCAATTATTCCGATCATTAACTTTATGGGACACAAAGGTGGCAAGAACTCTAGGCTTCTATTATACGGAAATTTAACTAAGGAAGAAAGGAACGGATGTTGTGTGACAACAGAGTGTAAAGCTCCCTGAGCTATGCTGAACCTGGCTGATGATTCCACCAGCCTTTCTTCTGGGGCGTCGTGGGGCTAAGGCTTCAGGGGCTCTGGCCTTATGAGGCATAGTCATTGTCTACAACTGCGAGTTCCAATCCCATGTCCTCTAGCACGCGGTGTCCTCATCAAATTCCAGCATATTCTATTACTCCCATTCCCTTTTCATGTTTAAGCCGTTGTGAGGAGTTGCTATGCACTGTTTAACAGCTGCCATGGAGCTCCTATCCCCCCACCCCAGTAGGTTACACTTGAGTCTTGTAGATTAACTTGAAATGAACCATTATCCCTCGTGGGGAAGTACAATCAATAGGAACTTAGAGAATTAAAACAATAGCAGACACTTTAATATAAATAATAAGGGCTTAATTTAAGGATTCGCACACCAGAGCAGACAATTCCAGATAATAAAGTTTATTAGCCAAGTGTGACGAGCTGCATATTATAAATTCTTAGACACCCCCCCCCCCCCCGCCAAAAAAAAGCAGGCCCGGGGAGGAGCAGCAACATCTGAAAATTGGAGGTGTAAGATCGAGATGGTCCCTAGATAGGAGAAAGATGGATTGCGTGGAGAAAGCAGGGAGAAGGTGAGCAAGAGAAAAATATATTGCCTAGAGTAAAACAAGGGCTGGAAGGAAACACCAGACAGAGACAAATCTCAGGGTCAGTAAGTTTTAGTAAGGTTCAAAACCACACTGTTTTCCGGACCTCTTAAGTACCCAAAATATGGTAGGTGCTAGGGGCACAAAGATGAATAAGGCACAATTCTTGCCCAATGGAAACTCACAGCGCCACAGGAGAGACGGTCAAACACAAAATTTCAGTACAGTCTATTGGCTCAGCCAGGTGCTGCTGGAGGCGAGCGCCGGGATAGAGGCCAGCTGGTGTGACATGCTCAGCATCGAGCAATCCCTGTGACCTCCGACTCTCAGATGCATTCCCTGGCTTTCTGATACAGAAACATAAGGACACATGTAGGATATATACATATAGATATAGATGCATTTTAATTTTATTTCAGAGCTGTCCACATGCGATTCAGGAGATCTAGCTCAGTCAGTGTCTACAGTAAATCCAGGAGCACCTGCGCTATTACACACCCATTTCCCAGTCCAGGAGGGAGAGGCCGAGAAAAGCACAGCCGCCTGTCTGGTCACCCACTCAATGAGCAGCGCGGTGTGTCTCCAAGTCCCACTGCGTTCCTGTGCGGTTCTTAAAACAGACTGTAAGCTTTTGGAGACTGTCCTTAAGGAGGAAAAAAGTCACACCCACGCCCTCCCTGCCCATCCCCCTGGCAAATGCAGAGCTCACCAGCCCAGGAAGATTAGGGGAGCGAATGTCCTCCGTGCTGAACTGTGGTTATTTCTGGATGGGGGCAGAGGGAGAGGGCTGGACAGGGCGCTGCAGGGGTGTGACGGGAGGGCCGGGGAGATTCCAAGCACATGCCCGGAACTCACTGCCCCTTAACCCAGTCTAATGCAAATGACCTCATTAAGATCTCTCTTGCAAAGCGGCCGTTTCCTTCAGGGGGAAAGCCCCAGGCCGGTGTGCGGAAGAGCTGGGGACAAGGTGCCCTGTGCCGGGGCTCGCTGACCCAACAGCGGGATTCTTCAAGCTCAGTGCTTCTCCTCGAACGTGGGTGGCGGCAGCTGAGTCACGAGACAATGGAAATATTGTCAGTGACAGAAGCCAGGCTCCGGGAACGAAGTACAATCGCTCTGGGGTCAGCACAGTTGACGGTGGGGAGAAGCAAGGGGAAAAATCAAACCTTCCACTGTCATGATAGATTTCATTGACGATTTTGTTTTTTAAATGATGCTAAATAAGATGCAATGAAGCCCAAAACAGGACCCTGAGCAGGCGCTGCTGGCTGCTAATTCCCCCGTGGAACTACAGGTTCATCGCGTTATTTTAGAGGAGCTGTATTTAAAAGGCATAGCGAGGCCTCTCTGTGATCGTAACTCAGGCACTCTGGGCTTTGGTTCTCTTTCCAGTCAAAAACAGCGGGATGGACTGTGGATTCTTACCTGCTTTAAACCTCTGTGCCTTTGTACAATTCTGCAGATCATTTCAGGAAGTTCTTAAGGACTACCTTTTTCAGCTGAAAAAGGTGCAAATTAAAAATTTCTTTTCTAGTCTCCAAATAAACAGGGGTGGGGCAAAGACCATCTTACCTAATTAACTGCACGGTTTGCTGTTTGCTGCTCTGGATGACAAAAGCTTACTTCACATTCTAGTTAAAATTATTTAGTGTTTTCAAACACTTATTGTATTAAAATATATATATAATCTCTACTGTAAAAGTGGACAGACTTATTTTCCAGTGATTTTTTTTTACAATAAATGTTTCAATTTGTTTAGAAAAGAAAATATACAAATCATTGTCAATTCTGGGAAAAAGTTAACCAAAAAAGCAATTAAAAATAGATCCATTAAATATGCAGTCTGTGTCCCCAAATAAAAACTATACCTACCTGTCCAAAAAATAGGTATTACCATTTTCAAAAAACTGTAAGACTATCCTTTTCATAGGAAAACTGTTTAAGTGAGTCCTCCTCATCACTCGGTTTTAAGAAAAGGCATTTAACAAAATGCTCAAAGCAGCAATACCCCTGGGGTGCCTGGCTGGCTCAGTGGGAAGTGTGCGACTCTTGATCTTCGTGTTGTGAGTTTGAGCCCCGCATTGGGTATAGAGATTATTTAAAAATAAAATCTTAAAAAAAAAAAAAAAAAGCAAAGCAACACTATCTCTAATGAGAACTGGACACAACCCAAAAGTCCATCAACAGAATGGGTAAATATATTGCATTATATTTAGACGCTGGGTAGCACAGAGCCGTGAAAAACTGAACAAACTGCAGCTACACAGAACATACATAAACCTTGGGAACGCAATGCTACCTGCAAACACAAGTCACCAAAATACACTCGGCTCACTTGCATTTATATCAGGTTCAAAAATGAACAAAGCGAAGCAATCTCTGATTTAGGGATGCAAACATATGGTGAAACTACAGAGAAGAGCATGGCATGAACAGAGCACTGAGACACTGGTTGCCTCTAGTGGAGGAAAAGAAGGGGGGGCAGCATCAGTGAAGGGCACAGGGTCACCACAGAAGAAATGTCCTTCCCTTCAACTGAATGGCAGGTACACAGGTGTTCACTGCACTGATATTCTTTACACTGTATGTATATCGTATAAATAGTTTTATCTACTCACATTTAATTTTTTTTCCGATATTAACAATAAGATAAATTTGAGTTAAATTATATTCATCCTGGACCAGCACCTAAGGCAGTAAAGCGTAATGAGTAAAATCCTGAATGCGTCCGTCTTTAGCTCCCTCTGCAAATACGGACACTAACAGATTCCCTAGGACTTCAGCCATCCAAGAAGCTCACTGTTCCTTGGGGAAAAATATGTCCTAGTCATTCCAGGGACAGTTGTATAGTCCGGAAATAAAGAACCAGGTAAGGAAAATCGCATGAGTTGTAATAAAAGAAAATCAGAAATTGAAAAAAAAAATTGCTTACGATCTATTCTGTACGCAGCATTGCTTTTAAAGATAAGAAATTTGGGGTATCTGGTTGGCTCAGAAAAGAAATTCGGGGTACCTGGTTGGCTCAGTCGGTAGAGTATGCAACTCTTTTTTTTTTAATATATATTTATTTATTTAAATAATCTCTATACCCAACACGGGGCTCAAACTTGCAACCTGGAGATCAAAAGTCGCTCGCTCCTCCAACCGTGCCAGCCAGGCACCCGAGCACGTGACTCTTGATCTCAGGGTTGTGAGTCCCGGCCCCACACTGGGTGTAGAGATTACCTAAAAATAAAATCTTTAAAAAAATTTTTTTAAATAAAAAATAAATAAATAAAAATAAGAAACTCTTCTGGAGTCTAAGCTCCCAATTTCGCAACAGAGCTCCCCATGTGTGACGAAGCTGGGATTTACCTTCTGCTCTGGCGCCCATATTTTTTGAGAATCGTTTTTGTCACAGTCTGTATTAGCATTGTAGAAACTAGAAATTATCCCCTAATGTAGTTCATCTCTAACCACCTAAAATGTGACTTCCTCTCTTCTACCATGCCACCCAAGAAGAGATCTGTCCCTCTATTTCTGTTTCCTCATTTTTAAGTGCAAAGAATCATAGTCTCTCACACGATGGTGGCAGGATTTAATTCATTAATTCCTGTAAGGCATTCAGAGCAGTGCCTGGCACACAGTATCAAATAAGTGTTTGCTGTTATATGTGTTTTTGTTTTTATATTTATTTTGTTTCTCATGGTTATTATTGTCCTTTGGCCAAATTCATCTCCACTTGGAATAAGACATCAGAGGTTGCATGTAGCACACATGCTTCTCTTTGAGGTCGAATTTTACCTACCAACATCAATGACTGCTTCTTCTCGAGTGAACCTGCCTTCCAAGCATACACACCCCCGCCAAGTCCATTTTAGTGGTAAGGGCAACATCTGCGGGATTCTCAGCCCAGTGGCTGGATACACACGATGGGGCGGAAGTTATCACGAGTCAGATTCATTTCCCACTTCCCACTTCCCAATGGGTTTCATCAGCTCGAAGGCTGCCTGGGACACGAGAAGCCTCACCCTAACCCAAGTGCCAAAAACAAAGTAAGAGTGCACCGAGGCACCAGGAGCCTCATGCTTTGTCCTTCTTGAAAGGTCTGGAAGCCCCTGACCCTGAACAGTTGAAACTTCCAAAGGCACATACAGACGGGCGTGCATTTCCACAGCAGAATGTGCGAACACATCAACGGCTTTATCCAACCAGGCAAAGCCTCCCACGTGGGGCTATATTATTATTGCTAGTATTTCCAGGGGTGGACAATAAGTTCAAGTCAAATAAGAAGTATATAAAATGTCACCCATACCTCAAATGGATAACTGTCTGTAATTTTGATACTCCCGAGCTCCTACAAGCTGTCACCCATCGCCTTCCTCTGGGAAAACCAGTTGAGGGTGGGGACAGCAAAGAAAAGTCCCCAGCATTCAGCTGAATCTTGACCACTTTATTTTTATTTTATTTTTATATTTTTTAACCCCTCTCTCGGTGCAGAAAAATCTTGTGTTCTTTCTAGAAAGGTTTAGAAATGCATCCTTAGTTCCAAGAGCCTTGTCTCAATTTAAGAGAGGCCCTGCAAAATTCCCCACTAAACTCCCACTTGCAAGGCCGTTCACACATCACAAGATGACAACAGAACCTTGGTCCGTGATGAATCAAAGGAAGGATTTTGTGGCCTAGAATAACTAGGATGACGTCATCTATTATGGATCGGTAACAACTTTATTAGCCAACTGAGGAACCCTGCTTCCAGTAGTCCAGTTTAAGGGCCCGCGAGCTTCTCCGGTAACGGGCCAGACAGTAAAGAGTTTAGGTTTTGGGGGCCATACCATCTCTGCTGACATTGCTCCCCTCAGCTGTCGCCCCATGAAAACCACCGAACACAAAGCCACCAAACACGCTATGCACATGGGCGTGGCTTCGCCTCCATCACACTTCATGGACACCGATACCTGGACTTCGTGTGATTTTCACAGGGCACAACATATTCTTCTCCTTTTGATTTCTTTTCTTCCATTTACAAATGTAAACACCATGCTCAGCTCCTAGCAGTAGAAAAACAGGTGTAGGCCAAATGTGGCCCACCCCTGTCTAGAAAAACACAATAATGCGTGTTATTACCCCGAAACGGAGGCAGCGAAGGGCCCAAGAGAGGTTTTCCCACAGGATCTGCACTGCGAACCCTGCTCCCACAGGCCTCTTTACATCAAGGACGCGTGATTTCCGGCCTGGCCCTGCACGCATATGATTACTGTATTATCGTATAATAATAACGATCTTTTGTGACCCAGGATGATGAAATTCTTCAACACATCATTAATATATATGATAATTAGGCAACATGTGTGGCTGGGCGGGCCGCTGCCCAATCAGAAGTCATCAACTGCTGTCAGCGACGAGGAACGCCCCTGGTAATAAGCAGGTACTCACAGGGCAGTTTCCAAAATGAAATATTCCATTCTCATTTTTAAATCTGTTTTCCTACTGGGGACAGCACGTGCTGCACAGGTGTCGAAGGAGCCATGCTTCAGGCTTCAGCAGTTCAACCTGTTTCCTGACCCCTGACTCTTCTTTTCCCATTTGCGGGCATTCCTTCTCACACCCCACCTCCCACCTCTCACCCGTTTCTGCCTACTCCCCTCCTACCGGGTTATAAGTGCTCGCACACTGCTTCTCCAGATTCATAGCTTTAACAGAATACTCTCAACAGGCTGCCCCAAAATCTGTATCTCCCGCTGAGTCCTATTTCAACAATGGTCCTGAGGAACTTAGGGAACCAGGTGAGTCCTCTCTACACAAATCAGCCCCACTCCATGGCGGCCATGATGACACACCAACGCGTCCTACTCCACCTGCCTCCACTGCCTCCCCCCACCACTGAGCCTGGATGATGTCACCAGACACTGCTTGCAGGAATCATCACTATAAATGGTGGGAGAGATGTACCACCCTGTTCATCGGGGCTTCCTTCACACCATGGAAGGAGAGGACTCCTCATCAAGAGAATTTTTTTCACCGTGTGGAGTGGACTCGTCGATTAAAGTATTTCATTAGCAGGTACTGGACCTCCTAAGATAGCAGTGACTAGCTGAGAAACACAATTCCAGGAGAAATCCACGTCAGACCCTTGTCCACGCAGCTCCTTCAACACAACAGCTACCATGACCACTTAGAATGTGATCTCAAACTAGTCCCATGAGCAATTTAAAAGCTGTAAAACAGGGGCTTTATTTGGAACTCCCTGTGAATCACAGACCCAATAATATACTAGGACAACAACTGTTTCCCAACCTGCTACCTTTTCCACATCGCCAATTAAGAAGGATCACAACTGATTTTTCTCTCTCTCTCAGTACTCTGAAATAAGAGAATGTCCATATTCTCTTGCACAGGAAAAGACTATCCCTAACTGTACTCTTCAAAGAAGGAAAGAATTCAAACTTGTTGGGAAATTCTGCCACTTTCCTGCAATAGTCCTTGAGATACACAGCTGCATGATGAAACATTTCTTACAGGTAATTAGTCCTGAGCAACTCTTGTAAAAGAATAAAGTAACAAAGCACATTTTGTGACGATGTCGTGTTGACCTGTTTGTGCCACGCGTTTAGGAATTTACAAAATTCTGAATTTGTATTATAAAACAGGAAGGTGGGGGAATCAAACATACCTATTCATGAAGACTTGACCTTGGCACACAGACCACCCAGGTTGCGAGAGGCCTTAAGAGGCACTCCGTGCTATGACATAACTCACAAGAATGCCCTGGAGTGAAGTGGGTTTTTAAAAGATATTTAGTTTTTCTTGAGTTTAATTCATCAAGAAGAGCGATCTTTCTCTAAAGGGCTGTGCTTCAGTCAACGAAGAGGTGGTAATGATTATAAGGTGATTATTTTTAATAGACGCTATCAATTACTGAGCACTTACACAAAGGCATTATCTCATTTAACCTACATGACTAACCCCATTAGGCAGTTAATATTCTCTTCCTTTTATTGATGAAGAAATCGAGTGTCAGAGAGGTTAAATGACTTGCCGAAGGTCAAAGAAACAATAAAATGCACACAAACCCAGGACCATCTGACTCAAAATCCATCCACTAGGGTCATTCCATTAAACGGCTTCCTGTATTTGAGTTGTGGGGTGCAAATTACATCAATCTCACCATTAGGCTGTTATCTACACTACAGTGGTTCCCAAACTTGACTTTTCATTATAAATATTATAACCTTTTTTAAAAACAGAAATTTCCAGAACCACCCCAAGCTCCACAACATATAATGTGAAACAAATTAGTCTCTTAACCTTTGAAGTGATGCAAAACAAGTGGCCAGATTTTTTTCCCCGCTAAACTTAATAGCGAGTATTTCATGAAAAACGTTCCAAGTCTTAACTCTCCAGGCTGTCATTTAGTTGTTAAGCATATTCTCTCTGGTTCACAATAATGAATGGATGATGGATGATGGATGGATGGATGGATGGATGGATGGATGGATGGATGGATGGGAATTCCACCCCTGAGCCCCACAGAAAAGCTTTATTCAGAGAACCACAGCCCATGGAAGCAAAGTGACCAAAGAAGCCTTAGGCATGTCACACTGAAGAGGACACCCAGGAGCAAGGACATGAGTTCAGAATTACAGCACCGGAAAGCAGGAGGTCTATGTTCCCGCTTCCTCCAAAGACAGTACCACTTCTTAGAATTCATCTAGAATCATTCAGAGACCCAAATAATCAGGGGAAAGGAAACACTGGCACATACTAAGTGATTGTAAATATGCATAAGGGAGTTAACAGGTGCCAAATAAATTCCTTCACGTTCATCGGACCTTGCTTTCTATACAGTATGGACCCCCCATGGAAAGGGACCAGCCTGACTTCTAATTTGCATATTTCCGTATGACTATATATAGTATGGAGATTTATACCAAAAGAAACAGACCTGAGTTCCAATCTCTACTGTGCCACCTACTCACATGACCTTGTTGCCATTTCTTCGTCTCCCTGAGTTTCCCTTTTCTCACCGGAAAAGCAGTGATCACAACAACTATTTTGTTAACTTGAATGCCCCAAGGACCTCGTATCTGCCACAGGGTTACCATTTATAATTATCGTTAGTTTTGCTACTTTGCAGTTACCTAAAAAGTGAAACGCACTCTGTTTGTGCAGCTCATTGTTCCAACTGCCCAGGCTCAATGTCCCAGTTTAAAAAAACCAAACCAGCACTCCAACAGAGCGTTCCTTTACGCTGTGCTCTAAACCGAGGATTGAAAACACGCTTCCAAGTTACACAGCTGTCTAACGTGCTAAGAGCAATAATGAGTTGCCATGATATCCAGGGATAACAAAATTAACAACGTCTTCCCAAACAACCTTCTCTGGGGCGATTTACCAATTATTCCAATAAAACGTTCAGTCATGAGAAGAAAAGGAGTTGGACTGGAACCGAAGTCAAATGTGTTCCTCTCTCTCTCCCTCAGTGAAACTTCTCAAAAGCGACCGTAAACATTCTAAGTCCTTGCCCGTTTTTTCCCAAGTAGTTCCAAACAGAAGATCCAAGGTGGATCTATCAGATTTGTTGCCAGTGAACGGATTCCACGGGTCGCGAGAACAAGTCTTTCTGCATTTTGTCTCACTTAGAGAGTCGCACGGCAGCTCTTTGGCACTTTTCTTCGTAATGTTTTCTCCATTTGCAGCCTCCAGCCGCGAGTCCATTTTATGAGGGATAAGATTCCACTGAAAAGATCCAGAAGGTTGACTGAGGAAGACAGGGCGAAAATTGCAGTCCGTCTGATCTACTCCAGCCATTGCATTGTATCTATGCGGGTCAGATAAATTGCAGACTGACTCCTGCAACCCGTGAAAGTCTGTTCACTGGCAACAAATCTGACAGATCCACCGTCCCTTCAGTCAAGTCCAATTTGGCCACAGGCCTCTAGATGTGGTCATTAATTCCTGCTGACCGTGGCTGCCACTGCCGAGCACCGAAGAAAGCTCTAGGACACTGGCGGCAGATGGTCTGGGTGGGACGCGGGCCCTGTAGTGCTTGGACTGATTTGCTTCTTTGTATGGACAGTTGACTCTTGAACAATAAGGGGCTTGGGGTGCGCTCAAAAAATCACCATTGAACTTCTGACTCCCCAAAAAACTTAACTATTAACAGCCTACTGCTGACCAGAAGCCTTACCGGTAACATCAACAATTAACACATATCTTGTATTCTGCAAACAAGTAAGCTAGAGGAAAGAAAATGTTACGAAAAAAATCATAAGGAAGAAAAAAATACATCTACGGTGCTGTACTGTATGTATCCACAAAAAAAAAATCCGTGAGTAAGTGGACCTATGCAGCTCAAACCTGTGCTGTTCAAGGGTCTGCCATATTTAGACAGGGGGGGTGGTCTAGGAAGGGGAACACACTGGCCAACTCTTGACTGTACAAACTGTTCCACCCACACTCGAGAGTATTTTCCCTCTCAAGGGACACAAAAGGATAAAGCTCCCAAAGGTCACCTTTTTGGTCAAAATGTCTTGGAGCACTATTTCTAAATTGGAACTATTCTGCAGAGAAACGAAAAAGGTTCTCGCTGTTAAGATAGACTGAGCAAAGCACCTGCCACCGCAGATGTCATGGTAGAGTAACACGATCTAGGTTACCTTCTTCAAACCATAGGATGGCCCTTTACTACCCCTAACACACAGCTCTCTGGGATTTCCATGGTAACGGTTCTCATCCCTTCCTAACAAGCCCTGCTACCACACATCAAAGTTTTCATAGCAAATCACGGTTCCAAAGAATAAGGAGAACACAGCCAGTTTATACGTCAATACCAACATCATTCTTCCCTGCTAATAAGCTACATTTGAACATTTTTAAATTCTTTGGTATTCACAGCTGTCCCTAGACAATTTTTTTTTTTCAGTTAAACTGTCAAAAGCAACGGACCACAGGTCAAAAGCCACAGGCGGTATACCATCTCAGCAAATAGATACAAAAGCAAGATGCAATAAAAGACAACTTACTGTGATCTTAAACATCATTGAGAAGAGAAAAAAACCTAATGGCTCTTGCTTGTATGAATATTGATATATATATATATGAAATAAACAAATACTTCACAGAGCAAACCCCTTCTAGCTCCAGTGCCCACCCTTCTAGTCCTCGTGCCTGGCACAGAGACTGTTTACTCATCTGCCAAAGTATCACTTGGAGGAACAGCCGCTATCTTGGTGATAAATAGTATCCCCATCCAGCCAGGGTAGGTAAGTGAGATCCAACAACCAATTACAGAAGCTACAGTGGTTGTTTTAGTGAGAGTTGTACACATGTGTCTAATTATAACGCGTTCTTACTTCCCTACTGTGAGGCTGTGTACAACAAGCTCTGCCTTTAAAAGCTTCTGTTTCAGGACAGAAAAGCTATTAAGAAAGTCATCAAGCATTCCGCAAGATCAAGACCTTTGTGAACATGTGAGGTCTCCCATACTATCATTTTTCAATGTTTATATCATGAAAAATTTCAAACATACAGAAAAAGTACAAAGCATAATGTAATGAACATCTGTATACCCATGACCCAGCCTTGTTAAAAGCTTAATGCTTAGCCATAGTCACATTAGGCCTTTTCTTTCCTTAATAAATAAATTGTGACACAGGAAAATAAAAACCTGTGGGTAGCCCTCCTCACCCCATACCCTTACCTCCCCCAACAATATATTAATCTGCATGTTTTCAAGCGGGATAAAAATAGTATCAGACTGTAAGTATCAATCTACAACTGGTTTTTTTTCTCAACACTGTGTTTCTAAAACTTATCCATATTCATACATGTAGAATATGGCTCTGGTCCATTCATTTTCTGGTTCATTCATTTTCATTACATAGACTTTCATTGCATGAACAGAGCACATAGGTTTTCAACCTTTTTCCTCCTGAAGAAGGGTTTGACTGTTTTAGATTTGTCACTATCAGAAACAACACAGAAATGGCCCTTCTTAAACACGTGTCCCTTTACACACGTAGTGTTTCTCAAGGCATCAACCCAGAGGTGGAGCTGCTGAGCTGCAGGACGTGTGTGGACTCGCAGCTTTACTGGGTGCTACCACACTGCTCTCCAAAGGAACTGTACCAAAAAAAATATTCCCACCATCAGTGTATCAGAATGCCAATCACTCTACATCGCTGCCATCAATCAATAGTGGCAGATTCTTTCATTTTTGCCTATCTGATGGGTGTGAAATGGTATCTCGTTTTAATTTGTTTTCCTGATTCCCAGGGAGGCAGAAGAACATCCTTTCATCTTTACTGTCTAGGTATTCATCTCTATGAATTGCAAATTTTTCTATTTGCCTTCTTATTGCTTTGTAAGTGATCTTTATGTGTCCTGTGTTTGGGAAAGTTACTTAATTTCTCAGCTTCCCATTCATGGCAATAATACTACCGACCTCCTAGGGAAGATCTCTAGCTGATCTTAAAGCCCTTAGTCCAATGCCTATTACATGAGAGGCACTCAAAAAAAAAAAAAAAAAGTCACTTTTCCATTATTGTTACAAATGTGAAGAAGAGGGGTTCAGGGTATTTCTAGCATTTCTCCCAAGTTTGTAGCTGCCTTTGATATAAATAAAGAAGGACTCAGGAAGAGGAGTCTCGGCAACCCTCTCTGCCTAGGCTGTTCCCCCACCACAGAAGACATAATACCAGGACTTGGTTGTTCGTAAGGTACCATGAAGGAAGTGTACAAAGTCGATTCTCCTAGACATCACTTAAACTGAACTGCCACGTTACACTTCCTTCGATACACAAGTGGCTGTGATCTTGTCTGTGAAATGACCATAATCCTGAATTTCGACAAAGGTGAAGTTACAGAGTGCAAAGAACTCTGAGAAGAGGGAAGCGGGTGGTGGAGGCTGGCAGGTGAATCAGTATTAGGGATTCTGCTGGGCATTCCTGGGGTGGAAACACAGCTACAACTTCCTAAGATTCCACCAAGCCCTAGACCATTCCTTTTTCCCACACGTCATAAGCGATCCTTGAATTAGAAAAGCGAAAAGAAAATCATCACATCGCTTATCACGCACTGAGGTGTTTTTCTTTTAATAATGACATTGACATCACCGAGGCAGCAGGTAATCCTGTTCGATGCACACTGTGGGAATGCTTATCTATCCCCAATATCCAGAAGAATATGTTCCTAGGGACATGCTGGTAAGCTAGAGCGATGCAATAAAAAGGAACGACGTAAGCTTGTCTGCTTGGACTCTTAACATATCTAGTTTCGTGTGGAGATCCTCCCAGATTGGCTTCTATTCAGTCGTATCTTGACCTTTCCTTGGAGAAAGGCCACGTTCATCTTTATGAACTCTGCTAGGGGAGTCAGAAAGCATAGATAGCTGTCCTCCAGCCCTATCAAGTAGTCCTGACATCAGCTTCCACCAGGGACTGGCAGGGTCCCTTTTCAGATGTACTTGCACATCATTTAACGTTCAGAATTCTCTCCCTCCGTATTCAATTTCAACGGGCACTGAAGAAACCAGAGACTTGCCTTTGCAACTAAAGGCAACTATCCCCCTATCTTGTCCAGAGCAATCATGTGTAAGAGTCAACCCCAGCCCAAACATAATTAGACCATCTTCTGATACCTATCTAGGAGCACTGCTTTCTTCCTTAAACGTGTGCCAGGTTTCCACTTTCAAGAAGTTAAATTGCCATATAAAAATGCCCTGGTGATGATGAGTAATTAGACACTGTAATGGAAAATTAACTGTGTTTTTATTTAGAGCATTCATTTTAACAAGACTTTTTTTTTTTTTTCGTAACTGTTCTTAAGCCGCAATAAAAATACATTAAATCCTGAGGGGTTGCAGAGGTTTTCTGGTTAAAAAGAAACACACACACACACACACACACACACACACACTTCTCTTTCTGGAACCACTGACTTTGTGAATATCACCAAGTTGATACAAGGTTCTGCTCCGAACCGCATTGTTAATATAGTCTAATGCCAATTTTCATCCTGTCATCTGTGCTGTGGAGAAAGGAATAGCCATTCCAATGTCACAGGCTGCTAACGCAGGGGGAGGCACCGGAGAGGTGGCCCCCAGGGGCCTGTCACATGTGGGGGGCCTTCCCCCTGAATATCCCGCAGTCCCCTTATCTTCTCTCTGCTCCTGTGGCTGCCAAGGGAAGTGGGTCACTTGCGGCCCCGGCTCCTGACAGCTCCGTGAGCCCCTGTGGGCTCTGGGCAGCCCTCTGTGAGGAAGCTGTGAGAGTGGGGTTCAGCTCCGATGACACACTAGAAACGACTCGGTGACAGAACGACAGGGGGCGGTGACAGCATTCCCCCAGGAAGAATGGCGAATGAGGCTAAATCTGGACATGTCATCACAATCCCTGTGGCCCTCTGTGGCAGCCCTCGAGTCCCACTTTCCAGCGAAGAGTCCATCAGCGGGTTCAGCCACAGGACCCCGAGTGCACCTGGATCTGGAGCTGGACGAGAGGCCGGCGGTGCGGGGGCGACACCCATACAAGTTCATGGGCTTCATACCAATGAGGGAGCCTCAGCTCGCGTGGCCTACCTAGCTTTCCATCTCTGTTCCTGCCAGACCTCAAAAATGAAGTGCAAATGACACCCAAAAGTGCTTCTGGCCTGACATGTATTCAGTCGTCCACAGCGAATGCTGAATGTGGGGCAGGGCCCAGGCCCTGGGTCTCTTGTTTTCAAGGGTGTCCGTGCATATCTAAGTAAAATCAACCGTCGCCACTTACTATCCAGACACCGACATGAATTTCAGATGCCCCCTTAGCTTGGCCCATGCAGCAAGGCTCCGTCAAGCAGCTACAGAAGTTCCAGGGAAACCTGCTCTTTTTCTTCTTCCCTATTCCTTCCTTTTGTAGGTTTTTGTTTTTGTTTTTTAGTTTAATCTCTCCTTACAATTTAACATCCTTTTAAAATCCTTACTGCTTTTCCTGTAGATTCCTGGGTCTTATTCAACCTAACCATCTTTTCACTTCGATTCTTGAGGTGGGTTACAACTAGCCACTTCACAGTCCACGCTTACATCCAAATGCGGGTTCAGTCCAGAAGGACAGCCCACCAGAACACTGGCAGGCTGGCTTCATAAAACAGGTACCATGAACACCGTTTCGTTTTGGCTGTATTTAACAAGGCTACTATGACAAGTTGGCTGGCGATGACACCCTTTAGGGGGAGTTCAAACAGAAAATTCCATCTGGTGAGCAAAAGTATTAAATCGTCACAATGTTCCCCGATCCCAATTCCAAACTGCCCAGTATATTCTAGAGAACGACAAAGAAGGGCTTGGCAGTGGTTCTACAGAGAGAGTAGAAGAATTTGTGAAGTATCCCAACTGTGAGTCAAGATTTAGAATAGGGGCGCCTGGGTGGCACAGCGGTTAAGCGTCTGCCTTCGGCTCAGGGCGTGATCCCGGCATTATGGGATCGAGCCCCACATCAGGCTCCTCCGCTATGAGCCTGCTTCCTCCTCTCCCACTCCCCCTGCTTGTGTTCCCTCTCTCGCTGGCTGTCTCTATCTCTGTCAAATAAATAAATAAAAAATCTTTTAAAAAAAAAGGAAAAAAAGATTTAGAATAGACTGAAATGTAATGAACTCGCTAACAGGGCCATCACCGAGCAAGAAGGAAGATCTGCTGAGCGAAACTGTTGAATTAAATGATACTGAAGACTGAAGACATCTGGAGAGGCATTTTAACTTGTGGACTCAATTTCAAATCACTTTCCCCTGGTTATTAGGAAAATCAGAACCAAAGAAGAGCCTGCGGATGAACTCCATTCACCGGTTAAAACTGACCCCTGAGGAGCCCCTCAGCGTCTGTTGAACAAACGAGTCATAAAATTTAAGGAGTCAATGAGACAGCGGCTGAGGAGGCCCGAAGAGCCCCGCTCCAAATATACTCTGACCCTCGATGAGTCCTATATGCTGGGCATCCCTCGGTTTGTTTACCCTTAGAATGGGAACAGGAGAAGCAGTTATGAATGACTGCTAATAAAACTATCTGCCTCTGGCAGAAATACAGATGCGTGTTGATAATGATCACTCTCCCGAACCCCAGTTTACATTTTTCCATTCACATTCCAGTTCCCTACCCTCAGGTTCCCAAGATCCTACGGGTTTTAGTCTCAGACTGGAAGACCGCACTGAGATTTGGGGCGTCTCTGGGGCCAACTCCACGAAGCAGTAGCTGGCTGCCACACTCCCAGAGAAGTCATTACACATGTCCCCACCTCCTTTCATTTTTCACTGGGATGACACCCAATCTTTGTGATAAAAATGAACCCAAGGACACCACCCCAGAGTACGTGTTTCTCTTGGACCTACCAAAGGATAAAATGTTCTCAGTGCCACCTCTTAAGATAAACACCCTTCCCCAAGTGCCCCTTTTAATTGGCTGGTTGACTGTCCCTTGGGTGTGACTGCACGGATTTCTCCCGGGTATGTAACCAACTTGGAAAAGTCTTCCTGATTTCTGAGTACCCTAAAAAGAAGGACAGTGGTGTACAGCGTGGACTAAAACTGTGTCTAAGCACTGATGTGACCCTGGTGCTTCACAAAAAAAGGGATATTCTGCTGAGGGAGATTGGTCCGTGATCTCTGTGGTCCCTTCCAGCTCCGGACCTCAACAGTCGGATCTCCAAGGCTGGCCACTGAGGGTGACCGGGAGACCCAACAGAACCGTCCCGCCAGAGAAGGAGGAAGACGTTCGCCTGTAGGTTTCAGTGGATTAATTAAAAGCCATGTGCTGGTCACAGGCTGCAAAATGTCCTAATAGCTACATTCACCTTCCCCCACAGAATGCGCATGTGCGCATCTAGGGTAATTCTAGGTTGTAAGTATAAATAACTATAATAGAATTGTAAGTAATTAGCACAGTAGGTTGGCTTCTCAGTATCCACAAGACAATGTATCTTAGGATAAATGGCTGTAGCCTTGTTTTCGTGAAGCAGGCTATTCATCTTTTCCAAACTCTGCCTGTCTCTAAAGATCAAACTGAAAGAGAGAGCCTTCAACAACGACCTGCTGAGATCTCTGCACTATACTCCATTCTGAGAAGCCAGATTTCTTCGGGCAACTTCCACCAAAAAACATTAATCAACAACCAGGAAAATGAAAAAATGCACTCGAGGGTTAAGTAGTATGTATGATATCCTCAACGGCACCTCCGTTTTGGCCTTTAATCACTGTCAACAACGTTCTAACGTTTATGAGAGGTTGCTCGTGATTTCTAAATGGCAATATATTTCCATTCTCAATGAGAATGACGGTTACCAGATTAAAAAAAAAAAAAACCCAACGTGTTATACACTAAATAAATCCTAAACATATTTCACACCCCATCAGTGGTCCAAGTAACAAACATTTTTCCAAAGCAAGGCTCTCTTTGGGCTTGGTTTCTTAAATTTTCTTTTAAATCTAATGACAAATGTTCCTTCAGTTTGGCTTCAAAGGACAGGATTCCCTTTCTCACTGCTTATTACGTGATGTAGAACATCTCTTGGGAAACTTACATAAATTTAGAGACAGCCTTCGAAGCCTAAAATGACTGTATTTGTAAGAAGAAAGGGCCCGTTCCAACGAACAACACTTTTTCTGGAGGTTGAGTATTCCGTCACGGTTAGAGTGTCTAAGAATACATTTCTGTTAGGTGATCATCTGCCTCATGAAAAATGTTTCCATTTCTCAATTTACTTGAATACATGCTCTTCTGCCCGAGGAGACTCCGTACCATAAACTGGCATTTGGATTACTAAATCTAGACAATGCGGACTGCTTAATTCTGCAGAGGTTTCTTAAATGTTGTAGCTTTTTTTTTTCACCCCAATTTTATACACTCATTGTGCAGGGTAGTAACGTTTTTTGGGTTTTTGGGTTTTTATCTTATTTCATTATTATCTTATTTCATTACCTGACAAAGTTCACTTTCGGTAGCTATTTAAATCTTAATAACAGCAAACTGAAGGATGAGAGAAAGTTCAGTAACTTTAATTACAATGTATGCTTTTCACTTGATTTGAACTTTTTATACATCGGTTCAGCCAAAAGTGCTAAATATTTATTTCTATCCAGGAAAAAAAAAATACACACACACACACACACACACACACACACACACACACACTTGTATTGAATGCAGAATGCCAGTAACTTAATGCCATTTTTAATTAATAAAAAAAAGATTAAATTTATCTAGGCTAAGATTTTTGATCTTGAACATAACCGTTAAAAACAACAAAAATGCTTTGAAGGTGTGGTATTTGCAAAACCCTTGAGAAGTCACTAATGGGATTCCGATGATCTAATACATGTAAGGCTTTAACTGTAATCGTAAACCCACTAAAGGCTTATGACCTGAAAGTATGGAATATTGTAGCCAGTTTTTATGGGTTTCATTCCACTGGCAAATCCCAGTTTCTATATTTTAAATCTCAACTAGCACAAAATCACAACATTTTTCAAAAGAACAATCTAAAGAAAGTAAACACTGGAATGACAAGGCAAGAAAACCATTACCAACAGCCCACCCTTTCACACAAACCATCAATGAACTTCAAAAGCACAAGACCAAGCAAAACTTAGTTCGTGATACACATGCAATTCACCCTTATACATTCTCAAAACTGCATATGAATCACCTTATTTTCCTCTGACTTATTTCCATACAAGGCTCCGTGAAACACAGAACTTACTCAGCCCCTATTGATGACTGGACCACTGTTTTCTGAGGCTATTTATTACTCTTCTTTTTTTCTTTTAGCATGTTTTTGCTATGATCCAATTCTGTAACTGCTAAAAGCCAGGAAAATCTGCCTTTGGGTCCATGCAGAGCACAAAGCCACTAAAAATTTTGCCGGCCCTGTGCTATACTTCAGTGCTGAGAATCGTTCTGTTTAGTCCGAGGGTCCTGCAGGAATGCAATGTTGTAGCAGGATGCATTGAAATTTGTGATTAAATCTTTTTTTTTCCTCAGAGAGGCTTGAGTTATTATAGCAAGTGATGATTTACGCTCAATACAAGACTCAGCCTACCACCCCTACCTAATATACATGCAGATTATTCATTCAAGGGTTTATACACCCATGGCAGGCACATAATTGTAAAAATATAAACATCAAGGATATTTACCTTATTTCTAAAGTTTTTTATTTGTTTCTCGTCTCATATACTTCTTGGTCCTTAAAATTTAGTATTGCATGCATACTGTTATGGGCTATCAGGCCTAATTCTACCTTACAGATAAAATTTATTCTATGAAGGCATACCTGAATATTGTATTCATTTCATAACCAAATACATATGGAAACAACTTGGTTTTCAAAGAACTTTGCTGTAAGTATTTACATACATTATGAACTGATTGTCCTACAGGGACAACTCATCAAACTGAAAGAAAAATCTAGGATTCTAAGCCTTGTGCAATAGAAGCTTCTGGCCTAAAAGTTCAAAAAAAAAAAAAAGTCTTTTAAAAACACTGCTAGCTCTTCACTTTACTTTTTCAACGGAAGTATAACAAAATTATTTATTTCAGGGCACCCACGCAACAAACATAACCTCAAAGTTTCTTTTAGTTGGGAAATACTGAATTTTTACCTTTAGTTGAAAGCACAGGGGGTCACTTGTTTTTGATAAAAACTGTTTTAACTTCTTTTTTTTCTATACCTGCTTTTCCATAGCCTAAATCTTTATACAGCCAGGGCACTTTGAAACTTGGAGCTTCTCTTAATGCGCTCAAAGTTTTAAAAATACCTTCGGATTTCCTTTCCACATAAACCTACGACTTTTTCAATATGTTTATTAAATTTTTTTTTTTTTATCTTTCCTAGTGGTCTTAGTTAGGCTCTTGTGGTTAGAGGAATCCAGACGTGAAGACTGTTTTTATTGTTATAACTGTTGTTTTTTCAGTCGCTTAAAACAAAAGGGGGTGACCTGCTCAGCGGGCACCACAGGCCACGTATTCCAGAACCACTGCCCCAGAGGGAGATCTTTTTAGGAAAAGTTCAAGGATTTCAGGATTTTGTTGAGAAGCTCAGGATACCGATTTACTTGTTAATTTCCCAGTGGAGACAAGAGGAGGTTGGACAAGCTAACTCCAGGGGAGCGACACCACTTCCTGAAACGGTGATTTTAGGCGGGGAACCGGGTCAAGTGTTTGAACTTTCTGACCGAAAACCACAGCGGCGCTGGGCAGGAGGCGGCTTTCTCCCGCGAGCAGGGTCGCCGGCGTGGCACGAGCGGCCGCTGCTAGGGGCCCGCCGCCTCCGCTCCACTTCCAGCCTTGCGATCGACACCTTGCCTGGCCCGTCCCAGGTCGCGGACGCCTTGGCGATGCCCGCCGCTGACGAGTCCAGACCCCCGGCACGGGCACGGGAGAAGAATCCCCTCGCCCTCCGGTGGGAGGACGGAGGCGGGAAAGCGCCCGACACCCGCGCGAAAACCACGGCACCCCACTAAGTCCCCCACCCTCGGCGGGGCGTCTTACCCGTACAGGAATGCAGGGGTTTGGGTCGCACGACCAGCGACGGGCACACGGAGTAGAGGGAAAGTTTCTCAAAGTAGTCGCAGGTCTCCTTGGAAAGGATCTCGTCGATCATGAAAGTCTTGTAGCGCCGCCTGGCTGCTTTGAGTTGGCCGGGCGAGCTCAGCCGCAGCTCCGCGTGGCAGTGCATGGTGAGCCGGGGAGAGCACCGGCCGGCCGGGGCCGCGGGGGCTGGCGCGCCGGCGGGGGCCTCAGCCCCGCTCCTCGGCCGCCGGGGAGGCGGCGGGCAAGGGAGGCGCGCGGAGGGGAGCGGGCACCGGGCGCGCCGGCCGCGCGTCTAGACCCACCCGCGGATCAGCATCTTCGCGGAGCCTTTTTGGGACAGCGCAGCTGTCAATCAGCGCGCGCTTCCTGCGGGGCCAGGTGCCGAGCAGCGCCGAGGGGCGTCGGCGCCCACCCCGCCCAGCCCGCCCGTGCAAGCCGGCCTCGGACCTGCACGCCTCGTGCCCGCCTCTCTCGCTCGCCTCCTCCCGCCTCGCGGTGTCTCGCGCTCCTCTGCCAGCCTCTCTATTTTAAGACACTCGCTTTGGCTCTCCTCCCCGCCCCCCTCCTGGGACGAGCTCCAGGTGTGTGTGCCGAGTGTGCGCGCTCGGGTGTGCGCGCGGTGCGAGGAGCGCGCGCCGCCCCCGCCCGCGGGCCGGGCCTGGGCTGCTCCTCCGGGACGCGACCCCGCGCACCTCCTGGGCTGGGTCCCGTGCGCGCAACCCGCAACCCGGTGAGCAGGCGCGTCTAGGTCTCTTGCCAGAAAGAAGTCGAGTCCTTGCTGAGGCTTGCGAGGCTGCGGGCCACAGAGCCAGCGCCCCAAGGACCTGTGTGTCTTTCTCCCCGGTTTCCCAAGGACCCGCGGCCTCCCCTGCAGTTCACTACGCTCTGGGCCCGCGCGGAGCCGCACACTTGACCGCCCCGACGAGATCCCAAACCATGCCTGACCCTTGCCCTGACCGTTATCCCAATAATAAATTATACAAATGAAAAAGCAATCCCCCAAAAGCTTGCGTTCTTTTTTCTATTTTAAGGTTTATGAACTGTTTTCGCCGCCGGAAGGGCCAGAGCAGCGCGATCCCGAGGTTCCCGCGGGCCCTCCGGCGGTCAGTCCCTCTCGAGGATTCTGGTCGCCCGATGCTCCCTGCAGTGCGGCTTTCGTTCCTGGGTCCTGCACGACGCTTAGGGTTCGGGGAGCCCCGAAGACACGCGCTTATTGGGTGGCTTGCCTCCCTCCTCCTGGGCTCCCAACCTCCGAGTCTGTTCCAATCAGTATCTGTACGAACTTCTGTGTTAAATTGGAATTGGTGGGCGAGGGGGACCCCCCCACCCCCCCACCCAGTCTCGGCGCCCGGGAAGGCTCCGGCCACAACCTCCCGGTAGCACCGGTTTCCCACGATTTTGTCTCTGAACTGGTGTGCGCGGGGCCGGAAGGAAAAAGCACGAGAGGGAGATTGAGAATTATAGACGCGGATGGCCTTCTCCGAAACCGAGTTTGGGGCTGGTGACATCTCGCTGGAAACCTGGAGGCGGCCCGGAGTCGCGGCGGGCTCGGTGCAGAGTTGCTCGCCCAGGAGCCCGAGTTGCCGCGGTTGCAAGCGGACCCGCGCCCCTGGGCAGGGGTTTCAAGTCGGACGGAAGGGACACACCTGGAGGACTGAGTAGGCGCTTAGAGAAAATAGATAGCAAGAAGCCGAATTAGAGCCTGGTATTAGACATGGCTCACAACGCGACTTTGAGGATCTTCATTCTCGATGTGTTCCCGGGTGCCGGGGCTCCCTACTCCTCTCCTCCTCTCCATTTAGAATTGTTTTCGTTCATTCCCCACGCGCAGGCGGCTCCGGGGCCCGCGGAGACTGCGGTCAGGTGTCCCGGCGGCGGAGCGCGTCCCCCCGCAGGGACGCGAGGTCGCCGCGAGGGGCCCGGGAGCGCCCCGGGCTCTGGTGACCAGCAGTCCCCGCCGCCTGTCCGCTGTCCGGCGCGGGGTGGGGGTGGGGGAACCTCTCCCGGCTGAGCCCGGGCCCCGCCGCCGGGTGCCAGCCCCGAGGGGTTCTCCAGGGCGCGGGCGCAGCTGGGACTGGCGGCGCTGCGAGCCGGGGACAGGTCCCAAGGGCACGACGCCCGCTCCGAAGACAATCGTGGGTGGGGGGTTATATTTTCCCCCTGGCAAGCGCAGAGCTGTTGACAGGAGCCTAGAAACGGAGTGTTTGGTGGGATTCGAGAGACCGCGGCGTGGGGGCGACCCCACCCGCAACGCGGACCGCGAGGCGTGCTCGAGCGCTTGGGGCACAGCACCTGAGCGACAGACTCTCCTTGCACCCGGCGACCCTGCGAGGGACTGAGCGTTACCCGTGGGGACTGTTTGCCGGGTCCTGCCGGGCGCTTACAGGACGCGCTTACCCCGAGTTACTCTTCCAGGCCCTGCCTCTGCCCGGCCCTTTCCCCCTGCGAAGTCTTTTCTCCCTTCCCGGACTTATTTTCCCCGTCTCACTCTCCCTGTTCCTTTAACTGCCTTGACTCCTTCCACCTCTTCCTCCCCAATCCTCCCTTTCCCCCACTCTTCCCAACACTTCGGCCTCGCCTCCCCTGTGGGACGTCCCCCTCCTCTTTTCTCTTCTGCCCTCCCTTCTCTTCTTCACCCCATCTTCCATCCTGGTTTCTCTTTTTCTTTCTGCCCTCCTCCTCCCTCCCTTGCCTCTTCTCCTCTTCCTCTCTTCCTTCCCTCTCTCCACATCCGGATCTGCAGCCGCGCTCGCGTGTCCCTGAGTCGCGGCGCTGCCACACGAGAGGCTGCCGGCAGCGCGCGGCGGTGACAGCGCCGAAAGTCCGGGTCACCGTGCCCGGCGGGCGGAAATCGGCCTCGCCTCAGCGCCCCCCCACCCGCCCCCCAGCCCTCTGCTCCCCGCTAGGGCTCTTGACCAAAATTTGCTCACACTCTCCTGGAGACTGTCCTTTGATTTGAAATCTGCAGGGTTTTAAATAGCTAAAGAATTTCGATTCAACTCCTTGGATTTTCCACCTTCTCGATTTTCTGCTACAGAGGCCAGGCCTCGCAGAGGAGGCCTGAGGACATACGTTCCAGGTGTAGGGGGCAGAGAGATTCCAGATCGTGGAATCTGGGGCCTCCAGCTCTCTGTCGCTTATAATTGAAGCTGAGCCTCAGTTTTTTCATTTATAAGTGGAAATCAGAATACCTACCTACTTACAAGGTTGGCCTTTCATAATCCATGCCCTCACACAAGCTGTGTCCCTTATGGGAATGCCCTCCACAGCTCAGTCCCTCCCTCCTTCACTGCCTGAAAAACTAGTTCAAGACCCATCTCAAATGTCACCTCTGCTGAGAACCGTCTCCCCACTCCTCAAGGCTGTTGATTCCTACCTCTGCCTTAGTGGTTCCTTTTTGCACTATTGTTGCATGTTTATTTCACCCACTGGAGGACAAACTCCTGGTGTGTTCTCCAGCCTGGCAACTGGCACACAGTAGGTTTTCAGTAAGCGTGTCATGAATAAATGAATGCAGAGGGGAGCTTGGGTGACGCCGTCCATTAAGCATTGGACTCTTGGTTTGGGCTCAGGTCATGATCTCAGGGCTGAGATGGAGCTGGAGTGGGGCTCCCCACTCAGCGCCCAGTGTGCTTGAGACTCTCTCCCTCTCCCTCTGCCCCTCCCCCTCCTCTATAATAAATACATAAAATCTCTTAAAAGAAATGAATGCATGAAAGCTGGGATCGTTACATAATGTGTGTGAAAGACCCAAGCACATGATGGGACTTCAAATCTTAATTTGTTGTACTGAATTTGTCTTTCTCCTCAAATGAGTCTTTGCCACTCTCTTTCCTCGATATTTTTGGTGTTTTAGGAATGGCACCTAGCCCAATTCCCATTTCGCTCCCATTTCTCTCTTTTCACTCGCTCTCTCCTTCTCTCAGGCTGTAAAGGGCTTCTGTGGGAGGAAGCACACCCCGGCTGTCAATCACGAAGTGGGGCTTTGGTCAGGAATAGTCAGGGGTTTAGTTTCCAACATTAATGAAGTGGCTGGAATAGCAAACATCTGCCAAAGAGACTCAAACCTTTTCCAGCTGCTGGAGACCCACAGACACTTCCCAGCCTCCAGTGACTCTACCCAGGCAGTGTCTGCCCCCCGTGCCCAGGGAGGGGAACACACACAGAGAGGAACGGGCCCGTCTGCACTGAGCCACACTTGGGCAGGCATAGAAGGGGCTAACAATTCATACCCTCCCAGAGGTTTCAGAAAATCAGCCCCCCCATTCCATCTGGCACCTGATACCTCGGGATAGAGCCCAGCCAGAAAGAAGGGGACGAGGACATCTCTGCAACATTGGGAGGCTCTGACAATCAGAAACCAAAGAATCCCTCTTTCCTACTTCAGCTCGTATCTGGTATCTCCACTCAACTAAAACTCATAAAAGTGGGTTTTAAAAAAAGATGTATGTATTTATTTTAGAGGGTGGGGGGAAGGGCCAGAGAGAGGGAGAGACAGAATCTCAAGCAGACTCCGCACGGAGCATGGAGCCCCACCGGGGGCATGGAGCCCGATCCAGGGTGTGGAGCCCAATGTGGGGCTCAATCCCATGACCCTGAGATCACTACCCGAGCTGAAACCAAGAGTCTGAAGCTTAACCGACTGAGCCACCCAGGTGTCCCTAAAACAAAATGGTTTTGAAAATCCTAGGGCTGCATTTAAATTGCATGCAGGCTCTAACCCTAGATGAACTCAGCTTGATGTCTAGTTTATGCCGTTTCTGATCTTGGACTATGTGTCGATGTACATATTCAGAACGAGCCGTGCCAGAAGTCTTATAAGTACATTCCCACCAGCTTTTCTCCAAAGAGGAGAAGGGGATAAAAGAACTTTTTCTATTCTAATAAAGTGTATTTAATAACTTGTATTTCAGTCGCGAAGTTTTGAAATCGTTTCAGACATGTAAAAGCAAGAGAGGGAAAGCCTTGTAAGCTAATATTCCCCTGGGCCCCAGGGCCATGCCAAAACTGCCGTATGGGGAGCCCAGCGCGGCCGTCTTGCACAAGAAGCTATCGGAGGCACACAAGGAGGCCGGCTTATCTGTAATGATGATATTAATTTACAAAAACTGCTCTCATACATTGTAAAGCATCTTTTTAAGAGAGGGCGCAAATGTCATCCACTTGATAAATGGGTTTGGGAAGGTCTGACTAAATCCTTCTGTCCTTTCTCAAAACATCTTTCTGGAGGAAAAGTTTTAACTGGAAAAAAAAAAAAAGCATATCGACTCAGACAATAGTTGTATCTACGGTGCATGGAAATGCCACTAAGCCACCCCATGTTTCCAAAAATTTTAGAAGTTTGGTATACAGATTAAAATAATTTATTTTGCTAATCCTTTCCCTTCCCCTCCCCCCCCCTTTTTTTACTGGTGCTTCCCTGGCCTCAAACAGCCCTATTTCTGCCACTAGCCTGTGTGCCTCAATTATCTCAGCTGAGTGACATAGCCAGGAAAATAAAATGTAATCTTTCCTATCTTTTTCATAATGTGGTGAAAACAAACATGGACGTTTAGAGCATCCCAGGCTTGGACATTATTTTTAACCCTTCACTAAGGAGAAAGCTACAGCCAGAGAGAAAGAAAAAAGGCACTTCTCAATATTCAGGGGAGCGGTGCCCTCGCTGTCTGGGCTAAGTGGAAAGAACTTCTGACCCAGGCAAATCTGGGAGCCATCCCTACCCAATCACTCAGTAACTTCCCTGACCTCTGGTCTCCAACAGTACCATGTGAGTGATACAGCCCGCTGCAAGGTTTGCTGGAGGGTTTCACGGAAGAGTGTGTGCCCAACACTCACTTATGCAAAGCCAGTCTTCCCTCCACATTTACCCTGAGCGCAATACTAAGCAATCGACTACCAAAAACCACCCCAGGGACGCCTGGTGGCTCAGTCGGTTAAGTGTCTGCCTTCGGCTCAGGTCATGATCCCAGCGTCCTGGGATGGAGTCCCACATCGGGCTCCTTGCTCAGCAGGGAGCCTGCTTCTCCCTCTCTCTCTCTCTGACAAATAAAGAAATAAAATCTTTAAAAAAAAAAAGTCACAAAATAAAACTGCATTTTCAAAAGCCCAGAGCCTTTGCTGTTTCACATGTGTTTGGGGTCGGTGTTGGCTCAGTGTTCAAAAGCCAGGATCAACGGAGAAATAAAGAGTTGGGGGGGGGAGGTGTTGGAGTGTGGGACTGTCGTTAACTATCAAGGAAATGGCCTGGCCACCAAGAGTCCCCAAAGTGCTCCTTAACATCTGGCACCTCGAGCCACAGACCCAGCACATCTGCAGGAGTCAATCACTCCAACCGGCCCTGGCTCAGTTATAGTTGTTACATTGTTTTGTCTGCCAGAAACAAAACAAAACAAAACAAAACAAAACAAAACAAAACAAAACAAAACAAAAAAACCATGATCCTGCACCCACTGGGTGACATCCCATTCAAATTATCTCATAAAATATTTTATTCTCTGTTTTGCCTCAAGCGGGCCTCGGCTAGGTTTCTCATGAATTCTTGCTAATCTTCCCTAACATGGGGCCAGTCAGCTACCCAGCAAGGCAGGATTTCAGAGAACAAATGGGGAGCAGTTGAACACTCCCAAATCCTGCTATCAAGGACAAGAAAGTTTCTGTGTCAGCCAGCACAGGGAAAGCTTCGAAGGGCCAGTCAGCCTTCTGAACCCATGAAGGTAAAATAACATTCATGAGAGCTTTGGGTGATTAAAGAAATCGCTGACATGACTGTTATCAGCTAATACAGAAGAGCACTGACTAGCAACACGGCGTGCCGTGTGCCCATCAGAGAATGCAATGTTCTCGGCGCTCCAGGTTCTTACGAAAGGAAGATTGTAGAAACTCCTGGATATAGGTGGTAAGCACCTGCCTAGTTCTAAGCGTAGAGGGCTTAGACAGCTGTTTGCTCACACAGCTGCCTGGGCCCAGAGCCTGTAAACTTTCTTTTTTTTAAGAGGAATGAAGAAATGGGTAGGAAAGAGGAATTTTTAAAGAGTTAAGAAGAGATATTTCAAAATCTTGTTGATCGGGATGCCTGGGTGGCTCAGTCAGTTAAGCATCTCCCTTTGGCTCAGGCCCTCATCCCGGGGTCCTGGGCTCGAGTCCCGCATCAGGCTCCACGCGGAGCAGGGAACCTGCCTCTGCCCTGCTTGTGCTTGTGTGCTCTCTCTCTCTCTCTGCCTGAAAAATAAATAAAATCTTAAAAAACAAAAAACAAAACAAAACAAAAAAACCTTGTTGGCGAAACACATTCAAGAGAAAGCCTTAATTTCAGGAGAAAAAAGAAAATGGAGCCAAGTTGCCCCACCAAACGTTCATATTTGCAGGGTCCTCCTCTCCTGGGCTCAGTCTGGGTTAGTAGGCCTTGATGCTGGGAACGGCATGTAGACAGTTTCCTTTTCTTTCTTTCTTTCTTTCTTTCTTTCTTTCTTTCTTTCTTTCTTTCTTTCTTTCTTTTTTTAAATTCATCCACCCCTCCCTCCTCCCTTTCTTTTTCTTTCTTCCTTTCTTTCTTCCTTCCTTCCTTTTTTTCTTTCTTTCTTTCTTTCTTTCTTTCTTTCTTTCTTTCTTTCACGATTTATTTATTTATTTGACAGAGAGAGCAAGGCGGGAAGGGGCAGAGGGAGAGGGAGAGAAATCCTTAAGCAGACTCCGTGCTGAGCACCCACTTGGGCACAAGGCTTGACCCCAGGACCCTGAGATCATAACCTGAGTGGAAACCAAGAGCCTGACACTTAACTAACTGAGCCACCCAGGTGCCCCTAGACTGTTTCCTTTTCTAAGAAATAAACCTCAATTTGAAATATTTCTTATGATGATTAGCTTTTAAGAGAAAATTGAGCTCTGTAAGCTATTCATAGTGAATACTTTTATTATCAGTAGAGATTACAACACAGCAAATGTGGTCAAGCAAAATGGAGCATCAAAAAATAATATGGAAAGTTCTGGTATTAAACACTCTCATCTAAAAGGCCCAGAACGTAAGAAAAATGCAAACATATCATTTTTTAGATAATCTGAGTCAAATGAAATTTTGCTTCAATTTTTTTCATCTGGAGACTTTTATGCAGAGAAATATTCCATTTCACTCTGAGTAGACAGCCTCAAGGACCATCTTTATAGATCTCTAATGCTTCTCCTTGCTTACTTTCAAAAGTTACAGGGATGCTAAGATCCAAATAGGCTATAAATTACCAAAGTATATGAATGAGGCGGTGCCAATCTCTATGCATCTCAATGACCCAAGCAGCCTGCGTTTTTAAAAGGGAGTTGAAGTCATCACAGAACAGAGAATCCCTGCAACTATTGCCAATCCACATCCTGATACGTTTACTTAACTCAATTATTGAGTCTCTTAGATTATGTCTACATAAGCTGCCAAAACATCTGGCCATTTCAATCAGTTCAATAAAAGGTTCTGCCAAGCCAAGGGAAAAATTAGTCAAATTAGTCCTTTGTATGGGCAGAACAATGGATTGTTTTCTCAGGGAAGACAGTAAGTGGATACAGCTCAAAAGGTTTTGGTTTTCTCTTCTGAAACCAGAACACAGTCCATAGTCCTGAAGGAGGTTGTGATTTTTATCAAGTTAATGTTTGGGAGGTGTTCTGACAGAATTTCAGTCCAAAACATTATCGGTATGAAGATGACATAGCCACGTTTCTGAGACAATTCTGTGCTCATTTGAATTCTCTGTTCTCCAGGCTGGGACCACGCCAGAATTAAGCCGGACTGTGTTTGCTAAATGTTGAGAAATAAAAGTAGCAAAACTAGAAACCACAGAATAGTATTTATTCCCCCTGGAACTTACTAGCGTTCCTGTGAGCAAGTGACCTCACTTTGAGGAATCTGACACATGATTTAAATTACCAAATGTAGGTGCATATAGCTTTCATCTAAGTCACTGTTGCACAGAATGTTTCTCTGTAAAATAGAAATAATGTACTTCTTTTATTTCTTCAGATAATCTTCTAAGATATCTTCAATGGATATTTGGAATTTCAAATCATTATCTTTATGGAGTGCATAGAGACAGCCCCAAGAAGAAACAACTACTCAGAGAAGGGGAGGGCGAGTTTTGGGATCCCAGCCCAACTTTCTGCTCATATTACCCCATTTTCCTCTCACACTAAGGTTCTCACTCAGGGACTAAAAATCCTCTGATTCAAAATGTTCTATGGAATGATTTGGTTCAGAAATCTGTATTAGAATGCAAACTCCTACTTGAATAAATGCACTTGGAAGAAAATATTTTCATATTCATTTCGGGCAACATTAAGTACAGCTAATCTACCCATGTCCAATTTTATATGGCTTTATTCTCTGTGCATTTATTTGAAGTTTTTTTAAAGCCATAGACAATTAGAAATAATTATTGTTATAACTGAATAATGTAAACTTTATATTGTCTGAGATGACTCACCCTCCCACTGAATATTCCAGAGTACATGATCTCTTAGGCTGATGTCTGCGTATAACTTGTTAACTGTCTATAGCTTAACTGTTAAGGGTTGTCAGTGAATCAGAAAAAAAGAAAAAAAAAAAAGAAAAAGAATGAAAAGAAAAGAAAAAAGAAAAAAAGTCTGTCTCCTTTGGGAGAGAAAATAGTTCTTTACTTCAAGGACAAAAAAATTAAAAGAAATCCAGTTTCCAGGTAGGAGGAAGATAATTTTTGAAAAAAAGAGTTGTATTTAGAACTTCAATCCAAGGAACATCTTGCTTTATAGAATCTGGGGTCCAATTAAGGCAAGGGTTTTAGCTTTGACACACGGAGGCTAGAGGTTGGTAGGGTCAAGACTTTTTGGGGAATTAGGCAGAAAGATTCTGGAACCAAGAACAGGAAGAATGAGGAAGATGAAATGGTGTGGAGGGTAGCTCGTAGTTCACTTCTTGTGGAAAGAACGAGAATTTGTTTTCCATCTGTAAGGACTAATTATGCAGAGTTTATGCCTTCATGTATCCAGTATAATTTTAGAAGACTAGGTTTTACTGCCCTGAAGACAATGGCTTGGAGACCAGACAGAGAACAGGGCCTAAGGGAGGGTGCAGAAGAGATGAGAGCCCCAGACTGGGTGTTGTGAACAGAATATGCAGATAGGGTCTTGAGAACCACAAAATGATTAACGAGCGCTTAAAGGAAAGTGCTCAACCTTGACTTCAAACTTTAGAATACACATGCACACACGCACATGCGCAGGCACACCAACTAGCCTACAAGCAGCTTACTGTCCTGATGACAAAGTAAGAAGTAATTTACAAGGTTACATTGTAGAATACAGAGAGACCCAAACAAAAGAGGCCAAATTAGTCACACACTGTTTGTGGGAATGTAAACTGGTATGACATTTCTGGAAGGCAGTTTGGCATTGTGTCTCAAATTCAAAATCAATCCAGTAAGCCCAACCTAAGAATTTAAACCAAGGTTGTGGTTCTCAGACATGACTGTACGCATAACGACCTGGTAGGAGAGCTTGTTTAAAAATTCCCAACTCCTGGGTCTCTCTCCCCGGAGATCTGTAGGTGTGAGAGCTGGTATTTTTAAACAAGCGGCCTTCTTAATTTTGCTACTGTCTATCAAACAGGTGCTAAAGAGATAATAGTAAAAGTGGGGAAAGCCGTAAGCAGAAACAAATATGTTAACTGTAAAATTCCATAAAATTGCAGGAATGGGAAAATCTCTTTCACATCTCTGAACCTCAGCTCCCTGTCTTTACAATAAAAATGCATACTCAATGCCGTTGCTGTGAGATTAAGTAAGGATTCCACATAAAAGCCTTAGACTATGCTTGACACGTTGTTAAAGATCAACAAATGCTAGCTACATTATGCAATGTTGAGTGGGGAAAAGGTATTTAAGTAATAGAACGTATACCACAGTTCAATTTTTGAAACACTGTTTATATACATATGCATATAGGGGCATCCTGGAGCCCGTTCAGACATAACAGCAATAAGTTCCTGACAGTGGAATTTCAAGGGAACTTACTTTCCTTTCTTAAGTTTTGAGTACTGCTCGAATTGTTTTACAATTAACACTTATCATTTTCCTCCCAAAACATTGTATTAACTTCAAAAAAATAAATCGTACTTCAATAATATCTTATGTTTGTATAACACTATCATTTACAGACAATTTCCAAGTATGTGACTTCATGGAAGCCTCACACAGGCCTGTGAATGAAAAAGGATGTTTTATTTCCATTTTACAGATGAGAAAAGGGAAGGTAGGAGTTTACTCGATACCCACACACTGCTTACATCGCAGATCCTAGGGGTTGAGAAAACCCAGGTCTTCTGAGCCCAACAGCATACTTTCTACTGGACATTGCTTCCTCACTGATCCCAGTTAATATCTTAAAAAACGGGGGTGGAGGGATTTCCAGTTTTACAGATGTGTATTTTTCTTATCCTCTGCATTTAAAAAAAAAAAAGGTAAGCATTTGATAAAACTGAGATAAATTGAATACTAACAAGCCTGATATGGAAACATATCAAAATCAGGTGTCTGATGCCAGTCTTCACCATTCACGTGCCCCGCAGCTTTGGGGGACACAAGCAGCCCTCTAAATACAGTCCCAATCGCCTGTTAAAAGTTAACAAATTCCAGGAGCAAAGCAAGTGAGTTGACAATGATGTAGAATGTGGACTGTCAGCGGGGTTTCTCTGAGCTCTCACCGGTTTGTTCAGCTCCTAGCTGTCAGGCCCAGGCGTCCAACAGAGCTTTGGGGCCAAACAAGTTCGGCTTTCCACCGCGCCTGGAACAGGGAGGGGATTCTAAGGGAGCAGCCGCTTCTCAGGACTGCGGTGTGGCCGACACTGCCCTCTATCGGATGAAGAGGAAGTGCAGCGTCTGTGCTGTGGAATCCCGTCTCCCTCTACTGGCAGAAAAAATAACTACACCGAAGATCCGCTTCAGTGATGTGGAGTCCACGACTGTCCGTCTGTGGTCCGTCCTCTCCACGTGGTCTCTGCACAGCCAAGCTCACGTGGTCTTCAGCAGCTATCATTCTATGGGTGTTCAGGGCAAATTTAAGTAACTCAGCCAATGGCTAACAGGTTCTCCTCTTCTCCAGTCTGGGGGCTCCTTAACCCCAATTCTGTGACACAAGTGTCAGGAGTGGCTATTCATTCCTAAAATAGTGAAGCGGATCAAGGGATACTCTTTCTCTTTGCTGATCTTAAACTCTAGTCTTCGTCCTCATACTATCACTCTCAAAGGTTCAAACTCTCCAGCTAAAATGGTTTTATATAATTTAATTCTACTAAAGGCATTTAACAAGGGAGGATATGAAAAGAACCCATAATACTAGGTAAAAAGTCTGCGGCACGAAATTACAAGATCCCGGACTGTGCCCCCAAGCCACGGATTAAGAGAGAATGCAGCTCCAGCCCCACGTAGCTTTGGGGGCCTCAACTGTAGGGAAAGGCTCACTCTCCCAAGTTGGTCTCAGAGATCTAATTAGTGGATGTTGGTAGGTCTCTCATGTGTTCAGCAATATGTACATACTTTTACATTTTAATTATGAATCAGGTGCACTAACAGTACTCTGAATTCATATGTGACACCGGGTGTCCTTTCACTCAGGTTATAAACCCTCTTGAAAAGAAGAGTTGAAGGTCCGACAAAGGAAAATGTAAGATGTAAAATATTAATAATGAGATGAATATAAAAGAAGAGAAAGAGAAAGAACTCAATATTTCCTATGGAGAGAAAGCCCTGACCCTATAAATTGTAAATTCAAAGCTGCCAGTGTCTTTGCTATTTTCTCATAAAAACAAAAAATAAATAAAAAATAAAAACAAAAAACCCTATTTCCTTATCCTCCCTCTTTTTGCAATGGATCATCCTGAGCAAATCAGTCTTGCCAGTTATGAAAAACAAGTTTTTACGTAACTACAGCAACTCCCCCTGCCCTCCACAAAATTTTCAAAACAAAACTTCAATTCACGTGACTTGCTAAAAGCACCGTGAGCCCATGGACAGTGGTTAAGAAGCTGGCTGAAGTGCTACTTTCTTAACGACTGTTCAGCCAATCAGATAACTGAGTTTGGGGACAGGATACTGTGATACTTCAATATCTTTAGTACCATGTTCTTTTTTGCATTGCATTGCATTGTCTTAATGGTGGCAGTGCCTTGTGATTTTGTGACATATCTAATGTCTGCAAATTGAACAAAGAGATCATCTAACCTACGAATAATTGTTAAGCATCCACTTTGCCCCAGGCACCGCGTTTGTTCAAAGAAATACACACTGCTAGTCCTCAGAGTAATACACCCAAAACAGACAGACTGATACCCAAGATTATGTACTGGGAACTATGGGAGCATGAAAGAGAGGTACCTAGTGTCAAGAGGGATCAGGGAAGGATTTCGAGAGGAACTGTTATCCTAGCTAAGACTGGAAGGGAGAGCAGGAGTGAGCAAGGGGTAAAGGAACTGGGGACAGCATTCGAGGCAGACAGGAAAATCATCGAAGACCTAAAGCCAAGTGAGAGTGTCCTGTGGTCCTGGCATCTGCAGTCCTGAATGTGGCTGAAGCATAGTTTAGAGGGGAAAGTCTTAAGAGGAAGTGAGAGGAGAAAATAGGGCCGGATCATAAAGCATCTCTTAAGCTACGTTTTCGATTTAAATTTTATTCTGAAACAATGATAGGCGCTGAAGGGTCTATAGCAGGACGATGACATAACCCCAGTTGTGCTTCCGAAAGCCCTGGCCATGCGTGTTTGCAGAGTACAGACCAGAGCAGAGCAGGGCATCCCCCTGGAGGCAGGAAAGCGAGTTCAGAAGTGACTACATTAACCCACGTGAGAGGCGGTAGTCTTCCGAAGTAAAGGGGATGAGAAGAACGGAGAGGTGGAAGTGGTTTTCAGAAAACAGAATCCGAGACTCAAGAATGATTTTGAGGTGGGGAAATAAGGAAGGCAAAGTCAAGAATGAGATCCATTTAATACCCAGAGTAAAAAGAACTCCCACAGCCACAAGAACACAAACGACCCGATTAAAAAGTAGGCAAGGGCTGTGAATAGATATTTCTCCAAAGAAGAGACACAAGTGGCTGATAAGCACATGAGAAAATGTTTAACGTCTTTAGTTGCCAGGCAAACGCAAATCACACCCACCCTGAGTTATTACCTCACACCTACTAGGATGGCCATCATCAAAGAACATGGAAAATAACCAGTGTTGGCAGGGAGGTGGGGAAATTGGAGCCCTTGTACGTCGCTGGTGGGAATATATGATGGTATGCTGCTGTGGAAAACAATGCCTCCAAAAACTCAATACGGTGTTCCCATATGGCCCAGCAGCTCCGATCCGAGGTACATACCATAAATAACTCAAAACAAGGATTTAAACAGTATATACCCAAGAGAATTGAAAATATACCATCAGGGGTGCCTGGGTGGCTCATTCGGTCAAGCAGCCAGCTCTTGATTTTGGCTCAGGTCATGATCTCAGGGTCCTGGGATCAAGCCCTCACGTTGGGCTCTGTGCTCCGTGGGAGTTTTGCTTGTGGATTCTCTCTCCCTCTGCCCCACCTCCCACTTGTGTGCTCTCTCTCTCTCAAATAAAAAAATGTTTTTTTTTTAAAAAAAGCATATCGTCCCCAAACATCTGCTTAAAAAAGAAGAAAATATACAATTATACAAAATTGTATATACAAATGTTCATAGCGCTATTATTTGTAATAGTTAAAAATTGGAAACAACCCCAAAGTCCATCAACCAGAGATTGGATAAATAGTGTTACATTCATACAATGGAATACTACACAGCAATCACAAACAAATTACAACTGCTAGACACACACCGTGCATGAATTCCATAGACAAAACTAAGTGTTAGAAGCTAGGCACAATAGATCAGTAAAGTGTGATTCCATTATAATGATGATGATAATGATGATGATGGTACGTTCTCCATGCCAGGTACAGTTCTTTTTTTTTTTTTTAATTCAATTAATTAACATATAGTGCACTATTAGTTTCAGAGGTGGAGTTTAGTGATTCATCAGTTGTATATATACCTAATGCTCATTATATGAAGTACCCTCCATTTATTTATTTATTTATTTTTAAATTAAACATCTCTCCTAAAGAGGTATGTGAATTTCTAAAAATATTTTATTTATTTACTTAGAGAACAAGAGAGAGAAAGAGCAAGAGCAGGGGGAGGGGCAGAGGGAGAGGGAGACGCTGAGCAGGGAGCCTGACTCGGGGCTCGATCCCAGGACCCCAGGATCATGACCTGAGCCAAAGGCAAATGCTCATCCGAAGGAACCACCCAGGTGCCCCCATTTTTGTTACTTTTAAGAGTAGACCAAACTAATCTGTAGTGAAATAAATCAGAATGGGGTCTACCTTTGGCAGATGTGGTGCCTTCCGAGGTGCTGGAAATGCTTGATGCCCTGACCTGGGTGCAAGGTACAAAGTGTGTACTTTTATAAAAAGTCCTGAAGGGACACCTGGGTGGCTCAGTCAGTGAAGCATCCGACTCTTGGTTTCAGTTCATGTCATGATCTCAGGGTCTTGAGATCAAGCCCCGAGTCGGGCTTCACGCTCAGTAGGGAGTCTGCTTGAGAACCTTTCTCTCCCTCTGCCCCTCCCCCCACTCATGTGCTCACTCTCTCTCTAAAAAATAAATAAATAAATCTTTTTTTAAAAATTCCTGGAGCTATAAACATAAGAGCTATATCCTTTAGGTACGTTTTATCTCTATTTTTAAAAATGTTTTTAAATGCCCTTAAAAGTTAATGACCCGCTTATTTAGACAAATATAGAATGAGCAAACTATCCTAGAAAGGGAAGTCAGCTTCAATTTTGTCTACTGTTGATCTTGCTGATGCTGCCTGTATTATTGTCTTGATCAGCTCAGACTGCCGTAACAAAACACCAAAGACTGGGTAACTTAAACAACAGGAATTTATTTCTCACAGTTCTAGAGACTGGAAGTTCAACATCATGGTACCAGCAGGGGCCGTGTCAGCAGGTGAGAGAGCTGGCCTTTGGTTGCAGACGCTGCCTGCACACTGTATCCTCACATGGCCTTTCCTCAATGGGTGTCCATGGAGAGAGAGAGGAAGCAAGCTCTCTGGTGTCTTTTCTTATAAGGACACTAATTCATCACGAGGGCCCCACCCTTATGACCCCATCTAAAACTAATTACCTTCTGAAGGCCCCATCTCCAAATACCAACACACTGGGTGTTAGGGCTTCAACATATGAATTTGGAGGGAATACAGTTTAGTCCTTGGCAGTGGTGCTAGGTTCCCAATTTAGAGAAATCTAAAAACAGCCTGAAGGAAAATGAAAGAACCAAATGATCCATTTCACATAAATTCAGGGATAATTACTAGATAACATAAAAAAGTAAAATGACCCTTAGCAGGTGTAAGAGAATTTGGAGATGTCCCCAAGATCCCTGCCCCCTGGTAGACATATTCTGTACAGTGCCTGGCACTGTGGTGATGGTGGAATATCATTCCTGGGATTGTATGGCAAAAGGAATTTTCCAGATGACATTAAGTTCCAAATCAGTGACCTTAAGATAAGGAGATAATGTGGGTGGGTCTAGCTTAATCACATGAGCCTTTAGATTGGGACATAGAGGTCAGAGACAGAGCCAAAGCACAAAAAGGATTCAATGCACCCTGGCTGGCTTGAAGATTGAAAGGACCATGTGGTGAGGAATGAGGGCAGCCCCTGGCAGCCCCTGTCTGAGAGCCAGCAAGGAGTCTGGGGCCCCAGTCCTACAACAGCAAGGAACTCAGTTCTGGCAATGGCAAGATTGAGTTCGGAAGCAAAACTTGCTCCAGAACTGGCAGGTTAGAGTTCAGTTGCCATCTTGATTTCAGCCTTGAGTACGATTATCCATCCTTGGCACCCTGGAACTATAAGCTGCTGCGGAACTGACCTACTGAACTATGAGCCGCCAACACATGAACATCGTTTGTGGTAATTTGTTTCACAGCAAAAGAAAACTAATTAGCCAAGCTGTCATAGGTTTAGAAATTATAGACATAAAACGTCAATACAGTGAAGGTACTCCACCAATGGCGGCTGTCATTACTGTGTAAACTAACAATTACATGGTAATGACTATAATGAAGATGTGTCTACCAGGTGCGTGACAAGAGGGGAATCCTAAATCTTTCTGAGGGATTCGTGAAAAGTTCCTCTGAGAAGGTGGACTCTGAGTTGAGATTGATGAATGAGTGAGTTTTTTAGTTACCTCAGCCTGAGCTGTCAGTGAGGAACAGAGACCTGCAAGGACCACATCCATAGAGCATCAAGTCAAAAGTGTTGTCTACGAAGAGAAAGTAGGAGATAAAGACAATCAGGTCTTCAGGGCCCAGTTCTTCCCTGCTTGCTGTTATAAACTGCATTATTTACCCCTATTCTTCACCCTTCACATAACTTTTCAGCACCTTTTCAGTCAGTGATGGGCCTTGTTTGGCCAATGGAACGAAGCAGAGGTGATGTGTCTGTTCTGTGCCTGTCTGGACTCAAGAACTTTTCCGTTTCTACCGAAAACTCTTCCACTTCTGAAGTCACCATGACAACAACATACCTGGCTAGCTCACTGCCCCCAGAAGGCAGATGAGGGACATGTAGAGGAGAACCAAATTAACCTTGCCAGGTTCAACCCCAGTCAGTCAGCCCTCAGCCAACCTGCCAATCCAAGTGCATAAACCATTGCTGGTTTGAGCTTCAGAGTTTTGCTTTTTTTTTTTTAAGCTAATTGTGGCTGTAGCTGATGATGAAAACAGCCACCACAACAACAATAAAACAAAACATGGGAATCTGAGACACCTGTTCGTATAACTTACTTGCTGGAGTGGCCACAATTCTATGCTGTTTCTCTCCTCAAGTACAGTCTATTTCCTTTCTCCCATGAGGCTGCCTTGGCCTTCTGACTGACTTCGACCAATAGAGTGCGGCAGCAGTGACACTGTTCTGGGCCTGGTATTGGGAGAACTGGCAGTCCCACTTTTCTCTCTTGGGGGTCAGCCACCATGTAAGAAGTCCTGCTACCCTGTGAGGCCATGGTGCTGCAAAGAAACCCAAACCAGCCATGTGGCAAGACAGTTGCCATGTAGGGGAGTCTCACAGAACCAGGCACGTGAGAGAGACCCTTTTGGACTCTTCAGCCCAACAAGTTGGTGACCTCACAACATGGAGACACAACAGGGGGCAAATGAATGCCCAGCCAAGTCCTTCCTGAATTCCTGACCCGCAGAGTCATTAGAAATGATAAGTCATTGTTTTGAACCATGAAGTTCTGGAGTGGTGCTTTGCACAGCGACGCATAACTAAAATACTTGTGCCTTCTGGACATTTCGGGCCTACCACGACATACTGCTCTGTAGTCCATGTTATAGTTTAGTTAAGTAGTTAAGATTTGGTTCAAGGAGAGTGACTCAGGTTGAATAATTATTTGGTGTCCTGGAGTCAGACATTCCATCTCTGCTAAGGCCTAGTAGCAAGTAGGCAAATCGAGAATAGTTGTCCACAGAAGAGGGCATGGCCCTGCCCTGGGGTCTCCTACTGGAGCTTGCCAGAAGTTTCAGAGCATCTTTGTCTGCCAGAGACACTTATAGTAATTTTAGGTCCGCTGGGTTTTATAGTGAAATTGGTGCAGCGGCTGGAACGAAAGCCTGGACTCCTGCCAAGACTTCCTGTCCTGGGCCCCACCCAATATATGCACCCTTAGGGGTTACTCAATGCGTGAGTCAGACCAGCCCAGCCAAACGTCAGACAGGATACTCCAAAGTCCAAAGAGGCCCACAGATTGTGCCCCTCCTTTGTGGTGAGCAACGCAAGGTGCAGCAACCTGTCTTCGCTTAGAAGCAAATATCCCAACATGCCTCAGACCACAAGACCCTAGTAATTTCGCTGATGTAGCAAGCGTGTTGGAGCTCCCACCCTCTAGCATATGTGTCATATCAAGGCAGCCAGAGTGCTTTCTACTGCCTTCTTCCAGATACAAACAGAAAAACGTCAATGTCGAGAGCCAGCGTGATGTTCTGTGGGAAGCACAATGATCAAACCCCTCCAGACCACTGGAGAGCAAGAGACATGGAGAGCAAGAGACATGACATGGCTCTGAGACAACAAAGTAAAGGTAACGCTATTATTCCTGCCATGTGAAGGCAAACTGCTTCTGATTACCTTCTCTGATAGGAGCGGCAGGCAGGGAGCTTCACTTGGCCGAGTTGCATACCAGGAGCCAAAGGCCACGTTGCTATGCTCCAGTAAAGATGCTCTCTCCTGAAATGCAGCCGTGATTAGCATCACCACCTGATTAAGTTTTCCTACTCTATAATCATTTACAACTATTCATCGGGCTTTTGCACTAACTAAATAGGAAAATTTGAAAAGGATACAGAAACATGAAAAAGATTATGTAATGTTAGCATACTTCTTTACTCCTTCCAATAGAATAAAGTAACTTCCAGAAAAACCAAAAATCTGTGTATAATATTTACAGGGAAAACTAAATGACAAGGTATCCCTAGGAACTGTAAATTGCAAGAAGTGAGGGCAACCCACCAATAGCACGAGACCAGCAAGGCACTGTTACATGTGTGAGAGAATGCAGATGGAAGCAATGGGTTATCTGACGAGCCAACAACAGGTGAACCCCAAAATAGCAACTGGTATTCCCTGGAAAGTGTGATGGTTTCACTTAAGAACAGCAGCTGAAACTGAGTTTTGCCTAACGCAATGGTAAGTGAGAAAGGTCTGGAGTGCCTCATCTCTGTAACTCTCAAAACTGACCCTCCAAGACTCCCTTCCAGAATAGGACCCACACTGAGGAGAAAGTCCCAAGAGTGAAATCAAAATTTCACAGGACAAGGATAATAAAGACAAAGGAAGAAAAGGCCTAGATAAAGCAGGGGGAAAGGAAATCTCAGAAAGCAAGCCGCTACATATATATTTTTAACACTACTGTGAAGTTAGAAGAACCACTCTGAATTATGCATCCCTCTAAAATTTCAAGAAAACTAATTTCACATAAAAAATTAGCAATAAGAGTCTGACTCAAATCCTATGGAAATTCTTACAAGAAAAGAAAGAATAAGGAGCAAAACAACATCTTTCCTGAACCATGAACATGTCAAAATCTCATTCACAGAAGAGAACTGAACTTCTATTTCAAAATAAGTTAAAAGACATTTTTAAAATACTATAAGCTTTCTTGCTTCTGAAATAATTCAGTCAAAGAGCCATTAGGCAGGCCCAAGCAAAGAGGGAGAGTGAGCAGAAAGGTGGTTTGGCAGGAGGTTGTAGACAGAGGAAGAGACTTGGCCAAGTGAGATCCAGGGCGGGGGAGGGGGTGTCCAAAAGATTGGTCACAAAGGGTGATTGAGTAAATACATAAAAATATTAAAGACAGGAGTAACCAGGTTTTTCACTGTCAGAGAAGTGATCATAAATTTGAAAAGAGGGAAAGCTACAAGGAACCGTCTGTTGTTGGAAGGGAATTGGAGGTGTTGGTATGAACTTATGGTCTTCCATATAAAAAGAATAATTAAATATAGATGCGTGCGTGTGTGTGTGTGTGTGTGTGTGTGTACTAGTCTGTTCAAGCTGCTACAACAGAATACCATAGACTAAATGTCTCAATCAGCACACACTTATTTTTCATAGTTCTGGAACTGGGAAGTCCAAGATCAATGCTGGCCAATTCAAGATAATACAAAAGATCAATGAAACTAAGAGCTGGTTTAAATTTTTTTTTTTAATTTTTTAAAATTTATTTTTAAGTCATCTCTATGCGTTCAATGTGGGGCCTGAACTCACAACCCTAAGATCAAGTCACATACTCTACCAACTGAGCCAGTCAGGCACCCCCAAGAGATGGTTTTTAAAAGATAAACAAAAGAGATAAAACTTTAGCAAGACTTACCAAGAAAGAAAGCATAGATGCAAAAATCCTCAACAAAATATTAGCCAACCAATTTCAACAGTACATTAAAAGGATCATACAATGTGATTAAGTAGAATTAACTGCAGGGATGCAAGGATGTTTCCACATCTGTAAATCAGTCGTGTGATACACCCCATTAACGAAATGAAGGATCATATGATCATCTCAGTAGATGCAGAAAAAACATTTGACAAAATTCAATGTACATTCATGATAAAAACTCAACAAACTAGGTATAAGGCAAATGTACCTCAACATAATAAAGGGCAAATATAACAAGCCCACAGGTAACATCCTGAAAGGTCAGGAATAAGACAAGGATGCCCACTCTTGCCCCTTTATTTAACATACTACTAGAAGTCCTACCCAGAACAATTAGCAAGAAAAAGAAATGAAAGGCATCCAAATCAGAAAAGAAAAAGTAAACTTTTCTTTGTTTGCAGATGATGGCATGACCTTAAATATAGAAAACTATAGGGGTGCCTGGTTGGCTCAGTTGGTAGATCATGTGACTCTTGATGAGGTTGTGAGTTCGAGCTCCACATTGGGTGTAGAGATAGATTACTTAAAAATACAATCTTTAAAAAATAAATAAATTTTTAAAAACTATAAGAACTGCACCAAAAAATTGTTAGAACTATTAAATGAATTCAGTAGCATTGCAGAATACAAAATCAATACACAAAATCAGCTGCATTGCTATACACTTGTTGGTTTGCAAACTGGCTCCCCTATCTGGGAGGGCAAGGAGAGACCCAAGAAAGGCAAACCACACCAGACTGGTAGGTAGCAGGTTTAATAAGCAAGGAGCTTAAATATGAGACTTGTTTTAGACAGCCACAAGATGAGTAGATTTACACACCTATCCCCCAAACTCTTAAAAGTTAATATAGAGTCCTTAACTGGGTTCATTCATGTATACCATCCAGATGGTCTCAACAACACCATACTATCTCAAGGCTATATTTCTGAGGCAGCCTCTAGCGTGGGGAAGGCAAGCAGAACACATTCCAAGGACAGGGAAGAGTGTGAGGATCCGCTGATTTCTTGGGTCCAACTCATGGATCAATGGAGGGTCACAGCACCTCAAAGACCTCCTCCAACGACATGAACAATGAACTCTCAGAAAGAGAAATTGAGAAAATGATGCCATTAATTGCATCAAAAAGAATAATACACTTAGGAATCAGTTTAACCAAGGAATTTAAAGATATGTACATTGAAAACTATAAGACATTGACAAAAGAAAATGAAGAAGACACAAATAAATAAAAAGATAGTGCTCATGGATCAGAGACTTAATATTGTTAAAATTGCTAAATCAGGGGCGCCTGGGTGGCACAGCGGTTAAGCATCTGCCTTCGGCTCAGGGCGTGATCCGGCGTTATGGGATCGAGCCCCACATCAGGCTCCTCCACTAGGAGCCTGCTTCTTCCTCTCCCACTCCCCCTGCTTGTGTTCCCTCTCTCGCTGGCCGTCTCTATCTCTGTTGAATAAATAAATAAAATCTAAAAAAAAAAAAAAAAAAAAAAAAAAATTGCTAAATCACTAAAATTTACTCTAAAGGATATTTATACTTTCATAGTTTTTAGGTACCCATATTTTATCAACTTACAGTTTAAGTTTCACTTTCCCTTGAAAATAGCAAATTAACTGTATATTTATGAAAAAAAATCCCCATGCTAGCCAGAGCAATCTACGGATTCAATGTCGTCCTTATCAAAATTCTAATGGCATTTATTACAGTAGTAGAACAATCTTAAAATTGTATGGAGCCACCAAAGACCCCAAATAGTTAAGCAATCTTAAGAAAGAGGAATAAAGCTGGAGGCATCATGCTTCCTGATTTCAAAGTATATTACAAAGGTATAGCAATCGAAACAGCATGGTATTGGCGTAAAAACAGACACATAGATCGAGGGAACAGAATAGAGTCCAGACATAAACCCATGCATATATGGTAGGTTAATTTGTGACAAAGGAACCAAGAATATACACCAGGAAAAGGATAATCTCTTCAATAGACGGTGTTGGGAAAACTGGATATCCCCATATACAAAAGAATGAAACTGACCCCTTATCTTATTACCATCCACAAAAATCAACTCAAAATGGATTGAAACTTGAATGTAAGACCTGGAACCATAAAATTCCCAGGAGAAAACATAGGTCAAATCTTCTTGACGTAAGTCTTCACAATGATTTTTGGATTCGACACCAAAAGTAAAAATAAATAAATGGGACTACATCAAACAGAAAGCCTTCTGTACAGCAAAGGAAACCATCAATAAAATAATGAGGCAACTCACCGTTGGTAGAAAATACTTGCAAGTCATATATCTGACAAGGAGTTAATATCCAAAGTACATAAAAACACAAATCAATAGCAAGCAATCTGATTTTAAAATAGGCAGAGGAACTAAATCGAAATGTTTCCAAAGAAGATATACAATGGCCAACAGGTATATATCAGATGGTCAGCATCACTAATATTCAGAGAAATGCAAACCAAAGCCATAATTGGATATTGCCTCACACCTGTTAAATGGCTACCATCAGAAAGACAAGAGTTAAGTGATGTTGAGGATTCCAGAAAAGAGTATCCTGTTGGCAGAATGTAAATTGGTGCGGCCACTACAGAAAACAGTATGGGGTTTCCTCAACAAATGTGTAAAAAACCCACCATGATCCAGCAATCTCACTTCCGGTATATATACAAAGGAAATGAAAACAGGATATCAAGGAGATATGTACACTCCCATGTTCACTGCAGCTGAGATATGGAAACAGCATGTGTGTTCACCAGGGGACACACGGATAGAGATGTGGCGTGTATGTACAAAGGAGTACTCAGCCCTGAGAAAGAAAGAAAACCTGCCATTTGTGACAACAGGGATGTACCTTGAGGGCGTTCTGGTAAATGAAATAAGCCAGACAGAAAAAGGCAAATACTGCATGGTATCACTTACCTGTGGAATTTTAAAAAAAGAAAAAATCAAACTCACAGAAAGAGAGAGAAGGAAAGTGGTTGCTAGGGGCTGGAGAGGGGGAAGTGGAAGAGAGTAGAGAGAGATTGGTAGAAGGGTACACATTTTCAGCTATAAGATGAAAAACTTGCAAGGACTTAATGTAAAACATGGCAACTATAATTGATAACACTGTATTGTATAATTGAACTTAAATATTCTCACACCAAAAAAGGATAAATATTTGAGGTATGGATGTGTTAATTAAGGTGGGGGGATCTTTTCACAATGTATGGGTACATCAAACAACCACGATGTACACTTTAAATATCTTCCAACTTTGGGGCGCCCGGGTGGCTCAGTCGGTTAAGCGTCTGACTCTTGCTTTCCTCCCAGGTCATGATCTCGGGGTCATGAGATCGAGCCCTACCTCAGGCTCTGCGCTCAGCAAGGAGTCTGCTTGGGATTCTCTCCCTCTGCCCTCCCCCCGTTTGTGCTCATGTGTGCTCTCTCTCTCTCTCTCTCTCAAATAAATGGATAAAAATCTTCCAACTTTATATGTCAGTTACACCTCAATAAAGCTGCAATAAAAATTACAAATTAAAAAACACAGGGAAAAGATCCGACCAGACATTTCTCTGAGGAAGATACACAAATGATAAAAAAGCACATGGAAAGATGCTAGATATCATTAGTCATCAGGGAAATGGCAATTAAAATCACAGTGATTTAATCCACTTCACACCCACCAGGAGGGCTCCCTGTCAGAAGTGCTTCTGGGAATTCTAACGGGGTCTCGCAGGTGCTCCCCCATAAACTGGTCACTTTAATTCTCTCCATAGACCTGGGCAGGCAAGAAATCCAAGTGGCAGGCATTCTTTCAATTACTGCTCCCTTCAGGAGAGTGAGCGGGACTCTCTTGTGGGGTCAAGCATAGGTAGTTGTTTTCTTTTGTCTTAGGATGACTTCTTTTCCAGAACTCCTTATAAGCCCCCGCATGTTATCCCTGGAGTAATGAATTTCTGCTGGGCCTTACAACCTGTTCACTAGCTACCCTCAGCACGCGTGAACCCCAGCATTGGCCATAGCTCTGGTTCCCTCCCAGGCATTTCCCAAACCCACATACAAATTACTTTCTGGCTTTCTTATTATGTTCGATCAAACGTATTTCAATCCTATTTAGACACAAACTAAAATCCCCCTACTCATATTGTGTTTGTGTAACTGACTAATTTTAGTCCTGTCTTTTCTTGGGCTGCATATGATTGTAGTGGGTCCGAGGCAATTTTGCCTTCTTGGACTTCTTCCTCCACAAAAATGCTAAAAATTATATTTTAAAAATAGTAAAATTGTATTTAAAACTTGCACTGGTGTAAAGATGAATATATTAATATTACCTAGTAACATATTTTCTTCCACCTAAAAATTTATTTTTATTTCTGATATTAAAATAAAACATTTTTGTGGGTCCCTAAAAATACTGCAGACTCCAAACTTGGGCCTTCTGTACCCACTGGATTTAGTCGGCCCTGGTCTTTCCATCTTTGTATCCCTGGTTTCCTGGCATGAGAACAACCAATAGTCAATACGTTTTTGTTGATTGCGGTTAATATTCTAGACCAGCCTACTCCAAAAAGTTGTTTGAGAATCAATTGACAGAGTAGTTTCAGAAGCAATTTCTAAACTGTGACTTTTATGCAAATCAAAGGGATTTGGGAGAGGAAGAGAGATGTCAATTTGGTGAGTGGAATTCAAGATTTCATCCAGAAGAGAGCGAATCTCAGACAGCTAGCATCATTGGAAGGCAAAACAGGAGAAAATCAAAGACATTTTTGCCTCCTGCAATATTTTGCAAAGACCTGGGCCTGCGTAGTTCTCGCCCCTGAATTTGGACAGCTGTCAGGAAAACCAGCAGGAAATGGGGAAAAACATATGTCAAGACACAGGCAACATCAGAGTGTGAAAGCCAAACCACAGGCCCCACTCCACCAGATGGCAGTATGTCAACGGGGAGTCAGAGGGAGCATTTCTAAGAGGCCCCAATTAAATGGACTTGGGTTGATGCCAAAGCAGGGGCACTGTTTGTTTGGATTATTGCTGATAATTTTTCTTCTCATCTAATGAGGATTTTTTTTTCGACAACAGCAAAGAATACAAAATGAGGACATTATTATTGTCACTGCCCACAGTAAGACTGCAGTCAAGATAGTTAAGCCATGCAAATAAACCACCAATATTTATTGAAAGTCACTGTATACAAATTAAATTATCATCATCATCATTATTATCAATTACAAAATAGCCTTGGTATGGACTTTTCTTTGCGTTCACATTGGTGAAAGAATTTCGAGTCTTGCGGTTGGAAATTAATTCTTTGGGCGAGGTTGTAAATTGTGTAGGCACAGCCCGGGATAATGTTCCTTCCAAGAGTCAGGAGAGGGCTCGGCAGTGCCGTGGGGGTCAGAGGCCCCTCCCTGCGCTAGACATAAGCCCCAACCTCCCATCAGCAGCTGAGAACTTGGAGAAAACTCCCTCCTGGCATCACAGCCTCCTCTTACTAAGCTGTGGGGGCAGTTACAAGAGCATGGGGCTTAGGACAGCTGTAGTAGTTTGCTAGGACTGCCCTAACAACCTACCACAGACTAGGTGACCTCAACAACAGAAATGCATTTTCTCACCATTCTGGAGACTAAAAGTCCAAGATCAAGATGTCAACAGGTTGATTTCTCCTGAGACCTTTCAGCTTGGCATATGGACGGCCATCTTCTCCCTATACGTTCACGTGGTCTTCCCTCTGCAACGATGTGTGTCCAATCTCCCCTTCTTATAAGGCCATCGGTCAGATTGGATGAGGGCGCCCCCTAGTGACCGCATTTTAATTTAACTACTTCCTTGATGACTGTCTCCAAATGTGGTCGCCTTCTGAGGTACTGGGGGTTAGGACTTCAATATGTGAATTTTGGGGGCATACAACTCAGCCTATAACATACCCATATTCTTATCTTGGTTTTCCCACTAACTGGGTGATGTAGTAACACCAAGCAAGTCACTCTCTGGGCCTCAGGCTTATTGGCTATAAAATGAGCTTGTTAGATGATGTCATCTCCGTGCTCCAGAAGACTGTGATCACTATAGCCAAATACAAGGCTGAATTTTGCAAGACCAAGAACAGGACGATTTCCAAACCTCCACAAAGCACGATTGTGTCTGTACATGGAAATCAACATGTGTATGCACATAGGTGTTTCTCTAGACTCTTGTGTGTATGAAAACCGATTTCATTAACTGTTGGAGGCCGCCTTCCACATATGCACGGGTACTCAGTGCTTTCAGGACATCTCAGAACAAAACACAATAAGAATATATTTTCTCCAAGTTAGTTGCTAATTTCCCCTTCATTCATGTTTAAAAGAAAAAAAATGTATTTAAGGGCCCCACAAGTAATCAGTCTACTGCTAGTTTTCCATTCATCCCATCCTCTTTCAAGAGTCTTTATTATCCATACATGTGAGATTCTCCGTGTGCAGATTATACTCCCCTGCACTGACCCTTACTCCATTTCTGCTGGGCAAATAACTATAGCAAAGCTCAACTCAGGCGTGCCTGGGTGGCTCAGTCGGTTGGGCATCCAACTCTTAGTTTCAGTTCAGGTCATGGTCTCAGGGTCGTGGGATCAAGCTTCACATCGGGCTCTGTTCTCAGCATGGAGTCTGCTTGAGATTCTCTCTCCCTCTGCCTCTGCCCCTCCTCCCCTGCTCTCAAGATCTCTCTCTCAAATAAATAAAATCTTTAAAAAAAAAAAGCTCAACTCAAATGTCCCCCTCTTTTCCTGACCTCCCCAGAAGTCATCTGTTCCTTCCCTTGTGTCATGTAGCACATGATGTACTTTTCTGTAATAATAATAATAATAATAATAATAATAATAATAAATAGTTGCCAACATGTACATAGCACTTATTTTGTGCCAGGCAGTGGCCTACATGCTTTATGTATAACAGTTCATTCAATCCTCACACCTACCCTATGAAGGAAAAAGATACTATTATTAGCCCCATTGAGCAGATGAAGAAACTGAGGCACAAAGAGTTTGACATGTCCGAGTTTACTCAAAAAGTGACCGAATAAGGATGCAAAGCTACATAGTCCAACTGCAGAGTTTCCGCCAGCCACTACACAGTGAGTCTACACTACGTTGTTTTGCAGTTAGTATTTGTCTACATTTCTGTCTCTCACAAGGCGGTAAACTTCTTGGTGACAGGGACCATTTCTTATCCCTCTTACTTCTTGCAGCCTAACACAGGACCCAGCCCATGATAAATATATTTGTCATTCAACCACTCTCTCATTTATCAAGCATATAGTCCCTGGCACCTTCCCTTCTAGCAATGTCTCCCCCTTCCCATTCCTCTCTTCACCATTCTATCCACCATTGCATCCCTTCTCCAGCCTGTAGTCCTCAAGCCCAAACAAACTACCAAGTGCGTCGATCTGTGGTTGGGGTTCCTTATGGGATTCTGCATGGGATAAGAGATTGGTCCAGATGACTTCTAATAATTACAGTAACTCACATGCATATCTCAGCTTCAAATTTAGAGGGCCCCTCCTCCCATGTTCTCCTTGGTTCTTGATCCACTCAGTTTCAGGATTGAGAAGAGGGGAACAGATAGATAAATGGGACACTTACCCCAGGAACCCTTCCACCAAAAGAACCCCACACATATGGAAGGTCTTGTCCTCTAGTCCTAAAAACACACATTTGAAACATGCAGTTTTGTTAAGAATTGAATGTTCTAATCTTTATACACACAGAATATAGACATGGCTTTGATGATACGTACTCTGTTTCTTTTACTATTAGTAAGTAGCTACCATTAACTAATGTCCAACCACTGTATTAAGGTCTTCACCTGCAATATCTTCTTTAATTTTCACAAAAACTAATAAGGTAAGCTCCCTTTTTGTCTCATTTGACCAAAGAAAAGCCATAAGCTGAGAGCGTTTACCTAATTTGCTTAGGATTCCATAGGCAAAAAGGTCAAAACCAGGATCTGAACCTCAGTCCAGAACCAGAGTACTTAGCACTCCTCTCTATGGCTTCCCATATCACTCTCACTTTGCTTCTAGTTTTTCTGCCTGCATGTCACCTAAAACAGAAAGAAACAAAAAAGGAGGAATAGGATGAACAGAATCAAAGAAAGAGTAGCAGATTTAGACGGAAGGAAAGAATGGGACATGGGGAAAAGATATGGTGGGGAAAGAGGAAACAGAAAGTGGTAATAGAATTGGCTATTGCTGTACCCCATGTTTGTAGTAAAGTTCAATGTCAAATATAAAACCACTGGGCAAGTCTTTTCCCATTTGTTTTAAATAACAAAATTCTGGGGGCACCTGGGTGGCGCAGGTGTCTACCTTTGGCTCAGGGCGTGATCCCAGCGTTCTGGGATCGAGCCCCACATGGGGCTCCCTGCTCCGCTGGGAGCCTGCTTCTTCCTCTCCCGCTCCCCCTGCTGTGTCCCCTCCCTCTCTGGCTGTCTCTCTCTGTCAAATAAATAAATAAAATCTTAAAAATAAATAAATAAATAAATAAATAAATAAATAAATAAATAACAAAATTCTGGGGGTGCCTGGCTGGCTCATTGGAAGACTGTGCAACTCTTGATCTCAGGGTCATGAGTTCAAGCCCAACGTGGGGTGTAGAGCTTACTTAAATAAACAAAACTTTTAAAAAGAAATAACAAGATTCTGTAAATGCACGCTGTAAGACTGTGTCCCGGATAAGCCAGATGTGTCCATCCAGACGTACCCGTGGGCAGGTGAAAGACCTTAGACTCTCAGAGTACCAGATGGAACGACTAACCAGCAAGGTCGATTTAGCTGTTCCTCCTAATCTCCAGTATTTATTCGCCGAGCGGGACCCCAGCAGCCACTCTACTAGGTCTCAGGATGTCTAGGCCAACGTAATATATCCAATCAGGACCTGGCCTCAGTAACAGAGAACTGTAAATTATTACTCAGGGCTGCACGCTTCCATTCTGTCCCAGAAGCTAGCGTTGTTTCACTTCAGAATGTGCCAAGGAGATTACTTGAAAGGTAGGGAAGTACTCCCAAATGCCCGTTCTCCAAAGAACACTGGTGGGTAGATGGGATCAGCGCTACTTTTGTTATCAGTCATGCAGATGTCAAATTAAAAACACAGTGGTCTCATCCACCTCCTCTTAGCTCTCCCCTATCCCTGCGTGTATATCACCGTCGCACCTAGAGAATAACCAGAGACATAAAGCATACCCCGTTGCAAACCAGCCTACTCTATACTCATCCAATATTTTTCTCTTGAGCATCCTCCACACCTGATTGAGATGAGGTGTTAGAAATAGGCCGTTAAGTCTGGGGTCTGTGGAGTCTTCACATTTCTGATGAAAGAGGTGGAGTGGCTATTCATTCAAAGTGTGGACATTTGTTATATTTAGGGAAGGCAACACTGGAACTCTGGAGTAAAGGACTGAGTTCTGGCAAAAAAAAAAAAAAGAAAGAAAGAAAGAAAAAGAAAAATTACCCAAACTTCAACCCCAGAAGTCCAAAAAATGGTGGCAGTAGAACATTCTTGAAAGGGCTAACCACTGGCCAGCAACAGCTGTGTGACCACAAGCAAATCAGCAACCTCTCTTGCTCTTTCACCTGCAACAGAATAAGGGTTCAATTCCGTGATCTCCAAGATACTCATCTAGTTTGGGAGCCTGGTTCTGCTAATCCATCCCAGGGAGGCTTTTCTGAAAAAAGAGAAATTTTCAAGGGAAAGGAGAGGAAAGAATGTTCGGTAGGGAATTACGGCCTTACTACTTTCTCTTGATGAAAAGAGATCAAACTCACAGCAAATTATCCTACCAAATGACTAAGAAAAGAAATATAGATGTGAAACGATTATTTATATTTCAGCTTTTTACTAGTGAACATTCTTGTCTATTTTAATTAAATTGAAGACTGAATTTGCTTAACCACTGAATTTGTTTAATAGGCTGGCATTAGAATAAAAGATCTACCATGCAGCTCTATAATTTCTCATTTTTTATTCTGAATTTAATCATACATTTTGTATAAGTGCAAATGTAAAACATTTTGATGCAAAATTCATAGAACGGAAGCATATTAAAATGAAATTTAAATGGAATAATTTCTCTTTGACAGCTACATTCAATAACTTCAGTCTTAGGTTTAGTTCAGAAGCCGCCATTCCAAAGAATTTGTAAGCCCTGCATTACAGGTCAATTGAAGAATTGTGAGCTAGGGGGATGTTATCTTCTGCACCCTCTCCCTTCCCTGCCACACCCCTTGCCTTTCCTCTCAATCACCTGGTGACTGAGGTGCCTTTCCAGGCACGCCTGCTCTCCTTTTGTCCCTCGGCCCTTCAGGATCCGCTTCCTTTCCTCATTTCTCTACCTGCTATAACTTCCAACTTGACTTTGCCTTTTTCGCCCAAGCCGCCAATTCCCCAGATATTTCTCCAGCTCACTTGCATCAAAACCAGGCTGCTCTGTCTTCCATTTCCCCAGGCTACATTCCTGAGACTCTGCAGTCTGCTGTGATGGCCTCCTAAAACTCCAAGTGCTCCGTGGTATATCAAGAGAAAAAGAAGGCAGGTGGCAAAGGAGGAAATTGCCCTGGGCTCCCTCTGTCTCGGGGAGACTGCCCCGAAAGCTTGGAGGGCAATTCCTGGAGCTCACCTTCAAAAGGTTATTAATAAACAGGAATGGTTTCAGGGCAGAGTACTCTGACATATGCCATTAATATGAACAAATATTTAAAGAGAGTCACCAGGGCAATGAGCATTAAGAAAACTGCCATCTAAGAGAAAATTCAGTGAATTAGAAATGTTTAAGGTGGAAAGGAAGAGACTTAAGAAACCAAACATCACAGGCGAAAAGGTATTTGATGCGTAGTTTTATTCCCACAGAACAAAGCGGGAAGAGTATTTGAGTTACAGAAAGGCAGATTTCAACTTCACGTAACAGGAATCTTCCTAAAAAGTGGGAAGTGTGTATTAGTGGGAAGGACTAGTCTGTGAGGTCAGAAGCTTGCATTTTGCTAAAGATAAGCAAGTAGAGGGGAATTAGTCCCACGGAGGAATTATTCTTGAAGAGGGAAATTTGATTAATGACCATCCATTGAACACTTTGCTTTCTTGTGGAGCCCAACATGGGGCTTGAACTGAGATCAAGACCTGAGCTGAGAGCAAGACTCGGACACCCAGGGGTACCTGGATGGCTCTTGGTTTTAGCTGGGGTTGTGATCTCAGGGTTGTGGGATCAAGCCCTGGGTCCAGCTCTGTGCTCAATGCAGAGTCTGCTTGGGATTCTCTCTCCCTTTATCCCTCCCCCCTCTCAGGTAAATAAATAACTCCTTAACGTGTCTGTCCAGTTATTTCTCAGGCTCCTAGGACAAAGCCTTCTTCTCTGGCCAGCAGGAAGAAGGAGAGGCTTAAGGACAGAAAACCATGGCAGTCATTACAGAGCGAGCGACAGAATTACAATCCCAGTGGGGATGGGAACCTCTTTTGGAATTTGCTTTAGGGTTGGAGGCTACTGGGTGAGGCCAATCAGGAGACTCTGAGGCTGGAAAAAGATTCAGATTTTAGTAGCTGAGTAGATGCAATTGCTAACCTCAAAATAAAGCAGCCAGTCATTGTACCAAGAAAGTAGGTTTATTTGGGAACGGCAGAAGAATTGCTATCCGGGAAATGCAAGCCTATCGAAATCATAGGCAAGTCAGGAGAACAAAGGAGCTGAACATTACTTTATAGAGAAAAAGGGGGAAGCTGGGAGGCCCTGCTTTGAATGAAAGTCTGTTGGAGGAAAACGAGAGTCCAGGATTGTGACGGCCCCCCACTGGCTGACTTGTGTCACTTCCTCATCGGCTGGGCCAATGGGCCAAAACCTTCTTCCTCCTGCTGAGGTAGTAAGGTGAAGTGTTTTCTTATCCGAAAAATGCAAGCTAGGCTTCTTCTGTTGGGATCTGCAATTGACAAGTTGGTAGGGCCTGAGGATTCCCCCTTCCGGCCTCTTGACTCCCTGTAAATGAGGTTACCCCTCATCAGCTTCACACAGTTTTTACCTGGAACTGGGCACACTACCTACTTCCCAACCCTAAAGGGCCTGGTTTGCCCAGAAAACGGGGCCAAGAATGTCAGAGTCATAGGGGAGATGTTTGGAAGTGGTAGGGGCACATGCACATGGCAAGCTATGGATAGCAGGCTGTTTCCAAACCAAGGACTGTCGTTGGTCTGTCTGTTCAACCCTCAGATTCCTCCTTCGTGTTCTCAACAGCCAACTGAGGAGAAACTGACTCCAGTCTGGTAAGGCCAGTTGCAGAAGGAGATGAAGGGAACAGACCATGTCTGAAGGCCCAAGATAATGAGGACCAAACTCTGACGGCAGCAGAACCGATCAGAGACCAGGGGAGTCTACTGTTTGAGGTGGTTCCCTGGTGGCTCAGTCTGAGTTAACAGCTGAAATGTCAGGAGAATCTTCTGGAAGCCTTTCTTGATGCATGAGAGAGACCTGAGGAGAATTCAAGAAGAGGGACCAGCCTGTGCTACCTATTCTAAGTTCATGAAACTCGGTGATTAACACAATCTCATTACCCCACCCCCCTCCGTATGGCTTTTATTGGCATTTACCCACGTTCACAGCTCAGGCAAGAGCCAAAAAGGTCAACATCACCTCTGCTAGTCCAATTTCCTTTCCAGTCCCAGCATGTCTCCTGGGTCAAGACGCTGACCCAGTACAGATGGGATTCCTTCAGCGGAAGTGACCCTGAGGCTCCTGAGTGAACCTGAGGTAGAATTTTATTTTACTGTTTACAGCACAAACAGGATACCACATACTTCAAGCACAGCAGAATTAATAAACCTCACGGAAATGCCAAGAAGTCCTCGAGGGGGAAAGATAGCCTTGATTCCACAGAAAAGGAAAAATCGTAATAATGAAACTACCCCAAAGAAACCACTTAAAGGAGTCAGATGGTTTTCTAACACAGAGAGACTGAAGTAAAACACCACGAACTAGAGCGAATGCCAAAAGGAGGTCCCTTGAAATAGTCAATATTGCAACATTAATATCCAGATGGCTCTCTACGGCAGGCAAACCCTATCTGAGACGGAAGTGGGTAGGAGGGAGGGTGAGAGAGGCAACATTCACACCAGGCGAGGAAAGGGAGATGTGCGTTTAATTTTAAACTGCCCTCCTGGGCTCCCCACTGCTTAAGCCCACCAGAGAGCCGGGAAAGGAAAATAGGCACATTGTGCGCTGCGTGTGTGTGTGTGTGTGTGTGTGTGTGTGTGTGTGTGTGTTCTCTCTGCTGCACTGTTTACTCGGTTCCCACGTGTTACCTCAGGGCAGTATTTTCCAAGGGGGGGTCCTACCAACACTAGTTCTTGTTCTCCGAGATGTTAATGTGTGTTACTGACGAGGGACAAGGGGGAGGGATGTCCTGTGATCAAACTATTTCGCAAATACGGGATTTATCAACATTTCAAATGTTTGCTTACTGCAGAATTTCTAGACTACTGGAACTTTCCAAACAGGGAACTAGATGGCGTTGCTCAAATTTAGATGAACGGATACTTCTCATGGAGTGCCTTCCGGACCTAGATAATGCTGCCTGGCAGCTCTCTCTTACCCCCGTATCTCATCTATCATTCAGTCTTGAGATCTGCCTCAGATTTGTCTTTTCCTTCCACTCAAAGCCCCACTGCCCTAATCTGAGCAGCGGCCTCAGGCTGGGTTGCCCAGGTGAGGTTCTGCACCCTGAATTCTATTCCACACGCTAGCCACTGCCTTATCTTTACCAAACCCAGCCTAACTCCTCCATTTGCCTTTGAGAGCTCACAAAATCGGCACCACTGTCTTACCTGCTGCACTCTTACCCAAACGAGTGAACATTCCCTGAGTGCTAGCTACGTGTACAGAACTCCTCTAAGCACTTATATTATTAGCTCATCCAATACTTCTCCATGACCTCAAGAAACAGGTGCATTCTTTTGCAATTTGTCAAATGGGAAAAGCAAGATATAGAGAAGTTCAGTGACTAGCCTGTGGTCTCGTGGCACATAAGCCGCTGAGCCACAGGACGAAGTTCCACTGTCTGATTGCAGAACCAGGGCTCGTGACCACCGCTCCGCAAGCCTCTGCAATCCACCTGTCCTTCCTTCTACTTTCTCACAAAGGTTCCCAGCCTGGAATGCCCTCTCTTGCCTTCCTCATTCTCCTGCAGAAGAGCAATGTCAGAACTCGGGGCTCTAGGAAGCTGGGTTAAGGAATGCGGACTTTGTCCTGAAGGCAATAGGGAGCCATTAGAGGATTTAGGAAGGTGTGGGCAGGGTTAAATTTGTACTGTTGATGGGTTTGCTGTGCGCTCTCTAAATAGAGACAGAGGGCAACATAGATTAGGTTAAATTTGACAAAATCAGAGAAGGACAGAGAATAAGGATAACACACAGGGCATGTAAATGAATAAATTATTTTAACCCTCACAACCTGTGAGGTCAGTGAATTGCTTTCATCACCCCCACCTTATAAGTAAGGAAACTAAGGTACAGAGAGATCAAGGAACCGGCCCAATGTGACCTAGCTAGAAAGCGGTAGAACCAGGATTCAGGCTGAAACTGCTTTTTTTTTTTAAAGATTTTATTTTTAAGTCATCTTAAAACGTGGGGCTCGAACTCACAACCCCAAGATCAAGCGTTACATGCTCTACCAACTGAGCCAGACAGGCGCCCATGAAACTGTTTCTTTCTTCCTTTTTTAAAAAAGATTTATTTATTTATTTATTTATTTATTTATTTATTTATTTATCGAGGGGGGAGGGGCAGAGGAAGAGGAAGAGAGAGAATCTCAAGCAGACTCCACACGCTGAGCACAGAGCCTGACTTGGGCTCGATCCCATGATCCCGAAATAACGACCAGAGCTGACATCAAGAGTTGGATGCCCAACGAACTGAGCCACCCAGGTGCCCCTGAAACTGTTCTATTTCTAAAGTGATACTCTCTTAATTCTTCAAAGGGAGCCTTACTGCCTCTCCTGAGCAGTATTTATACTATTTTTATACTATTTTCTAACCTTTTCTCTGTGCTCAAAATAGCCCATTCTTGTTTTTAAATGGACTGGAAAGGGGCATATTGGATGCAGAAAGCCGGTGAGGAGCCTCTGGCAGGTCAGCCACCTGGGGAGCCTTCGTGGCATCCAGCACTAAGAGGCAGGGACAGTGCAGACAAGCGGACAGATTTGAGAACGATCCAGGAGGGAGAGCCCACCCAGGACAGGTGCCCCATGACGTGTGAGAAATAAGGGAGAAAGAAGACCCAAGAGTCAATCTAAGTGTTCAGGTTGGAAAATTGGGTGCCATTCCCAGCTCTCATTCCTTGGTGTGGGAGTTTGTCCAGCCGTCTTCGGGCTGGGTTGCCTGGCTCCCAGCTCTCCAACCTCCACTCTATTATCAACGCACTACATGGGGGCTCCCGGGTGGCGCAGTCGTTAAGCGTCTGCCTTCAGCTCAGGGCGTGATCCCGGCGTTCTGGGATCGAGCCCCACATCAGGCTCCTCTGCTAGGAGCCTGCTTCTTCCTCTCCCACTCCCCCTGCTTGTGCTCCCTCTCTCGCTGGCTCTCTCTCTCTGTCAAATAAATAAAAATAAAATCTTAAAAAAAAAAAACAACACACTACAGCCTCACCTTGACCAAATGAAGAGACAACGAGGGATATTTACAAAGCATCCTATGATTATTTTTCTTTTCAATGGAGACTTGAGTTACTAGGAGGCATGGATGGTGTGACAGGCACAGTGCAAGACAGGAGACTCAGTGGACGGAGACGTGAATTAAGGTACATCGAAAAACCTATCTCAAAAAAAAAGCTGCTCCACTGACAGTCCGGAAGGTCAATGGGATACATGGTTGCCTACTTATGATTTGAAGCGGAAAGGAGTTCTCTCTGCCCCTAAATCCCCACCCCCACCCCCCCACGGATGTCACAACTCACCATTTGAGAGTCCACAGACCTCCAAACAGGAGATCTTGGAGCTCACATAATCAAACACCTTGATTTTTCATAGGTGGAAAGTGAGCCCAGAGAAATTCTGTGATTTGTTCAGCGTCACACAGTTTGTTCTGGACCCAGACTGAGAGTCCCTGAATTCCCCTGATGTCTCACTCTCTCTAGAATCTTCTTTGATAACAGAAATACCAGAGGGAAGGAGAGGCAATACGTGAACATTCCCAGGCCCTTCAAGTGAATTCCTGAGAGGCTTTCCATTGTTCCCCATAGAAGGATCTTACAAGATGCTTTGCTCAGAGAGGCCAGTGATCCCTCACCGTAAGAATTCCTTTCTCCCCAGCCAGCCGCTGGGACAGTGCTCCTGGTACCTCTCCAGGTTGCAAAGCTCTTTGGGGAATAGTCTGCAGACCTCTTTTAAACACCCAGGGAACCAGCTATGCCTTTGTCCAAACAGATGGGCCCCAAGTCACTGAATCTTAAATCTTTAACAAGATGGATCTCTTATCTAGCCCAGCTCTTGAGATAAGATTTATTATCCCAATTTTACAGATAAAGGCCTGAGTCCCAGAGAGGTTAACCGACTTGCCCAAGGTCATATCACTAGTAATTAGAACAGTCACTTAAGGCTATTACCTACTTAGAACCCTAGTGGCATAGAACGTCAGTGCTGGAAGGGATCTTAGAAATACAGTGACCATATTTTCAGAACCCAAAACTGGGACATTTAGCCTGAGAAACCCAAGTGCGCTTACAGGCACAGTGAACAGATTATTTGAATTGGTGCTGCCCCAGAAAAAGGGATTTATGGCTGCGGTTCTTAGATATCAAGTGCAATCCCCCTCATTTCATCGTTAGTTGGGGCAACTGAAGGCCAGAGAGGCTGACTGACTTGCCGGAGGTCGTAGGCAGAAATGTTTTCTGTTTTCTCAACTCTGAAGGTTGAGTCAACAGGGTGTGGGTGGGGGTGGACAAAAAGGGGCCATTGTTCCAGGCTGCTTTTCCTCAAGTGGACTGACCTAACCCCACAGTGCCTGCTTGCATCCAGAGTGGGTCGGGCGGTCCCCCAAACAGCAGAGGGATAACACTGAAGCCAGATAAAGCTCGGGGTCTTGCGCTCTTGCAGACCTGGGCAGCTAGGCAAAGGGAATGCAGAGGACTAAAAATACTTCTCCTTCAGGAGGGTCACGTTCTGTAGAAAGTAGACATTATTTTCTAGGCTTCCTTTTTTTTCCTTCCAGAAACAGGACGTTCAAATGACAAGATATAAGCTAATAACCCCTCTGGCTTCCTAAATGCTGGTGTAAATCAAGGAAGCAAGTCTAGCAGTCAAGTATTTAACAGGGATCTACATAAGCCCTGTAATGAGCTAGGCCCTATAAATATTTATTATCAAATCTTCAATTTGCCCTTAACCCCTCCTTCATGAACTGTTTGACCTCATTTTATATTTAGTAAGAGAAAAGAAGAGAGACTAAAAGAATTAGCTCAAGGGCTCCGGGTGAGTCCCTTTCCAGCCAGTGCCTTTGGCCTGGAGGCCCCGATCGCTAGATCAGCCCTCTTTCCCATATTAAAAAGTGCATTTCATAGCGTCCTTTTAACACTGCAGCTCTCCAAATTAGGACTCCAAGTAGCAGATGGAATCCTTCCAACTGTCAGCCTAACCTCTCCTCTATGCAAATGCAGAACTACTCTGCTGATAGAGAAATTGCTTCCCGGAAAACCAATTTCCTCCTTATTGTCCTGCAGGCTACTGAGAGACACCCCGCTGGGTGGGGTGGGCTCCCGGCCTGCTCATTCCACCCAGAGAGTGACATTGTAGAGAACATGTTGCTGAGGCCGGGATTTTGAAGCTGTGTTTGAATGGGAGTTGTGTTCCCAAGTCCCCTGTTTAGAAATTGTTTTCCTGATGCCGATTTTCCATTGGTCTAGTTGCGTTGCACCCTCCAAGGCCCGGGAGCTAGTGTTCTCAAAGCCTCACTGCCCACGATACACCCGCTATTGTCCCAGCTCAACAATTATTTCATTCATTACTTCGTTCATTCATTTCCTCTAAATTTGTTTCCAAAGAACCGTAAAACCTGCCATTCAAGCCCACCCTCCATTCCACTGGCAAAGAATCAAGATGGGAGGTGAATGGCCAGACTCTACAATGCGCTCCCCAACACTCTGTCCAAATTAGGGCACTTTTCTATGTCCATTCACCCCAACCTTCAATCCTGCCTTGGATGAAAGCAAGTGACAGCGAACTCGAGAAGAGCTAATAAAAACCTGATCTCTCCGATAGCATCTTCTTTAATTATTTAAAGAAAGGGACAGCCTGTTTAAAAACCCTTCCTGTTCCAGTTCTTTTAAAACTCTCTTCAAGTCAGTGACAGTTTGTGGAATGAGAGTAGGAAGGGGCTGGCCCTGCAGAGGGGGCACGGCAGGAAAGATGCTTTCTGGATGTAAAAAGAAGGGTAACGTGAAAGACCTGTTGTTCAGGAGTAAGTTATGCCCACATTTTCATTGCCAGTCAAAAATGGCAAACGGTGGAAAAGACGCATAAACATGTTTTTTAAAAAACTGGGAGCTCTCAGTCAGGGACAGAGTCTAACGTTATAGATTTTTATTTTTTTAGGTGGACTCCGCACCCAACCTGGGGCTTGAACTCATGTGATCCTGATATCAAGAGCTGCATGCTCTCTCGACCAAGCCAGCCAGGGGTGCCTGACCTTGTAGATTTTTAAAGAGCAGATCTGAGAAGGCTAAGAAGACAGTCAAGGTGAATTTCTACAGGAACTTGCTGGTGCCTGTGAATGCACTACAGCCAGCGCGAGCTTCAGAGCTTAAGGACTGGCCCTCCCGCTTGCTAGTGATGTGACCTGGGATGACTTGCTAGTTATCTTCTCTAATCTTTAATTTCCTCATCAGCAAAACAGGCATCATAACAGCTGCCCTGCAGAGGTGATTTGAGGATGAAATGGGAACAGGGGACACATGTAAGAGTGTAGGGAGAGACCTGATACAGAGTAAATACACAATAAATGTTATATTAGAAATGAATCGGGGGGCGCCGGGGTGGCACAGCGGTTAGGCGTCTGCCTTCGGCTCAGGGCGTGATCCCGGCGATCTGGGATCGAGCCCCACATCAGGCTCCTCCGCTATGAGCCTGCTTCTTCCTCTCCCACTCCCCCTGCTTGTGTTCCCTCTCTCGCTGGCTGTCTCTATCTCTGTCAAATAAATAAATAAAATCTTAAAAAAAAAAAAAAAAGAAACGAATCGGGCACTCGGATTGAGAAGAAATAACGTCAATAAGGTGACTCACTGGACTTTCTAACTTTGTTTCTGGTCGTTTTGTTTCTTTCCTGCACTCCCTACTCTGGAATGTGCACTTGAATCCCTTACATAAATTTAATAGATGTGTGCTTAATTAGGATTAGATTCCACATTCTGTGGAACATCTGGGTCTTTGAATTAGAGGCCACAAAAGAAAGAAAATTCGGATGGAAGGTGGTAGGAGGGATAGATGGAAGGTGTGGGCAGAGCTGCAGTGTCTGCTCAAATGCTCTCTCAGCACAAGCAGGGAGTTTGGGAATTAGTCGCTGTTTCCTTGAAAGAGGAAGTAACTAGATGGAGAGAACAGGGAAGAGGCTGATGGAGGGGGGGCTCAGACTGATGCATCGGTGATAGAAGAATAAATAAGGAGGAGAAGAAAACAGACGCGTGCTACCCAGTCTCATCAACCGCCGCCCGTGGGCATTTCCCCTCTCATCCTTTTCCCAACCCCTGTGCGTGCATTAGACAGATGTCAGCAATATTTACAGAAGCACCTACCTGGGAAAGGCAACGTCCAGGTATTGTGGAAAATAACCGGATGATTAATTTTATTTAAGAGCTTACCATGCGCGAGGCACCTTTCTAAGAACTTTATGAATATTAACTTGGCTGATCCTTAGAACAACTCAATGAGATGGGTACTTTATTATTGCTATTTTACGGCTGAAGAAACTGAAGCCTGATCATAATAACTACTTTTTATTAGGCTCTATGATGTAGTAGGGTCCTGATAGATCTTAAACACGGTCCTTAGAACACTATAAAACAGAGGTATTATTATTTGTCCCACAGAAGAAGAAACTGCAGTTCATTGAGCTTGAGGGACTTGCTTGCAGTCACGCAGACAGTGAGTGGTCAAACTCCACCTCACGCCCCACGCCACCTCCCGGGTCTCTGAGACACACACTTTACCCTCAGGAAGCTGAGATGAGATGAGGGATAACCATGCCATATAAGACAGATTACAAGTGTCATAAAAGCATAGCAAGAATTTCATAGGTTTTTTCCTTTCCCATCATCACCACCTTATAGGATTGAAGCTCCCATGATGCCATGGGTAGGCCAGAAATAATCAGACTTACAGAAAAACTTGAAGTCAGACCCTTTCCCTCCACTCAAAAAGTACCCTGAGGGGGCGCCTGGGTGGCTTAGATGGTTAAGTGTCTGCCTTCCGCTCAGGTCATGATCCTGGGGTTCTGGGATCAAGCCCTACATCGGGCTCCCTGCTAAGCAGGGAGTCTGCTTTTCCCTTTCCCTCTGCCTCTCCCCCTGCTTGTGCCCTCTCTCTCTCAAATGAATAAATAAATTCTAAAAAAAAAAAAAAAAGTACCTTGAGTCCTGGAGGTTTAAGGACAGACTCTGACATCCCATTCCATGGCTGCCCCCATTGGACCCCTGCCCCACCACTCCCCAATCCCCAGACTCTCTCTGCCCTTATTTTTCCTTTATCTCCAAGTCTATGTGGTTAAAACATAATCATCTCAGGGAAGGGAAGGGATCTCAGTGGGACAAGGGAGACAGAAGGAGAGAGATGGCTGGAAAGGGTAAGAGGGGGAAGGGGAGCCAGGACCCTGAGTGTGGGAGTCAGAGGTCTCCTTTCCTGGGAAGTTCAACCTAGGCAGAGTGAGGCCACTGCACGTGCTCTGCGAGCAAACCACACAGTGTGGCTTCCAAGGCTTGTACTTGGGATTTGAACTGACAGGTGCCTTTTCCAGGGTCAAGAAACTCTTAAGTTGTGGCGCAGGAAGAGCAAGAGGATGGCAAGAGCCTCTGAGTTGGGCTCTCTTCCCCTGAATGCTGTAACCAGAAGTCCTCAGTTTGGCCCCTGCTGCTTTGAAGCCTTGCCCTTTGTCCATTCTGAAAGGGCTCAGGCAAACCCGGCTGAGCAGGTTAGGGCTGGGGCGGAGCCCCGAGACTGCCCTGACCCAGGGCCGTTGTCACCTAGAACAGCCAGAGTGCAACTGGAAACCACACCTGCCTGCTGTCCACGTTCTCTTCCTCCAAGAGAGGAGCTTGGGTTATTCCGAGTGGGACTCTAAGGGGGAGCCTCTTAGCCACTGCTTGTGGAGGATGGATTCAGATGCTGGGAAAAAAGACAGCACAGAGCAGCAGGTGGGGAGTAAGCAGGGAGTAACCGGTCTGGGACAATTGCCTAGAATAAACACTATTGTCTGCCACAGGCTTTTCTGTGCCAGCCTGGGCCTGCCGAGCTGACCGCGTTTAAAGGGCCAGTTGCTGGGCTGACAGAGGCAAGCTGAGATCAGTCCTGGAGGAACAGGTCATAGCAATGAACCTGAGGTTCATTACAGGATGGGAAGACAGAGGCCAGGAGCTTGTGGGGTTAGGAGTGGGTCAAAAGATGGAAAGTAAGTCAGAAAGTAGAAAATGTCCAGGAAGAAGGCTGGGAATAAGGTTGGGTGACAATTCACTCTGACCAAAGGCTGGCTGGCTGGTGTCATCTTGGATAGTTGGGGTTAAAAGAGCAGGACCAAAACAGAAACCTAGCAGCCTCTCTCTAGATATTTGGGGTTGAATCTGCTATATACCCATGGCTTTGTCATACCCTGAAGGGCTGCCGGCACCCCTGCTCAGTTTGTCCCTGTGATCTCTTCCATTGTTACCCACCTTCCATGTGCTGTTTCTCTCTGTCGCGGGAAACTCACATCCTTCTATTATCTTCACTCCTTCGAAACCCAAACTGTGGAGACAGGAAGGTTTAAACATACTTAACTCCACACTTGACCTTCATTTTACCCATGGTGATATAATCCATCTCCTGCTTCCAGGGGGAAGATACACGGCCTCCTTCCCTTCTCCCTCTGGACACTGAGTGTTGGGGAGCTATTACCTGAATTAAAAGCCCACTGACAAGGGTGCTGTGGTTACCCAGGAAAAGACCCATAGGAAAGGTGCCTTCCAGATCAGAGTGGGGCTGATTGGTCTCCTGGGAAACTGGCCGCACCCATCCCTGCCCCCAGGACGTTTTAATCTAGGAATGGTAAATTGGAATCTCCTCTAGCAAAATCCTTTCTTGGCCACAGTCAGAGTTAGGTGGGAATCTCTCTGGAAAAAAAGAGGGTTCTCCATCTAAAGGAGAACCAAGGAAATCTATTTGTATTGAGAGAGAAGGAAAGAAAAGAAAGAAAGAAAGAAAGAAAGAAAGAAAGAAAGAAGGAAGGAAGGAAGGAAGGAAGGAAGGAAGGAAGGAAGAAAGGAAGGAAAGAAAGAAAGAAAGAAAGAAAGAAAGAAAGAAAGAAAGAAAGAGAAAAGGGAAGGGAAGGGAAGGGAAGGGAAGGGAAGGGAAGGGAAGGGAAGGGAAAGGGAAGGGAAAGGAAAGGAAAGGAAAGGAAAGGAAAGGAAAGGAAGACATGTTATGGGGAAAAACAAGGAACAATAAAGCAGGGATAATAGCTCTGTCCCGTGATAACAACTTGTCTACCTTTTTCCAAGCTGCATCTTTCACTTGAGAGTCAGTTATAGAGGAATAGGAACTAAGTAGGACAGAGGAAAAGCATGAAGCACTGGGGGGTGGGATGAGTTCGAAGCAGTGGGGCTATACTTCCTTTTACGTATTTCCCAGCCAAAGTCCAATTAGTAAAACCCTTTATGATTCCTTTACACGGGTTAGGAAACGTGTGCGACTTGCCCTGCTGTCCTAGCACGGTAGTCACTTTCTTGACATATCTTCGAGTAATGTCAGTACCTCCTGGGAAAGGCACCCTGAATGCATGTTTGTGTGTCCCTTGAAGGCGCTGGCCCACCCGCCTCGCCTAATACATCACATACAAGCAATGAATAAACTTTTCTAACTCAAAGACTTTCCCTTGCTCCCGGGGCTCCTTTAATTTGGTTTCACGGTAGCCTCGGTTATGACATTCCTGGGCTGATGCTCCAAATCACCATTGCCATGTCTAATCTGGAAGCTCGTGACGGGAGGAGCAAACCTTTTCTTTGCAGTTTCCCATCTACTAAGGTAGGGCACTGCCAGGGCCGGGGCTGGGCACGAAGACAGAGCAACTTCGGAGTTTTTGCCGGAAGTTCGCACGGAAGCAGCCTCATAAAGGACCCACATGGTGATTGTTGTGCTCATGCATTGCACGGAAAGGGGGAAATTAAATCTGGCGTCCCTTGCCCAAAGAGGTTTGGGGAAAAGTTTTTGCAGCCAGAACTGGGACTTTCCTTGAGGTTGCACTCAGCCAATCAGAGTTTTGCCTGATGATGTAATGCTCTGCAAACAAGTATTATTGGTGGGAAAGCTCTTAGGTGTTGTGAGGGTGTAGAGTTTCCACTGCAGCGCAGGGAAAATTCTCTGTGGCTTCGTTTAAGGTTGTCCTGAATTCCATCGTGCTTATATTTCCAACCAAGCTGGGCTGATATTTGGCACTCGGTAAAAATTGGGAAATCCAGAAACTTGCTTTTCTTCTGATGTCAAAAGCTGCTGATTCCTCCCCGTCTGCTGTTTCGCTGTCGGTGTCTTCGACAAGGGGCCTTAGGAAGCTGACCAGCAGAGCATCGGTACACAACAGTGGGCAGGAAACGATGCCACCGCAGGTCAGGTTGTAGAAAGGACTTGGGGGGGGGGGGGAGGACGTTATGCAGGCATATGTTTCCAACTGATGAATTCTCAGGCACACACATGCCTTAAGTCCGCTCTGCACAGAGACGCAGCACTAAAAATAGCTCAGAGCTGATTTCCCTCCTTTCCAATGTATCGTCCCCAGCTCTAGTGCCTTTCCTCCCCCAGACAGAGCCCCTGCCGTCTGCCAGTCTGGGCTGGAATTAGCACACCAGTGTCTGCGAGACTCGGCATCCCTGCTGGTGGAGGCTGATGCGGGTACAGCTGAGCCCGAGCTGCAGTTGTGTGACCCTCGGTTACCTGCATCCAGGAGGCTGGGAGCACCCACCCTTAACCACATACTAAAGGGATGTCATCAACTGACTCACTCTCTCTGTTGTTTCAGAGGGCAGGCTGTTCCCGCCCTCTCCACCTCTCCACCACAAGGCAGCCTTTCCCTCCGGATAATCGGCCCCACCCTCACCTCTTCAGGAAAACTCAGAGGAGCTCCACCTTGCTTCAGTCCTTCCAACCCTTCAGCCCATTTTTTCCCCCAGCTTTTTTCTTTGCTATCCCTCTTCCCAAATATGTGACGCTTAATTATGGCTGTCTCCAACTGTGTTAGTGACTTGTGAATATGTTTGTGTATTTCAGCTCTTTGAGCTATATACTAACTATACTTACTTACAGCCCCCCCACCCACCCAACCCCATAACAGTAGAAACAACACTGGGCTTGGACTTGAATGCTGTGGGAATAAAAATTGGGATCAGGGACGCCTGGGAGGCTCAGTCGGTTAAGTGTCCGACTCTTGATTTCAGCTCAGGTCATGATCTCAGGGTCGCAGGATGCAGCTGCTGCCTCAGGCTCCTCCAACTGACCCGGAGTCTGCTTGAGATTCTCTCTCCGTCTTCCTCTGCCCCTCCCCCTATTCACGCGGGCACTCACTCTCTCCCTCAAAAAAAATCTTTTTAAAAAATTGGGGTCATAATGCTTACACTGCAGGGGTTTTGTAAGATTAAATGAGATCATGTTTACCTGGCACAGAGGAGGAACTTGGTAAACACGAATCTGTGGGGCACCTGGATGGCTCAGTTGGTTAAGAGTCTGTCTTCAGCTCAGGTCATGATCTCAGGGTCCTGGGATCGAGCCCTGCAACAGGCTCCTTGCTCAGTGGGGAATCTGCTTCTCCCTCTGCCCTCTGCTTGTCTCAAATAAATAGATTTTTAAAAATTAGTTGAATCCGAATCCTAGAAGGTGAACTCCAGGCATCCCCCTTCTCCTACATACATTTTTCTATTTTCCCCAGTGCCTAGTCCTCTCAGGACAGGGACATTTAATAAATGCTAACTGACATGCCTTGATTTTTAAGATACTTCTTCAGAGCTGGCATCCTTAGCAAATGGGTGACTCGGGGCATCAAGGAACTACCGTGACTGGGGCGCCTGGGTGGCACAGCGGTTAAGCGTCTGCCTTCGGCTCAGGGCGTGATCCCGGCGTTATGGGATGGAGCCCCACATCAGGCTCCTCCGCTGGGAGCCTGCTTCTTCCTCTCCCACTCGCCCTGCTTGTGTTCCCTCTCTCGCTGGCTGTCTCTGTCTCTGTCGAATAAATAAATAAATAATCTTTAAAAAAAAAAGAAAGAAAGAAAGAAACTACCCTGACGATGCGATGGCGCCATTGCTAATGAAGCCTCCGCATCCTGTGACCCCGGCAGGCTGGGAGGGGGAGAGGGAACGACTTTCAGGGCCAAGGCAAGCAAAACCGCAAGGAGCACATTGTGATGCTCCTGTTGGCACTATAAAGGACCTTTCTCAGCTCTTCCCTCTTCCTCTTCCCACCTGCTCTCACTCTCAGCTGACGGTCGGCTGGTTAATTCCTACGGAGGTGTTAACGGATATGGATACCGCACCGCTGATAAGGCGGTAACTGATAAGGGCTCGCAGACCCCGCCCGGCTTGTCTGGCCGGCCCTTCCACCACATCGGCAAAGCAGCTCCTAAACGGGGAAACGCATTGCAGGCCCAAAGGAAACCTTTCAGCTGGGATGAGAGGGGTGGGGGGAGAGGCAGGGAGAGGGGCCGATCCCCCCTGAAAGGCCAGCAATGGCGATGGCAGCTCAGATGTGAAGGGAAGTTTCCTGGGCAGGGCCCGTAGTTGACAACTCACCTCCTCACCCCGCCCCTTCTGGTCCTTACTGACATCACTTCATCTGTTGCCAGGAGGCCAAACCACACAAACGCAGACTACCGGGCTTCTCTCAGCCTCTAAAATCACCTGGTTTCTCCCAAGCTTCCCGGCAGGGTAACTCTCAGAAGTCTGACCATTCCAGATAACCCTGCCCACTTATCCTCTTAATCCCCGAGTACCAGGCAGGAGCACCTCTTCCTGAAAGGTGCCTGGTCTTGTTTTGTACAAACTTCTAGCTTTTTTTTTTTTTTAAGATTTTATTTATTTATTTGAGAGAGTGAGAGTGAGCGAGAGAGAGCAGGAGCGAGGGGAGGGGCAGAGGCAGAGGGAGAAACAGACTCCCCGCTGTGCGGGGAGCCTGATGTGGGGCTTGATCCTGGGGCTCCAGGATCATGACCTGAACTAAAGACAGATGCGTAATCCACTGAGCCACCCAGGCGTCCCCAAACTTTTCATTCTTGCTAACAGGGTACTTACATGACCCTGAGTGAGCACCCCTTTACATCTTAGGCCCTGGCACCTCATTGGTTTCCCCCTAATCCCAGTTATGAGAGTTGCTAGATGGGCAGACATGTACACACTCCTCGCTTTTCAGTGGGGGCATTTAAAACACATCCCTGATCACTGCTTTATTTGGTCTGCATTAGAACCATGTTAGAATCTGGAATCTTTGGGGGCAGCTGAGTGGCTCAGTCTGTTAAGTGTCTGCCTTCGGCTCAGGTCATGATCTCAGGGTCCTGGGCTCGAGCCCCATGTCAGTCTCCCTGCTCAGTGGGGAGCCTGCTTCTCCCTCTCTCTCTCTGCCACTTCCCCATTTGTGCTCTCTCTCTCTTCCTTTCAAATAAATAAATAAAATCTTAAAAAAAAAAAGAATTTGGAATTTTTGATTCCTAGTCTGGAGCTTTCCCTCTATACCATACTGTCCCCGAATACTCAAACCCAGGCCTCCATGCAGAAGAGCTATTTAGCTAAAGAGATAAAAAATTCAAACTTTTCTCAAAAGCGTTCTTTGTGTCTGGGGGCGCCTGGGTGCCTCAGTTGTATGAGTGTCTGACTTTTGGTTTCTGCTCACGTCATGATCTCACAGTCATGAGATCAAGCCCAGCATCAGGCACTGTGCTTGGTTTGGAATCTGCTTCAGATTTTTTTTTCTCCCTCCCCCTCTGCTTCTCTCTGCTTGTGCGCACTCGCTCTCTCTCTCTCTCTCTCTCAAATAAATAAATAAATAAATAAATAAATAAATAAAATATTTTTTTTTTAGGTGTTCTCTGTGTATTAAAATACCTTTCATGGGGACAAAACATGGGGGCTTGGGTTTTCACCCATGGTACTCAATAAACCAGTCACAGTTTCTTGGTAAATAAGGATGACTTGGCCAGTCTAGGTGTTTTCTCCCACATTCCTTCTCCGTGTTGGCAACTGATGATATCTACCCTCCTGAACACGGCTCTGCCCAGTAGGAAAGGGTGGGTGGAAGATTCATGTAGCTATTTAAAGGCTATCTTAGAAAAGCATCTCTGAACTGATATACCCGTTCTGTTAGGAGATGTGGTCACATCTCACCAAACCTGCTTTGTTTCGGGCACTGATGCCTTTATCCCTAGGTCCAACTCTATCCCATCCTCAAGCCAGGGCAGACCAAGGTAGGCAAGAGAGAAACTGGCTCATCCGTAGATCTTGATCTCCTAGACCTCGTATTCACTTTCTCAGAGGTGAGGCCCTAGGTGACCATCTACCCCCACAGCTGCAATCTCCCTTCCTCTTGTATCCTTGCCTGCAGTGACTGGGTTACTTTCCTTGTTTTCCTCATATGTATTCCAGACCTCCTTCTGGGGTGACACTTGTTGTAAAGCCCTGTCCCTCAGTAGGACCCTGGCACTAGATCGAATTACTTGCTGGGGTCCTGACCCAGCCATTCAGATTACCTGAAATGACTGCAGCCTCCCTGATATCAAGCATCCACTCCCGCTATGTCTCCACAGTTTGCCCCAGTCTACAACTGGGATGATGCCCGGTGCAGCCTTAACTTCTCACAGCGCTGGTTCCTAATTTAGACTGTGGGCTCTTCTTATGGGCCAAGGTACTGCTGAGTACATTTCTGTTGTTTGTCTTATCCATGGCCATTTAAATGCAAGTGACTGCATGTCATAACTTGCTATGTCTTGAGAGTAAGACTCAAATGGTAGCACACATTTGAAGCAAATTGCTCAAATCCCACTTCCATCCCCATTCCTTCTTGGCTTTCTATTCTTTTTTTTTTTTTTTTTTTTTTTTAAAGATTTTTTTATTTATTTATTTGACAGAGATAGAGACAGCCAGTGAGAGAGGGAACACAAGCAGGGGGAGTGGGAGAGGAAGAAGCAGGCTCACAGCGGAGGAGCCTGATGTGGGGCTCGATCCCAGAACTCCGGGATCACGCCCTGAGCCGAAGGCAGACGCTTAACCGCTGTGCCACCCAGGCGCCCCTTGGCTTTCTATTCTGACATTAATTTCTGCCACTGGCACTGCCCTAATCTGGCAGGCTCCCTAACTTTTTCATCCTATTTGGACCTGGCTTTCCTCCCCAGTTTCTAGCCAGCTCACTCGTCTGCCTGGTATTTCCACTGTCTCGGGAAGAGATCCGTGTTGCACCTCTTAGTCCCTCTGAAACCCACATTCCTTCTCCTGGCCAGACATGTCAGGTCCCAGCCCTCATTTTTCTGTCCCTTCCAACCATGGCTGAGACTTGTCTTTATGCATTAAAGAGCTGGAGAGAGAACAGGACTCCTTAATTTCATTTCGTTTAGTTTTAAAGATTTATTTACTTGGGAGAGAGAGAGAACTTGAGTAGGGGAGGGGCAGAGGGAGAAGGAGAGAATCTCAAACAGACTCCCCGAACAGCGTGAAACCTGACTTGGTGCTCAATCCCATGACCCTGAGATCATGACCTGAGCCAAAACCAAGAGTTGGATGTCCAACCGACTGAGTCACCCAGGTGCCCCAAAACAGGACCTTTAGTCTTGGCCTCTTCTTTTCCCTGTGTCCTCCCCAACACCCCCCCGACAGCCTGCCACAGCCAAGTCCATTGTGGACTCTTAAAAATCGTAGTAAGGGGGCGCCTGGGTGGCACAGCGGTTAAGCGTCTGCCTTCAGCTCAGGATGTGATCCCGGCGTTCTGGGATCAAGTCCCACATCAGGCTCCTCCGTTATGAGCCTGCTTCTTCCTCTCCCACTCCCCCTGCTTGTGTTCCCTCTCTTGCTGGCTGTCTCTATCTCTGTCAAATAAATAAATAAAATCTTTAAAAAAAAAATTGTAGTAAGCACTCAACCACATATCCTGTTGTGTATGTGTGTGTGTGTGTGTGTGTGTTTAAAAATCAGTCCTAGGGGCGCCTGGGTGGCTCAGTCGTTAAGCGTCTGCCTTCGGCTCAGGGCATGATCCCAGCGTTCTGGGATCGAGCCCCACATCAGGCTCCTCCACTGGGAAGCCTGCTTCTTCCTCTCCCACTCCCCCTGCTTGTGTTCTGTCTCTCACTGGCTGTCTCTATCTCTGTCAAATAAATAAATAAAATCTTAAAAAAAAAAAAGTCGTAAAGTCAATTATTTACTTATACTGTAGATTTTGATTTTTGGATGAGGAAAGATACTTACCATATGTGAATGGGGCTCACCAGATATCCCATAGAGTTCCCCACATTTTCCAGCCTCTCTTGCAGCTAGAAGACGGCTGTGTGCAAGTTCTTACTAATGCACTATGAATGGGAATGTCTCCTCTATCTCTCTTTTCCCCTGCATTTATCTCGACAGCATGTTGAGATGGATCTCTGAGCCCTCTGACAAAGAAAAGGCCCCACTGACCCACATTGGATTTTACATGAGTAAGAAATACACCTTTGTTATGTTACGTCATTGAGATTTTAGGATTTTGTTTGTCATCACAGGACTGCTTAACATTACTTTGACTAATGCAATATAGAAACCCTAACCAAGTGTGGAGGTTTGTTCCTGCTTCTACCACCACCCAAGAACTGCCTTTTAAATCACTTAAAATTTATACAAACCATATGTGCTTATTATGAAAAATTACAAAATAGAAATATACTAAAAAGAAGAAAGTAAAAATCATCTATACTCCTGTGAGCTAGAAATAAATACTGTTAAAATGTTGGTGTTTATACTTTGCATTTTTCTAAGTATATATAAATGCGTATTTACTTACTTTCATATTTGACAAAATATTCTCTATATTTTCCCAGAGCAATAAAGATTATTCTAGAACACAGTCCTTAATCATTGCATAGCTTTGCATTATGGCTCTATCATAATTTCCCTCTTGTTGGAGAGTCTACTATCTTCCTCTGCCTGAATTGCTTCAGTAACATTTCTGCTCCTTTTCTACATATTTTATCCCTTACTTCCCCTCCCACTCACAGACTGGTTCTTCATCATCTACATTCATAAAATGCAAATGAGACAATCCAAAAATAATTAAAGTGGCCATGAAATTCGCAAGGTGATATTTTTGGATGGGGAAGGAAGAAGCAAAGTTTTGCAATGTATTCATCCTCTTAATTATTATTATTGTTATTCTTATTCTTATTTGCTTGGGAAATCTTGCTTTTTATTCTGAGTAGTAACAACTCTCTCGGAGGGAGCCAAGGAGATGTCAGGATGCAAAGGAAAAGGAAACTGTTTAAATTAAGATTAGATTTGGCTGCAAGAAATGAAAAACACAACAAACTCTAATTAACAGTAGCTGAAACAAGCAGAAGTTTATTATTTCACTCTTGTACTAAAGTCGGGAGGTAGGCACTCCCATGTGGCACTCCACAGAGTATCAAAGATCCAGACTTCTACTAGCTCTCCTGGGCCTTTTTCTCCCCCAATCTCAAGGTCACCTCACAAGGTCCAAATGGTTGCTTTAACTCTAGCCATCACATCTACATTCCATCCAGAGGAGAGAATTAAAGGAAGGAGGAGAAAATGTCACTCTTTGAAAACGCACTTTTTTTGGAAATTGAACATATCATGTCTGCTTAGTCACCTGACCACCTTTAGATGCATGAGAAGCTGGGAAATGTAGTATTTATCCTCAGTGTCTACGTACCCCGATAAAAATTAAGGGTGCTGTTACTATAGAAGAAGGGGAAAATGGATATCAGATACTGGGACACAACCAGATACTCTGCCATAAGAACCACCGGGTGATTAGTAAATATCAAAAATTTTCTAAAGCAAATAATCCAGTCGTGGGTAGTTTAATTGAATGTAACTTTAAAACTTTCAGTTCCTCGTAGAGGAGGATCCAACTCAAGGAGAATATCTATTACGTCAACAATGTAATCAAATTCTCACCGTGAACAGATGGGCTAAGTAAATACACATTTGATGTTTTAATCCTGCTGGATTTCTGAAATCAGCCAACTCCTTCTGGATGATCATGTGCTAAAGGAAAGAGCAACTGATAGCCCCTTGAGCATCTTAATTAGCCCTGGTCTCATCAGGCTGGCGCTATATAATACAGCAGGAGCGGAGAGCTATAAATTCCAGGGCACACCTAGGTCTCATTCCCAAATCCCTCAAATAAAGAAAGTGAGAAGAGTGGGATATATATATATATATATATATATATATATATATATATATATAGGATAAGAAAGCCAGTCACCTTCACACTCCCGTGCCTTTGCTTTTGTGGCTTCAACTGTCTAAATCCTTTGTCCCTTCTCTATGTGAGGGAATTCTGCTCTTCTTTCTCAGTTTTTTTCTTCTTTCTCATTTTTTGAAGATACTATTCAAATATTTATTTCTCCGGGTGCCTCTTCCTTAACGTTTTAGTTTTGTGGTCAATTTATTCATCCGCTCAGCACATGCCAGGCACTGTACCAGACACGGGGTGGGCGGAGTCGCTGGTGCCCTTGAACCTCATAAGACACTGATTAGATTGGCTAGTGTTGCACTTCCCCCATCGTGCCGGGCTGCCTGTCCCAACAAAGGATAGAGAGCTTCTGAGGACAGGAACCTGATATTTTAATGAATCCTTGTAGAGCTCTCCCTGTATGCCAAGCACTGTTCCCCCCTCTATGCATTAGGTATAGTGACTCTTTCAATCTTAGAATCATCCCCTGAGTTATATTTTCATTATTATCTTGTTTTACAGATGACGGAACAGAAGCATAGAAAGGTCAAGTGACTTGCCCAAGGCCACACAGCTAGTCAGTAGGGAAGCTAAAATGGGATCTGGAGAGTCCGGCTGTAGCCTGCATGCTTAACTAATATGCCATGCTTTGTTACTCTTCACCCCATCTGCAATCCTAGTATGTAGTAGGATGCTTGGAATGCAGTAGATATTCAATAAATTTGTGTCAAATAGAATTGAGTTAGCTGCTCTGCATGGGGCACGCTATCCTCTGAGACATAATTTCTACAAGGATAAAGAGAAGAAATTGGACTGGAAGATCTCTGAGGTCCCTTAAAACTCTAAATTTGTTTCCTAGTCACATACTAAATAATCTTTTAATTTAGGTCTGGAAGAGATCGGGAGGGCCTACCTGAGGGAGCCCTGGGCTTCAGCCAGGCTTCATCTGTAGTAGATAGGTGACAATTCTTTCACTTTATCAGGACCTTTACGATGTCCCACGGTTTGAGTCTAAGGAGTGGATGACTCACAGACTTTATGAATAATGTACCACAGCAGGAGAGATACGATATCTCAAAAGTTTCTTCAAAGGGTGGAAAGGTCTCAAAGTACTTTCCTCTCACACGGACCGTAGTTCTGTAGTAAAGAATATTTTGGTCACATTTCACTTCAGTTTCAAGAGGCCTTGGGTTATGTTCTGAACTGTTTATTTTCTTGTAATAGACTATTATAATGCTTCTCGGATCTCTACTCTTTGTAAACTTGGCTACAAACAATACCTTACCCCCAATAGATCACTCTAAATTACTCTTTCAGATTACATTATGGCAAGCCATTGCTCCCCAAAGACCTAAGGGTACAGTGCCAGACCTTTGACCGACAGCCAGCAAAATCCCCATCATCTGACCCAGTGCCAGTTTAGATCATTATACTTTGGCCAGTCTTCTCCTCCCTGCAGTGCGAGTTGGCGACATTAGCCTTCACCACCCAGCTCATGCTGCCTGTTAATCACTGAGTTGGCACGACTGCCTTCTCTGGTGTAATGGTCAGAAGCGGACACTGAGTTGAGCTAAATCTGACTACAGGAGAGAATATTGGTGGTGATGAGTTTCCCTAAGCTTAAATCGATGGCAGTATTATTTTCGCTGTAAGGCTGAACTCAACAGGGAGCAGGACTGTATACCGTTGTGTTTAAGGATGAAATGTGCTAGACATGGTTTTGACTCTTTGTTTAACTCTGAGAGTCTGTGACATAATGATTTCTCACTTTGCTGAGGCAGGAATTGAACACAAACCCTGTGAGTTCCCCTCACCAGCTAGTGAGCCTGGCCGACCACTCGATAGCTGGGTCTGGCTCATTGGGGCATCGAATAGATGATCTCCTTTAATTTTCTTGACAATCCAATGAGATACTTCATATTATCCCAAGTTTACATTTAAGGGAGTTACATATTCTAGTGCTGTTCACACATTTTAAAATATTTGGAGGTCGCCTGGGTGGCACAGTGGTTAAGCGTCTGCCTTCGGCTCAGGGCGTGATCCCGGCATTCTGGGATCGAGCCCCACATCAGGCTCCTCTGCTATGAGCCTGCTTCTTCCTCTCCCACTCCCCCTGCTTGTGTTCCCTCTCTCGCTGGCTGTCTCTATCTCTGTCGAATAAATAAATAAAATCTTAAAAAAAAAATATTTGGAGGTCGAAGAATGTGTCTTTTCTATCAAGGTTTATTTGGTAGGGAGGAGAGCTGGGCGTGAACTGTAGGTACGAAGAGGTGAGTTCACGGCACATGCCATCATCTTATTTATTTATTTATTTATTTATTTATATTTTTAGAGAGAGAGAGAGTGAGAGCATGTGCACAAGGAGCGCAACTTGGGGCTCGATCCTACAACCCTGAGATCATGACTCGAGCCAAAACTGAATCAGACACTTAACCAAATGAGCCACCCAGGCGCCCCAAAAATCTCCTCTTTAATTTATTTATTTTTAAGTTTTAAGAAAGATTTTATTTATTTATTTGAGGGAGCGAAAGCATGAGCTGGGGGAGGGGCAGAGCGAGAAGCAGACTTCCCACCAAGGACCCTGATATCATGACCTGAGCTGAAGGCAAACCCTTAACTGACTGAGCCACCCAGGCGCCCCAAAAGTCTCTTCTTCTAATTGCTGGATTAATTCCTTCTCTGCCCCCACCCAGTCTCTGCTTTCATTCCCTTTCTCCACGAATTCTTGTAAATGATGTAGTATTCTGTATGTGTGTGTCTTTGATTTACATAGGTGGCATTGTGCTTACATCTCATTCTCTTCCTTACTCTTTAAACTCAAAACTCTGTTTTAATATCCATCCATGTTGCTAAATGTATATCTAGGCCAGTACTTCAAACTGCAGCATGCTATTCCATAGTATGCATTCTTAGCATTGTACTTACCCATTCCCCGAGCTATGGACACTAAGGTGATTCTAGACGTATATACATTATATGTCTCATCTCTCAATCTGTGGAATGGATGTGTCAGAGCCCATATGTAAAGCTCACTTCACTAAATACCGCCAGATGGCTTTGCAAGTGGTGGTACCTGTCTGTACTCCCACTAGCAATGCATACCACATTCTTGAGATCATTCACCAAAGTTTCATTTGAATGAATTTTCTGATTTTCTTAAGTTTTTGTGTGTCCGGGCAATTAATTGGAAATACTAACAAAAAAAAAAAGAGAGAGAGAGAGAGAGAAGGAGGAGTTGAGTGAGTTGTGGCCCTCCTGGTCCCTCCCCCAATGATTTACTTCTTCCATTCTTCTATCCTCCCCCATGTTCTTATTCTTTTCAGATTGTTCCAGAACCTGTTAGAGGAAAATTTCCCTCTGAATCTTCACCCTGAAATGCGTCCTTCCTTTTTATCAGAGTTTTCACCACCCCTCAACAGAACATTCTCCCTGTTCTCAGCTCTAAATATCCAAATTCTTCCCATTTTGTGAGGTCCCACTTAAGATCTATTTTCTCCACAAAACCCTGTCTAACCACATACTAGCCTACGTGTGTCTCTTCATTTTGACTGTAATATCTCTCATTTGGGGGACTGGTTTATATTCAGTTTAACCCTTTGTTACATTTTATGTTGTTTCCAAAAAGAGAGATCAGACACACAAAATCGGAACGTTCAATCAGCTCCATCCTTCTGGGAGGCCACTGGTTTTGGACGACAGCCTTCATTTGCCTTACACTCTCCCAGCACCTGTGAGAAAACCAGACCTTGCCAGGCAGTCATACCTAGCCCTCAAGTCAATCTTCTATCGGGTTATAGAAAGATTTCACTCATAGAAGAAATATGTAACGAGCATTACTTCTGCAAAGTATGAATCCAGGCAGTCTTGCAAAATCCCTCTCTCACCAGTTGTGTATATCCTTACTGACTCAGAGTGTGTGGGGTTAGAATATGAGGTAGATCCCAGGTGCCTCGGTTCCCAGTGGGTGCTGTCACCACTGATCTTTCAACAACCACCTGCTCCTTCCCTGAGCAACCAGGGTTCTGAGCAGAAAATGATCTCTTTCTCTTTCCCTAAATTAAATGAATTGAGAGACATACCCTCTCATACCACGGTTACAGTACTATTTTCCATTCTTACTTTTCATATAAAAAGCCCACATCGTCTCAAAAGGTACTAGTTACTTAACCAAAATGGACTTACTTTCTTCTTACAATCGGAACTTTGACATTTTTCAGGGTGGTGTAGGTCTAGCTGTAAAACTACATTTCCCAGTCTCTGCGATAGCTAGAATTTCATGTGACAGCTATTGCCGCTAAAATGAAAGCCCAACGTACTGTCTAAGACTTTCAGTAATATTCTTTAAAGAGAAATCACTCAGCTAGCACGCATCACTGCCCCTTGCCCTTTCTTTTTCTTCCTGCCTAGAATGTCGTCATAATGCCTGGGGCTGGGGGTGGAGCACGTGCCATTTTGGTATCATGAAGATGAAAACAGCGTACTGGAGGGATAACTGAGTGGAAAGATAAAAGGAACCTGGGTCTCCAACCACATCATGGAGCTACCAGACCCACCCTGGACTATCTTCCTCTAGGTGCTTTGTAACGTAAAATAATAATAATAATAATAATAATAATAATAATAATAATACCTCTAACTTGTCCAAACACTATTTTTTTTGTGTTTCTTATTACATGCACGCAAACTCAAATCCTGAGTGCCATTTGTTCGTCTTTGGCGGACCTCTTTCTAAGAATCTTGCAGTTTCAAAGGCAACCTAGGAGGAAAAAAATCTGATTAGCCTTAAGGAGAGCCCAGCAGCTCTCCAGGCCAAAGCATGTATCAAGCGAGTGCACTCTGTGTCTATTCCATCTCATGAACTGTCCGTAGGCAATGTGGGACATCACCCAGGGACTGAAAGGTTTGTGTCTCCACCCTTGCTAATGGAGAATTCCTCTAATGATAAAGGCTGAAAATGCCACATACTTGCTTTCCTAGTTTTTCTTGCAGCAAGGGTATGTGCATGTGGCTTACTTTTGTCTACAGAGAACGGGGGGGGGGGGGGGGGGGGAAGCACCTGGGAAGCTTCTCTAATAAAAAGGGACACGTGGAAACAAATGCCCCTTCTTCTTCAGTGGAAATGTTGCCTAGAAATGCTGAGTCATCTTTTGATCAGTGACATAGTGAAGATGGTAAAGACATCGAAGGGAAGCACTTAGGTCCTTGACATATTTCCAAGTCACACCACCAATCCTGTCTACTAACTGCCTTTGAACATCTGGTAATTGTTTACTTCACTTTTGAGTATATTTTGTTATTGGCACTTGGAAGACCTCTAAGAGATACAGGGGTGTCAGAATAGGGCTAGCTCCCTCTTCAGAGTTTCTAGTTTGTTCTTTCTTTCCTTCTTTCTTTCTTTTCTTTTTCTTTTTCTTTTTTTTTAAGATTTATTGTTTATTTGAGAGAGAGAGCAGAGGGAGGGGCAGAGGGAAAGGGAGAGAATCTCAAGCAGACTCCCCCCTGAGGGCAGCGCCCAATGACCACGCTGCGCTCTATCTCATGACCCTGAGATCATGACCTGAGCCAAAACCAAGAGTCGGACACTCAACTGACTGAGCCAGCCAGATGCCCCTCTAGTCTCTTTCTTTAAATCAAGCTCTGTGGGGCGCCTGGGTGGCTCAGCCAGATAAGCATCTGCCTTCGGCTCAGGTCATGATCCCAGGGTCCTGGAATTGAGTCCCGCATCGGGCTCCCTGCTCAGCGGGAAGACTGCTTCTCCCTCTCCCTCCACTGTTCCCTCTGCTTGGGCTCTCTCGCTCTGTCAAATAAATAATTAATAAAATCTTTAAAAAAATACATCAAGCTCCTCAATTCCTTTACCATATAGACCTCTGGACAGCCAGCATGGCTAGTAATCAAGCCCCAAACTGTCTGAATCTGCAAGGAGTATATAGTTCAGCCTTCGTGCTGGAACTCTGCTCTACAAGCTCAATGTAATCCCCATTCTAATTCTTGACTTTTTAGTATTGTGAATTTTTTTTTAAGATTATTTATTTATTTATTTGACAGAGACAGAGTCAGCCAGCGAGAGAGGGAACACAAGCAGGGGGAGTGGGAGAGGAAGAAGCAGGCTCATAGCAGAGGAGCCTGATGTGGGGCTTGATCCCACAACGCCGGGATCACGCCCTGAGCCGAAGGCAGACGCTTAACCGCTGTGCCACCCAGGCGCCCCTAGTATTGTGAATTTTAACACAATAACCACTGTATGGCATGCTTTTATTATATTTTTTTAAAGTAAAACGATTGGATGCTTGATGCAAAGTATTTACAAGAGAATTAAGATTGTTATAAAAAATCAGTTATGTAAAGAACCCACAAACATGAATTAAAATGTGTAGAGTCAAACATAGTCTTAAACATTTATCACCTAATTCGAATATTTGAAAATGATTTTCAAATTTTTAGGAACAATTAATAGCATTCAAACAAGACACCAGAAGATAAATATTGTTTTTGCTACAAGTAAGAATCATCTTACTATTATTGGCACATCCCAATATATCTCCAGATGAGATATTTGCTTCTCATTAATCTGGTGGTATTAGTTTCTGTTCTAAATCAGGTAGGGATTGCAGGATAGTAAGTTGAATATTTAGTATTTCCATCCAATCCTTCACGATACATATAAATTTTAAATTGTCCTCTGGTCTCTTTTCACACAATGGCAGGAGGGCTGCTTCGATGGTCAGTTCTATACTGAATAACTCCAGCTCTGACTACCTGCACAAAATACTTAATTTTTTCTCTCTTTTTTAAAAAAATTTAAATTCAATTCACCTGCACAAAATACTTAAATGAAGAGGGAAAATTGCAATCATCTGACTACTTTCAGACTTACAAGGCAAAGCATTGGAATGACTGAACTTTTTACTTCTCACGGAGATATGGGCAAGGTAGAGATACAATGTTTGTTTCTTTTCCTGAAGAAGATACCAAATGACGAAGAGGAAGGCTCTGATTTGTTATAATTAGGGGAAATAAACCTGTATCTCTGTGTATTACAACTACACATTGTTACCAAGAATGTTAAGTTTCCTGAATGTTGAAGCAGTATTCCAAGAGGAAAGACTGCTAACTAGAGATTTGGGAATTATCTTTTAGAAGAGATTAATTTAGTAAGAACATCACATGTTCGACTAGGATTCCGGGCCAGTCGGAAATCAAACCCTGTCTAAATATGAATTAGGTAAATTCTCAGGTAGCTGTTTCTAAAGGACTCTGACCACCATTCTGACCACCCTTCGATTTTTATTCTATTAGCAAGACCCCCTAGGGAGAAGGCGAGGGACAGGTACACCCCGAACCTAACCCCTCCCCCACAGACACCCCCAGCGACACTGCCCATATTAAACTGGGTCACGAGTTACAGGAGAAAGAGGGCTTTGGGAACTATCCCTTAGCTATAGTCAGACTGCAGGTGGGCTTGTGCCTGAAGAGCGGCAGTCACAGAACCAGAGCAGAAAGAAGGCTGAGGCATCAAGTCATCTTAGTTTTCACAATGAAAACACACATCCGGGGTCTTATTCAGGATGACATCTCAGATTCCTTGATTCATTCAGTTCCACGTTCTTTCAGTACACTGAAAGGGTAGTAAGAGAGTAAAGCTAGGGGCACCTGGGTGGCTCAGTCCGTTAAGCAGCTGCCTTCAGCTCAGGTCATGATCCCAGGGTCGTGGGATCCAGTCCCGCATGGGGCTCCCTGCTCAGCGGGGAGTCTACTTCTCCCTCTCCCTCTGCCTTCCACTTCCCCTGCTTGTGCTCTCTCTCTCTCTCTGCGTCAAATGAATAAATAAAATCTTTTTTTAAAAAAGAGAGAGTGAAGATAGAAAAAAAAAAGATGCAACTTTGTGGATCAATAATGTATATGAATATACTCCCCCAAACACAAGAGAATAAAAAGGACTTTGCTACAGGTTTCTAAATCTAAGAAAACACTTCACCAAAAAAGCAAAAATACTCTCCAAAATAACAGTCTCACCTGGGTGTGACAGACTGGTACAAACATCATGGTCACTGTAAGAAATGTCGTTCGCTCCTCCCCATCTTTGGCGTTCTGGCCAATAGTGTGTGATGACAAAGAGCTGGGCTGTGAGTCAGAGCCTAAGCGTTATTAACATTTTAGTGATGTGTAGATTGGAATGGCAGGGCTGGGCGTAGGGAAGTGGGCAGAGGGGGGAGTCTGCTTACTGGATGACAGCAGTTCTGAGAGAGAGAGAGAGAAAGAGAGAGAGAGAGAAATATGCACAAGCAAGCATGCATTCCCCAAGTTTCAGAGGGATAGCTGGTGAAAATAGATGTGAGAATTCGTTAATCTCACCAAGGTAGGACACTCTCCTGTTTATTAGCGGTCTCGTTTTAACAGGTAAGGCAAATGGCCTTTCTCTTGTTTTTGTTCTGTTTTGTTTTTCAAAAATTACTTAGTTACCTTCAAGTTTATTCTTTCAATGACCTTTAGGATTTTCATAAAAATCATCCAAACCCTAGAAATAGAAGAAGGATGAGCAGCACATCCTTTTAATGTCATTCCAGCTTAGGTTTACAGGAGAATAAACTTAGTTCGTTGTTTTCTACAGATGAAATTTCCAGACTTGGTGAGATTACTTGCGAAGTTGTACATTTTTGTCTGGTAGAGATACAAATAATTTTTGTCTTGTGAAATAGGTCATCTCTAAGATCTATGGCCTGTTGGGAATTACTCAGTTTTTTTAAAAATTAAACTTGGCATTAACACTTATCTGTTAAATTGCTTATATAAACTGAAATTTTCAAATGCTCTCTGCATCAATCATAACTTCTCACTGGTTTCCTCATTAATGATCTTTGTTCATTTTATATTTGCTAGATAGTTATGATCTTATCTTTTTGCAAATTAACTTTTAACAGAATAATTTTTTTCCTTAGTATCCCTCCAAAAAGTATCTTGCTGAGATTTTGATTGGAATTTCTTTTATTTATAGATCCTTTTGGGGAGAATTGACATCCTTACAATACTGAGATTTACTGGTCAGGAACTAGTCTTTTTAAAACCTTTCCACAGTATTTTATGGTTTCCTTCATTTCAATGCTATACAGTTTTTATTATTCAATTTATTCTTGGGTAACTTATATTTTTGTTGCTGTTAGTGAGAATTGTTGCCATTTTTATTTTCTAACAGGTTATATTTTGGAATATCAGAAAGTTTGTGTGTGTGTGTGTGTGTGTGTGTGTGTGTATTTATCCTACAACCTGTCACCTTACTGAATTCTTACATTATTTCTAAGAGTTTTTTGTTTTTTGCAGATATACAATAATATTCTAATGAAGTAATGAAAGATTTCCCGCTCCTTTGTCAGTATTTGTCATTCTTATTTTATTCTCATAGAGCACATTTAGAACAGCACTGAATACTAGAACAGTAGGCATCTTTGTTTTACATGACATCATCATACTTAGTTTGAGGGGCAGTTTTCAAAAGGCACTAGAGAGAAAACCTATTTTTGTAAATTGACACAAAGGAAAGTTATTTTCACCTAGCTCAATCTCTATTCTCACCCAGATCTCCTGTTAATATACCTCAAGCATTGTATCCTCCGTGTATAGAAGACAGGTAGAGTGGGGCACCCGGCTGGCTCAGTCAGTGGAACGTGCAACTCTTGATCTCAGGGTTGTAGTTTCAAGCCTCACGTTGGGTGTAGAGAGTACTGAAAAAATAAAACAAAATCTTAAAAGAAAATAAAGACAGGGAGAGAGCTCTGTTTAATACTGTTGAGTGCCAACAGACCAGCTCATTCTTATTGTATTAATCCACTCCAGATAGAGCTACTGTAATGTTCTTTACATGTACCTGGCATCTTGAAAAGAAATGCAGGTCTGAGAGGCTGAAGGACTTTTTTTTTAAAGTTGGAAGTGCACTTAGAGGAAGTGGTTGGGACAGGGTGCACCATTCTGCTTCTCTCTCTACCAGGATGCCCTGTTCAGGTGAAGGGAAGGGCCGAGCAAACAGCATTCCCTGCTCTGCCGAATGGCCTGAGTCACTGCTCGGGCTCTGTCGAGGGCCGGGCCCCCGCTACAGAGTCTGCAGAGCTGACAGCTGAATACAGAATACTTTTCTGTGCCTCCTGCCTGTGGAGCGGACTTGTCTGGCCCAGATCACACTTGAATAGATGAAAAGAATCCGTTTTTGCCTTGGCCCGAGGCCTGCCGTGGAGGCCACAAAGGAGCTTACAGACACGCTGGAGTGGAAGGGCAGCAAAGACAGAGGAGCGAAGACTTAGATTCGAAGAAGAAATAAACAAATCCTCAAGAACATTTCCAGCTGATGTAGATTATGAGATATTCAAGTGGCCCCTTGGCTCTCATTTGGAAAAATGAAAATTGCAAGAAACCTAGTTACAGCTTCCTGTGGTTTCACTAAAATCTTGTCTCCCAACCTCTTTAGGAAATCTAGGTAAAAAAGCAAGTTACAGCCCCTCAAGGTGGGACCCTGCGAGATGAGAAAACATATGGTGAACAAGATGGATTTCTCCCCCAAAGCTTGATCCAGGAGTTCAAGAGTTTAACAAAGTAAGAGAAATGCCAGTTTGTGCATGATAATGCTGTTGGGAAACCTAGCAGTGATCTTTATCAATGTGCTTTGTTTGGTAGGTAATTGTGAGAACTAGTCCCTTTGTTTCAAAGTTGTCTTTGGAATAGCTGGAAAGGCAAGTCCTTACCCTCCTTGTACGGACCAATGAAATGGGATTCTCACATCTGAGAAATGACTGTGTCTTGTGTTCCCGCCCTGAGAGCTTTGTAGAATGCAGTTGCAGGGATGTTTAGGGGAGAGCTGTCTGTAGCCCTAACCTGTGGTTGAACAAGGAAGTAGGGTCTTCTGCAGGACCTAAGCTAGTGGGGAAGCTCGATCCTTCTTGTTACCAGATTGGCTACTCTTGGCTATTTCCAAACAAGAGGAAACACGTTTTGGGAGAAAAAGAAATAGACTATCAAGACTATCATAGACTATCAGGTGAAATCTTTTCTACGTTTTTCCCTCCAATTTATTTCCACCCTTGTTTCCTAAATGCTTGTCTCTGGCCTTTGCTGGTGTGTAGGGTGGTGTTTTGGTGTGTCTTCCAGGGAGATGGGAACCCCCTTATCAGCAACACTTGGGATGCATGTTAAAATGCAGACTTCCAGGTCCCACCCCAGAACCGCTGAATCAGAATATCTGGGAGGGAGGAGGAATGCGCATATTCAATTATCTCAAGTTTGAGAAGAACTGGGGCTCTGAAGACCCGGAGACCAGACTCCCAACCACAGCGTTGCCGGTTATTATGTGATCTTAGGCAAATTACTTAACCTCTGTCTCAGTTCTCTGGGAGGCAAAGCAGGGACAATTATACCTACTTGATATTGTTGTTGCAAATATTAAGTACGACATTGCTAATTAGTGTTCACAGCTTAGCAGGGAGCAGAGGAAGCATTCAATATATGTCAGAGATTCTTAGGGTATCATCTCGATAAATGGTGAAGTTCAGAGCCTCCTGAATGGCTGCAGATCAACTGGTTTAACCTTAGAGGTCTGTCCCCCTTCACCCTTCAATAACCTGGCTTCCCACACGTGCTGCCTTACTAAGCAAAAAAGAGCCAGCTGGTGTACACCCTTGTCCCAAGTGTTTGCCCAGGACAGCCTTCCCTGTAGCTCTTGACCCTACTACTTCCTGCCTTGGTCTTCTTATCTCTCTGCCGCCTGGCTCTGTTCTCTGGCTTCCATACGTGTTGCTTTGCTCAACTTGGTGGCCTCGTCAGGCTCCTTCGCTGCCTCGAGATCCTGGACTGTCTTTCCTCTGCATGCTATCTTTATTTTGGCATTACTCACAATTTTCTGTAAAAGACTCCCTCATCCATTCTCCTTCCTGTGGCTCTCCCAGTGGTGCGATGAGGTTACCCACCCCTTGTCAGAGGAAGGGAATCCAGACAAACCACACTGGAAACCCCAATTCTTTGTGAATAGACACATACAGAGCAGTGGAAAACAATTGGAGTATTTGCTTTAAAATACTGGCCTCCTGGAGTTAGAGCCTTTGGTCCTTACTCCATTTTATGAGAGCTTTTGTATTTCCTTTTAAACCCCATTCCACTCTTTTGCCTTTCAAAGCTGAAAAGTGGGTTTGTGCTGAGCCTTTTCAGGAAGGAAGGTGTGCTCGGTAGGGTGTGTGAGAACAATAAAACAGCATTTTGGGCATGACAGCTTCCAACTCAAGGAGCTGGTTATTAACTGCTCAAAGCTTGAAATGCCAAATATGTGTGAGTGGGTGGTTATGATTCCCTTCTCTCTCTCTCTCTTCCTTTACCCTCTCTTCTTCTCATCTTCTCTTCCTCCCCCCACGCCCCCCACTCAGTTCTTAAACTTGTTAGTTTCAGCCATTGGGTCCTCTTCCCAAGAGAGCGGTATAGAAAAGAAACATCTCTAGCTTTGTTGTCCTTCCTTAACAGCTGAGGGAAAATACAGCAATATAAAAGGCACGTGAAGTCATAATGTTCCCATCGAATCTCAAAACATCACTGTAAACTTATTCAGTCTTTTTAAAAAAAAGGTTTTATTTATTTATTTGAGAGATAGAGAGCATGAGAGAGCACCAGCAGGGGGAGTGGCAGAAGGAGAGGGAGAAGCCGACTCCCCGCTGAGCAGGGAGCCCCACGTGGGACTCCATCCCAGGACCCTGGGATCATGACCTGAGCCCAAGGCAGATGCTTAACCGACTGAGCCACCCAAGCACCCTAAACTAATTCATTCTTATACCTTGGTAATGGAAGGAGTCGGAAAATAATACCGTCCTTGGTGTTTAGATGTGTGATTGGAGGAGTGGAAGCATTCAGTCATTTCCCCAAGGTTGCTCTGTGAGTCTCTGTGGAAACAAAACTTTAGTAACAGCAGCAATTAGCATGTCTTAAATACCTGGCAGCCCTTGACATCGCTGGCCTTCTGTCTCTAGAGATGGATCTCTCTTTGTCTCTCTCTCTTTCCTCCTCTCTCCTGCACGCACGTGCACACACAGAGTTACATAGAAACAGGGATCTTCACTTCTCCTTTGGCTCTGTCTTTTACAGAGTAAAGTTGGATAACACACCTCAGAGACACACTTATTGGGATTAAGAAAGTCCCGGATATGCGAATTAAAAAAAAACCCCTGTCATCCTGTTGGGAGTAGACGGTACCACATCTGAATTCCGGAGACCACCAATCATAGTTAGATTGCTTGGAAGTGAAATACAAATTGAGGTTTTAGTAAGATTAATTCAGTGACTACGAAGTAATCGAGATAGATTATAAAGTAGATTTATATTTATAGAAAAATCGAACAAATACAAAATACAAGAAACATGAGAATAAAATTAATGAGTATCTGGATCAGGTATTGAGGGAATAAGCTAAGGCTGAGTGTGTTTCCTCTAATAAACTAAATTTAAGCAGTAATTAGTACCAGATAGCATTACCTGGGTTTCCAACTGCTCAAGGATTTTAATCAATTATAAAAGTATAACCGTTCTACCAGAATGTGCACGAACTTAGGGACTTTTCTGGTTTGATCAGTCAAGGCCTGAGCATAGAAGCAGTCTTTGAGACCCTCTCACGACTTCCCAAGGAAAACGGAAAGTCTGTGTCGGATAGTGTTTAAGGAACACTCCTTCTGGGGGTTCTTACTTTTTAACTAAACAAAACCCTTAAGCCAAAGGGTTGAGGCCCTGAGCATGGAATTCTAGGCATCAGCTGGGAGGTGAAGAAAGACTTCTGACTCTCCCAAGTCCCTGATGTGTCTGCTTGTTCAGCAAGGGTGACCCATCAGCTATCACTAATTAGAGCAAACAAACCTCACAGCACTAGAACTGTCCAACAACAGGAGAATAGTGAAGGGAGTATGACATGGACAAAGGATCATATGAAAATAATGGAGATAAATATTTATTGACATGAAAAATGAAAAACCTTGTTAAGGGAGAAAGCAGATTGCACACATTATTTTCAGTACGATCCTGCTTCTGTTAGAAATTATAAATAAGTATATACATATTTCAGAAAGATATATAGGAGATATGTACCAGAATACTGACAGTAATTATCTCTAAATTGTGGGATTATGGATTTTTCCATTCTACTGCCATTTCTGATTTTTAAACAACGAACTTGACTTATTTTATCTGCTTTGAAATTTTTATTTTTTCAAACATAGAACACTATACATAATATTCATGAATTTTAAAAAAAACCCTATTTTTATTTAAAAGAAGCAGCATAGGCTACACTGCTTTCTGCTTCCTAAAGTACGGAGAGACTCGTGAGCAGCTTCAGAATTCATCAATCATTCATCTCTCCCATGTTCCAGGTGTCGGGTATAGGAATCTAGGCTAAATAAAGCTGTGTCACATCCCAGAGTTCCTCCATAGAGAAGACAGGAAATTTCCACCGTGCCAGGCTAGCAGGCAGCGTTTCCAATGGCACGAGGCTCCGGTCGTTCCTTTCATTTCGCCCTGGACACAGGTAGAATAGCAAGTTATTCTTTGAGGGAAGACAGTTCTTACTTCATCTCTCAGGTCAGCCCATTGGGTTCCTGCTATTGCTGGCCACTCCGACGCTTTTAAAATTAGTTACTGACACAGTTTCCTAAAAGCATCGTCTGGCATATAAAAGTAATTTCTGAGAAACAAAGTCACTTCAGCCTGAAGACCAAGTTTAGAGGTCATGCATCAGCAGACAAGAGTTTATGTAACAGTTTGTCTTTGTTCCTCTAGCCATACGTGACCTTTCCTCTCCTTCCTGCTGACACCGTCCGCAACAGAAAAACACAATCTGTTTAGCCTGATGGACCTCCTTCCCTCCTGAGCGCCAGCGGAGAATAATAACAGCAGCCACATGACTTTTACCTAATGTAAATACTTTATTTACTTTTGTATTTAATTTATGCATCTGTCCAATGTTTGCACAGCTGTTTGATGTCTGAGTACCCGTAGATTAGCCTTTGCTGATTTGATCTATCTTCAACTCGAAGCCCTGAGAAATGGAGGGGACTCCCGGTTCACTCTTCTTTGCCTAGCCTCCAGCCTGGTACCATACAGATGAGAACTTAATTAAAAAGGATGCTTCAGACTGAGAGCTAGTCATCTCCTTAACGGGATCTTTCTCCCTCGGTAAAAGGAAAGGCTCACAATTCCCGATCTGTTCCGAGGAAACAGGAGGGTTGACTTGGTTTTCCTTGTAAAAGGATGCATTGTAGTATCAAGGTGATGTCGAGGAGGTTTTTCTCTCCCCGAAAAACGGCATCAGAGGATTTGGGCAGTTGTAGGATATGAGAACTCCCAGAAGCAGGGCTGGAACTGATGGAATGGGCTGGGACGGAAGGATTGCTCTCTTATTGAGGCTTACTTGCCCATCAAAAAAAAAATGAGTAAGGACTGGATATGTGAAATCCCAGTGGTTTGGCTAATTGATATACCAGAGCTTATCCGCTTGAGACACAGTGCCTGAATGTGGATTTGTTCTTGATGCTTTCTGTGGGTGTGGGGAGAGTCATGGCCACCTGCACGAGGTACAGTACGGGAGACACTGGGGGAGATGCAAGTGTAGGGACCACTGGTCTCCCTTCCAGTGGTGGAGGGGCAGAAAGAGGGTGAAATGCGGCTTTTTTGTTTGGATACGCTTTCTCCAGCGACATACAGGTAATACATTCTTAAAGAATATTCTTGTCCAATTTCGTATGACCTGGCCATCAATATACATTTATTGAGAAAGAGATGCCTTTCATGAAAAAAAAAAAAAAAGATAATAAAGTACAGGTTGAATGTTAGTCAGAATTTGAGTCTCTGTGCCTCAGTTTCTCTGAAAGTTAATAGTGCCTCATACTTGTTGATAAAGCCTTAGGTCTTCTATTGAAATGTATTCCACAAAGCATGGAAAACGCTGAATTACCTAAATTATAACTTTCTCAGCTGCTTGACCTTTTTCTGTCACTACTGTAGTCCTCTTTAACAAAGTATTCTGTAGTCATGAGTAAAATGGTAGCTGTTGCTTTTTGGTTAAAATCCATCAGGAACTAAAGAGAAATACTTTTTAAATTAGATCATGACCCAGAAAAGGAATGAACTGGTAAGTTTGAGTCTGTTAGCAGCTCTGCTTGAGACTGGCCTTATATACCACTCTGACGAGCGCTGTTGTTTGTTTTCATCATGAAATACATAAGAGAAAAAATTGAGTGGGGAGCAGGGGGCTAATATTATGATAGGGTAGTTTTATTGTTTTGTCTGATATATTATGACCCTGAACCTCCCTCCCCCACTATATCCAGGGATTGTCCCTACTTAAAGTTAAATACAAGATATCCTCCAAGGCCAAGTGCAAGTGATTTAAAAAAAAAAAATCATAATAAAATGGCACGTTGGATTATCTACTACAGTTCTTCTCAAGTTGCCCAGGAAACCTAACGTCTAAGTTTCAGAATCATAGGTAAATTCTCAGCCAACATGTATTTTGAATACAGCAGGAAAACACAGATGTTTTAGACCTTCCGAGATGCATTAATTTCTGGAAACTGGAAGCCATAAGAGACAAACTCGTGGGAGGGGAATTGCAGGGAGCACCCTGGGAAGGCAGCAGCCCTCAAGTTGAATGACCTCTCTTTGATCTCTTGCTTTCCCAAGTCACTTTCCCATGCGCTTCCTCAACACTGGTTTCAGTTCTCTAGATCTAATAAAAGGCTCTGGGGCTGGGAGCATCTCCCAGCAGCTGAGTAGAGTGCTGATTCAGGCAGAGCTCTGTGGGAGGGGTAGAAACTCAATGTGTTTACAGTGTTGTGTGTGTGTGTGTGTGTGTGTGTGTGTGTGTGTGTGTGTGTGTGAGCGTGCACGCTTGAGTTTGTGTTCTCAAGAGGAATAGCAACATCTCACCACCCTCACCACTGGCACAGCCACTGATAAGAGATTTAGCTTCCTCCAAGCCACCTCAATTAAACATATGCTTTAAATAAAGCAGCACGTTTGCTGGGGAAACACAGCTTCAAAGTTCTCCAGAACCGATTTCCCTTCCAAACATTTTGCTGCCCCTTAAGGATCTTGCATATAGAAATGGTATAGCTGCCTCGTTGTTAATTCTTTCATGAGCCTCTACATAATTTTGCTCTCCAAAAAGCAGAATGAATACTTTATTCAACCACTTACGTTTCATTGTGATTCCTTTCATTTCCTGATCTAAGTACACATCTGACTATAAAATGGAATCTCAGTGGTTCCTGATGATGGCAAGTGTAGAGCTCAGACAGTGGGTTGCTTTGGTACCTCAGAACACTTTTTCCTGATCATTTTAGAAATGCTGAGTGATTTTTGTTAAGTCTTCAATTGTATTTCAAAATTAGATTGATTTCTGCCTCATTTTCAAAATATTACACAAAGGACTTTGGGAGGCATAAGAGTCACTGTCAATTTCCAAATGTCTTTTTCCCCCAAAGCTTTTTCATAATAATTAAATTATTTTGCTTTTATGACCCAACTAAAGAACAAAGTGAGCAGGCCCATTTCACAGATGGAAACACGGAGATGTCATTAACTTGCTTCAAGTTACAGAGTGGACAAGATAGAAAAATGACAGCAAGAACTAGCATCTGCTAACATTTACCTCGTTTCTTTCCAAGATGGTGCTTATTTTAGTTGGGAATGAGGAGATATTTCATATAACTTGGCTTTACTTTAACATATCAAAACCTAATTACAAGGTTAGAGTATGATTTTGCCTTATAGGCATTAAATTACTTACTTGCTATGTACCCCTCACTGCTGAATCTTGATGTTTTCTTAGATTTCTGATATAATTTGTTTTGATTTGATTTGCAGTAAATTGCAAATTATATAATTTTATAATTTGCAGTTGTCCCCATGTGTAATAAGTGTAAAGATACATCCACAGCAAGAAGTCACAGCAGAAAATCAGTGAGCGTATAGATCTTGTGCTCTGATAGTACAGAATTTATTCATTTGTTTGGCGATGTGGATACTGTGGTGAATAAACAAAGTACCTGACCTCAAGGTCTTACCTTTTTGGTAAGAGAGGCAAATTAATAATCAATTACAAAACATAATCATGTGGGTGATCTGTTCTGTTTACAAAAAAAAAAAAAAAAAAGCAGAGTAAGGGGATAGAAAGTTCAAACCCATTTAGACAGTAGTTGAAAAGGTTACTTTAAAAGGAGGGAAGTGGTGCTTGCTAGGTTAAGAACAGCTGGAGGCTGGCCTCCTAGGGTGCAAAGTGAATGTTAAGAAGGCAAGACTGGTGGGACACCTGGCTGGCTCAGTTGGTAGAGAATGTGACTCTTGATTTGGGGGTGTGAGTTTGAACTCCACGTTGGATGTAGAGGTTGCTTAAAAAAAAAAAAAGACAAGACTGGAGAGGTGCATGGGTGCTAAATGGACGTGCAAGGCGAGGGAGGGGCTTAGGATTTGATTGTAGTGTGATTAGAAGAATAGAGCACCGGAGAGTTTGGAGCAAGGAATCTGATATTATCTTACAAATATTTGAAAAGAAATACTCTGGTTGCTAAGTTGAGGCTAGACCATGGAGGGGAAAGAATGGAAACAGGAGACCAGTTAGTCACCCAGGAGAGAGATTATGGGGGGGCAGATGTGGGTGTTACTTTAAGAGGGAGGAAAGAGATTGAATTCAGTATATGTTTTGAAGGTAGAACTTGGATTTGCTGCTAAAATGAAAGCGGTGTTTGAGAGAAAGAGATGTTTTTGTCAGGAGTTGGGAAAGACTTGAAGGAAGCAATTTTGAGGTGGGTTTTTGTTTTGTTTTGTTTTTTGTTTTTTTAGTAGGCTCTATGCCCAACATGGGGCTCAAATTCACGATCCTGAGATCAAGAGTGGCTTGCTCTATGAACTGAGTGAGCCAGGCGGCCCAAGTTTAGTTTTTAACATAGAAAGTAAAGAGTTCTGTTTTGGACACATTAAGTACGAGATATCTAAATGGAGATGACATGTAGGCTGCTGGATATATGAGCCTGGAATGCTGGAGAGAGGTCAGGGTGAAAGATATACATCAGTGTATAGAGGCTATTTAAAGCCAAAGGCTGGAAGAGACTGCCCTGGGAAGGAGTGTAGAAAGGGAATAGAAAAGCCCAAGGTCAGAGCCCTGGGGCAGCCAACATTTACAATCCTGGGAGAGAAGGACTCAGTGGAAGAGACAGCAAAGGAGCTACCAGCAGGCTGAATGATTCAAAGCAGACTTGTAGAGAGGTACAGCTGTTGTTAAGGTTCAAAGACTGAAAAACAAAATCTTTGTGGGAGAACCACCAAAAGTCCTAAAAGATTGTGAGAGAGGCTAATGTGAACCAAAATGTGACCAGGAAGGACAGGAGATGCAAAGTTTATCATTTCAATGCATGCCCCCAGGGATGTGCCACATCCCTGGGAATAGGATGGCTGACCACTTTCTAAGATGTTGCTCAAGGGCTCCATGTTTAAGAGAGGCTCCTCCATGGGCACCCGTATTCGCTAGGAGAAGGCAACCGAGAGAACACATCTTTTCAAAAACCTATTTTGTTGTCCTGGTTTATGGGGACACTTTATGGAGCTGGCCCCTGGGCCAGGACATAAACAAACAAACAAACAAACAAACAAACAAGGTAATGTCCAATGTCACTTCAGGAAAATTCTCTCTTAAACCTGGCCCACTTTCAGCAACTCCTGTTTCTCAAGGCAGCTGTTGAGCATTCGACTTGGAGATGAAAAGGCTTCTCCCCTCTCCCTTGCTCAATTCCCAGGCTCTCTCTAAACTCAAGGTTAGGTGAGTGTTGCAGTTGTCTGTGTGGCTGCCCTCCTCGCTGGCTCTGTTTGCCTGCACCATGACGCTGCTTCAGTTCCTGGAGGGGACTGCAGGGCAACAGATCAGAGGTGCCAGGAGTGAGCCCAGATGCTCCTGCCTGGAAGATGACAGTGCCAGGCTGTGGCCTCCAACAGCTTCAGAAGGAAGGCGGATTTGCCTTGCTTTTCCCTCTCTTGCCCCTCACCTTGGGAATATTCACTCAAACCATAACAAATGCAGCTACTTAACATTACATAACAATATTAACATATTTTACAGCTAGACAGGCTTTTTCTCTTTTAGCGGATGTTGCAATTTTGGGGCATATATGTATTGAATCACTAAGGGTGTGATTAGGACAGAAGTAATTGGTTACAAACATGTGAAACACTGCATTCAGATGACTGCAGAGTTGCCCAGAAATCACAACCTTTAGTTTATCTGCAGGTTTAGCAATGATAACTATTATTCATAGGATATTTGGATGCTTCTTTCCAAGGAGGGGGAGTGCTGACTCAGAATGAGAGCAAGGAGCATCAGCACCCTAGAGCTTGCTCAAACATCTCTGACATTTCGAATACACATATGGAATCCATTTGTTCTTTCTCTCAACTCGATATAATAGCATCAGGGGGAAAGTTACCAAAATGTTTTGAGACTCCGAAGTAAAATATCTGTGTCATCCAATGTATGCATAAATCCTAGCTCCTTTCTGTATTATTCACCTTCTCCACGGGTTGACCGTAAACCACTTAACACTCAGCCACTGCAGCTCAATTTTGGGGTGTGATGGCAAAACTGTGGGATGTGAAGGCTTTCAAAAAGAATGCGGAATGTCGTTATTGTAGTGGAGAGTAGGCAAGGGACTGGAGCCTTGGGCAAAACTTGTTTCCCATGCTGACTTGGTTTACTGTTCCGTACTGGCTTCCTCTTGACATCATAGGAAGTTTTGTGTTTAATGCTCACCAGTCCCGGGAACAACACAAGTTAATCAATCCCTCTCTGCATACATGTCCCTCTCTCCAGAGATGGCCCCCTGTGGCCAAAAGGCAAACCCCTGGAACTGTTGCAGTTTGGAGAAAGAGTAATTTTTAAACTATGGGTTTGTGTTAAAATTAAGGTCTCCTGTTTTCATGATTTATCTTGCTGTTTCTCCAGCACTTAGGAAGTATCCATTAAGACTGTTATGGATCCTAAGTGTACCTGTTTCCAGCAGATGGCTAGGCTAGGATATAATTTATTTGAAATAGGCTTCTTGAAATGTTCCCATCCCAGTTTGTCCCTCTATGCAAATCTTCCCATTCTATCCCTTACCCTGTTCTCTGCTAGAAAATATCCAGAATCTTGATCTTGAAAGAAACTTTGGTTATTTTTTAAAAAAGATTTTATTTACTTATTAGAGAGCACAAGCAGGGGGAGGGGGAGGGGGAGAGGGAGAAGGACAAGCAGACTCCCTGCTGAGCTGAGAGGTGGACTCTGGGGCTGGGACTCCATCCCAGGACCCCAAGATCATGACCAAAGCCAAAGTCATACACTTAACTGACTGAGCCACCCAGGCGCCCCTAAAGAACTTTGGTTTTACTGAAGCTGGCAAGAGTGGGATTATTCAACATGCTCACTCCCTAATTTCTCCCCAGCATGTGTTGAAATCCTGTTTCATGGACATGCCCTTGAAATTCTGGTAAGCGTGGTCAAGGCCACGTTTTATATTCAATGACACCCACTAAAATGACTGAATGCTGAGTGGACCCAAATCACTGCAGTGACATTAGATGATGCAGTATTTGGCATCTGTAGGTTTGAAGACTAAGAGTTAAATGATGTAGGTTTCCCGCCACCCCCAACTCCAACATTTAGATACTAAATGAATCAGAAGTGAAAGGTACACATATAAAAGAAAACAACGAAAATAGAACGGTAGAATGTCAAGATATATTCTGTTACACAGATGGTTATTGCAGGTGGAAGGCTTGCTCAGTCTCTGGAGGCTGAACAAAAGGAAGAGGGGAAAAACCAAGGGCAGTGCCATTCACAGGCAGGCTGTTCCCCGTGAGCTCCTTCGCTTTCTCCAAAATCGATTTTTCAGTCTAGCCACGCACCTTCAGGTTTGCTACTCTCTCACCCTTGCTTGTCCTTCCTCGCCCCTGACATGTCATTTCCCATCTTCTGGTCCAAAACTCTGAATGAAGAAACCAACTGAAGGAACTTTTAGGCCTCCGATTCCAAATACTAACCGATGCAAGTTGGTTTTAGAGCAAATGCGCCAGCGCTGGAGCGACGAGGATCTTCCTGACTTGCGGCAACGCCCCCACTCCTCCCCCGCGCGGTGACAGTATTCAGGGGTCAGTAGGGAGTGGAGAGGAGCCACTGCCGTAGTCTCAGAGGATGTCTCTTCCTGGTGTTACTGCTGCTGCAGCAGGTTTTTTATTTTTGCACCGCAGCACAATGCAGAAGCCGAGGAAACAGACTACGCCCGAATCCCCAAAGCAGCAAGCATCTGAGCCCCTTTCCCGCTCCCCGCCGGCCCTCGCGCCCCCGGGGAAAGCGAGCCACGCGCCCTTCGCCACCCTCCCCCGCAGTGCACGTGCGCTCCCGGGACAACAGCAGGCGAGGCCTGGGCGCGCCCCCGCCGCCCTCGGCCGCGCGCGCGCTCCGCCCGCCCTCCTCGCGCGTGCTCGTGCCCGCGGCCGCGGCGGCGCGCCTCTTCTCCCCGCTGCGGGCGTCGCGGTTGCAGGAGGAGGCGGAGCGGAGGAGGCGGAGGCTGGGCCGGCGGCGGGCTCCGGCTGGGCGCGCGCCGGCGAGTGGGGCGGGGGCGGTCCGAAGGCGTCCGGGTGGGGGTCTCGGGTACCGCAGGACCGAGTCCCCGGGGCCGACTCCGCCGGGGGAGGGCGAGCGCGGTGCGTGTCGGAGGTGGGGACTCTGAGGCCGCGGCCCGGAGCCCGGCGTCCCCGCCCCCGAGCCTGACGGGGCGGCGAGGCGGGATGAGGCGCTGGCGCGGGGGGCGCCCGGCCGAGCCCCCGCGGCTGCCCTCGGCGGCCAGGCGCTAGGCTCGGCGGCGCGGGCGGTGCTCGGCGGCGGCGGCGGCGAGGAGGAGGAGGAGGGCGTCGGGCCCGGCGCCCGCGGAGGGCAGACACGGAGCGGCGAGCGGGGCGCAGCGACGCCGCGGCGGCGCGGCGGGGCCGCGGGGCTCGGTAAGGCGGGGGCCGCGGGAGGGCCGGGGGCTCCGGTGACGTGGGCAGGCGCCGCAGGGAAGGCTGCGGGGGCCTTGGTTTCCTTTTTAGAAGAAAAATTTTTTTAAAGTAAAGGTTCCGGATCGAATGTTCTTAGAAGACCATCTCGGGTTTCCCCCGTACCACCCTCCCCCCGCCCCCCCCCCGGACTCATTTCTCCAGCCTCCCGGGGTGGACCGCGCTCCGGGCCGACCGCCTCCCGCGCTCACATCTCCAGTTTCCCCACGGCCTGGGCGGACCAGCGGTTCGGACGGATTTTTGGCCTGCTGCAGTGCTTCGCGCCTGAGGCTGAAGTCAGGCAAGAGCCGTGACTCCCAGGGAATGGCCGAGTGGGGGCTCTGGGGACACGGGCGCTCCCAGAGGAGCCGCCGCTCGAGCGTTTCCCTCCGCTGCCCACGGGCGACCTCGCGGTGCCCGCCCCCTGGTGAGCATGGGGCAGGCTGGGCGAGCCGTCTCTGCTCGCAGGGACTCCCTTGGAGTTTTCCCTCTCATCTTTCTAATTGGCTGAACTTGCCGCTACATATTGGACGATACCGGTGACTTTAGTGCCCCCCCCCCCCGAACTCACCCGCCACCCATGTATGTATCTTGCCTTTCTCATTTTTGTTGACTTGAGTAAATATTTATGTTAAAGATTTTCGCGAATAGATCACAACAAACGGCAGGGAGAGAAAGTCAAACCTGATTTCTTAGCTTTAACCTACTTCTGGACCCTTTATAACTTCACCTTCTGTTGCTGAAGCTTAAAGAAGGTGGAGGGGAGAAAACTTACAGCAGGATGTTTGGATGCAGTTTGATAGTTATCTTTTAGGAAATAGAATTTGGATAATTATAATTTTGATCTGCATGCAGAATTGCAATCTGCTTTTAAAGTGCTTCGGGCACTGCATGATGCTACATGGGTAGCTGGCAGCTGGGCCACATTGCATTGTTGTCAGCATCGCTTTTATTTTCCATTCTTTCAGAGTTTTATTTGGCACAGATTTAGACCTTTTAAGTCAGTCTGAATGGAAATAACTTCTGATACACTGGTTGCTTTTGTAAACATTGTCTATATTCCTATTTCTGTTGGAAGAAGAAAAAGCACATGGTACTAGAGTACAGTGGCCAGGAGAGTCCAGAAAATGTGCTAACTTGATTCAGTAATAGGAGTTGTAATATTTTTGGGTAGTGACGGTTCTGATTCATTAATGTATTTTTCCTTATCGGGTAAATTGAAGTCCAACTCGGAATCTTGGTATTTGCTCCTTGGACTTGAGAGTGAAGGAAATAGAAGCTTAATTGCTGCTTCCGCATGACCTCAAAGTTTTTCAAGTACTCATTGGTGTAAATCCTTTTTAATAGGGCTATTCATGAAGATGAGGGATTATGGTGTTCTGATTTCCATTTTCAGGAATATCTGGAGTCTGCTTCATTCCTAAAATTGGATACACAGTGGTGCTTTATAGAGTAGGTCTCTAGAATGGTGTGAGTTTGGAACTGTGCTCAAACCAGTCATCTTCATACCATCGTCCCTATAGCAGTCCATGGAATAAAGCAGCACTTTGGACAGAGACTTGTCCAGCCATAGCTGGTGTGGAGGCCCAGTTTACTGCATGGTCATGCACATTGAGGTGGGCGATAAAGTGTAAGTGGGCCAGAGAGGAAATGTTAGTTGGAGGAACCTTCCCTGGTTATATAACTGTTTTGTTTTCTAGGGGGTGACTAGGAAGCAGCCAGGCAGGTTCAGCTGTCATTAGAGTCTTTGATGTTGGTTTAAATTCCAGTTGTTCTGTTTCTTTTATTTTCTTTTCCCAACCCCCACATCATTTTCCAGTCATCAGCTGGGTGAGACTTTAATGGCAATACATTGGTCTCCACCTCCCATTCTCTTTCTCTTATTTTCTCTTTAGATGTCTTATTGAGCAGTGTTTTCCCTTTCCAAGCTGGGCCAGGATGTATTGTCTGCACAGTATATATAGATTCACTGTTGACTGTAAATGCATTTAACAAATGTCAAGGAGTAACACCTGTTTTCTTCAGAAGACTGTGGTAGCAGAAGAAAAATGGAACGAAATGAACTAAACATTGTATTTTAAAGATTGTGTTATAAAAAAAAATAAAGATTGTGTTATGTTGTATTTATAGATAATGGCTAACGTTCTTTGAGAGTTTTTAGGATTTAACCTGTTAACGTGAAATCTGATGTCCATGCAAATAGTAAAGAGACAGGAGGACTTGAAACCAGGTCATGGTTGCAGTTCTGCCATTTAGTAGCTGTGTGGCATGGTTCCCTTTGGGCAACTTACGTTCCTGAGCTTGTTTTCCTTATGTACAAAACGGAGATGGGAAGGCTTGCATTGTCTTTCTTAACAGAGTTGTGAAGGATGAGATGAGAGAAGGAATGTGAAAATGCTTTGTAAAATTTTTTATATATGTAAGGTATTACTGTTTTTACATATAAGTTTAGTATTGTTTAAAATATTTTAACGTCAATTTTTTAAAATGCACTTAAGGATGAGAATGTGTTAGATCTCTTCCACTTCCAATTTTCTTTTTTTCCTACTTCCAAAATTTTATGATTCTTTCTTAGGAAATCCATATGTAGTACCTATACTTTGGGATTTTTTTTTTTTTTAAAGATTTTATTTATTTATTTGATGGGGGGGCTGTTGGGGGGAGAGCATGTGCACAAGCAGGGTAGTGGCAGGGAGAGGGAGAAGCAGGCTCCCCGTCCCAGCAGAGAGCCTGTCCACGTGGGGCTCGATCCCAGAACCCTGGGATCAGGACCTGAGCTGAAGGCAGATGCCCAACTGACTGAGCCATCCAGGTGCCCCTGTAGTTTTGGATTCTTTGGAATTTTTGATTATTCTGGGACAGATGTCAAGCTTATTGAGACTTTGAGCTTCTTTAAAGTATCAGTTCAAAATAGCAAAGGAGGGGCACCTGGGTGGCTCAGTTGGTTAGGCGTCTGGCTCTTGATATTGGCTCAGCTCATGGTCTCAGGGTCCTGGGATCAGGCCCTGTGTTGGGCTCCACAGGGAGTCTGCTTGAGGATTCTCTTTCTCTCCCTCTCTCCCCCTCTCTTCCTTTCCCTCTCCCTCTCCCCGCCCCCGCTAGCAGTCTTGTCTTTCTAAAATAAATAAATAAGTCTTAAAAAAACAGCCCCCCCCCCCAAAAAAAAATAAAAAAACAGCCCAAAATGTCAAAGGAGGTTACAGTTAGGATTTGTGAGAAGAACTGTTTAGTAAAAAAAAATATTTTCTATTTGTCTGAATTATTTAGTATAGAAGTTGGCAGAATTCACTCTGCAGGCCAAATGTGGCCCACAGTTTGTTTTTGGATGGCCTACGAGCTAAGAATGATTTAAAAATTTTATTTTATTATTTTTTTTAACAAGCAGCAAGTATTTATTAAGCCTCTTGATTTAAAAATTTTAAATGATTGGAAAAAAAAAACATTTCATAGCATGTACCAAGTTATATGAAATTCAAATGTCAGTGTCCATAAATAAAGTTTTACTAGAACACTGTCATGCTCATTTGTTTGTGTATTGCCTGTGGCTGCATTGGCACTACAACAGCAGAGTTCTTGCAGCAGAGACATTATGGCCTGCAAAGCCTAAAATATTTATGCTCTAGCCCTTTATAGAAAAAGTTGGCCAACCCCTGATTTAGGATTTAAAATCTTTTTGCTTTACTTAGCACAAGCCTTATTTCCTATCAGAGCATTATAGGGGTTAAGACCCCTGGAAAGGTGCTCATTTTTGCTTTGGAGCCACATAGACTTACATTTGTATACCAGCTGTGATATTTACAAACTTTGATCCTGGACAGACTAATTAACATCTTGGTGCCTCAGGTACCTCTTTGATTGAGAATAACAATAGAATCTGTCTTAGAAGTTGTAATGATGATTAAATAAAATGATACTTGTCAATGCGTAACACAATATAAGCATATAGTAAGCACTCAGTGAGTCACAGATGATGATTATAATGATGATGATTAAATATGTCTAAAATATTGTAGGTCACCTTTGCCCCTGTATTACAGAGTTGTTTTCGTGAGTGTTATGCTACTTGTTACTGAATTTTCTCCTTACTGAAACCATTAGTTTAGTTAACAACTGATAATTGGAATAACTTGAGAAATTTCCCATAAATTGTACTGTATTTTTATTTTTTATTTTTATTTTAATTTTTAAAGATTTTATCTATTTATTTGACAGACACAGCGAGAGAGGGAACACAAGCAAGGGGAGTGTGAGGGGGGAAGCAGGCTTACTGCCGAGCAGGGAGCCTGATGCGGGGCTCGATCCCAGGACCCTGGGATCATGACCTGAGCCGAAGGCAGATGCTTAACAGCTGAGCCACCCAGGTGCCCCTGTACTGTATTTTTATTAATCACTTGCTTATTTAGATGGTTAAAATGGTTGGAAAGAAAATTCTGCTGTATTTTTTGGAGATCCTGGTTCTTAAGCATTCCCTGGTACTGTTCTATGTTTGCAGACAATTTAAATACCACTTCTAATTTGGTACTGGTATTTTTTTTTTTTTTTTTAAAGAAAGATATGTGAGAAAAACCGATTTTAATGAGGCCAGGGTGTTAGATAACTTTCCTTACATGTGTGACACTCTATGTTTCCCTTATGATTTGCATTAGCATTTCTATAACATCTTCAGAGTTGAAATAATAAAACAATATTTTTTTTCTAAAGGTAGACCTAGTTTACTCTCCAGGGGCTTTGATCCTAAGCTGCTTTTTGAAGTATTTGGTTTAAATTATTTTACAATTGAGAAATTGGATGTGCTTTTCAACTTCAAGTGCTGGTTTATTTAACATGAGTACCAAATTAAGAGTGAGCAAATAAAGGTCATTGTTCTAATGGAGTTAAACAAAACAGAATTGGGGTCATTGTGGCTCTTGCATTCCTGCAAATCATGCAGTTTCTGCCTTGGATGATGCTTAAGTGCAGTGGGATGATCCAAGGGAGATAAGGAAGGACATTAATGTCCCCACACTCTCCTTGGTAGAACAGGGGGATAGAAGCAGAAGGGCCCTCCTGATAAAACCATAGAGCAGCAGTATCTGGAAAACTGAAGTGCAGGCTTCTAATTGTAGCCCCTAAAAAAAAAAGGTGGAAGCCTAAAGAAGACTCAGTGTCATGAGGAGACAATGTTTTGTCTTAAGGTTAAAACAAACAATAAAACAAACCAGAGGTTATCTAGAGAGATGAAGTTTGAGAGTGACTATTCCCCAAGGTAGTAAAATGTAGAGATTTAGTAAAATAGATGTTTATAGTTTCACAGTATACCTGGACAAGGGTATTGAAAGGAAATTGTTTTAGGACAGTTAAAAGGGAATGAGAAATGAGGTGTTTGGTTTAATTTCGTATAACAAATATAAGAACCAGAATGCTCAGAGTGGAAGTAAAATTCTGGTTTTCAGAGAGATCCTATTATTTGGCTTATGGTTATATATCCATTTACTATCTTACACTGTGGATTATAATGTACATTAATATTGGAGGTTGCAGAGATTGAAAGCATTGAGAGGAAAAGCATGCATGACCTATGCATGATGAAGGGTTATGGTATGTTTACATTGTCTTTATCAGGAAAAAAAAAGCACTCTACTCTGGGTAAGAATTCTAAAGTTAGGTATTCCATTTCTTTATCTTTAAATAGTAAAATCTTATTATCTGGGGTTCAGTCTTATAATCTCGGATAAGGCATGATCGTGACTTCATTTTTTTTTTTTAAAGATTTTATTTATTTATTTGACAGAGAGACAGCCAGCCAGAGAGGGAACACAAGCAGGGGGAGTGGGAGAGGAAGAAGCAGGCTTCCAGCGGAGGAGCCCGATATGGGGCTCGATCCCATAATGCCAGGATCACGCCCTGAGCTGAAGGCAGATGCTTAACGACTGCGCTACCCAGGCGCCCCGTGACTTCATTGTTTTTATTCCCTTGTGTGTAGGATAGAGAACCTGACAGTCCTTATTAGTTGTTTTATATCCAGTAGTCTTCCAGATTCAATAGCAGTGCTGGCCCCAGTAGGATGAGGGAAACCAAATCTCTTTTATCAGTGAACTGAAAAGTATCAATTGAGTTGAGTACCTACTATGTATTTTGCACCATGCTCAACGCAGTGGAGAATAGATATTTAAAAAGGGCATTGAGTCTCTACTCCCAGGAAGTGTTCATTTCATTGGAAAGATAACTCTGTTATGAAAAAGAATATTGTAAAAAAGTAGGCAAAAGGACAGGGGGATGATCCTTGATGTGGCAGTTTGAGGACTTACGATGTACTGTTGGGAGAGGATACTTTGTGGCCTTGAACATTTGTAAAATGAGCCTAGTAGACTCCCTTCAGCTCTGAAATTTGGTCATATTTTTTTGAACAGAGCAGCAGCTATCTGAATCAGCTTGTCAGGAGGCAGCCCATGTGAACTGTTCAGTCCAGGCCAGATTTTTACACTCATTCTGTGCAATAGCTTGATTTACTAGACGCTGGAAAAGGGTTACTTAAATTTCCTGGAAATGCATTCAGGGGACAACCTTTCTCATGAAAAGTCAAGCATTTGAAAAGTCAACCATTTGAGAAGTGGTAAGGTACAAGTGTCCCTGCTTCTGAGGCAGTAAATTTGTGTCTTGGATCTCATTCATTTTTACTTTCTTAAGGCCTTCACTTCTGCAATTATGTTCTTCTGTAAATTATTCTCCTTACTGGATCATCTCTTTTTGTATGCTGACATGCCTTATATTACGTGGACCAGTGATGATTAGTCATTCACCCAGTGACATTCTCTGCATCTTCCTTTCAGGACCCTCAGGTTTTATCTGGGCACATGGCTGCCCTACTGGACTACATTTTCTTGACCTTGTCTTACAGCTAAGTGTGGTCATGTGATGAAATTTTGGCTAAATGGATGTGACTGGAAGTGACGTGTATGATGTGGGCCATGGCTTTAGAAAAGAAGCTAGTTGCTTTCTATTCCTTTTTTCCCCCTTTGGTTGAGGATGGTGTAGTGCTGGTGCATGTGATTCAGCCTTACAGGTGCAAGCAACATTTTAGTGGGAGAAGGATCAGTAAGATGGATCCTTGGATGGTCTTGTGGAGCAGAGCCACCTAGTAGCAGTGAACTGCTCATTTATCTTCAGATGGTTAAGTGAGAGAGGAATCAAATTCTATCTTGTTTGAACCACTAATATCTTAACTGAATAAATAATTTCTCTTAAACCACCTTTTTCTCTACCTTATGATTTCCTTCAGCTGTTAATCGATTTCTTTGATCCCTGTGCAGGAACAGTTGTTTATATTTACCATGTCCTCTTCCTCACCACTCATTCTCTTCTTTAGCCTGATCCGTTTGAGCTCTTGTTCCAGCACTCTATGAAATTGGTTTTTCCCCCAGTTTCATTGAGAAATAATTGACATCACTGTGTAAGTTTAAGCCTACACATAAAGCATGATGTTTTGATTTATGTATGTTGTGAAATGATTGCCATAAGAGGTTCAGCTAACATTCATCTTCTCTTATAGATACAATAAAAAGAAGAAAAGTTCTCTTTATAATGAGAGCTCTTAGGAATTACTATCTTAACACCTTTCCTATATATCCTACAGCAGTGTTAGCTGTCCTCATCATGTTGTACATGACATCCCTAGAACTTATTTATCTTATAACTGAAAGTTAGTACCTATTTTTTTTTAAGATTTTATTTATTTATTTGACAGAGAGAGAGAAACAGCCAGCAAGAGAGGGAGCACAATCAGGGGGAGTGGGAGAGGAAGAAGCAGGCTCCCAGCAGAGGAGCCCAATGCAGGGCTCGATCCCAGGACCCCCGGATCACACCCTGAGCCGAAGGCAGACGCTTAACGACTAAGCCACCCAGGCGCCCCGGAAGTTAGTACCTTTTGACCACCTTCCTCCAATCTCCCCTCCCCCCATTCCGACTTCTGGTAACCAAAAGTCTTCTCTCTTTTTCTCTGAGCTTGGGGTTTTTAAATATAATTTAATTTTTCTAAGATTTTTGCATGTAAGTGAGATCATAGAGTATTTATCTTTCTCTGACTTATCTCACTTAGCATAATGCCCTTGAGGTCATCCATGTTGTTGCCACTGGTAGATTTTCTTGTTGTTGTTGTTTATGGCTGAATAATACTGCACTGTATATATATCACAGCTTTTTTATCCATTCATCTATTGATGGACACATAAGTTGTTTCCATGTCTTAGCTATTGTAAATAATGCTGTAGTGAATGTGGGGGTGCAGCTGTCTTTTCCAGCCAGTGTTTTTGTTACCTTTGGATCTGTTCCCAGAAGTGGAATTGCTGGATCATATGGTAGTGCTATTTTTATTTTTTTGAGGATCCTCCATACTGGTTTTCATAATGGCTGTACCATTAGTCCCACCAGGAGTGCACAAGGATTCCCTTTTCTCCACCTCCATACCAGCATTTGTTATCTCTTGTCTTTTTGATGATGGCTATTCGAACAGGTGTGAGGTGAGATCTCATGTGTGTGTGGTTTTAATTTGCATTTCCCTAATGACTACTGATTTTGAACATCTGTTCATGTACTTGTTGGCCTTTTGTATATTTCTTTGGAGAAATGTCTATTCAGGGACTTTGCCCATTTTTTAACTGGGTTGGTTATTTACTTATTTATTTGCTATTGAGTTGTAGGAGTTCTTGACATGTTTTGGATATTATCTCCTTATCAAATACATGGTTTGTAAACCCATTTTTCCATTCTGTATGTTGTCTTCACTTTGATGGTTTCTTTAGCTGTGGAGAAACTTTTTAGTTTGTTGTAGTCCCACTTGATTATTTTTGATTTTGTTGCTTGTGCTTTAGGTGACTATGATGGCTTTAGATTTATAGTATAGCTTGAAATCAGGAAGTGTGATGTCTCCTTTTTTGTTCTTCTTTTGTAGGATTTCTTTGGTTATTTGGGATCTTTTGTGATGATTTTGTATAAATTTCAGGAGTGTTTTGTCAACTACTGTAAAACATGCCTATGGAATCTTGATAGGGATTGTATTGAACCTAAAAATGGCTTTTGGTAGTATTGATATTTTAACAGTCTTAATTCTTCCAGTCCATGGATATGGGCTACCTTTCCATTTATTTGTGTCTTTCGTTTCTTTTGTCAATGTCTTGTAGTTTTCAGTGTAGAGATCTTTCACCTTCTTGGTTAAATTTGTGTGTAAATATTTTATTGTTTTTGATGTAAGTGGAATTGATTGATTTCTCTGTCAGAGTTTTTGTTGTTAGTGTATAGAAACACACTGATTTTTGTATAATGATTTTGTATCCTGCAACTTTACTGAATTCATTGATTAGATCTAACAGTTTTTGATTAAGTCTTTAGGATTTTCTAAATATATGCGGATAGAGACAACTTCACTTCTTCCTTTCTAATTCTGATACCTTGTTTTCTTTTTCTTGTCTGATTGCTCTAGCTAGGACTTCTGGTACTGTGTTGAATAGGAGTGGTGAGAGTGGGCACCCTTGTGTTGTTCCTGATCTTAGAGAAAAAGCTTTCATCCTTTCACCATTGAGTATTATGTTAACTGTGGGCTTGTCATATATAGCCTTTATTATGTTGAGGTATGCTCCTTCTATGCCTAATTTCTTAAGAGTTTTTATCATGGATGGATGTTGAATTTTGTCAAATGCTTTTTCAGTGTCTTTTAGATGATCGTATTTTTTTTTTTCATTCTTTTAATGTGACGTATCTCATTGATTGATTTGTGAATGTTGAACCATCCTTACATCCCAGGGATAAATCCCACTTCATCATTGTGAATGATCCTTTTAATGTGCTGCTGAAATTAGTTTATTAGCATTATAGTAAGAATTTTTGCATCTATATTCATCCAGGGACATCGTCCTGTAGTTTTCTACTAGTGTCTATTTCTGGTTTTGATGTCAGGATACTGCTGACCTTGTAAAATGAGTTTGGGAGTCTTCCCTTCTCTTCAGTTTTTTGGAAGAGTTTGAGAAGGATTGGTGTTAGTCTTCTTTAAATGTTTGGTAAAATTCACCAGTGAAGCCATTTGCTCCTGGGCCTTTCTTCATCAAGATATTTTTGATTCAGTCTCCTTACTAGTAATTGATGTCTGCACAGATTTTCTGGTTCAGGCTTGGTAAATTGTATTTTTCTGAGAATTTTTCCATTTTTTCTAAGTTGTTTGTTCAGTTTGTTGGTATGTAATTGTTCATATGAAATTGTTTTTAATCAAAGCTGCAGTGACCTGTCTCACCAAAGCCAGTGATCGGTTCAGTGTCTACATATTATTGATCTCTCACCAGCATTTCACATTGGTCGACTAACTTCCTCTGACCACCTTGCTATTCATTCCTTGTGTCTTTTTGCCAGCTTATCTCTAGCTCCCTAACTGCCTCCCTAAAATTTGGAGTGTCCCTGGACACTCAAAAAAATTTGGAGTATCTCCTCAAGTGATTTCATCCATTTTCATGGTTTCAAATACCACTTATATGCTGAAGAGTCTCAAATTCCCATCTCTAGTACTGATTTTTCTTTTCTTGAGCTCAAGGTTCCTCTAGCTCCATTCTTCCACTTGGATGTCTAATAGACGCTTTGAATGTAACATGAACAAAGCAGAACTATGCATTATTCTTTCTTACTCCTCTCACCACCTCTCCCAAGTCTTTGCTTTCTCAAGAAGTGGCACCACCATCTGCCTAGTGGTGCAGGCCCATGAAGTCATCCTTAACTTAAACATCCTTAAATGTTGTTTGTTGATGACAGAGGGGCCTGAGTCCATCATGGGAATGGAAGACAAGGTTTTCAGCGATAATGGTAAATCAGAAGATCCAACTGGGAACAGTAGGGAAGGTTATGATTTTCTGGAGGAAGGGCAAAAAAATCCCTGAGGCAAGTCTGCTTTAGCCTTTATTTTGTAGTTAATTTTGTAGAATAGAGAAATTTACCTCCATTTTTGTGAGAAAGCACATGAGAAGAGTAAGCTGACAGCAGGAACTTTTTAAGAAAGAAAGGTTATCTCAGGTTAAACTTTCATTTTGCCTTGTGTTTCATACCAGTTATCTCTGCATGTTCGTAAAGCTACGTGTTCATAAGATCATTGAATACTGCAATTATGTCAGCTTCTAGGGAATATGTGGTCTTAGCTTTCTCCAAAATCAGAATTCCTTCTACATTATCTTTGGAAGATAATTGTCTGCCCTCTACTTCCGTATTTGCAACGCCTGATGTTGCAAACCGTAACTCAGTTACATGACCGCCCAATTCTTCAAAAAGAGTCTTATTGTTTAAAGATTATTCATTATATTAAAGTGGAATGTACTTTCCTGCACTTCCAGTACAACACAGATCTGCTTTATTTTTCTCATGATAGCTTTTTAGCTGTCATGTGAAAAATGGGTGGTTCTTTTATCTTCCCACCAGCCTTTTCTCTTTCTAGGCTAAATGTACGCCTTTTCTTCAATTTTTCCTCATATGACAAGGGATTTAGATCCTTTTCCTGGCCCATCCCTAACATTTTTGGGACTCAGGGCAGGAATCCAAATGGAAGTCCATATGCCATATGTCTAAAAATGTACAAGTTACAAATCAAGCTTACTGATAAAGATGTTCCATTTGCCTACCTTTATAAATAAAACTTCATAATGACCTAAAATCAGAGTCAAAGGGGGAATTCTCAGACTGTGTTTTATGCCAGAACATAGTGAAGTGCAAAGAACCAGCCTCTGACCTGACATCCCTTTTCACTCCAGGTTCCTTGCACAAGGGACTTTGTCCTTGCACATAGAGGGATGTGCATCCCCACATACCTTTCACACAGCAACTTTTTTTTTTAAGTTTATTTATTTGTTTATTTTAGTAATTTCTACATTTAATGTGAGCTCAGACTCATGACCTCAAGATCAAGAGTTGCATGCTCTTCCCTCCTGTGCTATCCAGGCGCCCCTGCACAGCAACTTTTTGACCATCCGTTGGGCCTACGGCTATAAATACTGATGGTAGAGTCATCTGCCCTTGGGAGGAAAAACTTGGGGAAGAGGCCTGAGCAGACCTGTAATAGGCAGGAGATTCTGGGGTCCTGGGTAAGAGGAAGGCTGGGGTGTGTAGGCTTCGGTTGTGTATCCTTTTAGGCCCTGAGAACAACTGGCCCATGGTTAAGGGTATGGCCAGTGGGGGGCCAGTGCATGGCCCTCCAAGGATCCAGGCCTAGGGTGGGGGATCCAATTGCCTAGGTCCAAGGTAGTCCTGTTCTGTCACAGTCAGACTTTGGTCTTCATTCTGTTTGCCACTGCTGGTTATTGTGGAAAGTGTTACATTCCCTCTTACAGTGCTCCACATTAGACATGTTGTTTTAATTAGAGCTTCTTAACCAGTGTGCCAGACAATTCTTTGAATGTGTTACAGATGGGCCAGACGTACTGATTTCCTGAGTCCTCAGAGAGGATGGTCAGTGACAGTGGTAAGAGCTTCAAGGCTGATCATTATTGGCCGCCAACAGCATGGCTTATTTACCTCTGTGTCTGTACCAGTACTTTCATTTTCTGTATGTGTCATGAGTGAAAAAGATTGGGAAACCCAGCTCTAGACTGATGAACCGTCACTCTGCAGGTCTCATAGTATGGAGTGTTTTGCATACAGCTTTAATAGCATTTCTTATCACATTATTTGGTATGCCTGACAGTGTTGGAGGTGTCAAAGTAGGTTTGTGCCCTGCTTATTAATGAGGATATAGATGTAGGTTAAGTGGCTTAATGTAGCTACATATTCTCAGTCAAGTAGGGCAGTTGAAACTAGAACTCCGTTCTTCTGACTCTTATTTTGGTATATTCTCTCTACTAACCCAAATTGGCTTTCATGTATTTTTTTTGGACAGCCTATCACTTCTGGTTCATTTAGGGCATGCAGGCAATTACATTTTTGTAGTTTTTCTATCCCAACTTGTGTAACGTCATCTGCCTTTGTTGATATAATTTTTAACTGAAAGACTCAGTTAAAGACTCTATTAAAAGGTTTTTCTTTTCTTGTTGTTTTTTTTGCTGTTTAATTGATCCATCGTTTTGAAACTTGAGTTTCTGTATTATTCATTTTGATAGCTCTTGTCCCTAATTAGTGTCATATTTATGCTTAACTCTTGAATGACATGGGTTTGAACTGCACAGGTCCACTTATGTGCAGATTTTTAAAAATAAATACAGTATAGTACTGTAAATATATTTTTCTTATGATTTCTTAATAACACTTTCTCTAGCTTTATTGGAAGAATACAGCATTAATATATATTAATTGACTGTGTTTTGTTTTTTTTTTTAAGATTTTATTTATTTATTTGACAGAGAGAGACAGCGAGAGAGGGAACACAGCAGAGGGAGTGGGAGAGGGGGAAGCAGGCCTCCCGCCAAGCAGGGAGCCTGATGCTGGGCTCGATCCTAGGACCTTGGGATCATGACCTGAACCAAAGGCAGATGCTTAACGACTGAGCCGCCCAGGTGCTGCAATTGACAGTGTTATTGGTAAGGCTTCTGGTCAGTAGTAGGCCATTCGCAGTTAAGTTTTTGGGGAGTCAAAAGTTATATCTGACTTTGTGGGGGGTTGTGCCCTTATTAACTCCTGTATTGCTCAAGGGTCAGCAGTGATGTTTGTTCAGAATGGTTACCTCTGAGTTGTTTATAAAAGGTTAGATTACATTAAGGCAGGAGAATGTACAATATATTTTAGAAATATTTTTTTCATAAAGCAGTTATGAAAAAAAAGTTCTAGCACTTAAAGCTAAATTTATTACTTTTTATTTAGTGTCCATTCTGTATTGATCTTTACAAATGTTATTTTATTTAAACCTTAGAAAAATGTGGTCATTTGCTCAGGTTACCCAACTAAATGATGGATTGATTCAGAATTCAAATCTAGGTATGTTTGACCTCAAAATTTTCCTCAGTGTTACTCTTTTAAGTATTGTGAAATGACTTCTAAACATTTAACTTGGGCTGGGAAAGAGATGTGTTCCAGATTTATATTCTTTTTTTTTTTTTTTTAAGATTTTATTTTTCAAATAATCTGTCCATCCATCATGGGGCTTGAATTTATAACCCTGAGATCAGGAGTCGCACGTATAACCCAACCGGCCAGGTGCTCCTCAGATTTATATTCTTATATTTAGAATAATGAATTCTGTAATATTACTCATGCATGTTCCCTACTCCCCCAAAGAATTATCTGGTCTAAACGTCAGTAGTGCTGAGGTTAAGAAACCCTGTTCTAAGGGTTTTAAGTAGTCAAGGTTTTACTTTGAATGTGGGTGCTTTTATATTTAGCTGACTATCATGATGATAGGTATTAGAGCGTATGAGCAATACAGAACTCCTTGTGCCTCTGTAGTCTATATTCTTAATTTGTCTGCCTCCCTACTTGGGAGCAGGTGGTCAGTGAGAGGAGAGCATGGTGTTTATCCATTTCAATTCTGTGTTTCCTCTAGAGAATCTGAGATTTAATCCTAAAGGCTTTCTGAGTGGCAAAGATTGGGCTTTTTATGTTTAAATGCTTACTTTTATTAGAACTTTTTATGGGGAAAAAAAACTTGTGAAGCATAAGCAACTAAACTTGGCTTTCATGTATCAACTTGCTAGCCAAGATAATTTCTATAAGGAGTTCTATTTGTTGGTTAAACCACAGTTTTGAAGGAATGGTTGCTTAGTATTCTTATATAAGTTCTGTCTCTTTCCTCTTTTTCTTGAGTTTCAAGGTATGACCAGAGTGTCATAGTAGCACTTTTCTGAATTTCTTCACATTAGCTTTCCCAGACTTAGATTTTGTGTTCCTTTGATCTAGATTGCCGTACCTACCTCCTTAAACTTAAGTTTCATTGTGTCTCTCTAACCAACCAAGAATTACAGGTTTCCTAGTCCTACTATACTTATTAAATTCTCTGGCTTGTTTTTCAAGGAAATCTTCTTTATAATCCTCACTTCAGGATTTGGCTTCACTAAGTGCTAAATATGTCTTATTAATATTATAAACTGCCAACATTATTTAATTATTACTGAAATGCCAGGAAGTATTCTTAAGCCCCTTGCATCTAATATTGGCTTAATCATCACAGTTGCCCCATGAAGTAGTTACTCATACTAACTTGTTTATATTGTGGTGAAATTTACCTCACAAAATTTGCCATCTTAACCATTTTTTGGTGTGTAGTTCAGTAAAGTATATTTGCATTGTTGTGAAACAGATCTCCAGAGCTTTTATATGTTACAAAATTAACACTCTGTGCCCATTAAACAACAATTCCTCATTTCTCCCTCCCCACAGCTCCTGCTAACCTCCATTCTTTCTGTTTCTATGAGTTTGACTACTTTAGATGTCTCATATAAGTGGAATCATACAGTGTTTTTCTTTTTGTGGCTGACTTATTTCCCTTAGGATAACATCCTCAAGGTTCATCTATGTTGAACTATGTGAGGAGATTTCCTTTCTTTTTAAGGCTCAATAATGTTACATTGTATGTATCTCCTACATTTTGTTTCTCCATTTGTTGACTGATGGACACTTGGGTTGCTTCCACCTCTTGGTTATTGTGAATAGTGCTGCTATGAGCGTGAATGTGCAGATATCTCTGAGATACTATTTTCAGTTCTTCCAGATACATACCCAGAAGTAGAATTGCTGGTTTGTATGATGATTCTGTTTTTAGTTTTTTGAGGAGCTGCCATACTGTTTTCCACAGCAGCTTTGCCGTTTTACATTCCCACCAGCAGTGCACAGGGGTTCCAGTTTTTTCCAGTTTTTCCCACATCTTCATCAACCTTGTTATTTTCTATTATTTTTTTAAATCTTTTTGCTCGTAGCCATCCTACTGGATGTGAAGTGATTTTTCATTGTGGTTTTGATTTGCATTTGCCTAATGATAGTGATACTGAGCATTTTTTATATGCTTGTTGCCCATTTGAGTATCATCTTTGGAGAAATATCTATTCAAGTCCTTTGCCTCCTTTTTAATTGGGTTTTTCTTGTTGAGTTCTTGGAGTGTTTTGTGTATTCTGGATATCGATCTCTTAACAGATACATGATTTCGGATATTTTCTACTATTTGGTGGGTTGCCTTTTCACTCTGTTAATAGAGTCTTTTGATGCACAAAAGTTTTTTGATGAAGTCCAGTTTATCTGTTTTGTTTTTTGTTCCCTGTCCTATTGGTGTCCTGTCCAAGAAGTCATTGACAAATCAATGTCATGAAGTTTTTGCCTTGTGTTTTCTTCTAAGAGTTTTATAATCTTAGCTCTTTTGTTTGGACCTTTGATCCTGTTTGAGTTAGTTTTTCTGGACAGTAAAAGTATGGGTCCAATTTCATTTTTTTGCATATGGACATCCAGTTTTCCCAATACCATTGTTGAAAAGACAGTCCTTTCCCAACTGAATGGTCTTGGTACCCTTGTCGAAAATCGTTTGACTATATATGTCAGTACTTACACTGAATTTGTAGATGAGGCGATTGACCTTGAGGTGTGACTGATAGAGTATTAACACATTTTTTAAAAAGAATTAACCTCAAAGGAATCTATATTTGGTACAGTAAGATGAAAGAGGTTTTTAGGGTTCTGAGGTCTCTTTATTGTGGTAGTCTTTTCCTAGGAGGGTAAGTGTCAGCAACTTTGCACCCCAGTTCTGATAGGTTGCCACCTCTATGCACTAAGCTGGTGATTTTCAAACTCTTAGCAACAAAACCCTATTTTCTCCAAGCAAAATCTTAGGTGGACCTCCAGTGTTTCTACTGATGATTAGTATTTTGTTAGTATATAATCACTTATAAAATAAATGTATAATATTTACCCATTTTTGCTAATGGATGGTAACACAAGTTCATGCATTTCTGGTTTCCAGTGTATTGAAAACAAGTGTGTGTTACGGTTTTAAAAATTTGTGCCTGTTATAGTTTTAAAAAAAGGTTATCATGTATTTACAGGAACATCTTCAGATCAGATGTTTGCAGAACACCTGATGCTTTGCCACCGATGTCAGTGTGAAAACCAGTAGCTTATTTAGTTATCTTTGAGGTTCAGCCTGTGATTACGGAGAACCATTTTTCTCTATGCAGAGTTAGAGCGTTAAATATGAGAAAGTCTTGACTTCGTGGATGCTGAGATGTGAGGCTAACTGAAAGCCTAACAACTGGCCCAGAATGATTTTTTTTCATTTCTCTACTGAGGATCTAAGGATAAGTATCAAAAGACAGTCATTTTTCTGTGTGTCTTATAGTGGTTTAAACTTAGGTCAATTCATATCTTGTATTTTAAGATACTGACGTTGATAAAGATATCAGAATTTTTGTAGTTAGTTGTAAGAATTTTATTCTTTAAGATTTGATTTCAATTTAAGCATGTCAGCAGCATTTGTTCATTTTGGAAGATCGTATTTTGGGGCTTCAGCATTCTTAGATAAAGTAAGGCATTCAAGAGACAAATCATTCTGATTTAAAAAGTTATTTTTCCTAATGGAGTGCCTTCCACAAATTTACCATATTTATAATAAAATGTGCTGTTTTTTTTTTTTTTTTTAAAGCTGTAATCATTACCTAATTACTGTGTACCGGCATTAAGTAATTTTGCAGGGCCCAAGATGCTTGAAAATTGGTGTAGCTGGCTGATTTTTTAAGTTTAGTAACAATAAGAGATATTGGCTCCTATTCAGAATAGGATGTGGTATAAGAGTGTTTAAAAAAGAAGAAAATTTAAAGGATTTGTTTGATTTCTTTTATGCTCTTTTTTTTTTAAAAAAAGATGTATTTATTTGAGAGAGAGTGAGAGCATGTGAGCAAGTGAGGCGGGAGGTGCAGAGGGAGAGGGAGAGAGAATCTCAAGCAGACTCTGTGTAGAGCCTGACATGGGGCTTGATCCCATGACCCCGAGATCACGACCGGAGCCAAAACCGAGTCGGATGTTCAACCAACTGTCCCACCCAGGCACCCTGGATTTCCTTTCTTTTTTATGGCTGAATGTTATTCGTGTGTGTGTGTGTGTGTGTGTGTGTGTGTGTATACACCAGATTTTCTTTATCCATTCAGCTGTGGATGGACACTTAGGTTCTTTCTGTGTTTCAGCTATCGTGAATAATGCTGCGGTGAACATGAACGTGAGGTAGTGGTTTCATTTTCTTTGGGTATATATCCAGAAGTGGGGATTGCTAGATCATATGGTAGTTTTATTTTTAATTTTCTGAGAAGTCTTCATACTGTTTTCCATAGTGGCTGTATCAAATGATGTTCCCCCCCAATAGTCCCCAACACTTTTTATCTTTTCTCTATAGCCTTGCCAACCTTTTTGCCTGTCTTTTTGATGACAGCCATTCTAACAGGTATGAGCTGCTATTTCATTGTGGTTTTGATTTGAATTTCCCTGATGATTAGTGATGTTGAACATCTTTTTGTGTACCTGTTTTCTATTTGTAGGGCTTCTCTGGAAAAGTGTCTCTTCAGGTCTTCTGCCCATTTTTGAATCAGATTTTTTGAAAATGCTTTTTCTTTTTTTTTAGAAAAAAAGAAATATACTTGGTATATTGTATATCTATATTTTCTCCCCTTCCTTTCTTCCTTCCTTCCTTCCTTCCTTCCTTCCTTCCTTCCTTCCTTCCTTCCTTTTAAAAATTTATTTATTTGAGAGAGAAAGTGAGAGAGAGAGAGAGTGCAAGTTGGGTGAGGGGCAGACGGAGAAGCAGGCTCTCTGCTGAGCAGGGAGCCCAGTGAGGACTTGATCCCGGAAGATCATGACCTGAGCCAAAGGCAAATGCTTAACCGAGTGAGCCACCCAGGTGTCCCTATATTTTTTTTGGTATGTTTCTTTTTAGTGTACAGTAAGTGACTTTGTCGGTGACTCATTTGGGAAAACAAATAGGTTCTCATGTGTATGTTCAGTTATTTTCTCTTGGGATACATTCTGACCTGACATTTTAAAAACTTACCAAAGTGTATAAAACCTTGCTGGCCCACCTCTATGCAGATTTTGTCCACTAAAAATACCTACAGTACTGTAAATGTATTTTCTCTTCCTTTTGGTTTTCTTAATAATATTTTCTTTTCTCTAGCTTACCTTGTAGGAATATAGTATGTGGTATATAAGATGTACATGATATGTGTTAATCCACTGTTTATGTTATGGGTAAGGCTTTCGGGCAACAGTAGACTTAGGTTTTTGGGGAGTCAAAGATTATATGTGGATATTCAACTGTGTGGGGTGGGGGGGTCGGCACCTCAACCCCTGTGGTGTTCAGGGGTCAGCTGTATTTAGTTTGCCTTTTTTTTTCACTGTACCATTAGTACTTGGGGAATCATTTAGTGAGATGTTTAGAGTCTAAATTACTTTGATTACTAGAACAAATTGCTTTATCAACAATTTGCTCCTGGTAGGAAGTGGTTTTCATACATTTATTTGCTTAAGTGTATGTCATGAAAACTATTTGGTGAATTCCTCATCCCCGCTTGCTTAGCGTAGGAGAGTTTGTTTTTTACTGTTTTTTGTTTGTTTGTTTGTTTGTTTTTTGTATTGTTTGTTTGGTTGGTTTTTTTTAGCATGACTTTTCAAAATAGGGGCCCTTTAGCATGTAGAACTAACAATTCATGTAGCTGGAGCTGTTCTGTTACAGGCTAACCTCTTGAAGATAGGATGGGAAGTTCTGAAGCAGGAAAAAAGTTTTAGAAAAATTTTCAGTTTAGTCTTAGCTAGATTAGTGATATGAAAAATATAATATTCTTAGTGTTTCAGGAATATGGGCTTCAGAAGTAGAAACAAAGAAACTCTTGGTTAAGTCTAGGGTTTAGAAATGTTTCTGAGGGTCACCTGGGAGGCTCAGTCAGTTGAACGCCTGCCTTTGCCTTCGGCTCAGGTCATGATTCACAGGATTCTGGGATGGAGCCCTGCATCGGGCTTCCTGGTCAGTGTGGAGCCCGCTTCTCCCTCTGCCTCTCCCCCAGCTTGTGCATGCACTCTCTTTCTCTCTCTCTCAAATAAATAAAATATTAAAAAAAAAAAAAGAAATGTTTCTGAGTTAATTTTATGCAAAATCTGGAATGACTTTTTCTTTTTTACTTTAAAGCCTTTTTCTTCTATTTAGCACTGTTCAGAGCCACCTTATATTCAATTTAAACAATATTTCTGTATTCCTATAATCTTTGCTATGTGATTTATTCTTTTTGCTTCTTTTCAGCTGTCTTCCTTTGTACTTTGTGCTCATGAAAATAAAAAATCTGAGATTGGACCTGTTTTCTCTGGGGAGAATCATGTTTAGCACAGTATTGGTGGCTCAGTAAATTTTAAGTAGTATTGCCAACCTTCTGGAAGCCTTTGCCTTAGTTAGAAACAATTATGGAAAGTTTTCTGTGTGGAGGACGCTCTCTTATCTTGGTACCAGCAAAGCCCTTTCAGCATCTTGCTTTAGTTTGTGTCCTTGTAGTTAGTTCTCAGCTCTGCTGCTAGAAAAATTTCTTTCAAAGATGCTCATGCAGTTCCTTTTGTGATTACTTACTGATTGATTTTTTGGCGGGTAATTATTATTTTTTAAAAATATTTTATTTATTTATTTGAGAGAGAGAGAAAGAGCAGCAGAGCTAGTGAGAGAAAACACAAGCAGGGAGGAGGGGAAGAAGCAGGCTCCCCACTGAGTAGGGAGCCCAACGTGGGGCTCGATCCCAGGACCCTGGGATCATGACCTGAGCCAAAGGCAGATGCTTAACCGACTGAGCCACTCAGGCACACTGGCGGGTAATTAATTTTTGATTTTTCAGCTAAAATAACAGTATTTTATGGTACTAGAATAGATTTTGGAGATTGTTATTAGCACATGCAAGTAGTTGGAATTTATTTAAAAATTGGTGGTTTAAATGGACAGGTTTAACAATTTATGAGTTTTATGCTTAGAATTATTAAAATGTACAAATAAAGTTAAAATTACTTGTATTTTAAATTATTATGCATTTGTATTTATCCTTTAGGCTCTTTTCTATTTTAAAGTAAACTTTATAACTTTGAGAGCCCTCATTTAAGCATATTTATTGTCAGATTTTAAGAAAGAACTTTTAGGTTTATAACTTTGTATAAAATCCCATAATATATTTTTTTACTTTTTATCATGTACAATTTAAAATAGAGAAGGACAAGAATGAGAGAAATCCTGAAAAACACAGTCAATGAAAGCTTTACAAAATCATAAGATGATAATTATGACTAGAAATCATAAGATCATTACTGCCAGTGATGTTCTTTGTGTTTGGCTAGAATCAACATTCATTTATGCCCAGGTAAATAAATTATTTTATTTCACAAAAGAGATTTAATAATTTATGGTTGAAGCTTATAAATGAAATACTGTGGCCCTTCAGTTAAGTAATGCACATGCAGGCCTCAGATGTAAAAGTTCAGTCAGTGTGGTTGGTGCAGCTCATGTCATTGAAGGAATGGGGACAAAAGTTTGTTTGTAGCTACCATGGAACTGAGTACAAAGACGCCAGTGACCTTTGAACTTCTGTGGCTGTGCATCTGAACAAGGAATTGTTTGAGGATGGGAAAAGCTGCCAGTAGACTTGGGATATGCTTTCTTCTTGCTTTCTACAGAATTGTTGAATGACCCTACTCGAGAAAAACAAAAAAGTAAAAACCCAAAAAACCAAACCAAAAGCAAAACAAAAAAACCACCAAATGCCTAATTGGAAGAAATTCTTATTAGTCTCAGAAGAATCTTAGGTCCACACAGCTAAATCTAATTAGGTACTCATATCTCAAAGTGATAGTCTCTGTAAAAATGTTATCTTCACTTACAAAAATGGCAACATTAATTACTGCCATTTTATGCATAGACAAAGCTGGTAGAAGCTTGTGGGTTCCTTCCTCTGCAGTTGTTATCTTTTTAAAACCTCTCCTCCAGCTCTACTGGTTGAAAAGTCCTTCTGTATCTGGGTCACACTAATTCCTTAGTTTTCTGTTACATTGTTTGAAGGTTGGGCATTATTCAAACGGTGAAACCCATAAATATTTGTCAAGTGAATGAGTGAATTAATAAATACACAGGAAAAGTGGTTTTTTTGTATGAGAAAGGAGTAATGGCATTTGCAGCCTTTTTTTTTTTTGTCCTCCCAGGTAGTTAATAAAAATCTAGTAACATCTCTCAATAAGAGAATACCATAAATACAGTATCTCTTTTGCAGATAAAGAGTCCCTTAGCCTTTGAGTTTACTTCTTTTGGTTGCACTAGCCAGTGTTCAAACTGGGGCTCAGGTAACAAGGTTTTATTTCAAAGCTGTTGTTTGTTTTTGAAAACTCTGAGGAATCCATACTGTTATTACCATTTTGGAGAAAAGCTGTCTCTGGCTAATATGGTTGCATATCTCTTTTACCCATGTTTAATAAAGCAGGATGTTTGTATTTGAAATCAGTTCAGTGATACACCCTTAAATAGTACATGCGCTTTGAGGTAGTTCCTCCTTGCCATCAATTATGCCTGTGTACATTTCTTTTCATATACTTTTAGATAGTTCTCTTTATGATCAGTGGTTAGTGCCATGAATTGGTTTGTAGGTTATGATACATTGCAGAGACCTGCGATCACATAGCTTAACTGGAGCCATGGAGATTGAGTCTTGACTTCATTGGCAACTTTGTCTTTGTGAGTGAGAAGGGGTAAGGTGTGTGAAAAATAGTATGGTAGTTATCATAAGAAAAATGACTTTTAAAAACAATATTATTTATTTTAGAGAGAGAGAATGAGCGGGAGTGGGTGGGGAGGGGCAGAGGGAGTGGAGAGAGAGAATCCTAAGCAGACCCCATGCTGAGCGCAGGGCCCAATGTGGGACTCGATCTCACAACTCCTGAGATCATGACCTGAGCTGAAACCAAGAGTCAGACACTCGACTGACTGAGCCACCCAGGCGCCCCAGAAAAATGAGTTTTAAGTAATTTTTTAGTAACTTTTCTAATGTGCTCATGTATTAAAATAGATTTGTGAGAAGTTTAATAAATTCTTAACTGATTGATACTTGGAGAATTTTATTCATTATATTCCATATGAAAAATTACTTAGGAAGTTTAGCCTTGTGTCTTGATTTATCAGCTATTCTTGTGAAATAGACCAATATACTGACAGAAAAACGCCTAGGATGACTAGGGCCTCCAGGTGCTCTTTGTCCTGGAGACCAGCTGCTCCGTGGAGGTGGAGATGTAGAATGGAGGGGACTGTTGCTGTGAAGGAAAAGTTTGGCTGCCAGGGAATATGGTTGAAAGAGAATGGGAGCTGGGAGCTGGATCAGGATGAAAAGAGGGACACGGAAGGTACAAAGGAAACCAGAGAATGGAAGCAGAGCAGTCACCTGCAGGCATCAGATGATCTTCATCTGGTAGACCAGACAATCCTTAAATGTTGCAGTGATTCAAAAAAAAAAATTAAACTTCCTTAGGTTAACTGATGTATATCTTTTATTCAGTGTTAGCTTTGGTTTATTTTAATTAAGCTCCTTCCTGTGATATGTATTGAACTTCGTTTAGACTTTATTTTTCAAATTTTTTTTAAAGATCGTATATATTTATTTGTCAGAGAGAGGGTGCACGCACAAGCAAGGGGAATGGCAGGGAGAGGGAGAGGCAGGCTCCCTGCTGAGCAAGGAGCCCCATGTGGGACTTGATCCCAGGACCCCGGGATCATGACCTGAGCCAAAGGCAGACACTTAACTGACTGAGCAACCCAGGCATCCCTGAACTTTGTTCAGACTTTAATGTGATAAAGGGAACAAGTAAACCTTTGCACAAAACAGAGATGGTATTTGACAAAACACTGTAGAATTGTCACGCAACATTTAGTGAATTGAACAGTCCCTTTTTAAAATCTTGCACGAAATGTGTGAAGTTACTCTTTTAGACAAAAGTAAGAATCTCTTTGAATAGTCCACCCCATTTCATTAAATGGATACTTTATGCAGAGAAAAGATAAACAGGAGGGCTGAAGAATATGAGAAATACTGGCTAAATACAGCAGTATTCACACCTACTATATTGAGAGGAAAAGTTTTGTTCTGGTAACTATATGTCAGCAGAAAAGTGCCTCATTACTTAAGTTTATGAAACGGCAAATGCTAGTAGCTAAGTTAATTTGAGTGGTGAATAATGCTTTAGATCAGAGAAGGACAGACTGAGAATTAATTGTTCATTCTGAAAAAAATTTTTCAGGAAATAAGTACCCTCTTTAGGATTTGAGAAATTCTCTTGTTTTTTTGATTCATTATTAACTTACTACATCCAGGTACTAGTTTAGAAAACTTTGTTCATCTTTTTGGTAATTTTTAAAAAAAGATTAAAATCGAAATATGAAAGGAAAACAATCAACATCTTATAAATTGCTAGATAAAAAAATATACACTATATTCAGTATTGGTAAGCACATTATAAGTGCTCCTCATAGCTGTGGCAGATTTCTGATTGCCTAATATCCATTTCCCCCCTTTTCATTTCTAATAGGATGCAAGTTTTGTTACAGGCAGAAGTATGCTTAGCTAAAAAATTCCTGAAGCCATGTGGCATAGTCCTGGTCAGTGAGGTATAGGCAGAAATGTTTGGATGAAGTTTTTGGGAAGGCCTTTTACTCATTACTTTTTCTTCTTGCCTGGAAATTATACATGATGCCTGGAGTCGATCCAGTATTCTAGACTTTCAGAGAAAAGCCGAGAGATTTACAGAGATCTTAGCCCATATATTCTTCAGATGCCTGACCGTCGGTAAGTGCCTCTTTCAGAACTTCCATTTCATAAGAAGAGTAAGCCCCTATCTTCTTTAAGCTGCTGTAATTTGGACTGCCTGTTACACACATCAGAACATTATTCCTAACTGATAAAATAATTTACGTGCCCATTATGACATACTTTCAGGAGATTTGGAATCTTTTGGTAATAATTTAACAAGGGGTTTATCTAACTTCAGATCCAGAAGATCCTAGGATTTGGGGGGATCATTTCTGTCTTTTAGACTTGATCGCACCAGCTGGATAACCAGCTGGATGGGTAGTGGTTACTGCTGGAGTTTTGAAGGAAATGCAAGGAAGTATTCAAACTACTCTAGCATTTCCCACTGTCATTTTATCCTCTCTTTCATTTCAAGTCCCTGGGTTCATCTGGGTCCATAATCTATGTTGAAACTATTAGATCTCCCTCTAAATGGAGGGGATTCAAGAAGATACAGCACAATTAGGGTCGTCTGGATTGGTTATTGATGGAATCTGACTGATGACCTGATCTCCCTCTATATCAGGATTAGTTGTGGAGGTTGTCCTCCCCACCGTCCTTTATAAAACTTAGTCACGTGTAATCTACATACAGGGGAGAGTCCACAGTTCATACCTGTACAGCTCTGTGACTTTTCACAAACAACATACATCTGTGTAACCAGCATCTGATCAAGAAACAACGAAGTTTCTCTATTGCTCTTGAGGATTATTACTATCCAGACATCTAACAGTATAGATTAGTTTTTGTCTATATTTGTATTTCATATATATGGAATCCTGCAGAATGTACTCTTGTGTTTGGTATCTTTTGTTCGGCATTGTCTGTGAGATTTATCCATACTGTTACGTATAATTATAAGTCATTCTTACAGCTTTTAGCATTCCAATGTGTGACTGACAATATTCCAACTTCCTGCTGAGTATTTGGGTTGTTTCTTGTTTTTACTATTATGACTACTGCTGCTAAGAACATTCTAGTACATACCTTTTAGTAAACATGTGTAAGTATTCTGTTGGAATGGAATTGCTGGATCATAGGATATCAGCACTGTATGAGTGTTTTAGTTCCTTTGCATTTTCACCCACACTGGATGTTGTCATTGTTTTTAACCTAGTCATTCTGGTGGGTGTATATTTTGTGAAGCACCTGTTTAAGTCTTTTGCTCATTTTTCTGCTCAGTTGTAGGTCTTTTCTTACTCTTTGTGGGAGTCCTTTTTTTTTGTATTCTGGATACTAATCCTTTGTCATACTTGTATCGTGAATATCTTACCCTATTCTCTGAGTTACTCTTACACTCTTAAGTCTCTTTTGAGGTATAGGTCTTAATATAATCCAGTTTGTCATCTTTTGCTTTATGGTTAGTGCTTTTTGGCTACTGTTACAAAATATCTTCACCTACTGTAGTATCACAAAGATGATGATCTGTATTTTCTACTATAAAAGTTTTATCGTTTTACCTTTTATATGTAGATCTGCCCTGATTTTTGTGTAGGATATGGCGGGGGTGGGGGGGGGTGTCACAGCACATTTTTTTCCCATGCAGGTACTTAGTTGAGTCAGCACTATTGATTAAAAAGATTATCTTTCTCCCTTATACCTCATTGTCACCCTTGTCATAAATCAGGTAATCAAATATGTGTAGATTGTTTATGGACTTTCGTATTCTATTAGTTTGTTTATTCTTCCCTTTTGTGAATATTATACTGTCTTACTTACTATAATTTTATAGCAGGGTTTGTTAACTTTAGTGTTAAGTTCTCCAGTTTTGTTCTTCTTTTAAAGATGGCCTTAGCTGACCTTGGTGATTGTCAGCTAGTTAGGTGGAGTTAATATACATTTTGTATGCCTTCCAACTTCTGCCGTATACATCCCTCAACCAACTGACTGAAATACTGGCTTAATCTACTTAGCTATCAAGAGAACCCAGTTAGGACCTCTGACCTCTTAATGGATTTTCGGATTTGTTGAGTAAACAGAAAATAATTTCTTGGTGCACACATAATACATCACATTTAAAATCAGTGCTCACTTTTACCATAAATCACTGCAGTGTACGGTAATCAAATATTTAGTTCAAATGTGTGTATTTAATTGCACTGATGCTTAATTTTCTCATTTGTAAGTAATCAGCTGTTTTGTTTATCATGACCAGCTCTGTAGATGCCATGTTTAGGAATTAGTTTCCTTCAAAAAGATGAAACAGGAATAGTGAAATAAAAATAAGATGAATCCATCTGGAAGAATGAATCATCTGTGCATGACATTTAAAGGCAATGATCTTTGTTAGTAATATGATATTGTCAGTTGGAAGAAATTTCTCCTCAGTGTCCTGCCTTCTTTCCCCCTTCCATTTCATGTTGATTCAATTGGGGGAAGTCACAAGGTTTTAAAGTAAAATAGTAACTACTTTTCTTCAGAGTTGATCATTGATAATTTTACTTATTTTCTTTGGGGAGTGGAGAAGAGGAAGGAGGAAGGGAAGTCAGGAGCATTCTGGATACAGTAACTGTGTGTTCCGAATTCCCATATGATACATGTCATCATGCAGAATACGTTTTTTAAAACTGAGACTATGTTGGGAAATTGAAAATATATGATCATTATAACTTTGGGAACCTTTTTTCTAGTTTTTAAAATAGGGGCCAAATGATCAGAGATCTGTATGCATGTGGGTTGTGTGAATTTCTCTTCTCCTTTTAATTAATAAGTAATGAGTTACAAGGGTTCATGTTTGATTCAGAAATTGGAACTGAATGTGAGTTAGGCATATAAGGCTCTAATCACAGCTATTTTAATTACAAACAAATAATATACTATTTCATTTATAATATAATTTTAATAGAATTAAACTTGAACAGTTAAAAATTCTGTAATCTATATAATCACATCCTGTTTGAGTTAGAGTTACTGACCAATCCAAATTTGCTTTGATAACCTGACGGTAAGTGGCCCATTAATACAGTCGTATGGTGGGAAGAAGTTCTGTGTTAGCAGGTCAGGCACATATTTTTGCCTCAAGATCTCAGTGGCAGCGCTTATTGAACAGGTATTTACTAAGTGCATATTGATTATCTAATATTTTATAAGCACTGGGAATATAAAGATGAGCAAAATGGTTGTGATTCCTGCCATCCCTGAACTTTCCAACTAGGGATATGTGCCTTAGGCTTATCACTTGGTGTGTAGTTGCACACTGGTAGCAATAAATTTTTTGTCCAGCTTTATTAAGATAGAATTGACATAGTATTGTGTAAGTTTAAGGTGTCTAAAGGGATGATTTGATATACATATGTATTGTAAAATGTTTACCGGATAAGGTTGGTTAATACAGCCTTCATCGCTCATAATTACAAGTATTTGTTGTTGTTATGGTGAAAATATTTAAGATCTACTCTCAGAAACTTTTAAGTATGCAATACAATATTGTTAACTATAGTCACTGTACTGCACATTAGATCCTCAGAACTTACTCATCTTATAATGGAAATCTGTACCCCTTGACCAACATCTCCCTTTCCCCCGTTCTTCAGCCCTTGGCAACCATGTCTACTCTCTGTTTCTGTGAGTAAATAAGTTTTTATTGCTGTTGAAGGATTCAGGGTTTCTACTCCAGTTACATGTGAAGTTTCTAGTGTGGTGTGTTAGCGTCAGATTTTCATGTATCGTGGACTATTTTTCCTTAACATATAATTAGTTAATAATCTATAACCTGGCTGGATTTAGCCTTTCACAGTGTAGTACGTATTCTTTCTGAAAATATTATGGCTCTGTTTTTGAGTGCTTATGGAAATGAACATCCAAAATGAATGTGCACTCCGTGTCCTTACATATCATATTTCCTTATCTTGTAGTCTTTTTGCTTGGATTGTAAAGTAATGAGAATATGTATACCTACCTAGCCATAAATTATGGCCATATTTGGTAACACAGAGTATGTCCTCATTAGTAGACAGGATGTGTTTACTTATATCACAAAGTTCCTGTTTAAGAAGCACAGCAAGGTAATGAACAGGGAGAGGAATGGATCTTTTTCAGACAAAGTTCAGATGATTACTCCTTAGGCATCTAGGAGTAGAAGCATTTGGTACGTTTGGTGCCCCATCCCCTCCTTGTTCTCTGTTCCCCTCTCCACTAACTTCCAGGATCTTCCCTCTGCCTTCTTCACTTACTCTCTTACTCTCCAGTCTCTTCCTCAGAGCACACCAGGGCTTATGTTAACTAGATAGTTCTACTTTTACCCCTTTTAATTTGTCTGCCTCTTTCCATCTCTCCACAGCTGCTCCTCTAGTTCAGAGAGATACTCTTTCTCTTCCAGTTATTGCAACAGCCTCCTTATTGCTCTCTCTACCTAAAACTTTTCCGTTCCAGTTCATTCTTTCTCCATTTTGAAGCCAAAATAATTTCACTGAGATGCTCATGTGGAAATTCAGGGAGCTTCCCTAGGTAATATTCCCTAGTTGGGTTTAGAGTTTGGCCTGGAGAGAGGCTAAAGCATGCTGGATAGAGGGAGTAGCATTTACAAAGGCTTTAATGTTTTAAACCATGGCAGCGTTGTTACATGAAGGAGACAGTCTCCAAGAAAGACTGCAGTTCTTTTAAACCTAATAGTCATTTACCTCCAGGCATGCTGGCAAAGTCAGTCATATTACTTTATGGTGGTGTATTCTTGCTTTAATTCAAATACAAAAACACTTTTTTTTTTTCCCCTAAAGTAGGCTCCATGCCCAGCACAGAGCCCAGTGTGGGGCTTTAACTCATGACCCTGAGATGAAGACCTGAGCTGAGATCAAGAGACAGATGCTTAACCAGCTGAGCCACCCAGGCGCCCCCAAATGCAAATACACTTGAATCTCGTTTCTCTTACACAGTTGAATTTGGAAGACCTGTTCTACCATTTGTATCTAATGACTGGTTCCTATTAAGACTTTCCTGGACTATGTCACTTACTCTGTGGTGTTTTTTTGGTTAATAGAAGTAACTAGTTTGTAAGGGTGATCAATATTTTGCCCAGTTCAGCAAATATCTTTGATGAGTTGGAATCTCTTGTTGCGGACAGAAGTTGCCAGTTAAACTGTTAATTGAAAGCAGTGTATTAGCATAGGCAGCATCCAGAAAACAGTGCACTTAGTACAGGTACCATCTGCTGATTAGCTGACCATTGTTGCCTCTCCACCAGTTTTTTGACAGTACATCCCAGTGGAGTTTGTAGCTTTATTCCACTGATAATCAAAGACTAGATATGGTGACAGCTAAGAGTAAAGCTCTTAAGGTCGAAATAGACTGAGTAGTGTAAGGGATGATAAAGGTGTTAAAAATGGTAAAAGTATACCATGGATGTAAAGTTAATGTAGGTTTAGCACTGGTTCTAAACTATAAATTTTCTCCTTTTTTCTGTGATGGTGACAATACAAGAGTGAGGCATGTAATCATACTGGCATGTTTGTGGTAAAGCTCCTTTGTTGTCTTTTTTTTTTCAAGTAGGCTCCATGCCCCACGTGGGGCTTGAACTCAACCCTGAGATCAAGAGTCGCATGCTGTATGATTGAGCCAGCCAGGCGCTGCCATCCTTTGTCGTTTTTAACCTACAATATTTTCTATTCTACTTCTTAGATAGTATTTTAGTTACAAATATGTGGCATTCATATATTACAGATATGTTTCAGTAACATTATTAGACATATTTCTTTTTAAAAACTCTTTTAAAGATTAGTTTTAGAGAGAGAAAATGTGAAAGCGCATGGGAGGGGTGGAGGGGAGAGGGAGAGAAAGTATCTCAGGTAGACTCTGCGCTGAGCACAGAATCCCATGTGGGGCTCGATCTCATGACCCCAAGATCATGACCTGAGCTGAAACCGAGAGTCAGTTACTCAACCGACTGAGACTCTCAGGCGTCGCAAGATTATTAGACATATTTCTGTCAAATATGTAACAAATACATAATCTTAAAACGTAGTTGCATTAAAACATTGAGCTTAAGCAAATTAGATCTCATTATCTGTGCTTTTCTGAATATATTTTCATGTGTTCATATATTCCACTTATTTTAAAAGTTTACTGTTTTATACCATGTGGTTTTTACATTCAGAGGCACATTTTCTTCTCAGTGAAACTGTTCCAAGATTTTCTGATGTAGGCTGGTGGAAAAATGACTCATTTAACAGAATTGTATTCGACAGTCAGGACTATTGGAGCACATCATATTTCATTAAGGGAGAGATGCTTGAGAAAAGGAGTCTGTTAACCAGATAAAAGTATTGGTGTCTTTGCTAACTTCATTATCTTATCACCATCGTCTTTGCAGTTACTTAGCAGTGGGTGCCTCATCCAGGTAGGGTCAGCTTACTTTATCGTCTGCTGTTGTAGAATCTTCACCAATATCTAAGAAATCACAACTTGCTAGTTTAAATAATAATGTATTTTCTGGATCTAAGCCAAATTTGAGGTTAGATTTTAGCATTTAGTATAAGTTCTTAACATCTGTTTCTTGAATAAATGACTCCTTAAAAGGCAAAAATAATGTAATGGAATTCAGACAGTGCTGTGGGTACGTTAAATGGTGTGATTTTTCTGAGGGGGCATTTTAGAAATGTGTATCAAGTCTTGAAATGTTACTTTTGACCTAGTAATTCCACTTTTAGGATCTTGAAAGTAATTTAACATGTACAAAAAGATTTAACCAAAGATACTCAGTGTAGTATTATGCCTAACGGTGAAGATTTGATAAATCATAATGTCCAACCAAAAAAAATAGTTAATTACGAGGTATCCATATAGAGGAATATTAACTATTTATAAAGTTTATTTCTGAAGATTATTTAATAACAAGGGAAAACCATGATACAAAAGTGAGAGTTATGAAGAACTCTATAGGAAGTTGAGCTCTATTAGGTAATAGCAATTAAAAACATAAATCAGACCCATATATACAGACCTGGAAAGATCATCAAACCACATTAAATGCAAAAAAGCAAGTTGTAGAATAATGCACATGCACAGAAAAAAGTAAGATATTTATAAAAATGCATTAAATGAATCATATTTATATCCAAACATAGGCATGTGCAGGCATAGAAAAAACTCTGGTTAGTCAAATTATTAATAGCAGTGACTGCATTTGGAGATAGGAAAAGGCACACTTTGACTCCTACTTGGATTTTAACAATGAGTATATTTGTATATTAATTTGTAATTTAAACTAAAGAATTAAAAAAAGCCCTGAAATTTAAGATTCTGTTTTGTAAAGAAAAAGATTCTCTAGGGGCGCCTGGGTGGCGCAGTCGTTAAGCGTCTGCCTTTGCTGCTCAGGGCGTGATCCCAGCATTCTGGGATCGAGCCCCACATCAGGCTCCTCCGCTGGGAGCCTGCTTCTTCCTCTCCCACTCCCCCTGCTTGTGTTCCCTCTCTCACTGGCTGTTTCTTTCTCTGTCAAATAAATAAATAAAATCTTAAAAAAAAAAAAAAAGAAAAAGATTCTCTAAGATATAAGCAAGGGTTATCTCTGGAAGGTAGTTCACACAGTCCTTAACCTTTTTTGTGTTTTTCTGTACTTTTCAGAATTTTGGCAATGAATAGGTATTGTTTTTATAATCAGAAAAAGCAGTTAAGATTTTTTAAAAAGCTGAAATCACAGGTAATAGCAGCATAGTCTGGAGTAAAAATTGCTTTGATTCAGATCCTGCCTCTGCCATTGACCAGCTCTGTGACCTTGGCAGGGATGGGAGTGGGAGGTTGGTCTATTTTTTCCACAGGATTATTTTTGAAGATTATTATTTTCTATTATTTATTTATTTATTTTTGAAGATTAAATGAGCTATGACATATAGGTTAGTTTTATAGTGTCTGGCATACACTTGGTGCCTACACAAGTTAATTTCCTTCTTGTTTTTCTCTTTATGACATAATAGTTAAAACTTTGCAAAACAATTGAAAGATACCATTAAAATATTGACAAAAACACAAATATATCCAAGAATTGGATAGCTGAAGAGCTTATGACATGATGGTTTTAGAAATAACTCTGCTACGGGATAGAAAGTGAGAATATTCATTAGAGCAAAGCAAAGGTTTGGTATTTCACTTCTGATGGTAAGAAGAGGCGGGATATGAGGCCTCAGTGTTCTGTATGAACCAGTTGTTAGCAATAACATGGTTTTCTCAGTACAGCTTATATAATTCCCCACAGTTCAACCTGATTAGTGTTTTAAAGCTGTGCTGTAGATAAGTTGTGTTTATTCATCATGGCTATCTGTATTAAGAAATAAAAGTATTCAGGATTTCAGGATAATAAAAGTCTTCTAGTAGTAATTCAATATGTGAAATGAGATATCTTCGTTGATTTCAGAGGTTATATTTCAGTGGCATAAGGTAATTAGGGAAAATAGTCACCAACATAAAATTCTTAAAGCAGTTAACAATTATATTCTTCTTACACATGTGTATTAGAAGTACAATTGAAATACAGACGTTTGCTTTTCTCCCCCTTTTGCAGAGGAGGTATCACAGGCTGGAAAGAGGAAGACTAATTGAAATTAAACAGCCGGTGAAGAGGCAAAGCAGGGATCTCCTCCTAGATACACACTGGACTTCAGAAGCACCAACATGGCTGCTTCTAGTATTGCTGCCTCTACATGTTTTCATAAAAGGAAACATTTGTTTTAAAGGGGTAAGAGGTTTGGTGGGTATCAAGTGTTTCTATTATTCCATTTGTTTCCTTTTTTAGTCACATTTCTTAAACGAATACATTTGATATCATTTATGGCTCTATTTCTTCTTCCAGTCTTTCTCTTAAATTGCAGCCCTTCAAAAATGCCGCATATTGAAAAACAGTTTGGAATAGATTTTCATGTGGTAGAAAATGAGTGTACTTTGGGAAACCACTTTGGTTGTGTGACTCTGAGTCAGCAGCAGGGGCTCAGCTAGTCGTCTGCAGGCGTGACCTGGGCATGTGCACCTCTTTTCTTGAGTATCTATTAGTAATAAAAAATCTCAATATTAATGCCCGTTCAGTGCTTTTCATAAATATGTAAAATTCTTTAGAATTTATCCCTCTGAGTTCGTTTCCACTCTGGTATATATATTTTCTTTTATGTGACTTCTTTTTCCTAAAAAGCTAGTAATATTCTGGAATATACTGTCTTTTCAGTGAAACCTTATTCTCTTTGGCTTGTAGGTTGATCAGTGGTCAGTGGTTTTTTGTGTCTCAATAGTGTCCTTATATTTTTAACCTGCTGTATAGTAACTTAACTCATTACAGGTGATCTTGGAAATTTTGTGCTGTTCTTAATGAATTCTAGAATGGTTTTCTTTTGACTGTGTCTCTTATCTTATGGACACCTATTAATCTCCTTATTTAATTCAGTATATTATTGTCATCCTCGCATTACATCATTTGTTGTAAGAGCTCATCTGAGTGGTATTGTGTTGTCCTTTTCTTTTGTTTTGCTAAATGACCATGTGAGAGAGGAAGTGGACTCCAGGCTCCTGGAGGACAGAGATTAGGTCAGTTTTACACACTACACTGTGTGTTGCACAGCACCTGGTACAGAGTAGATACACAGTAAAACTGAGTTTAGGAAGGTATGGCTAGACAAAGATAAAGCAGAAGAAACCATGGGGTTATCGTTAACTACAGCCAAGGTCATCAGTGCTATTGTTTGGGTGGGGGTTTGGGTGGGGAGACACAAAAAGAGGAGAGGGAAAATTCAAGCAGGTTTTTGGAAGTATGTGGAGAAACAAGTATTAGTGGTAACGATACGTGGAAGACTCTGTGCTATGAGCTTTATGTGTAGCATTTGATTTAATCTGTACAGAGTACAAGAAAGAACTACACAGCCAAAGAAAGAATAAGGCAGGAAAATGTTCTGGTTAGCCTAGGTAAAAGGATGTAAGGGCCGATTTAGGTTTAGAGCACCATTTATAAAGATGTTTTATAGCAGTTGTTGAGGTATTGGCAGAATACAGTAGAATGATTTTCTTTTTTTTCCTTTTTTTTCTTTTAAAATAATCTCTACACCCAACATGGGGCTCGAACTCAAGATCCCGAGATCAAGAGTTGCATGCTCTACTGACTGAGCCAGCCAGGCAACCCAGTAGAATGATTTTTGGTTAGATTTATTAGATTTAGGTTAGAGGTAAATTAAAAAATTTTCAAATAATACTGTCATCATAATAATGAGAGCCAAGATACAAATAAAAGTGCTCTTTGAGCTTCATCCCACGAAGTCATTCTTGGTGTAAAATACTGTGAGGTAGATATTATGGAATGTTAGACTAATACAGACTCCAGAAGAAAATAGGTTTTCCCTAGATGGTTAGATAGGCTGGCTGCGATAAGCTTTCAAAGTTCCTTTCAGTTGGATTCTATGACTTGATCAGATTGGATGTAAATAATTTTGAAGGAAGGTGTTTGGTTTCTTCATTTGCCTTTTATTAAACACATTTATGGTTAATTTAAAGTGAAGATGGAATAAATAACTAAAAGGAAAATTTCCATGGACTCAGTTTAATTTTAGGAGCTACAGAGGATCTAGTCCTTTGCATTCCCTTACTACAAATACTTCAGGTTTTCTCAGTTATTCGTAGGAAATACTTCCAAAAAATGTAATTTTCTTCCTGTTTTGCTCTTGCAAAAATTTTTATCTTTCTGAAAACATATTCACTAGAATGCAAAGGCTGTGCTTATAAATTTTGCAGTGTTGTAATGTGTCAAAAATGACCTTTAAAGGATAGATGGAAAGTTGCTATATCATACCTTTCGTGTGTTGTAAAAGAAAATCTTTTTCTTCCCTTAATGTAGAACTGGAAGATGAAATAAATTGATTTTTATAGATTTTTTTGAAGGCAGATTAGTAAACTTTGATACCTTTTTCTTCTGAAGGAAATATTGTCAGAATAGTTTTTTTCTCCTCTATTGTATGTTGTTTGTGAGGTCTATTTAAAAATTTTAAAAAAGTCTCATAGGTTATTTTGAAGTCATCAAATAGGAAGTGTGAATGCATGTGAAGACAAACCTATGAATGAATTTGATCAGTTCAGTTTAAAAATCTTATGACTGCTGGCAACTTGCCTCATACGTAGCTTTGAATGATGCATAGAAATAGGTCTGCACAATATTTAAATTAAAAAAATTTTAATTCAATTTATTTAGATTCCCAAAACGAATAATTCACCTATTTCTTTCACCCCACAGACCTCCCCTCTTGCAGCCAATCTGTTCTATCTATGAGCTTGTTTTTTTAAACATTTATTTTTATTTTTATTACAATGTGAGAGATCATATGGTATTTACCTTTCTATGTCTCATTTCACTTACCGTAATGCCTTCAAGGTCCATCCATGTTGTCATAAATGGCAAGATTTCATTCTTTTTGATGGCGGAATAATATTACATTGTGTGTGTATCACAGTTTCTTTATCCTTTCATCCATTAATGGACACTTCTGTTATTTCCATATCTTGGTTTTTGTAAGTAGTGCTACAAAGAATATGGGGGTATATATATCTTTCTGAGTTAGTGCTTTTATTTTCTTTGGATAACTACCTAGAAGTAGAATTGCTTGATCATATGGTAGTTCTATTTTTAATTTTTTGAGGAACCTCCATACTGTTTCTATAGTGGTTGTTCCAGTTTACATTCCCACCAGCAGGGCATGAGGGTTCCCTTTTCTCCACATCCTTGCCAACACTTGTTATTTCTTCTCTTTTTGATAATAGCAGTTCTAACAGGTGTGAGGTGATACCTCATTTTGATTTGCATCTCCCTGATGATTAATGATACTGAACATCTTTTCATGTCCCTTTTGGCTCTCAGTATGTCTTTGGAAAAATGTCTATTCAGATCGTCTGCCCATTTTTTAATTGGATTGTTTGTGTTTTTTGCTGTTGAGTTGTACTAGTTCTTTGTGTATTTTAGATTTTAGCCTTTTATAAGGTACATGATTTGCAGTTATTTTTTCCCATTCAATAGGTTGCCTTTTCATTTTGTTGATGGTTTCCTTTGCTGTGTAGAAGTGAATTTTTAGTTTGACTTAGTCCCACTTGTGTATTTTTGATTTTGCTGCTTTTGCTTTTGGGGTTAGACTTAAAAAATTATCACCAAGACCTATGTCAAGGAGCTTACTGCCCATGTTTGCTTCTAAGAGTTTTATGGTTTCAGATCTCACAGTTCAAGTTTCTAATCCATTTTGAGTTAATATTTTGTGTATGGTATAAGAAGGTGGCCCAGTTTCATTCTTTTGCACGTGGCTGTTCAATTTTTCCAACACTGTCTATTGAAGAGGCTGTCCTTTCCCCACTGTATATACTTGGTACCTTTGTTGTAAGTTAATTGGCCATATATGCATAGGGCTATTTCTGGGCTGTCTGTTCTGCTCCATTGATCTGTGCATCTGTTTTAATTGCTATTGCTTTGTGATGTAGTTAGAAATCAGAAAGTGTAATGCCTCCAGCTTTGTTCTTCTTTTTCAAGATTGCTTTGCCTGTTTGGGGTCTTTTGTGGTTCGGACAACTTTAGGATTATTTGTTCTATTTCTGTGAAGAATGCTGGGATTGCATTGAATCTGTGTATTGCCTTGAGTAGTATGGGCATTTTAACAATATTAATTCTCCTGATCAATGAGCATGGAATGTCTTTCCATCTATTTGTTGTGTTGTCTTCAATTACTTTCCTTAATGTCTTGTAGTTTTCAATATACAGGTCTTTCACCTCCTTGGTTAAATTTATTCCTAGGTATTTTTTTTTTTTTTTGATAATCGTAAATGGGATTGTTTTCCTAATTTCTCTTTCTGATAGTTCATTATTAGTGTAAAGAAATGGAACAGATTTTTGCATGTTGATTTTGTAATCCTGCAATTTTACTGAATTCATTTATTAGTTGTAACCATTTTTTGATGGCGTCTTTAGGATTTTCCATTCATAGTATTATGCCATCTGCAAATAGTGATAGTTTTACTTCTTGCTTTCCATTTTGGATGCCTTTTGTGTCTTTTTCTCCCCCCTTCTGATTGCCATAGTCCTGTGGGATATAGGAATGCAAGCCTGTTGGGCCACCAGAGCCAAGCAATTAAGGGGTGTATCTTGGGCATCAGCTGCAAAAACTGGGCACCAGGCATATGTATAATTCCCCTCCAGGAGACATTTGAGGTCAGGAGCCTGGTAGAGGGTGAGTGTGAAGATAGTGCCCACCCTCCAAGGTCTCTGGAAAGGATTACAGTAAACCTCTAGATGTGTGTTTAACTCTTAGGCCACAATCATGATGATTAGCTAATAGGCCTCAGAAAGACAGAGCTCCTGGATTTGTTGCCTTTTGAGGTATCCTTGGGGTGGTAGCAGCTTAAGAACTCTGTTTGTTATAGTCCTGTGGGACCCATGAGTATAAGTTCCACTTTTCCACCGGAGCCAGGCAATGCAGAGGTGATTCCTGAAAGCAGTCACAAAGGTCGGAGTGCTGGACAGGGATATGAGCTCCTTTTTGGGTGGTATCAGTTATCACGGTCCCACGTGATGAGGAATGCAAGCCCCCCAGGTCTCTAGAGCCAGGTGATTGAGAGGCATCCCCTGGGCAGCAGCCATAGAAATCAGGGCACCAGATGCATGAAAAGGCTCCCTCTGGAGATACTTGTGCTATGGAGCATGGCAAAGGGTGAGCGTGCAGATGGGGCTCACTGGTCTCTGTCCCTGGAGAGTGTTCCAGCAGGCTCTTAGATGTGTGCTAAATTAAATGCCTGCCCCTCAGGCTGAGCTTTTTAATGTAAGCAGGTGAGCTTCCTTCAGTTTCAGTTGGGACACAGATGCAGTCGGGACACAGACACAGTCGGCTGCCTCTGAGCTGGCCCCTGGGGTGGGTGAGTCTACATCTAGGAGCTCTTTAAGAACAGTTCTCAGATCACTACTGTCTTGTAGTCTCAGGATGTGGGCTTTGTTGGTTTTCAAAATTAGATATTTTGGTGGCTTGTCAAGTGCAAGTGTGAAGTGTTGGGGTGTCTGATATGGAGTTTGAACTTTTCATTCTTCTTGGCTGTGGACTGCAGCTCTGAAGGTGGAGTTTATGGTGAGATTGTGTCCCAGCCTCTCTCACCTGCTTTGATGTTGTTTTCTTCTCAGTTGCCTGATGTGTAGTCATCACTCAATCAGACGTTAGGGTTTTTTAAGGAGGAAATTTTCCGTATGTAGCTGTAGACTCACTGCGTTTATGGGAGGTAAGTTCAGGATCTTCTTACGTTCTAGAACTGGAACCGTCCTTCCTCTGGTGTGCTGCGGAAGACAGAGAGGGGTTCTGTAAGCCTGAGGCCCCTAGAAGGATGGGGTGAGCCTCTGATTACTTATATTTTTTAAAAAAGATTTTATTTATTTATTTGAGAGAAAGAGAGCACAGAGCAATGGGAGAGGGGCAGAGGAAGAGGGAGAATCAGACTCCCCACTGAGCAGGGAGCCCATGCAGCAGCCGGATCCCTGGACCCTGGGATCGTGACCTGAGCCGAAGGCAGTCAGTCAACTGCTCAACCACTCAACTGACTGAGACACCCAGGTGCCCCTGATCATTTACATTTTTAATGTATAAACATCTTGGTCTTTAGCCATGGATTATTCACATGGGAGTGTGATAATTTTCTACTCACTTCTGAGAATTGTGGAATAAGCATTTTATTGCTGTTTTAAAATCTATTTCATATAGCTTATTAACTGTTTGCTAGATGCAAAGCACTGCTAGGCCTGTAGGGGAATGGTGAATAAAAATCAGCCCTAGTATATCGGTGTATTTTTGATAGAAGGTAGACCTGGATGAGAGGACAAAGTGGGTGCTCAGTGGGAGAAATGCTCCCTTTGAACTGAAAATGAAGTCAGCCACTATCAAGTTCCAGAGCCAAACTTTGATGTTATGATATGTTTTCTTGTAAAAAACCCATTTTAGTAGCATGGTGATGGTAGAGATGAGTTTGAGAAGTCGACAGGCTGGACGAAGGATAGGCCCCTTTAAAAATCCATTCCAGTGTTATGATTGATCACCCTGAAAAACTAGTTTGAAACATCCACAGAGCCAGAGGGTTGAAGTAGAAATTGCTAGAATGGATCAGACTGAAGGTTTAATCTCAGTATTTGATTGCTACTAGTGATTTACAGTTAAAAATAGTTCTGCTGCTATGGGAGAGGATGACTTTCATCTCTGATAGTATCTTAAAGGGTAAGTATTGCCCTGTTTCTTTGAGCAGTGAGTGATTTATAGCTTTGTCTCAGATTTTCCCCAGAACCTTTAGGTTCATGTTATATCTCTATTTATTGCATTTTGAGATACTGGTTTTCATGATTTTATTTCATTCTGTAGGAAGTAGAAGTTTCACCTTTTTCCTATTTATCTTATTCATCATCAAAGGATCCTGCCCATTTGATGGTTTTAAATTTGATGTACTCAGGGGCGCCTGGGTAGCGCAGTCATTAAAGCGTCTGCCTTCGGCTCAGGGCGTGATCCTGGTGATCCGGGATCGAGTCCCACATCAGGCTCTTCCGCTATGAGCCTGCTTCTTCCTCTCCCACTCCCCCTGCTGTGTTCCCTCTCTCGCTGGCTGTCTCTCTGTCACATAAATAAATAAAATCTTTAAAAAAAAAAAAAAAATTTGAGGTACTCAAATCTGTGTACCATCCATGCTTTTATAGATTGTGTTGTCCCAGCCATTACTTTTTTTAACCAAAGACTTTTATTTTTGGACTCTCTTTATTTGATGATACTTTAGTTTAACTTCTTTGACCCTTTTTTAGTTCTGCCATATTTGGGTGTTTCTCTCTGTGAAATTTAAACACTGTCAGAATCAGTACTGAAATTGACTTCAGAGTGACCCCTCTTTAAGTCAGTTTCTGAGCTACGAACCATCTCATCAAAGCTTAAGTTGACTCTGATGTTTAAAAAACTGTGATCCCTTTGAAGGCAGGAATTGTATTTTATTGACTTATGTCCAGGGACTAGGATAGTACCTGATCCTGGTGGGCTGTCAATAAAGGTTTGTTGCATAAATGAATGAATGGAATATTGTCAAAGGATTAGTGAAGATTTGAGTAGAGAAAGTGCTTGATTTCCTCTTATCTGTGTAAATACTAGGAAGTAACTCCCAATAAATTATTCAGGCTTAGTGTCTCTTAAAATGTCATTTATGACAGTAGCAATAAGCACCCCAAAATACTGGTCATAAGCCTTAGGAAGTACAGTTATTTAAGGGGCACCTGGCTGGTTCAGCTCATGGCTCTTGGTCTTGGGGTCGTGAGTTTGAGCCCCATGGTGGGTGTAGAGATTACTTACATAAATAAACTTATTTTAAAAAAGTACAGTTATGCATATCATTATTTGCCTACTTGAACCAGGAGAATGGGAAAATAAGGGTGATGTGCTAGGCTGACAAGGAACGGTAAACTTGTTGCCCTTATACATTGTTGGTGGCTTTATAAAATGGTTAATCCTTTTAGAAAAAACATTTTGTAAGTAAGTATGAGAACCATCTAGACATCTATACTTTCTGACTCAGTGTTAAAATTTTTAGTCTGAAGAAGTAGTCTGAAATAAGGAACTAGCTATATATAGAAAGATATTAATTACAGAATTATCTATGCAGTTGAAGAATATTATGGTGTTAAATCTTGAGTAAGTTATCTGTCTGCCTCAGTTTCCTTATCAGTAAAATGGAGGTAATAATAGTATCTTCCTCATGTTGTTGTAAGGAATAAATGATATTATATATGTATATAGCTTAGAGTAGTAGCTGGCTTGTATAAAGCACTCAAATTTGGCTGCTACTGCTGTTGGTGTTTTATTGTTATGGATGCACAGGTCTCTCATTTCCCAGAGACTTTCAGTTAATATGTGCCAGGCATTTTGTGTTAGGTGTAATGGGAGATAAGTAAATAAAAGTTGTAGTTCTTGTTTCAAGGAACTTAAAATTCATTTGGTGGTGACTGTAATATATATTTATAAATATATTGTAAATAATTACAGATCAGTATGTGGTAAGTGATGCAAGAAAATTACAAAATACTATGAGAGCTCTAACATAGGGAAGATCAAAGATTACTTTGTGTTTGTGGAGGTAGAAAAGTGACATTTTAACTGAGCTTTAAAGGATAAATAGAATTTTGAAAGGTAGAACTAGAAGAGATGCTATTTCCTGGGGCACATGAGTAAAGACACAGAAGTTGGAAAATAGAGCATATATATAGTGGAATAGAATTATAGGAAGATAAGCCTGAAGAGGGAGGAAGAGTCCCCGTGTTGGAATGATTCGAATGCCAAGGTGAGGAATTTTTATTTTATTTACATAGCATTGGTAAATGATGGCTTTTTTTTTTTTTTTAAGATTTTATTTATTTGAGAGAGAGAGAGAGAGTGCACAAATAGGGGGAGTGGGAGAGGGAGAGGGAGAAGCAGGCTCCCTGCTCAGGGAGGGATCCCAGGACCCTGGGATCATGACCTGAGCCGAAGGCAGACGCTCAACTGAGTGAGTCACCCAGGCGCCCCAGTGATGGCTTTTATGACCTGATAAGATCTATGTTTTAGGAAGATTGAGTAACTGCAAAATGATTTGGTGGTTGTAGGTGGAAGTAGAGAAATGGGAAGACTTTTCTTTTCCTATTCATTCAAAAAGTTGCTCACTTATTCTCTGCCATATTTTATGCTTTGTATTGAGGATAGTATACTGTATCCTATTTACTTGAACTCTGGTTGTTAACTGGTATTTCAGAGCATAGGTAATGAAGACTGAGCTAGTATGTGTTTGTTGGAGTGAAAAGTAGATTGGATATCAAATGCATTACAGAGGTGGGACAATAGGCTTGATAATTTTCTGTATGGGATAAGGGAGAGGTAGAAGTTAAAGATGACTTTTAGATTAAATTTTTTTTTAAGATTTATTTGAGAGAAGCACGGGTGCATGCAGGGAATGGGCAGAGAGGGAGGGGAAGAGAGAATCCTTAAGCAGACTCCCCTCAGAGTGTGACGCCCAATGTGGGGCTCCACCCCAGGACCCCGAGATCACTACCCGAGCTGAAATCGAGAGCCGGGCACCCAACAGACTGAGCCACACAGGCGCCCTGACTTTTAGGTTTTAAACCTGAATGACTTGTGGACTTACTGAAGTTATTATTCATAATGTACATTGGGTGGTAAAGAGGGTGAGCTAGTATATGTGGAAAAATGATATTTTTTACTGATTTATTTTGTTTGAGTTGTCAGTGAAACATTGAGTTGGTGCTCTTTAGGAAGCAGTTGGCAATGGGGAGTTGGAACTTGGGGGAGAATGGACCTAGGGGTGGCTAGAGATGTTAAAATATAGATTTGTAAATCATATCCATAGATCTGGCAGATGAAGCCTAAAGTAAATTGTCATGGGAGAATGTGTGGGTGTATGTGCTGTTAGTGGGGGTGGGTGGGGAGCTGAACTTTATTTTAAAAGAATCACTTTATTAAAAAAAGTTACATATACCCATTTTAAAAAAAATGTGGTGGTACAGAGGATATTTCACTACCCAGAAAAATCATACTACCCAGATATTCAGGAAGATCATTTTAGATTTCTTTTTATACATATTTGTAGATAGTTAGCAACTATATGTTTATGACATTTGCATTCCTAAATTGCTAGTCCTGGACAGGACTAGGAGGAGGTACTCACTCTTAGAGTCTGGCAAGTATGTGCAAGTGCTTGACGCTGTGAGTGATGCCTCCTAAAATTTTAAACCCTAGGTACCTTGCTTGCCCACCCAGCCCTGGTCCTGCCTGTAAAACAATTAAATAATAAACATTCTTTTACAATTAGTTTGACTTTTATTAATTAAATCATGAACATCATTTAAAAAATCCATATGCCATGGGACTTTTAAAGAAAAACAGCAGTTTCCTGACCCTGTCTCATCCTATCTAACTTAACCCCATCTGGCCTCTATTTCCTGGTCTATAGAGGCTACCACTGTCAACTCTTTTGACTTTTTTCTCCGTAATGTTTACTACTGTATTTCTGAGTATTATGCTTTTACTGGTAGTACTTGATTTATCATATTTAGACATTATCTAAGTTATATATATTATTATATATTATTATATAATATATATAGATTATTATATAAATTATTATATATAGACATTATTGAATATTTTCTAATTTTATCTTTTTCTAGCAAGCAGTACCTTGAATTTAATTTGTTACAGGGCTTTTTGTTGTTGAATAATTCAGCCAAAATTACTGTGCTATGACTTTGAAGGGCTTCTTTGTAAGAGTTTGTTACATAGACTTTATTTTCGCTAAATCCAGTAGAATGTCCAGTTTATTTGTCCAGTTTATGGTATCAGAATTGACTATCTTAATGTGTTCTGCAGATTTCATTTTTCTTGCAAAAAAAATCTAATGAAGTTTTTTTTTTTTAATTTTTTATTATGTTATGTTAGTCACCATACAGTACATCATTAGTTTTTGATGTAGTGTTCCATGATTCATTGTTTGCGTATAACACCCAGTGCACCATGCAATATGTGCCCTCCTTAATACCCATAACCGGCCTAGCCCAATCCCTCACCTCCCTCCCCTCTGAAGCCCTCAGTTTGTTTCCCAGAGTCCGTAGTCTCTCGGGGTTCGTTCCCCCTTCTGTTTGCCCCCCCCTTCATTCTTCCCTTCCTTCTCTAATGAAGTTTTAATGAGATGTAAGTTCCTGTGCATCTATGTCCTTTAATTAAAATAAAATTATTTTCTGATGTTCATCAAATTGTAATCTATGTGCCAGATACCCACTTATGTTTTTTGTATATGTGATTTCACTTATGCTTCATAACTGATAGGTGCCAGTATCTTCATTTTATGACTGAGGAAATAAAGAGTTAGAGAAGTTAAATAATTTGCCTAAAGCTGCAGTTGTGGAAAATAGTGGAGCCAGAATTCAGACTCAGGAATGTCTAACTCTTAAATCCGTATTCTTAACCGCTGACTTGAGCTATACATTGTGTTCTCTTTTGGTTTCCCAGATTTCTCCAGGAACATTCCTTTTTACTTCTTCTGCTGAAATGTTGCTTTTAAGTATAGTCTTCAGAATTTACATAAAATTTGCTTTTGCAGACTAAGACATTTTTCAGTTTTTATTAAAGATAGGAAAGATTTACTGCAGTGGTTTCTGATGATTATGATGACTAAAAAACTAAAATACAAATCTCATGCTTAAGCGTTTGGGGCTTGGGAGAGGGAGAGAAGAAATTAATATAACCAAGCAGATTATATTGTTTGAATCACAAATATTTAATGCTTCTTTAAGGTCCTGTGTTGTGTCTCAAGAAATTCAGAGATAAATCATGTGGACTGTGTCCTTATGAATAATCAACTGAAAGTATACCTGTAGGCGATAAAAGTATCCTGTAAGAAGGGTAAATTAGGTACTATGGGGATTTGTTGAAGACACATAGAAAACTTGTAGAAAAGGAAAGGGTTTGAGATGGGCCTACTAAAGGATGGATAGCACAATTATGGAATGGTCATTTCAGTAGAAATTTACAGAGGCAGGAAATTTTGGGGGCATTTTGTGGAATAGCAACTAGTTGGTTTGATTAGGGTTTTCTTTCCCAAGTTCCCATAGCTAGTAGTGTTTGAATTGGCAATAAATCCCAGGCATTCTGACTCCAGAGTATGCAGTGGTAGCTATTGTGTTAAATTGCTGCATACTCACCTGGAAATTTGCCTGGTAACCCCTCAGGTCAGAGTAGGCGTGTGTTCTGCGCAGAGGTTGACGATGGAGAGAAGTTACTCATAAGGGAACCCGTTTATTGAGGGATCACGGGAAAGAGAGGAGGTAGTCAGCAGAGGGGGGAAGAGGTTAATGAAGAGGAGCACTAACAAGTGGGGGCAGTGATCGAGAGAGGTTGGCAGCAATGTGACACGTGATGGAATTAGTTCGCCTCAGGGTTCCAAATGGAGCTTAGTCTGGTGGGTTAAAGATGACTGCACATTCTTTGTCATTTTTTAAAGGAGGCATTTAAATTAAACTGAGAAAAACTTTCTTCTGTTATATCAGTAAAAAAAAAAAGTTACTTCTGATAGCACTTAGTGAATTTGAGTGGTGTTTCAAGGTTAGTTTACATTATTAATATTACAGAGTTATTTAGCATTATAAAAAAATCGGATCACTATCATTACAGTTCTTGTCTTTAAACTGTATTGCCTAACTGTATTTTCAAGAATGTGTTGTTCATACATGGAAAAATAGAGAACATAAAATTAGATCTGCAGAGAAATATTTCATGAACTTAATGGTATCCAATTATTTCTACTGTATCATGCTATTAAATGTTCCTTTCTTAGTAGGGAAGAGTTTGGTTTGTTGACTAGCCATTGTTAGCTATAAATGGGGGAAATGCACTTACAGTTTAGGAATTAAATAACTTGGATTAAACATTTGATGGGTTTTGGTACCTGAAAGTCATGTTTTAAGGTAAGAATCATTGCTCAACAAGTGTTGATGGCAAGTGGAACCCACATCTTTAAAAACTTATATTTTTATGCCCAGATTTAATTCTATAAACATTTTATGTGCAAGTAATATGTAGGAACTGAAGATTACAAAACAAAATCCCTCCCTTGGAATTTATAGCCAGAGAGGTGAGAGAAGAACTTTATACAAACAAGAGAGAAATGACAGTTGCCTGAGAAATAACAAAATGCTATGAGATCTCCAAGTGGGAAAAGTTTATTATTTTTTAAAAACTGTGTGTATATGTCTTGATTTTTGGAAAGCAATTTCATGAAGTGTGGCGTTTGAATTGGATTTTAGAGAGATGGCTTGGTTTCCACAGATTGAGGGCGGTTTGGTGGATTAATGTGAGAATAGACACAGGGGGAATAGTATCGAATATATTTGGAAAATGGCCAGCAATAATGTGGGGAATGAGAAAGGTTAGATTGGAGATGAGGTAAAGGCTATTTAAGACTCCATTTTGTACAGAGGGGAGGGGGGTGGGGGAATGGGATAGACCGGTGATGGGTAGTAAGGAGGGCACGTATTGCATGGTGCACTGGGTGTTATACACAACTAATAAATCATCGAGCCTTACATCGGAAACCGGGGATGTACTGTATGGTGACTAACATAATATAATAAAAAATCATTAAAAAAAAAAAAAAGACTCCATTTTGTAGGTGTTTGAAGTCACTTGGAGGTATTTTTGAGCAGGAGCTGCTATCACCCAACTTGTATTTTAGGAAGACTATCCTAGGTGGACTCAGAGGTGGTTAGCGTAATGGCAGTTAAGAAAATGAGCTCTGGAGCTTTCAGTCCTGGGACATCTGGCTCTGTCACTCTCGGTAGTCTGATCAGTCATGAATTTAATCTACAAAAAGGGGGTAGAGAGCTGTTGTAATGAATAAATGAGATTATCCAGTGCAGTGCTTACTGTGTATCTTTTTTTTTTTTTTTTAAAGATTTTATTTATTTGAGAGAGCACACGCACACGAGCGGGGGTGTGGGGAACAGAGAGAGAGGGAGAAGCAGACTCCCTGCTGAGCAGGGAGCCCGTTGCTCATTCCCAGGACCCTGAGATCATGACCTGAGCTAAAGGCATATGCTTAACCGACTGAGCCAACCAGGCCCCCGACTTAACTACATGTGTTAACACAGAGTAAGTGTTCAGAAAAAATGTTAGCTAAAGGAGAGTATTTTTCTGGAAAAGGGCAAAGACTAGAGGTAGAAAGACCACACAGGAAAAGCAGAGTCAGTGTGTACTATTTAATAAGGTGTGTAATATGCTAAAGCTTTTTTTTTTTTTTTTTGGTAGAGATAACATTTTATTGCGCTGTTGAAAAATCTTGTGTTTGTTAGGTGTCTGTATATGTGTGTGTTTAAAGTAAGTTCTATGAAAAGACAATTGGTGTCAGTATCAGAGTAATGTGTGTCAGAGTAATCTTAAATGTGTGTGAGAGCACCTATTAGTGACATTTTCGGCTGTGCAGTGGTGGTGATGGTACAGCCAGTGATGAGTAAGCCCAGCCACCTGGGCAATCACTGGAGAGTAACTGTCACTGGAGTTTTCACTCAGTCCTTCCTCACTGTGTAACTTTTTTTTCTTGCTGGGACTTGAGAAATAAGAAGGTGGAAAAGAAAGGACATGAAAGAGTGAAGGCACCATTTACTTACTTTGTTTGTTGGGAATTACTCCTGAGAGGGTATGAAGGTTAGAAGGAAGAATGCCTTAACATAAAGGTGCTCTGTTTCCTCAAAGTTTGCAGGGAGTATAAATAAATTCTGTGGTTGTTTAGCCTCTGAGGTGGGAGATTCAGGGTGAATCGATTATACCCAATCTTACAGGAAGGATTAGTCAGAGCTATTATTGAGAAAATTGAAAATTACCTTGAGTTATCAGAACCCTTCAGGTCAGCTGTGACTGCTTTTTCCTTGGCGCATACCCACTACATCAACAAACTCCAGTGTCCCTACCTTCAAAATATATCTTGAATCGGGCTATTTCTCATTTCTTCCATTGCTACCACTCTAGTGTAAATCACCATTATTTCCTCGACTAGCCCAAAACAACGGTCCTAAACCGGTCTTGCTTGATTTGTGCCCTACTCTGGACTTGTCTTTATGTAAACAGCCAGAGTAATCCTTTTGACTAATAAGGAAGTCATATTCCTTTTTTACAAAAACCTCTCAGTAGCTTCCTATTTCAGGAGTTCTTAGCACAGCTTGAAAATTCCTCCATGGTCTGGTCTTATTTCTGGAGCCTTCCCTCCTGTCACTCCATTCACCATATTGCACATCAGCCATCAAGCTGCTCTTGCTCCAGGGTCTTTGTACTTGTGCTTCCCCCTGCTTAGATGGGCTTTCCAAAAGTATTTACATAATTCACTCAGTTAAGGACTCAGGTCTCTGTTCACAGGTCTCTTCACAGATGTTTCTCTGATTACTCTCTGTAAAGAGCCGTAGTAGGGTAGTTTCCATTCCCTTTCGCAGGCGTAAAGCATTTGTCACTAGCCCACAAGTACACCTTTTAAGAACATTTGTCTTCCCCACTAGAATGTAAACTCCAAGAGAGCAGGATTGTGTTTTCTGAAGTAGTCCCACTAGCTAGAACATAATAAATGGCCAGTAAATACTTGTTTAATGGATGAATGATTTATAAACAAAAGGAGATTTATATTTCTTTAAATCTGAGATATGCTGTTGTCATCAATATTTATTTTCATCTATGTACTATAGTAGGTAAAATGAAAATATAAGTGTTTAAGAATTGGAACAACTAAACTACAGAGTTATAATTTGATATGTAAGTAGCTTTTGCTTAAAATAGTTTCTTGTGCTACCTGTAATCTTTTCTATGATATTGCCTATGCTAAACTTGAGGGCTGGCAAAAATTGTTTGATTCTTACAAATTTATTTACTCTTTGATTTTGTAACTCTCATTTTTTAGGTCTTATGGTATCTATTTAGAAAATTTCAATCTTAGAGGCGCCTGGGTGGCTCAGTCAGTTAAGCGTCTGCCTTCAGCTCAGGTCACAATCCCAGAGTCCTAGGATCGAGTCCCACATCGGGCTCCCTGCTCAGTGGGAAGCCTGCTTCTCCCTCTCCCTCTGCCTGCCGCTCCCCCTGCTTGTGCTCTCTCTCTCTGTCAAAATGAATAAATAAAATCTTTAAAAAAAAAAAAAAGAAAATTTCAATCTTAAGCAGATTTCAGCTCTAGACCAAGTTCTGTTTGAGATCTCAGTTCCAGATATCAAAGAACTATATTGAACTTAAATGAGTGAAGAAACAGCAAATACCAGAATGATCTTTAGTGTCATTGGGAACCCCAGCATGCCTTGTGCATAAAACAAGGATCTTAGATTTGTTTTAAATTTGAATTCTTTCTTACCAGTGTTGTGATTTTGGACAAGTTATTTAAGCTTTCTTGAGTCTGTTTTTCTAATGAGTAAAGTGTGTATACTATTATTGAGCTACCATACAGGGTAGATGTAAGAATTAAATAAGATATTGTATAACGTAGTTGGTACATAATAGTAATACTGCTTTATCATAATTTTATGTGCATGGACTGCTGAGTATGTCTGTTTTTGTATTTTGATGGTTTTGTTATATTATTTCTGATTTTCCAAAGGTATTTGATAATATTAGCTGACATGTTTTAAATCCATCCAGTTGTTACAAAATCCAGGCCATTTGTTTTGCATTTTTTATTTTAAAAAGCAGATAACATTTTGGATTAATGAATTATTTTAACCACTATTAGAAATTATTAATATGAGAAAGTGACATGACTTCTGCTTTTAAAGATTAAAAATTTTTTAAGATCCATGTGATGAGCACAGGGTGATGGATGGAAGTGTTGAATTACTATATCATATGTATGAAACTAATATAACACTGTATGTTAACTAACCGGAATTCAAAAACTTAAAAAATTTTAAGATCTGTATTTTTGAAGGTTTGTAATTGCATTTTAAAATTCTGCTATGGATGTGCTCAGTGATCTCATTGATGTTAGTGTAAGCCAATTGCACAATATGGCTCAGTAAAATAAAATTACATATTGAAGTTTTAAAGATTAGAGTTATCAACTTTATCAGATAATCTTTTTATGCGTCTGCAAGCTATTTATGGTTAACAATTTGTGGTGTAGCTTTACTCTTAGATGCTTTTATGGTCTTGCATCTCTCAGGTGAGGTAACTAGCTTCATTTTATGAAGTATAGATTTTAATGAACCACGAGGTAACAATAAGCAAAACATTATTTCTCCTGCGTCCTCTGAATATGAATTAAGAAGGCAATAAGATGTACATAATGGGCTTATAAAAACAACACTGCAATAATGACCGATACAAAAAATACTCCGCTCTTTGCCACTTATTTTATATAGCACTTTATTTTTTTATTTTTTTAAAGATTTTATTTATTTGACAGAGAGAGAGAGCCAGTGAGAGAGGGAACACAAGCAGGGGTAGTGGGAGAGGAAGAAGCAGGCTCCTAGTGGAGGAGCCTGATGTGGGGCTCGATCCCAGAACGCCGGGATCACATCCTGAGCCGAAGGCAGACGCTTAAGGACTGCGCCACCCAGGCGCCCCTATATAGCACTTTAGTACCACAATTCTGGTCATTACCTATAGAAGATACTTAGGAAGTTCCTTTGACTCTTTCTTGATATCCTACCCCTTTTTGCTCTCTAACTTTGTAGGGAAATGTAGAAGTTTATGGTTAAGCAGAGTCAATGGGTAAGAAAATGGGATAGAACTTTAGGAAATGATTTAAGGAGCAGTTAACTTGAAAGTTGCCTTAAAATAAGCTTGAATGTGCTGTGTAGGAATTTTGCAAATTGTCGTTAAGATTTGTGCAAATGTCAATGTAAATACTAGGTCCTTCTGATAGTTTGCTCTTTTGAGCACTGTGCACAGGAGTCTATTGCTGGAGGCTGCTGCACAAAAGTACCATTTGAGATATCTTGTACCAAAATTTAGATTACGGCAAAGTAGTAGTAGGGAAAGCAGTCTAGCAGGTAACAGCCCGTGTTTGCTTAGAGGAAGTCATCTGGTAAAACTTGACGAAAAGAAATAGCGGTCGCGACTGTAGCCTACTTGCAGAATGTGTGTTTCGTCTAGGTGAAAATGATTTTTTATTCTTTTCTTTGATTTCTGTATATACAAATATGAGATGGTTGATCACCGTTAACTGTTTTTAAGGCATTAAGAATAGGGACCTTGAGGGGCGCCTGGGTGGCACAGCAGTTAAGCGTCTGCCTTAGGCTCAGGGCGTGATCCCGGCGTTATGGGATCGAGCCCCACATCAGGCTCCTCCGCTATGAGCCTGCTTCTTCCTCTCCCACTCCCCCTGCTTGTGTTCCCTCTCTCGCTAGCTGTCTCTATCTCTGTCAAATAAATAAATAAAATCTTAAAAAAAAAAAAAGAATAGGCACCTTGTGTTCCTAGTCTACAGTGCAAGTTAAGCACTGTGTGTGAGTAAATGTGCTACACTGAAGAAGCTGTCAGCAGTAGTAGAGAGATGACAGGATGAAAGGCATGGTCTTCAAAGAAATTCTGAGGTGGGAAGCAAGGAGAACTGTATCAGAACAGCAAAAAGTTATTTTATTTCTTCAGTTTTGCATTAATACTCTGCCGAATGTTACCTATACTTACTGTCAGGTAAGTACATATGTCTACACCATTTAGTGGTAGTCCAAACAGCAAAGACCTAATGAGAACTGAAATCCAAAATAAGGAATATTTTGAAATACACTAGGCATTTTAGTTGATCTGTTCTTTTAACTGCTTTCGAATTAAATGCAAATTTCTGGGAAAAAAAAGAATAGGGACTTTGTAATTAGAATCCTGTTTTCTTATTTTGTATACATTTTGACTAATCTAGAATGAAACCAGCTGATGTAGGCTAGTCACAAACTTTCTGCTGAGGTACACAATGTTAGATGTGCGTCAAAAGTAGCTCTAAATGTCTTTGAAATTTCATACTTATCTTAAAATCCACATGACTTTTTGCAATGCACGCACCATAATATGTTGAAATTTATGTAACAGTGTTTAAAATTGACCCCCTAGGAAGATGTGACATTTGAATTTTTTTGTATTCCTTGGCACCTGCTCTTAGTACTTCCGTTTTGAAAAGTAATGTGAAGATGGTCAGTTTTTGGCTTAATTATCTGGTTTAAAATTTAATGGTTTGAAGGGCACCTGGGTGGCTCAGTCTGTAAAGTGTCCAACTCTTAATTTAGGCTCAGGTCATGATCTCACATTGTGCAATTGAGCCCTGCGTCAGGCTCCGTGTTGGGCGTGGAGCCTGCTTAAGATTCTCTCTCTCCTTCTGCCCCACCTTACCCCCCTCTCTCCCTCTCTTAAAAAATAATAGTTTGAGATGCGCCACACTAGGAAGCCCAGGCAACATTTCACTTTTGAAGTATGTGGTTGGGTATACGAAGGAAATTACACGTCATTTAAGATAGAAGTACTCCACTATCTAATACCTAAGGGGGAAAAAAACCCCACAATTATTCTCAAAAACCAGTTAAAAATCTGAACTCTCTCTCTCTCCCTCTTTTTTAAAAAAATATTTATTTATTTGAGGGAGAGCATGCAGAGAGAGTATGAGAGGGGGGAGGGTCAGAGGAAGAAGCAGACTCCCGACCGAGCGGGAAGCCCAACAGGGCAGATCCTTGGACTCCAGGATCATGACCTGAGCCAAAGGCAGAGGCTTAACCAACTGAGCCACTCAGGTGCCCCAAAAATGTGAATTGTCTTACTGGTGAATCAGAAGATGGACATAAATTGATAGTGGTTGTTGGTATAGTTTTGGTAATAATAGATATAAATCTTTTTCAAGCAGAAAGAGAGGCTAATAAGAAAAATAAGCCAATCTAATTTATGTATAGGTGAGAAATAATAGCATTTTAAATGTGAAAGGAGTTGTTCATTTTAACTCACTTGATGAAACCTAATGTAAAATTCTTAAAAAGTGAAAAAGCTTGTAAGATCTGTCAGAACCACTGAATAGTGCACTCTTTCTCTGTGGACAATTATTTTCATCATCCAGGTTGTGAGTGTACAAAACTAGGATGATAAAAATAGCTACCTTGAAGTAGTTTCTCTGGGAAAATACCAGTAATCTTCAGAATGTATTTGTTTTGCATTATAGTCTTATTTAAAAAATATAGAATTTATTTTTTGAATGATAAATTCAAATGTTCAGAAGAAATAAAAGAATTTACAGTATTCACCCCTTGCATATCCTAGATATTTTGAGTATAGTTATTACATGGGCATATTTTTCTCCTTTAGACAGAAATTGTAGCAATGTTATATGTATTTTTCTGTACCTTAGGAATTTTTTTTTACATGATATGTAATTCTGTATCGTTATGTAAAGTGTCTCCTTGATCTTTTTTTTTTAGGACTGCCTGATATTCCCTTGAATGGCTGTATCCCGGTTTCTTAACCAGTGCCTGTTGTTAGACTTGTAGGTTGTTGCATTATTGTTCAGACTCCATAAGTACTTTAGTGTTGAAAGACATTTGTCTCTTACTTCAGGCAGAAATATTGTACAGATATGAAAAGAGTAAAGAAGAATGTGGGCAGCGAGGCTGGGAGGGTAGTCTTTAGCCAACGTATGATTGCTGGAGGTAAAGAGTTCATTTAAGGACTCTTTTTTTCTATTTAAAATTATGTAGTTTCTTAATCTGCTGTCATGCACTTTTGCACGTAAGTGATAGCATTCTCTAGAAAGGGCTTTCAAAAAACTTGAACTGTCCTAGGTGGCATTTTGGCATCTGCTGGGAGAACCTTGTGTCATGAGATCTGGGTTTGTGTTCGCATTGAACTGGGATGTAGGCAAGCCTGAAATTCTGAACTGACCGGATCTTTTTCACTCTACTGTTGTTATATTGTTTTTGTAACTAAAAAAGTAAAAACTAGTTGTAAACATTTTAACCAGTGGTTCCTATGTACGTTATTCTCCTGCTTTCCTTTTAATATAGTTTATTGTATCTATGTATTTCTAAAAATATTTTTTAAAAAACTCATTGATTCAAATTTTATAAAAAGATTATGATGCTCTAATCTTTGGGATTTCTTCCACTTAATATTACATTGCTAAAATTTATTCATATTTTTACTTGTCACTAAAGTTTATTCTTCTTGTATGTGTGTTTCATTCTATGACTGTTAACCAGAGTGTATTTATCTGGTCTTCTGTTTATGGACATTTTGTTTGTTTTCCAATTTTTGTTTTATCTGTGAACAGTGCTTCTGAGAATATTCTTATACTTCTTTCTGTTCTACATTGCAAGAGTTTCTCTTAGGAAAATGAGCTGTTAGATCACAGTATATGTGAATGTCCCACTTCAGGAAACAATGCCAATGTGTTTACCAAAGTGCTTGTACTGCAACAAACAAGTTCCTGCTTCTGTGTGTTGTGAATACAGACAGGACTCCTGCTCTTATGGGAGTTACATTCTAGTTAAGTTAATAAAACAAGATACTTTCAGAAATATTACAGTGTTATGCAAAGAATAGCAGGAGTGTTGGGAGCTGGGTGATGGGTGGTCTTTAGCCAGTTTCTATGTATTAGAGGTAAAAGTGATGGGAAATTATTGCGAGGATTGTTTTAGTGTGGTTATGGAAGGCCTCCGGAGGGACATCTAAGGTGAGACCTGGATGAAGAGGCAGCTGGGTCACTGGGGAAAGGATGAGTAGGGTCTGTGGCAGGAACAAAAAAGCCCTTGTGGTTGGAAAGCAGCAGACCAAGAGGGAAGTGAGAGGTGGGCAGGGCTGGAGGATGACAGTGCAGTGAAGAGACATAGAAACTTAAATAGGCGAGTGATGTGATTGTGTTTAGATTTTAAAAATATCACTCTTGCTACCATTTTGGTGATAATTACCAGACCAGGATGGGCAAGAATGGAAACAGGGAGATGGCTTAGAAGCAACAGCTAGTCTAAGTGAAAGATGGTGATCATGGCTTAAACTAAGGTCGCAATGAAGAGGAGAGAAATAGTGAGATTCAGGGGTATGTTTTATAGATAAAGCAACAGGATTTGCTTATAAATTATTTTGGATTTTTAGGGAGATAATAAGCTTTTAATTTCCAAAACGTTCTCTTCAATGGTGAAAAAGGGGTATATGTGAAAGCTGGTTTCTGGGTCTTGCTCCCAGAATCCTTTCTTCTACACTTTGTATCACTGCTCCTTGTTCTGTGGCCATAAACCTGGTTCTGGCTCTGTCTTAAATCTTGCAGCCCCTTTTCTGCCCTTATGTGGAAAAATGTCTATTCAGGTCCTCTGCCCATTTTTAAAATTGGATTGTTTATTCTTTTGATGTTAAGTTGTATAAGTTCTGGGATGCCTGGGTGGCTCAGTCAGTTCAGTGGCTGCCTTCGGCCCAGGTCATGATCCCAGGGTCCTGGGATGGAGTGCTACATTTGGCTCCTTGCTCAGTGGGGAGCCTGCTTCTCCCTCTGCCTGTTGCTCCCCTGCTTATGCGCGCGCTCTCTCTCTCTCTGACAAATAAAGTCTTAAAAAAAAGTTGTATAAGTTCTATATGTATTTTGGATATTAACTCATCCGATGTATCATTTGCAGATATCTTCTCTCAGTCAGTAGGTTGCCTTTTTGTTTTGTAGGTGGTTTCCTTTGCTATGTAGTCCCGAAAATTTACTTTTGCTTTTCTTTCCCTTGCCTGAGTAGACATATTCATAAATGTGTTGCTAAATCGATGTCCAAGAGATTACTGCCTGTGTTTCCTTTTAGTAGTTTTATAGTTTCAGGTCTCACATTTAGGTCCAGTTTGAGTTTATTTTTGTGTATGGTGTGCGAAATTGGTCTAGTTTCATTCTTTTGCATGTAGCTGTCCAGTTTTCCTGGCATTATTTATGAAGAGGCTGTCTTTTCCCCATGTGGAGGGATTTTTGCAGATGTAATTAAAGTCTCAAGTCAGTTAGGATACGGAGATTATCTGGATGGACCCAATCCAGTGACACAGGCCCTTTAAGAGAGAATTTTCTCTGGCTGATGGCAGAAGAGGAAGTCAGAGATTCAAAGCATGAGAAGGATTAGGTGGGTCATTGCCAGAGATAAAAGTGGGGGGACATGTGGTGGGGAATGTGAGTGTCTTCTTAAAGCTGAAAGTGGCCCTTGACTGACTGCCAGCAAGAAAACAGGAACCTCAGTCCTACAACTGCAAGGAACTGAATTTGGCCAACAACCTGAATGAGCTCAGAAGAAAAATCTTCCCAGAGCCGAAAGATGGGAGCAAGACTGGCTGACACCTTGATTTTGGCCTCATGAGACCATTTATTAAGACAGTCATTAATCTCATCAGAAAAGCTGTCAGGCTCACGATTCATATACAGATTTTCCAAAACTCTAACTACATGAAACTTCAAATTTTATCATTTGCCACAAATCTGACAGTTGTTTTCCTTGAAGTGACAGGCTTACTTCATTTTTGAGAAAATATCTGCTGGATAACGGAGTTTGAGGTAACTGCGGTTTGTCTCCTGTTCTTTCAAATAAAAATGGCGTTCAATTAAAAATGGGGCTAGTTCATCTTGTATCTTAATCACTAAATTGATTTCCTCAAGACAGTCATCTGTTGTATATTGAAGTCCGAAGTGCTTTATGTGTACTTTCCATTTCATCACACAGAATATTAAAGATTCATGGATTCAAGATCGGATGAAATTAATAATTTTTATTCTTTAAGAATTTTGAATGAAAGTAGATTTTGCTCTTTGAAATTTGAGTGCTTGTTGGTGAGAGTACAATGACTTATTACTACAGTTGATTGCACTGTCTTTGTTCGTGGGTGTACCACCATTTTTACCCATCATGGTAACACAGTGAAGAGGTAGTAAGTTATTAAAATTGTTTTATTTTGGCAGACCCCTGAAAGGTTCTTGGGGATCCTTGGCTATACTTTGAGAACTGCTGTCCTGCGTCTTTATCAGCTTTTGCATTGTCAGTTTTTCAGTTTTAACCATCTAGTGGGTGTATCTCATTGTGGTTTTTCTTGTCATTTTCTGATGGCTAATGAGAATTGAGCACCTTTTTATATGCTTATGGGCCATTAGGATATCTTCTCTGTAGTGGGGCCTGTGTGTAAGTGCCTCCTGATGGAAGTGGACAGCCTTAGAAGGCCAGTTTTTCTTTGGCTTGCTATATTGTTTATCGTTTCTATGCTTTTACTCTCAACCTATCTTTGTGTTGGTTTGCACCCCGCTTGGGAACTTCCCAGGGGAAATCTGAGACCTGTCTCCTTAGGTAGACTACAGGCAGAGACCCAAGAAAGGTAGGCCACTCCGGATTGGTAGATGACAGTTTTAATAAGCAAAGGGAGCTCGCATAACGAAGCTTGTATTGGGTAGTGGCAGAATGAATGGATCCTGGCACCTGCCTGTCAAATCTTAAAAGTTTATAAAGAAGCCTTAACTGAGTTTAGTCACATACACCGTGCAGGTGTTCTCAGCACATCACTATCTCAAGGCTGTGTCCTTGGAGCAGCCTCAGGGAGTGGGAATGGCAAGCAGAACAAACATTGCAAGGACAGGGGAGGGGTGAGGAGCATCTCACAGTCCAGCTCACAGGTCAGTAGTCATGTCTTTTTGATGACGTTTTCCAACACTTTGTCTTTATTTTTAAGGTGTATTGCTTGTCAACAACACTTAGTTGGGTCTTGCTTTTTTATCCAGTCAGGCAGCCTCTGCATTTTAATTAGAGTGTTTGGTCTCTTTATATTTAAACTACCTGCTAATTCCAATATCTGGGTCATTGCATAGCTTTTTTTATTGACAGCTCTTTCTCTTTACCATGAGTTAGTCATTTTTGTTGTTGTATACTAATCATTATGGATGAAGCATCATAGAGATGCCTGTCTTCTGTTATCTTTTTCAGAGTATTAATTTTGCTTCTAGTAGGCATTTAAATTACTGTCTGATCACATCGAACATGGAGAACCTTGGTTTTACACTACGCCAGCATGGACTGGTTTTGCTAGTCCAAGGGGACTTCTTTAATCCTGGGACATTGTCTTTACTCTTAAGGTATGCAGTAAAACCAGTAGTTAACTTGACTTGGCTCAAATAAAAAATTCTGTTTTTCCTGTGGTGGGCAGCAGCTGAGATATCTTACTCAGCCTCTTTCAGCCTTCTAGTTTTTCTTGCACGTGTGAGTTAAAGAGTCAGCCAAGAATTTGAATTGAGCTTATTTTTAGAGTATAGGTTTCCTCTGTAGCCCTCTTTTTTCCTGGGATTTCCACCCTCCAATTTACACTCACTTTGGTGACCCTAAACTCTGCCATTTAATACCTCTAAAAAAGAAGACTGTGGCTTTCTGCTTGAACTCTAGGCACTCCTGTATCATGAGAATTGGGATGTGCTCTCAAGGGAAAAGCTCATCTACATGTATCTCGCCTGTGAGTATGGTGGTTTTTTAAAAGTGGTTGAATCCCTGCTAGTTTTGCTGACTTTCAGTTACTATTGCTGGTTGGGTTCCTTTGGGAAGCAAACTATGGGACAGAGTTTAATGTGAAGGAAGTTTATTAGGATATTATTGGTATCAACACCTGTGAAAGGGAAGGCAATAATGGGTAGAGGGAGAAGTTAGACTGTGATGCAGTCTTTGGAAGGGCTTCAGCTGACCCCATAGGGGACTCTGAAATGGGATAGTTGTTCAGTATTGTCTCTAGTTGGAGTGATGGGGCCAAACCCATTCATCCCTTCTTAGATGTACTTCTGTAGTCCCTCTCCAGTTTTTTCAAGTACTTGTCTTGTATTTTGTCCACAGTTGATAGTTCTTAACCTGTTAGAGATACACAACTTGGAGAAATACAGGCTACTCCATCACTGTCAGAACCAGGACTCTCCTAAGTTTTAAAAATAAATACATACATACATACATACATAAAATATAGTGTATATATGTTATATATGTTTATATATATATCTTTGGTTTGCTGGTAGTATATCACACTCATTTGGCCTTGTGAAGACATGTTAGGAATTTGAATTACTTGCCTGTTAGTGTATTTAACAAAAAAGTGCTTCTCTACTAAGGTTTCATCTGTAATCAGAAATCATAATTGTTAGCTACATGTTTAATAGCTGTCAGAAGTAGGGGAAGATTTCCTAACATAAAAGAACATCAACACAAGAGAGTAAATATTTGCATAAGAACCATAAAGGATTTATATGCTATATAACTATGAAAAATTATATCTTGGTTTTGAATATACTATATTGAATTCTAAGCTCTTATTTAATAGATTTTTACAATTTACAAATTAGCTAATCATTGATTTGATACGTAGTATTTGATAGTTTCTATTGAAATTGTTTAGTTCAAAGATATTTTAATCTTATTTTTCTTTTCTTTATTTTTTTTTAAAGATTTATTTATTTATTTATTTGACAGAGACAGCTAGCGAGAGAGGGAACACAAGCAGGGGAAGTGGGAGAGGAAGAAGCAGGTTGCCAGCGGAGCAGGGAGCCCAATATGGGGCTCGATCCCAGGACTCTGGGATCACACCCCGAGCCGAAGGGAGACACTTAACGACTGACCCACCCAGGTGCCCCATTTTTCAAAAAGTTTTACTCTCAGGCACACACTTCTGAAATATTACTCATGAGAAGTATTGTTTTAAAAGTATATTCTGGTTTAATTTGATGTCACAAATTTAGCTTGGGGACGACAGAAATGCCTAAATTAAACAATTGTTTGCTTTCCTGCCATAGCCCAACAAAAATGCTTTTCCCTAAGATGTTTTGTTAAAACATAAAGTAAATTTGTGTAGTAAATAAAGTAAATTACTTAAAAAAAAGTAAATAGAACAACCAGTAAATGCATTATGGAATACAGTTGCATTATTCATTGTATGTTTTACTTTGCATCCTACTTGTAAACTCAAATGAGAAAGATTAGGAAGAGTGAAGAGGAAAGCTCCCTGATGTATATCCAGGTCCAAAAGCAATTATTTTTTTCAGTAGCATTTGAAGCATTTCCTCAAGGATATAGATTGGGGAAAAAATTAAGCTTTCCTTTTACGTATATTTTATACAATAGTCTAGGTGGGCCAACCAACCAGTAAATGTTAAACCTTAGTTTGGGTTTGTGTTCTCAGCCTTTGTGTTACAGTAATTCTTTCTTTTGCAAGAGTGCCACCTGATGTTCCGATTCTTTAGTAGCAGCTGGCTGCATATTTCATGTAGCAGCTTAATAGTATTTTTGTCCTGTTGCTTGTTATGTGGTCACATTAATGTTATATATACACGTGTCTCTTAATATGCAGACTGTATTCTAGTAAAGGTGATAAAAATTAAAATCCTTACACAGCTTAATTTTTAGAAATTGATTTATTTTATATTTCAAGGGATTCAGATATATGATTTTTTCTTCTTTTGGCCCCAAACCTTGCTGATAGCCTTTCCCGGCCACTGTCTTTTGTGTCCTTGCTATATCTCTGCAGACCGTCCACTCTTGATTTGCAGTTAATGCAGAAGTCATTGGGGTTGCTTTGTGGTGGTGGAGACAGATTTTATCATGACGCAGTGTAAAAACAGTATTAATTAGCTCTTTGGTAATTCAGAATGTTTGGTAATTCAGAATGTTTGGTAATTGAGCCAGTAGTGTAAGGATTAATTAGGATCAAAGTGTTTTTAAAAGATTTCTGAATCAAATTACTATAAACATGATTTCAGAAAAATTATTTAAAGAGTGATATTCTTTTCCCAAATACCCGTTTACATGTGACTGTTGCCTTAATTAATTTGCATCTCTTCATTTATACTGATTTCTCTAAGGCCTTCTATTAGGACACGCTTTTTCTATTTTTTTTTTTTTTAAGATTTTATTTACTTATTTGACAGAGATAGAGACAGCCAGTGAGAGAGGGAACACAAGCAGGGGGAGTGGGAGAGGAAGAAGCAGGCTCATAGCGGAGGAGCCTGATGTGGGGCTCGATCCCAGAACTCCGGGATCATGCCCTGAGCCGAAGGCAGACGCTTAACCGCTGTGCCACCCAAGCGCCCCAGGACACGCTTTTTCTAAATATGAGAAGTTAATAAGTTAATGAAGACTGTTTTTGCCTTAATGTCCAATTTAAGCCAAAAGAACTTTATAATTAAAAGCTTATATTTGGGGCACCAGGGTGGCTCAGTCAGTTAAGCATCTGACTCTTGGATTTGGCTCAGGTCATAATCTCAGGGTCCTGGGATTGAGCCCTGCATCAGCTGTGCGCTCAGCTTGGCGTCTGCTTGAGATTCTGTTCCCCCCCCCCCCGCCCCTCTCCCCACTTGTGTGCACATGTGTGTACTTTCCCTCTCTCTACCAAATAGATACAATCTCAAAAAATAAAAGCTTATATTTGACAAAAGTAAGAAATTAATACAATTGTATTTTTAAAAAAATACTTTAGATTTTGGGGTGCCTGGGTGGCTCAGTCATTAAGCGTCTGCCTTAGGCTCAGGGCGTGATTCTGGCGTTATGGGATCGAGCCCCACATCAGGCTCCTCCGCTAGGAGCCTGCTTCTTCCTCTCCCACTCCCCCTGCTTGTGTTCCCTGTCTCGCTGGCTGTCTCTCTCCGTCAAATATATAAATAAAATCTTAAAAATACTTTAGATTTTAGATTTTCGTAAATCTAAAAAGTAGATCAGGCAGTGCAGCATTATGTAAAGAACACATGACTTAAATTTTGACTCTTCTCTGTTTCCTGGTTCTTTGCCTTTGATGTAATAATTAAACAATCTTACTTTATTTTTGTGTGACTTGGGCATAGCCAGATGTACCTTCTTGGGTGGTCGTGACTTTTAAATAAAATTATGTGTATTACTTAATGGTTTATGGCCAATAGTAACTTAAGATTTATCAAATTGTTGGTCATTTTAGAGGATAACTTTTGGTTTTGTTAGTTTTTCTCTGTTGTTTTCTATTTCATTTTTTCCTGCTCTGGTATCTAAGACTGTCTCTGTCTGCTTGCTTTGGGCTTAGTTTGTTCTTTCACTAGTTTTTTAAGGTAGATGGTTAGGTTATTGATTTGGGATTTTTCTACTTTTTAAAATACAGGCATAGGCAGTTGTAAATTTCCTTTGATCACTGTTTTCATTGCATCCCGTTAGTTTTGGTTGTTGTATTTTTGTTCGCATCCCCGTGTATTTTCTAGTTTCCCTTGTGAATTCTTCTTTGACCTACTTGTCATTTAGGTTGTTTTAATTTTCACTTATATGTGAGTTTCTCACATTTCTTTCCCTTATTTATTTCTAGTTTCATTCCACTGGGTTTAATCAGGACTTGTTTAATGGCCTACCCTATGGTTTATCCTGGAGAATGCTCATGTGCACTTGAGAAGTACGTGTATTCCGGTGGTGTTGGTGAGCTATCACAGAGATGGATGTCTGTTAGGTCAGGTCGGTTTATGTTGGTCAGGCCTTCTGTTCCTTGTTGATCTTCTAAGTGATTTATCGCTTACGGTGGGCATTGAAGTCTCCACTGGTACTGTGACACTCCCCATTTCTTGTCTCAATTCTGTCAGGTTTTGCTTCATGAATTTTGCATGCATGTATAATTGTTTCATCTTGTTGACAGATGGACCTTTTTATCATTATAAAACGTTCTTCATCTCTAGTAACCATTTTTTGTCTTAAAATCCTTATTTGTTAGTATAGCTGCTCCAGCTCTGTTTCTGTAATTTTCATGAAATATTCTTTTCCATCCTTTCACTTTATATTTAAAGTGTGTCTCTTGTAGAAAGCATATAGTTGGATTATGTTTTTAGGAACCATTCTGCCAATGGAATGTTTAGTTGAAGTTTTTAATCTATGTACATTTAACATACTTACTAAGAATTTACATCTGCCATTTTGCTACTTATTTTCTGTCTTATATCTTTTCCTCTCTTTCTCTGTTATGACATTCTTTTCTGCCAGCTGTTTTCTAGTGCACCATTTAAATTTACTTGTTTTTTTTATTCTACAGTGTTTTTGAAGTTTTTATTTATTTTAAGTGATCTCTACACCCACAGTGGGGCTCAAACCCAAGAACCGGAGATCAAGAGTCACATACTGCTCTTCTGACTGAGCCAGCCAGGTGCCCCTATTTTACAGTATTTTTTGAGTTGTTTTGTTAGTGGTTGCCTTGGGGATTATAATTAATAATATTTTTACTGTATAACAATCTTGCTTGAATTAATACCAACTTAATTTCCAGAAGCAGAAACTTTGCTTCTGTATAGCTTCTTTTTCTCTTCCTTTGTGCTATTTCATACAGATTACTCTTTACATATTGTGTGCCCATCAACACACTTACAAATTTTATTACAAATAGAAAAAAGTTATATCATTATAAATTTTCAAATATTGAATACTAGTTGAACTGGTAGTCATTTGGAAGATTATGGTAAATAAAATATATTATGAAAATTACTTTTACCGATTTTAAATTATTTCTTTCTATAGGACAAGATGCCATTGCACTAGACCTTTGCTAATCAAGGGGATACATCAGTATTCCCTTGGTTTTCGTTAGAAATACAGAATCTCCCCACTCCAGCCCTATTGAATCAGAATCTTCATTTTAATATTTATTTATTTTCGATAATCTACATTTTAACAAAATCCCGAGGTGATTTGTTTGCATAGTAAATTTTGCAAAGAAGCAGCACCACTCTACTAGTTTGTTAAAGGAAGAATAGATTCGCAGATGAGTGCAGGCAGCACCCTAGCTTCGGGGACTCAGCTTGGGGCTGGGGTTTGTTCCCCTCATCTCTGCTGCTGAGTTAATACCCCCTGATAAAAGTGGCATTTTTCTGTTTTTCTCTAGAAGAGAAAGGTAACCTTTTGTTTCCTTCATATTGTTGTGCCAAGGCTAAGATAACTTTTTTCCTTTCCCTCTCCTTCCAGACCTTATTCATATATCTTTACTGTGATAGTCTCACTCCTGGTTCTCTTTTACTCCTAACCCATGCTGTATACGGAGCCTTTCTCTTGCCCTAAAATTCATCTTCAGCGTTTTTATCTTTTCTCTTTGTTTTGTCCTCCCTGTGCTCTCCTGGACACTCCAGATGGTAAATAAATATGTTGAAGGGGTTTAGGCCACATTATCCAGTTAATGATACTCTGGTTTTTAAAAAGGTAATTTATTTTAGAGAATGTTCCAGTTAAAGGAAACACATATTTGCCATTAAATCATCTGCTCTGCTTGATCTAGTTTTCTTAAGCAATCTGTGCAAATGCTGTAGCTTCAAAAACCTCATTTGTCCAGAGTTTAATTCCTTTTCACTGTTTGTCCATGAGCTTTAGGATGAAGAGATGTGTTTGGAAATGGGATTGCCAGGATTTCTTTTTTTATGACAAAGTGGTTATGCATCCCTGTGTTTGCAGCAGACTAAATTATGTGGGATTCAGAATGAGCATTGTGTGTATGTGTGTGTGTGTGTGTGTGTGTGTGTGTGTATAGTTAAGGTAAATATTAATAACCTCTGGATTTTGAGTATTTTCATTTGTAAGTAGGAGCATATCTCTATCTTCCTTTTCCCCCATGGAAGACAGAATATTATGTAGTATTGTGTGGCAGAAAAATAAAGTTGTGGTCTGACCTGAGAAAGTTTGAGGCAAGTCTTAGTAATTTACAAATAATATGTTAATGCTATCGAAATTATCTATCAAAATATTAGAGAGGTTTGAAAATTACAGGAGAAATTACATTTCTGGACCAGAAGAATAGAGATTTTGGCTGGTTAGTCTGAGAAATTGCCTAAGAACATGATCTCTGCTGTTGTTTGAGACTTTAATTCTCTACTCTTTTGTGCTTCCTAAGTAGAGCTTAGATTACATAACAGACCTCAGAAACATGTAGCTGGAAAATAAGTTTAAACTTTCTTATTTATCATTCGGAGGACAGGAATACTAGAAAAGTTTCTCAAAGGGTGTCCCCACCTGAACTCAATGAAACGATAAGACTAGAAGAAAAAGATAGGCTTTGTTTGTAAATCTTTAGCCATTTTTATATTTGGTAATTAATAACAACTACCTAAACACTGTGGGTAAAGTATGATGAAACAATTTTTTGTATGTAGTCTTTTACCCATATAACTGAGATTTATATTTATTTCTGGTAGGAAAAGTTACAGTTTTCAAAATAAATCATTTGTATTTGAAAGAATGCCCCAGTTAAAAGGCGAAAAGCATTTTTAAAATCCAGTTATCAAATTCTCAAGCGCATAATCTGAGTTTGAAATTTAGTAGGTGTGTGTTTGTGAATTCAGTACCTCTTACCAGTGTGACCAAAAGACTGGTTGATACAGGGTATAAAGAGCTGTCCTATTTGCCCCTACTCTGTTCTGAAGAGCCACATTAGTGCTCCCCAGGGGTTGGCTGCAGCTTTCATTGGGTCTGTAATGAAAATCAACCTTTCCCTTTTTATTTTTATTTTTTATTTTTTTAAAAAAGATTTTATTTATTTGAGAAAGTGCATGCACAAGTAGGGGGAGGAGTAGGGGGGTTGGAAAGGGAGAGGGAGAGAGAACCTGAAGCAGACTTTGCCTTGAGGAGCCCCATGTGGGGCTTGATCTTGGGACCTCGAGATCAGGACCTAAGCCAAAACCAAGACTTGGTTGCTTGACCGACTGAGCCACCCAGGTGCCCCAGCCTGTCTCTTTTTAATTAAGGCTCATTCTCCTTGCTACAGATGGATGTTGATCCCACTAGCACTTCCCAGGGAGCATTCTAGATGCTAAGTATGTCAGAGTCTGCTTCCTGGTACAATATCCACCTTGTGTTACTACTGGATCTTACCTTTAAATTGTCTAGGAGTTGTAATCCTGAATAGTTTTTATTATTTGGCATTAGGTGAGGGACTCGCCCTGTGCTTCAGATGCAAGCCTTTAGAAATTTTCCTTGAGCCCTTTCTCTCGCGCCCTGTCTTTACTTTGGTATGTATTTTTCCTTCCATTTTCTATCTTACCTCTCTTGCCTCCTTATATAGTTCTTTTATCACCATTTATGTTTATATAAATGTATATCTGAGGAGGTCAGGAAAGGCTTCTTGTTTTATTTACACTTTTTAAAAAAGATTTATTTACTAGAGAGAATGGGGTGAGGTAGGGGCAGAGAGAGAGGAGTGAGAGAATCCAAGCAGACTCCCCGCTGAGTGTGGAGCCCAGTGTGGGGCTCAATCTCACAACCCTGAGATCATGACCTGAGCCAAAATCAAGAGTCGGACGTTTAACCGATGGAGCCACCCAGGCACCCCAGGGAAGGCTTCTTAAAGGAGGTAATGCTCGAGTTAATTTAGAACAAATAAATTTTGCCAGGTGTGTAAAGATGTGTGTATAGTTAAGATGGAGTACATTAAAGGTATAGGGAACCACCTCTGTAAAGAACTTGAAGCAGCATGATAAGTAAGGGTGGAGAACTATAAATAGTTGCTATGGCTAATTGACAGATGTGATGCCGAACAGATACATAAAGGCCAGGTCGTATATACTATATAACGTAGTTTGCACTTCATTCCGTAGCAGTGGGATACCATGGGTAAGTTTGTCTATATTTTCAGTACCAGATTTATAATAATTAGATTTTTTTAACATATTTAATTCTTTACAGTGTGTTTAATGTAGTATTATGAGTTTGAAATGACATAAAGTTAAGACTTCATAAATGTCAGCAGACTTTAAAAGTAGATGTAAGTCAAGGTTAGTCTTGATATTTTACTTGAGAGTTTACACGAAAGCAATTTATAAACACTGTGTAGTAGGTACATTGCCAAGTCCATTGCATAAATTCATGTTAAATTCTCCCAGTGTCTCTCTCAAGTAGGTGGTGTTAATCCAATTTTGCATATAAGAAATTGAGGTTTAAGTTAAATAGCTTGCTCAAGGTGCCATGGTAATCAGCGGGGCTGGGATTTGAACTCAGATTTGATTCCCAAGCTAGCACTTTTAACCACTTTACAAAGATAATCTCAGTGATAAGTATATCACTGTTTCTCTGACTGGAATATTTATTTAAAGGCCTAGAATAATCCTTAAGAACTCTACAGTATTTATTTTCTGTGCCTTTTAAAAATTTCATTAAAATTATTTAGAAAGCAGAAATGAGGAATAGATGACACTGAAATTTTTTCCGTTTTCTTTTTTGAGTATTATATTTCTGTGATGATAGACATCTCAAAACACTGTTACCTGATTCTCAATATATAAATTGCAGAGCATGTGTGTATATGGTTATAAAAGAAGACAGCTTTAGCAATCCTCATTGGAAGGAAATATCTTTTATACTGAACTTTCAAACATTAATGGATTTATCATTTAACATTTTCTTATTGCTCATGCAATGTTAGGTTTTGGTATGACATGGCTTTAAGAGTGACCTGTCTTATACCACTATTTCATATCAGTGTCTTCATTAACCTTATGTATGTAAAGTGTTACTTTCTCATGGTTGCTTTGTTTTCAGAGGAGAGAAGAAAGTTTTCTGGATTTCTTGGAACAATAGCTAACAAGAAGGATAAGTATAATATAGGTTTTGATATAAGATAGAGTTGTTGAAGGGGAGGTGAGGGGGGATGGGGTAACTGGATGATGGGCATTAAGGAGGGCACTTGATGGAATGAGGACTGGGTGTTATATGCAACTGATGAATCTCTGAATTCTATCTCTGAAACTAATAAAAAAAAAGACAGGGTTGAATTCAGGGCAGAAGGGATTAAAAGAGACAAAGAAGGTTTATAATGATAAAGTGTACACATTGATTGTTTATGCTTCAAATAACAGCATTAATAAACACAAAGCTGAAACTATGACTTAAGGAAAAACAAACATATTGGAGATAGTGGTGGATAAAAAAATAGGGATTTAGAAAAACCCAATTAACGTAAGGTAAATCTAATTGAAATACACTGAACTTTGTACTCTAAAAACAGAACACACCTTCTTTTCAATTTCTCTTAGAACATTACAAAAACTGATCATATATTGGGTCATTAAAATAACCCTCAAGAAATCCCCCAAAATAGAAATAATCTGATCACATTGCAGTAAAAGTAGAAGTTAATAATTAAAAACATGTAAAACACAAAAAGCTGTATCACCTATAAATTACAACTCAAAATAATTTTTGGATCAAAGAGGAAGTAAAAAAATTGTAGAAAAGGACAATGAAAACAAATATATTAGAACCAGTGGGGTCTAGCTAAAACTGCATATATAGGAGGATTATTTATCTTAAATATCCATACTAATAAACAGGAAAGAATTAGAGGAAATGAATTACCCATCTGACTCAAGGAGAGAAAAAGCCAAAATATATCCGAGGAGAGCAAAGGAAGGAATTAATAAATGCTGAGTAACGGCCCCTCAAATATGTCCTGTGAATGTGCTACTTTACATGATGTGTTAGTTTACTGTGGCTGCTGCAACAAGTTACCACAAACTCAGTAGTGTAACAGAAATTGATTCTCTCGTGGCTTTGGACGCCAGAGGTCGGAAATCAAGGTGTTGGCAGAGCCCCGCTCCGTCCGGAGGCTCTAGGGGTGGATTGGTTCCTTACCTTTTCTGGCTTCTGGTGGCTGCCATCATCCTGCGCTTACGGCTGGTTCACTCCAGTCTCCGCCTCTGTCTTCAGGTCACATTTTCCTCTTCTGTGTGTCTCATCTCTCTTTGCCTGTCTCTTAAAAGGATACTTGTGATGGCATTTAGGGACCACCTTGCTAATGCAGGGTTATTTTCTTATTTCAAGGTCCTTAATCATAGTCTACAAAGGTCCTTTTTTCAAGTAAAATAACATTCACAAATTCTAGGGACTAGGACATGGATGTCTTTGGGACCCATATCAGATTACTACATGTGGCAAAAGGGACTTAGCAGATGTGATTAAGTGAAGGATCTTAACATGGGGAGATTATGCTGGATATCTGGGTGGGCGCAAGGTTTTCTCAGGGGTTCTTATGAGAGAGAAGCAAGAGAATCAGAGTGACTAGTAGATGTGATGCTGGAAGTAGGAGGTTAGAGTGATGTGTGGAAAGGCCATAAGCCGAGGAATACAGCTGGACTCTAGAAGCTTACGTAAGAGGCAAGAAACAGATTCTCCCCCACTTCTCAAGGGACCAGCCCTGTGAACATCTTGACTTTAGGTCAGTGAGACTGGTTTTGGACTTCTGACCTCCAGAACTATCAAATTTGTGTTGTTTTGAACCACTAAGTTTGGAGTGATTTGTTACAGTACCAGTTGGAAACTAATTCAGAGATCAAAGCAGAAATTGATAAAGATAGAGTGCACTGAGTGCTAGGATGTGTTCTAAGCACTTACGTATTCATTTATGTTCTCACAATAACCTTATGAAATAGGAACTGTTATTGCTAAATGAAAACACTGAGAAGTCAGGTAACATTTTCAGTAGGTGGTGAATCTAATTAGAGAAATTGAAGAACTGTTTTATTTTAGAAACAATGAAATAACTAATCTGTTAAGTAATTTGGAAAGGATCATGGGCACATAAAGAATTTATTGTTATTATTATTTTTTTTTAGAGAGGGGGGAGGGACAGACAGGAAGAGAGAGAATCTCAAGCAGGCTCCACACCCAGCACAGAGGCTGCCATTGGCTGGATCCCACAACCCCGAGATCACTACCTGAGCCGAAATCAAGACTGAAGCTACCCAGGTGCCCCAGGCACATAAGAAATGTAAAGAACTGTAAGAATTGTTCAGCTCTGATGAAAAAAATACGGGAAACTGAATGAATTGGATAATATTTCTAGGAAGGTTATAATTACCTAGAAGACTGACTCTAGAAGAGAGAGAAAATGGAAACAGAGCAATTATAGAAGAAATAGAAAAACTTGTTAAAGAGCAACAACCTTCCTTGCCACCCTAATCCACCAGACTCGGATGATACTGGAGAGGAAATCTACCATACCAGTGCCATTTAAATAGACTGGTTCAGACTATAGAAAAAGAAGGAGCAGTTTCAAAATTTTTAAAAGATGCTAGCAAAACTTGGCAAAGATTACACAAAGGATTGATTAGTCTCATAAATGGATAACAGTGTAAGCATCCTTTATTTTTATTTTTTTATTTTTAGTTTTTTTTTTACTGTCCCCTAAAATTCCTTTAAATATTAGTAGAATCCAAAACTCATCAGAGAATAATATACCACGATCAGGATGTGATTATTTCCTCCCCTTCCTTGAAAGCAAAGATAATTCCTTTTATAAATCGCCATATAAATAAATCAAATGAAAAATCCCATTTTGAAAAGCCGTTTGTTAAAATTCAACATCCAGTCTTGATATTCTGAAGAAATAAGTGGCTGTTTGCTTTAACCTGATAAAGTCTGTGTGTGTGTGTGTGTGTGTGTGTGTGTGTGTGTGTGTCTGTTTCCAAAAGCCAGCACCATGATTACTGAGCAAACACTGGAGTCATTACCATTAACCAGAATAAAACAATGTTAATCACTGGGAAGAAGGACTTCTGACAGGAAAGTGTTGCCTAAGTTGAGTCCTAAAAGATGAGTCCTTGTTTACCAGCTAATAGGTGGAAAGGCTGTTCAAAAGAGAGGGGGTAAGTATTACAAACAAAGGCATAGCAATGTGAAAAAAAGATTGGTGAGTTCAGGGAAGTAATTTATAGATAGGACTTGAGTGGGGTTCATAAAGGCAGGCAATTTTTAAAAAGCATTTCACATTGACTTTTAGAATCAATATATAGTCTTGATGAGAGGAAATAGTATCTAATTGATTGGATTTAAGGAAAGTTACAATTGGGCTGATAAACTCTGAGATGATATTCTTTGAAAACCTTTGTTTACTTCAGTATCCATGAGCTGCAGTTCATCCGTGGGTTAGTTGAAGCCAGTGCACAAAGTGAAAGTAACACTTAGTTAAAAGTATCCCTGAAAACCCTTTAAATTTACTATAAAGAACAGAATAAAAGCATACTATTGTCACAAAATTCATCATAGCTTTTTTCCAGCAATGAAATAGATTTGCTGTTTTTTCATTTGAGTACCAGGTGACATACATTGAGTTAGATTTTTTGGAAGCTCTGTTTTATTTAGAATGCATGTCTTTAAACCATTTGAAATCCTACTCAGTGCTGAATAGGTATTGTTGTGTTTGCATGAATTAATCGAATATTAAACGATGCTACTTACTCTGTAGCTATTGTACAGAGAGAGATTGTAGTAGATATTTGTTTTCCTTTCTCAAGTTTTTGTTTTTAAAAATTTATAATTTTTTAAAAATAGGATTCTGATTTTTTTTGAGAATCCTTACCCCAGTCTTAGTTACTTAGGGATCAAGTAGGGTTTCCACCTTCCTGTTGCAAGGATAAAGCCCATGACTCAAGCCCTGACCAGACAGCACAGCACAGACTTTTGGACACAGTGATGGGTTCAGAAGTAGGAAAATAGTCTAAGATGGCCCAGTTAAACCGAATCTGTGGTGGCTACCAGAAGAGAAAATGGTGCAGGACAGTGGCCACCATGTGATTAGAGGGACTGCAGCTGGTGCATTGTGAAGTGTTGGAAGGAGGCTGGTCGATAATTGGCTGAAAAGTTGTATACTGCATGTGGATAGATGTGGCTCGTTCTTCTGGTGAGGTGTGTTTTCTATAGTCCTAAATGGCTTGGTTCTGCTGGGTACAGTCTGCATACACCTAACCCTAACCCTGGTTGACAAGCCGAGGAAGGCCCTGCTTGTTGTGGTAAATAAAGTCTTATTTAAGACATCCATGTCCTTTGCTTTTACTGTTGTCTGTGGCTGCTTTCCTTCTAAAAAGGCAGAGTTGTGACAGAGAACATATGGTTCACAAAGCTTAAAGTATTATCTGGTCCTTTACAGAGAAGTTTGCTAACCCCTGACCTAGTTCTTTTTAGCAGATGAAATCATGCATGAACAAATGGAAAATTCATGCTGTGTTCAAATTGTTCCTTAATGTATCAATCACTTTGGAATAAATTTGTATTTTTAAAACAAATGTTATAGCAAAACGCAGTATCTGAAACCTAAGATTTTATATACATATATTTATTGATTTATTTTAGAAGGTGGGTAGAGAGAGGGGCACAAGGAGAGGGAGACTGGAGAGGAGCAGACTCCCCGCTGAGTGGGGAGCCCCACACGACACGGGGCCTGATCCCAGGACCCTGAGATCATGACTTTAGCCGAAACCAGGAGTCAGATGCTTAATCGACTGAGCCACCCAGGCACCCCTGAAACCTGAGATTGTAGCCAACATCTGGACAGCTGGACAAAGTCAACAAATGAAGACACTTCCTTGAAGAGATTTGAACCTTCTGAATCTTTCCGTGCTTGAAGTGAGACCAGTCCTTAAATATTTTCAGTTACATGAGCCAAGAAATTTCTTTTGGTTAGTCCAGTTTGAGTTATATTTTCTATCACTTGCAACAGAATTCTTAAAAAAAAAAGCTTTTTTAGAATAGTTTTAGATTTACCGAAAAGTTACACATAGTACAGAGTTCCCATTGACCCCACATCCAGTTTCCCCTTTTGTTGACATCTTACATTTAACGGTACATTTGTTAGAATGTCCCTCAACTTGAGTTTGTCTGACTTTTTTCTCATGGTTAGACTGGGGTTATGGGTTTTAGGGAAGAGTACTACTGCAGTTTTTTTTTTTTTTTTAATTTCTTGAGCAGTAGGCATAGACAAGATGAGATAAACAAGAGATAGATTGTTTTGATCTTCAAGATTTTTATAATTTTTATTTAAAAAAGTCATGTAACATACACCTCCCCTCACTCCCTAACTAGAGTATATAGTCTTGTTCCCTGTCTCTTCCTGCCCTTGTTTACCACCTCAGTTTATCTTCCCTATAGTGTCCTTATGTAAGCTTTGATATTTTGGCTGTTGCAGAACACTGTATCTAATTGAAATAAATCTGTTTTTAAATGGCTTATGTAGCATTATGAAAATGTTATACTAGTAAAAAATGTCTACAACAAAAATTTTACTCAAGATAAGAGAACCTGTTACATTTTCAGGAGATTTTAGTTTAATATTTATGTTTAAATAATGCAGCGTTCACTTAATGCAGCTGAGATAGGGCACAATATTTTTGACATGTCCTGCAATGCATGATTTAGTCAGAGTTACAGTGTGCTGTGATGACATCTTGGGCTCTTGCATCAGTTACTTTTCTCCACTGTTGTTACAGCATCCGCCAATTGCCAGAAATTTCAGGATATTATTAGATACTGTCATTTGCCTTTGGCAAGTAGTTCTGACAAAGGAGAGATTGGAATTGAGCTGCTCTAGGTGGTAAACCGCATCCTTTGTGTCAGATGAAACACCTCCTGGGGCATTTTTCTGCTTTAACTGAAGCAGTGATTTTGTCCATTTCTAGTGAGATATGAATTTCATTGAGCATAGCAGCATGTTAGTGCCTGAGGGGCCGCTCTTGATTACCCTGTATCTCAATTTATGTCATTTAAATTTCAAATAGCAGAACTATCAAGTGAGTCAAAACATTTGAGGCTTAGACAAATGAAAATTCATGGATTTTTTAAGTCTATATTTTATTTGAAATGTACTATTAGGAAATATAAACCTTTATAATAACACATATATTTTGGGGGACAACTAGGTCAAATAAAAATATGATTTGAGGTCCAAATTAATCATGTCTGGTAGTCCAAATAAGATTTATTTATATGTAAAATGGGCAGTTTATTAGCCCCCAAATTAAACCTTTGTTGCCTTCTTTTTTTTTTTATGATTTTTTTTATTTGAGAGAGCAATCGAGAGAGAGTGAAAGAGCACGCGCAAAGGAGCATGAGTGGGGGGAGGGGCAGGGAGAGAGGGAGAAGCAGACTCCCCACTAAGCAGGGAGCCCAAAGCAGGCTCTGTACCAGGAGCCTGGGATCATGACTTGGCGCTGAAGGCAGACGTCTGCTCAGTTGACTGAGCCACACAGGTGCCCCCCCTTTTTTGACTTCTTGTAAGTATTGTGGATCACAGATATGTAAGAACATAAATTTATATAACATGATAGGAACTATCCTAGAGCATTTTGTACAAGCATACCTTGCTCTAATTGTCACATAGAGTGTTCACAGTGGTACTGTGTTCTGTACTGTAATAGCTATAACATACCAGTTGCGGTGGATTTATGCAAGCATTTAAATAAGAAATGTTAATGGAGAAATAAGTATAAATTAAGGTAAGTTAAGTGGTATGGTTAGTAACAGTGTAAATGTTATTGGTACAGCTTTATTGTGAATAATTTGCCCCAGTAGACCCAAGAATTTCAAAATAAAGAAGTCAGAAGGTGGTGACTTTCTTCCTTGCAGATTGCTGGAGCTCTGAGCCAGGAAAATAAAACTTGCTTCATGTGTGTATATTATATACCCCATGATTTTGCTTCCATTTCCCACAATGAGGGCCTTATTTGCTAATGAGGCAGCCAGTGAGAGGGTGTAGTTGATGGTTACATTGCTAGTACCATTCATTCAGCCTCTTAGTAATCACAGCTAATGAACAACCCTTCCATATTTGATCGATTTTAATTAATTATAAGTTACAGGGTTAAAAATGGCTGTTTATACAATTTTAATACTCTTCATTTAGGAATGCTATTTCTTTGCTTGAATTACTGATCATTTCAGAAAGTAAAAAGCATATCATTTTGGGGGTGTGTAAGTTTTGTGCTTGTTTTTTTCTTATGTAAATACCTGATCATTAAGCCACTGGGCTGTCAGATAAGTAGAATTAATTGAAGAATTTCAAATGCAGATTCCAGGATCTGGTCTCTGGAAATCCAGTGGGTCTCTGGGGGGTTGGGAGAACCTGTATTTTTTGTTTGTTTGTTTTTAGCTACTCCTGTGATTCTGATGTCCGGTCTAGTTCAGGAGCCAGCCATAGCTGGCTGTGTAATTCTTTTACATACATTATGAGGAACTGGCTTTTAGTTTATATTGAAGACGTTGAGATGAGTAGGGAAGAGCTACCTGTTCTGTTTTGTTAGATGTTTAGTATTTTTGATGGCAGCAATTTTATTCTGTACTAAGACTTGGAAGATTTGACTGGCCATAGAAGGGTATGTAGTAATTAATGATATTGGTTTTAAAACATTTTTTGTTTTTTACAATTTTCACTATAATGTGATGTATGTGTTTACATCTGGTGGGTTTACAAATCATGTACTAAAAAGGTCTGGTAAAAATAAAGTTGTACACATCACTCAAAATCTATACAGCTTTGTATCCAGAGCACTAATAAAAGAAACAACAATCCTAATAATAACAGCGTGGTTAAAAAAATAATGTCAGATTGGTAGTAAGTAGAGAAATATTACAGTAAATACAGGATTTTATCTTAAAAAAAAAAAGGTGATGGTTACTTGATGGCAAGGGGTGTCATGAAGCGTTGAAGCTGCTGAATTACAGAGACAAGGGCGAAGTATGCAAAAATGAGGAAGTAGCGTGCATAGCCCTCGCAGACTAACGTGGGACTAAGCTGAGACTAGCATCAGAATGGTGTGAACGGGCTTATGTGCAGTGCGGTGATCCCCTGCATTTTATTGCATCCACTGTATGGTCCTGAACTTCCTGTTAAATGGGATGTACCTGACTGAAAACACTAATGTGTGGGAAAAAATTGTTATATACAACCTGAAAATGATCTAATTCATGTTACAGAAATGTGTTATAGCAGAAGAGATCATATTTAGTGATCATTTTGGGGAATAGTGTAGTGATCATCTCTGGAGTCCGACTCCCAGCTCCACCCTTGTGTCCGTCCTTGGGCAAATCGCTTATCCTTTTTATGCCTACTTCTCTTCTATTTTTAAAAGTATTTTGAAAGTGTTTTTGAAAATACTGTAGGACAGCAGAAAGAATGCTTTGGACTGGGGAATAATTTGAAAACTTTTTAGTGGAGGAGACATCTTAGCTGTTCCTTCACAAATAACCTAAGAGATAAATACCATTTATAAATTATGTGACCTTGGGCAAGCCTCAGTTCCCTTATATGTAATACAGGGGACAGTGTTGTTTTCTTGATCACACCACTAGGTTTTTGTGGTTGTGGAAATTTACCATACAATTAATTGTAAGGTAGGAAAAGGAAACATGAATTTTTTTTTAGAATGATTTTATTTACTTGTCAGAGTGCTGGCGGAGTGAGTGCTCAAGCAGGGGGAGGGGCAGAGGGAGAGGGAGAAGCTGACTCCCCTCTGAGCAGGGAGCCTGATGCAGGACTTGATCCTGGAACCCTGGGTTCATGACCTGAGCTAAAGGCAGACTCTTAACTGACTGAGCCGCCTGGGCATTCTGGAAACATGAACCTCTGTAGAGTTTAGTTTACTAGCTGACTTCAGATGAGGTGGTCTTTAGAATTTTGTCTACCTTTGAAAGTAGTTGAATTTCTGACATTTTTATAACTGCTTTCAAGTTCTGTGTGTTCTCTGACATAAACATTTCTCTGGTCCTTCATTCTTTTCAGCATTAAGTACCCATTGGCCAAATTCTTCTTTAATGTTATAGACATCTACACCAAATATTCAATTAGGCAAATGTTCCTGAATTCAGAGATGATAGCCTAACAGGAATGTCAGTCAACATAAGAATTACCCCCCATATTGATTTACATCTGGGGTCTATGCAGTTGAGAATTCTGACAACTTGATGTTATTTCCAGAATGTTTTGAATACTTTTCTGATATCCCCAGATAATCTGGTTAATGTTTTATGTCATCTGTGAATTTTTAAAAAAGATTTTATTTATTTATTTGAGAAAGAGCACGAGTGAGCATGAACAGGGGAAGGGGCAGCATGAGCCGGGGGAGAAGCAGACTCCCCACTGAGCAGGGAGCCTGATGCGGAGCTTGATCCCAGGACCTTGGGATCATGACCTGAATCGAAGGTGGATGCTTAATTGACTGAGCCAGGCTCCCCTCATCTGTGAATTTATAAGGAGTTACATGTTTACTTTTTGCCCTTGTCCTTTTTACCCTCATATTTTGTCCGTTAGCTGACCAGAGACTCCCATTTCATCTAGCTCTTCCTCCCTCCCCTTGCCTGTTTAAAACTAACTTCTTTTGTGCTGCCAATTTCAATGAAATTAAGTTCTAATTAAAATAATTTTCAACTTACGGTTTGAATACTCAACAAGCTTGACACTCTCAAAGATAATTTGCTTTTAAATTGTTGTTAATCAAAATAAATCTCTAAATAGGTTAGGAGTCAGTTTTATTAATGAATGTGTGCATAGTTTTGAACTGTTTGGGGATAGGAAAAAGGATTGAAAATTTCTGTTTTAAAGCCGCACTTGAAGGAACATCCTTAGTTTTTTCCTTGGAAAACAATGCTGTGACCGTATTTTCTTGTTGCCTACTCATTTCCTGGAATGTGTTGCACCTGTTTTTATTATTAAGCTCTTTAATATTAGACTGACTGTCTAGTTATAGGAAAATTATAGTGAATTCAATTCTCAGTGCTTTTTCTTTTAAAAGTTTAGTTCCCTAAAATTTGTGTTTTAGATGTAAGATTCTCACCCTTCCCTTGGCTTAATTTCTCTTTGTCATTTGCTTTGAAATATGTCAGAATGCTTTAAAAATAGTAAACTGCTCTGCGAGTCTAAGGTGATATTTTTATTGCGCTGTTACCTGTTTTGTATTTTATATTTGAAAAATGACAGAGTGGATGGTGATCATTGGCTGGTTGTTTGATGCTGGCAGACAGTCCAGTGCATGATGAATCGTCTTTTCCATTTGTTCACTTAAGAACTCCTTGTTAGTTTGTGGATGTAGTTGATAATTCTAGAATCTTTTCCTGTTTGAACTGTTTTAACCATTCTTTGGCTTGTGATACACTGATACACTGGCCAAATAGTAACAGTGTTTTCTCGGGGTAGATGGAGAGGAGATGTCTAATTCTTGGCAAACTCTGTTACTTGGTACTAACATGTTGGGTTTCCAAGCTCACGAAGATGTTTATTGTTTATTCCTTTTATACACTGTATATGAATCAGTGTTCTCTAAGATATGCAGCCTGTTATATAGGTAAATCTTTGACCTCTTTATTCCTACTAATCATTTCCTTTCAAATATTTAAGAGCTGGTGAATTAAGTTTAGTGTACCAGGTTTTGGGGTATTTCTGTATTTCGACTTTATCCATCCATCCGATAGTTTATTCCAGGATATCATTTGTTTCTAATTCCTGCCCAAATAGGAGCCATGATAATGTTCCTGTTCTCTCTTTAAGGAAATGCCATAATTCATACAGCTTTTATGTTGCCCTTCTAAAATGATAGAGACTGACTAGTGGCAAACATATTAGGTTGAATTTTAGTATAAGTCATAGATTGTTCAGATGTCTGCAGATATTACCAAAGAACTTATTAGATCATGTAGGAGGATATAGTAATGTCATGGATGGCAGTAGAGGCTGCAATAGCCCATTTAGATTAGAAGTCAAAACAGCACTTGAAACCTCTTAATGTGCATTGCCTCACATAGCTGCCCCACTCATACCTGTTTAAGTCATTGCAAGAATACATTATCTATGGCCCTTTGGTTACTTTGGTTTTTGTATTTTCTAATATCTTACCATTTTGTTTATCTGTATTTATTTTAGAAGGCTGGTAGATGAGGCAGAAAATATAAACTAAAGCATTCCGTATAGCTTTTAAGAACTAATACCTGTTGGGGTGCCTGGTGGCTCAGTGGGTGAAGTGTCTGCCTTTAGCTCAGGGTCCTGGGAATCCAGCCCCTCACCAGGCTCCTTGCTCAGCAGGGATTCTGCTTCTCCCTCTCCCTCTGCCTCTCTTCCTGCTTGTGCGTGCATGTGCCCGCACTCCCTTTCTCTCTCTCAAATAAATATATAAAATCTTTTTAAAAAAAGAATTAATGCCTGTAAAGGAGATATGAGAGCTAGAAGAGCCTGTAGAATCAGACTGTTGGCGTATAATCAACAAAATCCTGAGTGTTAGAGAATATACAGGATTTGGTTTCTTCAACGAACATATGACAAAAATAGAGGAGGAGAGGGAACCTTGAAATCACAAGGGACTTAAGAGGCCTATTAACTATAATACCGCCATGTGTGCACTTTGTGATTCAAGCAAACCAACTGTTAAAAAAAAATTCATGACAGTTGGAAAGCCTGGTATATTGACCACATATTTAAGATATTAAGGGATTATTGACTAATTACTTTAGGTGAGATAATGGTATTTTAGTAATTTAAGAGAGTCCTTATGAGAATTTTTTTTCTTCTAAAGAAGTTTAGTATTTTTTAGTAGATCTAAAATGTAGATTCATGAACATCTTTTTTTTTTTTTATCATACCTTCTGTTTTTTAGCACTTATTTATAAATGTTTTGGTGCATAGATGTTTTATATATCTTGTTTCATCTGATCACTTCAACTGCAGTATAATTGGGCATGGTTATTCTGATCAGATGAGGAAATTGAACTTAAGAGATCTCAAGTAAATTGCCTGAGTTTACATGGGTAGTAAGTGGCACAGAGGAATTTGAGTCATCTTAACTTCATTAAATTAAAAAAAAAATCCAGCATTATTTCCTAAATGGAAACCATGGATACTCAGAAATAGTACTGTTGTTTAAAATTACTTTGTATATTTAACTTGAATACTACTCATAATAGTGAAACAGTAGCTTAATAAATTATAAATCAGTAAATAACAAGTGAGTTTCTAAACATGCTTAATTAACCACAAGGGCATAGTGATATAAATTGAAGTTTCTGAATTGACACTTAAGAAACAGCTTTATTATTTTGAAGTGCTTTTTGAGATATTATAAAATATACTTTGCATTTACTACATCTTTTGAGCATGTCACATGAAAAGCACCACAGATAATAGTATTAATGTCTGGTTCTGGTCAAATCAGAGGAAATAGGCAGATACTCAATCCCTAATTAATGTGTCATTCAAACTTAAATATAAATCTGTGTATCTTTTAAAGAGCTATCCACATTAACTTCTTTTTACTTCTCTATTATAGTTTACTCATCAAAAGATTTACATTATTATTATTTTTATAATTGATAAAATTTCCAGAACAAATTTCTATAACAATGGATAATGGGAAAAAAATGCCTGTTTCCTGAAATAAAGCTAAATGAGCAGGTAAGAACTTAATCTCCTTTCTAAGAAAATAAATTTGAAGAATTACTGATACCAGGAGTAGAAGTACACTTATTTTAAGATACATCAGAATAATATGCCTCAGATTCACATTTACAAGTATGGGTTTAGGTTTTGTTATTTGAGGACAGGATGATTGTGCTTTGAGAAAAATGCTTGTAATTTTGTAAGTAGTTGAATGTTTTCTAAAACATGAAGGAACTTGCTGTTGTTGACTCCCACTGTGACTCTTGCCACCCTTGCCAGCTGATAGCAAGGGAGCGGGTGAAATAAAATCAGTAGCAGGCTGCCAAAATTACTTGAGTCTCAAATCAACATGCACTAGAGTGAGCTATCCAGGTAAGGATACCAGTAGGTAAAAGCATTTGATTTATTGGCATTTTTTCCCAGTATTTTGTGGGAGAGACTCTAATAAACTACAGAATACCCTGTACTTTTTAAAAGATTTTATTGATTGATTGATTGTGCGAACAGGGGAAGGTATAGAGAGAATGGAAGAGAGACAATCCCAAGCAGCCTCCGTACTGATCATGGATCCTAATGTGGGCTTGATCCCACAATCCCAAGATCACAACCCAAGCCTAAATCAAGAGTTGGGCCCTTAACCATCTGAGCCACCCAGGCTTCCTACCCTGAGCTTTTCAAGCATGCAGACTTAGTACAACTGATTTTTTTGTTTTGTTTTGTTTCTTTGTTTTTTTTTTTTGCTTAGCCCTAATTTAATTTTTTCCCTAGTGATTTCTTCCTAGTCTCTCCCAGACCTTCCACTAAGTTTAGTTGAATCATTTGCTTTCTCCCTTGATTATTACTCATTAAATTTACATTTAGCATTTTTCTATGCAATATCATTAACATTAGGAGGTAGTCTGGTTACAGGAATTACCAGAAGTACTGTACATAAATTTCAGTTTTTGCCAAGACTACAGTTTTCTAAGGCCCTAAACTTACAAAAGTAATGTGAAAGGTACAGTTCTGTACCTTACTGATTGTGACATATTTAGTCAGAATTCTGGCTCAGGAAATACTTTCTTTAATTCAACATTATATTAAAGAATACTGAATCTTTATTGTCTTTATAAGGCCTTTTACTAGATCCGTTGCAGCATAATTAATTCTTAATTTTTGACACTGTGCGTTTATTTATTACTTTTTATTTTTTTATTTTTATTTTATTTTATTTTATTTTTTTTAAAGATTTTATTTATTCATTCGACAGAGATAGAGACAGCCAGCGAGAGAGGGAACACAAGCAGGGGGAGTGGGAGAGGAAGAAGCAGGCTCATAGCAGAGGAGCCTGATATGGGGCTCGATCCCATAACGCCGGGATCACGCCCTGAGCCAAAGGCAGATGCTTAACCGCTGTGCCACCCAGGCGCCCCTATTTATTACTTTTTAGCAGTGTTTTCATTTAACCATTACATGTAGATGTTGTATTTTAGTGGCCTTAAACTTATTGCTAGGAGAATTATAACTTGTTTCAGAGTTGAACTTTATTCGTTAACAATTGTATAGTTTTATTTTATCTGTAGATTGAAACACTATTGTGAGTAGTGTCTCAGACCAGTGAGGATATCGTGAGATCTCTAGATTGTGATGAAGCAAGTGTTTTTGTTTTGTTATTTATTGGTCTACTAATGGAATGCTCACGCTAAGACAACTTGCCTGTTCTGTGTGCCCATGGCTGGGGAGTTGTATGAATTGTTCTCTTCAGTCTCTGACTAATTTCATTTGGAAAAATGTGTTAATGCTGATACCATGTTCTTTTTCCCTTGTTCAAGAGCACCTTGAGCTCTTGAGTTTTGGAACAAAGTATTCTTGGGTTGGATTTTACGAACTTTTGAAGGGGAAACAATGAAACAAGGCTATGTAATATATGAATTTGACAGTAAGTAGATACAGTCTTTGCACTTACAGTGGAGGCATTAGATTTCTTTATTAATAAGGCGCACATTCCATAGATTTTGGTTCTTCTTTGAGGAGGGATTAAATTCATACTGTAGGGCAGGAATTAAATTTATATTAATTCCTATTACAGATTTATATCATGATTCTGAGACCCTGATATATAAAGAATTTCTAAGTTTCCTTAGCTATTTAGCCCACATACTTGTTTTTGCTTTTCTCCTTTGTGGTTTTTCTTGTTCTTACTCATCATTTTAGATTTGCCTTGGTCTTATGCTTACTGACTTTATTTATTTTTGAACTTATATTCCCTAAGCTTGGGACTTAACACTTTTCTGTTGTTCACTTGTATGTATTTATTCAATAAGCATTTATTTTTGACTTCTATGGTATATAAGATGGCAGAAATTAGCATTCAATGATTCAAGAGAAAAAACTATGGAATGGATCTTTTAACTTCTGAGTTAACTGTTTAAAACCAAAAAATTAAATAGCTAACACATTTTGATGTTAGAAATTTAAAATATTGTAGAAAAATTAAAGAAGAAAGTAAAAATTACTGTTTTTGTTATATGATCTCCTAAATTTTATATATATACATATATCTAAAGACTGTTTTTCTTATAATAATGAAATCTACTCTATATAGTCTTTCTATTTTTTTTTCATTTATTGATACCAAACGGACTGTAACTCTATGGTTAAAAATTGTGTTGAGGGGCGCCTGGGTGGCACAGCGGTTAAGCGTCTGCCTTCGGCTCAGGGCGTGATCCCGGCGATATGGGATCGAGCCCCACATCAGGCTCTTCTGCTATGAGCCTGCTTCTTCCTCTCCCACTCCCCCTGCTTGTGTTCCCTCTCTCACTGGCTGTCTCTATCTCTGTCGAATAAATAAATAAAATCTTTAAAAATTGTGTTGAAGTCTGATTAGATAGACTGTCATAGTATTTTTCTTCAATCAGTATTTACACGAGATTAAAGATTCTAGAATGTGTAACAATTGATGGTAGTTACTGATCCAGTGAAAACATATCCCGAGATTATATATTTGTTGAAGGCAGTATTCTATGTTATAATAAATATTACACTTGAATTTTAAAATTTGAATTTTAAAACTTGAATACCATAAAGTATGCTTTTAATCTTTGCTTGGTTGACTAGGGATACAGAACTTAAAAATAATAGATGATTTTAGTTAAATTTTGAGAGAGCTTATGCATATACTTGGGAAATTTCTGCTTAAAATCACTTATTAAGGAGATTGGAAATGTCATGCCAAACTGTCTTATGATCTAATTTTATATGTACTTTGTAATCCTTGTATTAATGTGATGAGGGGAGTATATGAGCTTTTGGTTCTAATTTTTGATTTTTCATCCACATTCATGAAAGGGATTCAAATAAGTAGAAAATTATCTCTTAGTTGAGACTCGTCTCCTTTTATTTATTAGATTACTACTCTCTTTAAAATAATGGTAAAAATTACAAGTTGATATAACTAAAGAAAGTATTTACAGATTATCTTATTTCTTAGTTTTTATATAATTACAACAATAAAACATACCATGGTGTCAGCGATGATGAGCATGATGGCTGTCATTTACGTTATCCTTACTGTGCCATGTGATAGTTTCATTACATGCATTAGTTTTCTGATCCACACATTAATCTTACAAGGTTATTATTCTTCCCCTTTTAGAGATTATCAAACTGAGACTCAGTTTAAACTACTTACCTCAAACCTCGCTACCTATAAATGATATACTTGAGGTTTGAACCAATGTCCATCTGATTTCAAAGTATTTCCATTTCTATTGAAATTTTTTCCAGTTTCATGAAACAGCTTTTTGAAATACAACATACTTTTAAAAATACATATATTGTTGTGATGGGGTGGATACATTGTTAAGATATCCATTTTTTGAAATTTTATTTAGCTTTTTTGGAAAGTTGTTCAGAGTTAGATCTCTCTTTGAATATATATTTCTAAAGAGGCAAATCTGCTCTAACATATGTTCCATTTTCTAGACAAACAGACTTTTTCTGTTGTGTTTAAAGTGACCTATAGAGGATCATGTTAAATTGTATATTTTGGTTATTTTAATAAAATAAATGTATTTACAAATAAATATGGAATGGAATCTTTTACATTTTAAAATATATTTACAAATAAATACATTTATTTTACTTAAATAAATTTTAACGAAATAATGTATGCATAATTGTTTGCCCTTTAGATATATTTGTAAACTGAAGCAGATGTCTGTGTATGATGATTCAGAACACAGAAGTATTCTGGAGTAAAAAAGAAAATTATTCTTTTGAAGTTAGTTATTGCAATGTAAGAAACCTACAGACCACCTACAATTGGTTAGAAAAACAATTAAAATTTTTTTTAAAGATTCTAGTTAGAGAGTGCACAAGTGGGGAGAGGGGCAGACGGAGAGGGAGAGAGAGGATCTCAAAAAGACTCCACTCTGAGCATGGAGCCCCACTCCGGGCTTGATCCCATGACCCTGAGAACATGAACTGAGCCGAAATCAAGAGGCGGCTGCTCAACTGACTGAGCCACCCAGGCGTCCCAGTTAGAAAAAAAATTTAAAGATATAAGTAATCTGGAATTTAGAATGAATACATAGTATAAGAATGATTAATGGTGGATGACATTTGTACTTTACATGTGGTGCTTTTTATGTTGGAAGAAAACCTTCAGTTATTGCAAATATTTTAGGAGGAATTGTGCTTAACTGTTCTTTCTAATACAATTATATATATATTATGTATTTATTAATTACACCTAGACATATGCTATTCACATTGAGAATACATAATTTTCCGAAGAGTCTGTTTGGTATATCTGTAGTTAAAGTTTTTTTTTTTTTTTTAAAGATTTTATTTATTTATTTGACAGAGAGAGAAAGTACAAGCAGGGGGAGTGGCCAGGAGGGGGAGAAGCAGGCTCTCGCTGAGCAGAGAGCCTGATGTGGGGCTTGATCTGAGGACCCTGGGATCATCACCTGAGCCAAAAATAGATGCTTAACTGACTGAGCCACCCAGGCGCCTGGTATATCTGTATTTAGAGTCATAATTGTGAAGCATTCTGTGCACGAAGCTTGCTGCCCAGTTCAGGAGATATTTATTGAACTTTTGGCTATGTTTTGAACAGAACTGATAAAAAACAATTCTAATTTATTTATTTTTTTTTTTGTTTTTATTTTTTTCCTCTTCCCAAATGGTCTTGGTTATTTTCTTGCATTTATTTTTCAAGATGTATTTTAGGATTTGTCATGTCCCCCCAAATCCTGCTGTGATTACCGTTGGAATAGCATTTTTTTCCCCCTATTTTATATATATATTTTTTAATGATTTTTTATTATATTATGTTAGTCACCATACAGTACATCCCCGGTTTCCGATGTAAGGCTCGATGATTCATTAGTTGTGTATAACACCCGGTGCACCATGCAATACGTGCCCTCCTTACTACCCATCACCGGTCTATCCCATTCCCCCACCCCCCTCCCCTCTGAAGTCCTCAGTTTCTCATAGTCCATAGTCTCTCATGTTTCATTCCCCCTTCTGATTACCCCCCCCTTTCTTTATCCCTTTCTTCCCCTACTGATCATCCTAGTTCTTATGTTCCATAGATGAGAGAAATCATATGATAGTTGTCTTTCTCTGCTTGACTTATTTCACTTAGCATTATCTCCTCCAGTGCTGTCCATGTTGTAGCAAATGTTGAGAACTCGTTCTTTCTGATAGCTGAGTAATATTCCATTGTATATATGGACCACAACTTCTTAATCCAGTCATCTGTTGAAGGGCATCTCGGCTCCTTCCACGATTTAGCTATTGTGGACATTGCTGCTATGAACATTGGGGTGCATATGGCCCTTCTCTTCACTACGTCTGTATCTTTGGGGTAAATACCCAGTAGTGCAATGGCTGGATCATAGGGTAGCTCAATTTTTAACTTTTTAAGGGACCTCCACACTGTTTTCCAGAGTGGCTGTACCAACTTGCATTCCCACCAACAATGTAGGAGGGATCCCCTTTCTCCACATCCTCTCCAACAATTGTTGTTTCTTGCCTTGTCTATTTTTGCCATTCTAACCGGCGTAAGGTGGTATCTCAGTGTGGTTTTGATTTGAATTTCCTTGATGGCTAATGATTTTGAACATTTTTTCATGTGTCTGTTAGCCATTTGTATGTCTTCAAAACAATTCTAATTTAAAGTGTGGGAAAAGGAGCACTGAAATGGGGGCTTCAGGACCTCGGTTCTCTTCCTGCTCTGCTGCTGTTTTGTTTTGTGATCACCATGTGCACCCTTTCTTTTGTAGTCAACCCACATGTGTGGGGGATGCTGTGTAGAAAGGAATGCAGGTCATCGGTATACAACAGAATTATGAGATCAGAGCGCGTCAGGCTAATGAGCTAAATGTGGATCAAATTGAAAGCCACGTATTTTCCCCATAGAAATAATATTTTACATGGTGGTTAGATTTTAGGTAGATTTTTAAAAAGAATTTTAATACAGACTTTTAAAGTGAGTAACCCTGGACAAATTATTATGTTAAGCTTCAATTTCTTTACCTGTAAGAGGAAGATTGTAATAGCTCCTATGTGTGAGAATTACGTACTAAATTATAATTAATTTTGTAAGGCCCACAATGTTTGGCAATTAAGTAAGTACTCAGTGTATGTTTGCTGTTATTATTACTACTACTGCTAGAAAAATAAGCCACTTTAAAAATCTTTTTCTTGAAAAAAAAATGCATTCTAATTTTAGATCTTAAATTGTTGTGAAAATTCCTTTTCCTCTTGCTGCAGTGGGTTTAGGAACTCCCCTATCCCTTGTCTTCCTTACCTCTTGGTCAGTAGAAGATGAAGACTCAACTAGTTCTGAACTAGCGATGATGACTCCTATGGTTTAGGTCAGAGACTTGTGCCCCACAAAAGTTTGCTGGGGAAGTGAAGCCTGATCAGGTTTTAAGCCATTCGGGGAAAAATGAGTTAAAGCAGTTGTGGTCTTAAGGAATGTGGAGTCCTCTCAAGTTTTGGTAGCCCTCATGATTGATGTGTGCCTTACATGCCCCCTGCTATTCACTACCTTGTTTCTGCCAGATTTTCATTAGCTGCTAAAGAAGGGAACAGAACACATGTTGATTTTGAAGTTAAAAACTTTTTTTGAACTGACAGAGTCAAAACTGTGAGACCTGTGGAAAGTGTTCCTTGGTGCATAGGTTAGATTGGTGGGATTGAAGGCGCTCACTGCAGCGGGGGTGTCTGGGGACGTACGGTTCGGCAGTGGCCCCAGGACTAGAAAAGGAGATGTCCTTAGTGAGCTTGTGTTGTCAGACTGTCGTCAGTATTCTCTGTAAAAGTACTACTTACAGTTCACGTTTTCATGTTTGAAAGGACTTGAGGAAGTGAGGCAATCAATGACAGTAATGAAGGAGCAAAAGAAATGATTAAAGGAAAGGTAAATTGGATTCATGAA